>NC_064619.1:692653291-693903291 GCF_023898315.1 Schistocerca nitens | reverse complement strand
TACAAATAATAAAGGGACTACTTCCACCAATGGACGTTACAAAAGGTGTGCGTAACAAATGTAAAGACACACATGTTGTGCAAAAGCGGGACGCAACGGAAGGGACGAAGCAAGTTATGCGGAAGCGATGTAAAACGTGCGCGGCACGGGGCAAGCGTACGGATACACCATACGTGTGTATAACGTGTCCAAACCAACCTGGATTCTGTTTGAACTGCTGCACAATTACACATCCATAATGTAATGGGACGTCGTATCTACAGAGGAAGATCTGTTTGTGTTTGATTTGTAAAGTGTTTGCTTTATTTGATAGCCATGTAAATATAGTTACATTGGTTGCTCAGAATATGATGTTTCTGTACAGTACCGTATGTGGACTTATTTGTGGTTTGCTATAAAAACATCACCTCTACACCTTGAAAACGTATTTGTTACTAGCTGCAGTGCCCGGCGTTGCCCGGGTGTGTATTCATTCCTGTCTTATTTTAGTCCATCTGCTTCTTCTCTCTCTGTCCATCGCCTCCTGTTCTATCGCTATCTATTTTCCATTCATCTCAGTTCCGTTTTCACACAGGTCAATCTTCATGACATAATATTTCCTGTACTATGTGTCCCACAAGAATATAATTTTCCATGTTCCCCGGGAAGAATATTAGGAAACTGCAAAATGAGTTGCGAATGGAGTTGGTATTACAGACGTAATACATTACAACCACATGCATAGTGGGACGGATTTTCGTGCGTTTCATAGCTTTGACGTCATATCTCCTGTACTACGTGTCATACTATGATATAATTTCAAAGCTACATTTAGTGGTATATATGCATATCCTCTGCAAAATTCGTCGCGAATAGCTTTAGTAGTAATGACATAATAAATAGAAATCACAAACCTGATGTTGCGGTTATTCAAGAACAGAATTGTTTATGACGTCATATCTCCTGAACTATATATCGTAAGTAGTTTTTGCTACCATAGCAAATGATTCATTACCTTAGAGAAGATTTGTACCAAATTTGATTGAAATCGGTGTACTAGTTTAGGAGCAGATGTGGAATATCGTCACATGATGCGGCCGTTTTTGACGAATTACATTGTTCATGACGTCATATCTCCTGACGTATGTGTCGTATGTGGTTCTTACCCCTACAGTGATAGTTTTCCGATAATAGGAATATGTGTACCAAGTTTCGTTGAAATCGGTCCAGTAGGAGGAGATGTGGAACATACATACATACACATACAGTCATTTTTATAATATGTATATATTTGTGATTGGGTTTCCATAGCACCACATTGCAGACGAGTCCTGTTTCTTTTTCTTCGTTTTATAAATCTTTTGGTGTTTTCCGACTAATTCTTTTTCAATGGAGTGGATTTGTCACTTGTGTGAATTGCATTTTCTGTCCAGTTAGCAATACAATAAATAAGTAAGGGGCTTTGTTAGAATTGTTTGCAATAAATGCATGTAACGCTTATAAGCGACAGACAGCAGGCAGCATTTATCACATGATCGGCATGCAGCTAAAGTGTACTTGTATTTCTATATCTAGCACCTCTTCCGCAGACGTTATATTCGTTGCCAATATTACGTTCGTGCACAACATGAATTTGTCGCAAAACTAGACATTAGTCTTGCGATCAAAATTTAGGCGTGTTCATAATTTGTATTCAGCCAGGTATGGATTACGAAATATAAATTCCAGCAGTATCTTATTATAACTTGAAACTGCTGACTTCCCTTGCAGAACAAAGTTTTATTCATCCATAAGAATTATGAAAAGATACAGTGGCGAGCTAAGTCGGTAACTGTGTAAAGTTATTTCCTCGAAATAAAAATCATAGAAGGCCGTGCGGCTGCAAAGAGAAGTGATTGCAGCGCTCCTGGCAGCTAGCCCCGAACTGTTTTGACTGAGTGGAACGCTGCGCCTCTGGTAGCCAGCGTACGAACTCCAAACGAATCAGCTGGCGGCATCTAGTTTATTCGCCACAAACTTACAGGTTTCGCAGGGCTATGATTTCAGCTCTCAGCGCACGTGCGCTTACAAGCGTCCGCCTCGCGCGTTAGCGGCTCGCACTGGCGACCGCAGCGAACGTGTTAAAGAGATGTGATATAGAAGGCCGGACAGCTCACTGAACAGCCCCTATCATTGCCGTTGGATCTGTTTGCACGTGACGGACAATGTGTCAGTCCTCCTTCCTCCTGGTGCATATCAGACATCCAGATCCTACATACCGTGCATGTGTATCGCTCTGTCTGCATTATTGCCAACAGTGGGCAATGGTGGGACCCGTTTGGCATGCAATACGATGATAGAAACAGAGCCCATGATGTCGTCCCCTATCAAACTTGTCACATTGACATAGTGCATGTTTAGGTGATGCTATCAACCAACGGATATGACAACTCAGCTCCACCCATGCTCGCTGAGAGCAACAAGCCTTGCAAAATTAATCATTAGCATAGCTGACGGTGTGCAACATACCCACACAGTTTGCAGTGGATCAACAGGGTCCTTCTGGCTGCAGCTGTTTTTCTAATGATCAGTGTAGAAAAACGTAGAGAATTCAGTTTCGAAAACATATTGCCTTTGACTTCAAAAAACCTTTTCATAAAGTTGATAGAAACAAATTATTACAGATTCTGGCAGACGACCATGTTCCCCTCTAACATATTGATAATACATACAAAATTTGCGGAACAAACTTAATCTGTGTCAAGAAAGTGGGCAAATATCAGAGTGGGGCAGAATACATGTGCAAGAGTACGAGAAGGCTGTGGCTTTTCACACTCTTGTTTGTTATTTATGTGAATAAAATCATCCACAAGTGGAGACAAATGCCACATGGTTACATTAAACCCAACAAACACAAAGCTAGACACTTTATTTATTTTTGCAGATTTAACTCTTGTAACATCTTCAGAGCATGGCTTGTAGCGTTCTGTAGGCAGCTTGTATATAATATGAGAGAAATACAGTGTGGGCGGTGAGGGACTGTGGCCCTTGGTGGAAAATGACCAGTAAAATGTAAGATCATTTTGAAAAATAAAATTCTACAAACAGTGGCCACGTTCACATAATTAGACTGTATACTGTCCTTTCTGGAAGAAACAGACCTAGCTGAAAAAGCCACCAGGTACACAAAAACAATGGGAGTCATCACTAATGTAATGAAACCTTCCCAAGACTGGAAGAACACCACAATATGTCTTTACAAAACCTTAGCAAGACCTTTGTCTTGCTACATCAGTGGAGTCTGGGCAATAGAGGTAAGATGTGGAAAGACTAGGCATCTTGAGACAAACAGTTGGTTACACCAGATAGGATCACTAAAGAAACAAAGATGTGTTGAAGGAACTTAAATTTTAATCCTCGCACATTATATCCGGAACTGACAAGACAACTGGAGAAAATGTCTACTATGGATAAGCTCAAAGAGGATCCCAAAATCCATGCTACACTAACACTCAACAGTGTAGATCAACCAGTGAAATGATGGAACAACTTCTGATGAGACCATAACGGTTAAAGAGTCTTAATACTAGGATGATGATGATGATGATGCATTTTAACAGTTGTTCCTGGATTGATTATTCATTGACACAGTGTGCGATTTGTGCTTTTACCAATTGGGGGGGGGGGGGGGATGTCTTAGGGGGTTAGTATAATTATATATGTTACTAGCTTGGACCGTGGCGTTACCCATGGTTAAACAGTTATTTATAAATAGATGTTAATGCCGAAACTCTATTCACGTGTATGCACTATCAGAAAAGCCACCCCCTTGTTATATCTTTACAAGTACATTATAGGTAAAGCTTATTTACAAATTCATCTACATACAGGTATACGAGGGGAATTCAAAAAGTAAAGGCACATTTGTGAAAAGCTATACTTATTCTGATGATAGAAAACTGAAACATGCGTTATTTTTCTACGTAACCTCCCTAGACTTCAATGCAGTTTTCCCGATGTTTTACGAGTGTTTTTATTTCATCAGAAAATACGTTTATCGGTTGCATCTGTAACCAATTTTGCACCGCAGCAATAACGTCTTTATCACTTTCAAATCTTCTTCCCTGTAGTGCTTCCATTAAGGGCCCAAACATGTGAAAATCGCTTGGAGCCAGGTCTGGACTGTATGATGGATGTTCCAGAACATCGAATCTCAACTCCTTTATTGCATAGGCTGTCCGTTTGGCAGAATGTGGGCGAGCATTATCTTGTTGCAGGATGACACCTCTTCACAGTTTTCCACGACGTTTGGATCTGATTGCAGGTTTTAGTTTTGTACGCCAACACATCACATCCACCATAAAATACAGACCTGGCTCTAAAGCCTCGTTTACGCTGGGTCGACGTCTTGCAACAATGTGGCATGCTACGGAAATGTGGCGTGCGTCGTCTTGTCATTTAGTTCTAAATGTTTTGAAATGCTTAACTACTACATAACACTTTTTCAAAATTAATAAGCAAACATATTAATAGTATTAATTGTAAACTTTCAGTGTTTGGCTCCACAAATTTAAATTATATGTACAGTTTTACTCCAGTGCTTGGGAAATAAACATCCCAGGTTGGGATGCATAAACTAAAACCAGAGGAGGGGATGGTCTGATGCAGAGGGGGGAAATCCCCCCCCCCTCCCATCCCCCCCTGCAAATCGCACACTGCATTGACAACAAACTTCATAAGATAGAAGGTAATTATGGCACTTATGTCTCTTCACAGAAAAAAGTAACCCAAATTAAAGTCGCTCCATTTTTCACCTAAAAAGTTTGCTATTACTTGTAAAACACTGGACCAAGGCATTTAAAAAGATTCCTGATATTCAAATTCAGATTTAAGTTTGCATTGTGCATACTTAAATCGTCACGAAAATACCTTCATAACCAGTAAAAGCTGCTCTCAGTAACACCTGCTATCAGTAACATACAAGGGCATATTAATGCCTACTATATATTACTAATCGGGCTCATAAACTGACATATGGCCAGGAGAGTGGTGTACTGACCACATGCCCCTCCATATCCGCATCCAGTGACAGCTGTGTGGGCAGAGTTTAGCTTTTTATATACTACTAATGATTTTTCTTGATTCTGAATTAATTGATTCACTACGCAGACTTTTTTAAGTTTCTAAGGTAAAATTTTGCTCTGTTAAACCATAACTGCACAATATTTGTATTTCTCTAGAAGAATACCTTGACAGACACAACCAAATACCTTGTGTGAATAATAGAAATTACAAGTGTTTAACTTATTTTTTTTTTTTAACTTAAATGTTGTACTCTTGTTCCATGAACAAACAAATAAATTGCACATTTTGTGGAAAAATGCTTTTCACATCCAGTTTCATCATCAATCATTGGAGGTCTGGATAAAGGGCTCATCTAGATCATCTCATTGCTTTACTGTCTGTAAATGTACACATGTATGTTGCTTCTACATGTTGTCTATGTCTCACTAAATCATATTTATAGAAGGCAAGTAACCCAACTAATATGGCTAAAAGAAAATGCAAGTTACTCTGAAATATGGATATGTCAGCTCTGCAACTCATCAGCATCATTTATCTGTAAAAACTAGATTTGTGTACAACTGGTTTTTGAATGTTAATGAATTTGAAGACTACAGAAGCATAAGACACTAAAGAAACACAAGAGTCACAAGTGTCATAAATTTGTTGTAGCTTAGCAAAAAGTCATATTTCCCTCAATAGAAGCTGCTGTGTCGCTGTGTAGTAGTGTGCAAATTAATTGGGGCAAGATGATTAAACTTTAACTGTTCACATTTATTATTGTGTATATAATACAGTGGGTAGCTTACTGAATATTAGTAACTAACATGTCCTCCTTTTGCTTTAATGAGGTTCTGAACATGTTGTAGCGTAGATTCTACTGGCTTGGAGCAAATGTTTTGTAGTTCATTGTGGCAAATCACACTTTTTACTAACATGCATTCTTTTGCTGAACTGTCCATTGTACTAAGATACCTTTCACAATACTCAGTGGGATTTGTGTCTTGTGAATTGCCAGGCGGCTGAAGCAGTTAATGTTGTTTTCTTCCATGAGCATCTTGACTGCTCTAGAAATGTAACATGGGGCCACATCATGTTGAAATGTTCCTCCACCATCTGCAAAGGTCTATAGGAATGGCACAATTCTGCACCGAAGCATTTCCGTGTGCTTGGTTGAATTCAGCCTGCCATCAAAATGGAACTAATGCCCCAGGGCCACTTGCAGTAAAGAGACATCTAAACATTTTTTGTGTGTGCGTATATTACAGTCTGTTCAAGATGTTCAGCTCTCACTGCCTTACGGGTGTTTCACCTGACAGCCTTTGTTCTCAATCTTGAACATTAAAATGTGACTTGTCACTAAAAATTACACATTTCCAGTCATTGAAGGTCCAGTATTTTGTCCCATGCCAACCGTTTTTCCTTCATGGCAGATGTCAGCAACTGCTTCTTTTTTGGCTTTCATGCTCTCTGCCTACAATCAAGAAGACTATGGCATACTGCTGGAGAGCCACTTTCAACCCCATTAGCCAATAAATCTCTCTGAAGGTCCTTACTTGTATTGTGAGGATGAATTCTTCCTTATCTAAGTAGAGTTGTGTGAATTCTATTGGTGGTTTTTCATTTTCATCCATATCAGCCTCTTCTCTTTGAAGACTATAAGGCAGTATCCCTTTTTGCACTTGAAACTCTAGATCAGCAGTCAGCAAGTGACTGACCATGGTCCATGTCTGGACTGCAGAAGATCAAAAACTGGCCTGCCAAAAAATTTTCGAAGTATAAATTATGCAGTCAGATTATTTAAAAAAATATTTTTCTGTAGCTGACAATTTGTTCGAGTGCCACCCTTATAATTTTTTTTCTAGTAGCGTACAATTAAATGATGAATAATGGTGTTCTTAGCAATTAGTTATAGTTACATTAAATACACAGTGCCTATGATGTGCAGGGCAGGAGAGAGTGCTGGAGAGAGAGAGAGAGAGAGAGAGAGAGAGAGAGATAGAGAGAGAGAGAGAGAGAGAGAGGGGGGGGGGAGGGGGCAAAAGGGAGTGAGCTTGACTGGCCAGTGCAGTGTGTTGTGTCTATTCACATAAAAGCTCTGTACACGTGAATGCTACACAAGAATTTTATTTAATGAACAAGGAAATTTTCTAAATTGATTTCAGACTATGGCAGCCTCTGAAACCTCTTTTAAGTCGGAGAAGGCATATTCATTTAAACACCATTTTTTGTGCTCGTAACTCTAACAATAGCTTAGAGCTACTTTATGAAACTTCGGGTGAGTTCACTTGGTGGCTATTATCTTTGACAATGAAGAGCCTTCTTTGCAGTGTGGCTCTTTTGCAGTGTGGGTCCTTTGGTATGCGGCAGCATACACTTGGATATGGAAGTAGCTCCTTTGTGGTGGGAGGGTACGTACTTTGTCCCGGTGTCAGTATTTTTGTAAAAAACAAATCGAATAAAGCACACAAATTTTATTGCCACTTCATCAGTAGTTGTTGCGACCTTGTAAGTAGCATTTTGTTATTATCGAGGTTTATAATGTTTCTTTTGCATCAGTATGGAGCCTAAAAAGTGTAAAGTTGACAGTGAAAGTAGGAAGTTTTTGTCTGAGTGGACTGAACAATATTGTTTTACATTGCCTGATAGGTGTGGAGCTGTTCCAGTGTTCCCCATGTGCAACATAACTGTTGCTCTTGTTAAAAGTGGCAATTTAAAGTGACACTATGAGACAACTCATCAGCAGTTTCATAAATATTTCCTTCTCGGTGGTGAAGTTCGTCAAGAAAAACTCCAGGTATATATAGCTTCTTACAAAAAAATCATGGCCTTCCAATTTCGCTCTATGAACGAGTAAGAAAAATCTACAGAAGAAGCAACGTGTGTGTGTGTGTGTGTGTGTGTGTGTGTGTGTGTGTGTGGGCCTGACAATAAAAGTAGTTTGCTCAGTCTTCTGCAGAAGGCACTTTGCTGTGCTGTAGCATTAGATTAATCATTTCCATACGACTTTTGGATACTGAAAGTAAATAATTAAGGGAATAATTACTAACAATATTGCCGTTTAAAGGCAAGACTCTTGGAGAAGATTTATTCAAGGCTTTTGATGAGTTAGTAACTAAATCAAAACAATAGTTACAAGAAAATAGTATCTCAACTGATGAGGCCGGTGCGATCATCGGCAAAGGAGGAGGACTTGTAAAGAGAATAAAGATAAGAATGCTGGGCTACTGTCTTACCAGTGCATAAATCACCTAGCAGCCCTTTGTGGAAAACTTAGTGTGACTCTCAAACAGGAAATGGACAAGTTGATTAATTTTGTGAGGTCTTGTTCTGCTCTGAAGCACAGACAGTTCAAGAGTTTCTTTCTAAGTGTGATTCAGCGCATTCTGACTTGCTGCAGTACAGCAATATTCATTGGCTAAGTAAAGGTAAAGTGATTGCACATTTTTGAAAAAAAAAAGAAGTATTAACATCCTTCTTAGAAAACTTGGATTCACAAGAAGCAAAAAACCATTTGGAGTTTGTAGGTAACTAGCACAGTACACTAGCCGTGGCTTCCTTGAAAGACATTCTGAAACATTTAAATGAGATGTCAATATGTGATCTGATGCAAAGTGTGTCATCTTCCTGTCACAAGCTGAATATCTTTGAAAAAGACATTGCAAGTCAAGAATTTTTTCACTTTCTGGCAATTGTGGAATATAAAAGTAATTCTGAAATAGACATTTCAGTGTTTTCAAATTTTATGTCAGATCTTAAGAAGCAATTTGAAGCAAAATTTCAAGACCTTTCAGAGAGAGAAGCTGTCGTGGTTCTTAAAATTGCCTTTTGAAGTTTCTCCAGTGGCAGAATGGGCAGGTGTGGCTACGAAGTTGTTCTGCCTTTCAAAGCTCTTACTCCAGGTGGAGATAATAGACACGCAGGAAGATATCTCCCTGTAAACGAATAAAACTGGATCTGCTGAAGAATTTTGGAGTAGATGTGTCTCAGAAAAATATGAAAATTTCAAAAAAATTAGTCATATGTCTGGCTACTATGTTTGCCTCCACATATGTTTGTAAAAATTTCATTTCCAAAAATGAATTTTTTGAAGAAGAGGTATCACTCAAGAGTAATGGCCACCCACCTTGAAGACACTATTCGCATAAGCTTTTCTGTGTAAAGCTAACTTAAGAAACTGATTCAAGATTGCAAATGTAATTTCTCCCATGATATTGTGTCTATTGTATTTTTTGAGTGAAAATTAAAATGGAAAAATGGCATTGACCACAGATTTTTTTCTGGATTTTTTAAAATTCAAATATGCTTATCTGTTTTATTTAATATTTGTTTGAGAGTGAAAAATTAGTAATGAATATGAGGTTTTCTTCTGGACTTTTGAATACATATGTGCCTATCTGTTGTATTTCATTTTATTTTGTGAATGAAAATTAAAGTAAAACCTTAGTAAGGAATATAAAGTTTTTCTTCTGGACATCAATAAAAATTTCCAAAAGTATCCTGACCTCATCTGAAATTACTCGCTGACCCCTGCCCTAGATTTTCCCACACCAGCATTAAAGGCAATGTCTCTTATAACCATAGATGTATGTTCATGAATAGGAAGTATTTTTGCCCATTTCTTATGTGAAATGAACATTTCAATGCAAAGTTCTCATGTTGAGAACACAGAAATAACACAGGCTGTTGCTACACATACAAGCATTCAGCCGAAATTGAGAGGGACCTATGGTTGTTGTTCATAGTCAGGTCAACAATGATCCACCAAGAGTCCAATGATCTGGTGGATAAAACGGGTTACAGTTAACCATCTTTAATTCATTGTAAAATATGAGCTTTCTGCAATTAATTTGCATGCCTCTGTATGTTCTTCCTTTATTTGTCATCAAATTACAAATGTGGAGTATGAATAAATGCAGCATAGTGGAATATTATCCTTGACAATGGCAACACTTGGACATGCTACATAATTTTTGCTGTAGCTGCACTGCAGTATCATATATCAAAAGTTCACTTGATCTCATTATTCAAATCTTTGCCATGAACTATTCCATTCTGCTGTGTTTCAGTCAGTTCATTGTAACTCCACAGCTGTACTTAGATGATAAAGGAAAGACTGTATGCCAACATAGCAAATTCCATTTTAGGAAATATATTTCTGAAAGTTGTTGTTGTTCTGTTGGTCTTTACCATGCTATCAAGTGGCAAAGTAAAGGCTGATTGACTGAGAGCTGAGACTTCTTGTTATTCAAGCTTGCTCATCTTACTATTACAGCACATAAGCCAACTTCTTCTGATCGAACATCTTCTCTTGAAGTGCTACAGTTACTGCTGGAAGTTAAAGAGTACAAATCCAACTCTCGAAATAAATGGGAGGCTTATCATTGACAATGTCTCATATTTAGTACTTTTGTTTACAATAACCGTGCATTACAAAGTTGTTACATTATTTGGTATATTGCAAGAACATTGATAAGAACAAAGTCTTTAACTTTTGTGGTATTTGCTAATATGATCCGGCAGCAAAACCAAGAAGTGTATTTGCAACAGATGTGTCGGGAAAGGCTGAAAAGTCACGTCTAGTACCTCTATAGGTAGGAGACTGGCAACAACAAACGTGAGTTTGACATGTTATGCAATAAGAGAGGTAGACTGCTGTGCACTGTTGCCTTTTTATTGAGATGCCTTCACAAGCAAACTATTCTAATGTTTGCTACATTTAAATGTCGTATTATACGTGATGAGAACTGCACATGGTGTCATCACTGCATCTAAAGATCTCTTTGAGCATCTCAGCTGTATCCTGCAACTGGATTGAGATCACCACCTGGGAATTAACTGACTAGTCAAAACAACAAGCTTAAGCTTGCCAAACATGCGAGTATACTTGTCTCGAGGCCCTGTTGCAAGAGGGGAATGTGCACGTTGAGGTGCTGTGTTTAATTTCACGGATAGGATCCTGGATGATGCTGCGGTTTCAGTTCGAGAGAGTTTTGAACTGTGCCCCGACACCTGGGACAGCAACAATCCGAGATGTGATAGTTGGAGTAGAACAGGCAATTTTGAAACTTCACAGTGATGTTGCAGAAGAGACTAGGAGGGACACCTGCCGAATTGTAACCTGAGCTCCACCAATAAAGTCCGCAGCTTGTGATCTCGCGGTCGCATTCTCGCTTCCGAGCATGGGGTCCCGGGTTCAATTCACGGCGGGGTCAGGGATTTTCACCTGCGTCGAGGTGACTGGGTGTTTTTGTTGTTCTCATCATTTCATCAGCATTCATGAAAGTGGCGAGATTGGACTGGGCAAAGGTTGGGAATTTGTACGGGTGCTGATAACCGCACTGTTGAGCACCCCCACAAACCAATCACCATCATCATCCACCAAAAAAGTTTAATATCATTTCAACAGAAAGGAAGACTCTGTGAGACTAGAGGGCAAACAAATTCCTCTTCATTTTACCTGCTGACATGAGGAATGCCACCATCCTCTTATGAGCTGAATACAGCCGTAAGATAGAGACATTGCTCGATGACCTTGCTTATTACAAGCTACACAAGGATCTGACAGATAAGGTCCACAGAAAAACATTAAATCTTCCCAAAAAGAGTTCAGTTCCGACTAAAGTCAGTAAGGGCCTCTGCCAACAGGCTGCAGTTCCCCCAAGACTGTACAGCTTACTGAAGATACATAAGAATGGGCCTTCACCCAGTAGTGAGAAACATTGGAGCTCCTACCTATTTCCTGGTTAAATATCGTACTTCACTGTTGGGACTCTTGTAGGAAAATGTGACCATTACATCCGGAATTCAGAGGACTTCATAGATGCCTGAAGACATTAAAGCTACAATCATTGGATATTTTAGTTAGCTTTGTTGTTGTATCTTTACTCTTGAAAGTACCACTGCAGGACTCATTAGAGCTTATCAGCAGCAAGTTTGAGAAACACATTGTGGCATTATTTAAACAAGTCCTCAACTCACCTTACCTTACTTCTTATTCAATAGCCAATATTTTGAGCAAGTGGACAGTGTTGTCATAGGAAGTCTCCTGTCTCCTCTGTGACCAACTATTTTATAGAAGACTGAGGAAAAAGCACTACAGTCAGCAAGTCTCCAACTTTTCTGCTTCTGGCAGTATGTAGATGATACATTTGTTTGTGTGTGTGTGTGTGTGTGGGGGGGGGGGGGTGTCATGGAATAGAGACACTACCTATGTTTCTCCAGCGTCTGAACTTGCTCCATCTGAATGTACAGCTCAACATGGAAGTGGAGAAAGATGGCATCTTACCATTTGTGGATGTCATAGTTAGAAGAAAAGCCAATGGTACACTTAGTGTCTACTACAAAACAACTTGCACAGAGTTATATTTGTAGGCCACAAGCTACCATCAACCTGTGGTAGTGTCATAACTCTGTAGTACATAGAGCACGTGGTTTCAGGTGCTGACAGTCTGCCTGAGCTTCAACACCTTAGAACAGTAGTCTAACAGAATGGCTATTCTGACAGACAGATATGCTTTGCATTCCATTCTAAGCAATTCAGAGCAGTGATGTAAATGAAGAAGTGGAGGCACCCATTGCAACTGTGTTATTGCCATATTTTAATGGCATTCTTCAATAATAGAAAGAATCCTCAAGAGACCACATCAAGTGTGTTTTTTGACCACAAGCAAAACTGAGGAATTTGTTGTGTTCAGTCACAGACGATCTTGGCCTTAGGAAATGTGCCATATATAAGACCCCATGCCAATATGACAGACATGCCAAAAAGCAAGAACGTTGTGTTGAACACCATCATCATACACGCCTGGGGCAACCAGATAAATCTGCAATAGTAATAGTATCATCATCCCATCTTGCAGATACGCTGTGTCCATTCATTCCATGATACATGTGTGTAAATGAAACATACATACAAACTGTAGAGCATCTAATACAAAAATAAGCTTTTTTCAGTGGCAAACATCATTTTTGAGTTCAGAAAATGCTTGTACAATCCATCACCATTGAAGTAATATGTCACACTATAAAATGCTGCTTGTGCTACTTGCCCCCCCCCCCTCCCCCCCCCTCTCTCTCTCTCTCTCTCTCTGGCTGACACAGGAAGAGAAGCTGCTGGAAGAGGACAATGAAACTTCATAGATTGAGAGTGTAAGCAGTGTTATTTCTGTCATCACAAAATTGAGCCAAATTTGTAAATAACTTTGGCAATGTGAGCCCACTTTCCAGTATGTTGTTGCATCCACTCTGGGCTGTATGCATGCACTGATTCAGTTGGGAAGGGTGTCATAAAACCCTTTGTATCCCATTCTGAAGTGGAGATGGAGATGCTCATCCTATTCCAGAGGCAGATGCTGCAAGAGCAGCATTGATCCCCATGGTGTGGTTTACCTGTAAAATTCTGAGAGTTTACATTCCTAAAAGAGTATAGCTTTTTCCAACATGTGTCTTGTGAAAACGCCTTTTACGCATTCATACAAGCACAACTCACTCACACATGAACACTGTCTCTGGCCCCCGAGGCCAGACTGTGAGCAACTGTGGATGGTAGGAGAAGCAGTCTAGGTAGTGGGGGTAAGGAGGAGACTGGGATGGGGAAGGGGGACAGCTATTCCTCTCTATGCCCAAGCCTCCTCCTTAACGCCCACTACCCAGACTGCTTCTCCCATTATGTGCAGTTGCTCGCACTCTGGCTTCAGTGGCCAGAGACAGTGATAATGTGTCTGTGAGTTGTGCTTGCGTGAATGTGTGTGTCTTGTCTACTTTAGAAGAAGGCATTTTGGCCAAAAGTTCGCTAGTTTATCAATCTTTTTGTCGTGTCTCTCTGCAATTAAACACCTCCACTACATAATGTGCAGCAACCGACCTTTTCATAATGATTATCCATTAAAGATCTACATGGATAGTCTGCAAATCGTGCTTAAATGCCTGGCAGAGGGTTCATTGATCCACCTGCACAATAATTCTCTGTTATTCCACTCTTGAACAGTGCGCCGAGAAAACAAACTCCTATATCTTTCTGTTCAAGCTCGGATTTCCCTTATTTTATTATGATGATCATTTCTTCATATATAGGTTGGAATCAACAAAATATTTTTGGATTCAGAGGAGAAAGTGGGTGGTTGAAATTTCGTGAGAAGATTCTGCCACAACGTGAAATGCCTTTGTTTTAATGATGACCACTAAATCATGTATCATGTTCGCGATGTTCTTTCCCATTTTTTGATAGTACTAAACGTGTTGCCCCTCTTTGAACTTTTTCAATGTACTCCATTAACCCTACCGGGTAAGGATCCCACATTGCACAGCAGTACTCCAGAAGAGGTCAGACAAGCTCAGTATAGGCAGTCTCTTTAGTAGGTCTGTTCTACCAATAAAACACAGTCTTTGGTTCACCTTTCCCACATTTTTTGTGTGTTCTTTCCAATTGAAGTTGCCTTTAATTGTAATTCCTAGGTATTTAGATGAACTTGCACCCTTTAGATTTGATTGATTTATTGTGTAACCGAAGTTTAATGGGTTCTTTTTAGCACTCATGTGGATGACCTCACACTTTTCATTGTCTAGGGTCCATTGCCAATTTTTGCACAATACAGGTATCTTTTCTAAATAATTTTGCAATTTGTTTTGACCTGATGACTTTACTAGATGCTGAACAAGAGCATCATCTGCAAACAACCTAAGTACGCTGCTTAGATTGTCTTCTAAATCTGATTATATAGTTGAATATAATAGGGGGAAACATTCCACGTTGGAAAAATATATCTAAAATCAAAGAAGATGTGACTTACCACACGAAAGCGCTGGCAGGTTGATAGACACACAAACAAACACAAACATACACACAAAATTCAAGCTTTAGCAACCGATGGTTGCTTCATCAGGAAAGAGGGAAGGAGAGGGAAAGACGAAAGGATGTGGGTTTTAAGGGAGAGGGTAAGGAGTCATTCCAATCCCGGGAGCGGAAAGACTTACCTTAGGGGGAAAAAAGGACAGGTATACACTCGCATACACACACACACACACACACACATCCATCCTCACATACACAGACACAAGCAGACATTTGTAAATTACCTGAAACAGTTGCTGTTTGGGAATCAATGTCAGCATCATCAGGGACATTGAACGTGGTGAGAGGGGTGATGTGAAACTGCAGCAATGTGTCCTGTAGTGGGTGTGAAGGAATGTTGAAGACAGAGAGGCTGCTCTCACACAGTCTGATAGATAGGTTATCGATGGTAAGACCATAGACATTGGCGTGGTACACTGAGCTATGTAAAGGAACACAATCACAAACAGAGAAAGAGACACTGCAATTGGGGAGTGAAGGATCTGTAGAGGAATCACTTGGATGAGAAACGGTAATCTCACCCTGGGGACCAACAACTGTAGAATCAGAACTGTCATCTGTATTGTGGGGGCATTAGCTGAACACCAGGCTGGTTTGAGCCTATTAATGGACACTTAGTTTCTTCCCATCAAATAAAAGTGCCAAAGGTGTTCTTTCCTCTGCTGAGCACTCTGTGCAGGCCATAGTAGGGTACTAGAGTGCAGCTCTGACTGAGTCATCACATAGCATAATGTAGTCGCATTGTTCGAGGTCTTTATGCAGGAATATATGAGGAATTGTATGAGCCTATGGTTGTGGGGGTATGTATTTTAGAAAAGCATTCCAACACTCATTTAACCAGTTCTGGAAGTTCACTGGCTCAACAAACTGATCAGGTAGGACCAGGGCTTCACTGTATAAGACCTCTGCTGAGGTTGTCATTGCGCACTGTGCGCACCATGCGTAGAACATACAGGTGTGTGGAGGACCGAGAACCACCATGGCACATAAATGCTGCCTTCAGAGTATGATGCCATTTCTCCACTAAGCTATTACTCTGGGGATGGTATGCTGTTGTGTTGAATTTCTCTACCCCACAGAGCTCGCACAGGTGGGAGAACAATGCTGACACAAACTGGCAGTCCAGGTCCATGGTAATAGTGGAAGGGCAACTGAATCAAACAATTCAGGCATTGATGAAGGCAAGAGCTACAGTCTCTGCTGTGATATCTTTGATGACTTTGCTCCTTTGGCACGGTATGCATGCATGTGTCCACTACCTGTAGTACTTTTTAATACTTGGCCAGACAAAGCATTCCATTATGATGATAGTTGTACCTTTAATCCCTGAATGAGTGAGGCCATGAAGGGAGTCGAAAACTGCAGAGTGGAGGGAAGTGGGGACGACTTGGTGGAGTGTACATGTGGGAGAGTCACAGAAGATAGGCGTTGTGGAGCCTGGAAGGAGGTGTTACTAGGGCATTAGAGCACAGTTTGAATCCTGAAGCATTTGCGCCGACTCTAAAAATTCAAAGGTTCCGTTGTACCACCTACGTGTTGCTGTAACACACTCGCATCGGTCGTAATGGAAATACGAGCATCTGGGATAAGATGAGCAAGAGTGACAGCACGGGAAGGAGCCATCTTCAGTGTGTTGGAAGCCCACTGCATGTCTTCCGCCCAGGGAACCTTCCTGGTGCCAGAAGTGTTTTTTTCCCTTTAAGGGCATGAGGCATAAGTGAGAGGCCCTGAAGGAATGCAGCATGAGGAATGTGTCATCTGTTAAAGTTGATAATGCTGAGAAACTAGCACAACTCATGGTAGTCACCAGAAAGAGGAAGGTGTTTAATGAAATCAACCCAGTTGGAGGTAGAATGGATGCCATCCGTTGAAACTGCATGGCCGAGGAAGGTTATGTCCCCTTTGCGCAGTTGAGATGTTTATCTTGACAGCATTCCTATGTTGTATGTTTAGAACATGAGCAAGCTGTAATTTGTGCTCAGCCTCAGATGAGGAGAAAATGAGTATGTCGTCTAGGTAGGCATATGCATATGGTATGTTAAAAAGCAAGGAGTCAGTAAAACATTGCCAGGTCTGGGCAGTGGGTTTTAGACTGTATGGAATATAACATTATTCAAAGAGGCCAGAGGGTGTGATCACAGTGGTCTTCTGAATGTCCTCTGGGGTCATTGGAATCTGATGATAGGCTTTGCAGTAATCCAAATCACTGAACACCCACACACCCTAAGCGGTTGGGCAAAGTCTTGTGTCTGTGTGTGTCTGGGGTTGGATAGTTGTCTATAATGGTGTGAGCATAAGAGCCCTAAATCACTACAGAGCCTGGCCAAACCATCTTTCTTCTGTGTGAGGTGTATAGGAGGAGACCGATTGCCATCTGATTGGTGAACAATGCCCAAACTAAGGAGCTCACTAATGATGGATTTGGCCTGGCGGAGATTTTTGGTTTGAGCCGACAGGCTTTATTACAAACAGGAGATCCCTTGGTGGTACTGATTTTATAATAAGTACTGTTAGTAATGCCTGATAGGTGAGTGTCATCTGGTGCCATGAGGGGAACTTTATGGTCGACTTGCGCAGGGGGAATACATTGTAAGTTGGTACCAGAAGACATAGCATTACTGACACGAGTAGTTATGGCAGCTTTTGTGAGATCAACACTCGGTACTGACTTGATGCAGTCATGACATCATAGTGTAGATGACAGCTGTGCAGCAGCCAATGTGCCTGTGCTAATTCCTGAGATGCCTCATCAGTCCGCTGCTGGAGGATCTTGTTGTGCTCCCAGGGAGTGTTAGTTGCATCATGGTTGGCAGTGTAGTGTGCGAGCAGCATTGTAACATGAGATGTAGTATGAGCACTCAACCAAAGAATGCATGAGTGGATCCTCAACAGAGGGAAGGTGGGAGGAAGGGCCAAATGAGCCTGGAATTATAGCAAGACAGTTTCATGGATATTCAATATGGGTTCGTCAGTGTCCACCATGTGGGAAGTCCATATAAAAATGAGTCCAAGTGCAAGTTGTACTGAAAGTTCAGCTGCGCTGAAGATTTTAATTATAGAGTTATTCATGGCGCATAATATTGATGTAGTAGGCATTATTTTTGCCAGAGCTAGTGCAGGTGTTACCACACTGGTCTCAGCACCTATGTCGATCAAAACATTATAGCTGGAGAAACCATTCAAAACACAGAGGTGCCTTCGGTAGTTGTCATGGCAGACACAGACTGTTGCATCTGTAGGTGCCGAGAGGAAGTCACGTGTTCCAGCGTGCCTAGACTGTATCATATGTGAAATTTGGGCATGTGCAGGGTGGACGACAATTACATGAAGCATCACTGAACATGGAGATGATTGCCTCTTATTTCTTGACATTGGTGGCAGTATGGACCAGCTGATGGTGTTGGTATAAGGAGTAAGCTTGTTTGGTGATGTCCAGTCTGGAGTCTAAAGGTTCTGATGTATGGGATAGCAGATGAAGCTTCAATTCAGACAGATGTTTAATGTGCCAGACAGTCCATAGAGCCATATCCAGGATGCATGGTATCAGGCAGCATGGTATCATCGCAAGGAAAGGAAAATTGTGTCATAACTACACCTCCAAGTAAGCCTAATGTTAATACTTTAATAGAGACTAACCCAATCAACCACCTCAAATCTCCAGCCAGTGCTAATAAATTTGCTGTTTACCATCAGAACATTCAAGGCTTATTAAGTAAACTAGATGAGCTATCCATTAACATTTTAGAAAAGGACATTATTAATAATGCTGATGTAATCTGTTTTAGTGAACACCTTATGAAACTTGGTTGTGACACACTGCAACTTAATAACTATAACCTAGCAGCTCTTTACTGTAGACATTCTTTAGATAAGGGTGGAGTGCTGATTTTCGTTAAGAACAAAATAGCTTATACCAACAACCTGACAACAGCTTTCGCATCCCGTAACTACCCTCCCGACCTAGTACAGAAGCAAATAACCAGAGCCACTTCCTCATCCCCTCAAACCCAGAACCTCCCACAGAAGAACCACAAAAGTGCCCCACTTGTGACAGGATACTTTCCAGGACTGGACCAGACTCTGAATGTGGCTCTCCAGCAGGGATACGACTTCCTCAAATCCTGCCCTGAAATGAGATCCATCCTTCATGAAATCCTCCCCACTCCACCAAGAGTGTCTTTACGCCGTCCACCTAACCTTTGTAACTTGTTAGTTCATCCCTATGAAATCCCCAAACCACCTTCCCTACCCTCTGGCTCCTATCCTTGTAACCGCCCCCGGTGTAAAACCTGTCCCATGCACCCTCCCACCACCACCTACTCCAGTCCTGTAACCCGGAAGGTGTACACGATCAAAGGCAGAGCCACGTGTGAAAGCACCCACGTGATTTACCAACTGACCTGCCTACACTGTGATGCATTCTATGTGGGAATGACCAGCAACAAACTGTCCATTCACATGAATGGACACAGGCAGACAGTGTTTGTTGGTAATGAGGATCACCCTGTGGCTAAACATGCCTTGGTGCACGGCCAGCACATCTTGGCACAGTGTTACACCGTCCGGGTTATCTGGATACTTCCCACCAACACCAACCTATCCGAACTCCGGAGATGGGAACTTGCTCTTCAATATATCCTCTCTTCCTGTTACCCACCAGGCCTCAATCTCCGCTAATTTCAAGTTGCTGCCACTCATACCTCACCTGTCATTCAACAACATCTTTGCCTCTGCACTTCCGCCTCGACTGACATCTCTGCCCAAACTCTTTGTCTTTAAATATGTCTGCTTGTGTCTGTATATGTGTGGATGGATATGTGTGTGTGTGTGTGTGTGTGTGCGAGTGTATACCCGTCCTTTTTTCCCCCTAAGGTAAGTCTTTCCGCTCCCGGGATTGGAATGACTCCTTACCCTCTCCCTTAAAACCCACATCCTTTCGTCTTTCCCTCTCCTTCCCTCTTTCCTGATGAGGCAACAGTTTGTTGCGAAAGCTTGAATTTTGTGTGTGTGTTTGTGTTTGTTTGTGTGTGTATCGACCTGCCAGCGCTTTCGTGTGGTAAGTCACATCATCTTTGTTTTTAGATATAGCTTATAGATCTTTAGACTTGAGTGAATACTGTATTGATCAACATTGTGAGGTTTGTGGAGTTGTAATCTGTACTGATTTCTCTGAAATTACTGTCCTTTCATTTTATAGGGTTCCTGCACGCAAAATCTGTATTTTTCTAAAACAGTTAGAATCTCTGTTAACTCATCTCTTTGCAAAAACAAAAAAAATTATAATTTTAGGCGATTTTAATGTTGACTTTCTTACAGATAACATGGGAAGAAATGATTTATCACATTTAATGAACTCTTTTAACTTAACAGCACTGGTGGATTTTCCCACTAGAGTCACAGCTAATTCTACAAGTCAAACTGACAACATCTTCTTAGACAGCAGTAGAATTCTAAACATAACTGTAAAACGTATATTGAATGGGCTCTCAGACCAAGACGGTCAACTACTTTCAATTGATAATGTTAGCCCTCTTTGTAAGATCAATTCCTATAGTAAAACTTTCAGAGTAATTAACACACAGTGTATCAATAGCTTCTGTAATTCCCTACAAGAAGTAGACTGGGACCAGATTGAGATCTTTGACAATGTTAACGACAAGTACAACGCTTTTCTAAATGAATTTATCTGCCTGTTTGAAGCAGCCTTTCCTAAAAAGACTGTAAAATCCAAATGCGAGACCTACTCTAATAAAAACTGGCTAACTCTGGGCATTAAAACGTCTTGCTGAAGGAAACGGAATCTGTATGCTTCACCCACATCCAGTTATAGTGTAGAAAAGGAAAAACATTACAAACTATACTACTCTATCCTTAAAAAAGTTCTAAGAAGGGCAAAGAGTATTTCTATAAAATCAGAAATTGATGTCTCTAATAAAAAAATTAAAACCACATGGGGCATAATAAAAAGGGAAACAGGTAAAATCCCCGCTGCAGAAAACACAATAGAAATTAAAACAAATTATACAATTCATGACAATGTTGAAATAATGACTGACATTTTTAACAACCACTTTCTGGCATCAACAGTACAAACTGGAAAAACATGTTCTGTTAATGAAGCCATGTTATCCCTTCAAAAAGCTTTTTTTTTTAAAAAAAAAACAAAAAAAAAAAAAAACCAAGCAGATTAAAATGTCTCCTGTCACAGTACATGAAATTGAGAATATAATTAGAGAGATGAAGAGCAAGAATTCTGTTGGCATAGATGGTTTCTCTTCAAGATTACTGAAGGAGTGCTGTAAGCTGATAAGCGAAATACTGTGCCACATATACAATGAATCCATCCAGCATGGGATTGTTCCTGAGAGACTAAAGTATGCTATTGTCAAACCTCTCTTTAAAAAAAGGCAATAAAGCTGACGTTACCAACTATTGGCCTATCTCCC
Organism: Schistocerca nitens; assembly: GCF_023898315.1. Lineage (NCBI taxonomy): Eukaryota > Metazoa > Arthropoda > Insecta > Orthoptera > Acrididae > Schistocerca > Schistocerca nitens. The sequence continues at coordinate 693,881,970 of NC_064619.1, read as the reverse complement.
TTTAAACAACCTTTTCTAAAATTCTTGAGAAATTGTTTCAGAAAAGACTTATTGAACACCTCATGCATTATAAGGTATTAAACAGTAGCCAGTTTGGATTTCAACAGGGTGTATCAACAAAACAAGCTATTTTTTTGCTTCACCCATCAAATCTTAGAGTCTTTTAATAATAAATTATCTCCTGTTGGTATCTTCTGTGCCCTTTCTAAGGCCTTTGATAGTGTTAATCATGAAATCCTCTTAGCAAAGGCTGAATATTATGGTATAAGTGGCTCAACTGGCTCATGGATTAAATCCTACATAGGTGGAAGAAAGCAGAAGGTCATGCTGAATGACTCTGAGGGGTACTCTATGTCATCTAGCTGGGGCTCTATTGGCTGTAGTGTTCCTCAGGGCTCTGTACTTGGCCCCCTTCTCTTCCTCGTCTTTATCAATGACCTTCCCTTGCATAATAGCTTTAAAACTCACTTTACTCTTTTTGTTGATGACACCTCTATCCTCATCAACAAAACTCCCAACCTCAATCTTGAGGAATCGGCCAATATTGTCTTTAGTGAAGTATGTAATTGGTTTTTAAATAATGGGTTGTCACTAAATGTTAATAAGACCCAGCTTTTGCATTTCCAAATAAGCAAAAAAGTTGAGGATCAATTAAGTATTACATTGAATGGTAGTGAGTTACTACAAGTTGTGTCAACCAAGTTTCTGGGTGTACCCATTGACAACTGTCTAAAATGGTCTGAACATATTTTGCACCTCCACAAAAAACTCAGCTCAGCAACATTTGCTGTTCATATTATTTCCACTGTATGTGACCGAGACACCACAAAAACTGCTTATTTTAGTTATTTCCATGCATTATTTCTGTATGGTATAGTTTTCTGGGGTAATCAGCCACCATCCAAAGAAATATTCATTGCCCAAAAGAGAGTTATTAGGATAATGAGCGGAGTCCAACCTAGACATTCTTGTAGGAACCTTTTCAGAAAATTAGGGATACTGACAACCGCATGCCAATATATCTACTCCCTGTTATGTTTCATTGGTAAAAATGGACAATTGTACAAAACCAATGATTCATACCATACCCACAATACCAGGAGGAAGATGGGCCTCCATTATGAATCAAAAAACCTTACTATTGTACAAAAAGGAGTCCATTACATGAGATGCATCACTATTGGTGATGGTATTTTGTCTTTTTAGTACGTTTAATTTCGCGACATAGATTTTACAACCTGATGATGAGAGCATTGTCTCTCGAAACGCGTTGTTAAAATATATATAAAAATCGCGGTTGAATGCTAAATGTGATAACCAAAACATGAGATGCAAGTTGTTCAATGTTCTCTCACCATCACTGAAATTACTTATCCACGAGCTTCCCAAATTTAAACAACAGTTCAAACAGTATTTATTAGATAATCCCTTCTATTTGGTAGAAGAATATTTCAGTAGAGTTAATTGTAATTGATTTTTTCATTTACTAATTTGATGTGCTATTGTGCATTACGATACTCACAATCACTGTTAACATTACTGTGTCTTATATTTAGCTATTAAGATCTACCATATTTTTAATGTAATTTTTTTCTATACCTATTAATGTGTATTTTGTCTTATACCAGATATCCTCTTGCAAGAGGTACTTTTATGTATTCCTTTTGTATTATTTGTAATAATTTTGACATGTCCTACATCCATGCGAATGCCTTGCAGTATTGGATTTATGGGATATAAATAGATAAATAAATAAATGAGGGCAAAAAGACAGTGCCACAGCTCTGAAGGAGTCCTATCCATCAGAGAGTCTTCATGTATAATTTGGTGAAGCACTTCCAACAGAGCACAGAATAGGCACTCGATAATTGTGCTCTTTATGACAGAGTATTTATGACGAGAATGGGGACAAAGCACTAAGTCACTGATTAGGTCCGGTAGTCATGGTGATGGGTGATCAGGCACACAAAGTGAGAATCATCATCCAATATACCATGCAAGTTGAATGAGTTCTTGATGAGAGTAACCAAGAACATGGGTTGTCCATTGAGAGTGGAGGCAATTTCGGCAGTTTGCCCCTCGCCCGTGGCCTTGGTTTGGTGATAACAACATGCAGGCCATGGAACAGGGGCAGAACTGGTGCAGTCGATCAGTGTGGCTGAGGTGATCAGTGTCCCTAGGTGCAAGTTGGGTGAAAGCATTGAGAGTGTTGAATGTGGTATGTGATACGATGCCAAGGCCGCAGAGTTGCGGGGATGGTGCATTCACCTGGCATGGCAGGCACAGCTGTGGCAAATGAGATGGTAACGGAATGCAGTTGTGGAGTTTAAGTATTTTATGCATAACAGTTTGTAGGATCCTGGCCAAAAAATGTCTATTCTGGGTAGAAACACATACTTGAGCCATACTGTGTGGTAAGGTCAGGTCCAAAACACACAAGATGTGAAGGTTGAGGCATTTGAGCAGGTACACATGAATCCAGTCCAGGCAGAGATGCAGACTGTGACATACCAAAACCATGCTGTTGTGAAGTCTTATAGGTTAGGCCTTGTGGATATGGCAAAATGACTGACACATATACATGTTCCACTTTAATGGTTATTTGCACTGGTTTCTCACTCTCTTGATGTGAAATACCTTGTGGAAGCACTTGGAAGTGTGTCGGTAATGGCAAAAGTTTTGTTGTGCGTAGTAAACAACACTGCCAATCGAAAAATTTTCACCGAGATGGAACGAATTATGTACACAGTCTGGGGTCATCAGTGTGTATACTGACAATATTATGATAAGGAAAATTGTTACTCACCACACAGTGGAGATGCTGAGTCGCAGATAAGCACAAGCACAACAAAAAGACTCTCACAATTATAGATTTTGGCCTTCGTCGCACACACACACACACACACACACACACACACACACACACACAACTCACAAACATGACTGCAGTCTCAGGCAACTGAAACCACACTGCCATGTGTATAGTGAAGTAGACTACACTAGTAATAGTCAACCACATAATGATTTAAGTAGATTTATTCAACATGAGAACACAAAATTTTTAAAGTGTGGTGCAAAAAATGTCTGAGAAGATGGATAAGTCAAAAAAGCCTGCATAGGCATACAAAATCAGCAATTATGCTTTGTCATGGTCGACACTCACAAAATATAGATAAGGAGCAGCAGAGGGCCTATAACACTACCTTGTGGAATGCCAGAAATCTCTTATAGTCTTACTCGATGACTCTCCATTGATTACTACAAACTGTGACCTCTCTGACAGGAAATCACGAATCCAGTTGCATAACTGAGCTGATATTCCATCAGCATACAATTTGGTTACAAGCTGCTTGTGAGGTATGGTGTCAACAGCCTTCTGAAAATTTATAAATATGGAATAATTTGAAGTCCCTTGTGTGAGTAAAGAGCTTATTGAGTTCCACAAGGATAATGTTTTCTAAATCTGTGTTGACTGTGTGTCAATAGACAGTTCTCTTGAAAGGAATTCATAATGCTCAAACACAATATATGTTTCAATATCCTGCTGCAATCAATGTTAATGATATGGGCCTGTAATTCAGTGGATTACTCCTATAGTCTTTCTTGTATAGTGGTGTGACTTGTGCAATTTTCCAATCTTTGAATATGGCTCTTCCATCGAGTGAGTTGTTTTACATGATTGTTAAGTATGAAGCTATTGCATCAGCATACTCTTTAGAGGAACCTAACTAGTATGCAGCATGGATTGGAAGACTTGATTTTGTTTAGTGATTTAAATTTCCCCACTACTCCAAGGATATCTATTCTAAGTTACTCATGTTGGCAGCTGTTCTTTATTTGAATTCTGTAATATTAACATCAACTCCTTTGGCGAAGGAATTTTAGAAGACTGTGTTTAGTAACTCTGCTGTAGAGACAGTGCCATTGATATCCATTGCTATCATGCAGAGAAGGCACTGATTGTGTCTTCCCACTAGCATACTTAACGTGTGACCAGAATGTCTTTAGATTTTCTGGCGGGTTTCAAGACAAAGCTTGCATTGAAATCCATGCTAAATTTCAAACTTCTGCAAACGATCACCGATGTTGAGGATTTTGCATTCATTTAAATTTGGCATGCTTTTCTCATTGCTCTACAACAGTGTTCTGACGTGTTTTGTGTACCAAGGAGGATCATCTCCATCATTTGTTAATTTATTTGGTATAAATGAAGTTGCTACTCAAAATATAGCGGAGATGCTGAGTCATGATAGGCACAATAACAAATGTGGTGTCAGCTTTCTGAGAGTGCAGATGTGTGTGTGTGTGTGTGTGTGTGTGTGTGTGTGTGTGTGTGTCTACTGCTGACAAAGGCCTTAATGGCCGAAAGCTTTAATTGTGTGAATCTTTTTATTGTGCCTATCGTGACTCAGCATCTCTGCTATATGGTGATTTTCAATAGATATTTACTCATTTATTTATTTATTTATTTTTTTGAGGATTTGGGAATTAGGATATTCAGTCTTATATTTGTTGCTAAGAGATAATGTGTGTCTTCACAAATGTTTACTAGTTGAGTGGGCTCATGGACTAATTGCTCAAAATACAGGGTGTATCAAAAAGAATCATCCAATTTGGCACATCTGTGTTTCTGAATTTCGTTTTTCGGTGTGTTTCTGAATTTTGTTTTTCAGTGAACAGGAATCTCAAAAAGTTTTTTTTCATGCATTTTCATAAGTGTTCAATATGTGTCCCTTGAGATACCTGGAATATGTCTATGTGGTATTCAAATTGTTCCCACACTGCAGTGAGCATGTCTTGAGTTACAGCTTCCACAGCTGCTCTTATTCGATGTCTCAGTGTATTCATAGTTGTTGGTAATGGAGGAACATCCTTGGAGGCCAGAAATGTAAGACTGAATCATTTGGTCCAGTGTGAATGATCCATCGTTCAGTAATCTTTTGATTTAAAATATTCCTACACTTTCAGAAGCCAGTGTGTGGTACCTTGGAACCTCATCCTGTTGGTAAATGAAGTCGTTCAAATCAGTCTCCAGCTGGGGGGGGGGGGGGGGGGGGGGAATCTCAAGCATACCGAGATATGTGCTTCCTGTAGCAGTGTTCTTGGCAAAGAAAAATGGACCGTACACCTTCTCCTGTGAAACTCCACAAAACACGGTAAATTTTGGAGAGTCCCACTCATGTTGTACAACTTTATGTGGTTGTTCCGTATCCTACATTATCACATTATGACAGTTCACCTTTCCATTTAAATGAAATGTTGCCTCCTCACTAAACACTAAGCACAGAAGAAAACTGTCATCCTCCATCTTGCCAAGAACTAAATTATAGAATTCCACATGTTGTTGTTTGCCACCTTCATGAAGAGCTTGCAGTAGCTGAATTTTGTATGGTTTCGGGTGTAAATGTTGATGCAACACACATCAGACGAACATTGGGGGCATGTTGAGCTGCCGAGCTGGGCGGCGAATGGATTTCTGCAGACTCCTTGTGAAACTATGGCGGATGCATTTGACGTCTATGTCAGACACTCTGGGATGGCCCGGCAATTTGCCTTTACACAAACAACTTGTTTCTCAGAATTGTTCATGCCATTGTCTAATGCTCTATGCTGTAGGAGGATCCACACCATACCTAGTACGAAAGTCACACTGAGTGGTTATTACTGACCTGCACTGCGCAAAACATCAAACAGAAAAGGCTTTCTGTTGTCCTGACACCATATTTACTAGAGCTGAAGTGGGTGAACAGTGCTGCTGCATAGCAGGTACCATGTAAAACTCGAGAGTTTGCTCTTTCCAACGGTATGTTGTCCATGCACATATCTCAAATAACATAATGGTTATGATTTTTTAAAATCACATGATTCTTTTTGATACACCCTGTACTTCCCAGAGAATGCATTTACCACAATTTTGGCTGATGTTTTATGTGTACCTCTGGATTTAAACATGTAGTTTTGCAGACATATCGAGGGTAAATTGAAGTCACTGTCAACTATAATTGTATGAATTGGGCAGGTGTTTGAAATTAGACTCAAGTTTTCTTTGAACCTTTCAGCAATTATATCATCTGAGTTGGGAGGTTGCTATAAGGATCCAGTTATTATTTTATTCTGGTTGGCAAGAATGGCCTCTATCTATACTAACTCACAGGAACTGTCTACTTTAATCTCGCAACCAGATAAACTACTTCTAACAGCAGCAAACCTGCCACCATCAACTGTATTTAGCCTATCCTTTCTGAACATTGTTAGTTTCTTTGCAAAAATTTTGGATGAACTTGAGTTTTAGCTAGCTTTCAGTGCCTGTAACGATTTGAGCATCACTGGTTTCTATTAGTGCTTGGAGCTCTCGTACTTTCCAAACAAAGCTATGACAACTCACAACTGTAATACTGATGATTCCTAGATCTATGTTCTTCCTATGTTCAACATGCACCCTTTGAGGCTGAAGCCCTTTCTATGTTTCTCCAATACCCTCTAACCTAAAAAACTATGCAGTTCATGCCACACAGCCCTTGCTACCCGTATAACCAACTGCTGCATGTAAGGGACTCCTGAACTATTTAGCAGAACCTGAAACCTCACCACCCTGTGGCACAAGTCAAGGAATCTGCAGCCTGCATGGTCACAGAACCATCTGAGCCTCTGATTCAAGTCCTTAACTTGGCCCTGTTGACTGTGCCGCAAATGGTGAGCTCTGCTTTCATCTTGCAAACAAGACTGGTAGCCTTTACTTCTGATAACTGCATGAAACCAAAGAGAATCTCTCCCAATTCTAAGCGACATACATCATTGGTACTGATGTGAGCCACCACCTGCAGTTGGCTGCACTCAGTGCTTTTCATGACATCAGGAGGAACGTGTTCCATGTTTTTAGTGGTTCCACCCAGTATGCACGTGTAGTGCACACTCGCTATCTTTGTCTCCCTGGCAACCATGTCCCTAAGGGGACACATAATGTGCCTAACATTGTTGCTCCCAACTACCAATAATCCCCCACTTTTTTAATGCCCAGACCTTGCAGGCTGGGAGGCTTCCATTGAAACAGGACAAGCGACTGCATCTGGCTGAGGGACAGTGTCAGCCACAGTTAACAGCTGGAACCTGTGTGTCGACTAACTGGGGTGGCCTTACATTCAGCCACTTGCGGCGACCTCCCACTCGACAACAGTTGGGGGGGGGAGGAGTCAACCTTAATGTGGGCAGTAACTGTGCTGGCCACCGGTGTGGACTGATCAGTTGAGTTGTGGGTCACACTGGATGTCTGTTGGATCCACATGGTTGGCCCACAACAGTGTTGCTCATCCACTGCTGCCCCAACTGCCCCAAACTGTGTAATGGAAGCCAACACTGCCTGGAGTTGAGAGTAAAGTGTCACCAATTTGGCTCACATCCATACACAGCAACCACAGTCCCTGTCCATAATAAAGACCGTGAAAAACTGCACTTCACAGACAAACAAAGGACTGTTGAGATGCACAGTGGAACAATGATAAAAATGTAAGAACTGTGTCTAATAAATTGGATTAACATGCAGAGGTTCAAAAACTAAACTACCATAGCACACAGGAGAAACTAAATAAGTCACTCCTGGTTAGGAACTTATCAAATGTTACAAAATCAGTTTATATACTGACAGAAACGAAAACAGTAGAACTGTGACTATTAAACATTAAGTAAACGCTCAGAAATTGAAAAACTAAACTACCAAAGCAGACAGATGAGACTACATAATTCTTTATAGTTAGGATCTCATAGAGTGTCACAGAATCAGTTACTTCCCTGTCGCTGCTCTGCCTTGGGGTGGCTACTGCCTGATTAACTTGCAGCATGTATATCTACAAGTTGTAGAAAACTGCTCCTTAAGCTTCAAGTTTTTATCATCAGTGAAGTGTCATTCGTGTGATGAAAAAGTGAAAACTGGTGTTAGAACATGTCCAACAAAACATATATGGTATCATTCAAGCTGTTATGCAAAAGTAAATCCCACTAATGTATTTTCATGTGACTGTATTCATCCATGTAATGGTCAAGAAGCTGCCATAGAGATGTGTAATGCTGAACTCTAACTAAATATAAAAAAATGAATACACAAAGAGTTAAAAGCAGCTGGAAAGTACATTAAGACCATAGAGAACATGGTTCAGCTTTTTACTGATCCTGCTGAAACATCAGTATGTATGCTAAAAACATTGTAAACTGCCACCAGCACACACAGGCCTAAATATCGATTCTGATAGCTGTGGACGTGGTCTTGCAGAATAATCATCACGATTTAAAAGCCTGTGGGTAAGTGAAATAAGGTGCTCCAATGCAGGAAAAGATAAAAGATGTTGGAAAAAAATCATCATATCATATTAATTGGAGGTTCCAACAACGTTTACAAGAAAGAGTTAGTGAATGCTGTGCATAGCTTAAAGTTATGGACAATACTAAGAAGCAGAACATGATTGTTACTAGCATTCCATATAAACATCACCTCATCCCCAATGTGTGTGTAAACTCTGAAATTAGGGAAGCCAATTCACAGTTCCAGAAAACTTGCAAAATGTATCCAAATTCTAGCTTTCTTTGTACAGATTTTCTTAAGAGAGACTGCTACACTAAACATGGGATGCATCTGAATAAAAGGGGGAAGAAACTTTCGTGTGGCAAAATCAGTGAAATTTTGAAGAGACGCAACAAACATAATGAAAACGTGTCATTACCAACAACTCCAGTCTGTTCTTCCAAGCATAAACACTCAGCAAATACAAGAAACACTACAAGCATAGCTAGAAATCCTATACAAAGAACGTTAAACTGTGATGAACAGCCTGCTGCCATTAGCTTTAAAACAAACACCTGCAGCAGTTTTTCACCAATAGTAGTAAAAGCACCAGAAACAGTTAAGCAACAATAACAAAAGCAGCAGCAGCAGCTCAATCAACAGCAGAACCAGCTCTGATAGCAGTAGCAGTAGCATCAGAACCATCTTTAACGGTAGCAGAACCAACTCCTGCAACAATATCTTCATCAAAAGTAGTAAAAGCATCAAGAGCAACAACTAAGACAACAACAAATGCAGTAACAGCTCCACCAACTGCAGAGCCATCTCTAATACCACCAGCAAAATCAACAGCGATAGCAACAGAACCATATGTAGCAACAGCAGAACTATCATTACTAATGACAGAACCATCTGTAACAGCAGCAAAGTCATTCATAACAGCAGCAAAAAAACTCCAACATTAGTAGAATCAGCACTGTCAATAAAAAGAATTTCAGATAGCAGACAGAAATCAGTATTTCCATCCCATCTAAATGATTTTTTAGTGAAAACCAGAAAGAGGAGGAAGCCCACTAGATAAACAGATATATGAACTTATCTAAGGTAAGTGATTCATAAGAAATAAATTAAAAAAATAACAATAATAAAGAAAACAAAATCAGCTCTCCCCCTTTTAATGTACTGTACAACACTGTCCAGTCCTTAACAAACAAGTTACAAGAACTAGAAGCAATACTGGAATCTGCATAATTGAACACTGGCTTGGAAAACAGCAAATACAAGGGTGGTTTGAAAAGTTCTCAGAACAGAATAGAAAAAAATTACTTACATCACTGAAACTTTTTTTATTTTTCAGTGTAGCCTCCTTGTAGATTAACACGTTTGCTGTGGCTGGTGCTTATAAGCATTTCCATGATCAACACGCCAGTGCAGCTGATGTTTATAATCGTTTCTGTGATCAACAAGCCAGTGTGGGTAATGCTTATAAGTGGCGAATTCGCTAGCTGAGTACTCAGTTTAGTTTGTTCAGCTGTGCACTCATGTTAGTACAAGCAACCAACGAAATATCACAGAAAGTTTTCCTGCCTGCGGTTCTGTGTTTTCGTCTTTAGTCATCTGTGATGTGCATTGTTTGCAATGGCGGCGAATCAACTGACATTGGGGCCTTCTAACCTGAAAAAGAGTAGGAAGAGTGAACAATATACTGACCATGAGTTATTGAATGTGTTAGAAGATATTGATGTTGAGTTTAGAGGGGATGAACCAGAGGAGGGCAGCTGGAATTTAGAGACTTCGGAAACATACCATAGTGATGACAGTGTGGAAGCACAACTGTTGAATATGTGTCTCAACAGTTCAGAATTGGACGATATGGATGAAGATGATGAGGAAATCGCTGATGTTAAAGAAACCCCACTCACAGAAGTAAGCAAACCAAGTGCGACTTGGCATGAAGAACCACATGGGATGCAGTATCATCCGTTTGCAAAAGCAGAATATTTGCAGATTAATCCTGCTGGCAATACGCCAATGGGTTTCTTTAGGCTCCTGGTTATAGATGACATACTGCAGCTCGGAGCTGATGAAATGAACAGTAACACACGCAATATATTTGTGAGCGAAAATACAAAAGAGGGCTCTAGGATTAGTAATCAAAAACCTGTAAGGATAGGAAAAATACTAGTCTTCTGGGTATTTCATTACATATGGGTAATGTCAAATATGCCTGATTACAAGACTCATGAAAGAAAGACCTGCTGTTCGAAAATAGAGGAATAGCGATGAGTATGGCAGAGAAAGATATTTACTTATCTTACACTCACTGCATTTTGCTAAAAATCCAGAGTCAGGAGTCCCAAAACCAGATGACTGACTATATAAGGTACGCCCCAGACTGAATGTGTCAGGTGTATTATCCAGGTAGGGATCTTTCTTTTCTTTGGAGGGGACGATTGTCATTTAGACAATATATAAAGAACAAAAGGAATAAATATGACATCAAACTGTACATGTTAAATAATCCAGACGGTTTTGTAAATAAATATGCTGTGTACAAGGGGATGCGTGGTGATATGGGGGGAAAAGGGCGTGCTGAAAAGATAGTATTACATTTGTTGGAAGAGAAGCTGCATGTTGGTCATCATGTTTACATGGGCAATTTTTACAACAGCTTTGCTTTAGCTAAAACCCTGTTGAATGCAAAAACACATTGCACCAGGACAGTAAGGGTAAATAGGAGAAATACCCCTGAAGACGTGGTATGCGCAAAACTGGGGAAAGGAGACACTATTTAATACAATGGGATATGTGCTGAATGCACACCAGCAAATAGTCTCAAAACCACTGCCAATTATCAAACATAATAGTTGTACGTCTGGGACCAATAGGCAGGACCAGATGTTGTCGTATTATTTACGTGAACGAAAGACTATCCGCTGGCCAAAGAAACTATTCTTCCATGTAGTTGACATGCTAATGTTCAATTCACATTATATAATAATACTCAGAGCATAAAATGACATTGTATGATTATAGAATACAAATATTAGGGGGAGTACTTCCACCAATGGATATTACAAAAGGTCTGCATAACAAATATCGTAAAGACACACACGTTGTGAAAAAGTGGGACGCAACTGAAGGGAGGAAGCAAGTTATGAGGAAGCAATGTACGTGTGCAGAATGGGGCAAGCATACAGATACACCATACATGTGCATAACGTGTCCAAACAAACCTGGATTCTGTTTGAACTGCTGCAAAATTACACATCTGTAATGTAATGGAATGTCATATCTTCAGAGGAAGATCTGATTGTGTTTGATTTGTAAAGTGTTTGTATTTGTTTTATTTGATAGCCAAATAAAATGTTGTTACATTGATTGCTCAGAACATGAGGTTACTATACAGTATGTGGACTTATTGTGGTTTGCTATAAAAACATCACCTCAATGCCTTGCAAACTTATTTGTTATATGAGATTGGGTTTCCATAACACCACAATGCATTTAAGTCCTGTTTCTTTTTCTCTGTTTGATAAATCTTTTGATGTTTTCAGACGCTAATTCTTTCTCAATGGGGTGGATTTATTGCTTGTTTGAATTGCATTTTTTTTCCAGTTTGCAATAAAATCAATAAATCAGAGGCGTTGTTAGAATTGTTTGCAATAAATGCATATGATGCTTATAAGTGTCAGACTGCATGCAGCATTTATCACGATTGTCATGCACCTAAAGCATACTTATACTTCTATATCTAGCACCACCTCTTGTGCAGACGTTATATTCGCTGTCAATATTACGTACGTGCACAACATGAACTTCTAGGTTTCACAGGAGTATGATTTCAGCTCTCAGCTCACGTGCACTTACAAGCATCCACTTAGAGTGCTAGTGGCCTGCACTGGTGCCTGCAGCAAATGTGTTAATGCACTTGGTCCAAAGATGTTCCAGTGCCTTGATACCATCTCGAAAATGTGTTTCCTCCAGGCTTGCAAAATAGTTGTCAGCTCCGGCCATCAATTCTTCGTTTGAAGTGAATCTTCATTCACAAAGAAAAATTTTCAGTTTTTGGAGGAGATGGAAGTCTGATGGAGCCGTATCAGGTGAATAAGGTGGGTGTGGCAACAATTCATACCTTAGTTCATGTAATTTTGCCATGGGGATGGCACGTTTTTGATCCAGTGTCAAGAGTTGCAGCACAGATTTTGCAGATAATTTTTTTCATTTCTAATTCTTCAGTTAAAATGTGATACAGCCTTTCAGATGACATCTAGCAAGCATGAGCAATTTTGTGCAGTTTCAATCGGCGATCCATCATGACAATTTTGTGCACTTTTGCAATGATTTTTGGAGCAGTGACACATCTTGGCCGACCACTGGACAGATCGTCATCTAAGATCTCCCGACCAAATTTAAATTCATTTATCTTCTTGGCAACAGTTGAATATGAAGGAGCAGAGTCCCCCAGTGTATTCTGGAAATTGGCTGTGAATGTTCTTTGCTTTCACACCTTTCTTTACGAAGTACTTAATCACTGCTCAAACCTCAATTTTTTCCATCTTTGCAAATCACAACGCGGGAACAACAACAGAGCCACAATACCGTCACAGCTCTCTTCCAAGATCACTGACATGTTTACAGGCAACAGTCTAATGAATATTACATGAACAACTCGTTGTGCTAGCGCTGACCTCTCATGGTGATTCCGAAAACTTTTCAAACCACCCTCATAGATACTGTACATATTTGTGGTTTCCTCCTAGGCAATTCATTCTTCAGATATTTTCACAAACATGGAGAAACAGCCGTATTTGTAAAGCAGAATTTAAGATGTAGAGCGATCTAAACACACCCTGACTTGATAAAAGGAAAAGGTCTTCAAATAGCAATCATTCAATTTTCTGATGTGAACCTAGTTACTCGTACTGTATACAGATTCCCAACAGAAATTTCAAAGATTTCCTGCGTAACATAGAAATGTTCTTAAATACTCGAGAATTGACACAAATAAGATCATGTACAGTGACTTCAACACTGACGTTTTGAAACAATCAAGTCACAGAGGTGAACTACTGTACCTGACAAAGAGTTGCAATCTAATCCCCACTGTAAATACACCAACAAGAATCTCTTTAAACAATGAAGGTACCCTAGGCCAAATGTTCACCAAGAATTACCCATATAACACTGAAGTAATAAATATAGGTACAGTGATCATGAGGCTCCTTTGTTCCAGTCAATTGGGGTAACTTTAAGTCACTTTTTGCCATTTTTTGGAAATACTGGACACAAAATAAATTACACATCACAGCAGACACTAATATTTTACATCTATAGCTCCCTAGTGCTTGTAAATGTGGAAATGTATACCTATTATGCCCTATTAGAGTAACATTACACTGCCATTCAGTATGACTTTAGACCAGTCTTGAAAAACAAAGAAATTTTTTCCTATATCTAATGCTGTGGGTAAATTTAGAGCATGCCAGACGAAATCATGCTTTGAGAGAGAGAGAGAGAGAGAGAGAGAGAGAGAGAGAGAGAGAGAGAGAGAGAGGAAAAGAAAGTGTTAATTCAGTACTTCAGGTTTAATTTGAAATACCAAGATATTTATATCGACCTGGTATTATTCTACTTAAATCACTGTCACCATAAGCTCTTCTCACAGCCAATGCAATTAAAGGATAATCACAAGCCTAAGAGCTTGTAAGAAGTTGGAAAGACAACTGAAATACTAATTAGAAATCACAGAGTTAATAAAACTGTTACATTTACTACAAAATAATGCAAGTAGGTAGAACAGCAGCCCTTTGAAACAAAAGTTGTAAATGTTACAGAATTACCCGGATTGACTCCATCACTGGAGCTATTTTCAGCAAAAAGGCCACCTATCAAAATAAATGAGTGTAGGGACTTCAGGAATAGTAACATTACACACTTCAGATACTTACTAAGCCAAGAAACACAACATGAAGTGAACAATGAGACAGGTACAAATAATATGTTTAGTAATTTTCATGGTACACACAAGGTGTTCAAACAAGCGTGTTGAGTACTTTGAGAGGTGATAGTACTCATAGGAGCAAGAAACATAAGTCCAATAAAGAAGGGTTCGGAAATGCATACTTTCTGAGATAAACGCTTGTTTATAGGAAGGGCTGCGTGATGCTTGTTTATGGATATTAGCACAGTTGTTGCATTGGCGCTCTGTTAAATGTGTTGGCAGGGTATTATGATGTCTTACTCACAATACGCTACCTACCATTAGGTGGTGTGTGGTCAGTTGTGTAGTTTGAGTCCTCTTGTAGACTACGTTAGTTTTCATTATGTTTGTGTGTATTATTGTGCACTTCTGTCAGCCCTGGGTACATATCGTGACATTTTACCTTCTTCCAAACACCGATTCAGTTATGTGTTTACTATTATTCTGCTGTTTGTATGTAGAAATGGTGTAGTACATCTGCATTTTCTCTCTTTCACCACTTGGTAGCAATGGAAGCCTACTACAAGACAAGTTAAATGGTGGATATAATATTGTGCTATGGTTTAGCAAATGGATACAGCCTGTGAGCCTGTGCCCTCTATTTCGAAAAATGTCCACAACACAGTGTCCTCTGATAAGCTGTTTGGCAGACTCTTCCAGCACCTGAGGGTCGTAGGTACCCTAACAGCTCAAAAGACTGACAGTGGAAAGTCCTGTACAGTACACACGCCTAACATGGAGGAGCATATGCTATGTTCAATGGAAGAAATCCTTGGGACCAGTGTGTGATGATTAGCAGCAGCAGAAGGCATGTCTCACTCCCTTATCTGGGGAGGGGGGGCTACATCATGAACATTTGCTGTACCCGTATTATCTACAGCATGTTCAGGCCCTGAGGTCACAGGATCATCATGGCAGATGGCACTTCTGTTAGTGGTTATTGCAGAAGTGTGCTGCAAAGCCACTGTTCACATTCAGGGTTTTATTTACCAATGAGGCAGGATTCATAAGAGATCGCACTGTGAATTTCCATAACCAGCGGATATTGGCAGATGTAAATACCAAGCAATCCAGGAAAGAGGGCATCAACACTGATTCTCAATCAATGTATGGGCAGGTGTACTTGGCGATAGATTAATAGGGCCACACGTGCTACCACAAAGGTTAACTGGGGCATATTATCTGGACTTTCTCATTAACATATTGCTAACCTTACTGGAGAATGTGCCATTGCAGCAATGAATACAAATGTGGTTCATGGATGATTGCGCATCAGCGCGCTTTTGTCACAATGTGTGTGAAATCAAATGCAGACATATCAGGACCACTTGAATGGTTGGGGGAGGCGGACACACCTTGACCTGTTTGTTCCCCTGCCCTCAATCCCCTACATTTTTGGTTATGGGGACACTTGAAGTAATTGGTCTACACCACGTCAATCAATAAAGTACAGACACAACGGGGTCATTTCTTCAATGAATACCAGCAGGTACAACAACAAGAGACCAGTATACTTCAGAGGGTGCAACATTCCTTAAGCCAGAGGGGTGCCACATTTAACACCTCCCATAAATGTGTGTTTATCGCAGAAAGTATGCATTTCTGGACCTAAGTTTATTGGAGTCCTACCATGCCTCATAGTATCTGACAAGGGGGAGGTTACCATGAGAAAAGATAACATTCTGTGAGTCGGGGCATGGAATGTCAGGAGGTTGAATGTGGTAGGGAAACTAGAAAATCTGAAAAGGGAAATGCAAAGGCTCAATCTAGATGTAACAGGGGTCAGTGAAGTGAAGTGGAAAGAAGACAAGGATTTCTGGTCAGTGAGTATAGGGTAATATCAACAACAGCAGAATATGGTGTAATGGGAGTAGGATTCGTAATGAATAGGGAGATAGGGCAGAGGGTATGTTACTGTGAACAGTTCAGTGACACAGTTGTTCTTATCAGAATCAACAGCAAACCAACACTGACAACGATAGTTCAGTTATACGTGCCAACATCGCAAGCTGAAGATGAAGAGACAGAGAAAGTGTATGAGGATATTCTAAGGGTAATGCAGTATGTAAAAAGGGATGAAAATCTAATAGTCATGGGGGACTGGAATGCAGTTGTAGGGGAAGGAGTAGCAGAAGAGGTTACAGGAGAATATGTGCTTGGGACAAGGAATGAAAGAGGAGAAAGACTAATTGAGTTCTGTAACAAGTTTCAGCTAGTAATAGTGAATACTCTGTTCAAGAATCACAAGAGAAGGAGGTATACTTGGAAAAGGCCAGGTGATATGGGAAGATTTCAGTTAGATTACATCATTGTCAGACAGATATTCCGAAATCAGATATTGGATTGTAAGGTGCACCCAGGAACAGATATAGACTCAGATCACAATATAGTAGTGATGAAGAGTAGGCTGAAGTTGAAGACATTAGTCAGGAAGAATCAATACGCAAAGAAGTGGGATGTGGAAGTACTAAGGAATGACGAGATATGGTTGAAGTTCTCTAAGGCTATAGATACAGCAATAAGGAATAGCTCAGTAGGCAGTACAGTTGAAGAGGTGTGAACATCTAAAACAAGGGCCATCATAGAAGTTGGGAAAGAAAAGATAGGTACAAAGAGGGTAACTGTGAAGAAACCACGGGTAACAGAAGAAACACTTCAATTGATCGATGAAAGGAGAGTGCAGGTAAGCTAAGATGAAATGGCTGCAGAAAAAATGTGAAGACATTGGAAAAGAAATGATTGTCGGAAGGACAGACTCGGCATACAGGAAAGTCAAAACAACCTTCAGTGACATTAAAAGCAAGGGTGGTAACATTAAGAGTGCAATGGGAATTCCACTGTTAAATGCAGAGGAGTGAGCAGATAGCTGCAAATAACACATTAAAACCTCTATGAGGGGGAAGATTTGTCTGATGTGATAGAAGAAGAAACAGGAGTCGATTTAGAAGAGATAGGGGATCCAGTATTAGAATCAGAATTTAAAAGAGCTTTGGAGAACTTAAGATCAAATAAGACACAAGGGATAGGTTACATTCCATCAGAATTTCTAAAATCATTGGGGGAAGTGGCAACAAAACGACTATTCACATTGGTGTGTAGAATGTATGAGTCTGGTGACATACCATCTGACTTTCAGAAAAGCATCACCCACACAATTCCGAAGATGGCAAGTGCTGACAAGTGCGAGAATTATCGCACAATCAGCTTAACAGCTTACGCATCCAAGTTGCTTACAAGAATAATATACAGAAGAATGGAAAAAAGGATTGATGATGCACTAGATGACAATCAGTTTCGCTTTAGGAAAGGTAAATGCATGAGAGAGACAATTCTCATGTTGCAGTTAATAATGCAAGCAAGAATAAAGATAAATAAAGACACGTTCATAGGATTTGTCGACCTGTAAAAAGTGTTCAACAATGTAAATTTGTTCAAGATGTTCGAAATTCTGAAAAAAGTAGGGGTAAGCTATAGGGGTAGATGGGTCATATACAATATGTACAACAGCCAAACGGGAATAATAAGAGTGGACGACCAAGAACAAAGTGCTTGTATTAAAAAAGGTGTAAGACAAGGTTGTAGCCTTTCACCCCTACTGTTCAATCTGTACACCGGGGAAGCAATGATGGAAATAAAAGAAAAATTCAGGAGTGGAACTAAAATTCAAGGTGAAAGGATATCAATGATACCATTCACTGGTGACATTGCTATCCTGAGTGAAAGTGAAGAAGAATTAAATGATCTACTGAATGGAATGAACAGTCTAATGAGTACAGAGTATGGGCTGAGAGTAAATTGAAGAAAGACAAAGGTAATGAGAAGTAGTAGAAATGAGAACAATGAGAAACTTATCATCAGGACTGATGGTCATGAAGTAGATGAAGTTAGGGAATTCTGCTACCTAGGCAGTAAAATAACCAATGATGGATGGAGCAAGGAGGACATCAAAAGCAGACTCGCTATGGCAAAAAAGGCATTCCTGGCCAAGAGAAGTCTACTAATATAAAATATCGGTGTTAATCTGAGGAAGAAATTTCTGAGAATGTACATCTGGAGTACAGCACAGTGAAACATGGACTGTGGGAAAACTGGAATAGAAGAGAATCGAAGTATTTGAGATGTGGTGCTGCAGATGAAAGTTGAAAATTAGCTGGCCTGATAAGGTAAGGAATGAGAAGGTTCTGCTAGAACCAGAGAGAAAAGGAATATGTGGAAAACACCGATAAGGAGAATGGACAGGATGACAGGACATGAGGGAATGACTTCCATGGTATTAGAGAGAGCTGTAGGGTGAAAAACTGTAGAGGAAGACAGAGATTGGGATACACCCAGAAAATAATTGAGGGTGTAGGTTGCAAATGCTACTCCGAGATGAAGAGGTTAGCACAGGAGAGGAATTTGTGGTGGGCTGCATCAAACCACTCAGAAGACTGATGGAAAGAAAGGCAAGTGACCTTACACAAAAAAGTTTCAAACTAGAAATACACACTGCTCTGACAGTGAAAGACCTCTCAAAGTATCTATATTTCTCAGACAGGTCATACAAGATGAGCTCATACTCATGATGAGCTCACTAATGAAACTTTTATATGAT
This sequence comes from Schistocerca nitens, assembly GCF_023898315.1. Lineage (NCBI taxonomy): Eukaryota > Metazoa > Arthropoda > Insecta > Orthoptera > Acrididae > Schistocerca > Schistocerca nitens. Next base: position 693,863,121 of record NC_064619.1, on the reverse strand, counting down.
ATTGATGATATTCCAGGCTGCATTATAAAACAAACAGGGAACTATATTGTTGATTCTCTGAAATTTATTATTATTATCACTCCTTTTCAGCTGGTTCATTTCCAAATCTCCAGGTCACAGTGTTGCACAGAGAGGGAGCCACAGACAATATTACCAATCATATGCTGCAGCACAGCTTAGTGGCTTCTTAAAGATCTCTGAGAAGCTCTTTTAAATAGACTACTAGAATTTAAACAAATACTCATTATTATCAAACTATCATCTTGGCTTCTGGAAACTAGATCCACAATCACAGCATGTAAATGTAATATTGAAAGCCTTAGACAAAAAGGAAATGTCCACTAGAATAGTTCTGGTCTTACCTAAAGTCTTAGGCATTATAGATCATGCTATCCTACTACAAAAAATAGAAATTAAGGGTATCGAAGGTATTCCACATGAATGAATCAAATCATACCTTAGAAACTGCTAAAAAGAAATTATTTTTAAACATGACATATAAACTGGAAATATCATAAGAACAACAACATACTCATCAGGGAAAACTTTCAACAAATATGGTGTGCTGTGAGGGCCCATATTAGGTCTAATCCTCTTCTTTCTATGCATAGATGATCTGAGTGACTCTGTTCATGCCAAAGAGGAAGCTCTGTGTGCAGATGATGTGAGCATTTCGATTACGGGATCAAATAAAAAAGACCTTCAGTCATCAGCAGATAGAACATTGATGCAACTGTCAGACTGGTGTGAAAGAAATAAGCTCATTATAAACACTCACAAAACTGTAGCCGTGAACTTTCACATATCCCATAAAAAGCAACAGAATGATCAGTGAGTCGCAAAAGCTATGCTGACACCACATAGAAACCCACTGCCGTTGGGTTGGTTCCCAGCTCAGCCCCTGCAACTATGTGATGTTCTGGCTCTGTCATTTGCAGCGCGACCTGCAGAGGGCCTTCGCATACACCAGACCACAGTACATGGGACATGTAAGTCAGCAAGAGAGGTCGCTCATACCATGAATCTTTTGCTACATCTGCCATTGCCATGGGCAGCCAATCAGCAAGAAGTGTACCTCTACTGTGAGGGTACTTAGGACTGCACCCATGATGATCATGGCAGTTACAACACAGCCAGCTGAGAGAGGAAGTCTGCTCTGCATCCAACACTGCCTTAGGGACCTCAGAACTGGCTTGTGGGCATGGTGGTGTTCCATCAGACTCACTTGGCAAGACTGTAGAAACCGTGAACTTGTGCAGACCATAATTTAAGTGTTAATCTGTTCCAATGTGCTCTGCTCAATGAGAGTAAACAACAAAATATTAAATCAACTGATGATGTAAATTTTTTGGGAGTACGTCTTCAGGATAATCACAAATGGAACACACATATTCAGTCTTTAACAGGTAAACTATAATCTACTTGCTATATGCTGTGGATGCTGAACTTGAGCTGTAATATAGAAACAGTACTGCAGGCATATGATGCACATTTACAATCTGCAATCAGATATGGAATCATATTCTGAGAAAATTCAACATGTATCCAAGCTGTATTCAAAACACAAAAACGAGCTGTTAGAATCATCTGCAACAAAGTAGACAAGATTCATGTCATTCTCTTTTTCCAATTGTTAAAAATCCTCATTGTTCTGTACGTACATATACCTGGAGCAATAGTCTTCACAGGAGAATGTTTAACAACTTCCATGGTTATAAACAAAATAGCTCTGTACATAATCATGAAACAAGAAATTGCTATAATATTCATACCTTTCATGTCAGAACATCTGCCTGTCAGGAAAGTGTCCTACTGTTAATGAATTTCTCAGCAAATGAAACATAACACAGCATCCTACTCCAGAGTAAAATTACCAGTCATAGTAAATACTACACTTATCTGAGAAACATAAAACAGCAAACATGTATAGTAAATTGTATAAATGTGATCACATGTATTAAGACAGAATGTGTGTAATCATGATTAACTTCTGTGTTGTCTTTATGTATAAATGTGTTCATATGTACGTCTTGTCTAACTGAATTTTCTGTAGGAATCATTTGAAGGATATCAATTATGCATGAAATAAATGTTACTCAGACCAAATGTAAAATAATGGATAATTTCTAAACAGATGTATCATTTATTTCTTTATTTTGCAAGGGGGGGGGGGGCGCTTGATACACTATTAGAATGAAATACAGAGTCCACCAGAAAAATGTGTACACACTTTAAGGAACGAAAAGTATTACTTATGTGTTTATTTTACATTTAATAATTGATCACACATGTTGTACAACCTTCATTTTAGCACATGGTTACTTTAAATGTTCAAAATGTTCACCGTTGGCGGCTATTCACATAACAGAAGCACAAGTAGTCGCCGCAACCACGTCAGTCATTGATACAGTGGAGATCACTGCACATGTTGCTGTAATCTCCTGGCGAAGTTCCTCCAGAGTTGATGGCTTACATCAATAGACATTACCGTTAACAGTTCCCCACAAGTAAAAGTCCATAGGTGTTAGATCTGGTGACTGTAGAGGGAACTCAATGGGCCCTCTTCATCCAATCCAATGCCCCGGAAAATTGTCATCCAGGAATGCTCGTATGGCTAGGTGGTAGTGTGGTGGCACCCTATCATATTGGTACAAGACCTCTTCATCAGCTCCATAAAGCGCACATATACCTGGCAAAATTGATGTGCATAACATTTCCAAGTACACTTCTCCAGTAACAGCAGCATCAAAGAAAAAGGGTCCTACTGAACCCCCTAGATGATAGTCCAAACCACATATGAACCCCTGGTAGATTGACCACTTCATCCACATAAACATGTGGATTTTCCAGTGCCCAGTACACACTGTTATGTTGATTCACAGTTCCATGAAGTTTAAATTGTGTGTCATCACTCCACACTACCTTCGTCGCAAATTGTTTGTGATCAGTTACCATTTGCTGATACCATTCACAAAATTGCATTTGGCAATCAGGATCATCATCATTAATCACATGCAGTAATCATGGAATGTAAACTTGCCACTTTGCAGCTTTCAGAATTCTTCGTACACCGGTACTGCTAACACCCATTTCAGGAGCACATTGTGTCGCAGACTTCTGTGGAAAATTAACAAATGTTTTCAACACAAGAGCCAATGAAGCAAGATTTGTAGCAATAGGCTGTCTTCCTGATATTCTTTGTGAATATCACAAATCATTCCCTGCAATTCAAACTTGTCAATGATGAGTTTAATTGTTAGGGGGGTTGGCAGTTCTGTTTCAAACTCCACTGATGTTGAACTTCAACGGCATTATCAAACTTGAAAAACAACTTCCCAATACATTTTCATTGGTCGAATGTCAAGCATACTCCAGTCATCTTGTTTTCTCAATACTGAGATGAAAGTACTAACATCTGTTGAGCCAAACTACAACACACTTGTAACTCAAATCATACGACAATATCTATATCTCGATAGAGTCTGACAAAGAGTGTATACATTTTTCTGGCAGACTCTCTATTACCACATTTATCTCACAAAGTACACTGGCTAGATGATTATAAAAGTACACTAATACAAATTAATTTGTATTGTCAAACTTATCATATGAAATGAAAATATTCATCTTGAATTGATTTGTACACAAAATTACTTGTAAATATGTTTGACCACACTCATGAAATGGTTTTTATCATAAGTGTCTAATTATACAAAAAGTGGGAGGAAATTATTACAAAGGAGTGACAACCTTTACTAGCTATGCTTGTTGAAAGTAATGTCATACTATCCAATGAATTATACAGCACAAAACTATTGTTCTACAAGCTACAGAAATTGGAGTCATGCAGAATATGCACTGATTTTAAGCTAACTCTTATATGACTAACTGATTACAGTGAAACTGTTTGCAATTTTATCAGGAATAACTACATTTCTCATAATTTCTGGATAACAAGATGACTTATTGGAATTTTAAATACGTGATTTTCCTGCTGATGGCTTGTATGGGTAAAGTGTTGCTGTGCCATTTATATGAAATAAATGTCATACACAAATAGCATTTACATTTTGAAGTGATTTACCTGTGATATTATGCTATGAATGCTAATTAATGAATTAATTAGCATTTTATCTTCCAAACTTTGGCTCCACATGCACTACATGCATCCCCAATGCTAGAACAAAACATATATGGTTGAGTTTTGCTACTTCAAACGTGAATAATTAAACTACGTACTTGTACTATTTAATACTATAATTACCAGAGACATTTATGTTTGAATTATGTAGTCTTAGGAAATGTAAAGCTAATCATGCATCAATCATTTAGAACTTTATATATTTTCTGCTCTGACTGAACTGTTAGTAATGGAGACTGTGTGTTGTTTTAGAGAAGGCAAAGGATGTGAATGAAATTTGGGGGAAGTGGGACACTGTATGATGACACTTCAAATACAAGTCTTTGATTGTACTTGTGAATTCATGGAGTAGAAAAAAGGATATGCAAAAGACATTTATGTGAGAGAAATATTTGTAATTAATCTATGTAACAATATGTACATATATTAAAACTATTCTTTATGTATGTTTGTAATAAGAGTAATAGAATATAGTTTGTTACTACTTTGTTCAACAGACAGATACTGACACCTCAGTAATTTTGTATAACTTATCCCCTATTCTGGTGCATGCGTACCATAGTGAAGTTTCATCCATAATTGTTATGTGCGATACTGTAATGTAGCAGATCAAGATAACATTTGATGAAAACTACAATTCCAGCCATAATGAGGAACGTGACACTACAGCATGAACCTATGTGAAGCTGGTATTTTAACAGTGTTTGCTCATGCAAAATTTTACCAGTGTGCAGAAATGTGGTGGCCTATAGCCTTTTGACGTACAAGGATAGTAATTGAAACTAGACCAAATATATTAATTTTACACATATAAACCGAACTGTTTAAATATGTTTAAATTTTATAATTACTCATTAAACATCACGAGGAATAAAATAAATTGAAGGAAAAATGAGAAGGATGGTGGCAGGATTGGGAATCAAACACTAATCGATGAATTGATATTCCATGCACTTAACCAGCAGCCTGCAGGAATAATATAGGTGTTGCTCTTCGAAAACGCCTCATACCATATGTTTAGAGAATAAGAAAAGTATTGCTCCTGCAATAGTGTCCCCAGGTGGTGAAGGAAGAATGCTGACCCTGGGCATTGCGCACTGTACCGTCATCCTCTTGAAGATCTTGAACAATCCACAACACGAAGAAAGTACCCGGGAGGAGATGATGGGGAACTCTGCACCTTGAGGCCCAGCTTCATTTGCATGCTGTGGTGACCATGTCCCCTCGCCCCCAATTCAGTGTGCAGTGTGGCCAATCTGAAGTTGATATCCATGATGCAGGTCAAGGATGGCATGCCTGATAGACGGTTGCCTTCTCCTTGTAGCAGCAGTCAAGCCGAAGGTGGTTGCTGACTATCTGGGCATTGACTATGCAGGCTTGGCAGTCTTTGACCATAGTGATGTCAGGCTTATGAAACCCTTCTGGTGTATGAAGGTGGAGCTCCACTGACACAGCAAAGCTCCTTTGTGTGAGTTCATGTGCGAGATACTTCATGACATCATCTTGACATTTCACACGGACCCACGCATTTGTCCGCAAGCCTGGATAACATGGTTGGAAGTCTTGATGGCTTTGCAGTCTGCACAACACTAGGGTGTCGGCCATCCACCCCCGACTACACCTTACCTTGGATAGCAAGGCATTTATGTGGGCGCAGATGGTGTTGTAGTTGTGCCCAGACAGGAGTTGACTGGTGTCAGTGACCCACTAGTGCTGCTTATGGATGGCGGCAGACTCTGAGAGGGCCGCTGCATTGAAGATGATGTGTAGGCGAGGTGCCCTCATATCCCCAACCTGCTCTGACATCTTGAGGAGGTGGCCTTCCCACATCAAGTGCCGGTTGAGAGCTGCTCCTCATCCTGGACTGCATCGTCTACAGCTGGCCTCATCTTCTGCAGTGTCAGGAGGCGACATCACCAGAGGGTAGGACCCATCCAGCGGGCAGATGGAATGCAGAGTCCCCCATGGGTCACAGGAGTGTGGAAGTAGCCCAAGGGGTTGTCTCCCGGGAGGCAGAACCATCTACTGGCGGCTGCTTGCACCGTGGTATCTGCACTGTTCAGGGCACTGATCTGAGTGTGGCTGCGTGCCAGCCCATGATACAGGCCTGGCAGCAGCACTTGTCATCCACCTTCAACTTCTTCTTGTGGCCCGAGGACACTAAGCTGAGGGTGAAACACTTCGCACTTCGATATGCAGCCCCAGATGGGTGAGGGCTGCATCGATGAGGGACTGTAGGCCCCTCTTCATTGATGTGAACAGCAGAACATCATCAGCAAAGGTCACAGCATTCACTCTGCGACCTAAAATCTGGGCTTCTATGTGGGAAGGCAAACAATCAAGCATCATGTCTATGGCCATGTTGAAGAGGAGGCAGCAAAGAGGGTCCCCTTGACGGACAGCCCTCGATGACTGCGCGGTTGCACTCGTGCCACTGCCGCTTGTTATCAGCGTCGTGCTGCCTCTGTAGCAGTCCTCAATGTAGTCAGCAAATTCACTCGGAATGGCGGGGAAGAAGTGAACTCTTCAGCTGTGACAGGCCTCCACAGGCACTCGAAGTGCACAGGCTGCGAGTGCAGCAGGTGGCAGTCAGTGATGTCACCAATGGTGGATAGTGACTGGTGCTGGAAGAGGTCGGCCCAGAGGTCGTGCAGGCCAGGGATGTGAGGTGGTGGGTGCAGCAGGGTGCCATCCAGGAGACCCCTTACACAATGCGTGCAGGACCACCTGAAGGTCCCTGGGCACAGGCAAACTCCCACCGGTGCTGCCACTTATGTGATGGGTGCGGCATCATCTTGCGAACCTCCCCCTCTTTAGAGCTGACAAATGCGAGGGCATCCAGGAGCATGCCTAAGATGGTGGCAGGCTGTGTCCCCGGCACCAAACCGATGATGTGGCCAGGGCCGAGAAGCGCTGTCCAGATGCGAGAAGCCCCACGAGGTGCTCCCAGATGGCTGCATTGACACTGGCATCTGATGGTGGTGTTCAACTGCGGTGACCTTGCCGGCCCCAGGCTGGAACCCAGTCTCTCCTCATTCCTCTCCTGCGGCATGGCCAGAAACTCGTGCACATGCTGTCTGTGCACAGGCTTGTGTCTCTGGATGTTGGTGGAGTCGAGTGTCCTGTCAGGAAAGACACCGAGGAGCTCCTGGTTGGTGAGAAAGAACTGACTGTCCCTCCCGTGGAAGAGCTCGGTGTGTCAGTGGTGGTGAAACCCGAAGCCAGGCTTGGTAGCAAAGGTGCAGTTGCACTCCGGTTAGGTATTTGTTGTGGCTCATCCAAGGCCCTCAGCAGGGCCGGTTGGCTGGGCAGATACTGAGATAGCTGGGTTGGCACCTTCAGTGGGAGGGCCAATGCCCCTGTTCTCTTTATTGCTGCCCCAGCTATAAAAGGGTATAATATAATGCAAGGGAGGGCTGGTAATGCCCCCAAGCCACTGGTGCGGTCATCCACTTGGCGAAATCAGTGGGCCCATGTGAAGGCGGTTAGGAGAGGCAAAGACGGCTAGAACCATTTAAGTGGCATTGGCGTGTTTGTGCATCCTGTTCTACCAACTCTCTCACTGCTGCAGACGAATAACTTCCATACCTCGGCGAGTAAAGAACTTTCAAGTATTTGTCATAAAATGTACATTCTGCTTTGCGTGCTACCATTTGCATTTGCATTTGCATTTGTATCTTTAAATGTTTGGACTAAAATCAACCTACACAAAGTTTATGCAATGCGTTTTTATTCTGTAAACTCTTTAAAATTTTGTTCTATGCTTTACTTAATTTGAGGCAGCCAAGTAACTATGATGGATAAAAGAAAGAAATTCAGTCATTCATCAAGCAAAGATATCAAACTACAAAATGTGAAAAACTCAAATTTTTTCACCAAATAGTTTTCTTAAACTTGGATAATAAGTGTTTCACAGCGGTCAAAAGGCCATCCATCTGATAGGTAGGTAGGAGCATTAGGCATGCAGTATAGTGACAACAAAGAATGTAGAGAGCTTGCCTGTAGGAACCAAATGGTCGAATTTTATGATTAATAATTTAACACTGAGAGGACTAAACTAAAATGAAAGGAAAAGCAATATTGGCAGCAGGGGGATTCGAAAACGTGCCAACGACTTGCCAGTCTGTGCACTAAACCACTCTGTCACAGTGCCATTAAAACAATTGTTCCTCTAAAATCCGTCATACGCTGTATCTGCACAATACTTACACGCAGTGCTCAAAGCTGCTGTGAGCAATCAGCAATGCAACACGCCCAGTGCCAGCAAGGATAACGCCACATCAGAGCATGTGCGGTTGAAGACAGACACCTGTGCTCTGTTTCTGAGCGGCTGACTTTCATTTCGGCACTTGATATTGATTCCTAATTATTGTGGAGAGAGCGCTTCAAATCATGTTGTCCATTTTGTTTGCGTACCAGTTTGCATTTGAAGAGAACTGGAAACTTGGTTGTGAAAGAGACTTTGAAATCTCAGCTGTTGAGTTAATGTCTGAAAAAACTATTATTCTGGTACCGCCCATCGCGGAATTTGAATCCGCGCCAGACGATATGGACGTCGAAGACCCTTAGAGGTCTCTACACCATCGTGCCATAAGCCGTGCCGGCGCGAGTATCCTGGCATGCATTTAATGTGGGGGCGCCACAGTGGAACACCTGGTCCCAGCGGCCAATAGCGGCGCCCTCGATCATGGATTTAAGCGCTTGCCTTTCGCTCAGCCAGTCAGTCTAATCTTGCGTACGTCTCTGGACATATCGCCACGCCTTAGACAGTGTATTTACTTTCGTGTTCTGTTTACGAGTGGACGTAGTTTTCTAGTTAGGTTTTCTTGTGACTGTTGTTTCGTTCTTGCTGTTGTCGTAAGGTCCTTCGTTGGCCGTGTCCATCTTCTCCCGTTTGTGTTGTTCGCGGGCCGCTCCTCGGGTCCCACCGCACTTTCCGTCACGTCAACTCATTTTATGTGTGTATAGCTCTCCCATTAGCAACATAAGTGTTTTTTTTTCAAAAAACTGGACCTTGCTTTAGGCAAACTCAAGACAACTGGGTAAACAGTGGTACTGTGTGGAGATTTTAATATTGACTTTTTGAACCGTAGCCCTCACAGTGAAAAGTTCTTAAATATTATAAAAGCCTACAATCTTTGTCTGACTGTTAGCTCCCCAACACACGTAACAAAACCTAGTGTCACTCTCCTTGATCAGATATGTGTAAACATGGACAAATGTACATCAGAAAACTTTGATACCGGCTATAGTGACCACCTTTCGCAATTACTAATCATACCTGTAAATCAAATTTCGAACAGTGTACAAACTATTATCCATATAAGGATTTATAGTCAGAAAAATATTGAATATTTCCAGTATCTAATCAGCAAACAATCTTGTAGAGAGGTAAATGGTACCTCTATTACCAACGAAAAGATGGAAAATGTTTTGAACATTTTCAAGCACAGCTTTGACATAACTTTTCCACAAAGGAAAGTGATTCCCAGAAGCACAGATAGATTCAAAAACTGGATTATATCAGGCATTAGAGTATCTTGTAAAAGAAAGCTGGAACTTTTTCTGCAGTCAAAAACTGACAGCAGTACAGAATTTCTTAGTTATTTCAAAAAACACAAGCTAGTTTTGAAACGCGTCATAAAAGAGACAAACATTAAGGAAAATGACAAATATATTATGAAATCATCGAAACTGAGTACATGTGGAAAGCTGTGCAGGAAATTACTGGGAAGAAGACTACTTATAAAAATATTGTGATATCACATGTTAGCAAGAATGTTACTGACCCTAGGGCAGTTCGAACAGCTTCAGTTATTATTATGCAAATGTTGCTGGAAAATTAATGAAGGAAAAATTGGGTAATCCATCTAATATGGAAAGAACTTTAATCTATTGAAATAAATAATATATCCATGTTCCTTAGTCCAATACGCCCAACACAGCTCCTAAATACCATTAATTCGCCGAAGTGTAATTATTCAACTAGTATTGATGATTTTTCAGATTATATTATAAAAATAACAGCAAGACAAATATTCTCTCCTTTATTAGACATATGCAATTCTTCCTTATCATGTGGTGTCTTCCCACAACAACTGATAATGACAAAAGTAACACCCCTATACATAAAAAGGTGTTCAGCAATGTATGGGTAACTATAGGCCTCTGTCTCTACTGTCAGGGTTTTCTAAAATTATTGAAAAAGTGCTTGTTTCACAACTAACTATATTCTCCGACAAGAATAATATTACTCTTGGATGTCAACATGGTTTCAGATTACAGCAATCAACTGAAACAGCCACTTTCAATCTGATAAACCATGTCTTAAATGCAGTGGACAACCACAGAAATATCTCAGGTTTATTCTTGGACCTAACAAAGGCTTTTGATTGATCATTCTGTGCTCCTGAGGAAGCTTGAACGGTATGGTGTAAGAGGTGTGCAAAATCAGTGGATTAAATCATACACACTTCAAAAAAAGTTTTGCATCTCCTTGGTTCCGAGAGCTTCGGAACCTGTACAGAAAATTGGAATAGAGATCAACATAAACATCATTTCCGCCATTTTTATTGCTCATGAAAACCACACATTGTACGTTGTGCCACTATACAGCGAGACCTTCAGAGGTGGTGGTCCAGATTGCTGTACACACTGATACCTTTTAATACCCAGTAGCACATCTTCTTGTATTGATGCATGCCTGTATTTGTCGTGGCATACTATCCCCAAGTTCATCAAGGCACTGTTGGTCCAGATCGTCCCACTCCTTAACTGCGACTCAGCATAGATGCCTCAGAGTGGTTGGTGGGCCACGTCGTCCATAAACAACTCTTTTCAATCTATCCCAGGCATGTTCGGTATGGCTTATATCTGGAGAACATGTTGGCCACACTAGTCGAGCAATGTTGTTATCCTGAAGGAAATCTTTCACAAGATATGCACGATGGGGGCGCGAATAGTCATACACGAAGACGAATGCCTCGCCAATATGCTGCCGATATATTTGCATTATCGACCGGAGGATGGGATTCACGTGTGGTACAGCCATTATGGCGCCTTCCATGATTACCAGCGGCGTACGTCAGCCCCACATAATGACACCCCAAAACGGCAGGGAACTTCCACCTTGCTGCACTCGCTGGACAGTGTGCCTAAGGCGTTCAGCCTGACTGGGTTGCCTCCAGACCGACTCCGACGATTGTCCGGTTGAAGGCATATGCGACACTTATCGGTGAAGAGAACGTGATGTCAATCCTGAGCGGTCCATTCGGCATGTTGTTGTGCCCATCTTTAGCGCGCTGCGTGGTGTTGTGGTTGCAAAGATGGATCTCGCCATGGAGGTCAGGAGTGAAGTTGCGCATCATGCCACCTATTGTGCACAGTTTGAGTCATAACACGACGCCCTGTGGCTGCACGAAAAGCATTATTTAACATGGTGGTGTTGCTGCCAGAGTTCCTCTGAACTACACTCCTGGAAATGGAAAAAAGAACACATTGACACCGGTGTGTCAGACCCACCATACTTGCTCCGGACACTGCGAGAGGGCTGTACAAGCAATGATCACACGCACGGCACAGCGGACACACCAGGAACCGCGGTGTTGGCCGCCGAATGGCGCTAGCTGCGCAGCATTTGTGCACCGCCGCCGTCAGTGTCAGCCAGTTTGCCGTGGCATACGGAGCTCCATCGCAGTCTTTAACACTGGTAGCATGCCGCGACAGCGTGGACGTGAACCGTATGTGCAGTTGACGGACTTTGAGCGAGGGCGTATAGTGGGCATGCGGGAGGCCGGGTGGACGTACCGCCGAATTGCTCAACACGTGGGGCGTGAGGTCTCCACAGTACATCGATGTTGTCGCCAGTGGTCGGCGGAAGGTGCACGTGCCCGTCGACCTGGGACCGGACCGCAGCGACGCACGGATGCACGCCAAGACCGTAGGATCCTACGCAGTGCCGTAGGGGACCGCACCGCCACTTCCCAGCAAATTAGGGACACTGTTGCTCCTGGGGTATCGGCGAGGACCATTCGCAACCGTCTCCATGAAGCTGGGCTACGGTCCCGCACACCGTTAGGCCGTCTTCCGCTCACGCCCCAACATCGTGCAGCCCGCCTCCAGTGGTGTCGCGACAGGCGTGAATGGAGGGACGAATGGAGACGTGTCGTCTTCAGCGATGAGAGTCGCTTCTGCGTTGGTGCCAATGATGGTCGTATGCGTGTTTGGCGCCGTGCAGGTGAGCGCCACAATCAGGACTGCATACGACCGAGGCACACAGGGCCAACACCCGGCATCATGGTGTGGGGAGCGATCTCCTACACTGGCCGTACACCACTGGTGATCGTCGAGGGGACACTGAATAGTGCACGGTACATCCAAACCGTCATCGAACCCATCGTTCTACCATTCCTAGACCGGCAAGGGAACTTGCTGTTCCAACAGGACAATGCACGTCCGCATGTATCCCGTGCCACCCAACGTGCTCTAGAAGGTGTAAGTCAACTACCCTGGCCAGCAAGATCTCCGGATCTGTCCCCCATTGAGCATGTTTGGGACTGGATGAAGCGTCGTCTCACGCGGTCTGCACGTCCAGCACGAACGCTGGTCCAACTGAGGCGCCAGGTGGAAATGGCATGGCAAGCCGTTCCACAGGACTACATCCAGCATCTCTACGATCGTCTCCATGGGAGAATAGCAGCCTGCATTGCTGCGAAAGGTGGATATACACTGTACTAGTGCCGACATTGTGCATGCTCTGTTGCCTGTGTCTATGTGCCTGTGGTTCTGTCAGTGTGATCATGTGATGTATCTGACCCCAGGAATGTGTCAATAAAGTTTCCCCTTCCTGGGACAATGAATTCACGGTGTTCTTATTTCAATTTCCAGGAGTGTAACTTCAGGTCACGGCTGTAGTGATTCAGGCAATTACAATCACATGACGGTAGGTCTTCGACATCCTGCATTCTCATGTGTTACATTTCATATGAGATGTGTCGTTTCTCAACAGGACAATGTTGTTCACAAGTAGCACGTCTCTTTGTAATGTTGCGGTACTGTGACCCAGCTTACCTACGTACAAGATACAATGGCTTTATGACAACCTTTATAGTGAAACAGTGTGTAAATCGAAAAGTAGGGGGTATTAATATACGCTAGTTACTTTTTCTTTCCTTGTAATTCGTCTGCGCCGTGATTGGAGGAACTAATTTCTCGTTTGTAAATGGCTACGTGCAGTTCCAGTGCGCTACATTCACCGCCTAGCATGCCTGGATCATTTACTGATAATGCAACAGATCTGGCCCGACAAGATCGGCTGTTAATTATTTAACACAATAATTACAAATACAAGCTAGCATGTCAGGAAATGAAATCCACTGGAGAGTACATTGGTCTATATTGGATCCCCCCACTTTCTGTTACATTCATTTCTGTAACTGTAGATTAGTCCTCATAGGGTTTATGTATTTCTCACAAGTAAGCAAGCACATGTGGAAGAACACGAGAGGATTAGGTTAAAACAAATCTGTTACGGAAACACAGTGAATCCTTTTAATGCACAGGCAATATTTATTTATAGAAATATAGCAGAAATGTGACATCGTCACCAACAGCATTAAAAATCACACTAAAAAGTGCGAATGGTAAGTAAGAGCACATAATTACGAATGATTATTACTCGGAGGTCCCTCAAAGTATTATTTTGAATAGATTATAATGGTTATTACTCGCAGGTCCCTCAAATCATTATTTTGAATGGAATACAAGGGTGTAGGGAACGTGGTTTGGTTTTAGATTCGCACCACAAAGGCTAGTATTCTAAACTGAATCACCACAAAGAACACATAACACATGCACACTCGCACCGTGGGGAACGAATTATTTTACCCCAATTACTATTAAAAACAAGCAGAGAACGACAGTAGAGGTCAGTAGTCGCCATTACTGGAAGTGTGTGAAATTTCAATCATTTGGTTAAAAATAAAATAAAAAAACAAGCTCAGTGGCAATAATTAACTACGGATGTTGGGGTTCGTTCATTACAGAATTTCATACACTACAAAAACCGTGTGAGCATTATTAAGTTATGAGAACACAAACACGTGGCGTCGTGGCAGACAAATGCCATGATGTTAAAAACAAAGAATGGTCATTTAAAAACGACACGTCTCACGAACAATTCCCTACACAAAACTGCCGTATTAAAAAACAAATTTAACAAGAAATCGAGCTTACAATGGTTAAGGCTCACGATTCTGCACATGCAGTATGATGGTTCGAGTTCACACAAACCTGAGGCTACCAAACTTCTCTCCTGTACAAAATTAATTAAAATGAGCATCATATGGAATATCAAAACGTTTCTCTAACACACCTAACACTAAAGCGGAACAGATTGCACACTTACAAACAATTAAAACTCATATTCAAATAACTGTATTAGCATTAGTGCGAGCCAACTCAAGAGAGCATGACCATTCATTAACCTTTACAGTGACTGAGTGTCAAGCGTGGCACCTAGCCCAAAAACGGTTCCCCTTTCAAACGGCAGAGGAGGGGAGATAGGTCCACTGCCTCTGACCGTCCACAGCACGACAAAATACATACTGGTACACCAGAAAAAGTTTTGCATCACCCCGGTTCCCAGAACTCCTGAAGATAGGTGTTGACTATGGATATTTTATCACAGACACAGTTCCACTGATTGTTCAGAGATGTCACTAAACCCGCCCAAAGATGTAAACAAACTTGCATGAGCAGCGCCTGTTAGACGGAGGGAGTCCGACAGGCCATCAGTTCCAGCCAGTCCACCAGGAAGGAGGTACACAGTTCGTGTTGCCTGTAGTTCAACCACGCGTAGACGGTCAATACCGCGGTTCCATCGCGTCCGCATTGTTACTTTGTGCCAGGAAGGACTCTCAACAAGGGAATTGTCCAGGCGTCTCGGAGTGAAGCAAAGCTATGTTGTTCGGACATGGAGGAGATACAGAGAGACATGAACTGTCGATGACATGCCTCTCTCAGGCTGCCCATGGGCTACTACTGCAGTGGATGATCGCTACTACGGTTTATACACTCCTGGAAATTTCCAGGAGTGTATGACACACCGTGTCGCCAGAAGGGCCTCTCCAAAAAACTGGGAGAATGGAATGTCTCCCACGTCGTCACCATACTCAGTGATGATGGACGTTTGGGGTATTGAGGAACCATGATTCATCCCTGAACAAAATGCGATGCCATTCATCAACTGTCCATGCTTCATGGTCATGGCACCATTCCAGAAGCAGCCATGTGTATTGTTGTGGTAATGGCAGCCTGTGCATGGGAAGGAACTTGCCTAATTTGACTGATGTTAGTTTTCGATCAGTGGTGCAGGATGACGTGGTCTGATCCAAGGAGTCCGTTACTTGCTCTCAGAGGGCAGGCACAAATGTGGAGTTACGATGTGTTTGGTGCACAATACAGGAAACCTCCCTTGTGGTGGGCACATGTGGTCGATATGGAACACAACAGGTATGCCTTTCTCCACATTCGTGTGGCATCCAATATCGTGTCACTCACACGTCCAAAAATGTCCCACAAATCTGAATACTGCACTATTCGACCAGCTGACCAAATGGAGACCCACAATGAGGTCCCTTTTCAAACTCTGTCAGGCGCTGATACCACTGTTCCAGACGAGTACATGGCATCCCCTTATTCTTTACAGTGATCAGGGAACTCATGACTCTGTTTACGCTCCTTACATACAGGATAATGGAATGGAGTGAAATTAAATCGGGTGATGCTGAGGGTATTAGATTAGGAAATGAGACGCTTAAAGTGTTAAATGAGTTTTGCTATTTGGGGAGCAAAATAACTGATGATGGTCGAAGTAGAGAGGATATAAAATGTAGACTGGCAATGGCAAGGAAAGCGTTTCTGAAGAAGAGAAATTTGCTAACATCGAGTATAGATTTAAGTGTCAGGAAGTCTTTTCTGAAAGTATTTGTATGGAGTGTACCCATGTACAGAAGTGAAACGTAGACGATAAATAGTTTAGACAAAAAGAGAATAGAAGCTTTCGAAACGTGGTGCTACTGAAGAATGCTGAAGATTAGATGGGTAGATCACATAACTAATGGGGAGGTGTTGAATAGGATTGGGGAGAAGTTTGTGGCACAACTTGACTAGAAGAAGGGATCGGTTGGTAGCACATGTTCTGTGGCATCAAGGGATCACCAATTTAGTATTGGAGGGCAGCGTGGAGGGTAAAAATCGCAGAGGGAGACCAAGAGATGAATACACTAAACAGATTCAGAAGGATGTAGGCTGCGGTAGGTACTGGGAGATGAAGAGGCTTGCACAGGATAGAGTAGCATGGAGAGCTGCATCAAACCAGCCTCTGGACTGAAGACCACACCATACAGGATGATTGAGATGCCCCTTCCGTTATCATTTCATGCAACCTGTAATGCTCTAGCTGGCCTTCATAAACCACACGCGAGATTTACGTATTCTCCCGCTCGCTAAGTGCAAACTATCAGTCCTACAGAAAAAAAGTGAGCAGGACCTTTTTGTAGGAAATTTTATGTAATAAAATTTTGTACTGGGATACGTTTTCCCTAGTGGCCGTAATTTTCGAGTTATTCGAGAAAAACGTAGCAAAGTGACCTTCAAACGGATCCTCGTTCTCACACTCAGCCCCCACCGGTCACGATTTATAGTATGTTATTCTATTCCCATCCCCGATATTCGACCTGTTTTGAGTCTGTTGATTGGCCTATTACGACAGCAGCCTGCCCGGCTACTTCGTTAACATTATTAATTTAAACGTGCCTGAGAGGGTAATGAACGAAAAACAACTTTTGTAAACCATACTCTAAAACTGATTTTGTTGACAATTCGATCCAAACATAACTCTTAAAAGCACAGTAATTTCATAGTCAGAAATCCTGGCGAATAAAACGATGTAACTGCTTATTTTATATTGTTAAAATTCAGGAAATTTTAGGTAATATTTACAGAAACGTCAGTTTTAGAATCTATAAGTGCTCAACTAAGCCGGTGGCATAATAAAAAGAGTCAAGGAAGACGAAAAAAGGTCCAATATGGGAAATAATTTGTGCAGTTGCAAGTGTTTGTATAGTGGTAGAAAGGACTGCCATGAGCAACATACTATAAATCCTAATCGGTGGGGTCAGGGCACAGTGTGGTAGTGGGCTTGCATTTTTAGAGCACTTTTCGATGTTTTTCTTGAATAACTCGAAAATTACAGCCTCTAGCGAAAACGTAGCTCAGTATAAAATTTAGCTGCCTTAAATTTCCTGTTCATTTTTTCTGCAGGATTAAGAGTTTGCGTGTAGCGATCGAGAGAATATGAAAATCTTGTGTGGTTTACGAAGACTAGCTATAACATCGCGTGTTGCATAAAGCGACAGCGGTAGGGGTGGCTGAATCGCCCTGAATCAGGTGTGAGTAAACTATTTCCGTCCGAAGACGTTGCTGGAGCGTATATACAAAGTAGCGCCACTCAGATGCGGGTACAAAAGCACTGACACGTAGACAAGGGATTAGTTGGGCATCCTTATCTTTCTGATGCGCATGCGACAAATGTGGAAAGGTGAACTCTGGTGACGTTACTACCAAATGTGCCAAAACAAGACCAGTGTGCTGTTATTCTTTTCTCCGCTACCGATGGTAGATCCCCATCGCAGAATTAAGAATGTGTATGGATCAGGCAAAATACCCTCAGACTTCAAGAAGAATGTAATAATTCCAATCCCAAAGAAAGCAGGTGTTGACAGATGTGAAAATTACCGAACTATCAGTTTAATAAACCACGGCTGCAAAATACTAGCACGAATTCTTTACACACGAATGGAAAAACTGGTAGAAGCTGACCTCGGGGAAGATCATTTTGGATTCTATAGAAATGTTGGAACACGTGAGGCAACACTGACCCTACGACTTATCTTAGAAGATAGATTAAGGAAAGAGAAACCTATGTTTCTAGCATTTGTAGACTTAGAGAAAGCTTTTGACAATGTTGACTGGAATACTCTCTTTCAAATTTTGAAGGTGGCAGGGGTAATATACAGGGAGCGAAAGGCTATTTACAATTCGTACAGAAACCAGATGGCAGTTATAAGAGTCGAGGGGCATGAAAGGGAAGCAGTGGTTTGGAAGGGAGTGAGACAGCGTTGTAGCCTATTCCCGATGTTATTCAATCTATATACTGAGCAAGCAGTAAAGGAAACAAAAGAAAAATTCGGAGTAGGAATTAAAATCCATGGAGAAGAAATTAAAACTTCGAGGTTCGCCAATGACATTGTAATTCCGTCAAAGACAGCAAAGGACCTGGAAGAGCAGCTGAACGGAATGGACAGTGTCTTGAAAGGAGGATATAAGATGAACGTCAACAAAAGCAAAACGAGGATAATAGAATGTAGTCGAATTAAATCGGGTGATGCTGAGGGTCTTAGATTAGGAAATGAGACACTTAAATTGTTAAATGAGTTTTACTATTTGGGGAGCAAAATAACTGATGATGGTCGAAGTAGAGAGGATATAAAATTTAGACTGGCAATGGAAAGGAAAGCGTTTCTGAAGAAGAGAAATTTGTTAACGTCGAGTATAGATTTATGTGTCAGGAAGTCGTTTCTGAAAGTATTTGTATGGAGTGCGGCCATGTATGGAAGTGAAACGTGGACGATAACTAGTTTGGACAAGAAGAGAATAGAAGCTTTCGAAATGTGGTGCTACAGAAGAATGCTGAAGATTAGATGGGTAGATCACATAACTAATGAGTAGGTATTGAATAGAATTAGGGAGAAGAGAAATTTGTGGCACACCTTGACTAGAAGAAGGGATCGGTTGGCAGGACATGTTCTGAGACATAGAGGAATCACGAATTTAGTATTGGACGGCAGCGTGGAGGGTAAAAATCGTAGAGGGAGACCAAGAGATGAATACACTAAGCAAATTCAGAAGGATGTAGGTTGCAGTAGTTACTGGGAGATGGAGGAGCTTGCACAGGATAGAGTAGCATGGAGAGCTGCATCAAACCAGTCTCTGGACTGAAGACCGCAACAACAAGAACATGGATCTACATGTCTGTCAGAAACCACCATTGCAGAATGGTGCGCGACAATGTGCGCTGCAGCGTCATGACGACGGAAGTCCCCATACCACAAATGTTGTAATGTGGAAATGACACCAACTCACGTGGGAGACACTCGAGCACCCGCACTATATCGTGATCTCAGCCCAGGTGGTTATCTCGCCTTCGGCCCCTTACGAGGCCTACTCGTAAAGTAAGGTCCGATCGGTCGCAAAATGGAAACCACTGTGAAAGCCAAAAACGTATTATTTGCAACAGTTAGCTACACCTTCCAGTTACTTCTCTACATAGTCGCCGCACCGATTTAGACATTTGTCGTAGCATTGTACCAACTTTCCAATCCCGTCGTCATAGAAGGAAGCCGCCTGTCGTCCCTGCCAATTCTCTACTCTGGTCTACAGCTCGTTGTCTTTGCCAGAACGTTGTCTTCATAGCTAGCGGTTCGTGTGAGCAGATATGAAACTCAGGGAGAGTCAATTACGGGCTCTACTGTGGGTGATCAGACATTGCCAATCGAAAACGCTGCAGTAGCATCTTCATTGCCCCTTCAGAGTGCGGCCGAGAACTGTCATGCAGAAGGAAGCGTATGACCGTTATGTGAGCTGCATGACTTCAGGCGAAATCTCACACCAGGCCCTCATACTTGGCAGGAGACTCTGTTGTTCTAGGCATCTTTACGTGCTCACTGTGCGCTCAGAACTGAAAAGAACGACGTGACGCGATCGAAGTGCATTGTAGAGACACTGCCCAACGCGTCTGTGCAAAGCTTCATCGGATTTTCACTGTAGTTTCCACTTCGCACCCCATCGGACCTTACTTTCCGAAGGCCTTTAAGGGTCGAGATTTCTGTCAGATGAGGAAGTGCAGCAGACAGTTATGGACTTCTTCACGCAGAAGGACATGGTGTTTTACTAAATGGATATCGTCAATGTGGTGCATTGGCGGGATGTTCGCCCCAATGCTCACAGTGATTTTTCCCGATTTTCATACCGATTCTGGACTGTATCGCCTTTGAACAGAAACTTTTAGATCGTCCCTTGTAGCACAACAGGCCTGATAACAACACAAAATACCAACAACAGTAATGCACTCAGGTGGCTGTTCTCTCACACAGAAATGCAACTCTCATTATTTACATACCAACTGACGTTGTGTTTGCATTGACATCCGACCGTGTCTTCTATGTGGTTCATTTTCTTCTGCCATGCAGTGTACATTGCGTTGACAATTTCGTACGGCAACGAGTATCTGGTGCTATTTGAATGCTAAGGGAAGAACTCTGCTGGTTAACGAAGAACTTTGCACTTGTGTTATAGACTGGCAGAAGGCCTTCGACAGGGTCAATTGGAATTTACTTAAGGAAATAGGAATCGACTGGAGAGATCGGAGACTTGTAAGGAACTTGTACCTGGGACAAAGGGTAAAGGTATGACTGAACTATGGAGAAACGAACAGTGTGGAAATAGGAAGTGGAGTGAGACAAGGATGTTGTCTGTCGCCAAGTCTCTTCAACCTGTATGGAGAAATGCTGGCGAGAGAAGCGCTGAAAGGATGCGGAAACTTCAAAGTAGGAGGACGTCTCATCAACACCATCAAGTATGCAGACGACCCGGTAGTACTCCCCGAAAGTCAGAGATAGCTGCAATACATGATGAACAACTTGGTGGAAAAGGGAAGAAAATACGGCATGGAAATCAACATCGAAAAATCAAAAGTGATGGGCATATCAAAACGTAAGAAACACTTGAAGATAACTGTTGACAATCGGGAACTGGAAAATGTGAATCAGTTCAAATACCTGGGAAGTTTTATCACAAAGGATGCCCAATGCACCAACGAAATTAGAGCAAGAATCGCCATGGCCAAAGCTGCTTTCAACAAGAAGAGGACTCTGCTGACCAGCAAGTTGAGTTTGGCATTAAGGAAAAAACTGATAAAGTGCTACATTTGGAGCATTCCACTGTATGGAGCAGAGACATGGACCATGAGAAAGAAGGAGAAAAATACTTAGAGAGCTTTGAAATGTGGTGCTGGTGTGGTGCTGGAGGGGAATGGAAAAGATCAAGTGGACAGATCGCATAAAAAAATGACGATGTACTGCGAAAAGTAGGAGAGAAGAGAAGTATTCTGCGTACAATTCTTCAGAAGAAGCCCAACTGGATTCAAAAATGGCTCTGAGCACTATGGGACTTAACATCTATGGTCATCAGTCCCCTAGAACTAAGAACTACTTAAACCTAACTAACCTAAGGACATCACACAACACCCAGGCATCACGAGGCAGAGAAAATCCCTGACCCCGCCGGGAATCGAACCCGGGAACCCGGGCGTGGGAAGCGAGAACGCTACCGCACGACCACGAGCTGCGGACCCCAACTGGATTGGACATGTGCTTAGCCACGAGGGACTCATACATGATGTCATCGAAGGGAAACTCAGAGGAAACGCAGGACGAGGAACAAGAAGAATTCAACATCTGGAGGACGTGAAAGATGGAAGGAGATACAAGAGACTGAAGGAAGAAGCTGAAGACAGGGAAGAGTGGAATCAGAAATTCTCTGTACGAAGACATGGACCTGCCACTAGGCAGAATACCACATAATAATAATAAGGGAAGAAAAATTATTCCGAGCTGCCAGGCTGATAGTGGCGAGGCCTGACCCAGCCTTTTGTCGCCGGGCAGCTGGCACCGCGTGTTCCGTGGCCTGGCCCGCCCAGCCCCGCTCTGCGTCAGGCAACCCGCCAAACTGCCTACCGTAGCGTGAAAATTTAACTGGCGGTACCCCGGCAGTCGGCAGCGTCTGCGGGCGGCCGTAGATGCGGACGATATGTCCCGCGCGTGAAATACTGGCGCCAGCGCGCGCCACCTGTTCAGCACGCAGCGCCGGCTCGTCTAAAATAAGGTGTCCTCACACAGGACGTGGAAGTGTTTGCGGACGTGGAGCTGGTCGAGTTTTGTGACAACATGGAATTTCACGATCCAGCGCATACTTGTGCATAATAGACTGAATTAGACAGGTCACACTGCAGCGTCACGGAGAGGAACGTGGCCAATGGGATGTAAGTTCATGTTCTAAGTCGCAAGCAGGACTTGGGAAACTCCATATTTGATTTCGTCGTCTTCAATTGAGACCCATATTTGGTGGCTTTTGTAATATAACCTATGTACTGTTGATATAAACGACGGAGAAAAATGTTAGCGCCAAAAAATAGTTAATGTAGAACAATGAAATTTTGCGAATACATTTGTACAATTAACATATTTAAGTGTGTAATATGCAAGTTCACAGATTAATATAAGTACGAGATGAGCCATTGCAGATGTGAAATGCTGGTACATTAATAGCCGGTTTAGCCGCCAGAAAGCAAGCACGCAAATGTGCATGCATTGTGTCGTTTTTCGTGCGATGATGTCCCACATGTACTCGACTGGAAACAGATGTGGTGATGGAACAGGTCACTCCGTAGAGCATGTTGGGTTACAACAGCGGTATGTGGACGAGCGTTAGCCTGTTGCAAAACGCCACCTGGAATACTGTTCGTGAACGACAGCACAGCGTGTCCAATCACCACACTGACGTACAAATTTTCAGTCACGATGCGTCACATGGAATCGGACCCCAGAACAGAACCCTAGGTGTAGGTCCAGTGCGCCTAGCACACAGACAGGTTGTGTGTAGGCTGGCTCTCAACCGGTCTCTTTTGGTATTGGTACATTAATCTTATTCTCACATATATCTCTGATACTTGACAAAAGTGTCTATACATTTATCTTCATGGCTATTTACAGGAATATGGTAATCTTATTAGGCGCATACTGAAACTTGACTATAGACTGGCACAGACAAATGTAGAACTCGTACATACTGGTACAGACTAATACAGACTGGTACAGACTGGTGCAGACAAATGCAGACTGACATATCGGAGGTCTGTACACTTGTTATAATACCTCGCGCGTTCATGTATCACTGCGCGAGTGTGATCCGCGAGGAGAAAAGGTTCTACGTAAGCAGCAATCTCATTGACTGCGTTACATATTAATACGCGGGTCGGCAGAAGCAGAATTTGGTCCGTCTCTATGGCAGCGCCATCTCGTAGTACGGAGACGGACGAGTGCTGCTCCTGCGCTGTTGTGCTTAGTGGGGCGTGCTCTAGTGGGAAAGTTGTGTACGTGCTGACTACGCGGAACTATGTACACAACAAGCAGGATAGGTCTATTGGTGCTCTAGTGTCGACGTCTTGGAAATTAACATGCGCATACAAATGGAACCAAGCCACGCCTGAGAACAGAATGAGGTAAGGATCTGTTTCACCGTCATGCATTTGTTTCAGAACGCATTCGCTAAAACTAACACTGTGCACATGATAACCAGGTTTAAGTTCTTTCACTACTGTCACTTTATAGGACATTAGCCCGAGGAGCAATTCTTTGTACAGAGGTGAAAAAATTCCCGTATGCTGAGAAAGACGACCAAGAGACATTTTAGGGGATTTTTCGAGGCGGCATTGAATGTCATCGAGATGACCTTCTGTAATCAGTTGGCGTCATCGTTCACGTTTCTTGTCATGAACACGTCTCGTTTCGCGAAATTTATTCACCAATTTGTGAACTGCATCACGACTTGGAATCTGATCACCTGGAAACTTCAGTTTAAACAATCTCCGGAAAATACGAGCGTACTCGGAATGCACATACGAATGGTAAATAAACACTCGTTGTGGAACGGAATAATTCGGTCTTGCCATTGTTGCATTCGCAGACTTTATCAGGGAGACAAGGGACCCATTCGACCACCCGGCGCGGCTCCGATGGCCGGCAAACACAACCGCGAGTGTGAGGTCATCAGATGATTGGAACGCAAGAACGCTTTCTGCGGAATGAGTCTGCTCAGGCTTGTGAACATACCAGGAAACATGGACCAACGAACTGCAAGATCGGTGTCACTACCTGATCTGATGTCAGTTCAATATTTATTTATTCACTGTCTACAACGTTGTATAAGAGACAGCCAAATGAAAACGAGACAGATGGAAAAAATTAACTAAACCGTTTATTATTTCAAAGGTAATCACCGTAAATGTTAGTACATTTATTCCGCTGTGAGACAGGATGGTCAGTACCTTAATGGAAAAATACCTGTAATTACCTACGGAACCACGATCGTACCCAGGCTGTTCCTCTCCGTCGGAAGCAAATCGACGGACACGAATACCTTTCTTCAGGGCTCCAAAAACATAGAAGTCGCATGGGGAGAGATTGGGACGATATGGAGGATTTGGCCGGGGCCACACGTTGCCATGGTCGTTTCGACTAGGCTGCAGTAGTTTCTGTGGGAGCCCCTTACACATTATCTGTAGAGTCTTGATGTCTCCACTTGCGATCTCAACATTTTTGGAGCCCTGAAGACATTCGTGGTAGTCGATTCACTTCGGATGAAGAGGTACCTGTCTAGGTACAATCATGATTCCGTAGGCAACCGCAAGCATTTGTCTATGAACGCACTGATCGTCTTGTGTTAACAGTTATGTCAATTACTTTTGAAATAATAGGCAGCATACTTACTTTTTCCATATGCCTCATTTTCCCTTGTATTAAGAACGACCTTAGGGTTTTGCTAAAAAGTGAGAATGGTGAAATAATTTTTTTCTTATGTGGAAGGCTATAATAAATTTGTATCACACTATTTGTAATGAAACTCTTGGAATCACATGTTCTTACTGGCTGGACATGGAACTTCCTTTTTTCCCTTGTAGCATGTAATCTTGGATATTGAAGTTCTTATTTACGTAAAATATAGAGAGAACAACATGAATAATGGCGTGTCACAGGAGCAGTCAAGCCCGACGCCTCACGGCAACGCACAGCCGTCGGGCTGGTTGCCAGCACAGCCCCTGCAACTACACGACGTTCTGACTCCGTCATTTGCAGTGCGACCTGTACAGAAGGCGTGTAAACCAGCAAGAGCGGTCTCTCGTACCACCAGCCTTTTGCTGCATCCGCCTATAACGTGGGCAGCCAATCAGCAAGAAGTGTACCTCCACCGTGTCGTTATTTTGAACGGCAGTTACGACGCAGCGAACCAAGAGAGGAAGTCTGCTATGGATCGAGTATCGCCGACCACACGCCGCCGTCGCCGCCAAGGGACCTCGGGACCAGTCGCGGACCTGTTGGTATTCTGACAGATTCACTTGGCAAGACTGTAGAAACTATGGACTCTTATAGACCAAAACTTAAGTGTTAATCGGTTCCAATGTGCTCCGTTCGAGGAGAGCGAGGATTTAACATTTGGTAGTCAACTAGTAGCGAACGAATCCTGACCTTGAAAGACCTCCTTTCGTTGTTCAGAGCACTTGCGTTTAGTTGTGAATTTATTTCCCTGTTAGGAAAGAGTTATGAAGTTTGGTACTTGTTTCTCTTGACGGCCAGCGAAGACCATTTGCGATGACTGCATTGTGTTCGTAAATATAGAGGACGAACTACATGCTCGTGTGTTTCCTGTAGAAGTGTTTAAAGTTCGATATACTTCAACTAACATATGGTCAAGGGAGCAAATGTGCGTTTTAATAGAGCTAATGTAAGAATTTTACGTCTGTCCATCTTCGTAAACGAACTGTGTCATTTGCGAGCCAGGTACTACAGCCATCTGCTCCTGGAGAACTCGCAGGTCACGATGAGAAGCAACTTCCTTGTGGTGTACTAGCTCGAGGAGAAACACGTCTCGCTCGGGGGCTACTTAAGCGAGGCATAATATCCTCTCGAGAATCGTTTGCTCAGCAATCAAAGAACCCTCAGTGTGTTCGAGCGTGTCTGGCAGTCAATGTTCCGTCACTGTCAGGCATGGGTGACGTGTGATAGTGCAGACTTCTAGCATTTGGTGAAACATTAAAGCTGTATTCATGTCGTGCACTATGTGTACTCATCGTGCCCAGTAAATGTTTTAAGTGAATCACTCTTGTCTCCTTTTCGCTCTTCGATCTCCTCTGCCACTTACCCCTGACGTTTCTGGTGATCGTTTGCTTTGCAGTTATCAATCCTTATGATGTGCCCCACCTCCCATAGAAATTTGGCGCAACTGGGGCACGGTATCAAAAGTATCCGGACACCTGGCTGAAAATAATTTAGAAGTTCGTGGTGCCCTCCATCCACAATGCTGGAATTCAGTATCGTGTAAGCCCACCCTTGGCCTTGACGACAGCTTCCACACTCGCAGGCATACGTTCAGTCAGGTGCTGGAAGGTTTGTTGGGGAATGGCAGCCCATTCTTCACGGAGTGCTGCAGTGAGGAGAGGTATCGATGTCGGTCGCTGAGGCCTGGTACGAAGTCGGCGATCCAAAACATCCCAAAGGTGTTCTATAGGATTCAAGTCAGGACTCTGTGCAGGCCAGTACATTACAGGGAAGTTATTGTCGTGTAACCACTCCGCCACAGGCCGTGCATTATGAACAGGTGCTCAGACGTGCTGAAAGACGCAATCGCCATCCCCGAATTTCTCTTCAATAGTGGGAAGCAAGAAGGTGCTTAAAACATCAGTGTAGATCTGTGCTGTGATAGTGCCACGCAAAACAACAAGGGATACAAGCCCCCTCCATGAAAAACACGACCACACCAAAACATCACCGCCTCCGAATTTTACCGTTGGCACTACACACGCTGGCAGATGACGTTCACCGGGCATTCCCCATACCCACAGCCTGCAATCGGGTCGCCACATTGTGTACCGTGATTCGTCACTCCACAAAACGTTTTTCCACTGTTCAATCGTCCAATGTTTACGCTCCTTACACCAAGCGAGGCGTCGTTTGGCATTTACCGGCGTGATGTGTGGCTTATGAGCAACCGCTCGACCGTGAAATCCAAGTTTTCTCTCTTGCCGCCTAACTTTCATAGTAGTTGCTGTGGATCCTGTTTGGAGTCCGCAGCTCGTGGTCGTGCGGTAGCGTTCTCGCTTCCCACGCCCGGGTTCGCTTCCCGGCGGGGTCAGGGATTTTCTCTGTCTCGTGATGACTGGGTGTTGTGTGGTGTCCTTAGGTTAGTTAGATTTAAGTAGTTCTAAGTTCTAGGGGACTGATGACCATAGATGTTAAGTCCCATAGTGCTCAGAGCCATTTTGATCCTGTTTGGAATTGCTGTGTGATGGTCTGGATAGATGTCTGCCTATTACACATTACGACCCTCTTCAACTGTCGGCGATCTCTGTCAGTCAACAGACAAGGTCGGCCTGTAAGCTTGTATGATGTACGTGTCCCTTCACGTTTCCGCTTCGTTATCATATTGGAAACAGTGGACCTAGGGATGTTTTAGAGTGTGGAAATCTCTCGTACAGATGTGTGACACAAGTGACGCCCAATCATCTGACCACGTTCGGAGTCCGCGAGTTCCGCAGAGCCCTCCATTCCGCTCTCTCACGATGTCTAATGACTACTGAGGTCACTGATATGGAGTACTTGGCAGTATGTGGCAGCAAAATGCACCTAATATGAAAAACTTATGTTTTTGGGGGTGTGTCCGGATACTTTTGATCACGTAGTGTATATGGTGATTCACCTAAAATTTCCATCGCAAATATTTCGGAAATGGAGAGTGCTACTAATGTGCGGTTTTCAGAGAATGGATTAATAGTGAGAGGTTCGTATTGTTAGCCAATCAACAAATTCTAATAGTACTTAGAAAGTGTATTTTTTGTGCAAACATAGACTTTTTTAAATGGTGCAGTGCCTATTGGCATCAAAAAACTAAAAGGAGGGTAAATTAGAATGTCAGTTGTGTTTGTTGCAGGAATCTAGTGCGTGGGGTTCACGAGATATCGTATTTTGAAAATTTCCCACACCTGCAGTAGCGCACACTAAAGAACAATATAAGTGCATACACTAGATATGCGGATTATTACCAGTAGCGAGACAATTGCCCATCACAGATAATTTTTAAAATGACCATCGGCAGCGGCAATAGTCGCTTCCAGACTGGTATGCAACGACTTGCTAGCAGTTCAGCGGGGATGTCGTACCACGCTGCAGTAATACGTTGTTGCATGTCATCGGGTGTAGTTGGTATGTTCTTATAGACCGTGTTTTTCAGCTTTCCTCGCAGAAAAAAGTCAACAGGCGTGAAATGCAGGGAACGGGCCGCCCAAGGTACAAGACCTCTGCATCCAATCCAGCGATTTGGAAATAATTCGTGAAGACACGCTGTAGTATTTCGTGCTCAATGGGATGGTAGCCACCATGCTGGTTCCACGGGTTCCTTATAGTCTGCAGAGGAAATACTTCTAGCATCCGTGAAAGATGGTCTGTTAAGAGGCTGCGGTACTTATAAGTATTCAGTGTTCCGTCTACGAAAAACAGGCCTATGAGCTGATGGTTCACTATCCCACACCACACGTTTACACTCCATGGACGCCGACGTTCCACCTGACAAAGCCAATGGAGATTGTCCTCGCACCAATAGTGCATGTTTCAGTGGATTATCTACATCTACATCTACATTCATACTCCGCAAGCCACCCAACGGTATGTGGCGGAGGGCACTTTACGTGCCACTGTAACTACCTCCCTTTCCTGTTCCAGTCGCGTATGGTTCGCGGGAAGAACGACTGTCTGAAAGCCTCCGTGCGCGCTCTAATCTCTCTCATTTTACATTCGTGATCTCCTCGGGAGGTATAAGTAGGGGGAAGCAATATACTCGATACCTCATCCAGAAACGCATCCTCTCGAAACCTGGCGAGCAAGCTACACCGCGATGCAGAGCGCCTCTCTTGCAGAGTCTGCCACTTGAGTTTATTAAACATCTCCGTAACGCTATCACGGTTACCAAATAACCCTGTGACGAAACGCGCCGCTCTTCTTTGGATCTTCTCTATCTCCTCCGTCAACCCGATCTGGTACGGATCCCACACTGATGAGCAATACTCAAGTATAGGTCGAACGAGTGTTTTGTAAGCCACCTCCTTTGTTGCTGGACTACATTTTCTAAGCACTCTCCCAATGAATCTCAACCTGGTACCCGCCTTACCAACAATTAATTTTATATGATCATTCCACTTCAAATTGTTCCGCACGCATACTCCCAGATATTTTACATAAGTAACGGCTACCAGTGTTTGTTCCGCTATCATATAATCATACAGTAAAGGATCCTTCTTTCTATGTATTCGCAATACATTACATTTGTCTATTTTAAGGGACAGTTGCCACTCCCTGCACCAAGTGCCTATCCGCTGCAGATCTTCCTGCATTTCGCTACAATTTTCTAATGCTGCAACTTCTCTGTATACTACAGCATCATCCGCGAAAAGCCGCATGGAACTTCCGACACTATCTACTAGGTCATTTATATATATTGTGAAAAGCAATGGTCCCATAACACTCCCCTGTGGCACGCCAGAGGTTACCTTAACGTCTGTAGACGTCTCTCCATTGATAACAACATGCTGTGTTCTGTTTGCTAAAAAATCTTCAATCCAGCCACACAGCTGGTCTGATATTCCGTAGGCTCTTACTTTGTTTATCAGGCGAGAGTGCGGAACTGTATCGAACGCCTTCCGGAAGTCAAGAAAAATAGCATCTACCTGGGAGCCTGTATCTAATATTTTCTGGGTCTCATGAACAAATAACGCGAGTTGGGTCTCACACGATCGCTGTTTCCGGAATCCATGTTGATTCCTACATAGTAGATTCTGGGTTTCCAAAAACGACATGATACTCGAGCAAAAAACATGTTCTAAAATTCTACAACAGATCGACGTCAGAGATATAGGTCTATAGTTTTGCGCATCTGCTCGACGACCCTTCTTGAAGACTGGGACTACCTGTGCTCTTTTCCAATCATTTGGAACCCTCCGTTCCTCTAGAGACTTGCGGTACACGGCTGTTAGAAGGGGGGCAAGTTCTTTCGCGTACTCTGTGTAGAATCGAATTGGTATCCCGTCAGGTCCAGTGGACTTTCCTCTGTTGAGTGATTCCAGTTGCTTTTCTATTCCTTGGACACTTATTTCGATGTCAGCCATTTTTTCGTTTGTGCGAGGATTTAGAGAAGGAACTGCAGTGCGGTCTTCCTCTGTGAAACTGCTTTGGAAAAAGGTGTTTAGTATTTCAGCTTTACGCGTGTCATCCTCTGTTTCAATGCCATCATCATCCCGGAGTGTCTGGATATGCTGTTTCGAGCCACTTACTGATTTAACGTAAGACCAGAACTTCCTAGGATTTTCTGTCAAGTCGGTACATAGAATTTTACTTTCGAATTCACTGAACGCTTCTCGCATAGCCCTCCTTACGCTAACTTTGACATCGCTTAGCTTCTGTTTGTCTGAGAGGTTTTGGCTGCGTTTAAACTTGGAGTGAAGCTCTCTTTGCTTTCGCCATGATTGGTAAAGGAGGCTTCATTACTAAACAATATATACTGTGCATATGGAATATTCTGTCTTAATGCTTACGCACAGAAGTTAACAAGGTTCTCATAATCGTTTCAGTGGAGCTCTTGATGGAAAGAGGTGTGATGGGGGTGGAACCTACGTCGATGGAGAACTTGTAGGACACTAGCCTGACTCGTGCCACTGCCTCATGCGATTGCGCGCGACTAACATGCGGATCAACTGGAATAGCAGCGAGAACATTAATTTCCCCCTCGTCTGTCGTCACTTATTTTCTTCTGTTACTTTGTCTAGGTGTTACGCTACCACTTTCACGTACCTGGTTGAAGAGATTGATAAATAATTGCCGAGGTGGTTGACGTCTGTTGGGATATCTTGCCGCATACACCGTACAAGAAGAAACTGCATTCTTCCTACAGTCTTCATATACCATGAGAATGTCGGCTTTTCTGCATTGGTAAATCACATCGTCCACTCACGACCTACTGCTTGGACTGATACACACTAACTGACCAGCAAGTCGCAATGCACTCAAAGAACACACAAACACACTGTGAGCAAACATAACATTGTACCTAGCTTGAAGGGTACAAACAAGCATCGGCGTGGAAACTTTTACAATACGATATCTCATAAACGATTCCTGCTGGAGACTTGCTACAAACGCCACTGACGTTCTAATTTACCCTACTTTTACTTTGTTAATGTCAATAGGCACTGTTCCATTTTAAAAAGTGTATGTTTGCACAAAACATACATTTTCCAAGCATTATTACAGCGTGTTTGTTGGTCAACAGTACGAGCCCCTGAGTACCAATCCATTCTGAGAAAACTGGACATCAATAGCACTTCCCATTTCCGCAGTGTACGCGGAGCAAGTTCTAGGTCATGTCGATTATAATTGGGAAGTCACGTACTTGTTCTCCTTTTTAGACCGGTATTGCCTACTTGTACCCAAAACAGACTCAAGCAATGAGTCTTTTGTTATATGAGCAGCGGCGGAGGCTGGCGGGGGAAGTCTCGGGCATACAGAGACGGCGAGTTCTGAGATGACGTCATAGGACAAGCAAGTGAGTTTCAAGTGAGCACACACAGCTCGTTTCTGACCTCTAATTTGTACTAACTAGAGCAATATTTCATACTGAATTCAGTGGTATCCCACAAACACATACTCTAATTTACTTTCCAAACAGCTCGTTTAAGGGAAATGTTTAATGGAACGTTTTTGCTTCTACACTGAAGAGCCAAAGAGACTGGTACACCTGCCTAATATCGTGTAGGGCCCCCGCAGACATTCAAACGTGCCGCAACACGACGTGGCAAGGACTCGACTAATGTTTTAGGTAGTGCTGGAGGGAACTGCATCGTGAACCCCCCGGGCTGTCCATAAATCCGTAAGAGTACGAGGGGGTGGAGATCTCTTCTGAACAGGACGTTGCAAGGCGTCCCAGACATGCTCAATAACTTTCATGTGTCGGGAGTTTGGTGGACAGAGGAAGTGTTTAAAATCAGAAGAGTGGTCCTGGAGCTACTCTGTAGCAATTCTGGACGTGTGGGGCGTCGCATTCTCCTGCTGGAATTGCCCGAGTCCGTCGGAATGCACAATGGACGTGAATGGATGCAGGTGATCAGACAGGATGCTAACGTACGTGTCACCTGTCAGAGTCGTATCTAGACGTATCAGAAGTCCCATGTCACACCAACTGCACACGTCCCAAACTATTACAGAGCCTCTACCAGCCTGAACAGTCCCCTGCTGACATGCAGGGTCCATGGATTCGTTAGGTTGTCTCCATATCCGTACCCGTCCATCAGCTCGATACAATTTGAAACGAGACTCGTCTGACCTGCCAACCTGTTTCCAGTCATCAACAGTCCAATGACGGGCCCAGGCGAGGCGTAAAGCTTTGTGTCGCGCAGTCATCAAAGGTACACGAGTGGGCCTTCGGCTCCAATAGCCCATATCGATGATGTTTCGTTGAATGGTTCGCACGCTGTCACTTGTTGATGGCCCAGCATTGAAATCTGCATCAATTTTGGGGAGGGCTACACTTTTGCCACATTGAACGATGCTCTTCAGACTTCATTGGTCCCGTTCTTGTAGGATCTTTTTCCGGAGGCAGTGATATCTGAGATTTGATGTTTTACGGATTCCTGATATTCCGTGAAATGGTCGTACAGGAAAATTCCCACTTCATCGCTGCCTCGGAGATGCTGTGTGCCATCCCTCGTGCGCCGACTATAACAGCACGTTCAAACTCACTTAAATCTTGACAATCTGCCATTGTAGCAGCAGTAACCGATGTAACAACTGCGCCAGACACTTGTTGCCTTATATAGGCGTTGCCAACCGCAGCACTGTATTCTGCCTGTTTACATATCTCTGTATTTGAATACGCATGCCTGTATCAGCTTGTTCGTCGTGAGGATAGTGCAAAAGTTGCTTTCAGTAACTGTTGTCACATATTAAATTTTACGTGTGGATACCCATATTTTCTTACATGCACAAATGTAACTTTCGCTACGTTTACCGAAAATAAAAGTCATTGTTTAGGCGTGTGATATGTGTTTTGTGAATGTAGAGCTGTCAACAGTGAGAGTGTTAGTACCCTGACGTTGTACTTAGACAACACGCTTGCTTCTGTCACATTTTCGTGACGAAAACTCATGTAATATCGCGTTTTTGCATATTTGACCAATTGTACTTCGTTAGACGAGTTTGAGTACAAAACTACCATTTTGTGTCTACGTGGTATTTATTCATGAGACGAATAGCGGGGCAGAGATCACTATTACGCATGATACCTGCAGTTAAAATCTTTTATTCCGTGTATTGTTCATTTACTGTTGTTGGTAACGTCAAGCAACTCCAAGAAATTTTCTGCAAGAGACATACTTTTGACTTTATGTGATAACGTCTGTTTCTACCAACGAAAGGAGTTCTGTTCGTAGCTGAGAGGAATGGACGCGACAGGAAGGTACCTGCGAATCAGGCGCGTATTCTGCGCATTGTGATGCGCCTATACTGTAACTGTGACTTAATTAATAAGGTCCGAGATCTGTAAAAATATAAAAAGTCCCACTTCTTCAGTCCTCTGGTATTACCGAAATAATGTCGGCCGATTTCTCCAAATTGTGTACGTGATGCCTGAAGCTGTTATAGCATTAATTTACTAATACTGGTACTGATTTGTGTACACACTACTGAATTGCATTTTTTCGTCACGATGCAAGCTAATTAAGTCGTCGCCTGTGAGAGGGTTCTCTCGTTCACTATTTGCTTACGGCGTGCTGTCATCAGACACATTACGCTACAGTCTTACAAGGGAACCTCCCCATCGCACCCCCCTCAGATTTAGTTATAAGTTGGCACAGTGGATAGGCCTTGAAAAACTGAACACAGATCAATCGAGAAAACAGGAAGAAGTTGTGTGGAACTCTGAAAAATTAAGCAAAATATACAAACTGAGTAATCCATGCGAATTATAAGCAACATCTGGGAGAGACTCCAGCCAGCAGCGCCGTGGTCCCGTGGTTAGCGTAAGCAGCTGCGGAGCGAGAGTTCCTTTCAGCGAAAATTTTAATTTTTTATTTTCAGATAATTATCAAAGTTCAGGCACTCACACATAATCAACTTCGCTCTCCAAAATTCTAGGACATGTTCAGATTTGCTTGAACATATGCAGGATTTGACGGTCTACACACGGAAAAATTTGAAAACGTTAAAAACATTTGTTTTAACAGAGCACAAGGAAAAGTGAGCGACTGTGAAACTGTTGGATTCATTTTTTGCAGTTTATGTGACAAACTTTGCAGTTTATGTGACAAACTTTTTTGGGAGTAATTATCACATCCACAAGAAAACCTAAATCGGGCAACGTAGAAGAATGTTTTTACCCATTCGCCAAGTGTACAAGTTATGTGGGTCGACAACATATTCCTGTCATGTGACGCACATGCCGTCACCAGTGTCGTATAGAATATATCAGACGTGTTTTCCTGTGGAGGAATCGGTTGACCTATGACGTTGCGATCAAATGTTTTCGGTTCTCATTGAAGAGTCACGTTCTTTCGTCTACTAATCGCACGGTTTTGCGGTGCGGTCGAAAAACACAGACACTAAACTTATTACAGTGAACAGAGACGTCAATGAACGAATGGACAGATCATAACTTTGCGAAAATAAAGAAAAAATTTTTCGCTCGAGGGAGACTTGAACCAAGGACCTCTCGTTCCGCAGTTGCTCACGCTAACCACGGGACCACGGCGCTGCTGCGATCAGATCATGCTTGATGTTGGCTGTCTTCGCATGGTCTACTCAGTTGGTATATTTTGTTTATTTTTTCATAGTTCCACACAACTTCTTCCTGTTTTCTCGATTGATCTGTGTTCAGTTTTTCAAGGCCTATCCACTGTGCCAACTTATAACGAAATCTGAGGGGGGTGCGATGGGGAGGTTCCCTTGTTAGTCATTCTCTGTGGTACTTCATACACTGAGGTGACAAAAACCATGGGATAGCGATATGCACATTTACGATGGCGGTAGTATCGCTTGCACAAGGTATAAAAGTGCAGTGCATTGGAGGAGCTGTAATTTACACTCAGGAGATTTGTGCGAAAAGGTTTCCGATGTGCTTATGGCCTCACGACGGGAATTAACTGACTCTGAATGCGGAATCCCAGTTGGAGCTAGGCGGACGGTACAGTCCATTTCGTAAATCATTAGGAATTCAATATCTCGAGATCCACAGTGTCAAGAGTGTGCCAAGAATACCGAATTTCAAGCATTACCTCTCACCACTGACAACAAAGTGACCGACGGCCCTTACTTAAGGTCCGTGAGCAGCGGCTTTGTGTAGAGCTAATAGAGAAGCAACACTGCAGGAAGGTGAGGCGAAATTTGGCGTTAATGGGCTGTGGCAGCAGACGACAATCGCCTGCAGCACCTCTTCTGGGCTCGTGGCCTGGTCAGAAGAGTCCAGATTCCAGTTGGTAAGACCTGATGGTAGGTATCGAGGGTGGCGCAGGCGCCACGAAGTCATCGACCCAAGTTGTCAACAGGGCACTGTGCAAGCTGCTGGTGGCTTCATGATGGTGTGGGCCGTGTTTACATGGAATGGACCGGGTTGGCTGGTTATGTTCGGCTACTTGGAGACCATTTACAGCCATTCATGGATTCATGTTCCGAAAGAACGATGAAGACCGCTCGACATGAATCCCATCGACCATTTATAGGACATAATCGAGTGGTCAGCACCGGCAACACTTTCGCAGTTACGGACGGCCATAGAGACAGTACGGTTCAATATTTCCGCAAGGGACTTTCAACGACTTCATGAGTCCATCCAACGTCGAACTGAAGCACAACGCCTGGCAAAAGAAGGTCCGGCACGATATTAGGAGGCACCCCACGACTTTCGTCACCTCAGCGTATAGCAAACAAAAGGAACTGGCAGCCCATAAACGGCGGCCAATAAAACAGAACAAAGCAGGCAATGAAGTCTACTGGTGAGGTAATATCTTTCGGGCGGCCTATAACAAAGGCGACATCCCATTGAGCACGAAATACTACAGCGTGTCTTCACGAATTATTTCCAAATCGCTGGATTGGATGCAGAGGTCTTGTACCTTGGGCGGCCCGTTCCCTGCATTTCACGCCTGTTGACTTTTTTCCGTGAAGAAAGCTGAAAAACACTGTCTATAAGAACATACCAACTACACCCGATGACGTGCAACAACGTATTACTGCAGCGTGGTAGGACACCCCCGCTGAACTGCTAGCAAGTGGCGTGGAAGTGAGCGGGGTAAAGGACTGATTCGTCACTCCCTGAGCAACCACCAGCGGGCATTCTTCTCAACTGACAACCGTATCTGCTCAAAGCCAAGTGTGAAAGAAATACTCAGGTATAAACGCTAAACTAGAAATTTAATAATAGTGTTTGCATTTGGCAATGAAATACGCAACTGTTTCATGTTAAATCAGCATGGATTCCAGCAAAGCAATAAGACAGATTCGATATTTCTCGGCTTCCGTAAAGCATTTGATTCAGTACCACACAAACACTTCTGATCGAAAGTACGAAGGGGATGGGATGGAGTACGAGGGTGAGTCATGAAAACGTTAAATGTGCAATAACAAATCGAAATTTCGCGCCGTTATCCTGTCAGTTGGTAAGCGTGCTGCAAACACCGTGCAGAATGGCCTGAAGGTGGTAGCATAGTGCAGATGCACACATACCGTCGCAGTATCAGTAAAAAGATGGCCGCCCCACTTGCGACTTGCATCAGGGATGAACAAGTTCTGTTATTCTGTTTTTGCGTAGTGAAGGTGTGAAACGTATTGAAATTCGTCGACGAATGAAGGTTCATTACGGTGATGCATGTTTGTCACAGCAGCAGGTCTACGAATGGAGTAGGAAGTTCGCAAATGGTGTGACTTCAGTGGAAGACGCTCCTCGTCCAGGTCAGGCACAACGAGTCGTGACTCCAGAGAACATTGCAGCAGTTGAAGTCATAGTGAAGGAAAACCGCCGAGTGACACTGAATGACATTGCAGCATGTTTACAGATTAGTCATGGGTCAGCACACCACATTGTGCATGATGTGCTCCAGTTTCACAAAGTGTCTGCAAGACGGGTGCCATGGCAGCTGAACCCCGAAATGAGAGAACGACGTGTTGATGCTTGTGAAGAACTTCTTCGGCGCTTTGGACGAGAAGGCGATGGCTTCCTTGCAAGAATCGTTACTGGCGACGAAACCTAGGTTCCCTTCCACCAACCGGAAACGAAGAGAGCGAGCAAAGAATGGCGCCATTCCTCATCACCAAAATCAAAGAAGTTGCGAACAGAACCATCAGCAGGGAAGGTTATGCTGACTCTCTTTTGGGACGAAAAAGGCGTCATTTTGGAGCATTACATGCCTAGAGGGACCACTGTCGCCAGTGCATCATACACAGATCTCCTAAAAAATCATCTGAGGCTTGCAATCAAATCAAAGCGACGTGGATTGCTGTCAGCAGGTGTCCTTTTGCAACGTGACAATGCAAGGCCCCACACTGCCCGTACAACAGTTGCAACAATCACTGACCTGCATTTTCAGTGTCTTCCTCATCCACCATACTCACCAGACCTTGCTCCAAGTGATTTCTATATGTTTGGACCACTCAAAGACGCAATGGGAGGAAAGAGGATCCGTTCTGATAAAGAGGTACGCCACGCGGTGCATGAGTGGTTGCGCGGACTACCAAAAGAAATTTTTTCTAAAGGAATTTATGAACTTTGTAAGCGCTGGAGGACTTGCATTGAGCGTGGGGGAGATTATGTTGAAAGGTTATACAGCTTTGTACCGCTTCTGCACAGTAAATAATATTTAAAAATATTTAAGGTTTTCATTTGACTCACCCTCGTATGAAGCGAAATTTGTGACAGGAATGAGTATTTCTTAGTGGAGGGACCCAGCGTTATCTTGGATGGAGAGTTGTCGATAGACATAGAAATAATTTCAGGTATTTTCCAGCGAAGTCTGATGGGACCCGTGGCGCATCTGTTGTATACGAATGGTCTTGTAGATAAAATTAGCAGTAACCTCATTTATCTATAAGCAAGTACCGTTTGAAAAGAAAAGAACCTGCACACATGTCCAGTCGTATCTTGATAACATTTCAGAGTGGTGCAAATAAACTTACTTTCCATGTTCATAAATATAAAATTGTGCACCTCACGAAACGAAAAATCGTAGCATTCTATGCCTACAAATTACTGAGTTACAGTTGGAATCGGTCAATTCGATCTCGTCGTCTGAGTGTGGGGCTATGAAGAGCGGCTATTTAATGTGCATAAAAAGGACAGCACAAATGGTCACACGTTTTTTGGACTCGTGGGAGAGCGGCACGGAGGTGCTTAAAGAACTGTATTGGCAGATGTTTGAATACGGCTGCAAACTGTCCTGTTAAATCTTACTTTCAAGGGTACCGAGCCTACTCCCATCACCGATTTCATCCACAATTTATGACTTATACACATAGTAATGAAATGTAGTCGAATTAAATCTGGTGATGTCGAGCGAATTAGATTAGCAAATGAGACACTTAAAGTAGTAGATGAACTTTGCCATTTGGGCAGCAGAACTGATGATTGTCTAAGTAGAGAGGATATAAAAATGTAGACGGGCAAGGCAAGCATTTCTGAAGAAGAGAAATTTGTTAACATCGAGTATAGATTTTACTGTGAGGAAGCCTTTTCTGAAAGTATTTGTATGGAGTGCAGCCATGTATGGAAGTGAAACGTGGATGATAAACAGTGTAGACAAGAAGAGAATAGAAGCTTTTGAAATGTGGTGCTACAGAAGAATGCTGAAGATTAGATGGATAGATCACGTAACTAATGAGGAGGTGCTGAATAGAATTGGGGAGAAAAGGGATTTGGGGCACAACTTGACTAGAAGAAGGGATCGGTTGGTAGGATCGTACAGGGAAGCCAAGAGATGAATACACAAAGCAGATTCAGAAGGATGTAGGTTGCCATAGTTACTCGGAGATGATGAGGCTCGCACACAATAGAGTAGCATTGAGAGCTGCATCAAACCAGTCTGAAGACCACAACAACAACAACGAAGGACTCGGCCAGAAGTGAAAGTGACACAAATGGGAGCTCCAGATGGCTATCGGGTTAGAAAAAATAGTATATTTGGCACGAGTAGGGTGATATATGAGGCATTTGTGATGAAGTAGTTTGCAGACAGCACTTGGTGCAGCGGAAAGTGTACAGAGCGGTAATTCGAGGGTCGTAGCGGCGGATACATTTTTCTTTCT
Organism: Schistocerca nitens; assembly: GCF_023898315.1. Lineage (NCBI taxonomy): Eukaryota > Metazoa > Arthropoda > Insecta > Orthoptera > Acrididae > Schistocerca > Schistocerca nitens. The sequence goes on along the minus strand of NC_064619.1, from coordinate 693,823,701 downwards.
TTCATTTCAAATTTTTACATCATTTACACTACAAATAAACCGAAACAATGCTCAATACATTGTATGTATTAATGTCTTCGTGAAAGACATGAAAAGGAAAGGCACAGGAAACTTTGGAATTGCAAATAAATGTCGAGGAACGGGAAATTCGTATATAAATTAATAAATTTTTATTATTTCATAGTTGATTATATACACGTACTGGAGTTGTATTCATCGTAAAAACAGGAAATGGAGTAATTTTGTCGGCGTCTTGCACACGTTCTAGACGCGGCATTTTTACAGTTACTTGGTTCTTTTGAAGGTTCTATAGAAATAGAAACTTTTTTTACAGTCATAAAAGGTTCTTTCTCACCGCACAGTTTGGCAGTAAGCCCCGCGTAACGGTTCATTCCGCCAAATATTGGCGAGGATAAGCTGTGATGTACAATGGAATGTACACTCCTGGAAATGGAAAAAAGAACACATTGACACCGGTGTGTCAGACCCACCATACTTGCTCCGGACACTGCGAGAGGGCTGTACAAGCAATGATCACACGCACGGCACAGCGGACACACCAGGAACCGCGGTGTTGGCCGTCGAATGGCGCTAGCTGCGCAGCATTTGTGCACCGCCGCCGTCAGTGTCAGCCAGTTTGCCGTGGCATACGGAGCTCCATCGCAGTCTTTAACACTGGTAGCATGCCGCGACAGCGTGGACGTGAACCGTATGTGCAGTTGACGGACTTTGAGCGAGGGCGTATAGTGGGCATGCGGGAGGCCGGGTGGACGTACCGCCGAATTGCTCAACACGTGGGGCGTGAGGTCTCCACAGTACATCGATGTTGTCGCCAGTGGTCGGCGGAAGGTGCACGTGCCCGTCGACCTGGGACCGGACCGCAGCGACGCACGGATGCACGCCAAGACCGTAGGATCCTACGCAGTGCCGTAGGGGACCGCACCGCCACTTCCCAGCAAATTAGGGACACTGTTGCTCCTGGGGTATCGGCGAGGACCATTGGCAACCCGCAACCGTCTCCATGAAGCTGGGCTACGGTCCCGCACACCGTTAGGCCGTCTTCCGCTCACGCCCCAACATCGTGCAGCCCGCCTCCAGTGGTGTCGCGACAGGCGTGAATGGAGGGACGAATGGAGACGTGTCGTCTTCAGCGATGAGAGTCGCTTCTGCCTTGGTGCCAATGATGGTCGTATGCGTGTTTGGCGCCGTGCAGGTGACCGCCACAATCAGGACTGCATACGACCGAGGCACACAGGGCCAACACCCGGCATCATGGTGTGGGGAGCGATCTCCTACACTGGCCGTACACCACTGGTGATCGTCGAGGGGACACTGAATAGTGCACGGTACATCCAATTCGTCATCGAACCCATCGTTCTACCATTCCTAGACCGGCAAGGGAACTTGCTGTTCCAACAGGACAATGCACGTCCGCATGTATCCCGTGCCACCCAACGTGCTCTAGAAGGTGTAAGTCAACTACCCTGGCCAGCAAGATCTCCGGATCTGTCCCCCATTGAGCATGTTTGGGACTGGATGAAGCGTCGTCTCACGCGGTCTGCACGTCCAGCACGAACGCTGGTCCAACTGAGGCGCCAGGTGGAAATGGCATGGCAAGCCGTTCCACAGGACTACATCCAGCATCTCTACGATCGTCTCCATGGGAGAATAGCAGCCTGCATCGCTGCGAAAGGTGGATATACACTGTACTAGCGCCGACATTGTGCATGCTCTGTTGCCTGTGTCTATGTGCCTGTGGTTCTGTCAGTGTGATCATGTGATGTACCTGACCCCAGGAATGTGTCAATAAAGTTTCCCCTTCCTGGGACAATGAATTCACGGTGTTCTTATTTCAATTTCCAGGAGTGTATTTCGATGCCGTCTTCTCGGGAAGTGATTTCTTATTCACTCACGACGGGATAGCAGGAATTGATTGAATTATTTTTCTGGCTGTAAAAATAGAAATCACGAGATTGCGCTATCGGAATGATTTGAGTGGAATCACTTCAATCTGTACATCATGGTGGCAATGCTTCTTCTGCCATGTTGGTCTCCCTCCCCTCCCCACCCCCTCCCCGCACCCTCCTCGCCCGCCAGAGGTTCGAGTCCTCCCTCGATGTGTGTGTTGTTCTTAGCATAAGTTAGTTTAAGTAGTGTGTGTAAGTCTAGGGGCCGATGAACTCAGCAATTTGGTCCCTTAGGAATTCACACACATTTGAACAATGTTTCTTCACCTGGCTAAGTCTCGTCGTTTAGTTGTCCGTTTGACTTCACACGAGTAAATTAACAGAACATATTCGTTTTCCTGCATGTAGGTCTTCTTCACATCAATCAAAAAATTTCTGTTCGAGCCTTTTACGAAAATATTAATAAATGCAGTTCACTGAGTATTATTTCGGTTTATTTGTAGTGTAGGCACCGTAAAAACTGAAAATAACAAAGAAGTCTTCTGCATAAAGACTCAGCCCCCGAGCTTCGGATTACCGTTGTGTACTCTTCCCGCTGCGGCAACCTCCACCCGCTGCCTGGAAAATATGCTAACATAAATAGCACACGCGTAGCCCGAACCGTGTCAGGAATGCAATCTTTTCTAAACGCCTGCCTGTCTGGAGTTCCCACTTCCGTCACTTTCACTTCTGGCCAAGCTCTGCCAATTCCATAAATTTGGTATAAGTCGATGATGACGAGTAGACGCTGATTCGTTTTAGTATAAATCAAGAACCAGTTTAAAGTCATAAATATAGGAATATACAGCTCCTGCACTGATCGCGGCGAGATGTTTAGACTAATTACTGCCCGCACCGAAGCTTTCAAGCATTCTTCCCGAGCTCCAGAGATTTATGGAATGGGAAGAAGCCGTACTAACTGGCACAATGGGAAGTATCTTTTGTGACGGCCTTCGTAGCGACAACACTTCGCTGTAGAAACGGCCTACGAAGTCACCGCCACACTTTTAATAGCGGGCCGACCGGTCCGCTGGAACAGTGAACAGAAAGATGAAAACCCAAACACTCGGATTAAATGAAAGTCGGTACTTATCTTTATTAACGACGATACAGAACACAGTGGTGAGCATGGTCTACAGAAATCTGTCTAGTTCGAGTCGGAGCGGCTTGGTCAGCGTCGGCTGACGACAAACAACAACTCTGCTGCGATGAACACACAACTGACTAGCAGGTACACAATTCGGTGGCGAGTATACAACTGAGCGGCGAATCCAGAACTGTCCTAGCGCTCGCGACTCCAGCGCTTAAGAAGCCAGAAGCCAGCGGTGGCGCGCGCAGACTTGCGGCGATTTCCTGAATCGCTGGCGCTGCTTATGCGGATGGCGTCCGGACTTTGATGCTGCCAACCTTTTTGGCAGCGGGCTCGGTTGGCATTACTGGCTAGGATATAACACTCCTCCCCCCCAAATCGCCGCACCGTCGTTGAATAATGACGTGGCGAGCGTCGACGGCGGGGGAGGGGTCTGGCCGCAGGCGTAGCAGAAGAGACCGGGGCGGAGACTGTTGTCGGTGGCAGTCCCCGGTCCGCACCCCAGCATTGGCTGCGCGGGGCCTCGGGAAACACCGACTGAAAACCGAGGTCAGGGTGCACGCCTGTGACCATGGGCGCAGCTTCTGGTACTGGACGCGACGGGGCGTCGGGACCCACGAAGAGAGGCAGCGTCTCCTGACGCTGCGTCGACGGCTGCTGAGTGGGCGCCGGACAAGGCGCTGCGGTGTCAGACTCCTTGGGGGTGCCCAAGGAAAGCGGCTGCAGGACAGGCTGCACAGCCACCGCTTGGGAAGGCGGCCCGGCTGAGGGGTCGACGTCCATCAGCTCCGAAGGCGGTGGCGACTGAAGAGGGACCGCAGGCGCCGGAGCGACCACCCGGGGCGCTCCCGCATGAAGCTGCGCGGGAGGCATCAACGGGACGGGCTGTCGGCGTGGTAGCGGCGACGGCTGCTGCTGCTGCCCAGGGGGCGGCAGCGAAGTCGGAAGGCGCGGCTGGAACCCGCCGCGGACCAAATCTGTGGACAAAGAACGAGCGGCAGAATCCGGGCGGCCAGCGCGGCGCAACTGGTTCTGATGCCTCCTGTGCAGCCCAGTAGCACCTTGAACAGTATAAAAACCGCGACCCTGGACACTTATCACGGTACCACGTTCCCAACGACGGCGACCGTGATAAACTCTGAAAAAAACGGCGTCGTTGCGCTGAAAACGCGTGCGATGCTCAGAAGCGGCGGGTCGATCCGGGGGGTGCAACAACCGTAGTAGGGTGCGATGACGACGGCCGTGGAGAAGCTCCGCAGGCGAAGGGCCGTCGCGTGGCGTGGTCCGGTACGACGACAGGAACGTGATGAGGGCCTGCTGACGAGAGTGCGTAGCACGAAGGCGGTCCATATGATCCTTGAATGTGCGTACAAAACGTTCCGCTGCACCATTCGATTGAGGGTGGAACGGCGGAGTAAGAACATGGCGAATGCCATTGGCAGAACAAAAACTTTCAAATTCAGCAGAGGTAAATTGTGGACCATTGTCAGACACTAAAACTTCTGGAAGACCCTCAATACAAAAAATTGAAGTCAACGCCTGTATAGTTTGTGCAGACGTTGTAGACTGCATGGGCACAACAAACGGAAAATTACTAAATGCATCTATCACGATGAGCCAACGAGAATGCCAATATGGACCAGCGAAATCAATATGTACTCGCTGCCAGGGACCGGCAGGGCGTGCCCACTCAAAATAGCGTTGAGGCGGAGCAGCTTGGTGTTCGGCACACGTCGAACAATCTGTAGACATCTGCGTAATCTGCTTATCAATGCCGATCCATGTACAATGACGGCGGGCAAGCTGCTTGGTGCGGACCACTCCCCAATGACCTTGATGCAACAAGTCGAGGACCTTGGATTGGAGCACTTGGGGAACCACTACACGAAGCTGGTCATTCTCGGTGCGTAACAGCAAAACTCCGTGCGAAACGGACAACAGATGACGTTGCGGATAATAGCGACGAACCACGGGATCCGATATGTCCTTTGCCTTGGACGGCCAACCACGTTGAACAAAACGTAATAGTAAACTCAGATGAGGATCCGTAGCTGTCTCACGTGCCACCTGACGATAATCAATCGGAAAATCCCGGAGGGATTGATGCTCATCGGCGTCAATCTGATGGCAAGAGTCGTCAGAGGAATCGAAGACCTCATCCGCAGCAATCGGCAATCGAGAAAGCGCGTCAGCGTTTGCATGCTGAGCTGTAGGGCGATACAGTATCTCATACTGGTATTGTGATAACAAAAGAGCCCAACGTTGTAGTCTCTGAGCTGTCCGCTGAGGAACTGGTTTAGACGGATGAAACAGCGACGTCAGGGGCTTGTGATCTGTGACTAAATAGAATGGTCTACCATAGAGGTAGTGATGGAATTTTGTGACACCGAACACAATAGCCAACGCTTCCTTGTCCAATTGGCTATAATTACACTGAGCTTTGTTTAACAATTTAGATGCGAACGCAATAGGACGTTCGGTGTTACCGACTCGGTGAGACAACACAGCACCGAGACCGAAAGAAGAAGCATCACAAGCTAACACCAGAGGCTTGTTAGGGTCGTAATGGACCAGACAACGATCATTCAATAAAGCCTCTTTTAGCTGCTGAAAGGCTGATTGGCAATCAGCTGACCACACAAACGGAACATTCTTACGGCGGAGACGATGCAACGGTGCAGCAATCTGTGATGCATTAGGTATAAACCTAATATAATATGTCAATTTGCTAAGAACTGCTTGCAATTCATGCAGATTGCGAGGGGTGGGCAAATCACGAATAGCTGCCAAATGTGACTGGGAGGGATGAATGTGCTTGAGCATTAATAACATGTCCCAGATACTCCAACTCCGTAAGGAAAAATGAACATTTATCGATGTTGCAACGTAGGCCTGCCTGAGACAACACTGTAAACAAACACTCCAAATTACGGAAATGTTCAGCAGGCGTCCGACCGGACACAACAATATCGTCTAAATAGTTGCAACACGATGGCACATTAGCCAAAAGTTGGGACAAAAAACGCTGAAAAACAGCTGGAGCTGACGCACAACCAAAAGGCAAACGCAGAAAACGGAACAACCCCAACGACGTGTTTATGACAAAATACTGTTGTGATTGCTCGTCGAGGGGCAATTGCAAATATGCTTCACGGAGATCAATTTTGGAAAAGAAACGAGCTTCCCCTAACTTATCCATCAGCTCGTCCGGTCTAGGCAAAGGAAAAGAATCAATGACGTCTGAGGATTAACTGTCGACTTAAAATCAGCACACAAACGTAACTTGCCAGACGGTTTCTTTATAATAACTAAGGGAGAAGCCCACTGGCTCGCTGAAACGGGTTGAATAACACCGTTGTTTTGCCAACGACGAAGTTCATCTGCTACAGGTGCCCGAAGGGCGTGAGGCACTGGACGAGCACGAAAAAATCGAGGCTGAGCATCATCTTTTAACGTAATATGAGCGGCAAAGTTCGCAGCACAACCGAGTTCGTCTTTAAATATGTCACTGTATCGTTTACACAAATCGGTTATGCTGTCTTGAGGAACAACAACAGAATTAAGTTGCAACACATTGTCTTGGATAGACAGGCCAAACAAGTCAAAACAGTCTAATCCGAAAATGTTTACACTGTCTGTAGCGCGGAGCACTGTGAATGAAACTGTTTTTGTATTGCCACGGAATGTGGCTGGCACGCTACAGACACCTAACACAGGAAGTTGTTCTCCACTATAAGTAGCCAAAGAATGTTTTGCCGCTGAAAGTTTAGGGCGGCCAATAGCCGCATACGTAGCACTATTTATGAGAGTCACAGACGCACCAGTGTCTAATTGAAAATTGAAGGTCTTATCCTGGATGCGTAGCTTCACAAATAGTTTATTACACTGTCTCTGGATCGGTGCAGCGGAGGCGGAAGACACAAAATCAGCGCGTTTAGCGCGTGTTCGCTGCTTATGACAACTCGTGGGTTGGGCGGGTGGAACAACAACTCCCGCTCCACTTGCAGTCCGTACAGTACTTTTTATAGCGTTTGAATTACGCTTGGGTCGCATAGCAGAGGGCTGGGTGGGTGGCTTATTGCGAACAATTTTATTACCCACACGAACCGTGAAAGAGTCCTTAAACGTGACCTTCTGGGCGGGCTGGCTTTGAAGAACATGAATATCCATGGGCTGGGCAGCACGAGAATCGTTCTTGCGTTTACGCAAACAAACAGTCTGGATGTGTCCTTTCCTTTGACAAAAGTGACAAACCGCGTGTCGTAACGGGCAACGTTCACGAGGATGAGCAAGAACACACTTAGGGCAAGACTTAACTCTATCATTTTGCACACGCGGCTGACGAATGTGTTTAACATGACGCGGCCGGCTAGTGTTTACAGTCTGACTCTGCCGGTGGGGCCGCGGGCGTGACATAACTTGCTTAGCAGAGGCAATTTGAGAAATACATGGCTGATCTAACTCACACTCAGCATAGTCAAAAGTATCTTGGGCTTCAATAATGTTCATCACAGTCTCTAATGACGGGTCAGGCAACTTTAAGATAGCAGCACGAATACGAGGATCTGCAATGTTTTGAGTAATAGCGTCTCGTAACATGACATCACTGTAGGAAGCTCCACACACACAATTAAATCGGCACTGACGGGTGAGGCCCCGTAAATCTGTTAACCACTGTTTATTAGATTGATGTGGCAGTTTCTTTAATCTGAAGAACTTGAATCTGGCCGCTGCCACATGAACTCGCGACTCGAAATACTCAGCAAGCTTGGTAACAACAACGTCATAGTCTAAAGCTTCTGGCTTGGATTCCGGGAACAACTTACAAAGTAGTCTATAGACTTCCACGCCTGCAGTGGAAATTAAATAAAGCTGCCGCTCATTACCTGTGATTTTGTAGACTGACATGTGCGCCTGCAACTGCGCGAAATATTCTTGCCATTCTTCTCGTGATGCCTCAAAAGCACGAAAAGGCGGTGCTGCCTGTGCGTGTTCCTTGTGTGGTGGTGGATTAGCCGCTTGTTTGGCGATTGCTTCCACCAGACTTTGTATTTGCTGACTCTGTAACAAGATCAACTGTTGTAATTCGGCAGACATAGTGAACACAAATTAAACCAGCCCCCAAAATCCTATCTCAAGAAACAAGTTAAACCAGCCCTGCACACGAGTTCGGAAGTCCTCGTCGCCAGTTTTGTGACGGCCTTCGTAGCGACAACACTTCGCTGTAGAAACGGCCTACGAAGTCACCGCCACACTTTTAATAGCGGGCCGACCGGTCCGCTGGAACAGTGAACAGAAAGATGAAAACCCAAACACTCGGATTAAATGAAAGTCGGTACTTATCTTTATTAACGACGATACAGAACACAGTGGTGAACATGGTCTACAGAAATCTGTCTAGTTCGAGTCGGAGCGGCTTGGTCAGCGTCGGCTGACGACAAACAACAACTCTGCTGCGATGAACACACAACTGACTAGCAGGTACACAATTCGGTGGCGAGTATACAACTGAGCGGCGAATCCAGAACTGTCCTAGCGCTCGCGACTCCAGCGCTTAAGAAGCCAGAAGCCAGCGGTGGCGCGCGCAGACTTGCGGCGATTTCCTGAATCGCTGGCGCTGCTTATGCGGATGGCGTCCGGACTTTGATGCTGCCAACCATTTTGGCAGCGGGCTCGGTTGGCATTACTGGCTAGGATATAACAGTATCCTCTGTTATGCACTTATCATTGGTTTGAGAAGTATATATGTAGATGTGGATGTAGATGTATATTGTCATCTGTGCCAGTTTTCGATACTGACATGGATGTAAGAGTATGTGAGACAAGTAATGAGTCTGACAGCACTGCGAGCGATCTGGCGACGCTGTTTTCTTCTGCTTGTGTAGAACGGAGTGTTCGTCACATCCGGCCGCTCAGTCTGAGTTTCAGCTCCGTACAGCCATCACGTTATTTCTAACAGCGCCATTAGTGTAGCCCCGATTTTGTTATGTGTCACGAAAATACAAGAGCGGAAGTTAGAGCAACGTTGTGCCATTACTTTTTGTGTTAGACTTGGAAAATCTGCAAATGTGACCTTCCAAAAGTTGAAACAAGCGTATGGGGAACATTTCTTATCAAGAGCAAACGGTTTTTGGCTGGCACAAGTCATTTTTGGAGGACCAAGAACGTACTGAAGATGAACAGGGAGACCCTCAGCTTCAAAAACGGACGAAAACGTCGAACGTGTGTGTGCTAGTGTGAGATCGGACTGACACTTAACAATAAGGACGATGGGTCGATGACCTGTTAAAGACTTTCACCGTACATCGAATTTTGACGGACGTTTTGCACATGCGGGAGTTTTGTGCGAAAATTATTCCGAAAAGCGTCACAACTGGGCTGTAGGATGATCGAAGGAACGTGTGCGTTATTCATCTTGAGAGGACTAGCAATGGCCACGATTGGTTCAGCAGTTTGATCACAGGTGATAAATCCTGGATATTTGTGTACGACACTGAGACAAAGGGTCAAAGTGAGGAGTGGCCCATTGACACATCTACTCGGCCGTAAAAAGCTCGAATGAGTAAATCAAAGATGGAAAGATGCTGATTTGCTTTCTTGACAGTAGGAATATCGTGCACAAATAACACTGTTCTACGAAATACCTTTTTTTCTATTTCTGATAAAAATATTGTGATCCTAGTTGTATTTTGAGTGCTGAATTGAAAACTGTTTTTCGTTTTTTTCTGTCAGGGATAGTTAATGAGTAATCGCAATTTTATTTCTCTTTTCAGTTTCTGATATAGTGCAGCAAACGTGAGGTGAAATTCGACAAACAAATGCACATCTTTATGATGTTGTAAGTTTATCACATTAATGGAGGATGGGATCTAACATATAACACAGTAACCTTTGTGTATACACTTTGAAGCATTTATTTGACATGAGAAATTACAGAAAATTGACAAACAATGAGCCACTGCCTTGTAATGCACATCACTTTTTTCTCTTGTATTGTGAATCTTTCTTCTCTCGAATGATATTCCACCAATAATTAATTTGTCTTTCCAGGACAAACTGTCAACCAAATGTTTTACAAAATTGTTCTTGAAAGGCACAGGAAGAGGCAGAATCGGGTGAGATCGGGCACTACAGAGAAGTGGATGGTGGATCATGACAACGCCCCATGTCTCATAGCCACGTCCATCACGAACTTTTTGCCCTCGAAAGGCATTCTTGCTGTTCCACAGCCCCCCTATGTATCTGATCTGAGTCCTTGTGAAACTGAAAAACGTCTTAAAGTGGCTTCGTTTTGGGACTCTGGAGAAAATTCAAACGAATGTGATCAACATGTAAACGCCCTACCTGTTGAAGCTTTTCAGCGCTGCTGCCAAGACTGGGAACAACGACTGCACCGGTGTATAGTTGCCGAAGGGAATTATTTTGAAGGGGCAGTATAAACCGTAGGTAGCGGTCATCCACTGCAGTAGTAGCCCATGGGCAGCCTGAGAGAGGCATGTCATCGACAGTTCATGTCTATCTGTATCTCCTCCACGTCCGAACAACATCAGTTTGGTTCACTCCGAGATGCCTGGATACTTCCCTTGTTGAGAGCCCTTCCTACCACAAAGTAACAATGCGGACGCGATCAAACCGCGGTATTGACCGTCTAGGCTTGGTTGAACTACAGACAACACGAGCCCGGTACCTCCTTCCTGGTGGAATGACTGGAACTGATCAGCTGTTGGACCCCCTCCATCTAATAGGTGCTGCTCATACATGGTTGTTTACATCTGTGGGCGGGTTTAGTGACATCTCTGATAAATCAAAGGGACTGTGTCTGTGATAAAATATCCACAGTCGACGCATACCTTCAGGAGTTCTGGGAACCGGGGTGATACAAAACTTTTTTTTGATGTACCGGTATGTATTTTGGCGTGCTGTAGATGGTCAGAGGCAGTGGACCTCTCTCCGCTCCTCTGTTGTTTGAAAGGGGAACCGTTTTTGGGCTAGGTGCCACGCTTGACACTCAGTCACTGTAAAGTTAAAAGAATGGTCATGCTCTCTTGAGTTGGCTCGTACTAGTACTCATAAAGTTATTTGAATGTGAGTTTTAATTCTTTGTAAGTGTGCTATCTGTTCCGCTTCAGGGCTGAAGGATAATCGAAGGAACGTATGCGTTATACATCTCGAGAGTACTAGCAATGGCCACGAATGGTTCAGCCGTTTGATAACATGGATATCTGAGTACGACCCTGAGACAAAGGGGCAAACTGAGGAGTGGCCGTAAAAAGCTCGAATGGGCAAATCAAAGATCGAAACGATGCTGATTTGCTTTCTTGACAGTAGGAATATCGTGCACAAAGAATTTGTCTTTCCAGGACAAACTGTCAACCAAATGTATTACAAAAATGTCCTTGAAAGGCACAGGAAGAGGCAGAATCGAGTGAGATCGGGCACTGCAGAGAAATGGATAGTGCATCGTGACAACGCCCCATGTCTCATAGCCACTTGCATCACGAAATTTTTGCCCTCGAAAGGCATTCTTGCTGTTCCACAGCCCCCATATGTATCTGATCTGAGTCCTTGTGAATGCTTTATTTTCCAGAAATTGAAAAATGTCTTACAGTGGCTTCGTTTTGGGACTCTGGAGAAAATTCAAACGAATGTGATCAACATGTAAACGCCCTGCCAGTTGAAGCCTTTCAGCGCTGCTGCCAAGACTGGGAACAACGACTGCACCGGTGTATAGTTGCCGAAGGGAATTACTTTGAAGGGGCAGTATCGTTCGAAAAAAAAAACTATGGTAGATAAAAATCTGTCTCATTACTTTTCTCACCGCGCGGACTAGGGCGCCTTGCCGCGGTTCGCGCGGCTTTCCCCGACCGAGGTTCGAGTCCTCCCTCGGGCATGGGTGTGTGTGTTGCCCTTAGCGTAAGCTAGGCTAAGTTAGATTAAGCAGTGTGTAAGCCTAGGGACCGATGACCTCAGCAGTTTGACCCCATAGGAACTTACCACAAATTTCCAAAAAAATTCACACCTCGCATGCAATAATAGCCTATTTACGCAACCAGCTTGTCAGGAGTGAAAAAGCTGGGGGTCACGGTATGGTCCCGTAAGTTTTCAATAAGTGTGGAAGTACAGCTTAATACGCAGTGTAAACCACCCTCGTGAGGTCGAAGATGCATCTTTACTTCGCGAAGATGGGGACAGTAGCAAATTGATTGTGTCTTTCTTATAGAATACGAAGTGACAAATTTGTGGTCTGGCTCGCGTCGGCAACCGCGGATGCAGCAGGAAGCTGGGCGGGGGGGGGTGGAGGAGCAGGGGAGGGCAAGTGCGGCGGGAGGGCGAGGCACGTGGTGGCGCTGCGGGGGCGGCGGCGGCGGCGGCGGCGGCGGCGGCGGAGGCGGGGGCGGAGGGGGCGGCGTCGATACTCGCAACTGTCCGTCACGCTGCGAGTCGATAAAAAGCCGGCAGCGGCAGGGGTGGGGGTTGGGGAGGGGCTGGGGTGGCGAAGGGGGCTCGCGCCGCCTCTGCCGTGAGCCGCGCCGAGTGCGTGGCGCGCCGAGGGTTCCGTCTCTGTGAAGGCGGCAGCGCCACCAAGGACTCAGCGGCCAGGCTTGTAACGACACACAGAAATAGAGACGCACAACTAATTTTTCTTTCTTGTCCCTCTCAGTTTATCATATAATTTACTTTGAAACTCGCAACTGTCCGTCACGCTGCGAGTATAAGCGCCCATCCATTGTTGTTGTTGTGGTCTTCAGTCCTGAGACTGGTTTGATGCCGCTTTCCATGCTACTCTATCCTGTGTAAGCTTCTTCATCTCCCAGTACCTACTGCAGCCTACATCCTTCTGAATCTGCTTAGTGTATTCATCTCTTGGTCTCCCTCTACGATTTTTACCCTCCACGCTGCCCTCCAGTACCAAATTAGTGATCCCTTGATGCCTCAGAACATGTCCTACCAACCGATCCCTTCTTCTAGTCAAGTTGTGCCACAAACTCCTCTTCTCCCCAATTCTATTCAATACCTCCTCATTAGTTATGTGATCTACCCATCTAATCTTCAGCATTCTTCTGTAGCACCACATTTCGAAAGCTTCTATTCTCTTCTTGTCCAAACTATTTATCGTCCATGTTTCACTTCCATACATGGCTACACTCCATACAAATACTTTCAGAAACGACTTCCTGACACAAATCAATACTCGATGTTAACAAATTTCTCTTCTTCAGAAACGCTTTCCTTGCCATTGCGCCAGTCTACATTTTATATCCTCTCTACTTCGACCATCATCAGTTATTTTGCTCCCCAAATAGCAAAACTCCTTTACTACTTTAAGTGTCTCATTTCCGAATCTAATGTACGTAAATACACGCTTCAAAAAAAGTTTTGCATCATCTCGTTTCCGAGAGTTCCAGAACCTGTACAGAAAATTGGAATACAGATCAACATTACCATCATTTCCATCCTCTTGCTCATAAAAACCACACATTGCATGTTGTACCACCATACAGCGAGACCTTCAGAGGTTGTGGTCCAGATTGCTGTACACACCGATACCTCTAATACTCAGTAGCACATCCTCTTGTATTGATGCATGCCTGTATTCGTCGTGGCATACTATCCACTATTTCATCAAGGCACTGTTGGTCCAGATTGTCCCACTCCTCAACGGCCATTCAGCATAGATCCCTCAGATTGGTTGGTGGGTCACGTCGTCCATAACAGCCCTTTTCAATCTGTCCCAGGCATGTTCGATACGGTTCATATCTGGAGAACATGCTGACCACTCTGGTCGAGCGATGTCGTTATCCTGAAGGATGTGATTCACAAGATGTGCGCAATGGGGGTGCGAATTGTCGTCCATGAAGGCGAATTTCTCGCAAATATGCTGCCAATATGGTTGCACTATCGGTCGGAGGATGGCAGTCTTGTGTCGTATAGCCGTTACGGCTCCTTCTATGACCACCAGCGGCGTGCGTCGGCCGCAGCGCGTAGTGTCAAGCAGTCACCCTCCGTTTCTGGCGGTGGCGCCGCTGTGGCAATCGCAGTTTTGGTCTCTCCCTCTGGTGGGAAAGGTGAAAGGTTGCCTGTTCACGTGCATTTAAGGGGCGCTTTGAGCTCGCCAGTCCTCCCTCCGCTGCTCCAACCACCATGACATGGAGCTCATCCTACACCCCCCTTCCCGTCCTTCCTTCTCTCCCTGTCCACCCCACCCCTGCGCCACTTTCGGCTGTAACCACCCCCAACTCCCCCTCCCCTATCACTGTCGCCCCATCGACAGCTACTGGCTTTCCGCCACTCCCTGCACTGCCTCCGACAGGCTCCAAGCCAGCACGGATTTCAGCTCGATGTTCCACAGTCTCTGACACCCACGCCCCCTCCCTCTGCGTCATCCACTGCTCAGGGTGGTACTGCCCCCCGCCATCTCCCCCTGCAACCCATCCCCCAGCACCCTCTCCACCCTGTCGTGACCACGAAACTTTCAAAGCGCCTGAATGTTGACCCTTCCCCCAAAATCTCCTCCAAGATAACCCCCGATCCCCGTGACCCACCCACTCCCATGGACGCGACCCCGATCCCCGCCCCTGCCACGCCTTCCACCCACACCTTTGTCCTCTCCAATCCTGACCCTCAATTCCTTGATGCCCACTCCATCACCCTTGCCATCCGGAAATACTACCCCAATGTCCTCATCTCCCTTCTGATTCCTCGCAAGGACTCTGTCCTCATTAAATCCCCCAATGCTTCCTTCCACATCGATCTCCTCTCCTGCATCCCCCATATCCAATTTGGCGAACGTGCAACCCTCACCCCCTACCACACCCCGTCCTCTCCCTGTCAGCCTCAACCTCCCCAACATCCGCCAACCTTCACCGCTGTGATCACGAAGCTTAGCCCCATGATCTCGGAGGCTGAGGTGTTAGCGGGACTCAACTCCCGGCCCGACATTGAAATCCGCTCAGTCCGTTGCATCTTCAATGATTCCGGACTGACTTTTCTCATGCGGATATTCACCGAATCCTCCTCCTCCATTGACCGCCTCCTCACCGAGGGAGCCCTCATCTACAATCGCCGTCATAAGGTGAACCCCTCCCATTCCCCAGTCCAATCCTACCGCTGCCAACGCTGTCTCACATTCAACGACCATGTTACCTCTGCCGGCAAGAACCCCTCTACTTGTCCCCACTGCAAAGCTTCACACTTCCTCAAGAATTGCCCCAACCTCACCTCTCCCCCCTCCTGCAACACTTGTAACGAAACACATCCTACCTACTCAAAGTGTAAAGCAGAACCTCCTCCAGTCACCCCTGAGCTCACCGTCCCTGTCCGTCCTGTTGATGACCCCATGCACCCCAACAACTCGCTGCTCCCTCCACCTACTGCAGAGGGCTTCATCCGTTTCATCACCATTGTGCTCCAAAACTTGCACCCCTTCCAGAGCTCCCACATCCTTTCCCAAATCGCCCTCGCTGCCCGTTCCATCTTCCATCTTACCACCTATGCTACATACTCCCACAACCAGGCCCACTTCACCTTCACCCCCCTCACCACCCTTGTCTAACTCTCCCCTCCCATGGTACAACAACCCTACTGTATCCTGTACCACAACATTTGCTCCCTGCCCACCCACAAACTCCTCTTCCTCCACACCCCCCATCAGCACAACGCAGATGCCTTCGTCCTAAATGAAACCTTCCTTCAACCCCGTATCTCCATCTCCACGGCTCCTTACACCCTTCACCGCACCGATAACCCGTACCCTCTGGCGCGTGGCAGAGTTGCCATAGGCCACCTCAAGCACCTCCCTGTCTGGCCCCAACCTCTCCTTAACAATCCTGCCAAGCATCTCACCCTCGGCCTCTTCTTACCCACCCTTACCATCACCTGTGCCACCATCTATGTCCGCCCTCGCACCCCCATCCCGTACGATTTCCTGGCCCACATTAACCGCACCTTCTCCACCTACGTGATTGCCGCCGACCTCAGTATCCACAGCCATGATCCTGCCGACCTCCAGCGGTGGCATGAGTTTCTCACCACCCTCCAGGGAGACCTGGTTCCCCTGCCTCAGCACACTTGACCCAAATCCAGCACCACTCCCGATGTGGTCCTTCCCTCTCCCAACCTCCTTGGGCGCATCACCGCAGATGTCCTTGACCTCATTGGCAGTGACCATGCTCCTGTTCTCCTCACTATCTCTAATGGTCGCCATCCCCGCAATGCTCCTCGCCCCGACGTCCCTCCTAAACTTGTCCATGATTACTCCCGTGCCAACTGGGATGCCTACCGGGACTCCATTCACACCCAAGTTGATGGCCACGACCTTACCCTCCAATCTCCTGATGACATCTCTCGCACTGCTGCCTTCCTGCACCAGACCTTGTCTGACGCCGTCGCCACCCATATCCCCACGAAAGCCATCCACCCTCTCCGCCCTGCCCTGCCTCCACAGGCCGCCCATCTCCTTCGCGAGTCCCGCCGCCTCTACCGCTCTTTTCTCCACCCTTGTGACTGGGATACACTTACCCGCCACCGGAAATTACAACGACACATCCGCAACCTGCTTACTGCGAAGAAACGCCGTGCCTGGCGCCAGACATGTACACAACTCAACACCACGCTCCCATAAACTCTTCCAAGTATTGGTCTGCTTTCCACCGCCTTACAGGGAACCGCCCCACCCCCCAGTAACCTCTCCTCCTTAATGACCGTCCCTTTCCTGACAACCTCAGTAAGGCCAACCACTTTGCCTCTCACCTCTCCGATGTCTTTTCCATCCCAGATGATCCCCACTTCGATTATTCCCTCTTCCCTGACGTCATGGACCATACGAATACCTCTGTTCCTCCCCTTGCTCATAGCTTCCAGTACTTGGGCCACACACCACCATCTGAACTTATCACTCCCATCACTACACAGGACATCAGCCTCACACTCCGCACTAAACGCAACACTGCTCCCAGCCACGACTGCATTACCTACCGCCACCTCAAACACTGCCCTCCCTCCTTCCTTTCAGTCCTTGCCACCCTTTACAATGTCATCCTTCCCACTGGCTTCTATCCCGATCTGTGGAAAACCTCCCGTATCCTGATGTTCTCCAAACCCAACAAGCCTCCATCTGATGCCTCTTCCTATCATCCTATCTGTCTCACATCGGTGTTCAGCAAGCTCTTGGAATCCATCCTTTCCCGGCGCATCCATCACCACCTCCGCCAAAACCACCTCCTCCCCAACACCCAATGTGGCTTTCGACCTTCCTTCTCTGCGGATGACCAACTCCTCCGCCTCACTCATCTCCTCTCCCTCCAGCTTAACTCCCGTTGCTCCGCCATTTTTGTCTCCCTCGACCTCGAAAAGGCCTACGACTGTGTCTGGCATCCCGGTCTCCTGTCTAAACTCCAAACCTATGCCCTTGCTATAAACTACACCCGTCTCATTGCCTCCTTCCTCTCCCACCGCCCCTCCTATGTTACCATCCACAATGCCAATTCCCACACCTTCTACCCCTCTGCAGGTGTGCCCCAGGGCTTTCCCCTCTCCCCTCTCCTCTACCTCCTGTACACGGCAGATATGCCCCAACCTCCCCCCCTCCAGTACACCTCTTGCAATATGCTGATGACACCGCATTCCTCGCCCTCGCTCCTACCCTCCAATGGTCCCAACGCCTTCTCCTGAATCACCTTGACCTTTTTGCTGCATGGTGTAACCAGTGGCTCCTGAAAATCAATCCTTCCAAGACCCAGGCAATCATCGTAGGTCGTACCACTCGCTCCTTCCAGCTCCTGGATTTCTCCCTTACTGTCTGCGCCCGTCCTGTCCGTCTCACCCCCACCCTCACCTACCTTGGCCTCACCATTAACCGTCACCTCACCTGGATCCCTCATCTCCGCTCCATCCAATCCAAAGCCCACAACCGCCTCCGACTCCTCAAACTCCTCTCTGGCCGGACATGGGGGTTGCACCCCTCTACCATCCTCCACACCTACAAATCCTCAATCCGTCTGCCTGGATATCTGCCCCCCTCCCCCAAATTCTATAAGTCCCTCCAGATCCTTGAGCGTCATACACTCCACTTCGCCTTCATTATACGCCTCCCGTCCCCCACTCGGATTCTCTATGATCTCATTCCTTTCCCCCATCTGCTCCTATTCCTCGAACATATCTGCATCCTCTACACATCCCGCCGCCTTGATCCCCCTCACCCCCTGGTTGCTCCTCTCCTCTCCCATCCTCGCCCCCTGCCACGTCTTCACTGTTGTGTCCCCCCTACCCTCCATCTCTACACCCTTTATCTCCTTTCCCAAGGTGGCTTCCATCAACTCCCCCTCCTGGATGATGCCCTCTCTCCCTCCATTTATCCCTCCTATCAACTCTGATCCTCACTCCCCCTCCTTTCCTCTGTCCTTTTCCCGAGTTCCCTCTCCCCCCCTTCCATCCTCTTTTTTCCCCACCTCCCCTCTCTCTGCCCCCTTCTCTCCCCCGAGTCCTTTTGCATTTCCCTCCTCTGCCTCTTCTCATTCCCTCTCGTGTCTGCCCTGCCCCTCTCCCCCTTTATGAGTCCTCTCCCTCCTTGGTCCCCCCCCACTTTTCGTTTTTTCCTTCCTCCCTCCTTGTTCTTCCCCCTCCTCCAGGTCCCCCCCCCCCATCTGCCTTTGGCTCGGGAGTGTCATCTTTGTGCCGCCATTTTCGTGCAGTGTTTTACAGTGAGTGTTCCGTGTTGTGTTTTTTTGGGAAGTGTTGCGAACGGCCATCGTACTGTCGCTGGGTGTGCTTTTTATCTCTTGCGAACAGAAACCAGACTGTCGCCATGTTTTTTAATTGTGTGTGTACTACGTTACTTGTCTGATTCCTGTGTCTTTTATTAACATTACCAACCCCTTTTGCTTTCTGTTTTAACTTTCCGCATTTTTCCGCCATTTTACACTTTAAGTCACCGTTTTATCGCCTTTTTTTCTTGTTTCTTTTCTTCTTCCGTTTTTTTAAAAAAAGTCTGTAGGCTGTAGAGCAGCGTACTAAGCTGCTGCCAGCCCGCCCCCTTCGGGGGGAATTGAAAATCAATAAAGAAAAAAAAACTCGCCAGTCGGTCAGTCTGGTTCAGTCTCTCGTCCGCATTTGTTAGGCAGTTAGTGTCTGCCTGTCGTTCAGAGTGCTAGTATGTCTGTCGTTCGGATCAACATTTAAAGCCGGCAAAATGAATTTCCACTCCACCAGTAAGGGAAGTCAGTGAGTGGTCGCCTGGTCGGGGCTTAGTTCTTGCATCTGACTGCGCGTTAGGCCGCCAGTCTGCTCGAGTTTGCTCAGGCAATGGTCATTGGCGGTTGGATCGATCGGTTGGTCGGTTGCGCACTGAAACACAAGATGACTTGTCCGTCTTGAGCGTCGGTGCATGTGAGGTCGCCACGTGAGTCCAGTGGGCCGCAGCGTATAGCGAGAGGTAGTGACTTCGCAGTCGACACGAGAGCAACAGGAGTCAACCCACGACATCAGTCTGGCCGGTGCGAGCTGCGACGCCGTGAGACGGGAGATCGGCGCGCCTTCCTGCACCCGTTGAAGCGGCTGGCAGCGGACGGTTCGGGAGAGCGATTTGGGGTGCTGCGCCAGGTCTTCTCGAGAAATCGCAGTTTATTAGAAGTTAAGTGATTGGTGATATGTTGTTTGATTTACTCTTGTTAAATTCTACTTGTTTTCTTGGCGAGGCCACCAGCCGTTTTGCTTTGGGGTCGTCCCACCATTCTTCTCCGTTTGCCCGCCCGCGGGAAGGTGGTTGTTTATAAATTGGGTGGTCTGTTTTTCCCTTGTGGAGTAGGGGTGGGTTAGAGCAACTTGAGGTTCGGGTTGTTCGGTAATATCGCTATCAATCTACCGTACGTTAGTAGCTGCCTCTGTCATGTTTGTCGGATTTGGTGTGTTAACGAATTTATTCAAATGGTTCAAATGGCTCTGAGCACTATGGGACTTAACATCTGTGGTCATCAGTCCCCTAGAACTTAGAACTACTTAAACCTAACTAACCTAAGGACATCACACACATCCATGCCCGAGGCAGGATTCGAACCTGCGACCGTAGCAGTCGCGCGGCTCCGGACTGAGCGCCTAGAACCGCTAGACCACCGCGGCGGGCAACGAATTTATTGCTTGGAGTGTAACGGCCTAATACCTGAAATATGTTTGGATCTTTGGAAACTTTGATATTATTGCCTATGATCTTGAGAGGCGGTATCTGTGTACTGTAGAGCATCTTAACTATTGTTGCTTCTTTGGTGGTAAGGTTAATATTTTAATTATAGTGTTTTGTACCATTTCCATCCCTCCTATGGGGGTGCATAGTTTGTGTGCTTGTGTAAATTGTTAAAACTCTTAGTTTAAAGTAATCTGGTGTGTTGCAGATTTGCACCAGTGTAGTCTTTCAGAGGCTGTTGTGAGCGGTCGTAACTACGGCTGTGTCAAAAGGGAGCGGCAAGGTTCTCTGCCCGAAAGCTCATACAGTCAAAACTTGTTTCTTTCTGCCTCTGAATAAATTGTAACTTTTATATTTAGAAGGTGCTTTCTGATTATAATTTTAAATCTGTTCCTTTTAAAAAAATGCTTTTAGACAATATTAAAGTGAATAAAATTCCCTCTTGTTAAAAGGAATTTGGTTATGATTTCATCAGTTACTCCCTGGCAACTACTTCCATGCTTACATAGTGTGATTAAATGTGTTAATATTCTTGATGAATCGCTAGTAAATAAAATAAATTCTTAAGAATATTCTTTGAAAATAAATCACGGTTCGACATCGACAGTGTTTTAACAGAAACAACACGTGTGCTGTTACAGCACATCGTTCAACTGTGGCCTGTTTTGATTGATGTGGACTACCTTACAATCTTATTTGTTTGTCCACGTGTAGTTTACGTTTTTGAGAGTTACGCTCTTCGGTTTTGACTTACGTCTCTGCTGTGTACCATCGCTTCGGCAAGCAGTCCTGCGTTCGCTTTCCTTCAGAAGTCTTGATTCGTGAACTGCTCCATCTCAATTTCTTTGCGGATTATCACTACACAAATATCAATGAAGTGGAGCAAAATAGCCTATGGCACCAAGTTTTAATTTTGTGATCACAACAATAGTCTCCTTTTAGACGATCAAAATTGTCAACAAAATCCATTCTCCTGTTATAGTCATTCAATACACGGGGGCACGCCACTACAGATGCTGATCTATTTTTTCCCTTCCATTTTGCAGTTATAGTGTCACTTGGATCATGCATAGTGGAGGTCTTGTTCGCAGCTCGTTTGCCCGTCCACTTGTAAAATGTTTCACCATGACTGCTAACTCTGAGACCAAAGTCTCCTCGCTTCATCCTTTTACCTTCGTTTAGTACTGGAAGGAATTTACGTGCAGGGTTCACAGTTTCAACTGCGAACATTTTCTGAGCTTTTAGTAGGATGAAGAGGTTGGAAGATGGGAAGAAATTATCCATGAAAACAATGATTTTTGCCATGAAGTTTTCACATAAAACTGTCACTACCTGTGCATCCAGTTCCATTTCAGACTTCTGTTTAGCTAATTTTCCAGTATAAATTTGGAATTTCTAACTATATGCAGATCCATCACGCAGAATATATATTTTACAGCCTCTTTTCAAAGGCTTGTCCCTCATGTACTGCTTCTTCGAGCATCTGCTTTTAAATTTTAGCACTGACTAGTCAATTGCTACTTTTTGACAGGACCGATAGCATTGTGCAAGTCTTTTGCTCAACATTTCAACAAGAGATCTTATTTTACAAAGCTTTTCAAAATTATTCTGTTCTCTTTTAGGCATCATCAAGCTTTCGTTTCCGTGGGTGTGACTCAGGAGAAAAGTGAATCGCTTAAAGTCATCAAGTATATACGACTCATTTAAATCTGGAGTTGAAGACCAATAATCTCGATAACTTGGTAATTTTTTGACACTCAGAAATACGTTAATTGATACCGAAGTAAACTCTTACCTATCTCCGATAGTTGAGATGAAACGCTTTCCTGTTTGTATAAAATACAGATTTGTGTGAAATGTTACATGTGTTACCATGTCATCACTAAAAAATTCAGAAAATATTTTATGTGGTGAGGGATTTAACAAATCTGTAAAAAAACAGCTATAGGGAAACTTTCTTCCACAAACGTATGCTGTGCTTCAACTCTGAAATTTTGGCTCCTGTCTAGGGGGTCATTCTGTGCAATAAGTACACTTTCAGGTCCAGCAGAGGTACCAGAATGGTTTGGCGTGTTTGGCTGCACATGTGAAGAATTAACTGCCACAGATGCTGTTGCTATAGCCAATGGTGATTTCGAACCTCCAAGCATTATTCTAGTTTTGATGTGAAGTTGGCCTAGCTCGGACAAAAATAGTCATAACAATTATATAAAACATGATCTAACTTGTATTGTTTGTAAAAAGAAGGGTAACTGTTTGATGAAAGCATAAAATGAGGCGAGAAGATGGAAAGGATACTCGGAGAAATTAAATTATCGCCCAGAAGAAATGAAGTAAACTGGAACTGATGACATGCTGGAGGAATATGACAGAAGAGTGTCTATATTTTTTATGATTCATAAAAATCTTTCTGCGAGTGTGGAAGAGAGCACACCCCAAGTATTACTGAAATACCACCAGAACTCGTACAGGCATCAGACCATAAGGCGGTTCAAGAGGTTTACACATTCAGGCATGAAATTCACGAAACGGTGGAGTTTTGTCATATTTTCAAAATAATATAACTATTATGCTTCCATAGCAAGCGGGAGCGGATTGACGTAAAAATTACTGCACAATGAGCCTAGCGACACATGCGTCACAAATTCTCACAAGAGTGTTTTATAAAAGATCTAGTGGCCCGCCCCGTCTCCACGTGGGCAGCACTAAGTGTCTACGGGAGGACGACTTGTCCGGCGTAGCGGTGATAAAATGTTGTTTGGTTTGATAAGTCTGGTAAATTTCCAAGAAAGAATAGTACATTTTTGTTGCGTCTTCATGGGTGGCAAGCTCGATTATTCCAATGCTCGCATATAGAATTTCAACGATGTACAGCTTTCAGTTCATTGTTAACGGCCGAATGGATCAGTGTGTCGACTGCGATTGAAAATGGAGAAAACCGAGTTTCTTGCTGTTATTAAACATTCTCATTTGAAGGGTTGGACTGCCGCACAAATCAAAACAGAATTCTGCGAAGTTCATGTGGACTATGCACCATTATTGATGATCATTTACTATTGGATTATCGAATTTAAGTGTGGTCGGACAAACACCAAAGACGAAGCGTGCTCCCGCCACCACAAAGGCGATCATTAACAAAATCCATGAAGGGTAATCCAGAATTGCTGAGACTGTAGGCATCTCAACTGAGTGCATAATGTCTTGCAAGGAGAATTGACTACGAAGAAGCTATGTACGAGATGGGTGCCACGATTGCTCACAGCTGACCAAAAGTGCATCTGGCACAACATTTGAACACTACGTCTCACGACGTTTAATCGCAATTCACAAGACTTTTTGGGCCGATTTGTAGCTTTTGATGAAATGTGGATCCATCATTACACACAAGAGTCAAAATGGCAGTCAAAACATAGGACGAAGGCTGGGGAAAGTGCTCCGAAGAAGGCAAAGAACATGTTGTCGGCTGATAAGGTGATGGCCACTGCGTTTTGGGTTTTACAAGGTATAATCCTCAAAGATTACTTGGAAAAAGGAAGAACCATAACCGGACCTTATTATGCTTCTTTGGTGGATCGTTTGAAACTCGCATTGGCTGAAGAAATGCCACGGCTGGCACGCAAAATCCCACACATCATCTCACACATCAGCGATAAAATGGTGAAAGTGCATGAACTCGTCTTTGAACTGTTTCCTTATCTGCGCTATTCACAAGAATTAGCCCCAAGTGAGTTCTTTCTGTTCCATAACTTGAAACTTTGTATTGGTGGGAAGCAATTTTCATCAAATGAGGGAGTGATAGTTGCATGTAACGAGTATTTTGGAGAGTTTGGCAGTACCTATTTTTCCGATGGGATGAAAAAGCTGAAGGATCACTGGACCAAGTACAAATACTTCAAAAGAGACTATGTCGAAAAGTGAGTTGTTTGCGAAAAAACGTTTTTCTTGCTTTTTTACCAGACTTATCAAACCATCCTCGTACACAGACCTTCCTTGTGAATCAGTCTGCCTATCAGTGGAAACTGTATCAAAATCCGTGCAGTTGTTTCTGAGATTAGTCTTGACAAACAGACAGAAACCGTGCAGAGGACTTTAATGTATACTATATAAAAGACTCAAAGGGAAAACTGAAAGCACGTTAGAAGAGGACCAGTTTGGTTTCAGGAGCATTTGAGCAGCAATTTTACTAGAATGTATAATAAGAGAGTGTCGATTTAGGAAAAATAATGAATTACGCCGTATTGTGCTAGCCAGGAAGGGTCTCCAGCAGTCTAGGCCTACAGTCGTTGATGCAAGTGCCGAGAAAGCCATCACTGGAGAACCATCCCCCCCGCCCCACCGGACTTGGATCTAATGGGTGATGTTCAGATGAACTGAAAATGATATTTTCACAGTTATAAAAGGTACTTGTCGAAGATACCGAAATAAATTGTCTACACAGCCAAAAATGGAGCTTACAGATATCAGAGAAACCAAATGTTGCAAAGACGTTGGGATGCTTTCAGAGAAGGTCTTTGTTGGTGCGAGAGAAGAGAGTGTTATGCACTAACAGAAAGATATTTCATAAAGTTTTTCGCTTGGTACAGAATCCGAACTGGTCAATCGGATGTGTGATCACACCCACAGAAAAATCTGAAGAACGCGCAGGGAGAGGTGTTACTCTACTGCGGCTCTTGAGTGCTGGCCTTCACGAGACATTTCGATGCTAGGCCAGGCTAGATGTAACACGCTTGAATAACTGCTCAGAGATTGTTCAGTACTTTCCTTCTAAGCGCAGTAGCAGTCAGTGCGACTTATTGCCGCTAAGGCCGAAGACACATTCCTCCCCCTGGGTGATAACTGAACAGGAGCAGCCGCCATATTTACGCCCTGTACATGCTCTTCGCCGCATCCCATGTACTATCAACTGACACTGTCGACAGAGAGGTTGTAGCACTTAAGCATTGCCACTTTAGTCCACCTGCCGATGTTCCATTTGTCTGAGAGTACCAATGACGAAAACCTAGTAAAAACGACTCTGAGAGATTTTCATTAGTATAAAGAAGATATACGCGCTCAATCAACGTTGCAGTAATTAGAGCTGCAGCACGAGTTCGCAATGTGTTGGTGATTTCCCTAAATCGCTTCAGGCAAATGCCGGGGTGGTTCCTTTGAAAGGACACCCGCGATTTCCTTCACATTCCTTCCCTAATACGAGCATGTGCTCCGTCTCTAATGACTTCGTTGGCAAACACTAATCTTCTCCTCCTTCTCCGCCATGTCTTGTGACCGAGAGTGACGTCATCGCAATTCCACTGCAGTCCAGCCTTCCTTCTAGCAACGTAGGTTGCACAGGGAAGCCTACTCACGAGGCGGAGAGAGGCCACTAGCGGTCGACGACAGAGGTCGTCAGCATAACAGGAACCAAGTTGTACGTCATAAGTGGAAGGAGTCGTGCGCAGTTTCATATGATAGGATATAGGTCGCATTCCACAGCTTAACGGGCAGTTCTAATTCCATCGAGCTCAGCAGTTCCCTCGCAACTCATATGCCGACGAGCATCGACCTGTTCGACGAAGAAATCGCCACGCACGCCGACGGCGAGTCCGACGGGAAATCGGCAGCCCAACGGCAACGCAGTACATCACCACGGAACAGCGCCTACGCCGGGAAGAAGACAGACGTATTCACCAATATGGATTATTTGTACAACGATCACGTGATAATTGAGTTCTTGTATTACTGAACGAATCAGTGTCCTGGACTTAGAGATATGTAACTATTTCATTGGTTGAAATGTTTATATGTATGCGTGTATGATAGCTTTTGCTGAAAGTAGCGCCCCTGCTGCACAGGCATAACAGCAGACTTCGTAGGCTGTTGTCGAGGTACAGAAATCACAGTCGGCCATGAACTAAGTCATGTTCATGTGCCCAATGTTTCTTCTCCTGCTGTAGAAAACATCTTCAGAGGTTACAAAGACGTTGTTAATTAATTTTCAAACTTAAGCAGTTCGGATGTTTCTTCTAGCTGAACAAGTTCGCATTTGAAAACTGACTTCATTCGTCTTTACAGTTTCCCACAGGGAGAAAATATGTCGGACACAGGAACACGCCTTACAGCACGGCCTGATGCCCATAAAATAAGTGCCACCAGGAAATGTAGCTCTGTTCTTTCAAGATGTGAGTGTAGCACGTCGAGCACTGTGCCATGTTGTGTGATACGAACAGCTGAGGAATTTAGGGGAGGAGGTAAATGAGCGGGAAGAGGGAAAGTGTGGATGTCAGAGCAAGATGTGACACCATTACTACTATTTGATTGCTCGCGGGTCTTAGAATAACGTCGATTTGCAATGCCAAAAATTCTGCCACTTACATGGATAGTGTGGGGGGTAGAGGGTGCTAAAATTATTTTTATACCTACAGGGGTTAATAAGTACTTTAAAACTGCTACCTGAATTACAAAATGGTTGTAGAAAGTGAAATAACTGCGCCAAGGGTTACATTTTGAGTACTTCTCATTAATGACAAATGATTGTGAAACCAATGCTAAAGCTGTCACCTCAACACCGTAGCAAGGATTTCATTTGTTGCGAAGGAATGGTCGCATTGCATTTTTCCAGTTCCCTATCATTTAGTTGATCATTTTAAAACGCCGTAGGAGCCTCCATAGGATTGTAGAACATCATTCGACGCCCCCATAAAATCTAGCCTACTGCTGTTACGGCGGTGATTTTGATAGCTACTTGCCTCCAAGAAGTACGGCATTCATCAGCTCTACTTTTTTATCCAAACAAGATGTCATCAAAATATGGAAATGTAGTTTCACGCATGTAGTATATAGGGGTTCTAGTCAGACGGAACAGTTCACACACTTCTATGTCTCTTAAGCTGATGATGTGGTATCAGATTCCCTTTTAACGCGACTGTTAAGTCAATGGATCATGGAATTTGATAGTAAGAGTAAACTTCTTCTTATTGAAAACCATCCAGCCCTAAGGGGCAATGCATTTAGAAATGAATCTCCATTCCGGCAACACTGCTTAACGGGGCTGGTGAATATTCAGCCAGCGCGAATGTATGAGGGGTATAAACTTTAGTATAATCACAAGAAAACTTTCTTAGTAGTGAATGTGCTGCATACGTGCTACACATAACGCACACAAAGCAAGAAGTGGCAGGCGCTCTTCAGATCAGCAAGCATAAATTCTTCATGGAACATGTGAAACAGGTAAATAAAAACTTAGGAGTGATCTCTAGAATGGCTAGTGACAAGAACTACAAGCAGAGAAGCAGTCGTATGAAACGTAGCTAGTGTGATTCAGAAAGGTTAGCAATAGATCTGTAAAGGAAATAGATGCAGCAGTCAACTAAAATGTAACAGTGGTCTTCAGAACGCCGGATACCTACACTATGTGATAAAAATTTATTGGGCCACCTAGCTGAAAATGACTTCCAAGTTCGTGGCGCCCTCCATCGGTAATGCTGGAATTCAATATGGTGTTGGTCCACCCTTAGCCTTGATGACAGCTTCCACTCTCGCAGGCATACGTTCAGTCAGGTGCTGGAAGGTTTCTTGGGGAATGGCAGCCCATTCTTCACGGAGTGCTGCACTGAGGTATCGATGTAGGACGGCGAGGACTGGCACGAAGTCGGCGTTACAAAACATCCCAAAGGTATTCTATAGGATTCAGGTCAGGACTCTGCGCAGGACAGTCCATTACAGGGATGTTATTGTAGTGTAACCATTTCGCCACACGCCGTGCATTATGAACAGGTGCCCGATGGTGTTGAAAGATGCAGTCGCCATCCCCGAATTGCATGAAACATCTGTGTAGTCCTGTGCTGTGATAGTTCCACGCAAAAAAACAAGGGGTGCAAGCCCCCTCCATGAAAAACTCGACCACGCTATAACACCACCGCCTCCGAATTTTACTGTTGGCACTACACGCGCAGGAAGATGACGTTCACCGGGCATTCGCCATGGATCGCCACATTGTGTACGGTGATTCGTCACTCCACGCAACGTTTTACCACTGTTCAGTCGTGCAATGTTTACGCTCCTTACACCAAGTGAGGTGTCGTTTGACATTTAGTAGCGTGATGAGTGGCTTAAGAGCGGCCTCTCGACCATGATATCCAATTGTTTCACTCCGCGCCTGTCATAGTAGTTGCAGTGGATCTTGGTGCAGTTTAGAATTACTGTGTGATTGTCTGGGTATATGTCTGCCTATTACACATTACGACACTTATCAACTGTCGGCGGTCTCTGTCAGTCAGCAGATGAGGTCGGCCTGTACGCTTTTGTGCTGTACGTGTCCCTTCACGTTTCCATTTCACTATCACATCGGAAACAGTGGACCTAGGGATGTTTAGGAGTCTGGAAATCTCACGTGCAGACGTATGACACAAGTGACACCCGATCACCCCACCACGTTTGAAGCCCGTGAATTCCGCGGAGCGCCCGATTCTGCCCTCTCACGAGTCTAATGTCTACTGAGGTCGCTGATATGGGGTACCTGGTAGTAGGTGGCAGCACTTTCAGTGAACACCCATTTGCTTCTAAGTAACAATTTGAAGTCATTTGTGTGGGAAAAACACATTATAGGGACTGCCTAGCAATGACTTCTTAAACACTATCACACATGCATGTAAATACACAAAAACGCACAAATAAATGACGTAGAAAAGACCGTAAGAAAAGATTCCAAAAATTCATTTACTGAAAGTCATTGTGATGGCATCAGTCACGTATTAATAATATTCGAAAAGAAAGTAAATGTATCTTATGAAAATTACAGTTCGTATTATCTG
Source organism: Schistocerca nitens (assembly GCF_023898315.1). Taxonomy (NCBI): domain Eukaryota; kingdom Metazoa; phylum Arthropoda; class Insecta; order Orthoptera; family Acrididae; genus Schistocerca; species Schistocerca nitens. Next base: position 693,794,703 of record NC_064619.1, on the reverse strand, counting down.
TTACTAATTTTACCAAAGAACAGTTCATTGAAAAGAATGAGATTTTCACTCTGCAGCGGAGTGTGCGCTGATATGAAACTTCCTGGCAGATTAAAACTGTGTGCCCGACCGAGACTCGAACTCGGGACCTTTGCCTTTCGCAGGCAAGTGCTCTACCAACTGAGCTACCGAAGCACGACTCACGCCCGGTACTCACAGCTTTACTTCTGCCAGTACCTCGTCTCCTACCTTCCAAACTTTACAGAAGCTCTCCTGCGAACCTTGCAGAACTAGCACTCCTGAAAGAAAGGATATTGCGGAGACATGGCTTAGCCACAGCCTGGGGGGTGTTTCCAGAATGAGATTTTCATTCTGCAGCGGAGTGTGCGCTGATATGAAACTTCCTGGCAGATTAAAACTGTGTGCCCGACCGAGACTCGAACTCGGGACCTTTGCCTTTCGCAGGCAAGTGCTCTACCAACTGAGCTACCGAAGCACGACTCACGCCCGGTACTCACAGCTTTATTTCTGCCAGTACCTCGTCTCCTACCTTCCAAACTTTACAGAAGCTCTCCTGCGAACCTTGCAGAACTAGCACTCCTGAAAGAAAGGATATTGCGGAGACATGGCTTAGCCACAGCCTGGGGGGTGTTTCCAGAATGAGATTTTCACTCTGCAGCGGAGTGTGCGCTGATATGAAACTTCCTGGCAGATTAAAACTGTGTGCCCGACCGAGACTCGAACTCGGGACCTTTGCCTTTCGCAGGCAAGTGCTCTACCAACTGAGCTACCGAAGCACGACTCACGCCCGGTACTCACAGCTTTACTTCTGTCAGTACCTCGTCTCCTACCTTCCAAACTTTACAGAAGCTCTCCTGCTCTCCTGCTTTCAGGAGTGCTAGTTCTGCAAGGTTCGCAGGAGAGCTTCTGTAAAGTTTGGAAGGTAGGAGACGAGGTACTGGCAGAAGTAAAGCTGTGAGTACCGGGCGTGAGTCGTGCTTCGGTAGCTCAGTTGGTAGAGCACTTGCCTGCGAAAGGCAAAGGTCCCGAGTTCGAGTCTCGGTCGGGCACACAGTTTTAATCTGCCAGGAAGTTTCATAACAGTTCATTGTTATTATGTAAAGAAAATTACGCCGAGACTTTTCATTAATATCTTGTGGCAGCTTCAGAACGATTTTGTCACTTTTAGAATTTCATCGCTACAAAATAATACTGACGCGGTTTTTATCATTCCTACTTTAAGAGAATCATACTAATTATAACAAATCGTTCCCGAGACATTCATCGCAGCACTAATAACAAAAAAAACTTCGTATTATTTCCTTCGTAAGTAACACCGCATTTCCAGCACTGTCTAAGATGGAAATACGACTATACCTGTTTAGATTTAGAGCCGTCAGTCAGTAAAACAAAACAAAACTGAATAAATGATGTGAGGTTATGGTATGTTAAGTTGAATGAACTTTGCCTGTCACCGCGTCACTTTTCAGACAAGTCATTTAATAAAAGAAATACTTACTGAATGAAGACATTGCGATTGTTCATACTACTACACCTTAACAAATTTACCGATACATTGCCGTAAGTACAAAATTTTATATAAGATGCACTGAATAAAAAAGCAGACTTCCTGACTAGAAAGCAGACATATAACGCTAAATGCAGCTTTCCAATAATATTCTGTATATATCAGTCAATTTCTCATACTCCACGTAAGTTACTGGACTCATTTACCTTTGTACAATATTTTCGTACTTTTGGACAACAAAATGTTCAAATGTGTGGGAAATCTTATGGGACTTAACTGCTAAGGTCATCACTCCCTAAGCTAAAACACTACTTAACCTAAATTATCCTGAGGACAAACACACACACCCATGCCCGAGAGAGGACTCTAACCTCCGCTGGGACCAGCCGCACAGTCCATGACTGCAGCGCCCTAGACCGCTCGGCTAATCCCGCGCGTCTTTGGACAATACTATTAGGTCATGCTTCAAGTGCGTTCATCTTTGAAACAAGACAAAACATACGTGAAACGCTCACAGTGAAATTTCTAGTCCCCTCTATTACTCTGTTGTACAGCACACCGTTACTAATAAAGCGCTATCGATTATAAATTAATTTTAACGGAACTCTCTCTTATAGATTACGAAAGTTTAATCTAAGTTTCTTATTCACTGTCTCGAAATATTACAACAATTTAAGACCAATAGACGTATAAAAAATTATGAAAGAAATATACTATGCCATAGTTAGTCTACCGGCCATCAACAAATACCATGTGCATGTAAGTAGCTTAGGACAGACAAGTTGCTGCAGCGACTGACAGATGGCGTGAGAACGTACTTTCTGGATCACAACCACAGTAAGACTTTGTGTAACAATATAGGTTTGGAAAGTAGGATAAAATTAACAACAACAATTATTTAAGCTGTACTGTATAGCGTTTTGTAACGTTGCACTTTCAGCAGATGTTCGGAAACAACGTTGGTATCTGTAGATTGTCCAGTAGCCAACGTTGTGTAATATATCCGTTTCAAAATAAAGAAAGAAATGTAACTGAAAAGTAGTGTATGTCCTTCATTCCTCTGAAAATAAACTTTCCGGAGTCGTTATATCTCATAGTGACCATAGCTAGAGCATGACAAAGTAAGATAAGTCAAATGCAGTTAAATTTTGATTAAGTTCCCAACTGCCAAAATAACTCTTCCGTTACCTGATTTCGTAATATCCAGGTTCATTGTCATTACTAGGGAGCTGATAAGCTTAGTGACGGTGGACCGTTATAATATGATGTATAATGCGACAAAATCTTTTGCAATTACACAATAAACATTGATCGGACTTCGCAACAAGAAATTCTGACTGCAAGGTTCGACTTGTAAAGAATGCAAGTAGCCTTTTAACGGCGCGCGGATGCGATGCAAACTGACACGTAACCAAACCAATCGCTTCCCAATGTATTTAAAAATGAAATAGAGAAAAATTCTGGATATACCATTAGTAACAGGATCTGTATTAGACTACTATAAAATAAATACATAAATGCATCTGAAACTATTATTATTATTATTATTATTATTATTGTTTGTAAAAACGCAAGTAACAAGAAAATTGCGTCGTTACATGATGGCGGACAGGAGAAGAAAGACGATTTTTAGGAGACTATAAATGGCTCAATTATTTTTTTAAACTGAATAACGAAAATACATCAAGGATGCGTGACAAAAGTGGATAATTGGCTTAGCACACCAAATTAATTTATTGCAGTCGTCATTCGACTGATGAGACATAGTGACGGTCATTATCTTTATGCTGTTAATTCTGAATCTGCCAGTAGGGCGTAAAGTAGCCATTAATTTCCTCACGGCTGTGTTGGTAGACGCGCCAGCACGGGAGCGTATAATTCACCGTCAGTCACCAGCACGTGCGACATTTCCTAATCGGTCATCCACATCCTTCCCTTCACGGCGCCATAATTTTAAGTAACGTAAATCATGCCCCGAGTACTAGGCAGAACATGAAAGCTACCAGTGTCCGTATAACGGCGGGCATTTCGCAAATCAGGCCGTATAGCCCATGTGTGTGTGTGTGTGTGTGAACGTGCCGCCGTTAACAAGCGCACGACGTACCACGCCGTCACACAGCTAGCGCCAGAATATGGAACTCCAGCCAGGCTGATGATTGAGCTAATCATCAACAATCAGAAGATGGAGTTTCAGGTAGACACTGGGCCAGCGATGTCACTAATTAACTGGCACACATACCAGCAGACTGCCAAGGCACGGCTCCAGAAAGCAGAGAGGCAAGAGGTATCCTGCAGGTGCCAGCACTTACCACTCGGAGGACAAATTAAAGTGCCAGCAGTTTACAAACAAACAGCTCGCACACTGACACTCCTAGTAGCTAGTTCTCTGGCAGCAACTAACGCACTTTAGCTACATGATTTAGCCTTACTTGGGTTCCAAAAAAAAAAAAAAAAAAAAAAAAAAAAAGGGCTCTGAGCACGATGGTGACTTAAGTTCTGAGGTCATCAGTCCCCTACAACTTAGAACTACATAAACCTAACTAACCTAAGGACATCACACACATCCATGCCCGAGGCAGGATTCGAACCTGCGACCGTCGCGGTCCGCGCGGTTCCAGACTGTAGCGCCTAGAACCGCACGGTCACTCCGGCCGGCTTTGGGTTCCAGATCGATGACCAAGCAGCATTAGCATCTACAACAACTCCATTTAACATTGAACTAGTCATAAGCAATTGCTTGAACTCATCCTGGAGTGGGAAAAAGAATTTTAGCCACGCATTAAGTTAAAACCGTCGACTACATTTCGCGACTCTTATTTTACTTTCCGTTCATCTTATAACCTCTTTTCAAGCCATTAGTCATTCTGTTCAGTTGATCTTCCAAGCTGCGACCTTATAGCTTTTCTCTTTATGGCGCTTAACAAATAAATACATGGCTCTGAGAGTTATGGGTGTCTGGAGGGTCCAGAGAGAAGGGGTGCACTTTTAGTGCCATGCTCTCTGTTATTTGACAAAGTCATCAGTTAGCGGAATAGCAATGCTTCTATACATATTGAAAATTCAAGTCCCCTACCTCGTTTTCCTGTCTGTATGTTACGGCGAATCTCAGTAATTACTGAGGTATCTTGATAAGATTTTCGCTAATAAATATATTCCCGAGGGAGGTGTGTGTATACAGTATAACTCACTATTTACAGCAGTTCTGAGTGTGCAGTATATGTATTGTTGCCTGTTCTATATTTAACAGGCGTTTGGTTCAAATGGTTCAAATGGCTCTGAGCACTATGCGACTTAATTTCTGAGGTCATCAGTCGCCTAGAACTTAGAACTAATTAAACGTAACTAACCTAAGGACATCACACACATCCATGCCCGAGGCAGGATTTGAACCTGCGACCGTAGCGGTCGCTCGGCTCCAGACTGTAGCGCCTATAACCGCACGGCCACTCCGGCCGGGCCAGGCGTTTGGAGTGACATCTAATGACAATGGTCGGAGCTGCGAGCTGGGGGTGAACTACAGATGAAGAATTATCTGGCGGGAAGAGTAGTAAATAACTGCCCCAGAGAGCAGCGAATTCTGACCGGTATATAAACATATTACGAAGTCCCCCGCTGCATTTTTTTCTGCTTGTTTAGGAAGGCTAATCTCAGCAACTGCAGTAGGGATTTCGATACGGTTTTCACTAATAGATAGATTGATTTACCAGGAAGGTTTATGTATGTCACAACATTACATAAACAACTTGTACAGTTGTAAATATTTAGTTGTACTGCTGCGAAGCCGAGATGGGTCGTTAGTTTAGTAACAAAATGTAGTGACAGGTATCTTTAAATGAAACAGTAAACTAAACCACTGCATTTATTAGTTCCTCAATACAACACTTTACGAATCGTATGTACTTTCAATGCCCTTTCATAACGTTCTAATTGAAGCCATATCCCACATCATATGAAAGTACTCAATGTCCAATTTTATCCGAAGTAAAAGTCCAGAGTTCCCTAAAAAATCATAGTTTCAACCAATTTGTAACAGTTCGTTGGGTCATTGTGGTGCTAACGGCTGCTCAGATTGCTGCTGCAGGTGCAGTACGATGCGTCAGAGCCATACGCCGAAGACGACATGGTCTTTCCTCTCAGCTGTACCAGGTTGCCCTCTAGAGCCCGGTCTTATTGCGACCGTACGTTCTCGTGGTCACTGTTGCCAGAAATCGTGTACAGTGGGTACGTTCCTCCCAAATCTTTCTGCAATATCGCAGAAGGAACATCCAGCTTCTCGTAGCCCTGTTACACGATCTCGTTCAAACTCAGTGAGGTGCTGATAATTTCATCTTTGCTAAAGGCATTCTTGAGCGATATCAGCTCACCATGCCCAGTGTCTAGAGGGTTTCAAAATTACACTGACAAACTCGGGGGCGGGGGATGTAGATGGTTTCTTAAGGAACAAAATGAGGATGGGAACCCGTGTCCGGAAACATCATTCAACGACGTTACAGAGTGTCGAAGTTATAGGTTCTGGCGCCTGCTGTTAGGCCATCTCTTCGGCAGTAGACAACTTCGTACGCTGATGGGCCCTAGGTGGAATGTCTCACAATGTTGTTCCTTATTCAGTGATCATAACTGGCCGCAGCGACGGCGAGTGGAGAGAACTGAGCTAGTTGCCTGGTAGACAGGCCTTGCCTCCTATGATTGCGGTGCTCTGTTGCCTTGGTGGATGACGGTTCCATGGACAGGTTTCCACCTGTATACCAAAAAACACTGGAAATTTTAGAGGCTTCAACAAGCAAAATGAAATGCAGGTAGAAACCAGTGTCCTAAGCTGTTAGCCACCGAGCCAACAGAGCATCGCATTCACAGGAGACAAGGTCTGTCTACACAGCATCTAGCTTCAGCTTCTCTACTGGTGATCATGGCAATCAGCTTCCACCACTGAATAACAAACAACGTAGCGAGATATTCTGCGTATGGTCTATGGCTCTGAGCACTATGGGACTCAACTGCTGAGGTTATTAGTCCCCTAGAACTTAGAACTAGTTAAACCTAACTAACCTAAGGACATCACAAACATCCATGCCCGAGGCAGGATTCGAACCTGCGACTGTAGCGGTCCTGCGGTTCCAGACTGCAGCGCCTTTAACCGCACGGCCACTTCGGCCGGCGCGTATGGTCTGTCAGTGCACAAAGTCACGTTTTCTGCTGGAGGGGTGGCCTAGTGCCAGGCGCCGCTGACTGTAACTTCTACACTCTGTAGCGTCGTTGGATGACATTTCTGGACATAGGTTCCTATCCTCGATTTTTTCCTCACGTAACTTCCTACAAACCTTCGAAATTTCTTGCAAAATTTCTGGGACAACCAGTGTATACTATGTGCCGCTACTCATGGAGGTCCAGTGTGGGCTGATTTCGTATGGCTACGAAACTTATTAGATATGCTAATGTGTTTATGCGGAACCGATTTATACTGGGAAGAAATTAGTTCAAGTTGTGGCCACCAGGAGAAAATCTGGTGCTGTACACAGTTTATGTGATGGTATGACAGCAGCACTGCCATTTGACAAGCTATAACCGTAAAGTGAGTGCGCCGGCCGCGGTGGTCTCGCGGTTCTAGGCGCGCAGTCCGGAACCGTGCGACTGCTACGGTCGCAGGTTCGAATCCTGCCTCGGGCATGGATGTTTGTGATGTCCTTAGGTTAGTTAGGTTTAAGTAGTTCTAAGTTCTAGGGGACTAATGACCACAGCAGTTGAGTCCCATAGTGCTCAGAGCCATTTGTAAAGTGAGTGAACGGAATGCTACCGAGACGAGATGCCGTACGCTGTTAGTGAAACCGTTTTATGTGAATGGCAGCAATTACAGTGCTGTATTGAGAGAATATCGCTGACTGAAAGTGTGAGGAGCGGCTCCATGCCATTAAATTGTTTAAAGAAGATGATGATGAAATTCGAAAACATGGGTGTGCTTGCTGTGTTATCTGGAAGAGGAAGACATTCTAGCTCAGCGGAAGTTATTGACGAGGTTGCTGTTGCTGTAAGTGACCACGCAGCACGTAGTGCTAGTAGTCGTGCAGTGTCACGAGAATTGTCCATCCCATGGTCTGAACCATCAATTAGGGCGGTTCACAAACAACAACTCAAGGACACATGTTATTCCAAAACGTTATCGTGGAAATAGGGGCCAGGAGGTGCTGGTGAAATAACCCACACTGCTAAAGATACCTTTTATTTTAAAAGACATTCTTAATAATAAATTTTTAAGTCTGGAATTTTTTTAAAATGCAATTTCAAAAACAATTTCCAATAGCTGACAAATTTTCTTTATGAAAAGGAGATAGCAAGGTATGACGTTAACAACTTCCCAATAATAAGATTTTAAACTTGATATACAACAATTTAAAAAAACTCTTTTAAATAGCTGACAAATTTTCTCTATGTAATGGAGATTGCAAGGTATGACGTTAACAACTTCCCAATAATAAGATTTTAAACCTTAAAAAAAATTAAAAAAGCTTTTGAGTAGCTAGTTTGTACTAAAGTTAAAGTAGTTGTCTCTTGCCAATTAAATAACTTATGTGACACCTGTCAGTTGTTACAAGATAAATGTGAATAAGCCAGCACACAAACCTTCACATTAAAGGCACTTCCCAAAAAAAAATTTTCCTTAGCTCGGTGAGGGAGTGACACGTGTAAAGGGGCCCAAATCACAATAGGCGGAATAGTTACTGGTGGTCTACAGGGCTACAGCAGATTAGCCCCAAAACTTCCATTACAAGCCACCATCTCCCCGAAAAACCCAAAACCAGAAGATGTAGCAAGGGCGGTGCTTGCACAGACTCTGAACCACAGAGACACGCGACACCGACCCTAAATCACCCAATCGAGGTATGAATGAAACGGCCCGACCAAGAAGCAATTACCACATTCCCGCGGACGGGCAAACGAAAATTGTGGTGGGAAGACCCCAACAAAACCACTGGTGAAGAAACTCATATACTTCACTATAACTTGAAAAACCCCTGGGCCCCGCTCGCGCCACCATCTCTCTCGGTCACCGCTCCGTACGTACTCCTCGATCGTCATGCGAGCGTACACTTGCTCCACCTCCCGCCAGAGGGCGGTAGCGATCCAAACCGGAAGCGCCACCGCAAACACTAGACGAGAAGTGAAGGCACTCCGCCTGGCGCGTTTTTCGAAGAGCCGGACACAACTACGGCTCAGTCAGCAGCACGGAAAATTTTGCAGCCTGTTTTACACTGATACCCATACAAGATCCAGACGGTGCAGCAATTGAATCCGCAGAAATGTTCTGAATTTGCTCTTTGGCTTGTGGCATGGATCGAAGTTGATGTGGCCAGACGGTATTCTGTGTTGTGGCGACGTACATTTTACACTGAAGGGTGCAGGGAATACACAGAACTGCGGAAGTCCGGGTACGGTTAATACACGTGTTGTTCTCGCTGTATGTGACTTCACGGTGTGGATTCACAAGCACCAGTATTCTCGGTCCTTTCTTCTTTGAAGAGAATAACCCAGTGTGTCTGTCAGGTGTACCGTGACGTCTGCACGTTATCGAGACCTCCATGTGCGGCATGTGATTCCTGCTTTGGAGGAGCACAACTGTGTGGAAACGAATGTTTTATTCCAAGACGGGGAAAGGCCTTACGTGGCTCGCTCGATGAAAGATCTGCTTAATGGAACCTTGCAAGGGCGTGTTATCTTCAGAGGTTTGTCAGATGTGTGGCCTACAAGGTCACCTAACCTTTGGCTCTGGGGGTGTCTAAAAGGATGCGTTTACCAGGGACACGTTCGGGTTCTACCTGATCTGAAGGCCAGTATACAGTTACTTATATTACCGGAACTGCTGCGAACAACTGTTGATCAGGTCGTTTTACGGCTGGAGCATCTCGTTATCTTCGGTACTCATATACGACTATAAGGAACTGTGTAAGGGGTGGTTAATAATAAAATCAAAATTATCCATTTCTCATTCCTCTTCCATTACATATGAAAACATTTCTATACATCTTTCTTGCATTCACAGCGCCATATTTGCACCTGACGGACAAAACTGGAAATATTTTTTCCAATATAAATTGGTTCTGCATTAACGCATTAGAAAATCTACCAACTTTCGCTGCCATGTGGTAATTACAACCAACAATGGACCTCTTCGAGTAGCTGCACTTTAATTATAGCCACCCAGTATGTAGGTGCGTGCTTGTGTGTGTGTGGGAGGGGGGGGGGGGAGGGGCTGGGGGGAGGGAGTCACAGATAAAATTGTTTAATCATGATTTAGATAATCATAGCTGGCTTAATCACCATGAAAATAAGGATGAACCTACTGGTCTGAGATGTGTTAAAATAACCTACCCAATAATTTGGGCAGGAGTCCTGCAATACATAAGACCTTAAAGGCTTCTCCAGACTCGTTTCACTAATATTTAAACAAGTGGAGAAATCATTACTAAGAAAAACTGCTGCCCACTTGTCAGAGTGTAAAATACTATCGTGTAAGATGAACAGCGGCACTGGTGCGCCACAAGCACACTGGAGGGCTCGCTCACCAGAAGAGTAGCCCCAGCGCCAGCGTGCTACTCGCAATGGTTTTAAAGTCACTTCTTTCACCTGTGTGACTGGAACATCGTTCAGCACGTAAAAATGTCCGCTTTATCAGTTATTTTGTACGATTGCATTTTAGCATCGTTGAGACTCATTTCCTTCGAAAACTGTGTATTTGTTTTCATATGCTATAGATCAAAACATGTGGTGCACATTAAAGATACGTTTTGTGATCGAATGAAAGTGGTTTACAATGCACTGCAGCGCGTTTGACTGTGAAAATACGAGGGCCGTTCAGAAAGTAACCTCCGGTTGATTTAAAAAAATACACCAAGTTAAATAAAAATATTTTAATATATACATCTTACAACTACATCTTTGCACTATTTTTCTACATAGTCTCCATAGCGATTGAGGCACTTATCGTATCTCTTCACAAGCTTTGAAATTCCTTCTGCATAAAAATCACCCGCTTGTGCCTGGAGCCAGCCTGTGACCGCATCTTTGAGCTCTTCGTCGTCATCAAACCGCTGTGACCCGAGCCATTTCTTCAAATGCATGAAGAGGTGATAATCACTTGGCGCCAGGTCTGGGCTGTAAGGTGGATGGTTGATAACGTCCCACTTGAAGGACTCAAGAAGGGCCGTTGTTCTGCGAGCAGAGTGAGGACAGGCGTTATCGTGCAAAAAAACGATACCGGAAGTCAGCATACCACGGCGTTTGTTCTGTATAGCCCGTCGTAACTTTTTTATTGTTTCACAGTACACGTCTTGATTAATGGTCGTACCACGTTCCATGAATTCAACCAACAACACCCCTTTGGCATCCCAAAACACCGTTGCCATCAGTTTTCTGGCAGAAAAATCTTGCGAGGCTTTTCTTGGTTTGGTAGGCGAATTTGAATGTGCCCACATCTTTGATTGTTCTTTTGTCTCAGGGTTCACGTACTTAATCCAGGTTTCGTCACTGGTCACGATTCTGTTTAACAATGGTTCTCCTTCGTCCTCATAACGTGACAGAAAGTCTAATGCAGAGGCCATTCTTTGAGTTTTGTGGTGGTCGGTAAGAATTTTGGGCACCCATCGTGCACAGAACTTACGGTAACCCAATCTTGCTGTCACTATCTCGTACAAGAGGGTCTTAGAAATCTGTGGAAAACCAGTAGACAACTCCGACATTGAGAAACGTCGATTTTCACGAACTTTTGCATCAACTGTCTGAACGAGTTCGTCAGTCACCAATGATGGTCTACCACTCCTCTCTTCATCATGAACGTTTTCTCGTCCACTTTTAAATAAACGTACCCATTCACGAACAACTCCTTCACTCATAACTCTTGGTCCATACACGGCACAAAGCTCACGATGAATAGCTGCTGCAGAATATCCTTTGGCTGTAAAAAACCTTATGACAGCACGCACTTCACATTTGGCGGGGTTTTCTATTGCAGCACACATTTCAAACTGCCACAAAAACTAAACTAGCGCAGGTACGACGTTCACTCGACCACGGCTTGATGCCGACTGACCTGTTGAGTGCGTGAACGCACAGATGGCGTCGCTACTCCCCCCACAACCCGCACTGTGACCAATCGGAGGTTACTTTCTGAACCGCCCTCGTACAAGCACCCTTGAGACTGTATTTCATTGCAAGAAAACTGCTAATACAAATGAGCCAGATGGACATTTCTTGTAAGTTGCATTACAACACAAATATGCAGCGCAATCATTCGGTTACACGTTTGTAGTTTGTAAATTATTGTATATTCTAGGGCTACTCACAGGAAACCATTGTACAATATGTATTGATGAAAGCATGAAAAAAATCGTCTGATGACGAATTGTAAAATATTCGAAACCGGTAACGGTGCTTTTTGAATAAAGTAACCTGAAACCATTTTGTGGCTGGTTGCGGTACACCAGCAGCAAGTTATTTCATCAGGTTATCTTCCATTAGGAACGTGGGTGCACTCAACGACTGTTTTATGACTTTCAAATGATAGAGCACAGCAATCTGTCGTCTTTTTTTTGCAGGTTTCATTAGGCAAATCTAGACTTCAGCTAGTGCCTAGCCACTATCAAAGCACCATTTCATAGTATCAATGTATGTTCTAGTACGTCATTCCCCTGTTGTTCGGACTTGTGTCACAGTTCTTTCAAGATTGACAGAAACCTGAGCAGCAGTGGACTGACGTACAAGAACGTGCATTGATACTATGAAATGGTGCATTGACAGTGGCCAGGCACTAGCTGAAGTCTAGATTTGCCGAACAAAACATGCAAGAAAAGGACGACTGATTGCTGTGCTCTATCATTTGAAAACAATTTATTTTATATAAGAGCAACGATCAACCATTATATAGTCTGTCGGTAAACTGAAGAGCAAGCGAGCGAGTCCCCACTCTGCCAACCCAGCTACGCCACAGGGCGCTTCCACAGGCTGTTTCACAACGTAGTACCGGCCCTGCCGCGACGCGCGCTTTAAATCTGTGGCGACGCGATCTACAGATACGTCCCCGCTGCGTTTATTTTTAGACAAATGTGTTAAAGAGTATAAGGAAAACAACAGACGACAGCTTCTTCGAAACAAAACATTATAGAGTAAATAATATTAACATAAGAACGGAAGTGAGAATTCTACTGCAAACATACACTCCTGGAAATTGAAATAAGAACACCGTGAATTCATTGTCCCAGGAAGGGGAAACTTTATTGACACATTCCTGGGGTCAGATACATCACATGATCACACTGACAGAACCACAGGCACATAGACACAGGCAACAGAGCATGCACAATGTCGGCACTAGTACAGTGTATATCCACCTTTCGCAGCAAGGCAGGCTGCTATTCTCCCATGGAGACGATCGTAGAGATGCTGGATGTAGTCCTGTGGAACGGCTTGCCATGCCATTTCCACCTGGCGCCTCAGTTGGACCAGCGTTCGTGCTGGACGTGCAGACCGCGTGAGACGACGCTTCATCCAGTCCCAAACATGCTCAATGGGGGACAGATCCGGAGATCTTGCTGGCCGGGGTAGTTGACTTACACCTTCTAGAGCACGTTGGGTGGCACGGGATACATGCGGACGTGCATTGTCCTGTTGGAACAGCAAGTTCCCTTGCCGGTCTAGTAATGGTAGAACGATGGGTTCGATGACGGTTTGGATGTACCGTGCACTATTCAGTGTCCCCTCGACGATCACCAGTGGTGTACGGCCAGTGTAGGAGATCGCTCCCCACACCATGATGCCGGGTGTTGGCCCTGTGTGCCTTGGTCGTATGCAGTCCTGATTGTGGCGCTCACCTGCACGGCGCCAAACACGCATACGACCATCATTGGGACCAAGGCAGAAGCGACTCTCATCGCTGAAGACGACACGTCTCCATTCGTCCCTCCATTCACGCCTGTCGCGACACCACTGGAGGCGGGCTGCACGATGTTGGGGCGTGAGCGGAAGACGGCCTAACGGTGTGCGGGACCGTAGCCCAGCTTCATGGAGACGGTTGCGAATGGTCCTCGCCGATACCCCAGGAGCAACAGTGTCCCTAATTTGCTGGGAAGTGGCGGTGCGGTCCCCTACGGCACTGCGTAGGATCCTACGGTCTTGGCGTGCATCCGTGCGTCGCTGCGGTCCGGTCCCAGGTCGACGGGCACGTGCACCTTCCGCCGACCACTGGCGACAACATCGATGTACTGTGGAGACCTCACGCCCCACGTGTTGAGCAATTCGGCGGTACGTCCACCCGGCCTCCCGCATGCCCACTATACGCCCTCGCTCAAAGTCCGTCAACTGCACATACGGTTCACGTCCACGCTGTCGCGGCATGCTACCAGTGTTAAAGACTGCGATGGAGCTCCGTATGCCACGGCAAACTGGCTGACACTGACGGCGGCGGTGCACAAATGCTGCGCAGCTAGCGCCATTCGACGGCCAACACCGCGGTTCCTGGTGTGTCCGCTGTGCCGTGCGTGTGATCATTGCTTGTACAGCCCTCTCGCAGTGTCCGGAGCAAGTATGGTGGGTCTGACACACCGGTGTCAATGTGTTCTTTTTTTCCATTTCCAGGAATGTAGAACCGAATGCCTATTCATGTGAATGTATGTTCCTCTATTCGTAAGACGAACCAGATATAGTGCAATCAATCTGTAGAATTTAAGGCTTGTTCTTACTTTGTGTTTCTACTGAAAGTAGAAGTTTTCTCTGATGGGCTGCATTGTAACTTAACAATTCTTGAAACACGAAGAGTGTATAAAAAGTAACGAGAAATTTATAATTTCGTGTGTTGTATTAGTTCGATTCGCACTGATTTTTTTGTCACTGTCTTCGTAAACATGTCTGAAAAGATTCTGTGCAATGTTTTGCATATTGGGTATTTACCCTGTTGTCAGCTGTCAAAAAGGTTATATGTGTTTTTGTAGCATCAACTATTATTTGTTTTGTATAAAAATAGATTAGAGAATATGTACTAAATTTTGTTATAAGAGAGTGTATCAAATATTTAGGAATGTTAAATATTGCTTTTGGTGAGTCTCTTATGAGTAAACCAAGAGCATACAAGTGGTATAAACATTTCAAAGCAGGCCTTAAAGGACAGCAGTTTCTCAAGAATGGATGAGATTAAAAGTACACAGTTAAGAGACCTATGAACTAGCCCGAGGAAACAGTTCCTAAAGTGTTTTTAGAATTGGAAAAAGCACTAGCATAAGTGTATAGCATGTACTGGAGAATATTTTGAATAGGATAACATTATTGTAGATTAACAAGTAAAGTTCTTACCAGAAAATAAAAATTAATATGTGAACGCACCTCGTATGTCAAGCTTTTTACATAGAAGTCCAGAATCGGTATACATGTTTCGAAAGAAATTTCAGCAGGGTTTAGAATAGCTATTGCACACATGTTTTAAGCAATATGTCTTAGAATCATGTGATAGAGTTTTAGTGACAGAATACATTCAAATGCTGCTGTTCTCTAAGCATCAAAGGTTTTACGTGATTGAATCATGTTCTACTAGCGAAAAGTTAATTGATTTCACCATGAAGTTCTCAAGTTATTCCTGATTTCGTACAACTAGTGACAAAGGTATTTATTGCTTTGGACCACATTTGACTGTATTTATCTTGGAAAACTGTTTAACACTTTTGCTACCACGTAGTACTTTTCTACCAAAAGAAACATTATAGTGTATGAGCAGAGTCAGGCTTGCAAGGACATATAACGTATTTTTTAAAAAATATTCATTGCCTGTTTACATACATCGTATTTTAGAGATCATCATCAGCATTGTCACTGTCATTACCGTCGTCGTCATCGTCGTCGTCCTCATCGTCATCACTTTCTAAATTAATAACTATGGCGTCTATTATTTCTTCAATAACCCCATCCTTAACCCAGTACTCTCTTTCAAGTTCCTCCACGTGGAGGCAGTATGCACTCCAGTCATCTTGAGTTATCGTTTCAAAACCTGTAACAATTCGGACAAGTGTTTGTATAAGCTGTCTTTCGGTTATTGCAAAATTTAGTTCGAAATAAAAAATGGAAGTTCAGAAAACGGCTGCATACCTTCTTTCACCAACTGCAGCAACTTCGTCATGCAAATATCTCTAGGAATATTTCTTCCTCTGACGAAATTCTTGAGCTTCGCACACGCTATTTCAATTGGATTTAAGTCACAGTTGTATGGTGGAAGTCGTAGCACAGTGTGTCCAGGGGGTTCAAGTATTTTATTAATTTGAAGTGCTTTGTCTTCCGGCTTATGTTGTTTAATTAAACCAAATAATTTTGTTTTTCTCACTGTCAGATAAGCTTCCACCTTATTTTTTAATAACCATTCAATCATTTCGCATTTATTCGAGGACCTAGTTGGGGCTTTGTTGTGCTCCTTGTTGTGATATGAAACGTTGTCCGTAACAAAGTTCGGTAGCAGATTCGGAATTACTTTATTCGATATCCAATTGGAAAAATGTTCGTAGTTCATTCGCCCGTGGTAGTCTCCTGTTGCACATCCCGCTTTATAAATCAACTGTGCGTTGGGTAAGAACCCATCTTTTGATCCAATATTGACCACTATAATCCTATTGCTTCCGCTATCATTGTCCATAATGCTGTCAGCGCCAAGGCCCTGACAACATTTTCTGTAAGTAATGTTGTTGTCCAACCAAGTTTCATCAATATAAAAGAATTTTCAGCCTAGCTCCCTTAATTTGCTCACTTGGATGAGGTACTTACATCGCCAGTCAATTATATCCGTTCTTTCTACCAGAATCTTTCGTTCACTTATAGATCTTTTCCAGGAAAATCCCATTCCACGCAATGTCTTGTGTAAAACATCTTTCTTCCAAGGAAAATGTATTTTTTTTGTTTCACGGCAGTACGTAATTTCCGTAATGTGGGCACTATTTTTTGGTTTATGTAAAAGTCCTCCATCGTTTGTCGAATGATCGATTTTGCGAAACTGTCTATAACGATGGGTTTCCTCCCTAAATTATTAGTTTTCCTTCTCGGCGATTCCAGTAAACCATGCGGCTTGTTTTCGCGTTCCTTCCTTATGCGTCCAATTGTGGCGAGGCTGACGTTTGCATAAACTGGAGCCCTTTGATTGGGACTGGTAATATCAGCCAACAGATGTTTTTGTGTCGCCTCCTTAACACACGCTGTAATAACGTTAGAGACGATCGAACGCTCGTTACTCTGCAAATACCTCCTCTTCTTCGTCTTCTGCACATTTTCCTGCAATACAGATAGATTATCCATCACTTCCGTATACTGAAGTATATCACTGAGTACACAAAGTCAACTGACACTCGCAACTAAGATCCCACGAACAGAAACGACGTATATCACTGCACGACTATCTACACGGTACACAGGTAACCGGCAACTGATTTTGGGTGGACCTGTAGGCCAGTGGCCGGGTTCTTCCGGGAAAGGCCACTTCCCCCACCAAAAGCGCTGCTCCGAGTTTAGAGAAAGACTATATACACTACTGGCCATTAAAATTGCTACACCACCAAGATGACGTGCTACAGACGCGAAATTTAACCGACAGGAAGAACATGCTGTGATATGCAAATGATTAGCTTTTCAGAGCATTCACACAAGGTTGGCACCGGTGGCGACACCTACAATGTGCTGACATGAGGAAAGTTTCCAACCGATTTCTCATACACAAACAGCAGTTGACCGGCGTTGCCTGGTGAAACGTTGTTGTGATGCCTCGTGTAAGGAGGAGAAATGCGTACCATCACGTTTCCGACATTCATAAAGGTCGGATTGTAGCCTATCGCGATTGCGGTTTATCGTATCGCGACACTGTTGCTCACGTTGGTCGAGATCCAATGACTGTTAGCAAAATATGCAATCGGTGGGTTCAGGAGGGTAATACGGAACGCCGTGCTGGATCCCAACGGCCTCGTATCACTAGCAGTCGAGATGACAGGCACCTTAACGGCATGGCTGTAACGGATCGTGCAGCCACGTCTCGATCACTGAGTCAACAGATGGAGACGTTTGCAAGACAACAACGATCTGCATGAACAGTTCGACGACGTTTGCAGCAGCATGGACTATCAGCTCGGAGACCATGGCTGCGGTTACCCTTGACGCTGCATCGCAGACAGGAGCGCCTGCGATGGTGTACTCAACGACGAACCTGGGTGCACGAATGGCAAAACGTCATTTTTTCGGATGAATCCAGGTTCTGTTTACAGCATCATGATGGTCGCATCCGTGTTTGTTGTTTTGTTTTGTGGTTTTAGGGCGCACAACTTCAACGGTCATTAGCGCCCAGACTACGTTAGGAATGCACCGCGAGTCACAAGTTTAAAACAGCAACGAAACGGAAAACACGATAAAAGACAGACTGACAGGCATAGGATTAAAAAAAAGAAAACAGCATAATCAAATGTCCTTAGAGAGGGTTGTCAAATTGATAAAATTAAGAACGCGAGCAGCTGCTCGTGGGTCATCCGCTAAAATGGCTCCTAGAGTACATGGCAGGCCAAGATCAAGACGCAGTGTGTTAAAATCCGGACAGGACGTTAAAATGTGGCGGACCGTCAGCAATTGCCCACATGGGCAGAACGGCGCCGGCGCAGCCGTCAGCAGATGGCGATGGCTGAACCGGCAGTGTCCAATTCGTAACCGGGCCAAAACTACCTCCTCCCGCCGAGAAGGGCGTGAGGAGGACGTCCAAGCCACGGGAAGAGGTTTCAAGGCCCGAAGCTTGTTGTCCGTAAGTGCAGCCCAATCGGCATGCCACAGCGATAAAATGCGCCGACAAATGACCCTGCTACAATCTGACGAAGGGACACAACAAGAAGCTGTCCGAGGCTGGAGAACCACACATTGGAAGCGTGTATTCGTCATCACCATACTGGCGCATCAACCGGCGTGATGATATGGAGTGCCATTGGTTACACGTCTCGGTCACCTCTTGTTCGCATTGATGGCACTTTGAACAGTGGACGTTACATTTCAGATGTGTTACGACCCGTAGCTCTACCCTTCATTCGATCCCTGCGAAACCCTACATTTCAGCAGGATAATGCACGACCGTATGTTGCAGGTCCTGTACGGGCCTTTCTGGATACAGAAAATGTTCGACTGCTGCCCTGGCCAGCACATTCTCCATATCTCTCACCAATTGAAAACGTCTGGTCAATGGTGGCCGAGCAACTGGCTCGTCACAATACGCCAGTCACTGCTGTTGATGGACTGTGGTCTCGTGTTGAAGCTGCATGGGCAGCTGTACCTGTACACGGCATCCAAGCTCTGTTTGACTCAATGCCCAGGCGTATGAATCCAGTTATTACGACCAGAGGTGGTTATTCTGGGTACTGATTTCTCAGGATCTATGCACCCAAATTGCGTGAAAATGTAATCACATGTCAGTTCTAGTATAATATATTTGTCCAATGAATCCCCGTTTATCATCTGCATTTCTTCTTGGTGTAGCAATTTTAATGGCCAGTAGTGTATATGACAAAACTGCATTGCAGTTAATTTGTACGTCCATCAACGTTCTCCCAGTGACACATTATCTTTCTTGAACACTAAAGTACCAGCGTTCAAGGAGATAGTTGCACGCATCCGCTGCTACCACGTCAGCTAACTCGCTTCCTTGGCCCAGAAAAATAACTCCTTCCCTCGAGGCTACAAAGAGGCTTCATACTTCACCAGGGGGTCTCACTGATTCCCGAGCAAGATTGCAGGGCGCGGCGTGTGTATAATTAGCCCCCGGGGACCTGACCGCCGGCACAGCCAGGAGCGGTCCGGCCATTTGGGAGTGCCGCCCGTTATCAGCCCGGCCCGGCCCGGCCCCAACTTTGCCGCGGGATTACGCGTAGGCCAGCTCCCAGCGTCGGCGCGGCCGGACAGATAAGACGGCGTGTCGAGTCTAGGGCCCGCTCTGGTCCCGTCTCTTCCGCCCTGCTGCAGCTCCACCACCGGCCCAGGTCGGCGCGTTTCAGGGAAAGCCGCGCTCCGGAGCGGGGCTGATCCTCTGAAGAGTTAAACCTACCGACTGCCCGGCTGAAGCTGTGAAATGCACAGTGCAGTTCACAGCACGTAGCAAATACTGCGGTACACGGTCTGCTCACATTAGAGCTATCTCAAACTGGTGGCCAACATCGGTGCCCAGTACGGCGCTCAACTATCCAGCGTTAGCGTCTCCTCGTACAGTGTTTCTGCTGCGGAGCTCAGGGTTTTGCACAAGTGCAACTGCCTCCACAGCTTATCAGAGAAAAAAACGCGCGCAGGTCCCAGGAGACATGGCGCTAATACAGCGCAACACCGCCACTCGCCTTGATAATAGCATCAATGTACTTGACTAAGTCTACATGACTACTCTGCATTTCGCACTTAAGTTCAAATGGCTCTGAGCACTATGGGACTTAACTTCTGAGGTCATCAGTCCCCTAGAACTTAGAACTACTCAAACCTAACTAAGGAAATCACACACAGCCATGCCCGAGGCAGGATTCGAACCTGCGACCGTAGTGGTCGCGCGGTTCCAGACTGTAGTGCCTAGAACCGCTCGGCCACCCAGGCCGGCAGCACTTAAGTGCCTGGCAGAGGGTTTATCGGACCACTTTCACACTATTTCTCTACCGTTCCACTCTTGAACAGCGCGTAGGAAAAACAAATACATAAATCTCTCTGCGCGAGCTCTTATTTCTCTTATTTTATTTCGATGATGATGTCTTCCTACGTAGGTGGACTGCAACAAAACATTTTAGCATCCGGAGGGATAAGTTTCAGATTGAAAAGCCGGCCGCTGTGGCCGAGCGCTTCTAGGCGCTTCAGTCCAGAACCGCGCTGCTGCTATGGTCGCAGGTTCGAATCCTGCCTCGGGCATGGGTGTGTGTGATGTTCTTAGGTTAGTTAGGTTTAAGTAGTTCTAAGTTCTACGGGACTGATGAGCTCAGAAGTTAAGTCTCATAGAGCTTAGGGTGGCTAAATTCCTCCTTGCGGCTAGGGAGACTTCTACTTGTCCATCTTGCCGCGAAGAAATAACTTTAATTGAGCTTTGCTGCCATCGTCGCCTGCTAAGCGGCGACTCCATATCACTTTGCACTGTATAGAACACTGATAGCGCGCTACTTTCTAACCAAAAGACAGTTTTTAAACCCTTTAAATTTTAATATACATTTGTTATCAGAACTATCGAAGGTTTTAGCACGCTGTAGAACTTTTTTCTCTTATCAGCCGTTGTAACGCAGCGAGGCAGATTAATTAACTGTCATCTGTTACATTACCAGATGCCAAGTTTGTCTTATTTGCAGATGATACGAACATTGCAATAAATAATAAATCAAATATAAATTTAGAAAGGGCAGCTAATAAAATTTTTACTGATATTAATAAGTGGTTCATAGCCAATTCACTGTCATTAAACTTTGAAAAGACCCACTATATGCAGTTCAGAACTCCCAAGAGATTTCCTTCTAGTGTGTGTATAAAATATGATGACGTGGTAACTGGAGAAGTTGAGAGTGTAAAATTCTTGGGATTACAACTTGATAATAAATGCAGTTGGGAGCGAGATACTAACGAACTGCTAAAGCGCCTAAACAAGTCTGTGTTTGCAATGCGAATGATGTCAGACATGGGAGATATAAATATAAAAAAAACTGCCATATTTTGCTTATTTTCACTCCATTATGTCATATGGTATCATATTTTGTGGTAACTCCACAAACCGAGAAAAAATTTTTAGAGCACAGAAGCGTATAATAAGAGTAATGTCTAGTGTAAATCCAAGAAAATCATGTCGAAACCTATTCAAAGAATTGGGCATATTAACCACAGCTTCTCAGTATATTTGTTCCTTAATGAAGTTTGTTGTAAATAATGCATCTCTTTTTCCAACTAACTGCTTAGTACACAGTATCAATACTAGGAATAAGAACAATATACATAAAGATTTAAAATCACTTATTCTTGCCTAGAAAGGAGACCTGTATTCAGCAACGCATATTTTGAGTAAGTTACCAGCAACCATTGAGAGTTTAGTTTCAGACACAATTTAAACATAATTTAAAAGAATTTTTGGTGGCCAACTCCTTCTATTCCATCCATGAATTTCTCAACAAGTGTAGTAGACCATTTTAATGAAAGTTTATTATACTTTAATTTTTGAGAATACTTGGTTGTAACAGCCAAGTAACTACCTACTACGTGAATGATGGATGTATGGAAAGCGAATGTAAGTCTTAAGTCTGTAAATAGTGGAAGTTTAATTTTAAATCTTGTACATAAATTGACTGTTCTTAACTGAGGATCATTGAAATGAATAATTTTCTTTAATTTTTGACAATAGTTGGTTCTAATAGCTAAGTAACTAGCTACTGTGTGAATGATGGATTTAATGAAAGCAAATGTATTAAAGCTGTAAATATTAGAAGTTTAATTTTAATTCACGTACACAGTTTTACTGTTTACTGACTGAGGATCATTAAAATTAATGAAACTGAAGTTTTTCTAATTTCATTTTTGTAATGTGTTTATCTGACATATTCCACAACCAGGAGGATCCCCTCTTTTGTGGGTCTACGGAATGAATAATTAATCTAATCTAATCTAAAGATTAAACTTTCGACCGAGGACACCGGTTTCTGTAGAAACTCATACTGATCGGCGTCTTAAGAAAGAGAGTTGTAATTATTAATTTTACCTTTCTACCATGTTTGTTGCTCTGTAAGTAGAGTTCTTGATACACTCTCGTTATTAGCTGTAGCTTTACCACCCATTAATTCCTCTTAGGCGCCTATGTGGCAAGTAACTTCAAGGACTGAGAATGCTTTCTTTAGAAAATTATTATTTTATGTATGATATGGTGGCTTACGACCTTAGCTATTTTGTGTCTTAAACTCTTCCCCCCACCACCACCCCACTAAAAAAGTTAATTCCACTTTGGGTCACTCTGGAGGGTTGCTCCGAGGTGTCTTACTGTGGTCACTGTTTCTGTGCATTTATCATCAGTCACGTAATCAAAAAATATTGGTTCTGGAACTTACTGACAGATCAGAACTGTGTACGGGGCTGGGAATCGAACCCGGACCTTTGCCACCTTTCCCATTTGCGGCGAAGCGCTCTACCAACTGTGCTACACAAGCACGAATCAGAACAGGTCCCGCTGCAAACTGAAAGTCTTTGGAAACGATCTTTCAGGCTTTGACTAAGCTTTGACTGCAATATCCTTTCTTCCAGGAACGCTAGTCCCGTAAGGTATGCGGGAAAACTTCTGTGGACTTCGATACGTAGGAGATGAGGACTTAGCGGTAGTAAACTGTGAGGAAGGATCGCTCTGTGAAGTTCGGAGTGCAGCAGATGAAGAACTGGCGGAAGTAAAGCTGTGAGGAAGGGTCGTGAGTCGTGCTTGTGCTCGAGTACCGGTATGGCGTACACTTCTAAACTGCAAGAAGTTTCACATCAGCGCACGCTCCGCTGCAGAGTGCAAAATTCATTCTGCCTTATTGCATCTCTTCGCCTTTTTATGACCACTACTTTACATACATTTAAGTTCAGGGTCAATTGCCAATACTTGAACCACTCTTCCTCTGGTCTGCATGAATTTCGTTACCGTCTTCTGTAGTCGCAACCATTCTACTGACAACAACATCGTCCGTGAACCGTCTCCCGCAACTCCCGACGTTGTCCACTAGATCATATACAAGGTGGTTCATTGATCGCGACCGGGCCAAATATCTCACGAAATAAGCGTCAAACGAAAAAACTACAAAGAACGAAACTTGTCTAACTTGAAGAGGGAAACCAGATGGCGCTATGATTGGCCCGCTACATGGCGCTGCCATAGGTCAAACGGATATCAACTGCGTTTTTTAAAAATAGGAACCCCCATTTTTATTACATATTCGTGTAGTACGTAAAGAAATATGAATGTTTTAGTTGGACCAGTTTTTTCGCTTTGTGATAGATGGCGCTGTAATAGTCACAAACATATGGCTCACAATTTTAGACGAACAGTTGGTAACAGGTAGCTCTTTTAAATTAAAATACAGAACGTAGGTACGTTTGAACATTTTATTTCGATTGTTCCAATGTGATACATGTGCCTTTGTGAACTTATCATTTTTAAGAACGCATGCTGTTACAGCGTGATTACCTGTAAATACCACATTAATGCAATAAATGCTCAAAAAGATGTCCGTCAACCTCAATGCATTTGGCAATACGTGTAACGACATTCCTCTAACAGCGAGTAGTTTGCCTTCCGTAATGTTCGCACATACATTGACAATACGCTGATGCATGTTGTCAGGCGTTGTCGGTGGATCACGATAGCAAATATCCTTCAACTTTCCCCACAGACAGAAATCCGGGGACGTCAGATCCGGTGAACGTGCGGGCCATGGTATGGTGCTTCGACGACCATTCCACCTGTCATGAAATATGCTATTCAATACCGCTTCAACCGCACGCGAGCTATGTGCCGGACATCCATCATGTTGGAAGTACATCGCCATTCTGTCATGCAGTGAAACATCTTGTAGTAACATCGGTAGAACATTACGTAGGAAATCAGCATACATTGCAACATTTAGATTGCCATCGATAAAATGGGGGCCAATTCTCCTTCCTCCCATAATGCCGCACCATACATTAACCCGCCAAGGTCGCTGATGTTCCACTTGTGGCAGCCATCTTGGATTTTCCGTTCCCCAATAGTGCATATTATGCCGGTTTACGTTACCTCTGTTGGTGAATGACGCTTCGTCGCTAAATAGAACGCGTGCAAAAAATCTGACATCGTCCTGTAATTTCCCTTGCATGGAACGGGTGCAATCGATGTTGATGCAGCATTCTCAACACCGACGTTTTTGAGATTCCCGATTCTCGGGCAATTTGTCTGCTACTGATGTGCGGATTAGCCGCGACAGCAGCTAAAACACCTACTTGGGCATCATCATTTGTTGCAGGTCGTGGTTGACGTTTCTCATGTGGCTGAAGACTTCCTGTTTCCTTAAATAACGTAACTATCCGGCGAACGGTCCGGACACTTGGATGATGTCGTCCAGGATACCGAGCAGCATACATAGCACACGCCCGTTGGGCAGTTTGATCACAATAGCCATTCATCAACACGAGATCGACCTTTTCCGCAATTGGTAAACGGTCCATTTTAACACGGGTAATGTATCACGAAGCAAATACCGTCCTTACTGGCGGAATGTTACGTGATACCACGTACTTATACGTTTGTGACTATTACAGCGCCATCTATCACAAACCGAAAAAAGTGGTCCAACTAAAACATTCATATTTCTTTACGTACTACACGAATATGTATTAAAAATGGGGGTTCCTACTTAAAAAAAAACGCAGTTGATATCCGTTTGACCTATGGCAGCGCCATCTAGCGGGTCAACAATAGCGCCATTTGGTTTCCCCCTTCAAGCTAGACTAGTTTCATTCTTTGTAGTTTTTTCGTTTTATTCTTATTTCGTGAGATATTTGGCCCGGTCACTATCAATGGAGCACTCTCTATATACTGACAGAAAGAAATGGCAACGCCAGAAAATAATGTAGAGTACTGAAATTTCGGGAATACATTTGTATAGGTAAGTGATTAACGTTGCAAGATTCCAAGTTAACATAAGCGCGAGATAAGCCACAGCAAATGTGAAATGGTGGTAAGTTAGTCAGAGGTCTAACAGCCAGAATGTTGAATGAAAGCACGCAAACGTGCTTGCGTTGTGTTGTACAGGTACCGGGGGCCAGTTTGTGGAATGGAGTACCATGCTTGTTGGACTTGGTCGGTGAATACACAGACGATTAATACTGTCTGTGGATGAGGCTAAGGATGTCGTCCAGAAATGTCCCATATGTGCTCGATATGACAAAGGCCTGGTGCTCGAGCAGAGCAAGGGAACATGTTGACACTCTGTAGAGCATTTTGGGCAACAACAGCTGTAGACGCGCAATCGTTATCCCGTTGGAAAACACCTATGGAATGATTTTCATGAATATCAGCACAACTAATCATCTGATTGATGTACAGATTTGTAGTCAGGATGCGGGGGATGACCACAGGAGTTCTCCCGCTGTCATAGGAAGTCGCTTTCCAGGACATACATAACTCCAGGTGTAGGTCCAGCGTGTCTAGTACGCAGACAGATTGCTTGCAGGCCCTCAACTCCTCAACTGGCTTCCTCCTAACCAAGACACAGCCATCGTTGGCACCTAGGCAGAACCATAGAAAATACAACAGACCTCCACGCTGTCCTCTAATGACCTCTCGCTTGACAGGGCGTCTGGGTCGAAGTTATCCTTGAAGTAGCCGACTTGTAACAGTTAGTTGTGGAAGTGTAGTGCCAGTTGCTGCAGATACAGTACGATAGGCCACAGCCATACACCGCACACGATGGTCTTGTCTCTCGGCAGTGCCAAATGGCAATCCAGAGCTCGGCCTTCTTGCAACCATACATTCCCGTAACCACCGACGCCAGCAACCATGTACCGCGACTACATTCCTGACTTGTCTTTCTGCAATATCACAGAAGGAACATCCAACATCTTGGAGTCCTATTAGACGATATCGTTCAAACTCACTGAGTTATTGCTGCTTACTACGTCTTTGTTTCCTTAGAGCCATTCTTGACTGCCATCAACTCACCACGTCCAATATAAAAGGTGACTAACGCTCACGGCCGTTACAGCGTGTATTTAAAACAAACCTGATATGAATCCGCGTACTGGTGCTGCTCTTATGCGACTGGCGCGAAATCTGAATAGACATCATTTTCCAGATGTAGAAACACGCCTACCAATTTTCGTTTATGTCGCACAACTCCTTGGTGTTGCGATTTTTTTTCTGTAAGTTTATGTATAATGATAATAATGTGAGAAGGGTATAATTCTACGCACCCTATAGAGGAGATGTTGAGTTGCAGGCAGGCATAACTAAAAGAGTACTAAACAGATGAACTTCTAGCCAAAAGGCCTTCATGTAAAGTAGACAACACCCACCCACCCACACACACACCCACACACACACACACACACACACACACACACACACACACACACACACACACACACGTTCACAGAAGCACAGCTGACCGCTTTCTGGCCACTGAGGCCAGAACGTGAGCAACCGCGTGTGATGACAGAAGCAAACTGAGTGGTGGGGGAAGGAGGAGGTCTATTCGATCAAATGCAAGGCTACCTGTGAAAGCAGTCATGTGATGTACAACCTGAGCTGCAACCACTGTGCCGCATTCTGTGTGGGCATGACAATCAACAAGCCGTCTGTTCTCTTGAATGGCCACTGACAAACTGTGGCCAAGAGAGAGGTGGACCATCCACTTGCTGAGCATGCTGATCAACACAGTGTTCTTCACTTCAATGGCTGCTTCACAGCCTGCGCCCCCAGGATCCTGTCTATCAGCAGCAGTTTTTCTGAACTGCACAGGTGCGAACCCTCCCAGCAAATAAATCCTACATCCCCGTAACCCCCCTGGATTCAACCTTCGTTAGCTCCTGTCGTCCACTGCACGCCTTCTATTCCACCAACGCACCCACAGTCTTCTTTCCCCTCCTCTACTTTTCTGCTTTCCCGCTCCCCTTCCCCCCCCCCCCCACCTCCGACCCCACCTAGGTGCCCCACCCTGCCCCTACACTTGCTGAATGATTTGCTGGTTGATTTAACCCTAAGGAACGAAAGCCACATAATAACCGCAACAAACACGCTAAAATCCGGTACGACTACGCATCGACGAACTGTTTACTTGCATTCACTAAGCATTATGTTTAATAGTTTCTGGGATCATGACTCAAAACTTATTTTGCAGAGACAGGAAACGTAAGAATCTTAAGTGATAAGCTGGCTGCTTTCAGAAAATTTGTCATTTATTACAATGCTTAATAATGGATAGGAGATAAGCAAAAACAAATCCAAATTTATTTACATCTGTCAGTTACGTACGCTCAACATATTTCCCTCGTTAATCCATTGGTTTCATAACAATCACGTTGCTTATTACAGAGGCACGCAAGAACTCGAATTCATGATTCTAATTATCACTCCAAGGAAATCGTCCCAAGCAAAGTAAAAACAAGTAGAAAGAATCAGTCTCTACATTTGAGAACGTTGATCCCACAGCTTGAAAGCGACATAACTTATAAAATCTGAACCCGACTTAATATGTGTACTTACCGGTTGTAATTTGTTCCCAGCAGTCAGGCATAAAGAAAGGCCAACGGATTTTCCCCTGACTCCCAAAGAAAGAAAGAAAGAAAAGAAGTTCCTCTAATCTTCTAATCTGAGGCTATGTCGCCACGTTCTCATATCATGCAGGTATATAATATGAACGAGGCAGCTGATTCCCATAAAAGAACGGAAAACAAAACAAAATCAGTTTTGTCGGAGAAAATGGTCCTCCAAACATCGGCATGCGATAGCCTAAACTGTTCTTGGCAGAGAGACTGACTGTAAGTAATAAGTCAGGGAAAGAAAAAATTACAAAAGAGGGTGCGAAACTAACGGACCCTTTTCACAAAGAGCTTCTCCATCTGCGCGTTTCGATACGGTCGCGCACTGTCATAAATGAAGTCAGGGCCTCCTGGAAAGTTAACGTAGCCGGCCGAGGTGGCCGAGCGGTTCTAGGCGCTACAGTCTGGAACTGCGCGACCCCTACTGTCACAGGTTCGAATCCTGCCTCGGGTATGGGTGTGTGTGATGTCCTTAGGTTAGTTAGGTTTAAGCAGTTCTAAGTTCTATGGGACTGATGACCTCAGAAGTTAAGTCCCATAGTGCTCAGAGCCATTTGAACCATTTGAAAGTTAACGTTGATCCAACTTTGGAATGCAGCACAGCCGCTTATCCTGCGTGACACGGATTCGACAAGTGTTTGACAGGTATGTGGCACCAGATGTCCACAGACAGGTAACAAAAGTACTGTAAATTACGGACCGATGGTTTGTGGGTGCGGAACCTGGCAGCCAGCAGGATCCCAGATGTATCCCATCTGGTTGGTATGCAAAATATCAACGTGACTTCACTATCGTGCTCGTGTAGCACGGTTCTGGCCTTTGACACAGACAGCTATCCTGTGGAAAGTTAGTTTCAGGGAAGATGTCGAGGATGGAAGAATACAGTTGGTCTGCAGTATTGTTCACGCAGTCTACAACTACCACAGGTCCAATGGAAGCTTCAGCGACTGCCGAGGCCGCCCCTCCCCACCCCCGGAATTAATTTGTTGTGATTCGAGTCGGTAATAGCTTTGTTCCGAGGAGCCAAATGTTATGTCCAGGTTGGTAATTATAAATGAGTGGAAGATGGCCAAAGGTACATGTCGCCGTAAGAATCTGAACAGGGAAGCAAAAGATCAGTTGACACAAGTGCACTTTGAATAAATATATTGTACTTAACTTGTGAGTGAGGAAATGCTATACAACTTGTGGCAACCGTGGCTGGCTATAAGCACAGGCCCGGCATGGGGGTGTGTCTAAGTACACTGAATGTTTGCTGGTGAGCTAACTATCAACAGCTCCGTGTAATGATGTTCGGCACCAAGTAGCGACACCGGAGTAATATCGAAGAGGACTGATGCCCAGGTGCGCGCCGCTTACAGCAACTTCCTGGCGGTCTTCATTGTTCGGCGGCCTGGAAGTCCTTCATTGGTGGCGATGTTCAACCGCTCGCGGCATCCGCAGGAATGTCAGAGGTTATTCAATTATGACAGTCACAATCGCATTATTTATCTGCAAAATAAATAATGCGATTGTGACTGTCATTTTGAATAATTGATTGTAAGGAAATTAAAAGCTCTTATCTCCACACAACTATGTTGTCTAAAAAAAAAAAAAAATCTGTGGCCCGGGCTCCGGCAGTATCGATAAGCTACGATACTACAAAACTACTACCACTGGCCTGTGTACGCCGCATGCTGCATGTTTCGGGCCGGCCGGAGTGGCCGAGCGGTTAAAGGCGCTACAGTCTGGAACCGCACGACCGCTACGGTCGCAGGTTCGAATCCTGCCTCGGGCATGGATGTGTGTGATGTCCTTAGGTTAGTTCGGTTTAAGTAGTTCTAAGTTCTAGGGGACTTATGACCACAGCAGTTGAGTCCCATAGTGCTCAGAGCCATTTGAACCATTTTTTTGCATGTTTCGGGCAGCCGTCCGCCTGGACAGCGTATCTGCACTTGACTATGACCATGTAAAGTGAAAAGTGTTTCGTACGACACGTGATTCGTTCGACCAGGCAACAAGCTTTTATTGTTCCACAGTCCCATCTCACGAACCCGTGGTGATTGCAGTCGTAACAGAAACACACAGGGGTCGTCTGTATTAGACGTCCATGATCCATAATGTATGCTGAACTCCTGCCTCCACCAGCATTGTACTCCGTCTTCAGATCCACCACAGATCGCCACGTATCCTGCTTTACAGAGTTGAAAAATTTTCCGACTCCCTGTTTTTGTGGTGCGGCGAGATGCCCAGTACAGGCCACCAATTCGTGGTCGCACTGTTCTTCAACCACTTTCCAATGACGCTCACCACATTAGGACGCGAACAACCGACCAGCTTGGCCGTTTCAGAGATGCTCGTTCGCAGGTGCCGGGCCATAACAAACTGCCCTTTGTCAAAGACGCTAATGTCAAAGGATTTCCGCATTTGCGGTCCGCATCGTGGGCAGGGTCACAGCGTTTTAATTCATCAGGTTACAGGGGTCACGAAACGAAATATCTGTATGAACTGTTCTCCCTTAAATGTTTTGATATCCAGAATGAGTTTTTCTCCGGGGTAGGTAAAGGTAAAGTTCCTCGTTATGGCCCTCGCCAGGGACCGACCGATCGCCATGTCATCCTTTACCAAGTGGGTCTTCGGGTGTGGTATGGAAGGGCATATGGTCGGGTTTGTTGACCTTGGAGCCGCTGCTAATCAGTCCAGTAGATGCTCAGTTGGAGTTTTGAGGCTGAGTGCACGCCGAACCAGTCCTCAAATAGAGGAAAAATCCCTGTCCCCCACAGTCAGCTATGGAGGCAAACTTCTTCCGTGACGCCGAGTCTAAATCAAAATTGTGACAGTTAGCAGACAGCTCTACGGCCATCGTTTTGCTGTCAACAGCTATAGATTTCGTTCCAGCAGAGGACAGTGGGATCGCAGTACAGGTACGGACACGGCTCTGCTTGACAGCAGCTGTGTGGGAGCAGCGCCTCTCCGCCGCCAGTTCTTTCAGAAGCTCTTGGCTGCCGTCCAAGCGGGCGCACCTCCCCGACTGCTCGAGGGCAGTTGTGCTGCTCACTGGACTGAATAATTTAAAGGGCGTAAATTGCTGTAATATGGCGCTCTCGGAAATCGGCTGCAGAATTTTGCTTTGTCGACGCTGGGGCGTGTTTATTCATTCGGTCTGGCGATATCGAACACTCGCAGTCGTAGGGTAATAGCTGCCTTGAAGAAATGCGTGCGTAAAAACCAAATGATTTACACGCCTGAAAATTATCTGTGCTGGAAGTAGTAGTAAAGAGGTAACCATGTTAATGTTCATGATTAAGCATTTTGCACAATAATATCTCGTAAAGATAACAATGCATTAAAGACACTGACACAAACTATGTGATTTACGCTCTGTGGCCGGGGAAAACAGATAATCTTTATGTTAAAAATTTGTAAACAGACCGAGTTTTCTTCGTTGACAGATGGATGGGGTGTGTAACATATGAAAGGTCGTCAGGATTCAGATCTGGTGAAAGGAACGTATAAGGGGCAGTTAAATGAAAACGACACACAAGAACAGCTGCTAGCATGAGTTTCTTAGAAGTAGATACTTTAGGGGTTGCGAAGCAACTCAAATCGCTTGATACGGGCAAGTCTTCAGGTCCAGATTGTATACCGATTAGGTTCCTTTCAGATTACGCTGATACAATAGCTCCCTACTTAGCACTCATATACAACCGCTCGCTCACCGATAGATCTGTACCTACAGATTGGAAAATTGCGCAGGTCGCACCAGTGTTTAAGAAGGTTAGTAGGAGTAATCCATCGAACTACAGACCTATATCATTGACGTCGGTTTGCAGTAGGGTTTTGGAGCATATAGTGTATTCAAACATTATGAATCACCTCGAAGGGAACGATCTATTGATACGTAATCAGCATGGTTTCAGAATACATCGTTCTTGTGCAACGCAGCTAGCTCTTTATTCGCACGAAGTAATGGCCGCTATCGACAGGGGATCTCAAGTTGATTCCGTATTTCTAGATTTCCGGAAAGCTTTTGACACCGTTCCTCACAAGCGACTTCTAACCAAGCTGCGGGCCTATGGGGTATCGTCTCAGTTGTGCGACTGGATTCGTGATTTCCTGTCGGGAAGGTCGCAGTTCGTAGTAATGGACGGCAAATCATCGAGTAAAACTGAAGTGATATTAGGTGTTCCCCGTGGAAGCGTCCTGGGGCCTCTGCTGTTCCTGATATACATAAATGACCTGAGTGACAATCTGAGCAGTTCTCTTAGGTTGTTCGTAGATGATGCTGTAATTTACCGTCTAGTAAGGTCATCCGGAGACCAGTATCAGTTGCAAAGCGATTTAGAAAAGATTGCTGTATGGTGTGGCAGGTGGCAGTTGACGCTAAATAAAGAAAAGTGTGAGGTGATCCACATGAGTTCCAAAAGAAATCCGTTGGAGTTCGATTACTCGATAAGTAGTACAATTCTCAAGGCTGTCAATTCAACTAAGTACCTGGGTGTTAAAATTACGACCAACTTCAGTTGGAAAGACCACATAGATAATATTGTGGGGAAGGCGAGCCAAAGGTTGCGTTTCATTGGCAGGACACTTAGAAGATGCAACAAGTCCACTAAAGAGACAGCTTACACTACACTCGTTCGTCCTCTGTTAGAATATTGCTGCGCGATGTGGGATCCTTACCAGGTGGGATTGACGGAGGACATCGAAAGGGTGAAAAAAAGGGCAGCTCGTTTTGTATTATCACGTAGTAGGGCAGAGAGTGTGGCAGATATGATACGCGAATTGGGATGGAAGTCATTACAGAAAGACGTTTTTCGTCGCGGCGAGATCTACTTACGAAATTTCAGTCACCAACTTTCTCTTCCGAATGCGAAAATATTTTGTTGAGCCCAACCTACATAGGTAGGAATGATCATCAAAATAAAATAAGAGAAATCAGAGCTCGAACAGAAAGGTTTAGGTGTTCGTTTTTCCCGCGCGCTGTTCGGGAGTGGAATGGTAGAGAGATAGTATGATTGTGGTTCGATGAACCCTCTGCCAAGCACTTAAACGTGAATTGCAGAGTAGTCATGTAGATGTAGATGTAATTAAACTGTTTACTGTTTCAAAAGTAATCGCCATAACTGTTAATGCGTTCATGGCAAATTGTTTGCGGCTACCTATTGAACGATGATCGTACTTAGGCATGCTCCTCTTCGTCCGAAGCAAATCGACGTACACGAATGCCTTTCTTTTTTCAGGGTTCAAAAAATGTGAAAATCACACGGGCAGAGAACAGGACTGTATGATGTACAAGGGCTTCCCAGGAAACTTCCATAGCGCAGTCGAACCAACGTTGGGAACATGTTGGCGGGCCCACATGCAACAACGGTTATGGCGATTAGTTTGGAAATAACCATTTTCCTTACCGTAATTTTTTCCATCTGCCCCTTATACAAGATGTAAGAGGTTCATTAGGGGTTCATTACTATTCGCTAGCGCACTTGAGCAGATGTAATTTCGATGGATTGCTCACGCGCTGCCAGCGATATGGAATATCTATGCTACAATTGAATCTCAGGTCAGATCAGTGTTGGCAGTAAGTCGAGTTTAGTAGCTCGAAGAGAGCACTTGAGTTCTGGAGTTCGGACAGGGCAGTCCAGCGGTTGACTTGCGTTGGGCCGGTCGTGCAGAACGATGGCAGTGCCTGAGTGATGTGGTATAAGGTAATAAAAAAATATTATTGTTCTTTGTTGCCGTGCGCATATGTTAATTGCCACAACTGATTTAACCACAATTGTAATGTTAAAGTCCCATGTAATTCCTTGCAGAATTGTTTCAATAATAACTTTTCTTCCGAAGAAAACTTTTGCCAGTCATTTATCTGAGTTTAAAGATTTTACGAATTTTTCCTGTGCATACTCATGTTGATGAAGCAAAAGTAAATCAGTTGTTTTTCTACAAATGAAAATCTAGTGGCCAGCATTGCACTGGGCTGTGCCAAAATGTTCTTATAGGAGCAGATATATAGATAGCGTTACCCAGCGACATCATTGTGAGGTAAGAATTTTTGAGTTTATTCAGGATGTTTTCACAGGGTCATGACGCAGCGCTGCTGACGTCAAAACTTATTAATCTCGATATGCAGCCCGTCTTTAATGGAAGGTCACGTTAAAACATGAAATTTTATTATTGGAAAGAAATTTTTTTTTTGGGAACTTAAACGAGATTTTTTCTGTTGGGAGGTTACAAAGATTCAGCCACGTTAATGTGACCACCGCCTGTGTTCGCTGTCAACGTCGAATAACCACTCGCAGACGGTAGGTGGCAGCACTAGCAGTGGAGGGTATCAAAAGGGTGTCCGGGGGACGCGGAAAACAGTGCAGTCGTTTTCGTAATGCGAAAACGGAGCGATTCATCTGACGTATGAAAGAGGAAGATCATTGGCTTTTGGGCCAAGGATGGGCTAAGTTTGTAAAATTTTCGCGTACCGCCGTGGTTAACGTATGCCGTGCATGGCAAATGGCACCATCCAAAACGAGCGGCAGGGCACCTGTGGTGCACCGGAGGCGACAGATGACAGGGTGAACGACGGCTTTGGGGATGTGTACGGGCAAGTAGACGTGCGGATGTTGAGCAACTGAACGCCCAGACACACCAAGAGGCTACCAACAGTGTCTGCTCAATGAATGTTAAAGATACGTGCAACAGTCTTCGGAAGGGTCCAGCGCGGAGGAGGTAGAGTTATGGTCTGGAAGGCACAATGCATCAAGGCAAGTATGTATCTAACCTTAGGGACCACGCCCACCTCGATATGCACGTTGCTTTCCCTCGGCACGATGGCATGTACCACAAGGACAGTGCAATATCTCACACAGTTCACAGTGTACGTGCGTGGTTTGAAGAGCACCAGGACGAGTCTACCGGACTACCCTGGTCACCAAACTTCCGGTTGTACACCGAGTCGAGAATCTGTGGGACCACATCGATCGGGCAGTTCGTGCCACTGTTTCTCAACCGAGAAAACTGACACAGATGGCCACTGTACTGGAGTCGGCATGGTTCCACATTGCAGTTGGTACCTTCCAGAACCTCACCGAATCTCTTCCTGCACGTCTCGCAGCAGTCCGAGCTTCTGACAGGACGTCGCATTAATGTGAGTGGACAGTGTGGCTTATGTGATTACGTAGGCTTTCCCGGCGTAATAAGTCATGAAAGTCTCTTCGCGTTTGCTGCCGGATCCTAAAATCAACTTGACTCGATATTTCGGCGATCCAACTGGTCGCAATCTTCAGGAAAATGCTGCTTCTGCTGATGAGTCCCGCTGAGAACTGACGCCAGGTTGCAAATCGACGTCCTATATAGGCCACCGTTCAGTACACGGTGCATGCGCCGCCCATCACGGTTTCTGCCCTCCAAGACAGGGAGGTGGCGCCGCCCTTAGTGAAACACTGCTGGCAACGATATATCGCAATCAAGGCCGCACCGAAGAACGTTCAGTTTTGATGCGAGACAATACAGGATTCCACGTTTTGCTAAGAGGAATCCCATTGTCTCTGTTGATTAAATTATCATCCAACCTAATTTCAATCGCCTCTTTATAGACACTGTTCCAAAAACCGGAAATGTTGGCAATCACAACAGTTTCCTCAAATTTCATTTTGTGTCCCTCATTTAGGCAGTGTTCTGCTACCGCCGATTTTTCCGGATGTTGTAGCCTCGTATGACGGCTATGTTCCACACACCTGTCATGCACTGTGCGAATAGAACGGCCGACGCAAGCTTTCCCACATTGACACGGAATTTTGTACACCCCGGGTTTCCTAAGCCCCAAATCATCCTTCACAGAGCCGAGCAGTGCCCTAATCTTAGAAGGTGGACGGAACACACTCTTAATGTTAAAATTCCTTAAAATTCGTCCAATCTTAAACGATAAGCCTCCAGCATAAGGAAGAAAGGCCACAGATCTATGTTCCTCTTCGTACACCTCCGGAGACGGTCCAAACTCCATAGCCCGACGAATCTACTTCTCGGTGTATCCACTTTCCTTAAAAACAGTCATCAAATGCTCAAGTTCTTGGGTTAAGCTGTCTGCGTCGGAAATGGCATATGCTCTCCGTACCAAACTCTCAAGGACGCCACTGCGTTGGTGCGGTGGATGACAACTCTTAGGATGCAGATACCAATCTGTGTGTGTCGGCTTTCGGTGAACACTGTGTCCCAAAGTTCCATCTGGTTTTTTATAAACCATTACGTCTAAAAATGGAAGCATCCCATCATTTTCAACCTCCATAGTAAATTTGATACGGGGATGAAGACAGTTGAAGTGGTCCAAAAATCTGTTAAGAGCATCACGTCCATGCGGCCAGACGAAGAAGGTATCGTCCACGTATCTCCAGAAGCACGTTGGTTGCAAAGCTGAAGTCCTCAGTGCCATGTCCTCGAAGCTTATGGGACACGCATCCATTATTTTCATCCTTCCATCACACTGAAAATTCACACTTGGTACTGCTTCCTTAGGTTACAAAACAGCTTCGATTAATCAATGTAAAGATGGAGGACAGTCTGTGACTGCTTCCCTCTGACATGCACCTATAACCTGTAATAGGTGAATGTTTGGCCCCTCCCGCCGGAGGTTCGAGTCCTCCCTCGGGCATGGGTGTGTGTGTTGTTCTTAGCATAAGTTGGTTTATGTAGTGTGTAAGTCTAGGGACCGATGACCTAAACAGTTTGGTCCCTTAGGATTCACAAACATTATAGGTAAATGTTTCAAGAAATGATTGACACTATTCAAACAACACAGTCCCGGTCGACATTGACCAAGACAGCAGGATTAAAATCTACTTGTTTTACCAGGAACGGAAGGAATATTGTTTCACGTGGAACAGTTGTGAATGTTGTCCAACCAGAGACAATGTCGGACACTCATTGCGTAACAAGCATTACTTTCAGCATTTTAGTGTGGAAGAGGAGCCAGACGAAGTGTGCCTCACAACGACCGTCTTATATCCTATATCCTATATATCCTATTCCCTACCCTCTCCTCAGTTACCATTCCTTCTCTTTCTCTAATTACCTTAACACACCACTGCCTTGTGGTTGGTCTCGGGAGGGATGAAGGCTAAGGGAGAAAACCCTGAAAGAAAATCTGGAGTGGGGCCCCAAAGGCGGTTGGAAGGCGTACTACGTCCCCTTTCGGCAGCTCCTGCAACCGAAGTGATACCAGACGTATTGGCTTGCCTTTCCTCTGGATATTATCATTTAGGTCGAGAGGGAGACCGTGATGATTGGGCAACTCACATGTCTTCATATTTATCGCTCAGGCTTGTAGCATCCTGGAGAGGACACTTCAGCGGCGTCCAAGGACTTCGGCACAACACGGGAATAGGCAGTTACCGGTTATAAGCTCTGTTTGATTGGCGTAAGACTCGAGTGCCAGGGGCCACTTCCGACGGTGGGAGAGATCATTGCATCTCATTGGAGAGCTACCCCCCGCCTCAAGCTGGGCAGCCCCCAGCCAATAAGGTGCTGTCCCGCCACTATCCGCCTGCTTCACGGGGTGTGTGGAGCTTAGAAGTAATCTTCGACAAGCGGTTTGATATAGTACACCTACAAAAAACAAAAATGAAATAATAAAGAAATCACTATTTCGTATTGCTACCTGGAATGTTAGGACCATGTGTCCAAGGTACATTGACTTTGCCCAAGAGGTTGATTTCATCCGTAAGACTGCCGTAATTGACAGAGAGCTCCATCGTTTGAATGTTGACATCGCGGTACTGCAGGAGACGCGGCTTCCAGACGCGGGCTCTATCAGGGAGGATAATTACACATTCTTATGGCAGGGGAAGTCTCAAGACGAGCCAAGACTTCATGGCGTAGGATTTGCTGTTAAAAGCACCCTCCTGGACTGTACTGCGCCACCATCCGGTGGAACAGAGCGAATTATTGATTTGAAAATATGCTCCTCAAGTGGCACTGTCAACATCCTAAATGTGTACGCTCCTACCTTATCATCCAGCATGGAAGAGAAGGTAAACAGCGACCTCAGTCTATGTGATTGCCGTAAGCTTAGTGACAACAGTGCATCCCAATTTAAGTTATACAATATAGCACTGAAGATGGTCACTCAGTGACAGAAAATCGATTTTGCAATAGTAAAAAATATACGACCAATGCTGTCTCTTTTTTCAAGTATACCTGTTATCTGGTCGTAGTGCACAAGACAACATGGAGTCGCCAATCAAGAGAAGGATCTGTTTTATGACTTACTCAGTGACAGAATAGCCAAGGTACCTAGCACCGACACACTGTATATTCTGGGGGACTTTAATGCTAGAGTTGGATCAGATAACGACATATGGCCGAATTGCCTGGGACATCATGGGGTGGTAAAAATGAATGAAAATGACCAGAGACTGCTTGAAGTTTGCTGCTTTTATGGACTCTGTATCACAAACACATATTTCCAGCTTAAGGATCAGCACAAGGTGTCTTGGAGACACCCGCATTCTCATCACTGGCATCAACTTGACTTAGTCATAGCTAGGCGTACTGGTCTCAAAAATGTGCTACAGACACGAAGTTATCATAGTGCTGATTGCAACACAGACCACGCCCTGGTGGCGTGCACATTGAGGCTCACTCCTAAGAAATGTCACCACGCTAAACCGAGAGGTCATCCCCGTATCAACACAGATCATGTTCATGACACACAAAGAAAGCAGGATTTAGCCAGTAATTTTGAAAGTGCTTTCCCAGGAAACGTGCAAGCAGAAAGGAATGTTGATAAGAAATGGTCAAAACTCTCGGGTGCAATCTACAACTCAGCAGTATTGGCCTATGGAATAAAAGGAAAAAGAAATAAGGACTGGTACGAGCAAAATTTGGAAGAAATGGAATCAGTCACTGAGGCTAAACGGAAAGCCCTGCTTGCTTACAAAAGAAACCCAAATGAAAGAACTCGAGATGACCTACGGAAAGCAAAGAACAGGGCACAGCAAACATCCAGGAGATGCGCAAATAACTACTGGCTGAATTTATGTGTAGGTATACAGAAAGCGGCCGACTCTGGGAATGCTAAGGCAATGTACGATGGTATTAAGAAAGCAATTGGACCAACTGTCAGAAAAACAGCTCCTCTGAAGTCCAAGACGGGTGAAGTCATTACTGATGAAGGCAAACAAATGGAACGCTGGGTTGAACACTACCTCGAGTTGTATGCAGTCGAGAATGAAGTTAGCAAGGATGCACGTGACGCCATCAAACAAATGCCAGTTATGGAAGAACTAGATGCAATGCCTACTATGGAAGAACTTAGTAGAGAAATAGATTCTCTTGCTAACGGAAAGGTCCCAGGTGAAGATGGGATCCCTGCAGAGGTTATTAAGTACAACAAGTCTGTTATTCTCAAACATTTATATTCACTAATCACAACCAGCTGGGAAGAAGGTTATGTCCCGATGAGTATGCGGAATTCGAGGATAGTTACTCTATATAAACAGAAAGGGAACAGAAGTGACTGTAACAATTACCGAGGCATTTCATTACTAAGTGTAGCCGGGAAAGCTTATGCAAGAGTCATCCTAATGCGATTACAGATCTTAGCTTCCAGAATCTACCCAGAATCTCAGTGTGGCTTCAGGCCCGGCCGATCAACCGTAGATACGAGGTGTGGCTAGAAAAAAACCGGACTAGTACTGGTGAAACAATAAAACGAATGCAATAAGGCTGAAAGTCGCGTGGCCTGTCACGTGACTCTCGCTCCGCCTACTGCTCGAGTTTCATCTGCCTCCTGCACTCAGTCTGCTCGTGGCGTCAGTTTTAAGTAGTTGACGTTTTGTCTGTGCGTCGGAAAATGTTGAGTGTACAGAAAGAACAGCGTGTTAACATCAAATTTTGTTTCAAACTAGGAAAATCTGCAAGTGAAACGTTTGTAATGTTACAACAAGTGTACGGCGATGATTGTTTATCGCGAACACAAGTGTTTGAGTGGTTTAAACGATTTAAAGATCGCCGCGAAGACACCAGTGATGACACTCGCACTGGCTGACCATTGTCAGCAAAAACTGATGCAAACATTGAAAAAATCGGTAAACTTGTTCGACAAGATCGCCGTTTAACAATCAGAGCAGTGTCTGAGTTAACAGGAGTTGACAAGGAAAGTGTCGAACAAGTTTACCAATTTTTTCAATGTTTGCATCAGTTTTTGCTGACAATGGTCAGCCAGTGCGAGTGTCATCACTGGTGTCTTCGCGGCCATCTTTAAATCGTTTAAACCACTCAAACACTTGTGTTCGCGATAAACAATCATCGCCGTACACTTGTTGTAACATTAAAAACGTTTCACTTGCAGATTTTCCTAGTTTGAAACAAAATTTGATGTTAACACGCTGTTCTTTCTGTACACTCAACATTTTCCGACGCACAGACAAAACGTCAACTACTTAAAACAGACGCCACGAGCAGACTGAGTGCAGGAGGCAGATGAAACTCGAGCAGTAGGCGGAGCGAGAGTCACGTGACAGGCCACGCGACTTTCAGCCTTATTGCATTCGTTTTATTGTTTCACCAGTACTAGTCCGGTTTTTTTCTAGCCACACCTCGTATGATCTTCTCCTTAAGACAGCTACAAGAGAAATGTCGTGAGCAGCAGAGGCCACTTTATATTGCTTTCATTGACCTTGTTAAAGCGTTTGATTTAGTGAGCAGAAATGGGCTTTTCAAACTGTTGCAGAAGATTGGATGCCCACCTAAACTACTGCAGATAATTGTCTCTTCCCATGAGAAAACACAAGCAACAATTTGCTTCAACGGTAAAACATCAGAAGCATTCCCGGTTAATAGCGGTGTGAAACAGGGGTGTGTGTTAGCTCCTACATTGTTTGGGATTTTCTTTTCCCTTCTGCTCAGATTTGCCTTTGAAGACTGTGAGGAGGGAGTGTCTGTACATACGAGGTCTGATGGAAATCTTTTCAACATTGCTCGCCTCAAGGCCAAGACCAAAGTAAATACAGTCGTTATCCGTGAGTTGTTATATGCGGACGATGCAGCTCTAGTAGCGAACACAGAAGATGAGCTGCAGTATATAATCAACAAATTATCAAATGCCTGTGAAAAGTTTGGTCTACTCATCAGCCTTCAAAAGACTAAGATCATGGCGCAGAGCACTACCAACCTTCCATCCATTAGCATTGATGGCAATCCTCTCCAGATAGTTGATAACTTTACCTACTTGGGATCCACAATATGTAGCAACTTGTCCACGGACACTGAACTTACTAACAGAATCGCAAAGGCATCATCTGTCATGGCTGGACTGAAAAACAGAGTATGGAACAATGGACTGCTTACCACAAAAACTAAATTAAAAGTCTACAACGCTTGTGTTATAAGCACCCTTCTCTATAGCTGTGAGACATGGACAACTCTTTCTAGGCATGAATCTCGACTCAACAGCTTCCATCTCCGCTGTCTCCGGAAGATCCTTCAGATCTCTTGGAGAGATAGAGTACCCAACACCGAAGTCTTTCATCGTGCAAGCACAACCAGCATCTTTGCACTCCTGAGTCATCGACGTCTAAGATGGTTGGGACATGTCAGGCGCATGGATCCTGAGCGGATACCGAAACAGCTGCTGTACGGCGAACTTCAGGAAGGTGTGAGGCCAGTGGGACGACCGCATCTTCGTTTCAAGGATGTCTGCAAGAGAGACCTGACCAAGACCAGAATCAATCCAAGCCGTTGGGAAAGCATTGCAGATGACCGTGTCAAGTGGCGAGTAACTGTGCGCAACGGCGTCAAGCTCTCAGAGGACGAAAGCACACAGGAACAAATCAGGAAGAGGACAAAGCGAAGAGACAGAGCGGCTTCTGTTCGAAGTCCCTCAAATTTCACATGTCCAAACTGCAGTAGGGACTGCCACTCTCGAGTGGGACTTTTTAGCCACAGCAGACGCTGCAGACTCTGAACCAAGCATGCTACACTATCATCCCTCAAGGATGGACGGATGCCATTATTATAGTGTGAGTGTGGTTACACGCAAGGCACGAATTGCCAATCATGACGAAACACGTGCTCGTGATAATGGAAGTCAGTTAAAAAAAAGAGAGAGAAGGCATTTGCTGCGATAGGAGTCTACTGATGTTGTGGCATATAGAAAAGGCGAATGGTACCAACTGAAGAATAACCTTCAGGGAAGAAAACGTTATCTTTGAAAACAGTTATAATGTTTCACTTAATAATGACCGAGTGAGGTAGCGCAGTGGTTAGCACACCGGACTCGCATTCGGGAGGACGACGGTTCATTCCCGAGTCCGGCCATCCTGATTTAGGTTTTCCGTGACTTCCCTAAATCACTCCAGACAAATGCCGGGATGGTTTCTTTGAAAGGGCGCGGCCGACTTCCTTCCCCGTCGTTCCCTAATCAGATGAGACCGATGATCTCGCTGTTTGGTCTCTTCCCCCAAACAATCCAATCCAATCCAACTTAATAATGGGACGCTTCACAACGACCCAGTTGTAATAATTGCTTTTTCAGATCTACAGGAAACAATCGGAATAGACAGGCTGGAAATTTTAGAAGAAGTACTGTCAAGTACAGGGTCTGACCGACAATTTACAATAAACGCAACCAGATTGAGAGTGGTAAAAGCAGAAATTCGGCTGGGTCTGTTTAATGGAGGGGAGTCTATTATAAATGTTTTTCAAATTGTATCAGGAAAGTATATGTACACTAGTGTGCAAAACGTAAAGACGAAAGTAGCTTTCAGATGATGTACCCTTGCTAAGTAACATGTTTCAATGAACCTTGGGCCATATGTGGGCAGAAGTACTATAGTGTAGTACAGACGATGGCTGAAAGAAATACGCAATGAACGAAAGTAAATGACCCTTTTATTGGAAGGCAATAATTACACTGAAGTAACCGCTATTTATGATCATCCCCTGGACATTACAAAATATGGGATAAGGTTCTTAATAGGGTGTGTGATCACCATTGTCCGAAATGCAAGCTCTGTGCTCTGTGGGATTTAAGTCGGAGAGACGAGCAGGCTAGTTCATTCGCCGAATATCCTCTCATTCCAAGGGCCCCTCCACCTGTACTGTTCGATGCGGTCGCGCATTGTTATGCATAAAAGTGAAGTCAGGGCCGAATACACCGCTGAAGTGATACGCATGGGGAAGGACTACAGTGTCACAATAACCTTGACTGGTGAGAGTACTGTGTTTAAAGGTTTGGAGGTCTATGCAACACTGTGCCTCCTCTTCCATAACACCTGGATCACAAGAACGGTCTTGTTCGACAGCTTTTCTGGGCGCATTGCGTGTTCCCTCCTCTCGCCATTTTAGGGTACGTCCATCATTGTCGAACATGATTGTTTCGGTGTTCCAAGCGTTGGGGTGTGTGGGGTGGGGGTGGAGGGAGGGGGAGGAAGGGGGAAGGGGGTATAATGTTGCATGGGCGTACTGACCACCAAACTGACCCCCAATTCTGTGAACACCACTCGCAGGGGCGGCCGCAGAGGCGGGGGGGGGGGGGGGTTATAGGCAGTGGGGGGGGGGGGGAGTTATAGGCAGTAGGGGCAGTTGCCCCTATTGAGAATTCATTCAGTTTACGAATGTAAAAAATACCTGCAACTTTAGGGCTCAGTTATGTATGATTTAAAATACCTGTAAAATTACCACTAAAATAACCGGAAAGTATCGATAAAACGACGTAAAAATGATGTAAAACACATGTAAACAGAATTTCAGGAGGAAATAGAGCAATGAATAACTTTAAAGGTGAATCGAACTAAAATTAAAAAAGATGATAAATTTAAAAATTGTGTGTTTTTCTTTAAGAAATATAAGGGGAAAACATCTGGCTTACCATGAAACGACA
The DNA here is from genome assembly GCF_023898315.1 of Schistocerca nitens. Lineage (NCBI taxonomy): Eukaryota > Metazoa > Arthropoda > Insecta > Orthoptera > Acrididae > Schistocerca > Schistocerca nitens. The sequence goes on along the minus strand of NC_064619.1, from coordinate 693,751,060 downwards.
AATGCTCTTAGAGAATAATAGTAATTCAGTAAGCGTATTAGAATGCGTAGGCTTATTCCAAAATAGAGCTGTATCACATGAAAGAATCGTTCTTAGTTGGTACACTACGCAGCTGCAAACACTGTTGTTAAGTGCATAAAAGAAGCTTTCACAGTAATGTAAGTGAATTTGACCAGGTTTACACAGTTGAGTGTAGTGAACCATTTTTTACGGACTGCTAATTTAAATCCAACTGCGTTCACTGAATGAGCAGTGTTCTTAAGCGCTTAAACAATTATTAGTGGTAAGAAAACAATTTATTGGCAGAATACGGTTCAGAAACATAAAATCTGGGAGTGTGTGGTGAAACTTTTTGCCCCTACTGAGGCAAAAACCTGCGGGCACCCCTGACCACTCGTAATATATCTTTACATGTATTTGTGATGATTTGGTATCGAGGGTCAATTACTTACGATTTTGCATATCGAGAGCCGCGAGTCAACGGCAACTGACATTATCCAGCAGAATCCTTGATTGATATAATATTGCCTGTGAATCGACTGCCTGTGCGGAGCGGAAATTCTAGACTGTTGTGCTTCTCTGTGGACAGCACCATTTTAGGATAATGGTCGTTTCACAACGATTCCAGCAAACGAGACGTCACGTCCAATATCGACGACCGCATGAACGGCTACCGTCTTCGTGACAGGGAATAACATAAATGTTATTGCTACTCGATTCACTTGCAGCAATTTAAGTTGTCCTCTTCGGTTCCCGCCTAAGCACATACTTGGAAGTCGCTAATATTCGGAAATAAAGAGACAAATATTTGTGAAAAAATGAAATACAAATTTTATTACAGCTCGTTTTAGTCGTAGCTTTTAAAGCTGTCCTCTTAGGTTCCTGCCTAACCATATACTCGGAACTCGCTACATATTTATTTCATCCTTCGTTCTCAGATCAGAATGAATGTAAATGTCAACTAATAGTGCAGAACATACCTGTATTACATTCACAAAAAAGTAACAGAACGTGTTAACAACACTAACGTGATAAAACTTGCATGTAACGGGACGCGAACCAACATCTTTCCACTCCAGAAACCATGACGTTATTAATTATGCTAAGACTTAATCTTGCGAGGTTTAGCTCCGGTCTTAGCTATCATATTCTCTGTCTTGAAGGCATGTATCGTTGATGTGCCATTAATTGGCATTTAATGGTAATGGTGATGTGTTTGTGATAGATTTTCAGTGCTCCGTTACACTGAAACGGCACACTGCAAATTATAACACAACTGTGTTTCATTCTTAATTTGTAAATTATTGACGATAATAACTCACTCCTAATAGGTATCACCGTCGATAAATCATTACGTGACATTTTATTATAGCAATAAATATATTAAATCATTCGAAGAATGACCCGTTTTTGTAAATCTTCGGTATGCGCGCATGAAATATTGTGTGAGGCCCGTATCGAATGCTAACGATAGTCGACAGCCGATCATGCGGCCGTCGATATTGTGCGTGACGTCAAAATGACATCACTTTTACGGGGATTGTTGTGAAAAGATCATTATCAGCCATTTTATGCTAAAGAAGGGCAACGCTTGTATTATATATCGTCTCTATTCAGACGTGAGGGATAAAGCATGCTCATAGAGTTGGTCTCGTGGAGAAATTAAGCTTATTGTTGTGGCAGACATTGTAGTCTGACGTCACGACTGCAGGAGCTACTCTCGCCGTCTGGTGTTGCTAGAATCAATGACAAGAGGAGCAGCCGGCGGAACTATTTCTCTTGACAAGTCATGGGTCGGAAAATACTCCGAGCTGTACACCTCCACAGCTGTACATCTCCACCTCTGCTATACTTAGGCCGGTGCACGACCTCTAGGCAGTTAGTGATCGTCGGGAGTTACTCCGGCAATTTCGCCGATCCCTCTGCGGTTCCTCATTTGGAGTAGCGCTGACCATCGCCGTTCCTGGACGTTGTCGTAGCGGACACTGACTTGCAGACCTAGGATTCGTGCTATGCCTCATTGTGTTAGAGCTTCATGACGAACAGTCCTTCATACTCCCAGCTAGGTTGGATACGCCCACATAAGGCACGCGATCTCCACACGATGTGCTTACTTCATCGATTTCTTAGCCACTGGTGCCCCCAATACTTATCTTCTCACATTAAACACCTATCATCATTCTACAACCGCAATACCAGATCGGATACGTCTAGCATCTTGGCTGTACCTTTACATAACACAAAATCTTTCTCCATGTCATTCTCCATCTCAGCCATACGACTATGGAACGCGCTCCCCTGTGATCTGCGTCTTATCCGGAACCACTCAACATTCAAGAGTGAATTCAAGACTTACATATTAGGGACGGTATAGCCACCATTGTTGTGCCCCTCTCATCTCTTTCTTTCTCCTCTCCATCATAGCTTCGAATTTTACCATTCTATTTCTCTTCCTCTAACCTATCTACCTCTTCTATATCTCTTTCACCCCATTCTATCGTCTTATGTCTCTGCTTGATGAGAATAACTCACAAGCTGCAAGAATATAACGAGAAAATTCCCAACTAGCAATAGGACTGACATTCATAAAAGAAAAATATGTTTACTTTCATATACATAGTCATTATTATTATTATTATTATTACTATTATTATTATTCTTGATTGTTATAATTAATTTTTGATTGTTATAATTATCATTGTACTACGTTTATAATCTCTATTTTTTTTCTTAACATTAATACTGTATAACATTAATACTGTAGAAACTGAAATTTGTTGAATCTGAGTATGCCTGGTTAGGTGTAAGAGAGGGCCTGAAGGCCCTAATCTTGCCAGGTAAAATAAATGCATAAATAAATAAATAAATAAATAAATAAACATTCCCACGCAGTTATTGGAAAGTGATACCTCTTCCTGTGACTCGCATCAGACCAATACAGTAACTAGTACTGTTACGTCTTCCTGTAATGGTTCCTGAATAAATAAGTACTATTACCAGTCCACCTGACTACTGTTTTATCTGTCTGTACAGAACTAGTCCATAACTGACTTCAGACCAGTTCTATAGGATTTACAATGCCCTCAATAAGTCTGGAAACACCTAGCTGCGTATTACCACGGATCAAGATGGGAGTGATGTATGTGAGCTATTGGTTAGAATACAGAATAGTATGCTCAAATAACGAGTAATAATGACACTACAGTATTGCACAGATAATTAGTGTACATATTGGAATTTATCAGTTTTATATAAACTGACTTTATCTGTCCAAGCAGCTTTATTAAACACACCAGATGGCGCCAGTAGGCGGCGTGACTGTGTAGAGGTACGTCGGTTACAGTTCAGTTTTAATTCCATTTGTATGAAAATAGGACATGCTGCGAATGAAGGTAGAACATACGGCGAAAGTAACTGAAAATGGCTCGAAAGTGCCACATTGCTTATCGTTCACGGATAAAGATTACCACTTCGCACCGGAAGGCAATACTGTCCGACAAATATGAAAGAAATTGAAGATATCCATCAGTGTAGTTGTAAAGACCATAGACCGTCATCGACATGTAGGCTCCTATGACCATCGTCCTCTCTTAGGAGCACCCAGGAAAATGTCAAAACGCCAAGAAATGTATTTGGTAGAGACCAGTAAACGTAATAGATTCAAAAATATCCGTGAACTGAACAGAACTGGGGAATCAACAGCGAGACAGGTACTGGCAGAAAACAACCTCCATTGTTATGTAGCAGCAAGGAAACCATTGTTGCGCTCTGCTAACGAGAAGAAAAGGCTAGGGGAAACTAACATCGGACAACAGAAGACTGGAAAAGAGTCTTATTCACTGTCGAATCCAAGTTAGAATTACAAGGGTCGTCCACAAAGTAAGTTCCGTTTCTATTACTATCCGCGGCAGCGCTACGATCACAGTTCCGAGCATGCGCGGCAGTTACTTTGACCCAAGGAGAAGACACGTACGCCATTTTCAAATCGCTGCTGCCGACGTGTGCTTTGAAGTGCTTCTTTATAATATCACCCATAATTGAAAATGCCTCCGCCTGTGAAATCAGATCTGCGATTCGTTTTCTAAATACAAAGAAAGTTAAACCAAAGGGGATACATCGGCAAATCTGCGAGGTTTACGGACAAAGTGCTATGAGTGAGTCAAAGGTTAGAAGATGGGCGAGACTGTTCAATGAAGAACGTGATCAAGTACATGATGAAGAACGAAGTGGACGCCCGTCTGTGTTTACTGAGCAGATTAAACACAAGCTCCTAGCGGCTTTCATCTCTTCTTACACCTAAAATCTGTCCTTGGTGGTCAACACTTCAACGATGATGACGAGCTCAAAGAACATGTTACCACATGGTTGAATACACAGCCAGCAACGTTCTATGAAGAAGGCACACAAAAACTTCTGCCACGCTATGACAAGTGCCTACAAAATTTCGGAATCTATGTAGAAAAGTAGTTTAACAGAGAAGGTTTTGGTACAATAAATATTTTTTCTTTATCCGTACTCGCTTGTTTTGTATAACCAAACGGAACTTACTTTGTGGACATATCTCGTATTTGGAAGTCAATACCGTAACGCTTGAATCCTCAGTGCGTGATGCATGAAAGGGGTTCTGTGATGGTATGAGGATCTTTCGGTGGGAAAGCGATTTGGCGAAAGGAGATGGAAAAATGAACCAAAAGGATTATCATGCCATTCACCAGTGACGTGCCAAGACGTCTGGTTTGCGTCTGATTGGGAAAGGGTTTGTCTTGCAGCGAGACAACGACCTGAAACACACACCCCACTTATATCAGAAATATGTGAAGTTCCTAGAGATTCAGAAAATTTCGAAAAACGTGGAATGGCCTCATCAGCCTTCGATTGTAACCCAATCGATCGAGGCACTATGGGATGAGTTGGAGGATCCGAAAACGGGGGGGAGGTCTGGCAGCAAGAATGGACACTAATTCCACTGAAACCCTGGCGAAATTGACCCATCGTATGCCGAGAGTGTGCAAGGCAGTGATCAAAGTAATGGGTGACAATTTTGAGGAACTTAAAATTTAATAGTTGCTTTTTCCTATGTATTGTCTGAGCTTAATAAACATTTAGAAGACAGTAAAATCCAATTTTATAATGTATTTTCCTTCCATTGCCCATAATCAGTTGGTGTTTTCAAACTTATGGAGGGTAGTGTAGGCCTAGATGGTACGATAGCAATACGAGGGAAACAATTTTCTTGCAAAATTTTATGAGTGCAAGGAAAAGGAGAAGGGTGGTGCTCCTCAACTAATGCCAAAAGTTCGACTTCCTTTGTCGCTACTAATAGTTAATTTTTTTCTGTTTCTGTATGATTAGCAGAAATTTTCCTGTTATAGACGAGAAGTGACGACGAATGCGGCTCTGCATTTACAACAGCGTTGCCTGGTCCTGTTGTCTGTCAATACTCTTCGTACGATGTTACTTTGCAAAATTTATTCATAGCGCAGTGTGTATGAATTTACAGCTCGTCTACATAAAACATTGGCTACTGTAACTCGTTCGCTCTCGTTCATTCTGAGACCTTTTAAAAGGAAATTATATAGTTGGAACAGTTTTTCTAAGACTTTCTGTGCTAGCCGGGAAGTCCCGTTCTGAGCGACAAAAAATGCGAAGTTTTTGAAAATATGCTATTGACTTGTATTGTTCATTATATGACAGAAACTGCTAACACCGGACTTATCAACAGGTTGAAACAAAACTTCACCGACAAAATTTTGGAAGTTTTTCAGGGATGTTTTCCGCGTGTTCTGGTGTAAAGGGATCCCCAATGGCTCGTTACAGTGTACTTTCATTTCGTTTTGCATCGACATTGATTTGAACCACTGTGTGTCTTGTTTAGAAGCAAAATTGTTCCATTCGATCCCCGTACTTTCTGGCTAAGGACAAATGTAAAGATTTGGAAGCATATATCATCAGGGGAAAATTGAAGAGGCCTTTGGAGAAAAGAGACGGAGCTGTAAGTACGAGGGCTGTCCAGAAAGTAAGTTACGATCGGTCGCGAAACGGAAACCACAGTGAAAACCAGAAACATTTTATTTGCAACAGTTAGGTACACCTTCCACCTACTTCTCTACATAGTCGCCGCTCCAACTTCGAGTTTTGTCGTAGTGTTGTATCAACTTTCCAATATCCTCGTCATAGAAAGCAGCCGCCTGTGCTTTCGGCCAGGTCTGCTGCTCGATGTCTGTCGAAAAATTTTGTCTTCATGGTCAGCGGTTTTTGTGAGCAGAAATGAGACTCAGGGGGAGCCAATTACGGACTGTATTGTGGGTGATCAAACACTTCTCATCGGAAACGCTGCAGGAGCGTCTTCATTGCCCCAGCAGTGTGCGGCCGAGAATTGGCTTGAAGAAGGAACTGCTCGACAGTTGTGTTATGTGGGCTGCATGACACAGGCGAAATCTCTAACCGGGCCCTCGTGCTTGGCGGGAGACGCTATTCCCTACGCATCTTCACGTGCTCACTGTTCACTCAAAACTGAACAGAGCGTCGCGACACGATTGACGGGCATACTAGAGACACTGACCAACACATCTGTGCGAAGCTTTACCGGATTTTCCCAGTGGTTTCCATTTCGCGACCGATCGTAACTTACTTTCCGGACAGCCCTCGTATATCAAGACCTCAGATGGGAAACCGAAAACCAATCTTAAGCAAAAAAGGGAAAGCTGAAACGTGGAAGGAGTTGTAGAGGGTCTTTACAAGGGAGATGAAGTTGAAGGGGACGTAGACGAAGATGAGATGAGAGGTATGATACTGCGAGAAGCATTTGACAAAGTACTGAAAGACCTAAGTCGAAGCAAGTAGTCGACGACATTCCTTCAGAACTACTGACAGGCTTGAGAGAGCTAGCCATGACGAAACCCTTCTACCTGGTGTGCATGATGAATAAGACAGGCGAAGCACTTATAGACTTGAAGGAGAATGTACTAATTCCAATTCCAAAGAAAATAGTTGTTGAGAAGTGCGAAAATTACCGAACTATCAGTTTAACAAATCACGTTGCAAAATACTAACACGAATTCCTTAGGAATGGAAAAACTAATAGATGACGACGTCGGGGAGGATCAGTTTGGTTTTCGGAGGACTGTAGGAACACCCTAGGCAATACTGACCCCACGACTTCCTTTATAAGATAGGTTAAGGAAAGGCAAACCTATGTTTACAGCATCTGTAGACATAGAGAAAGCGTTTGCCAATGTTGACTGAAGCACTCTCTTTGAAATACTGAGTGTAGCAGGGCAGAATAAAGAGAGTGAATGGCTATTTACAGCTTGTACAAAAACCAGACGTCAGTTATAAGAGATGAGGGGCATGAGAGGGAAAGAGTGGTTGAAAAGGGGTTAACATAGGGTTGTAGCCTATCCCCGATGTTATTCAGTATGTACAATGAGCAAGCAGTAAAGAAAACCCAAGAAAAATTTGGAGTAGGAATTAAAGTTCAGGGAGAAAACTTTGATGTTTGCCGTCGACATTGTAATTCTATCAGAGACAGCAAAGGACTTGGAAGAGTGGTTGAACAGAGTGGACAGTGTCTTGGATGGAGGATACAAGATGGATAACAATATTGAAACAAGCGTAATGGAATGGATTCAAATTAAATCAGATGATACTGAGGGAATTAGACTGGAAAACGAGACTGAAAGTAGTAGATAAGTTTTTTCTCTTTGGGTAGCAAAATAATAGATGGTGGCTGAAGAACTGAGGATATAAAACGTAGACTGGCAATGGCAACAAAACCGTTTCTGAAGAAGAGATATTTGTTAACATCGAATATAGACTTATGTGTCAGGAAGCCTTTTCTGAAGATATTTGTCTGGAATGTAGCCATTTATTTAAGAGAATTTGTTAACATCGAATGTAGACTTATATTTTAGGAAGTTTTTTTCTGAAAATATTTCTCTTGTGTGTAGGCATGTATGGAAGTGAATGTAAGTGAAACAGTTCACACAAGAAGAGAATAGAAGCTTTTGAAATGTGGTGCTGCAATAGACTGCTGAAGCTTAGATGGGTAGATCACGGAACTATTGAGGAGCTGCTGAGTAGAATTGGGGAGACAAGAAATTTGTGGCACAACTTGACTAAAAGAATGGATTGGTTAATAGGACACATGGACACATTGTCAGGCATCAGGGGATCACTAATTTAGTACTGGAGGGAATTGTGGAGGCCGGGGGGGGGGAGGGGGGGTAGAAATCGTAGAGGGAGACCAAGAGATGAATACGGTAAGCAGGTCCAGAAGGATGTATGCTGTAGTATTTGTTAGTTATTCTGAGATGAAGAAGCTTGCACAGGAGAGAGTAGCGTGGAGAGCTGCATCAAACCAGTCTTCGGACTAAAGTCCACAACAATAACTTGCGGTCGACGACAGTGATGCCTACTTTACTCTCAAGACTGCATTCAGTATCGCTCAGTCCTGCCTCGGACCTGTTTTTATGGTTGTGTTGGTTGTACGTTAACAGTAGTACACAGTAGCATAGAAACAACTGATGAACAGTTCGACTGATAAGCACGCAATACGTGGGTTCAGTGAACGCACTGGGAAAGCCGCACGACAACGCTATGTTCAGCTGTTTCCACAGTGACTGCACCTACACACAGACGCCCACGAATAACCGCATCCTCTCGTGTTTCTACTTTTTGGTGATTGCTTATTATAGACATATTCACTGTCTGAAAGAATTTTCACAGAAACAAACATAATTCTGGAAACGAAGCTGAATAAGTCCTAATTATATTGTTACTCTGTAACGAGTAACTGGAGACCACAGGCCCCATATACAGAAGTACTCAGAAAATGTCCCTGAATAACCTCCGAAATTTTATTGGTGGAGTTCTAGTTCACCCCGTATATTATCAATGAAATATTTATCTTGTGCATTTTACTTATTCTGCCTTGGGACAGGTACCTTAATTTTGCTCCACATAACACCGTGTCCCTCCTTCCGCAATTTGTATACCATTGATTTACTTAACGTTTGCTTTCCAGTATTTGGTTGCACCTTCAGTGGTCTTCTCTGTCGGCTTTGTCACACCTTTCTCGTTCCCATTAACTGTAGAATTAGTGAAGTTAACAGCAAGCTATTGCTGTTTCCCGCGTTGTGCTTTGTCAGGTGACGAGGCACTTGGCTACCTTAAGAGAGCGGATTTAGCCTCGGGCGCCACACAAACACAAGTGACCGTTGCAAGCCAACACCCAGTGACACCCAAGAGCAAAGCATCCGCTTGCGTCAATAGCCGCAGAGCGAATGACGTCGCGTGCTGCGGCGTAGAGCAGTCCCGGCAGGTCGGAAGTGTGACGTTTATCGCTTCCCCCTCCTCCAAGCAACCGTAAGTTGCCCGATCACTCTCCGTACTCGATTTGTGAAGTAACAACGCGCCCTACTTCGAATTGGAACGTGACTGTACCTAGTCACATCATCTAGACACTTCCTGGTATATCCGGGCAACCGGTTCACCTTGTCGAGTAGTAACTTGGATTTTCGTAAGTCTTGCATATGTACAATGCCAAACCGTAATGACTTTCCTTCCAGAATGAAACATTGTTCGAAAGAACTCCAGTTGTCCAGCAGGTCTACCACCATGGAACACTGCATTTATGCGGGATAAACCATGACTTTTTTTTGAGGCAACAGTCTTCTGACTGGTCTGATGGACCCAACACTAATTTCTCTCTTCCGACCTTTTCATCTCAAAGTAGCACTTGCAGCCTACATCCTCAATCATTTGCTGGATATATTCCAATCTCTGTCTTCCTCTACAGTTTTTGTCCTCTACAGCTCCCCCTGGTACCATGGAAGTCATTCCCTGATGTCTTAACAGATGTCCTATCATCTTGTCGCTTCTCCTTGTCAATATTTTCCACATATTCCTTTCCTCTCCGATTCTGCACAGAACTTCCTCATTCCTTACCCTGTCAGTCCACCTAATTTTCGTCTGTAGCATCACATATAAAATGCTTTGGTTTTCTTCCGTTGCGGTTTTCCCACAATCCGTGTTTCACTGCCAGACAATGCTGAGCTCCAAACGTACATTCTCAGAAATTTCTTCCTCAAATTAAGGCCTATGTTTTAGTAGACTTCTCTTTGGCAGGAATGCAATTTTTTGCCATAGCGAGTCTGCTTTTGATGCCCTCCTTGCTCCGTCCGTCATTGGTTATTTTACTGCCTAGGTAGCAGAATTCCTTAACTTCATTGACTTCGTGACCGTCAATCCTGATGTTAAGTTTCTCGCTGTTCTCATTTCTACTACTTCTCATTACCTTCGTCTTTCTCCGATTTACTCTCAAACCATACTGTGTACTCATTAGACTGTTCATTCCGTTCAGCAGATCATTTAATTCTTCTTCACTTTCACTCAGGATAGCAATGTCATCAGTGAATCGTATCATTGATATCCTTTCACCTTGAATTTTAATTCCACTCCTGAACCTTTCATTTGTTTCCATCATTGCTTTTTCGATGTACAGACTGAAGAGAAAGGATGAAAGACTACATCCCTGTCTTACACCCTTTTTAATCCGAGTACTTCGTCTTGGTCGTCCACTATTATTACTCAAAAAAATGGTTCAAATGAATCTGAGCACTATGGGTCTTAACATCTGAGGTCATCAGTCCCCTAGAGCTTAGAACTACTTAAACCTAACTAACGAAAGGACACCACACACATCCATGCTCGAGGCAGGATTCGAACCTGCGACCGTAGCGGTCGCGCGGTTCCAGACTGAAGCGCCTAGAACTGCTCGGCCACACCGGGCGGCTATTATTATTCACTCTTGGCTCTTGTATATATTGTGTATTACCTGTGGTGTCACCGCCAGACACCACACTTGCTAGATGGTAGCTTAAATCGGCCGCGGTCCATTAGTACATGTCGGATCCGCGTGTCGCCACTGTCAGGATCGCAGATCGAGCGCCATCACACGGCAGGTCTCGAGAGACTGACTAGCACTCGCCCCAGTTGTACGACGACGTTGCTAGCGACTACACTGACGAAGCCTTTCTCTCATTTGCCGAGAGACAGAATAGCCTTCAGCTAAGTCCATGTCTACGACCTAGCTAGGCGCCATTTGTAACATTGCATGTATCTAAAGAGTCTCACTTGTATCGCCACAATCTCCAGATGGCTCATCAAGAACGATGTATACAAAGGATGGATTAAAGTTAAGTATTCGAGAAGCTACGTACTTTTCTTTATAACATTCATTACGTATCCTGTTTCAGACCTCACTCCATCCTTCGAGAGTTAGCGCGTGCATCTTGGCCGCCACTTTCAATTAGTGTGCGTAGTGTTGGCAAGTCTGCCGACACTACATTACCCATCTCTCCCTATAGCCCTCCCATATTTTACTCACTGAACCATTTTACTTTGCCGAACGCTTTTTCCAGGTCGACAAATCCTACGAACATATCTTGATTTTTCTCTAGTTCTGCCTTCATTATCAACCGCAACGTCAGAGTTGACTCTCTGTGCCTTTAGTTTTCCTAAAGCCAAACTCATCGTCATCTAACACAGCTTTAGTTTTCTTTTCCATTCTTCTGAATATTATTATTGATAGTAACTTGGATGCATGAGCTGTTAAACTGATTGTGCGATTATTTTCTCACTTGTCCGCTCTTGCAGTCTTCTAAATTGTGTGGATGGTATTTTTCGGAAAGTCAGATGGTATGTGGCCAGACTCATACATTCTACATATCAACGTGAATAGTCGTATTGTTGCCACTTTCCTCAATGATTTTAAATTATGATGGAATGTTGTCTATATCTTCTGCCTTTTTGATCTGAGGTATTCCAAAGCTCTCTTAAATTCTGATTCTAATACTGGATCCCCTCTCTCTTCTAAATCAACTCCTGTTTATTCTTCTATCACATCAGGTAAATCTTCCCCCTCATAGAGGCCTTCAATGTACTCTTTCCACCTATCCTCTGCATTTAACAGTGGAATTCCCGTTGAATTCTTAATGTTACCAACCTTGCTTTTAATTTCACTGAACTTTCCTATATGCTGACTCAGTCCTTCCAAAAATCATTTCTTTCTCGATTTCTTCACATTTTTCGTGCAGCCATTTCGTGTTAGCTTACCTGCACTTCCTATTTATTTCATTTCTCAGCGAGTTGTATTTCTGTATTGCTGAATTGCCCTGAAAGTTTTTGTACTTTCTTCTTTCATCGATCACCTGAAGTATTTTTTCTGTTATCCACGGTTTCTTTGCAGTTACCTTCTTTGCACCTATGATTTTATTTCCAACTTCTGTGATTGCCCTTCAACTGTACTGCATGCTGAGCTATTCATTATTGCTGTTTCTATAGCCTTAGAGAACATCAAGTGCACCTCGTATTCCTTAGTACTTCCATATCCCACTTGTTTGGGTACTAATTCTTCCAGATTAATGTCTTAAACTTCAGCCTACTCTTCATCACTACTACATTGTGATCTGAGTCTATATCTGTTCCTTTGTACGCCTTAGAACCCAGTATCTGATTTCGCAGTGTCTGTCTGATCATGATATAATCTAAATCTTCCCGTATCACTTGGGCTTTTACAAGCATACCTCCTCCTCTTGAGAGTGTTAATCAGAGTATTCGCTATTACTAGCAGAAATTTATTATAGAACTCAATTAGTCGTTCTTCTTTCTTATTCCTTGTCCAAAGCCCATATTCTCCTGTATCCTTTTCTTCTAATCCTTCCCCTACAACTGCATTCCAGTCCCCCGTGACTACTGGATTTTTATCTCCCTTTACGTACTGTGCTACCCTTTCAATGTCCTTGTATAGGTGCACCATACAATCCAGTATCTGATTTCGGAATATCTGTCTGACCATGATGTAATCTAATTGAAATCTTCCCATATCACCTGGCCTTTTCCAAGTATACCTCCTTCTCTTGTGATTCTTGAACACAGTATTCACTATTACTAGCTGAAACTTGTTACAGAACTCAATTAGTCTTCCTCCTCTTTCATTCCTTGTCCCAAGCACATATTCTCCTGTAACCTTTTGTGCTACTCCTTCCCCTACAACTGCATTCCAGTCCCCCATGACTACTAGATTTTCATCCCCTTTTACACACTGCATTACCCTTTCAATATCCTCATACACTTTCTCTATCTCTTCATCTTCAGCTTGCGACGTCGGCATGTATACCTGAACTATCGTTGTCAGTGTTGGTTTGCTGTCGATTCTGATAAGAACAACCCTATCACTGAACTGTTCACAGTAACACACTCTCTGCCCTAGCTTTCTATTAATAACTAATCCTACTCGTTATACCATTTTCTGCTGCTGTTGATTGTACCCTATACTCATCTGACCAGAAATCCTTGTCTTTTTTTCGCTTCACTGACCCCTACTATATCTAGATTGAGCCTTTGCATTTCCCTTCTCAGCTTTTCTAGTTTCCCTACCATGGTCAAGTTCGTGACATTCCACGCCCTGACTCATAGAATGTTATCCTTTCTCGTGGTAACCTCCCCCTTGGCAGTCCCCTCCAGGAGATCCGAATGGGGGACTATTTTGGAATCTTTTGCCAATGGAGAGATCATCATGACGCTTCTTCATTTACAGGCCACATGTCCTGGCGATACACTTTATGTGTCTTTGATGCAGTGGTTTACATTGCCTTCTGCATCCTGATGCCGTTGATCATTATTGCTGATTCTACATCTACATCTATACTCCGCGAGCCACCCTACGGTGTGTGGCGGAGGGTACTTATTGTACCACTATCTGATCCCCCCTTCCCTGTTCCATTCACGAATTGTGCGTGGGAAGAACGACTGCTTGTAAGTCTCCGTATTTGCTCTAATTTCTCGGATCTTTTCGTTGTGATCATTACGCGAGATATATGTGGGCGGTAGTAATATGTTGCCCATCTCTTCCCGGAATGTGCTCTCTCGTAATTTCGATAATAAACCTCTCCGTATTGCGTAACGCCTTTCTTAAAGTGTCCGCCACTGGAGCTTGTTCAGCATCTCCGTAACGCTCTCGCGCTGACTAAATGTCCCCATGACGAATCGCGCTGCTTTTCGCTGGATCATGTCTATCTCTTCTATTAATCCAACCTGGTAAGGGTCCCATACTGATGAGCAATACTCAAGAATCGGACGAACAAGCGTTTTGTAAGCTACTTCTTTCGTCGATGAGTCACATTTTCTTAGAATTCTTCCTATGAATCTCAACCTGGCGCCTGCTTTTCCCACTATTTGTTTTATGTGATCATTCCACTTCAGATCGCTCCGGATAGTAACTCCTAAGTATTTTACGGTCGTTACCGCTTCCAATGATTTACCACCTATGGCATAATCGTACTGGAATGGATTTCTGCCCCTATGTATGCGCATTATATTACATTTATCTACGTTTAGGGAAAGCTGCCAGCTGTCGCACCATTCATTAATCCTCTGCAGGTCTTCCTGGAGTACGTACGAGTCTTCTGATGTTGCTACTTTCTTGTAGACAACCGTGTCATCTGCAAATAGCCTCACGGAGCTACCGATGTTGTCAACTAAGTCATTTATGTATATTGTAAACAATAAAGGTCCTATCACGCTTCCTTGCGGTACTCCCGAAATTACCTCTACATCTGCAGATTTTGAACCGTTAAGAATGACATGTTGTGTTCTTTCTTCTAGGAAATCCTGAATCCAATCACAAACCTGGTCCGATATTCCGTAAGCTCGTATTTTTTTTCACTAAACGTAAGTGCGGAACCGTATCAAATGCCTTCCTGAAGTCCAGGAATACGGCATCAATCTGCTCGCCAGTGTCTACGGCACTGTGAATTTCTTGGGCAAATAGGGCGAGCTGAGTTTCACATGATCTCTGTTTGCGGAATTCTTACGCCTTTTAAGGTAGTTTCCCCATCCCAAGGACGGGAGAGTGCCCTGAACCTCTGTCTGCTCCTCCACCCTCTTTGACAAGGCCATTGGCAGAAAGAGGGTGAATTCTTATGCCGGAAGTCTTCGACGGTCAATGCTGGTTATTAATCAAATTTTAAGTGGCGTGGGGATTCGAACCCGGGACCGATGACGTTTTTATTACTAATCCAAGACGCGTATCGCAAACCATGGGGTACGATGACTTACAATGTACCTGGCGGCAACACGTGGGATTATTACAACCCCGAAATACAGATACCAATACTGATGTGGAGCCTCAGTTCTGGGAGACAATACAGTTTAGGTACTTCAGCATTACCGAATACATAGATGATATGTGCATGCGGGGAGCAATTCAACATGAAGTGACCAGGCACCTGAAACATCACATGTTTGATTGGGCCCTCTTCCAGGCTGGTCTCCTTTTGCGAGTTGACGAACTGGAAGACGAAATACTGCGAGATAGTTCAAAGAAATGTAACGACGTCCTTGAACATCCTGAGAATGAAGATGTCACGGAGTTCACGAGAAATACAGCACCACAGGCAAAAACAGACAGAGACAACTGTACACTACCCGCACAACAAGGAGAATATGGTCTAAACAAATGTAGACCCTATATTACACCAGTTCATTTTGTCTACGGGGTTAGCACACACAGTCACTACGAAAAACACAACAGTAAGGTAGCTGAACAGAAAGACACATCCTGCACCGGCACAACACCAGACACAAACACCCCAGAAACGGACATACTACAGTCACCTTTCACGAACAAGTCCCCGGAAGAGATCCAGAACAATAAGTCACTATCAGGGGAAGTGCTCAGCGAAAATTCATCAAATGTCACACTGCCAGAAACCATAAAGCAGGAAAAACATGCTGCACTGCAAAATTACCCGAAATCGGAACAACAAACAAACAGTCAAGAGCACCAACCAGACACAACCAAGGACCCCCAGCTGGATACCGTTAATCACATGAACTACGAAAACTTAGAAGCTAACCTACGGCTTAGCAGACTAGAAGGATATACACTCCTGGAAATTGAAATAAGAACACCGTGAATTCATTGTCCCAGGAAGGGGAAACTTTATTGACACATTCCTGGGGTCAGATACATCACATGATCACACTGACAGAACCACAGGCACATAGACACAGGCAACAGAGCATGCACAATGTCGGCACTAGTACAGTGTATATCCACCTTTCGCAGCAATGCAGGCTGCTATTCTCCCATGGAGACGATCGTAGAGATGCTGGATGTAGTCCATGTAGTCCTGTGGAACGGCTTGCCATGCCATTTCCACCTGGCGCCTCAGTTGGACCAGCGTTCGTGCTGGACGTGCAGACCGCGTGAGACGACGCTTCATCCAGTCCCAAACATGCTCAATGGGGGACAGATCCGGAGATCTTGCTGGCCAGGGTAGTTGACTTACACCTTCTAGAGCACGTTTGGTGGCACGGGATACATGCGGACGTGCATTGTCCTGTTGGAACAGCAAGTTCCCTTGCCGGTCTAGGAATGGTAGAACGATGGGTTCGATGACGGTTTGGATGTACCGTGCACTATTCAGTGTCCCCTCGACGATCACCAGTGGTGTACGGCCAGTGTAGGAAATCGCTCCCCACACCATGATGCCGGGTGTTGGCCCTGTGTGCCTCGGTCGTATGCAGTCCTGATTGTGGCGCTCACCAGCACGGCGCCAAACACGCATACGACCATCATTGGCACCAAGGCAGAAGCGACTCTCATCGCTGAAGACGACACGTCTCCATTCGTCCCTCCATTCACGCCTGTCGCGACACCACTGGAGGCGGGCTGCACGATGTTGGGGCGTGAGCGGAAGACGGCCTAACGGTGTGCGGGACCGTAGCCCAGCTTCATGGAGACGGTTGCGAATGGTCCTCGCCGATACCCCAGGAGCAACAGTGTCCCTAATTTGCTGGGAAGTGGCGGTGCGGTCCCCTACGGCACTGCGTAGGATCCTACGGTCTTGGCGTGCATCCGTGCGTCGCAGCGGTCCGGTCCCAGGTCGACAGGCACGTGCACCTTCCGCCGACCACTGGCGACAACATCGATGTACTGTGGAGACCTCACGCCCCACGTGTTGAGCAATTCGGCGGTACGTTCACCCGGCCTCCCGCATGCCCACTATACGCCCTCGCTCAAAGTCCGTCAACTGCACATACGGTTCACGTCCTCGCTGTCGCGGCATGCTACCAGTGTTAAAGACTGCGATGGAGCTCCGTATGCCACGGCAAACTGGCTGACACTGAGGGCGGCGGTGCACAAATGCTGCGCAGCTAGCGCCATTCGACGGCCAACACCGCGGTTCCTGGTGTGTCCGCTGTGCCGTGCGTGTGATCATTGCTTGTACAGCCCTCTCGCAGTGTCCGGAGCAAGTATGGTGGGTCTGACACACCGGTGTCAATGTGTTCTTTTTTCCATTTCCAGGAGTGTATTTCAAACAGCTCTTCGCTATGTAATACGAACTAAGAATGAAAACTGGGATAAAATCTGCTTTCCAACCTCAGAACAAACTGACAGGACGATCCTAAGTGTTGAAAGTCTGCCAAAGAACCCCAAAGAACTATGTAAGCTTTTAGGAGAGGCATGTGCGCGAAAGGGATAGGGCCTAAACCTAGGGAAAGTACACGGACTTCGTGAGAGCACATGGAAGTGTGTTTCTGGAGTTTAAAGAAACCACACCCAAGTGTTTTTCTTTACTATATATCCATTATGAAGGTAATACAACTAAACTGCCAGGGCAGTACCCTAGTAAACATCGAACTAGGTAGGCTCTCAGAAGAAACAAAAGCAGACATCGCCTGCGTTGAGGAACCTTTTCTGCGAGGCGGGAAGATTTCAGGGCTTCCCTTACGTTACATCACAATAGCAGTTACACAAAATGCGAAAGCCGCGACAATAGTATTTAATAAAAACCTCATAGTAACACAGATCATCCAGTTTTGACCTGAACACTTCTCTACAGCAGAAATAACAGACGGACAGGATGTATGGCTCATGTCGTCTATTTACGCTCAGTACTCGTACGATATAGAACCTTTCTTAGAGAAAATAAAAGAGATTGCACGACACTCATAAAGAAAAAGGCTGCTTATTCTAACCGGTATCAAAGTGAAATCCTCCTTATGGAACTCAGATAGAACTGACGACAGGGGACAACTAGTGGTTGACGTGGTAAATGAACGGAAGCTTTTCATACTGAATAGGGAGGGTCAGCCACATACTTACCACGGAGACGCCGGTGGTGCAAGTAACGTAGACGTTACCCTAGGGAATGCAAAATTTATTCCGCTAGTGAACACACGGAGGGTACTGGACAGAGCCACACACAGCGAGAACAACGCAATCGTCATTACCACAGACAGATATGTCAATACACATAACATGGACCATGAACAGCAGCGTTTACTCATAGGAAGAGCTGACGGGCAAAACGTTCGAGACACAGTTGAGGCGTCGTCTATACACACAGTTCAAGGCAGTATAGATTACAAAATGCATGCACCGACAGAGGTCCTACAAAGAGCACAGGAAGCAGCTATACCACGGGATAAAACTGGGTGGGGGCAGAAACAACGGTGGTCAACAGAACTGGCAAGATTAAGGAAGGATTCACCGGACGAAAGAAAGTACTACCAACAAGCAAAGACACCTCCTGAAAGACAGATTAAGACTTGACCTGTATCGTGACGCAAAACAGAAATACCAAAAACAACTAAAGACAACAGGCAAACTACTGGACCAATTTCGTCAAAACCCAGCTACAGAACGACATCTGGGGATAATGTTTCAAAATAGAAACAGAACGAGTTAAGACACCGATAGTTCTGTCAACACTAAAACAAGCTGACGGCACAATGACCAGAGCATGGAGAAGCACAGAAGAATATCTTCTGAACAGGCTCCTCCCAGGTGACGACCGAACACAAGACGAGCGACATCACGCTGACCTAAGAGAGAGCATGAGGCAACCATACATCAGTGACAGTGTAACGATATCATTCTCACAAGAAGAAGTCGCGACGGCAATCAGCAAGCTTAAAAACCGAAAAGCACACGGCCCAGACCAAATACTTTCAGAAATATTAAAACAAATAGTAACACAAATCACACCTTTTATTAATAACATGTTTAACGAGACACTACTAACAGACAGAATTCCAAACCTCTGGAAAACTGCTAATGTAGTAATAATCAGGAAATCACAAGACAAAGAGCCAACAGATCCCAAAACGTGCCGACCGATCTGCCTCTTAAACACTCTCGCCAAGGTACAGGAAGGGCTCGTGTGTGAACGCTTACAATAACACAGAAACCTCCTCGGACTAACCCCCCATCAATTCGGCTTCAGGGAAGGTAGATCAATAGAAGATGCCATCAACCAAGCACTGGCAGTTACAAATAGCATCAGTGACAAATACGTGGCCGCCGTGCTAATAAACATAGCCGGGGCTTTTGACAATTTATGGTGGCCGTGCCTCTTCGGCAGGTTAAGGGAAATGAGGCTATGAGCTCCCCTATACAATAGCCTCCTCGACTACAGCAGAGGCAGAGTGGCGGAGTGGAGGGCTGGTACACGCAAGGCTGTGAAGAGAATAACGGAGGGATGTCCACAGGGTTCGATCTGCGGACCAATATTCTGAGATATCGCAATCGAGCCCTTGCTGAACACACTGGACGGCGACGATAGGGTAAGAGGTGTGGTGGCGTACATAGATGACCTGCTCATAGTGGTGTCAGCCGACTTGAGAGCAGCACTAGAGACAAAAGGCACATAACGATTTCAGAAAATTAACAGTCGGTGCAAAGAAAATAAATTAAAAATCAGATGTTATCTGAATTCCGTCCTTATGGCTGGGAGCTCCCGTTTCTTGTATTTAGAACACAGAGAGAAGACAGTATTAGATCATAATAGTCAGAGGACCGCCTTCTGCCATCCTAGTGATTGAAAGAGTTTTTTTTTGTATTTTGTGACTGGAGTTCTTCGTCGTCACAGACGTGTACAAGAACCATCACTCCGATGCACCGGACGCGGTACATACGGTGATATTGCTAATTGCTTTGGCTTATTAGGACTATAAAGCTAAACAGCTGTGATCACGTAAATTTTGTTTCCACTGAGGTTGCACACCACTGTACATCATCTTTGAAAGTAGTGTCTTCTAATGTTTGGTACGTAGGTGATGTCAGACATCTCGAGTTATTTATATTAGATCGCATAGCCATAAAAAGGGGCAGATTTGGGCAACTGATCAATCATATTAGTTAGGAAATCCATTTGTATCTCTTTATGTCCATTGGACATTGATATACATTTGTAATGTATAAAGGGATTTTAATCCACAATAACTGTATAAGCAGGAACAGCATTTATCATTTGTAGTTACTAGTCCCCTTAATCATTCATTTATATTTATGTTGTAATTTATGTGTTAAACAGCAAGAAGGAGGAGATAATATCACCATTAAGAGATCCTAAGATGTGCTTCAGGGGGTAGTCAGACATGGCCAAATCTTCATTTTCGCGTTCAGTATTTTCCGTTGCGCACATTCATTTTACACCCGCCTGCAGGAGCATCTTGGACCTTATGACGAAAGAACTCGACATTTTAAGTTGTTGGGTAAACACACAATCAAGAGAGACACTTTTAAAGATGTGATACTCACCATTTCATGAACAGCGCTGAGTCGCATGGCGCATGCTCGCTAGTGACGGAGTACACCTACCTCAACTTGTTGGCGAACGATACGGTTCCATAGATGCCTCCCGACGTCGTTATTCACCAGGATGGTGAAGGCCCAACGACCCTCCTTGCCCCCCCCCCCCATAAATATGATGTTACCATATTTCTCCAGGAGACGTTTCCAGGGCGTTGGATCGGAAATTGAGTGGGGAGGAGTGTGGGAGGTACCATTGCCTGGGTCCCTCGGTCTGCCGATCTGACTCTTGTATTTCAGTGCATGGCGATTTCTCAAGGGCATTGTTTACAGAACACGGAGATTCCAGATGTAGTAGATTTTAGACAAAGAATCTACACCATGGCCGGGACCATAACACCTGACAAGCTTATGAGCGTGTGGAGAGGAGTGGAGAATCGTTTTGATATTTGTCGAGCAACGAACGGTGCCCGCATTGGACTGTATCAATATGCATAAAAATGTTCGAACTCCCGTATATGATGTTGGATAATGTACTTATAAACCTTTATACACTGAAGCGCCAAAGAAACTGGTATAGCCATGCGTATTCAAATACAGAAATACGTAAACAGGTAGAATACGGCGCTGCGATCTGCAACGCTTATATAAGACAACAAATGTCTGTCGCAGTTGTTAGATCGGTTACCGCTGCTGCAACGGCAGGTTATCAAGATTTAAGTGAGTTTGAACGTGGTGTTATAGTCGGCGGACGAGCGATGAGACACAACATCTCTCTTCACAAGTGTACCGTGAATATCAGGAATCCGGTAAAACATCAAATCTACGACATCGCTGTGGCCAGAAAAAGATCCTGCAACAACGGGACCAACGACGACTGAACACAATCGTACAATGTGACAGAAGTGCAACCCTTCCGCAAACTGCTGCAGATTTCGGTGCTAGGCCATCAAGAAGTGTCAGCGTGCGAACCATTCAAGGAAACATCATCGATATGGACTTTCGGAGCCGAAGGCCCACTCATTTACCCTCAATGACTGAACGATGCAAAGCTTTATGCCTCGCCTGGGCCCGTCAACACCGACATTAGACTGTTGATGACTGGAAACATGTTGCCTGGTCGGACGAGTTCCGTTTCAAATTGTATTGAGCGGATGGACGTGAACGGGTATCAAGGTTTCATGAAAGCATGGACCCTGCATGTCAGCAGGGGACTGTTCAAACTGGTGGAGGCTCAGTAATGACGTGAGGCGTGTGCAGTTGTAGTGATACGACTCTGACAGGTGATACTTACCTAAGCATCCTGTCTGATCACCTGCATCTATTCATGTCCATTGTGCATTCCGACGGACTTGGGCAATTCCAACCAGACAATGCAACACTCCACATGTACAGAATTGCTACAGAATGGCTTCAGGGAAATTATTCTGTATTTAAATGCTTCCGCTGGCCACCAAACTCCCCAGACATGAACATTATTGAGCATATCTGGATTTTCTTGCAACGTGCTGGTCAGAAGGGAACTCCACCCCCTGGTGCTCCTAACGGTTTATTGACAGATCTGCAGGATTCACAGTGTCAGTTCCCTCCAGCACTACTTCAGACATTAGTCGAGTCCACGCAGCGTCGTGTTGTGGCACTTCTGCGTTCTCGCGGGGGTACTACACTATATTAAGCAGGTGTACCAGTTTCTTTGGCTCTTCAGTGTAGTTACTGAAATAAAAGCAAATGTTTCTGTGTACGTCAAGCGTGGACATGTGCTATGTATAAAGAAGTGTCACAGATTCCTGTAGGAGGTAGTATTTGTCAAAACTAGAAGATAAGAATCTATAATGATATGCTGGAAATCAATACCTTTGTAGATATGGGCCAGCCTGTCATCTCGTTCCCATCTGTTTCGTACGTAAACACAGACACTATAGACAGTGCTGCAAGGTTTACCACGCATTCCGACATGTTCTTCAACCCTTCTTCGCAGTAAATCACACACGCTTTCAAGTACACATGGCGCCATTCGGATTGCGTCACATACACTCCTGGAAATTGAAATAAGAACACCGTGAATTCATTGACCCAGGAAGGGGAAACTTTATTGACACATTCCTGGGATCAGATACATCACATGATCACACTGACAGAACCACAGGCACATAGACACAGGCAACAGAGCATGCACAATGTCGGCACTAGTACAGTGTATATCCACCTTTCGCAGCAATGCAGGCTGCTATTCTCCCATGGAGACGATCGTAGAGATGCTGGATGTTGTCCTGTGGAACGGCTTGCCATGCCATTTCCACCTGGCGCCTCAGTTGGACCAGCGTTCGTGCTGGACGTGCAGACCGCGTGAGACGACGCTTCATCCAGTCCCAAACATGCTCAATGGGGGACAGATCCGGAGATCTTGCTGGCCAGGGTAGTTGACTTACACCTTCTAGAGCACGTTGGGTGGCACGGGATACATGCGGACGTGCATTGTCCTGTTGGAACAGCAAGTTCCCTTGCCGGTCTAGGAATGGTAGAACGATGGGTTCGATGACGGTTTGGATGTACCGTGCACTATTCAGTGTCCCATCGACGATCACCAGTGGTGTACGGCCAGTGTAGGAGATCACTCCCCACACCATGATGCCGGGTGTTGGCCCTGTGTGCTTCGGTCGTATGCAGTCCTGAGTGTGGCGCTCACCTGCACGGCGCCAAACACGCATACGACCATCATTGGCACCAAGGCAGAAGCGACTCTCGTCGCTGAAGACGACACGCCTCCATTCGTCCCTCCATTCACGCCTGTCGCGACACCACTGGAGGCGGGCTGCACGATGTTGGGGCGTGAGCGGAAGACGGCCTAACGGTGTGCGTGACCGTAGCCCAGCTTCATGGAGACGGTTGCGAATGGTCCTCGCCGATACCCCAGGAGCAACAGTGTCCCTAATTTTCTGGGAAGTGGCGGTGTGGTTCCCTGCGACACTGCGTAGGATCCTACGGTCTTGGCGTCCATCCGTGCGTCGCTGCGGTCCGGTCCCAGGTCGACAGGCACGTGCACCTTCCGCCGACCACTGGCGACAACATCGATGTACTGTGGAGACCTCACGCCCCACGTGTTGAGCAATTCGGCGGTACGTCCACCCGGCCTCCCGCATGCCCACTACACGCCCTCGCTCAAAGTCCGTCAACTGCACATACGGTTCACGTCCACGCTGTCGCGGCATGCTACCAGTGTTAAAGACTGCGATGGAGCTCCGTATGCCACGGCAAACTAGCTGACACTGACGGCGGCGGTGCACAAATGCTGCGCAGCTAGCGCCATTCGACGGCCAACACCGCGGTTCCTGGTGTGTCCGCTGTGCCGTGCGTGTGATCATTGCTTGTACAGCCCTCTCGCAGTGTCCGGAGCAAGTATGGTGGGTCTGACACACCGGTGTCAATGTGTTCTTTTTTCCATTTCCAGGAGTGTACAAGGTTCACACGATCCTGTGACGTCTGCAGATTGTTGATGGGTTCGGCATAGACCAACGCCTTTAAATGCATCCAGACCAACAAAACCAATGGATTCAGGTGCGCTGATCGGGGAGGTCACGCACCTCGGCCAGTACGACTCCCATCAAATTTTGCGTTCATGTACTATCACACGATACGGAGAGAACGTGGTCGTGCTCCACTGCGCGTAAACCTCAGTCGTTGTCTTTCTACCAGGGTAGCATTCTCCAAATGCTCAAATCTCTAAGAATTCCTAACAGGCCAAAATGCTGAGGTCATTGGTCCCTCGACTTACACACTACTTAAACTTACGCTAAGAACAACACACACACCCATGCCCGAGGGAGGACTCGAATCTCCGGCGGGAGTGACCGGGCAATCTGTGATATGGCGTCCTAAACCGCGCGGCCATTCCGCGCGGCAAAAACACCACAGACGATGCACAGAATGCAGGAGAAGAAAGTACTCTATTTTCATTAAATTTTCAAAAACCGTAAATGACGACATCATATGGACAAGACACCAAACTTTATGTAACTAAAAGCGACACAGCCTGCATCTGGCACAGTACTTCAAACACAATCGTGCGCAGTCGTCTCGAGATAGTCAAGCGGCAAGCAACACGAGAATAACGTTGCAATTTCGTCTAACAAAAGGACTTGCTCAAGAGATGAGAGTTTACGAAAACGACGTTATGAAATAAATTCCTCGGAGTTTCACAAGAAAGTCCAGTGGAAGTACTTCTCCCGTTGACAGCACACTTCGCAGCGCTTTAGCGGGCACATCTCTGTCTCTTTCCAAACACGCAGCTCTGATTGTCATAAACCACGCTCTTCAAAAGGACAGACATTTCTTAAATTTATTAAGTAGAGTAGAAATACAGGAATGAACAGTTCTAGGGATAAAAGTCACTAGTATATTGAAAAGCGACTCTCATAAAACTTAGTCATGTGAATGTATTTCCTTCTGAAATTAAGAACGCTAAATATTCTATCAAAAACAAAAGCTCATCTGGTTTTGACGGTCTTTCCAATAGAGTGTTAAAGATTTGTCCCCATGCAACAATCCCTATCTTATCTGAAATATATAATGCATGACTAACACAAGGCATTTTTCCAGAGAGGCTGAAATTTACCGTTGTTAAATCTCGCTTTAAAAAAAGGTAATAGGAGTGATGTCAATAACAACAGTCCTGTTCGACTGCTGACATCATTTTCCAAAGTTTTCGAGAAGGAGAAGTATTCTAGAACAGTACCTCACCTGAGAAACAATAATACTCTTAGCAAATCACAGTCTGAGTTTCAGAAGAGTTGCTGAACTGAGAATGTTATTTGCAAGTTCACTCACCAAATTTTAGAAGCATTAGATAACAGCACAGCGCCGGATGGTATTTTCTGCGACGTATCTAACGCATTTGACTGTATGACTCACAATATTATCCTAAAGTTTTTGGGTTAGATGGTATAAACAACCAATGGATAATTCATATCTAACCAAAAGAATGCAGAAAGTTGTACTTCGTAATTCAACGATAGTTGTCCAGCGGCATTATTCTGCTTGGGGAAAATCACGTGTGGCGTTTCCCATGGCTCAATCTTAGGTCTGCTATTGTTTCTCATATATATAAACGATCTTCCGTTTAATATTCAACATACAGAATTAGTTCTTTTTTCGGATGACACTACTATTGTAATCAGATCACGGATACATATAGCAACAGAAGAAATGGTAAATGATGTTCTTAAAAGTGTCAATGACTGGTTTTCTGCGAATGGTCTCACCATCAATTTTAAAAGGACACAACCTATTCATTCCTTCACATCTAGGGGTGCTACAACATTAATAAATGTATATTTTGGAATTCCTAAAGCAACGTAGTTCAACCACAGTTCCACTTAGAATCATTGCAAACCCTGGGGACAGACAAACCAGTAAGATGACATATTTTGCATATTTTCACATTCAGCAATGTCATAGGGATAATGTTCTGAGGTAAGTAATGTTTAAGAAGGAAAGTCTTCATTGCTCAAAAAGTGTTGTAAGAATAATGCATGGCGCTCACTGTTGATCGCCTTGTAGATATCTATTTAAGGAGTTGGACATTCTGACCACTACTTCACAGTATACTTATTCCCTCACAAAGATTGTTGCAAATAACACGCTGCAGTTCGATAGGAATGATTATCTACATAATTACAATACCAGAAGAAAAAATTACATTCATTACACCACATTAAGATGGTCTTTAGTGCAAAATGGGTGCACAATGCCGCAACTAAGATTTTGGGTAGCTTACCTATTGATATAAAATCGCTGACAAAAAGCAAAGTAAAATTTGAAAACCAGTAGATAAAGTTGTGCCTTGACAACTCCTGTTCTGTAGGAGGATTTCTATTATTACATTTTGTAAAAGGTGGTGGATAGAAATTACTAACTCATAACTGTAAATTTAATAAAAAAATAGAAAATATTATTAATATTCAACATGTAGCCATATTCACAGATTAATTTTCAATGTGAATGTAAAATGACTTATTCACATCCTTACGATTTAGCGTGCAGATAGTCCATGGAACATGAAATTAACTAACTTCATGAGGCAATTTAACAGGGCAAAATGATCTTCCGCGAAGCTCAGTAACGAACATCACATATTCATAACCTCCATCAATTGAAGAATATTCTTCACAGAAGTGTGACATTGGAGTTGCGGCGGGGCGGTGTCGGTCGTCTGTGTTGTTGTTAACTCTATCGTTCAGTCCACCTACCTCGATAGGGTTCTTGCCAATGCCCCTAAACTCTGTGGTAGCAGATACGTGCTAGGCAGTGTAAAGCAGCGTTGATGAAACCACTACCTAATACCTACCACACAGAGGCCGCTTAACTCTAGTTGAAAGTCAGTACCTGCAAGTCCATGATTAAAAAAACCGGGCGTTCGGGATATTCAGTCTACTTGCAGAAAAGCGTTTAAAATTAGATTAACTCTACTTTTTATTTATACTGAAACACGTAAAATGGCTACCAAGTCCGTATTTAATTTGGTGAAACGTTGTCATTGAAAGTTCACTGTCTGTATAACAAATATTCACTCGAGAAGCAGCCAGAATTTTAGCAAGTCCGACCCGACTAATTTTCACGTTCTACCAGTCACAAACCCACAACTATTCGCGAGTAAAACATTCGGTCGTTTCAGTGTTCTTCTTCGTAAGAGGTGCTCGCCAAAATGTGCCGTACAGAGCACGAAACACGCCACGCGGAGTTGTTACTACGACCAGTAAGTTCACACATTAATATCTCTCAAACTATTGAACTTAGAAACACCAAACTTTCTTTAAAATGTTCGTAACTCCAGTCGCTCCAGTAACGATATGTTCGAACCGAAATTAGCTCACTATTTCCTCACCTTACAGAGTATTTTTAAGGAACGATCTAACATCGTGTTATCCGTAGGCCGGCTAGCAAGCGACTCTCTCGAGGTACTCCCCTCTCTGCACACTCCTGTATTCACACGGGAACAGCTAATTCTGATTGGCTGTTGATCTAAATGACCAATCAGAACGTTCATTCCTGATCATTCTCGCGCCAAATCTTGCCTTATCCAATCACTAATTTGATAGTGATTAATGTCAGAAAAACTTCCATTTCTTGTATTATGTTTAATCAAAATAAACAGTGCGAAAAATTCTTAAAATTGATAAATAAACTTATTCCGCCTCTAACTTCCATTGTGGCTGCCCATTATACAAAAGCATGCTCACACCGACATAAGTCACCTGAATCGTGGTTGCAACATTTCCCACGGTTCGTTTGTACAAGGTTTTACGTAAAATGAAATATTAAATTTTAACGTATGTCCCACACTCTCTCTCAATCATTCTCACGCATTCACACAACAAAATGTAATCAAATAATAGTTTCGACCGACCTTTGTATTACGTAATGCAAAGTGACTCAAGTGTTAAAAAGAAAATTCTAATTAATTGATTTTTATGCACTGACAACTATGTAATAGCTTCAAGTGATAGTGAAAGTCAATCTGTTATTGTTCCTAGATTGGTTTTAAAAAAACAAGCGTAGGTTTTGGGACGTTTAGGTAATTCTCTTTATCTCCGGAACTATAACAAATAAACATCTGAAATTTTGACAGCATCATTCCATTAATAACAAAAGGCTGTGTACCAAATTTGAACAGAATCGAATAATAACTAATATGGATTGTTTAGATTCGTAGAGGGTATGATTCTCCGTATCGACTGAATGTTACGCTATGCAGTTCTCACGGAAGGCAGTGTCAGCTGTGCTGTGAGCAGAGCGGAAAAAAAAAAAAAAAAACAGCCATCCTGCAGCCACCGTGCTATATCCACATCTATCCCTACATCTACATATAAAGGACCAATCGGCTAAGACTTTCAGTCTTTTTATTTCGTGAGCAGTTCAAGATACCGAAACGAATTTTTGACAAGTGATAGTAGGCAGAGAGGCACGCAATTTCGTTGCACGTTTAATTAACGTAGCTGTTGCATAAACCGAGATAGTGAAGAAAGCTTTTTTTAACAGGACATTATACTTGTTAATGGCGACCGAAAGCTCTTTAAAAGATGAATACAGTGATACAACGCCTCCTAATGTTGGCATTAAAATTTTTCGAAAAAAGTGTTCGAGAAATGAGCTAATGGGTACGCGATAGCGAGAGCCGATATCTCGTGCAATGATGCACCTCTCACCCAGGTTTCTTGAAACAAGAACTTGCATTTGATACTACCAGAAGAGTAGAGTCCGAGAGGATCATATAGCCTTGAGGTATTCTGAAGGACATGACGTTTCGTTGTCGGTTGTGCTGAGATACCTGTTAAGGTGTCAGTAGTTCAAGCGTGAAGTGTATCATAATCAGTCTTCCAATGGAGTCCGAGGACGTGTGTTTCCGTTGGAAGGGTAAGTCTTGAGGTTGTCATGGCTGTTACAATGATGAAGAATTCGAGGCTCTTTTCGACAACGGAAATTTGATGACGCTCTTCAGGTCAGTTAGCTGGTTATATACCGTGCTAATGCATACCTCGTCGTCAGTGACTAACAGGACTGCCTCTGTTATAGAGTAAGTGCGCATGCGCCAAAGATAAACGTCCAATAACTGTGAAGCGTGAATGCGACATCTCTGGTGTCTGTCGACAAATCACTGCGGTCGTGGGCTTCGTTTGTTTAAAAGCTTTTGTTTTTCTACAAAAATGAAAAGTGTAATAACAGAGCAACGAATTGTCGTAACTTGGAAAAACTGGTACTGAAGCCTACATGTTACTAAAAGATGTGTGTGGCGAAACCTGTATATTATGAACGCGAATTTCCGTGTGGATGAAACGTTTCCAAGACGGCAAAGAAGACGTTGAAGATGACTCACGCCCAGGGCGCCTTTCAACACCAAAAGTGGAAGGAAGTATCGAAAAAGTAGGTAACCTGATTCGATTCGTCCGACGGTACAGTATTCGATCGATTGTTGAAATGTAAGGAAATGTAGGGAAATTTTACGTAACGAATTGAACATAAGAAAAGTATGTGCAAGGCTGGTACTGAGAATTATTACGATCGAACTAAAAGAAGTTGGTGAAAATGTTCGTACTAACGCTTTGAATACCACTGAAAGTACTCATAATATCTTGGAAAGGCTGAAAACATGGGACGAACCTTGGTTTTTCACTTACTGTCCAGAAAGTAAGTGCCAGACCATGCACTGGAAGGGCCCAACTTCACAAAGAGCGCAAAAAGCTCGAATGAGCAAATCAAGCTTCAGAGAGATGATGATTGTATTTTCGATTTTCATTGAATTATGTATATTCGCTGTACGACTATTAATAAACGTTACTACCTTGAAGTTCTTGCTCAACTCCGCGAGAAAATAAGTGAAACAACCCAAACTGTGGAAGAACAAGTCATTGGTTCTGCATGAAGACAACGCACTGTCTCATACGGCATTGTCTGTTTTCTAGCAAAGTACAGTAACCCAGCGTTAGATCATCAAGTTATTCGCCTCACATAGCGCGACGTGACTCTTATCTATTCCCCAAGGTCAAATCTCCACTAAAACGAACAAGATTTCAGGCTGTTGACGCAGTGAAAGAAAAAGCGGCATGTGTCACCAAGGAGCTCACCGAAGAAGACTTGCAGCACTCCTTCCCGCAGTGGACAATTCGTATAGACTTTTGTGGGGATACAGGAGGAGGGTATGTTGAGGCTGCCAATAACTAAATATGTATGTTTTTGAAATACTTTTTTCAGAATTAATCCGCTTGCTGCTGTACATGAATTTTTTTGTTTTTAGGAACACGACCAGTTTCGTGACGTCAGACAGCGTCTTCGGGTCTACATACGCCAGTAAAACACTAAACCCTGATACGGGAAGGCCAGGGACTTAGCCTACTCAAAATAAAATACTGTTCTTGAGTGATGAGTGTTTCAAATGGTTCAAATGGCTCTGAGCGCTATGGGACATAACATCTGAGGTCATCAGTCCCCCAGAACTTAGAACCACTTAAACCTAAGGACACCACACACATCCATGCCCAAGGCACGATTCGAACCTGCGACCGTAGCGGTCGCGCGGTTCCAGATTGAAGCGCCTAGAACCGCTCGACCACAGAGGCCGGCAGTTGCGGTTCCCATCAACTAGAACTATTTATAAGTTTCTGAAAATTTTTTGCAGCAATGTTTTATAGCCACATCTCGTATGGTGACCGACGAGAGGAGCGGCAGCTACTAGCTGGTAGGTACCCTACTGGCCATTAAAATTCCTACACCACGAAGATGACGTGCTACAGACGCGAAATTTAACCGACAGGAAGAAGATACTGTGATATGCAAATGATTAGCTTTTCAGAGCATTCACACAAGGTTGGCACCGGTGGCGACACCTACAACGTGCTGACGCGAGGAAAGTTTCCAACCGATTTCTCACACACAAACAGCAGTTGACCGCCGTTGATGGTGAAACGTTGTTGTGATGCCTCATGTAATGAGGAGAAATCCGTACCATGACGTTTCCGACTTTGATAAAGGTCGGATTGTAGCCTATCGCGATTGCGGTCTATCGTATCGCGACATTGCTGCTAGCGTTGGTCGAGATCCAGTGGCTGTTTGCAGAATATGGAATCAGTGGGTTCAGGAGGGTTACGGAACGTCGTGCTGGATCCCAACGGCCTCGTATCACTAGCAGTCGAGATGACAGGCATCTTATCCGCATGGCTGTATCGGAACGTGCAGCCACGTCTCGATCACGGGGTCAACAGATGTAGTGGGACATGAAATTGAAGCGTCACCCATCCACCAGTGTCAGCCCAGTTTGCAGGCGAATATAAGTTTAATTTATTTTGTTTATGTATTTTTGTAATATTTGTAATGGTTGTGAATTATCTAAAGTTTTGTGTTTATTTTTTATGTTTCATGTACGGAGAGGGCGGCGCAACGAACGGAGACAGCATCTTCACTGCCGGGACCAGAGAGAAAATTGCTGGCCACTATACGTTGCGGGTCGACAGCCAAAGAGCAACAGAAGATCCTGAAACCGAGTTGTTGCGTCGTGCTTCTAAAAATTGAAAATTAAGAATTTTGTAATGTTTCTACAACAATGACGTCATAGAAAGTTTAATCATGTTGTAAATGTTCAGTTCTGTCTTGTCAAGGCTCAGGTTCACGTCTATATGTAGGAAGATAATAAACTAGTGGATGCTACAAAAGTTTAAATACGTGTTCCGAGAATTTATTTATGAAGAATTATGTTGAGTAATTCATTTGACAAGATTATTAATTTTTGACAGCGTTCATCGCGAGTTTGAGTCTTGAAAGTTTATTCAATGTGGTTCTAATATCTATTAAAGCAGATAACCTGCATTAATATAATTTCTGAGGAGAAACAAACGACATCTAAATTGAAAAAGTTTACGCAAACCAATTGGACTGAGTGACGTAATTCTGCGCATACGACTCAAATGATGATGTTTTACAGTTTCGTTCAAGAACCATTCAGAGACAATTTAAAAAGAGTTTAAATAATTTTGAAGTGTATTGTAACTGACGTAGGTGACGAAGTCTGCACATGGTCATATGTCCAAAGAAAATCATTCATACAAAACTTACGTCGTTACACTACACAGATGGGGACGTTTGCAAGAGAACAACCATTTGCACGAACAGTTCGACGACGTTTGCAGCAGCATAGACTATCAGCTCGGAGACCATGGCTGCGGTTACCCTTGACGCTGCATCACATAGAGGAACGCCTGCGATGGTGTACTCAACGACGAACCTGGGTGCACGAATGGCAAAACGTCATTTTTTCGGATGAATCCAGGTTCTGTTTACAGCATCATGACGGTCGCATCCGTGTTTCGCGACATCGCGGTGAACGCACATTGGAAGCGTGTATTCGTCAGCGCCATACTGGCGTATCACCCGGCGTGATGGTATGGGGTCCCATTGCTTACACGTCTCGGTCACCTCTTGTTCGCATTGACGGCACTTTGAACAGTGGACGTTACATTTCAAATGTGTTACGACCCGTGGCTCTACCCTTCATTCGATCCCTGCGAAACCCTACATTTCAGCAGGACAATGCACGACCGCATGTTGCATGTCCTGTACGGGCCTTTCTGGATACAGAAAATGTTCGACCGCTGCTCTGGCCAGCACATTCTCGGATCTCTCAACAATTGTAAACGTCTGGTCAATGGTGGCCGAGCAACTGGCTCGTCACAATACGCCAGTCACTACTCTTGATGAACTGTGGTATCGTGTCGAAGCTGAATTGTCAGCTGTACATGTACACGCCATCCAAGCTCTGTTTTGACTCAATGCCCAGGCGTATCAAGGCCGTTATTACGGCCAGTGGTGGTTGTTCTGGGTGCTGATTTCTCAGGATATGTGCACCCAAATTGCTTGAAAATGTAATCACATGTCAGTTCTAGTATAATATATTTGTGCAATGAATACCCGTTTATCGTCTGCATTTGTTCTTGGTGGAGCTATTTTAATGACCGGTAGTGTAGTTCTCGCAATTTTATTGGCAGGAGGAAGGGGGTAGAAGTTAGTCCAAAAGGAAAGGGGCACTTAGTCACTTTGTTAGTTTTGCTCTATGGAAGCAGTGGCTGATGTATAGAAAATCTGCTAGGCGCGGTCCATACAGCGGTGCACTCGGGGAGGGAGTCTGACCGACGCCGCGTCCCTCGCTTTGCCTGCCTGAAGGGCGGCCGGCGGGCTCATCTGGGATTCCGGTCACGTCGCACTCTTATAAGCGCCGGCATTAAGCGCGCGCGCCGTATTAGCGCCTGA
Source organism: Schistocerca nitens (assembly GCF_023898315.1). Taxonomy (NCBI): domain Eukaryota; kingdom Metazoa; phylum Arthropoda; class Insecta; order Orthoptera; family Acrididae; genus Schistocerca; species Schistocerca nitens. Next base: position 693,717,666 of record NC_064619.1, on the reverse strand, counting down.
TTTATCCGGCAACTTTTGCGCCGGCGCGTCGCTCGCGCCCTCTGCTCGAGTGGCGGGGGGCGGCAGACCTTCCGCTCCCACAGTGTAACGCGGAGGCGTTCAGCCGGGAGTCACGCACCGCCGGCCCTCAGCGCGCACTCTGCTTCTGCGGGGGAGTCAACGACGCCTCCCCCCCCCTCCCCACCCTGCAACCTCCACGTGTTGATAATGATTTCGATCACTCGGGATCAACTCTATACCCCCTGCGCGCCAGATGCGCTCAATTAAAGCTCACAACGACATCACACGGCGAACGAATACCTGCGTTTTTTTATACACCGACATAAAAACTCGCAACAGAAAAAAAATACACTACTGGTCATTAAAATTGCTACACCAAGAAGAAATGCAGATGATAAACGGGTATTCATTGGACAAATATATTATAGTAGAATTGACATGTGATTACATTTTCACGCAATTTGGGTGCATAGATCCTGAGAAATCACTACCCGGAACAACCACCTCTGGCCGTAATAACGGCCTTGATACGCCTAGGCATTGAGTCAAACAGAGCTTGGATGGCGTGTACAGGTACAGCTGCCTATGCAGCTTCAACACGATACCGCAGTTCATCAAGAGTTGTGGCGAGCCAGTTGCTCGGCCACCGTTGACCAGACGTTTTCAATTGGTGAGAGATCTGGAGAATGTGCTGGCCAGGGCAGCAGACGAACATTTTCTGTATCCAGAAAGGCGTACAGGACCTGCAACATGCGGTCGTGCAATATCCTGCTGAAATGTAGGCTTTCGCAGGGATCGAATGAAGGGTAGAGCCACAGGTCGTAACGCATCTGAAATGTAACGTCCACAGTTCAAAGTGCCGTCAATGCGAACAAGAGGTGACCTAGACGTGTAACCAATGGCACCCCATACCATTACGCCAACGACTGTTAGCAGAATATGGAATCGGTGGGTTCAGGAGGGTAATACGGAACGCCGTGCTGGATCCCAACGGCCTCGTATCACTAGCAGTCGAGATGACAGGCATCTTATCCACATGGCTGTAACGGATCGTGCAGCCACGTCTCGATCACTGAGTCAACAGATGGGGTCGTTTACAAGACAACAACCATCTGCACGAACAGTTCGACGACGTTTGCAGCAGTATGGACTATCAGCTCGGAGACCATGGCTGCGGTTACCCTTGACGCTGCATCACAGACAGGAGCGCCTGCGATGGTTCAAATGGTTCAAATGGCTCTGAGCACTATGGGACTTAACATCTATGGGCATCAGTCCCCTAGAACTTAGAACTACTTAAACCTAACTAACCTAAGGACATCACACAACACCCAGCCATCACGAGGCAGAGAAAATCCCTGACCCCGCCGGGAATCGAACCCGGGAACCCGGGCGTGGGAAGCGAGAACGCTACCTCACGACCACGAGATGCGGGCGCCTGCGATGGTGTACTCAACGACGAACCTGGGTGCACGAATGGCAAAACGTCATTTTTTCGGGTGAATCCAGGTTCTGTTTACAGCATCATGACGGTCGCATCCGTGTTTGGCGACATCGCGGTGAACGCACATTGGAAGCGTGTATTCGTCATCGCCATACTGGCGTATCACCCGGAGTGATGATATGGGGTGCCATTGGTTACACGTCTCGGTCACATCTTGTTCGCATTGACGGCACTTTGAACAGTGGACGTCACATTTCAGATGTGTTACGACCCGTAGCTCTATCCTTCATTCGATCCCTGCGAAACCCTACATTTCAGCAGGATAATGCACGACCGCATGTTGCAGGTCCAGTACGGGCCTTTCTGGATACAGAAAAGTGTTCGGATGCTGCCATGGCCAGCACATTCTCCAGAACTCTCACCAATTGAAAACGTCTGGTCAATGGTGGCCGAGCAACTGGCTCGTCACAATACTCTAGATGAACTGTGGTATCGTATTGAAGCTGAATGGGCAGCTGTACCTGTACACGGCATCTAAGCTCTGACTCAATGCCCTGGCGTATCAAGGCCGTTATTACGGCCAGAGGTAGTAGTTCTGGGTGCTGATTTCTCAGGATCTATGCACCCAAATTGCGTGCAAATGTAATCACATGTCAGTTCTAGTATATTTGTCGAATGAATACCCGTTTATCATCTGCATTTCTTCTTGGTGTAGCAATTTTAATGTCTAGTAGTGTATTAATGCAACTCCCAGAATTCTCGGCAATATCGAATTTGAATTTTTCCAAGCGTCTTTAATATGCCGAGGGAAGACAGTATTACCGACGGGCTGCGTGGCTGTCTGGTTGACGGCTCGCCTACCATTGGAAATTAAAGACTGGTGGAAAACTTTAAAGTAGATTTTCTTGATGATTTTTCAGAGTGTCACCGAACTGCTTCGGTGGACTGATGACTCAGTACTGAGCTACACGTGCCATAAATATAAGAAAACGCAAAAGTCCGACTGCCGTGTGGCCTCCTAGTCAGTAACACGCCACAACCAGGCGCTGGATTGCGGTTTGTGGGGAGCGTGCAGCGACTTTTCCATATTTCGCAGTTAGCTCCGTATTATTATTTAAATTTCAGTGTTGGACATTAAAATTACAACATTAGGGAGGAGGCATAGAACGAACGTACAACTGGCAACTGCTTTGATATGCAAATGGTTAGCATTTCAGTGCACCGTCACGAAGCAGGTACGAGTAACTCCATGTATATTCTGCACATAAAAAAATAACTCTTCAATGCGTCAATTATTCAAAAATTGCATTTGCATGTCGTTTGTTGGTAAGAAGATCTTTTACGCTTCGTGTAAGAGGGAGAAATGTCAGGTACCACGTGTCGGAGGGTAGCACTCAGTTCACGAGATTTCAGACACATGTGACATCATTTTGACATCACAAACAGTATCTAACTCAGCAGGGACTGCTATCGACGTCCTTTAGGAACGATGTATGGTGGTAGGCAGTCACCATAGTGGACTCTTAATAGTTTATACTTTTCGTATCCTAATGGTTCAAATGGCTCTGAGCACTATGGGACTTAACATCTGAGGTCATCAGTCCCCTAGAACTTAGAACTATTTAAACCTAACTAAGGACATCACACACATCCATGCCCGAGGCAGGATTCGAACCTGCGCCTAGAACCGCCCGGCTACACCGGCCGGCTTTTCGTATCCTAACTTGCGTGTTATGAAAATGTGCGGTTTCAAGGCAACATCTCATAACAGATTTATAAAAAGACGACGTTTCTGGTACTAATTGTTAAGCGAGGGCTATTCAGAAAGTAAGGAACGACCAGTCGCTAAATGGAAACCACAGTGAAACCCAGTACTGTTTAATTTGCAACAGTTAGTTCCACCTTACGGCTACTTGTGTACATGAAATTAGAATTATATTAATATCTTCAGCTGCTGACGGGCGTTGATAGATATCAACGGGGACACCTGAAAATGTGTGCCCCTACCGGGAATCGAACCCAGGATCTCTTGCTTACATGGCAGACGCTCTATCCATCTGGGCCACCGAGGGCACAGAGGACTGTGCGACTGCAGGGACTATCTCGCGCACGCCTCCCGCGAGACCCACATTTTCACCTTATATGTCCACACACTACATTCGTAGTGTCCCTACCCAACACACTCATTACTCGTGGAAGACATTCTTACCAAGTCCCGTAAGAGTTCGGGTAATATGTATGCATCCGCACGGGAGAACAGACACCATATCCATGTAAGTATATACTTCTCTACATAGTCGCCGCTCCGATTTAGACGTCTGTCGTAGCGTTGTACCAATTTTCAACACCCTCGTCATAGAAGGAAGCCTCCTGTGCTTTCCGACAGTTTTCTGCGCTGGACTGCAGGTCGTTGTCTGTGCCAAAATGTTGACTTCATAGCCATCGCTTCATGTAAGCAGACATGAAGATCAGAGGCAGCCAGGTCTGGGCTGTATGGAGGGTGATGAAACACTACCGATCGAAAACGATGCAGGAGCATCCGAGAACTGTTATGAAGAAGGAATTACATGGCAGTTATGTAATGTGGGGTTGCATGACATCAGGCGAAATCTCTTGGCAGGCACCCATGCTTGGCGGGAGACGCTACTTTGTAGGCATCTTTATGTGCTCGCTGTGCTCTCAGAATTGATGTGACTAGATACACGGCCCAACAAAGCTTAATAGGATTTTCACTGTTGTTTCCATTTCGCGACCGATCATTCCTTACTTTCCGAACAGCCCTCGTAATTACACGTCACGTAATGACATATCAGCAGTTAAAACTTTCATGAGGTCTACAGCATAAAGTCTGAAGTTAGGTCATCGTGGTGTAGTGGTTAAGAGTGCTCTCTGAGGAGTGAGTTTCCACTGAATAATTTACAAATTAGGCAAGAAACACACAGATACGAGTAAACACGTCGATCATAAGTGGACTGTGGAGTCCAAAAACGCCTGAAACCGGCTAGAACTACTAAACCCAATAACAGGGCGCCGGCCGCTGAGGCCGAGCGGTTCTAGGCGCTTCAGCCCGGAACCACGAACCTGCCTCGGGCATGGATATGTGTGATGTCCTTAGGTTTGTTTGGTTTAAGTAGTTCTAAGTCTAGGGGACTGATGACCTCAGATGTTAAGTCCCATAGTGCTTAGAGCCAATAGCAGGGCGCGTCTGGAGTCTGTAGCCTTCTGCCATTATCCGCATGTATAAATCGCGTCCCCTGAAATTCTGAAAATACACGCTCCCCTCATCGCATTCCGCATCTGCCCACCTTCCCCAACAAACATAACATACAGCTTCATCTGCCTCCGGCATCTTCTTCTCCTCCTGGAGCACCTTCTGATCCAGTACACTAATAGCAAAAGCCAGTCTCGGCACCCAATGTTCTATTCATATTCACCAATCACCAATGCTGGTACCCTGCTAAGGCACTATATCCATACTCCACCTTCCATACCTTCTCAGGCCTTGTCCATCATCTCCCGTTGGAGCTTCAACCAGCTCCCACTCCCCAGTGATGAAATACGAGATGTACCCCTCTTTTCAACCCTAGTCACAACGGTCCACCTCGCGCCATCGTTCCATCTGTCTCTCCCACCCACTTCCTCTGCACTCCGGACTTTCAATTGCAGCCTGCGGCTCCAGCGGCCTCCATCCATGGTCATATGCATCACTCCCCCTACAATTTGACCGTGATCGTTTTCGTGCATCATCAGTATCACCATTACACTGTGAAAAGCGTCAAAGATTTTCATGTTTTTTATTAAAGGAGATAATTGCTTTTAAAATCAGTCATTAGTTTATTGCAATGTATGAAGTGTGATGGAGGTGAATTATTGTGTCATTAAGCATCGATAAAGGGCTATGGTTCTTCTCTTTGCAAACTTGGTACATTTTGTGCATGAAAGGAATTCTTCTGATGCGTTCCTAGCTGGGAAGCCCGGCGACCAGGTGGACACAGGTAGTGCGCCCACGGGCGAGCGGCTGGTCGCGCGCCTATGTCGGCACGAATGTCGGACATTTGCCACGCTGGACATTTGCCACACTTGCCCCTTCGCCAGGTAGCTTCAGTAGCGATCCCTCAGGTAAGGGACGCCCTTCCTCGTACTCCTGTCCGCTTTCAAACCGCCGTCTCCATATCTTACTCGATACAACCAGTACGTAAGGGACCTTCTTCTTCCTTGGCGAAATACAGAGCTTCTTTTCCGAAATCGAAATATTTATATCTTTTGGGAAACGAAAGCAATTCCGACGATTATGTCAGTATGTAATTAGTTCTGCCAAGTATAAATATAGATCCCTCTGTCGGTACGGTAGCTTCCTTTCAAGCTTACTGTCATGGGAACAACAAGAAAGGAACTATATAAAGAGAATGCGAATGTACACTAATCATTTCTTTTTGATCGCTACATTTGTGCCTACTTTAATTACTACAACTGCATGCCCAAAAGACAACAAGGAAAGAAGAAATGGGTATGTGAATGTTTGAAAAGAAGAACCTCATACTCTATATTAATTTACTCTCTAAAATCCGATATCCCTTGCGCGAAACATTAGTTAATAAAGTGTTGTGGGACAATGTTCAAAACATGACTGAAAGTGCGTTCATAAACAGAGATAAGAACATCTATGATTGACTTGTCATCTAAAGTCGACGTACAATTTATAATGTTAGAAATAAGGAAATGAAGTAGCAACATACGTTGTTGTTCTACATTGTTTAGCTCTGGTATTTACAGGATCACAGAGAAAGCATCGTAGGTTTTGGAGGGAAAAGCTGTAATTGTAATGATCTGCACTACAACAGAAACAAGAAGCACAACTTGAGGAAAAATAATGTAATGTGTGTTTCAGCTCACAAGCGACATTGAAGCAGATAGTTCCTGTGACTTAGTATGGGCACAAGTTATATTCGACAACCGGAATAAATTAATAACTGGCTCTTTTTACCGACCCCCGGTCTCAGATGAAACAGTTGCTGAACATTTCAAAGAAAACTCGAGTCTCATCGCAAATGGGTACCCTACTCATACAATTATAGTTGGCAGTGACTTCAATCTACCTTCCGTATGTTGACACAAATACATTTTCAGACCCTACTGTAGATAGAAAACAGCTTCCATAATTGTTCTAAATGCTTTTTATAAAATTATTTTGAACAAATAGTTCACGAGGCCATTCAAATTGTAAATGGTTACCGAAAACACACTTGACCTCTTAGCCACAAATAATCCTGAGCACCACGACGGGTATATATATTAGTGAACACACAGTCGTAGCGAGGCTCAATTCCGTAACAAAGAAATTCACCAAAACTAAACGCGAAATATATATATATATATATATATATATATATATATATATATATATATATATATATATAAGCACCTTAAAATTCGGTTGACGTCTTTATAAGAGACAGTCTCCAATGCTTCCCAACTATGTACGTAAAGACCATATGTGGCTTAAGTTCAAAGAAATAGTATCAACAGCACTCGAGAGATTCATACCAAATAAATTATTATCCCCCATGGTACACAAAACACGACATAAAGCTGCTGCAGGAGCACCGAAAAAGGCACGTATGATTTAGACGAGCGCAAAATCTCCAAGATTGGCGAAGTTTTACTGTGGCTCGAAATTTGGTGCGGATTTCAATGCGAGATGCATTTAATAGTTTCCACAACGAAACTCTCTCTAGAAATGTGGCGGAAAAACCAAAGAGATTCTGGTTTTATATTAAGTAAACCAGCGGAAAGCCTCAGTAAGCGATGAGGAGGAGGAGGAGGAGGAAGGGGAGACAAGGGACCCAACGCCTCGGAGCAGGGAAAATCGTAGTAAATGTCCGGCGTGGCAAATGTCCGCACACCGTCGGCATGCTTCACAGAGGGCAGGCCCCCACAGGATTAGCGACAGGCGAAGACGCTGCACACACCAACACGCTGCCAAGGGAAGCCGTGGACATTCGCACGTGTGCTCGAGCAGTGTGCGATTTGTGCTTTTACCAGTGGGGGGGATGTCTTAGGGGGTTAGTATAATTATATATGTTACTAGCTTGGACCGTGGCGTTACCCATGGTTAAACAGTTATTTATAAATAGAAGTTAATGCCGAAACTCACTATTCACGCGAATGCACTATCAGAAAAGCCATCCCTTGTTATATCTTTAAAAGTGCATTATAGGTAAAGCTTAGTTACGAAATCATCTACATACAGGTATACGACGGGAATTCAAAAAGTAAAGGCACATCTGTAAAAAGCTACACTTATTCTGATGATAGAAAACTGAAACATGCGTTATTTTTCTACGTAACCTCCCCGGACTTCAATGCAGTTTTCCCGACGTTTTAAGAGTTTTTTTTTTATTTCATCAGAAAATACGTTTTTCGGTTGCATCTGTAACCAATTTTGCACCGCAGCAATGACGTCTTCATCAATTTCAAATCTTCTTCCCTGTAGTGCTTCCGTTAAGGGTCCAAACATGTGAAAATCACTTGGAGCCAGGTCTGTACTGTATGGTGGATGTTCCAGCACCACGAATCTCAACTCCTTTATTGCGTCGGCTGTCCGTTTGGCAGAATGTGGGCGAGCGTTATCTTGCTGCAGGATGACACCTCTTCAGAGTTTTCCACGACGTTTGGATCTGATTGCAGGTTTTAGTTTCGTACGCAACACGTCACATCCACCATACAATACAGACCTGGCTATAAAGCCTCGCTTACGCTGGGGCGACATCTTGCAACATTGTGGCATGCTACGGAAATGTGGCGTGCGTCGTCTTGTAGCATGCTACAATAGGAAACATCTTGCGGCGTATGTTGCATGCGGCAGGTTAATTTATACCTGAGCAACAGGATTTGTGCCACATGTGTGTCGGTCTTGCAGTATAAAGGATGATAAAGTATCGCAGCGGCGGCCTACTTGGTACTTGCACATGCACCTAACAACGGAAATGAAAACCAAAGGAAAAGAAAACGACGGTGGAAGAGAGGAGTATTTAAAGAAGGTCCACGAAGTAGTATCCTAGGAACTAGAAGCAGACGATGGCGCGTTATTTAGTAACGTGTGCTTTCGTCCCAGGCGCGTTAGTCCGCTCCATACCGTTGCCAAAAGGTAGCCTAACGGTAAATGTTCGCACAGGTACCGGGCCGGTCACCAGCCTGTGTCAGGGCCCGGGATGGGAATTTCAGCCCCCAGCTCACCCAACACTGCGGTACGACTGCTGCGGTATGACTGCCACACTACTTCCCTCGCAAGCTCGCAAGTAAACGGATGACGCACCTTAGACGAAAGCAACAATGACAACACGAGAATGATGATTTAGTTCTAAATGTTTTGAAATGCTTAACTACTACATAACACTTTTTCAAAATTAATAAGCAAACATATTTATAGTATTAACAGTAAGACTGTATTAAAAACTTTCAGTGTTCGGCTCCACAAATTTAAATTATTTGTAAAGTTTTACTCCAGTGCGTGGGAAATAAACATCCCAGGTAGGGATGCATAAACTAAAGCCAGAGGAGGGGATGGTCTGATGCAGAGGGGGGGAAATCCCCATCCCCCCCCCCCCCCTGCAAATCGCACACTGTGCTCGAGGCAGCGGAAACTATAAATTTAGCGCGGAAAACAGTTTTGTCACGATTGTAGGTAACGCCGACAGAGCGGCGAGTTGAATAGCAACAACACGACTTGGGTGTCCAAGAATCTCAGGTGACCCGGGGAATTTTTGGCCGTTTCCCGCGAGCAGAACACCTGGGGACGTAGCGGCAATACTCAAAGGGAGAAGTCTTGGTTTATTTGTATACTCTGCCTCACACAGGGTATCGCTCTCTTTTCCTCGCGGAATGCGACGGCAAGGAGGGAGGAAATTTTGAAACGGACCTCTTCATTGGCAAGAATCTAATGTTAGCTTTGAAAAATAGTGCGAGCTACGTAATTTGCGGAAGGGCGGAGATAAGACGCTGGAGGGGAGCGGCTCTCTCTCTCCAGGGGCGCACTAGCATTGAGGATTCCGAATTTTGCCTCTGAGGAGACAGGAGTTCACTCTTGACTGCTTCCGATAAGTCGCAACGATTCTCTTATCGCTTGTCATGAGACAATGCACTTTGCATTCGTCGCAAACAGCGTAGAGAGCAAAGTTTGTTAGATCCAAGTAGGTGACCGTCACTCACTGTGCGCGTTATCAAGAGCTTAACTCAGGATCATTTTGATTTACTACATGTCCGATGACGGTAGTACTGTTAGAACAGTTTTGAGCTTTGTTTAATACAGTTTCGTAAGTCCAGTAATGATAACTTCCAGTGGCAGGTTTGGGTTACTATTTTCAGCGTAGGGCATGTTAGGCGCTATCAACTACGTCGCCGGCAGAGTCTTGATGCAGCCGCACGCAATCAGCCTACTCCACCGCCTCGCCGACCACGCTATGAACATGGTAATACAGAAAACGCCCGCCTTCCTAGCTGCGCATTCTTCTTTCGCTTTCTTCAATTTGTTTGCGATGTGTTAGATGCTCATACAGACGCAAGGCACGGAATTCACCGTTTGCCCGTTAAGAGAGTCATATGTTCAGCTGTTTTTTTATTCCTTCCTCATTTAATACACCAGGTCAACCCGTCTCGGGTAATTTATTTATATGATAAATTAGAATGAAGTCATACAATGCTCATGTTATGAGGCAAATACCAGGGCAGGCACCTTATATGATTCACTTGTTGTGAGCTCTTGGTGCCAATTCAATTCTATTTGTTGTTTTTTTTATTTGATACTTCCTACAGTATCAGGCGACCCAAATATTTTACTTTTGTTTATCATTATTTGAATAATTTGTGAGTGATTGTTAAATGAATTTGATAAAATTTCAATAATTATTGCATGTGCCGTTTAATGCAAGTTCACTGAATAAACCACTTATACAGGGTGATTCAAAAAGAATACCACAACTTTAAAAATGTGTATTTAATGAAAGAAACATAATATAACCTTCTGTTATACATCATTACAAAGAGTATTTAAAAAGGTTTTTTTTTTCACTCAAAAACAAATTCAGAGATGTTCAATATGGTCCCCTCCAGACACTCGAGCAATATCAACCCGATACTCCAACTCGTTCCACACTCTCTGTAGCATATCAGGCGTAACAGTTTGGATAGCTGCTGTTATTTCTCGTTTCAAATCATCAATGGTGGCTGGGAGAGGTGGCCGAAACACCATATCCTTAACATACCCCCATAAGAAAAAATCGCAGGGGGTAAGATGAGGGCTTCTTGGAGGCCAGTGATGAAGTGCTCTGTCACGGGCTGCCTGGCGGCCGATCCATCGCCTCGGGTAGTTGACGTTCAGGTAGTTACTGTTTATACCAACGTTTAATACACCACCTATCAGGAGGTTTAACACCATACTTCGTTCGAAATGCACGCTGAACAACTGTCGTCGATTCACTTCTGCCGTACTCAATAACACAAAAAGCTTTCTGTTGAGCGGTCGCCATCTTAGCATCAACTGACGCTGACGCCTAGTCAACAGCGCCTCAAGCGAACAAATGTACAACTAAATGAAACTTTATAGCTCCCTTAATTCGCCGACAGATAGTGCTTAGCTCTGCCTTTTGTCGTTGCAGAGTTTTAAATTCCTAAAGTTGTGGTATTCTTTTTGAATCACCCTGTATGTTGAACGGCACTCCTTGCATTTTGCACCTCTTTCTTCCTCCCACAGATGCTATCCTGCAACTCTAGTATCATTCACATTATCATTAGTGATTATATTTTAACTGTAATATAAAATCATCTATTAGTATTCAAAATCATCTACATGGTCCATCAGTATGTTTTTTTTAAAAAGCTTTGTTTACTGCCATCTGTTTTTAAGTAAAAAACGTAAATACTGTGTTCCAATGTGTATTTTAAAAAAATCTTTATTTTATGAATTTTAAAACCTATTTCCAAGTGTGAGTCCTTTGGCTGAAGGCCAGTTTTGTCAGCTCTCAACCCGCCTCTTTGTGGGAAACTGACATAACAATAAATAAAAAAGAATGCCGACAAACAGTATCGCCAGCAGTCAATTAGCGGGTGTCCTTCCGGAACGGACGGCCAGCCCTCTAGTTACCACGAGTGCCAGCGGACAACAGTCTGCAATCATTCTTCGATGGCTGTCGCTCTCCCACCAGTTCATCGCTTTTCTGTCTGATTTAGAATTTCTTGGAACTGTCTACTTAACGGACTTGGACTTTGATGTATATTGATACTTGTCAAAAACTCTAGTTGTCCTCGGATGTTATGTAAAAGAGAGTTAAGTGTTGTACAGCTCTCCTGAAGCCATGGATTCTACCCTCGCATGGCAGTTTTGGGAACCCGAGCAATGTGAGTAGCAATATCGCGTAAGGATAATCTGCCGTCTTTTTAGGGCATAATCCTGCTACTATCAAGTAGAAAGAACTGGAGTCCACACTTTTTCTTTACCGCAAAGTACATTAACCCTGAAGTTAGTTGTTTATAACTGTGTAAAATTTTGCATTCGTCTGGACTGGGCTGAGGATAAGGTAGAGGTTAGAGTGTTTGGAGGAGTTAATTCCGAAATTTACTGAAAGCTCTGAGTTGATTATTTGTCCTGATACGTTTCCGCCAACCCAGAATGTGAGACGACTTGCTGATTTGCAAGAAAAAAATCTTGATTTAAGTCTGTGAATAACGTAAGTTTTGTAATTTATTACACTTTCCCGGCGATTCGGTGTCTTCTCGTGAAATCGGATGTACTGTCGGTGGTCTGTGTCTTCCCAACACAATATTATGGACGTTGTAACTCGGCGTATTCATCAGGTATTTCTTGCGACTGGTCGACAAGCTGACTTTTTCCCATATTTATGCCTGGTCAGTGTCTGGTATTCCCTACGCCGTTCGCTCGTAGAGGATCTCTCGAAAACGCTTCTGTATTAGAGCAATTTATTGTAATAAAACGACGAAAAGTGTGATATTGGTGTTAAAAGATACACTTTAATTTATGACATTGTTATTTGGCAAAAAAAGGCACTACACTGAAGCGCTGAAGAAACTGGTATAGGCATGCGTATTCAAACACAGAGATATGCAAACAGGCAGAATATGGCGCTTCGTCGGCAACGCGTGTATAAGACAAGACTCTGGCGCAGTTGTTAGATCGGTTAGTGCCGCTACAATGGCAGGTTATCAAGATTTAAGTGAGTTTGAACGTGCTGTTACAGTCCGCGCACGAGCTATGGGACACAGCATGTCCGAGGTAGCGATGAAGAAGGGATTTTCCAGTACGACCATTTCACGAGTGTACCACGAATATCAGAATCAGGTAAAACATCCGATCTCCGACATCGCTGCGGCCGGAAAAAGATCCCGCAAGAATGGGACCAACGACGACCGAAGAGAATCGTTGAAGGCGACAGAAGTGCAACCGTTCCGCAAATTGCTGCACATTTCAAAGCTGGGCCATGAACAAGTGTCAGTGTGCCAACCATTCAACGAAACATCATCGATATGGGCTTTCGGAGTCGAAGGCCCACTAGTGTAACCTCGATGACTGCACGAAGCAAAGCTTTACGTCTCTCTTGGGCTCATCAACACCGACATTGGACTGCTGATGACTGGAAACATGTCGCCTGGTCGCAAGAGTCTCGTTTCAAATTGTATCGAGCAGGTGGACGTGTACGTGTATGGAGACAACCTCACGAATCCATGGACCCTGCATGTCAGCGAGGGGCTATTCAAAATGGTGGAGGCTCTGTAATGGTTTGGGGCTTGTGCAACTGTAGTACCTCTGGTACGTTTAGATTCGATTCTGACAGGTGACACGTACGTAAGCATCCTGTCTGATCACCTGCATCCATTGATGTCCACTGTGCATTCCGATGGATTTGGGTAATTCAAGCAGGGAAATTCGGTACCCCACATGTCCAGAATTACCCCAGGAGTGGTTCCAGGAACACTCTTCTCGGTTTGAACACTTTGGCTGGCCACCAAACTCCCCAGACAAGAACATTGTTGAGCACATCTGCAATGCCTTGCAACGTGCTGTTCAGAAGAGATCTCCACTCCCTGGCAATCTTACGTATTTATGGACAGCCCTGCAAGGTTCGTAATGTCAGTTCCCTCCAGCACCACTTCAGACATGACCTTATTAAAGTTTTAACTGCTGATATGTCATTATGTGACGTGTAATTACGAGGGCTATACGGAAAGTAAGATACGGTCGCGGAATGGAAACCACAGTGAAAATCCGATGACGCCATATTTCCTATCACGTGACAGGCAGTGGAAAGTAGGGCGGAAAAGGAGAAGGCCTTTGTAGAACTGAGGAATCAGCTGTACGTCGTCTCGCCGCTCAACACCAGCTGTGTACGTAACTCGGATGACACAGTTGTGCGCAGAAGAGGCTCCGTGCCCCCTGCCACAAAGCAATTTTTGAAATTAGATTCGTTCAAGAAATATGTGTGGATCACAGTTACTACGAGAACGCCGGCGCCACTAATGCAGAGATGGACAAAATCTCTGGCCGCGTGACTTAATGATGATATTCGCTGACCAATCACATGTTGACTATGACAGGCCACCACAACAGCCACGACAGTCAGTTGCCACTAACGAAGACGATATAGGATTTTGTCGAAAGATCTTGATTTTATCTAGTTATAAGGCAGCAAGTAAACTAAGAATGTTGTACTCATTTCAGGCAACTACATTTTTCACGCAGCTTAAATATGTGTTTGTGTGAAAAATCTGTAGCAATTTGAAACCTTTTATTCTTTAATAACTTCATATCAAAAATATTGTCGTAGTTGAGTGAATCTTCATTCACGTTCTCGTCGATGTGTTGTATACGTTTCTTCATTTCTATTAGGTAGTATGTGGAAGTGATAGCCTTGCTTACGAGATAGTTAGGTACCCGACAACAGCGTTAAGTGGTTTAACCGATGGGAGTGTGGGGACGTTACAACACGCATTGTGTATGCGCAGAAAGAAGGTATTTTCCTCCACCGAATGCATTCAGTGGGTCAGTTTACTTCAGAAAGAATAATGTATTTTCACAGGTTCCGCCCTTCTTTATGTTTAGTTGATGTACCTATTTTCTCGATTTTGCGTAGTGGTCTTAGCTTTCTTCCTCATTGAGAATATTTGCTTGTACGATGCATTTGGTTTACGTCTGTCCATTGGGGTGAAGGATTTACATGTAGGAACTGTTTTGTGTTGCATCTAACGAATTCTACCTTCTCATCTCATAGCGTGAGCTGTACGGGATAAGCGAACGGTTGAATGCAGACTTTGATTTAAAATTTGTACGTACTAGTGAAAAGTTTCCTGTTAATGTAGTGACTCAGATGTTAGCCATTTGCAACAGTGAACAAACGCTTTTGTATACAGAGTGGTCCATTGATAGTGACCGGGCTAAATACCTCACGAAACAAGCGACAAACGAAAAGCTACAAACAACGAAACTCGTCTTGCTTGAAGGGGGAAACCAGATGGCGCTATGGTTGGCCCGCTAGATGGCGCTTCCATAGGTCAAACGGATATCAACTGCGTTTTTTAAACATATTCGTGTAGTACGTAAAGAAATATGAATTAGTTGGACCACTTTTCTCGCATTGTGATAGATGGCGCAGTAATAGTCACAAACGTATAAGTACGTGGTATCACGTAACATTCCGCCAGTAAGGACGGTATTTGCTTCGTGATACATTACCCGTGTTAAAATGGACCGTTTACCAATTGCGGAAAAGGTCGATATCGTGTTGATGAATGGCTATTGTGATCAAAATGCCTAACGGGCGTATGCTACGTATGCTGCTCGGGATCCTGGACGACATCATCCAAGTGTCCGGACCGTTCGCCGGATAGTTACAAGGAAACAGGAAGTGTTCAGCCAGATGTGAAACGTCACCCACGACCTGCAACAAATGATAATGCCCAAGTAGGTGTTTTAGCTGCTGTCGCGGCTATTCCGCACATCAGTAGCAGAAAAATTGACAAACTGCCTATTGGCTTCTGTCTCGGGTTCTTCGGCCGACGTTCATCTAATGATTGTTCTGACGTTTCGCCAGCACGAGTGGCTGGCATTGTCAAAGCTTCACCCTCCATTGCCTGTGGTGAACTGGAGGCGAGCTCGCGGCCGCAGACTATATGTACCTGGCGCGCCAACGTCCGAGGGCTTCTCCGCGGTCATTTCCGGTGCGGTTCTCCTCTTGCTACCTGCGACGGTCGTTCGCTGCAGTACGGGAAGCCAGGATCCGTTTACCTTAAGGCTTTCCTCTTTCTTGTTGAAACTGTTCGCATGTTTTTGGATTTCTACAGCTTCTCTGAACAAGCGCGTGTGATAGTGCTTCTCTACAGCCAGAACTTCCGTGTCGGCGAATTTTATTACGTGGTCGGTCTCATTCAGTGCGTGCTCTGCCACGGCCGATTTCTCCACCTGCCCCAACCTGCAATGTCGCTTATGCTCTTTGATCCTGGTGTTAATGGATCGTCCAGTCATTCCGACATAAACTTTTCCGCATGTGCAAGGTATACGGTATATTCCCGACATTGCAAGTGGGTCTCTTTTCTCCTTCGCCGATCTAAGACACTCTTTGATCTTCCTTGTCGGTTTGAAAATCGTCTTTACGCCGTGTTTGCGCAATATACGGCCGATTCTGTCCGTCACTCTGGGAATGTATGGCAGAAAGGCCGTACCCGACATTTCTTTTTCTGGTTCCTTACTTCGCCGAGTGTTTAGCTCTGTTACACTTCTAATGTAATTTGTGGAGTACCCATTGCTCCTCAGAACAGTTTCCAGGTGTTGCATTTCTCGTTTGAGGTGTTGAGGCTCACATATTCGTCCTGCTCTCGTTACGAGCGTACTAATCATGCCTCTTTTCTGGCTCGGGTGGTGGTTTGACAGTTTGTGCAGATATCGGTCCGTGTGTGTCGGTTTTCGATACACGCTGTGTCCCAGGTTTTCGCCGTCCCTTGTGACCAGCACATCTAGAAATGGCAGTTTCCTGTCCTTTTCTACCTCCATGGTTAATGTTATGTTGGCATGGAGGCTGTTCAAGTGTCTCAGGAATTCACCGAGCTGTTCTTCACCATGGAAACTGCCATTTCTAGATGTGCTGGTCACAAGGGACGGCGAAAACCTGGGACACAGCGTGTATCGAAAACCGACACACACGGACCGATACCTGCACAAACTGTCAAACCACCACCCGAGCCAGAAAAGAGGCATGATTAGTACGCTCGTAGCGAGAGCAGGACGAATATGTGAGCCTCAACACCACAAACGAGAAATGCAACACCTGGAAACTGTTCTGAGGAGCAATGGGTACTCCACAAATTACATTAGAAGTGTAACAGAGCTAAACACTCGGCGAAGTAAGGAACCAGAAAAAGAAATGTCGGGTACGGCCTTTCTGCCATACATTCCCAGAGTGACGGACAGAATCGGCCGTATATTGCGCAAACACGGCGTAAAGACGATTTTCAAACCGACAAGGAAGATCAAAGAGTGTCTTAGATCGGCGAAGGAGAAAAGAGACCCACTTGCAATGTCGGGAATATACCGTATACCTTGCACATGCGGAAAAGTTTATGTCGGAATGACTGGACGATCCATTAACACCAGGATCAAAGAGCATAAGCGACATTGCAGGTTGGGGCAGGTGGAGAAATCGGCCGTGGCAGAGCACGCACTGAATGAGACCGACCACGTAATAAAATTCGCCGACACGGAAGTTCTGGCTGTAGAGAAGCACTATCACACGCGCTTGTTCAGAGAAGCTGTAGAAATCCAAAAACATGCGAACAGTTTCAACAAGAAAGAGGAAAGCCTTAAGGTAAACGGATCCTGGCTTCCCGTACTGCAGCGAACGACCGTCGCAGGTAGCAAGAGGAGAACCGCACCGGAAATGACCGCGGAGAAGCCCTCGGACGTTGGCGCGCCAGGTACATATAGTCTGCGGCCGCGAGCTCGCCTCCAGTTCACCACCGGCAATGGAGGGTGAAGCTTTGACAATGCCAGCCACTCGTGCTGGCGAAACGTCAGAAAAATCATTAGATGAACGTCGGCCGAAGAACCCGAGACAGAAGCCAATAGGCAGTTTGTCAACAAGTGGCCACGAAAGCCTTAACAATTTAGCAGAAAAATTGCGCGAGAATCGGGAATCTCAAAAACACCGGTGATGAGAATGCTACATCAACATCGATTGAACGTCGTGTACAGTTCTGCCACTGGGCACAAGAGAAATTACGGGGCGATGACAGATTTTTTGCACGCATTCTATTTAGCGACGAAGCGTCATTCACATACAGCGGTAACGTAAGCCGGCATAATATGCACTACTGGGCAACGGAAAATCCACGATGGCTGTGACAAGTGGAAGTCAGCGACCTTGGCGGGTTAATGTATGGTGCGGCGTTATGGGAGGAAGGATAATTGGCCCCCATTTTATCGATGGCAATCTAAATGGTGCAATGTATGCTGATTTCCTACGTAATTTTATACCGATGTTACTACAAGATGTTTCATTGCATGACGGAATGGCGATGTACTTCCAACATGATGGATGTCCGGCACATAGCACGCGTGCGGTTGAAGCGGTATTGAATAGCATATTTTATAACGGGTGGATTGGTCGTCGAACCACCATACATACCATGACCCGCACGTTCACGGAATCTGACATCCACGGACTACTTTCGGTGGGGAATGTAGTGGCGTAGCAAGACAGCCACGCCACTCGGAAGTAGCCGAAAGGCACGCGTTCAGCTCACGCAGATCGGCGTGAGGTCTGGAACAGGACAATGTCTTGAGAATTGCAATAAAGTACGAAAATCTTGTAATAATTAACTTTCATCCACATTTGTAGAACATCTCTCGTTACGGTAGATGCTTCATAATATTAATTATCAATTGAATACGGCGCCTTGCTAGGTCGTAGCAAATGTAGCTGAAGGCTATGCTAACTATCGTCTCGGCAAATGAGAGCGTATTTGTCAGTGAACCTTTCCTTGCAAAGTCGGCTGTACAACTGGGGCGAGTGCCAGGACGTCTCTCTAGACCTGCCGTGTGGTGGCGCTCGGTCTGCTATCACTGACAGTGGCGACACGCGGGTCCGACGTATACTAACGGACCGCGGCCGATTTAAAGGCTACCACCTAGCAAGTGTGGTGTCTGGCGGTGACACCACAGGGAAAGTTGAAGGATATTTACTATCGTGATCCACAGACAATGCCTGACAACATGCGTCAGCGCATTGTCAATGCATGTGCGAACATTACGGAAGGCGAACTACTCGGTGTTAGAGGAATGTCGTTACACGTATTGCCAAATGCACTGAGGTTGACGGACATCATTTTGAGCATTTATTGCATTAATGTGGTATTTACAGGTAATCACGCTGTAACAGCATGCCTTCTCAGAAATGATAAGTTCAAAAAGGTACATGTATCACATTGGAACAACCGAAATAAAATGTTCAAACGTACCTACGTTCTGTATTTTAATTTAAAAACCTACCTGTTACCAACTGTTCGTCTAAAATTGTGAGCCATATTTTTGTGACTATTATAGCGCCATCTATGACAAAGCGAAAAAAGTGGTCCAACTAAAACATTCATATTTCTTCACGTACTACTCGAATATGTAATAAAAATGGGGCTTCCTATTTTAAAAAACGCAGTTGATATCCGTTTGACCTATGGCAGCGCCATCTAGCGGCCCAACCATAGCGCCATCTGGTTTCTCCCTTCAAGCTAGACAAGTTTCGTTCTTTGTAGTTTTTTCGTTTGACGCTCATTTCGTGAGATATTTGGCCCGGTCACGATCAATGGACCACGCTGCAGATGCGCGCTTCCTGAGGACCAAAGGTGACACTACCCTCCCGAAACCTGGTCTTTCGTATGGGAACGTCCTGACACGGTACTGTTTTAGAATGTTTTTACCCTTCTTCTTCTGTTTCACTGAAATACAGGGTGGTTATAATTAAACTTTCCCTTTTTAACCCGTTATAACACAGAAACTAATTACCGCACGAGTACCAAACTTGGTAGCATTAATGTCAAGGTTCAAATGGTTCAAATGGCTCTGAGCACTATGGGACTTAACATCTGAGGTCATCAGTCCCCTAGAACTTAGAACTACTTAAACCTAACTAACGTAAGGACATCACACATATCCATGCCCGAGGCAGGATTCGAACCTGCAACCGAGCGGTCGCGCAGTTCCAGACTGAAGTGCCTAGAACCGCTCGGCCACCTGCGGCCGGCAATGTCAAGGACATGAGGAAGTTCAATTGGAGCACTTTTAATTTGCTGCTATGTTACATCTTACCTTACGTACTGGTATCATCACTGCTACGAAAGGGGCTCATTATGTCGCCCATCAGTATCCAGAAGAGTCTGAAAGCGCAGAATCGCATTGTACACAGCAGAACGAAGCATGTCCGTAGGTTTGCTGGCCACCTCTCTCGAAATACTGCCTTTCAGATCAGCAGATGTGTGAATGTTCCCGTGGTAAACCCTGTCATTCAGGTAACCTCACAACCAGAAATCACAGGAAGTAAGATCAGGGGATCGTGACGGCCAAACGTTTGGAAACGATCGGTTGATAGTTCGATCGTTTGCAAATGTGTTTCGGAGAAGCAGGTGAACTTCCCGAGCGATGTGCGGTGGACCCCCATCTTGCATGAAAGCTGTTGAGTTCAATGCGTCCCTTTCCTGTTGGGCGGATATGACATGGTGGCGAAGAATATCTCACAAGGGAACCTCCCCATCGCACCCCCCTCAGATTTAGTTATAAGTTGACACAGTGGATAGGCCTTGATAAACTGAACACAGATCAATTGAGAAAACAGGAAGAAGTTGTGTGGAACTGTGAAAAAATAAGCAAAATATACAAACTGAGTAGTCCATGGACCACATAGGCAACATAATGGAGAACATGAGCTCCGGAGCGCCGTGGTCCCGTGGTAGCGTGAGCAGCTGCTAAACGGGAGGTCCTTGGTTCAAGTCTTCTCTCGAGTGAAAATTTTACTTTCTTTATTTTTGCATAGTTATTATCTGTCCGTTCGTTCATTGACGTCTCTGTTCACTGTAATAAGTGTAGTGTCTGTGTTTTGCGACCGCATCGCAAAACCGTGCGATTAGTAGACGAAAGGACGTGCCTCTCCAATGGGAACCGAAAACATTTGATCGCAAGGTCATAGGTCAACCGATTCCTCCACAGGAAAACACATCTGATATATTCTATACGACACTGGTGACGGCATGTGCGTCACATGACAGGAATATGTTGTGGACCTACCTAACTTGTACACTTGGCGAAGGGGTAAAAAGATTCTTCTACCTTGCCCGATTTAGGTTTTCTTGTGGATGTGATAACCACTCCCAAAAAAGTGATGAAAACATAAGAGTTTGTCACATAAACTGAAAATAAAAAGTTAACATTTTTCGGTCGACGGAAGATTTGAACCAGGGACCTTTCATTCCGCAGCTGCCCACGTCACCACGAGACCACGGCGCTCCTACGTTCCTGGTCTCCTTGATGTTGCATATCTTCCCATGAACTACTCAGTTTGTATATTTTGCTTATTTTTTTCACAGTTCCACACAACTTCTTCCTGTTTTCTCAATTGATCTGTGTTCAGTTTTTCAAGGCCTATCCACTGTGCCAACTTATAACTAAATCTGAGGGGGGTGCGATGGGGAGGTTCCCTTGTCAGTAACGCTGGCCAGTCACACTGCACGTCTTTCGTACTCGAGTGCCAACCTGTTCAAAAAAGAATGGGACAACGACGAAAGTAGCAGCGAAGCCACGTCATACGGTGACAGGTTGACCATTCAGATGAACTTCCTGCACAGTGACTGGAGGTGAAGATCCCCACACTCGGTAATTCTGTTTCTTCACCTCACCCGTCAGAGAAAAATGAGATTCGTCTGTCCCTAGGATGGTCCAGGGCCAGCCCTCGCCAACTTCAGTCCTTGCGAGAAAGAGAAGAGCGAAGTCAACATGTTGTTGTGAGTCCTGTGGTGCAAGCTGCTGTACGATATTGATCTTGTACGGATACCTTTTGAGAATGGTACAGTGGACCTCGGGATATACAACTGTCGTGACACAGAACGCGCATTGCCTGACGATCGGAGCGCAGCGTTGTCTGCCATAGCAACAGGCGATTCCATCAACCATGTGCGGTGCAACGGGTCGTCGGCCTCTTCCCGGAGCGACGTCTAGTTCTCCAGTTGATTCGAACTTCTTCATCATGCTCCGCAAAGCGTAGGAGAAAGAGGACCCTTCACTAATCCTTTCAGCCGGTGACATTCTCGATGTGCAGCTGCAGCAATACAGTTGTTTTGGTAACAGAGCTTTACCAATAATGACCTGCTCCTTTGGTCCAAGTTCATGTTGGCATGTCAACACATGCACTGCAACTGGTCAGGTGTGTGAAACTACGAATCTCGATGACTGATCACGGCATCTCGTGGCCATAGCTGGAACTGCACTGTGGCGCTGTGACGCATGGAAATCATGAATCCCATACTCTGGACATTAATGCTGCCAATTGTGGCACTCGTACGGCAATTAGTTTCCGCATAAGGTGTCAAATAGGGAAAGTTTAAGTATAACCATCAGGTAATCTTTGTTGAAATGATTTACAGTGCTGTTCCCTTCATCTGTGCATGTGTGCCAAGGAATATGCCGTGCAACCCATTCCAACTAACAAGGACGTCCACTGGCGCAAAATTTATTGGCACAGGCGAACACTGAATTATGAATGTATAATTTTGGATCCTTGTGCGAAAAACGTAAACATTTATTGGTATTAGTGTCAGCCATTCTAGTCTGATTTTCTTTAATTTTTGATAATTCATTGATGCTGCTGATAAATTACGAAGCACATAATAATATCATTCTTTCGACTTACTTCTTTCTGTAAGTCACTTAATATAAATCAACACGGTGGCGAAAAGCAAAACCCGGCGGTCCTGAGCTTTTTGCGAGAAGGTCGTCGGATGCGCAGCGCGAGTAATTCGGTTGTGACCCTAACTTCGTTTGGCTGAGGCGGTAGGCGTGCGACACAGCAGGAATCGCATCTGCTTTGCAGCTGTCCTCATCTGATATCTTATTTCAGTTTAAAGGGCACGTTCTTCGTCTTCTTCATTCTTCGTTCGTTCACCAAGAACTTAAAATAGGACACATCGGATAGTGTAAAAAGAAAAGAACATGCGCTGTCGGGAATGGAACGTATTACATCGTGGAGCACCTGTCCGATAGTTATCAAACTTCGCGGAGTTGTTCATCGAGTAACGAATATTAAACGATTAAATTACCATTCCATTCGGAACAGACGTTCATTCTCAACATCAGTATGAGGTGCGATCCCCACAGATAGCAATACACTCTTATATTCACTGTGACATGGAAGCAAACAGCCTTAATGTTATTTTGAGGAATTTCTCGCCGTACCTAAAACACATCCTGTTTCAGTTCATGAAGACTGAAGATATGAAAGTACACACTTCGCATCAAACCTCAGTCATTGGTGGCAAATTATCTGTCGGAGCAAAGTAGTCAAATATCCGCACGTTCCCCAAGGCGTCCGTGGTGTGAACTGCAATGTGACGCCTTGCATTATCCTGCTGGAACGTGGGATTTGGTACCTTGCTCAAGAAGCGTATGACAACAGTATTTACCATTGTTACTACATACTGGCGAGCATTCCACCTCCTATCAACTATTACAAAATCAGTCCTGTTCTCATATTTAGTCGTAGTACCCCGCACAATAATTTCAAGAAGTAGGACCGGACTCGAGTACCGCTGCTTCGTGTGACATTTCAGCTTGTTGTCTACAGAGGCCATGGCATCTGTCTGACCTCCACGAACAGAAGTGAGACTCATCGCTGAACATTACGGAATACAACTCAAGAGTCTCAGTCGACTATTGGTCTGGGACTCTGGGTTCGTGGTGACACTCGGCTTGTAACCTTGTAACGAAACTGGCTCTAAAGAGATTTAAACCAGCAAATGTTGACTGAAAAAAAAAATGTCGTGTGACTAGGGCCTCCCGCCGGGTAGATCCGCTCGCCGATTTAAGTGTTTTGGTTTGACGCCACTTCGGCGACTTGCGTCGATGGGGATGAAATGATGATGATTAGGACAACACCACACCCAGTCCCTGAGCGGAGAACATTTCCGACCCAGGCCCTTAGGATTGACATTCTGTCGCGCTGACCACTCAGCTACCGGGGTCGGACGTTTTGACTGTGATTGAGCATAAATAAAACCAACCGTCATGAATAACATTTACTCATTTAAGAATTGGATGATCCCGTTTCAATACAAAAATTACCGTAAAAGTCACGTTCTCAAACGGTAAATAAAACTAAAAACATATAAGTTACAGAAATCTGTTGATAAATTTTGAAGAAAAGTCCCAAACTAATCACAATATTGTCCGAAGATGATTACAGAAGTAAACTAACTCGCTCATGACCTCGAGAATGCTGCAGTATGGCGAGTGCCAGAATATAAACAAAAGTTCTTGTCATTCTACAGCTGTCAGATTAAAAATTACCTCTGTGTTTATACACTAATTTGAAATAGCCTAGATACGTTCTTGTGATTGGTCGGAGTAGAAAGCTAATGGCGGATGCCATAGCTTGTACGTATTTTACCAAATACAGCATTTAAATACGCAAAATTACGTAGCAACATGACCAAATACAGGGGTTGGGGAAATGGCGAGTGGACAGGACATTTATAAACGGGCATTTGCCCGGAAATTTGCTCAAAGCAGTTTCAACTGCCCAAAACCTGGGAATTTGTAAAAGACGTACTTGTTAAAGTTTTAACTGCTAGAATGTATATATACCGACTAAAATAAGAGATGGGACGATACTCCCGAAATTAAAAGTCAGTAAATGTTTACACTTAAACACATATGTGTCATTCATTACTTTTATTAGTAAGAACGGAAGCAAAGAAGAGAAAAGTATTTTTTTTTACCAAGATTCCAACTTACTGTACCAAGGAACGGCACGTGTTGCTGACAGCTGCTTATCATTAGAATGTCCTTTTTTACCAGTTCTACTCTTCATTTGACAAACCTTTTTTAATCTGACGTTAGCAGTAGTATAGTGTAAGTAAAAATACTACCCACTGGCTATCTACCTAATATAAAGTATACTTTATTTCAAAACTTTCGTTTAAACTTGAGTTTTGTTTTCTTTTTTTATTTTGTACTACCCCAAGAACTGACGTCATTAAAGATGTAAAAAGTTATATTTACAGACCAATTTATTTCCTCTAATAACTCTTCTCTAATTCTCAAGTTATTTTATAAGCGCTACCTATCAACCAATCTTTAAAATGCATAAATGCGCTAACATTTATGAATTTTGGGCATTTGCCCAGGCATTTATCCCGAGCATTTGTTCTTACTTATAAATGTTCATGCATCTTACGCCTCTAAATATGCTGAAGCTCATCTTCAAAAAGACACTAAAAATACACACGGGATGTTAGGAATGTAAGTGCAGATATATGGGCGAGGAAAGTGTACTGAACACTATTACATCAATATCTACTTCATTTGCAGACAAATAATTGTAGCTATTCGGAGTAGAATGATTTTAGGTTGGCTAGTACCTCCAAGTAGATGTGGCAAGAGTAACTCATTAATACTTATTTTCCCCTGGGCAGCAGGTCAGGTGTTGAAGTGTGGATGCATGGGCACAAAACGGTAATCTGCATGACAAGCATAGTATACTTAGTGATGCAGTTATGACCATGCAGAAGACATCAGGTAGTAAATTATGTTACGTTTGCGGGAAGACTGTTAGACGCAGAGAAAAAACAACCATTATACTGAGATAGGTACAAAATATCTGTACTTATATCCATCCTGTAACATCCTGTATAATGACAAACAAAACTAAAAAGAAGTAAAGTTGGATAACAGTAGTGAGAACAGAGGGAAAGAAAAATATGGGGCAATGAATGATTAATTGCTATTTTGAATCGAGCCACTACACAACAAGCCTACACTTTTTCAAAGAGAGACGTACATGATAAGCAATTACTTTGGAACTTATTTGGGCTTTTTTCCGAGTCTTGGCAGAGGAAAAGCTCAAAGGCGATGGAAATTGCTTGTCCGTGCTTCACGGATGGTGTCAGCACCTATGTGGCGGCGGCGGCGAAATTGTAGCAGATCCGTCGTTGTTAACATGTATCCGTTACGTCCTTTTGTCGTGTGTATAACCAATTTCGCGAGAGTAATATTGCTTCGTCGCTAGATCGGAAGCAATTAGCACAGTACTTGGTTTATGTACGTACTGTGATGAGCCGAAATATTACGACCAGCTGCTTAATAGCTTGTTTGTCGGTCTTTGAAACGAAATACATCACTGATTCTACGTATCAGGGATCCGACAGTTTGATGGTAGGTTTGTGAAGGTATGTGGCATTAGATACCTACTCATAGCTCCTGTAATTCGCGTAAATAGCGGGCAGCTGATTTGCTTACGCGGTGATAGCGACCCAGATGGGTTCCATAGCGTTTGCATCAGGCGAATTTACTCGTCAACATATCAATGTGGGTTTGCTATAAAGTTCCTCAAACCAATGTAACACGTTTATGGCTCCGAGACACCGACAGTTATACTGCTGAAAGATGACATCGCCTTCGGGGAGGGCATCAAGCATGAGGGGATGTCACAGATCTGAAGCAAGCGCAGGAGAAGGTCCCCCATAGCATAATACTGCTACCGCCAGCCTGTACCCATGGCGCGCTGCGCGTTTCGAGTCGCCGTTCACGTCGATGACGGCGTTAGTGGAGACGACCATCGACCTAGTATTTGATTACTTTTGAATACATTGCGGGAGTGAACAGTGATCTATGTGTTACAGATATTTACTATCAACAACAGACTTGATCACAATTTATTTATTACGGTTACCGGTTTCGACCACTACTGTGGTCATCTTCAGACCTACAAGTAGTATACAAAGCTTTAATTAAGAGGGCTACATACATTAAAGAAAATACATAAAGTTATAAAGCTATAAAACAGTGAATTACCATTGAGTAGGAACCTCTTTCTGTTGGAGAATCACTACTCGAGAAACCAGTGCACGTCTTACTGTATGTAATGGAGGCTCCGCCCACTTCTGACGGAATGATGCCATTACTAACCAATGGGTTATAGGTCGAATAACAATGTAAAATTTCTTAGTTAAAAGAACATTGTCAAGAAAGGAAAATAAACAGGTACTAAACTTAGCTTGTTTAACAGGTATAGTCCATTAAGAAGCGTTAACAATATTTAAACATGTAGGATAAATGAAATTCGTTTTGACAGTACATGTGTTGCCCTCTGAAGGCCTGTTAGTGAACCATTTGGAACCACTAGTTGCCATGGTGAAGTTGGACGCAGTTCCAAAGATGTGGCAACAGGCTTCTTTCCACTGAAAGTTATTGTAAAGTCGATAGGCAAACTAGTTGTTACCATGGTGAGGATAAACGCCAGTCCAAAGATGTGGCAGCAGGCTTCTTTCTAATTAAGTTGTTGTGAAAGTGGAATGGCAAAGACTGTCACATCAGGCGATGTACTATTGAGCAGCAACATGTCTACTGAAACGATTTTCAATGAGTAGGCTGCAATAACCGTTAACTGACGTGTATAGTACATGCTGCACAGAGACGATTTACTGGTGTAATAAGAGACTTCCATTTGCATAGATCACATAATAATGCTTACAGATCAATACAAAAAAAAAAAAAGTCGAAAGCGCACAGTAGATGGGCATATTTATGAAATATTGTCTATGAAGTTCATATGTAGATTCCATTTTTTTTACATGTGACAATTTTTAAAAGGAATTGCCATGTCTTATGTTGCATGCCAGTCTTATAAACAAATAAAAATAATGAAAATGGAAGGAATTTAAAATTATAATACTACGAGCCATAGTGTCAAAAATAAAGGGATGTGAATTAGCAATATGCAGTCTTAAAGCACATAAGCAAACAGTCTAAAACCAGATAGTCAGTCATAAAATAATGTTTTGCGAAATAAAACTACAAAGTAAAGATAAAATATTTCCTAAAGGTCTTAATAATCTTAAAAACGAAGGAGAGAAGACAAACATTTCTTTGAGCTTTTCGACGATCTACTTTAGAATGTTCACTCTTCTGTTCTTTACATTGGTATTCGACCTATACCTCATTGGTTAGAAATGACATCATTCCGTCAGAAGTGGGCGGAGCCTCCATTATATACGGTGAGACGTTCACTGGTTTCTCCAGTAGTGATTTATCACCAAAAGGAGGTTCTTACTCACTGGTAATTCATCGTTTTATAGCTTTATAACTTTATGTATTTTCTTTAATGTATGAATCCCTCTAACTAAAGCTTTGTATATGACTTGTAGGTCTGAAGATGACCACAGTAGTGCTCGAAACCAATCACCGTAATAAATAAATTGTGATCAAGACTGTTTTTGATAGTAAAAAAAAAAGTGGTTCACCTGAAGAGCAGACACGTTTCCACTGACCGACAGTGGAATCCCAATGGTCCCGTGCCCATTGCACTCGCAACTGACGATCTTGTTGCGTCAACATATGGACACGTAGCGATGATATGCTGCTGAGCTCTATGTCGAACAATGTTCGGTGAACGGTGTGCTCCGATACACTCGTGCGTACCGCAGCACTGTGCTCTTTGGACAGAGACGCCACAGATCACCATCTATCCGACTTCAGAGAGCAGACAAGCCTCCGAGCCCCGTGTTCTGTGAAGAGTCGTGGACGTCCAACCATTTAGCGCCTAGTGGTAGTTTCACTGTCCTTCTACTTCTTTTGGTAGATGCTCATGACAGTGGCATATGAACATTCGACCAGCTTCTCCGTTTTCGAGGCTTCACAGATTCAGTTTAATAATAACCTGCCCTTTGTCAGAGTCGCTCATCTCAATAGATTTCCTCATTTGCAGCACATATCTTCGTTAGGGTAATCTCCCGTCCGTGTTTTCTCCGCTTACATACATTTGTTACTGCGTCACGTGCCCGAAACGTCAACAGGCGGCATCCGACGTCGCAGTGGGCAGTGGTCACAATTTTTTGGTTTACGAGGTGCATTAAAGTTCTAAGGCCTCCGATTTTTTTCCTCCGGACTGGAAAGAGATAGAAACATGCGCATTGTTTTAAAATGAGGCCGCGTTCATTGTCAATACGTCCCAGAGATGGCAGCACCGTACGGCAGATGGAATTTTACCGCCAGCGGCGAGAATGAGAACTGTTTTAAATACTTAAAATGGTGACGTTTTCCTTACTTGAACAACGTGCAATCATTCGTTTTCTGAATTTGCGTGGTGTGAAACCAATTGAAATTCATCGACAGTTGAAGGAGACGTGTGGTGATGGAGTTATGGATGTGTCGAAAGTGCGTTCGTGGGTGCGACAGTTTAATGAAGGCAGAAAATCGTGTGACAACAAACCGAAAGAACCTCGGGCTCGCACAAGCCGGTCTGACGACATGATCGAGAAAGTGGAGAACTGTTTTGGGGGATCGCCGAATGATTGTTGAACAGATCACCTCCAGAGTTGGCATTTCTGTGGGTTCTGTGCACACAATCCTGCATGACGACCCGAAAATGCGAAAAATGTCATCCAGGTGGGTGCCACGAATGCTGACGGACGACCACACGGCTGCCCGTGTGGCATGTTGCCGAGCAATGTTGACGCGCAACGACAGCATGAATGGGACTTTCTTTTCGTCGGTTGTGACAATGGATGAGACGTGGATGCCATTTTTCAATCCAGAAACAAAGCGCCAGTCAGCTCAATGGAAGCACACAGATTCACCGCCACCAAAAAAATTTCGGGTAACCGCCAGTGTTGAAAAAATGATGGTGTCCATGTTCTGGGACAGCGAGGGCGTAATCCTTACCCATTGCGTCCCAAAGGGCACTACGGTAACAGGTGCATCCTACGAAAATGTTTTGAACAACAAATTCCTTCCTGCACTGCAACAAAAACGTCCGGGAAGGGCTGCGCGTTTGCTGTTTCACCAAGACAACGCACCCGCACATCGAGCTAACATTACGCAACAGTTTCTTCATGATAACAACTTTGAAATGATTCCTCATGCTCCCTACTCACTTGACCTGGCTCCTAGTGACTTTTGGCTTTTTCCAACAATGAAAGACACTCTCCGTGGCCACACATTCACCAGCCGTGCTGCTATTGCCTCAGCGATTTCCCAGTGGTCAAAACAGACTACTAAAGAAGCCTTCGCCGCTTCCATGGAATCATGGCGTCAGCGTTGTGAAAAATGTGTACGTCTGCAGGGCGATTACGTCGAGAAGTAACGCCACTTTCATCGATTTCGGGTGAGTAGTTAATTAAAAAAAAATCGGAGGCCTTAGAACTTGAATGCACCTCGTATTAGTGTATGTGTGCGGCGATAACATTTTATCCACGAAATACAGCTGTTGATGTTAAGTTCACACTTGTGTAACCTGACCAAAAATCACGTCAACTTGTGAAACATAAAACTGCAATTCTTCCGCTTTTGTCACATGTGTCACACCCACGAACTTAGAGTTTGGTGGGTGATATTCACATGCAGGAAAGTGTTTAGTTGTTCTTATAACCACTTTTAATGCATTGATGAGCACTAACTTGCACTAGGTTGCAAATGAAAAGAAAAAAGCGAAACATATCAGTAATTGCAAATCACGTCACAGCAGTCCAGTTGGTAACAACCACGGATTACACACGAATACACTGTAAGTGTAGCTTGTGACATTTCACGAGGCTCACTCTATTTGAATCAGTCTGATACTTTCCTTACACAATGTTCACGGCATGTATGTGTTCGTCAGTACTTGGCCCCCATCTTATCCAGACACGACTTAGGAATCGTACTGTCTTAGTCAATACGAACTCTCTCTCTTTCTCTCTCTCTCTCTCTCTCTCTCTCTCTCTCTCTCTCTCTCACACACACACACACACACTGTTCTTCTCTCTGAGTATAAATCTAGACGCTGGTTTGATAAATCTGGTAAATCATCATACAAGAATGTAGCTTTTTTGTGTGCCTTCGTGGTATATAAGCTTGATTATTCCAAGAGTCGTCTAAAGAATTTCAGCAATGTACAGTGTACAATTCAATTTCAATTTCAATTTGAAATGGCCAGCGTGTCGACTGCGATTGAAAATGAAGAAAACCAGTTTCGTGCTGCTATTATACATTTTCATTTCAAGGACTGGACTGCAGCACAAATCGAAACAGAATTGGATAAAGTTCACGTAGACGCTGTACCATCATCAAAGATCTTTTTCTTATACGTTAATGAATTTAAACTGGGTCATACGAGCATCTAAGATAAAGCGTGCTCCTGCCATCCAATTGAGGTCATCACAAAGGATATTATTGTCAAAATCCATGAGATGGTAATGCAAGACCCTGGAATAATAATTTGTAAGGCTGACAGGACTGTAGGCATCTCAACTGAGCGAATATATAATATCCTGCAGGGAGAATTGGCTATGAAGAAGACGTGTGCGTGGTGGGTGTCGCGATTCTTCACAGATGACCAAACACGTATAATATTACGACGTTAAAAAAAATAAAACAGTGTTATAAAACTTTTTAAATCAACTCTACAGATGGAAAACCTTCTGAAATGGTAGAATGTTCCACAGAAATTTCTTTTTAGTTAGTAATGAAATAGCCGGCCGCGGTGGTCTAGCGGTTCTAGGCGCTCAGTCCGGAACCGCGCGACTGCTACGGTCGCAGGTTCGAATCCTGCCTCGGGCATGGATGTGTGTGATGTCCTTCGGTTAGTTTGGTTTAAGTAGTTCTAAGTTCTAGGGGACTGATGACCACAGATGTTAAGTCCCATAGTGCTCAGAGCCATTTGAACCATTTTAGTAATGAAATTGCATTCCTCCATCCAGCATCAATTCCCATCAGACCGACGAGAACGTTGACCGACGGCATCGTTTAGAGGCCAGTGGCCGATCTCAAAATTACGCAGTTTACGTAATTACCTTGCCCAGATACCGACAGGAAAGGTTGGTAAAGAAGATCTCAGGGACACTGAAATAAGATTTCGCTGAAGTAAAAGCCAATTGATCACTAGTAGCGTTCAACTGTGGCCAGGAAACAATTAGTCGGTAACTCTCCTTTGCAGCAGCCTGTAAATTTCTAAAATATAACATAATGAATTAAGATGTGACATTAATTGAAGAGGAAGGTATGATTCTTGATTCAAACACGACTATTGTAATTAAATTAGCGTAATTATTTAACCAAAAGTTACAGGTACGAGAACGACACTTACATTTTATGAAACAGTAATCGAAAACAAAGTAGAGAGAGACGGATCACAGCTTCTGCTTTTATATAGTCCAAAACAAATTTCGGCGACTGCCTTCAGCTTCCTTCACATAGCATCTTTTATCAAGTTTTGATATATGA
Source organism: Schistocerca nitens (assembly GCF_023898315.1). Lineage (NCBI taxonomy): Eukaryota > Metazoa > Arthropoda > Insecta > Orthoptera > Acrididae > Schistocerca > Schistocerca nitens. The sequence continues at coordinate 693,685,711 of NC_064619.1, read as the reverse complement.
ACATTTCTCTGGAACATTCCTTATCGGAACAGCACAAAAATATATCCTCTATATTAAATCATGACCTTTTCTCCTTACTTTAAAGCTTTATTTGCGTAGAGAAAATTTATTCTTAATATATTTTAGCCTTAATTAATTGTTTGGGGCATATTCTCCGAATTATTCAGAAAGGAACATTTGAAGCGCATCTGGCACACAACAGTTCATACAACGCCTGGCGATGTTTAATCGCAATCCACAAGGATCTTTGCACCGATTTGTGACTGTTGATGAAACCTACATCCATGATTACACGCCAGAATCAAAACGGCAGTCAGAACAATGGGAAGAACACCGAAAAAGGCAGAGACTAATTTGTGAGCAGTGTACCCATACTTTGACGGACTTAAGCCGTAATTTCAATAAAAAATATAGTTTATTAGTTTAACTGAAATATTTAGGTATTAGTTATAGAACAGGAATACAACATAATGCTAAAAGAGTAAAGGAGTAAGAAAACTCTAGATTGGGATTCGTTCGTTTTATTAATCTATAAGTGATAGAGAAAATAGTGTCTCGCTCTCACTTTTTTGGATCATTCTGTTTCATTCTGTTGGCTAATTTTTGTTCAATCAGCTTGTTTCTTCACTGAGTGTTCATTTTTGTTCAGAGGTAGCGCGTGTGAGCGATATGTATTTTGAGTTGTCAAAATATATGAGCTCAAAAGCATCGACAAACTTTAATTTCTGAAGTGGTCGAACGGTTCCAGGCACTTCAGTCCGAAACCGCGCTGCTGCTACGGTCGCAGGTTCGAATCCTGCTTCTGGCATGGACGTGTGTGATGTCCTTAGGTTAGTTAGGTTTAAGTAGTTCTAAGTCTAGGGGACTGATAACCTCAGATGTAAAGTCCCATAGTGCTTAGAGCTATTTGAACAATTTTTTTGAAAAATACCCTACCGATGTTGTAAAGACGTAATATGAGAAAAAGTTAACTAAGAAAGAGTTTCAGTTTTATTTAAAGTGCAATTCAAGACCAGTTCTGTGAAAAATTGATTTAATTAACCTTGCATGATACATTTTCAAACTGTATTGATAAAAGGAAACTGTTAAATCGCTTAGTGGTGCAGCGCAACGACAGTTGATTTTTCAGTAGTCGGCTAGTATTAACTGTCAGCCTTGCGTCTCTGGTTGGTGCAGAAAGCAAGCATTGAAATCATTTTTGCTACAAAAAAGTAGCTTCAAAATATAAGCAAAGTACATTTCAGTTTGCTAGGCTCAAGAATATAAAACCATATAATGAAAGACATTTTTTATCTGTGATTAATTTCTACCAGAGAAGTAAACCAACGACGTTTAGTTTACTAGTAATGTAATCTGTAATTAACCTCGATCCTGGATTGTTTTATCTTCTTCCACGTTCCTGAGATACATTGATATGTGCTTCATAACAAAATCTACTGCTAGAACTTAACAAGAAAGAAGCCACGTAAGCTCATCGAACTTTTAATACGATCTTCAGTAATAAATAACCAGGAGAACATCAGATTAAATACAGCTGGTAAGTGTTGGACACTGATTTATGGAATTCCCAAGGAATAATCCGTCCGCAGCACGTGGTCGTGCGGTAGTGTTCTCGCTTCCCGCGCCCGTGTTCCCGGGTTCGTTTCCCGGCGGGGTCAGGGATTTTCTCTGCCTCGTGATGACTGGGTGTTGTGTGATGTCCTTAGGTTAGTTATGTTCAAGTAGTTCTAAGTTCTAGGGGACTGATGACCATATATGTAAAGTCCCATAGTGATTTTTTTTTTAAAAAAAGAAGAAGGAATATTCCTCATAATTTACTTGGAAAAAGTCAGAATGAAAACTGTACACTATTATACTTCACTGTTGGATCGTTTGAAACTTGCGTTGGCTGAAAAAAAAAGAAGGCTGGCACCACAAAAACGTGCTCTTCTATTAGGATAGTACATCATCCCCCATATCAGTGACAACAATGGTGAAAGTGTATGAATTGGTCTATTGGTCTTTGGACTGGTTCCTCGTGCATCCTGTTCATCAGGCTTAACCCCAGATGGCTTTCTCCAGGTCCCTGACTTCAACTGATTGATACAAAATTGCCATCAAATGAGAGAGTGATAATTGTAGTCAACGAGTAATTTGCAGAGTTTGACAGAACCTGTTTTTTCGATGAGATGAAGAAGCTGGGGGTCGCTGGACCGAGTGTATATCCCTCTAAGATGACTATGTCGAGAAGTAAGGTGAGTTGTGCATGAAACAAGCAAATTTTTTTAACAGACTTACCCTTACTCTCTACCTCTCGTACAGCAGCTCCATTTAGCACAGTTACTACAAAAAATATGTTACATGAAATAGCTATGTCACTTCACACAAAAATAACAATGCTCATAATAAACACGTAATGTAACGTTATAGATCTTCTACTCATGTGGGAACTTAAGAGCAAAACAATCCTGGAACCCTTTTGCCGTTTAAAAAGTCGCTTGGGTAGTCTGAATGGTCTGAACAGGGGGAGATACCTTCAGTTCCTATGCTGGTAGCGTTGAAATCGTTAGTAGAAACGATAGGGGACTTACTAGATGTATGCTGAAAGTATGTACGTACTATTAGTTTAACTTTTTAGTATATATTACATCTAAAAGTTGAGCAACTGAATATTGTAAGATTATACAGGACTGATAGATGAACAAGGGAAGAATGCAATTATTAATCCAGTATCCTAATGGGGTTACTGACACAACACGTCATTATATCGCAATTGGAGTCGCAAGGGGGGACAAGCAAGGGAAAGAAATTAAAAGCACCACCTCTCATTAGAGGACTCACAATGCTTGCACGCTATGCCAGTTCCAAAAGACAATTGCTTCGATATTTATCATATTAACGTTTCAGAGTGAGTTATAACACACAGGTAAAAAGAAACCAACACTATCCGGTTGGCATTTCGTGAACAGTTCTTTCAAAGTAATCGTTGGACCGCGATCAAATAAGCTGTGGTCCAGTCACGAACTCAGGATAAAGAATTTGGTGCATTATCTGTGGTTGAACCGAATAAAACGAGTTTGTGGAGATTTTTGTAACCGAATTAATTTACATAACTGAGCCCATCGTTTTACTGCACCAAGCCGCACTCACCCTTTGGAGGATCGATGCATCATCTCATGTAGTTTTGCATTTGTTACTCTATTTTTATCAGGCCATCTGAAGATGGGCGGTGCCCGAAACGAATGTATGTTTGCAGTTCACCTTCCCTCTGTGTTAATTTTCGTTAGGGAGTCTATGGCGCCGAGGGAAATCTACTCTCAGACCTCCCCTTCTTGCCAGCTAAGTGGAAAAGTACACTGCTGGCCACCGTAAATGCAACACCCTGAATGAAGCATCCGAATCAAGTGAAATTTACACCATGAGTTTGCAGCGATGAGATATGTAACTGATTAGAATTTCAGCGCAGACGCACATCACGCGCGCCTGTGGCGCCACCTCATAGCACCATTTAAGGCTTGGCTATTTCGACGAGTGTACGTTCGGCACGTGTGTTTACCTTGTGGTTGTTTCACAACACGATCAGTTATGCCTCGTAGACAACAGCGAACATCTTTTGATCAAGTATCCGAGTTCGACAGAGGAAGGATAGTGGCTTACCGAGATTGTGGATTATCATACAGAGAAATCGCTAGTCGTGTTGACGAAACCAAACAACTGTAATGCGGATATGTGACCGTTGGATGCAGGAGGGTACGACGGACCGACGTGGTCGATCGCATTCACCTCGGTGCACCACTGCACGTGCTGATAGGCAAATTGTGCGCATGGCAGTGACGGATCGCTCAGTGACATCCCGAACCATAGCACAGCACATTGCGTCTGTAACGCATCATCCAGTGTCTGCGCGTACCATTCGACGCCGTTTACAGCAGACTGACTGTTCGCAAGACGTCCATTGCTTCGTCTACCATTGACGCAGAACCACAGACGTCTCCGTCGCCAATGGTGTGATGACAGACGGATGTGGACGGCAGAATGGAATGACGTTGTCTTTACTGACGAGGCACGCTTCTGTCTGCAGCACCACGATGGTCGGATTCGAGTGTGGAGACACCGTGGAGAGAGGATGCTGGACAGCTGCATTATGCACCGCCACACTGGTCTTGCACCGGGTGTTATGGTATGGGGCGGTATTGGATATTACTCTCGCACGCCTCTAGTACGCATTGCCGGTACTTTAAATAGCCGGCGCTACATATCCGAGGTGCTGGAGCCAGTTGTCCTTCCTTACCTTCAGGGCTCGGCCACAGCCATATTTCAACAGGATAATGCGCGACCACACGTGGCACGCATTGTCCAAAGGTTCTTCGTCAATAACCAGATTGAACTGCTTCCCTGGCCGGCTCGCTCTCCGGATCTTTCGCCGATAGAAAACATGTGGTCCATGCTTGCTCAAAGAGTGACCCAGATTACATCCCCAGCTGCCACACCAGATGATCTTTGGCAACGTGTGGAAGCTGCTTGGGCTGCTGTACCCCAGGAACACATCCAACGTCTCTTTGACTCAATGCCGAGACGTGTGGCAGCGGTGATCTCCAACAATGGCGGCTACTCTGGCTACTGATTCTGGCAGGAACCACATGTCACAGACGTCTGTAAACGTAATCATTTGATACTTGGTCAACAAGTTATCTACAAAATAAATTTTGTTGTGCTATCTCTTGTCTTTCTTGGTGTTGCATTTACGGTGGCCAGCAGTGTAGTATGCATGGCCGACAGAGAAGGAAGATTAGCTGCAAGAGAGGCAGTACGTGTTCAGGTAACCAACTATCTGGCGCCTAGTCTACGAATTTTAAATCCTTTTTGAAAATCTTCTGGCCGGCTGCTGGTGGCCGAGCGGTTCTGGCGCTACAGTCTGGAAACGCGCGACCGGTACGGTCGCAGGTTCGAATCCGGCCTCGGGCATGGATGTGTGTGTTGTCCTTAGGTTACTTAGGTTTAAGTAGTTCTAAGTTCTAGGGGACTTATGACCTCAGCAGTTGAGTCCCATAGTGCTCAGAGCCATTTGAACAATTTTTTTGAAAATTTTCTGTTGCTAGGCTTCCGTCGGGGCCTACAGAGAAACTCTTCTCCACCCACTCGGTGTCGAGCGTCTGCTAAGGAGACACATTTGCTCGCCTCCTCTCTGCTCGGACCACTGACCTCAATGAAAGTGCCGGAGACATTATTAGACACGGCACAGACGCCTCTCTGCCACTGGGCCCACGCCGCCGTGACGCCATCAAAGAGAGTTAGGCGGTCGTCATTGAATACACTGTCTACACGACTTCCCGTAGTGGAGCCATATTCCTAGCGGCGTCCATGTCTACACAAAACACATTTGAGCGGGCGACGAGCAGTCTTACCTGGCGTGTGCGCTCTCCCTTCACTGGTACGACCACAGCCGTGGCTAGAAACTGAAAGCCTAAAATCACCTGCAATAGTGTTCTTCTCTTATACCGAGTGATCAGAATCGTCCATGACCGACCGCACTGTGAGATGTACACTCGTGTCCAAAATTAAAGCAACAAACGGAAATTTTGCAAGGTTGCGTTTAATTTGCAACGAAACAGTATAAACAGGCTATAGTACAGGGTGATTCAAAAAGAATACCACAACTTTAGGAATTTAAAACTCTGCAACGACAAAAGGCAGAGCTAAGCACTATCTGTCGGCGAATTAAGGGAGCTATAAAGTTTCATTTAGTTGTACATTTGTTCGATTGAGGCGCTGTTGACTAGGCGTCAGCGTCAGTTGATGCTAAGATGGCGACCGCTCAACAGAAAGCTTTTTGTGCTATTGAGTACGGCAGAAGTGAATCGACGACAGTTGTTCAGCGTGCATTTCGAACGAAGTATGGTGTTAAACTTCCTGATAGGTGGTGTATTCAACGTTGGTATAAACAGTTTACAGAGGATGGGTGTTTGTGCAAAGGGAAAAGTTCTGGACGGCCGAGAACGAGTGATGAAAATGTAGCACGCATCCAGCAAGCATTTGTTCGCAGCCCAGGAAAATCGACTCGCAGAGCTAGCAGAGAGCTGCAAATTCCACAATCAACTGTATGGAGAGTCCTACGAAAAAGGTTAGTTATGAAACCTTATCGTCTGAAATTGGTTCAAGCACTGTCTGCAGCTGATAAGATTAAAAGAATCGATTTCTGTGATTTTATCCTTGCTCAAATGGAAACAGATGAATCTTTCGTTTCAAAGATTGTGTTTAGTGATGAAGCAACTTTCCACAGTAACGGGAAAGTCAACCGTCACAATGTCTGTATATGGGGCACTGAGAATCCGCGGGAAACAACTCAGTATGAACGTGACTCGCCTAAGGTGAACGTTTTCTGGCCATTTCAGCCAATAAAGTTTTTGGTCACTTTTTCTTCGAAGGTGCTACTGTAACTGGACTACAGTATCTGGAGATGTTAGAGAATTGGCTGTTCCCTCAGCTCGAACAAGAAGCACAACAATTCATATTTCAGCAGGATGGAGCGCCACCACATTGGCACTTATCTGTCCGTAACTACCTGAACGTCAACTACCCGAGGCGATGGATCGGCCGCCAGGCAGCCCGTGACAGCACTTCATCACTGGCCTCCAAGAAGCCCTGAACTTACCCCCTGCGATTTTGTCTTATGGAGGTATGTTAAGGATATGGTGTTTCGGCCACCTCTCCCAGCCACCATTGATGATTTGAAACGAGAAATAACAGCAGCTATCCAAACTGTTACGCCTGATATGCTACAGAGAGTGTGGAACGAGTTGGAGTATCGGGTTGATATTGCTCGAGTGTCTGGAGGGGGCCATATTGAACATCTCTGAACTTGTTTTTGAGTGAAAAAAAACCTTTTGAAATATTCTTTGTAATGATGTATAACAGAAGGTTATATTATGTTTCTTTCATTAAATACACATTTTTAAAGTTGTGGTATTCTTTTTGAATCACCCTGTATAGTAAAAACAATGTAATGAATACAGAACGTAAACATCTGCAACATGCATAATGGTTGACAAAAATGTTCTTTCCTTTTTTTCCAACTTTACGGATTTGCACACACATACCGACAACTGGTTAATGTGTTAAGTATGGAATGTGATCACCTCTGGCAGCAATACAGGCCTGACAACGCCGGGGATTGCTGTAAATGATGTCAGTCTTAAGTTGAGGCAATAACGCCCATTCTTCCTGCAGAGCTGCTCGCAATTGGTGGATACTGACTTGATGCAACGCGTCTCTCGTGCGTCCCAGACATGCTCTATGGGATTCAAATCGGGAGAGAGAGCAGACCACGCCGTGCGTGCAATATCTTCCGTCCATCACCACGAAGTCTGAATCCACAGCGTCTCGCAACAACCGCACATGAGGTCTCTTGTCAAGATAACTGACACCAGTTAAACCTTGCCGCTTCATCCGTACAATTTACAAAGAGCCGTTAGGGTGGTCAACCTAATCCTTGCCCACACTTTTAGGGATCCTCCAAATTTTTGGGTCCCGAAATCGTGTTCCACGTTCCCTCCAGGTGCGAATGCGTCGAGAATCACTCTCCAGTCCAATTCGGGACTTATCTTTGAAAAGAACATTGGCCCACGGTTCGACCGTCCAGGTGACACGCTGACGACTCGACTCTAGACGTTTCCTTCTGTGAAGATGCGCCACAGGTACATATACAGCAGGTCTCTGACAATAAAGGCCACTCTGCTGAAGCCTTCTGTACACCGTTTGCCTCCATACAAAACGTTCAGTGGAAGCTGCGACATCAGATGCTAGTTGCTGGGCAGTACTAAGGCGGTACCATAGTGCCCTTACAGCCAAATAACGGTCCTCTCTCTCTCTGATGTCACACACGGTCGGCTCCGCCCCGGTCTTCGGGATACAGTTTTGCTCTCTATAAACCGTCGATACATCTGAGAAGCAATTACAACGATTTACATTAAACCGCCGGGCCACATCAACTTACGAATATCCTGCTTCCATTCTTCCTATGGTCCTCCACTGCAGAGCGTCTCCTCTGTGCTATACTGGACCGTCTGTGAAACTGTGTGTAAACAGCGACTGTGGATGTGGGACTATCCGGCAAACAATACCCCGTTTTGTAAATGCCCTGACGTTATTGTTGGCGTGGTTTCCCACTGACCGGAATGCCATCTTCCGTGCAGAAAACTACAGGGTGATTCAAAAAGAATACCACAACTTCAAAAATGTGTATTTAATGAAAGAAACATAATATAACCTTCTGTTATACATCATTACAAAGAGTATTTCAAAAGGTTTTTTTTCACTCAAAAACAAGTTCAGAGATGTTCAATATGGCCCCCTCCAGACACACGAGCAATTTCAACGCGATACTCCAACTCGTTCCACACTCTCTGTAGCATATCAAGCGTAACAGTTTGGATAGCTGCTGATATTTCTCGTTTCAAATCATCAATGGTGGCTGGGAGAGGTGGCCGAAACACCATATCCTTAACATACCTCCATAAGACAAAATCGCAGGGGGTAAGTTCAGGGCTTCTTGGAGGCCAGTGATGAAGTGCTGTCACGGGCTGCCTGGCGGCCGATCCATCGCCTCGGGTAGTTGACGTTCAGGTAGTTACGGACAGATAAGTGCCAATGTGGTGGCGCTCCATACAGTTGATTGTGCAATTTGCAGCTCTCTGCTAGCTCTGCGAGTCGATTTTCCTGGGCTGCGAACAAATGCTTGCTGGATGCGTGCTACATGTTCATCCCTCGTTCTCGGCCGTCCAGAACTTTTCCCTTTGCACAAACACCCATTCTCTGTAAACTGTTTATACCAACGTTTAATACACCACCTATCAGGAGGTTTAACACCATACTTCGTTCGAAATGCACGCTGAACAACTGTCGTCGATTCACTTCTGCAAAGATAATAAACATATACTAATAAAAAAATGCAAATGAAGAGTTGCAGAGTTATCTGTAGGCTCTGTAACTGTCCATTTGCGCATTATGATTCATACACATATATTTATTATTTTGACATGGTTCTTATATTGAGAAATACCATTTTGACTATAGGGAAGATTTGAAAATAGGTCTCGACCCGAAGATAGCCATCAAGGAAATAAAAGCGAAATTTGAAACTTTGGCTCTGTTTCCATTGTACTGACTTGCCAGTGTGACCATCTTATGTCCCTCATAACAATCGTTTGACATTGCTCAAAGTCTGAAAGATGCTGAAAAGCTGTTCATACACGTCTTCTGGGCTGCTTTCTTGCGATGTCCTGAAAAATTCTGTAGGAAGTCATTTCCTTTACTGAAATTAAGTTTGTGAAATGATGAAATTTTAATCAACAATTCCATAGGCGCAGGAAGATTCGTATCGTAACCTTCCTTCAGTCTCTCCCGTCAGTATATTCTGCATAATTGCACAAGCCGTGTTTCTTTACCAAGGCGTTCTTTACCCAAGGGTTTTGTGCATAGGAGAATCTTCGTTCACCCATTGTCAGTTTTCTAGCCAAAAATCAACAGAATTATTCATACTATGAATGAACCACTCTGCTACGATGGGTTATTTTCCTATTCTGTATCAAGGTAATTGGACATCACTGGAAATTAATTACAGTTTTAGATCTTGTCTCGTTGTTATCACTTCCTTCTTGGAGGGAAACATCCACTGAAGCTCTGCTCTATGCTGTTGATAAAACTTTAGGACTAAAGAATTTCGTTTAGGTCGCGATCTGTAGTACTTGTTATTAATAAATAAAACTTTTTTACAATCGCTTTGTTTATCTGAAGGACGATAAGTGTTTCTTCAAGATAATAACGTGTCTCTTAGCGCTAGATTACACAGAAGCATCTGTCTGCTATCACAACAAGAGTTCCAGAGGGCCTGCACAATTGTCTGTAAGAATCTTTACTTGTTAAAAAGTAGCTAAGCAATTAAGTTTTAAACATCGTTGAAAATGATTAATAGCACAGCTTGTAATATGATGGACCAACTTGGGTGCAACGAAATATACAAACCAAGTCAATTAGCTACTATTACAATACGAAGTATGCCTATCGCATATTTTTGGAATATTCTTTCTCCAAACAATACTGTGCAGTCTAAAGTCGTCAGTAAATGCAAAACTCAGCAGAATGTTGTAAATAAACCTTCATATTCATATTTTCTTTGATACTGAATAGTTCTATTAGAAACTAACTGTGGAGTTTAATTATAGTCCAGAACAGTAAACTGTGTAAATCTGATCAACAAAAGCAAAGTGTAATTAGCAAAATAATTAACGATGGGTTTTCTGTATTGTTAAACGATTTGTAAAACCATATTTCATGTAGAAAACTCATATGTCACGACAAAGGATACAATGTACCAGTTTATAAATGCGTTTGTAATCAACAGATAAATGAAAAGGCAGTACTGATAATTGTACCTTGTACACTAACTTATTTACTGAATTCAACAATACATCTTAACTTTTGCAGTTGTTGAAATTTATAAATTGCAAAGCTGCAGACGCAGGCGTGGTTGTTGTATATGCATCAAAATTTGTTAGGGTTCATGTCACTAAAACTTGTATTTCAAGATGGCTGCCGCATGTTAACGACGAATTAATTCTCGTGCAATAATTCACTGTGAATCGTGTAAGCGAGATTACTCATGTTGTTAGAAGACATAAACAAATTTTCTTCAGTTGATATTGTTGGATTATTACATAAGAATCATCGACCAGTGGTCGCACGGGCTGTAGATATATAATCCGGCTTCACATATTACACCGCCGACATCAACGATGAGACGTACGGCGAAGGAGGCAGAGATCCTGTAACAGTATAACAAGTAATCCTGTAGTTGAAGATCACTCAGTTGGAAGAAAGCGGCTGGTCATTAACAAGACGTAGATGTTATTACAAAAGAGAAGCTTTGGATTTGTCGCAACAATTGGCTCCAAAGGCGAAACACAGTGACAAGAACAATGATGGCGTCTGTGAATATATGATAGAAAATAAGATGCATGTATATCAGAAACTGCTGCCAACAGATACAGATGTAGCAGTACCACCGCCAAGAAAACTTCAATAGAACTTGACACCATGACCATGGAGACTTCTCCTAAATGTGGTCCCACGGAACAATAAATAAATAAATAAATAAATAAACAAGTCGACAGATAATAGTCCATACATAGTGTATTTGAAACATGGGGGTAAGAAAAGAAAGAAATTATCCTTACGTCAGAAACTAGAAACCCACGTCCGCCATGTTACATAGCCCAAAACATTAGGTTCACCACTTTTACACTTCCGTGTTCCACCCCAGTGGTACTTCCCTGTAATGTCACTCTGGCGTGCCTGTGCCAAGTTTCTAGCACTGGGGTATCTATCGACTTTCGCGATCGTATCCTAAACAGCATCAGGTGCTTTACTGTGTGGAGACGTAGATGTTTCATCAAAAATGTCAGCTTACGTCGGTTACAGGTGAACTAACCAATTCGATAGTAATCTAAAATTTAAAGGAATCACAATTCATTGGTAAGTGGAGCCGTTTAAGCAATATTTTCTTTTGTATACATGAATTATGGTAGCACTGTTTACTTTTATTCTAGTGGTTTTATTTCTGTCATTTGATTTTAGATTTCGTATCAATCCAACTAGCAAAGCTCTCTCGGTAAACGCTATGGGAAGGAAAGATCTAGTCGAGCATAGATTGCTCCATGGTTGTAGCAGCATCGCAATACAAAAGGAAACCAATTTTAGAAAGTTCTTTTACATCAAGCGAACGGAAGCAGCAACAAAATAGGTTTTTGAAATCGCACAAGAGGGAAAGTTGGACCCAATACAGTGAGTCATTACCAAAAGATACCAGCAGAACGGAGGTATGACAAAAGATCAGGGTTTTTATAAACGGGAAATCAAATACAAAATTCATCGAGAAACACACGTTTTGGTTAGGACCATTCTTGGACAGAATTATACCAGCTTCAACCCGCAATGAAGATATTTACTTTCATGACGATATTTACTTTCATGACGATAAAACAGAGCATGAATTGTGTGCCCCTTTTTCAGAACAAGAACAGATTACTGCTTTACAAAATTCACCCAATACAGCGCCATTTATCGACGGAATGTATTATAGCGTGATTCGAAACTTGCCATCTGAGGCACTTTCTGTACCACGAAGATTGTACAATGAAATAGGGACGTGTGGCCCAGTACCTCAGGAATAGACAGATCTTAATTCTTAATTCTTAAACCAAAGAAAAATACTCTAAAACGGTCGTCTTACAGACCGAAAGTAATATCTTCATGTATATCAAGATTAGAATGATGCATGGAGAGGAATACTGTTCTTACCAATAACTAGTTTGGATTTCGCAAGGGAAAGAGTACAACAAAGGGATTTTGGCAACTGACATTCAGCGAACCTTCGTGAATAAATGTCTCCTTTTTTTGGTATTTCTGTGATGCATCGGGGCTTATGAGAATGAGAAAATCACAGTATTGGAAATAAAACTTATTTCAATCGATTTGCCACTGAGACGAATCTGTGGAATGAAATCTTTGCTATCAGAGAGAAGAATATGTGTTAAGCACAATGAAAATGCTATCAAGACTCGGATAGTCGGGGACTAATGACCTCGGATGTTAAGTCCCATAGTGATTAGAGCCATTTGAACCATTTTGACTCGGATAGTCGACAAAGATCTCCCTCGGGAGCTATAATGAGCCCTTTGCTGTACACGGCGTACGCGAGACCTTGAAAAACCTTTTTCGCTGAAGATCTTTGCCTTATACGACCGCTTATCCCGAAGAGAAAGTGAAAGAAATTATTGATCTCTGCTGTATCAAACCTTGGAATCTGGTTGAAAGAGAATCGCCTAGAGACAATACCTGAAAAATCATCGTTAGTTATTTTTACACGAAGAAGATTTCCAGATTACTAGAGTAGTATGAAGGTTGGTGGAGTAAATATCCCATTCGGGAATCAAGCTAAGTTACTAGGCATGAGAGTTGTCTCGAGACTAACGTGGAGGCGTCACATAAATGATATTTCTTCCAAGACAGAAATAAGGGTGAATGCACTGAGATGTGTGTCCAGCACATGGTGATCACACCCGGGTATTCTGCTCAACTTGTGTAATAACTTGTGAGATCAGTCTTGTATTACGGATACATGTTCTATCATTATGGAGCAGGAAATTCGATATCGAAGCTAGACGAACTTCAGTATCGCTGTATTGGAATATGCAATGGGGCCATACTATCCACACCTACCACTGCTCTCCTTGTTGAGGCAGGGGAACCACCACTGAGTATCAGAAGGAAAAGTTTCGAACAAATTCGTTTCAAAACGAATCTCACAGACAAGATACTTTTAACAAGATAATAATAAGTTGTCGTCCCTTCCTCTATGAATAGATGATGAATGCAGCTAGCCGCTAACTTAATGTAATGTCTTGTCTGTATAGACGTGTATCTGTTGCCTTTAAGATCCCTTCACCTTCACACATAAATCTATACAGTAAAGTAAGGGCCTCCCATTTGTTGGCTGACTTGCTGTAAGAGATCTTTACATTTATTATTACTGTTAAACACTGTATTCAGTCGGGAGAATCAATCGTGTGGACAATTTGTTACTTTTACGAAAGATAGCGAATTCCAGATGTATACGAAGCCTTTTTGGACGATTTAACACAGACTCAGTGATTGCAGGCTCTCTTCGACACAGCTGAAACTTCCCCACTAATTACAGGGCCAACGTGATCATCAAATAGTTCAGAAAAAACTCATTCGTTCATTCACTTAGGGAACAGAAAGTCACAAACCTTATTTATGAAGGAAATTGTGTATTAAATCCATCTCCGTTACATGTCCAGATCTCCGGTGATTCCACGTCTTAATTATTTTCCGTTTACACTCTCTTTCTATTCAAACAAACCGCTAGTGGCACAAAAGTTAATTCGCTCGATTTAGCGAGAAGAAAATCAGAATATGTATCTCTCAGAAACACGTCAATCCCTCAATCCATACTCCAGAAGCTGTCCTAGTTACTCTCTAACAACCATGGAGAATGCATATATGCATCTCTGTTATTTCAAAGAATAAACGCGCTAGAAAATACTTTGGCGTCGTCTAGCTGTCGCCGCATATGTTACGAGAAAATCAGATCAGATACTTTTCCAAAGTGAATGAATGTGGATGGTTTGATTGACAATGATTAATTGGTGCGTGGTATAGGGTATTATCTGTGGGGACATTACATACTCTCTAATCAAAGGCATCATGAAGTATTAGATAGACGCCGAAAAATTTAGCTATTTCTCTGGAAAATGAAAGAAAATCGCTGATTTTTCACATCTCTTGAATGATGATCCTAATACGATGTCTTAGCAGAATTCCTTGCCTCACTCGGGTGCCAAGAAGAAAACGTATCTTTGATAAAATCGTAATATAAAGGTTCTCCAAACCTGAAGACTGTAACCAACATTTTGCTCCATACTACGTATTTTCATGATTTCGACGGAGATTTGTACGGATGGACTCAAGGCCATGGACAACGATAAGAAAGATGTGTAATATACAACCCCACAGAAAATTATCAAGCCCTATATTCTCTACCCAAGAAGATTACTCGGAAGATATCACAGTTACAGAAGCAATGAAATACGGCAGATTTTGCAGCTGAAGCAGTATGGCGGTGTTAACAGATTCCCTAAGTTTACTAAAGAGGCTTAAACTGCTGAAATTGAACAAAAGTATGTCACCTCTAGTTACGGACACTATTAAATAAGTCGTTACAAATATGCAAGCAGGCACAGTAACAAATTTATTGTGGATTCCACGCCACAGTGGCCTCTTTCATAATGAAATAGTAGACAGTGCAGCGAAGCGAGCAATGAGCTGCGGCAAAATCCTAAATGACAGACTTCCTTATCAAGAAATGCTGAGCTTAGTAAATGAAAAAGCGAGAAACGACTGGCAGACGCAATAGGATGCGATCAAGATATCAAAAGGAGTGCAATACCGCCAGATGCAGCCTGAAATAGCGTCATCCCGTTGGTTTACTGACTGGACTAGGAGCAGGGATTCATAACAACATTAAGCGCATGCGCTGAAGTCATGGCAAATTCTCAATTCACTTGTTCGGAATTGGATTGAAGTTATCTCCATTATGTGATATAGTGAATGAAGAAGGAGACATGAATCACCCACTGTTGTCGTGTACCAGATTCAAGACAACAAATATCCTTGGTTAACACAAAGATTCCTCTTACAACGTCGGCTGCGGTCTCGATGTCAGTCCAAAAGAGTTCACTCGTTCTAAATATGATGTTCAGCCACTTAAATGGTTCAAATGGCTCTGAGCACTATGGGACTTAACACCTAGGTCATCAGTCCCCTAGAACTTAGAACTATTTAAACCTAACTAACCTAAAGATATCACACACATCCATGTCCGAGGCAGGATTCGAACCTGCGACCGTAGCGGTCGCGCGCTCCAAGACTGAAGCGCCTAGACCCGCTCGGCCACAGTAGTCGGCGCCACTTAAATATGTGAGACCTAACTATCTAGACACACTGTGCACATGATGTGTGGATTTTTGTTAGTATACGTGTTCTTGTGTTAATTACTGTGGTATAATCATTTTGTGAGTAGGTTATATTGGTGATATGTATTAATCATTTATTCATACCCTAAATATTTTTGTAAACGGCAATTCACGATGTGTATAGTAGAATAACCTTAGGAAAGATACCTCGTAAATGTGATGGATAGTTTATGGCGATGACAAAAGGCCAAATAAAAATATAAAAAACGATATCGAACTTTTATCGTGTCTTTCCAAAGTTTTGTGGATTTTTATTCTATTCTGTGTAAAAAAGTGATAGCAGAAAGAGATAACAGAACTTTTATCATGTCTTTCCAAGCTATTGTGTATTTATATTTTATTCTGCGCAAAAAGGTGATAGTAACAATCTTCAGAAAGGGTTAATAGCAAGCTTGGTGTAATCTTCATTATTTAGAAATTGATTTTCTCACATAAGATTATTCCAGGCAGCGAACGGCACATAAGGCATCTCAGACTTCGCGGAGGACAACACAAAATTCACATGAGAATGTACGGTTTCTGTTTAAATGTCTATTCCGCTTTGCTATAATTAATTACTAGGTGACACATGCCTATAAATAAAGGTTTATTCGCTTGAGTTCATAACTTTCGATTTTGAATGAGTTATTAGTCTCAGGCAACGAGCGGAATATCACACGTGGTGGCATTGAGCTTCCATAATGTTTTTGTGAATCTGAGTTATCTAATGAGAGAGTGTTCCAGGTATTGTTTGCCATGCGTTTTACTGTATGACTACGGACGATAATTTTGATGTTGGTGCCAACAACACAATAGCTAAATTGCGGAATGGAATGCCAAAAGTACCGAATTATGAAAAGCTTGTTTTGATTGTTTAAAAGATTTGTGATTCAATACATCAAAAACTGCAACATCGAACAGATAAATACCATTTTATTGAAATTATTCGTGACTGTAGTGAAATGTTTGGCAGAAACTTTGCACATGAAATTATTCTGTTTTAGTGAATTTATAACACTACCGTCCGGCACTGTTGTGCTATAATCTCAAAGCTGGAGGCAGTTCGTATGATGAAATTATTTTTATTAAAGCAATTATGGTATTAAGCAACAGAGCAGTGTTACCCTCTGAAAGGAATTTTGTTGTGCTGACCGCGATGTACCTAAAGGAGGTGGCTTATCGGAAGTGAAAGTCAGAATTACGTAAATATTTAAACAGTAACAAACAATATTTTACCTATGTACACTGTTCAAAGAATAAAGAAAACGGTCGCCAGCCTAATTAGGCAAGAGACTGAGTAACATTCCTATCCAATAAACTGAAAATAGGTAATTTCAATGGGCAAACACAGCCTATACTTTGTCACATGAGAGTGCAATGAACCCTGGCACCTGTATGTTCACGTTAAGGTTGGAGCTGACAGAGCAGAACAAACTATTTGCATATTTATAATAGATAACGATACACACTATTTCCATCAGGAATTAGTCAAAATGAATGTTCTCAACAACATTAGAGGTTCAGTACTACTTTTCAAACATTTTTTCAATCTGATAAAAAAATTGTAAATCTAGATCACTGCAAAATTATGAATTGGGATTGGGTTAAGTCTCCCTCAGCTAAATACTTTTCTATTTAGAACGAAAGTTAAATGTATTTCACTAACAAATACTTTCTCACTGACCTTTGAGTAAAAGAAGTTGCTGTTATCATAGATAGTGCTCTTTCTATTAATCGTTATTTTGCTTAGCACAATAGACAAACTGTGGGTCCTGTTACACTATTAATAAGCACTTTCAATATACAAGGGAAACTCAATACTGTACAGAACTTGACAAGAATAGCAAAAGTAATTGAAATTTTCTATAATTAAGTAACTTTGTGCATTTGGACTACTTTCAATGGGAGGGGGGGGGGGGGCATAATCTTGACCACTGTAGTAGAGCAAAATAAACGTACTTTCATTACATTAGTGAAACAAGCGCTTAGCAAGCATGAACATATAACTCTCAACAGTTGCAGCTCTGAACTTTTACTGCAGTGAAACACAAAACTGAGATATTTGTAAGATCCTTTCAACAAACAATATTAATTTTAGCACACTTTATTGTGACATTAATTTTAATATGTTTCCAATAAAGGACAGTCGCTAAGCACTTTAGCGTGGGAGGGACCCTAAGTGGATATGTGACTGAGGATAAATCACGGTAGGTACAAGAGTTCAGTTAAAACTTACCCTATATTTGAGTACACTATAACATCCTATGAGCTGATCCTTCACTGTACATTACCATAGTTCTTCTGTTCCATTACAGTCATTGCGCAATGTGGTGGCGAGTGCATGTTGGTAGGTGGATTTGCAAGTAGGATTGCTGGACTCTGTCATTTCTTGGTGGCGATGACAGATATCAATTCCAACATAATTCCAGCTAGTTACTGCATCAATCTGAGGCTTTGGCACATTGTAAAACGGCACAAAAGGCCCCTCTCGGCACCAGCACGATTCACAACCTTTTCGTGAGCTGTTGGTGGTTCAGTAGCTCATCCCCGACTGACTCTCCCTTCCTCCTTTCTGTCCATTCCAAGCACATTTTGCGCGCGCTACGAAGTTCGGTTCCCGAGGGGAACCACAACACCTTTTGCGTACGAAATAACTAAGAACCGTATGTGAAGGTCAGCAGTTTACATAACAGCAACCAAACATATTAAATAAAACAGAACATTTGCACATATTGACATTTCGACAAAAAATTATGCACCCAAATTCCAAATATATACAGTAAGTTTTTTCTCCCTCCAAATGAGACAAAGAATTTGAATGATAGATACACTACATTGCATAGAATCAAACAATGACATCAAAGTTTTTACAAAGGAACACTCTTGAGCTATTAATGCAATCAAACAATATTTACAATATCTTAATGATAGGAGGTAGAACATACAAAACAGAAATATTTATGTCAGTAGAGCTATGGAGCTCTGGTGTTACAAATTGTTGCACTGTAGGATAGTAATTAAGCGCAGGAATAAAATTTTGCTACATCCGACAGGGACGATATTAAATGGAGCATACCCCTCGAGTATTCAGTGTTGGTATAACGAATGCCATCGTTCGGAAGAGTCGCAGCACCAAAAAACAGGGAGTTATTTGGCTCATACTTTGCGAGAGAAAACGTCAGGAACACCTGATTCAGCACTTAGACAACAGTGCAGAGCAGACGCAACGCCCTTCTGTAATAGAACCATGTATAGTAACTTCATATACAGGTGATACAAGAACGCCTTCCAGGCTGCAAACTGTATATAAAGGAACGCTCTGAAGGTAGACAAGAGTGCTGTCAGGCTCGGTAAACGGGAGCAAATTAAGTCACTCATACAGGGGCACCATGTCATGAATGCTATAAAATCCTCGCCTTCCTTTCACTCACTTCCAGATTCAGGCCACTCCATCTGCATCACTGGTACCGATGGAAGGCCAGCTCTACTAGTTGCAGGATGACACCGTGAATACGATGAAGTGTCGCCAGTCACAGCCAGCTTGGTGTCCACTGCTACGAATCTGCAATTGTCTGGGTGAGGGAGGAACTTCAATTCTGTGAGTTGCATTCCTGCTAGTCACACCCGTAACTACCTGCAGATGAGGAACAGACCGATCTTCCGTGAATGAAGAACCAGTGTACCCATGTGTCAGCTGTTCAGTTTGGTAGCAGGGAGCCTGTGGCGCCACTCTTGAGCAGTACAAATACTGACTCGGATTGTCTGTCCTTCCTGTCGCTGTTGGGGCTTCCCCCTACACGCCATCCTGCATCTTGATAACCGACAACAGCGGCGATAATAGAGCATCCACAGATTTTTAAACTCTGAGATAATGTTATAAAAATCTGCAGTATCAGTAAAAACTGTGTTAACTTCGGTTATGAATTTGATTTAAAAAACAATTGCTGAGTCTTTTTCTTTCTGGTGTCCTTCCTGTCTATACGGAAAGCAGAAGCTGGTCCCTTTTTATCTCTGTGTAACTTAGATTAATTACATCTGATTCAAAGCTACAATGATTTTACTTAATACTACCGTTATTCCTGGTTCTAACCTGATTTTAAACGTTTTTACAACCTTGTAACGGTGACAGACGAACAAAGTTTGAGTTATTAATATTATAATGCTATTGGTCGGCTGCCATTGCTGCAGTCTTTAATGCATAGTGTATGGTCAATAAAAGAACCTGTATTTATTCTCGGTGCATTTTACGAAGTACAATACCTTTTAAAGAATCGTTGCAATGCAAGGCAAATACTGGCATTGAAATACTGATATTTCTTCCTGCTGTCACCCATTACTCTGTTACCAATTAAACAAAAATTGGCACAATTACGCAGTGTTTTGGTGAAGTGCAAAGTGCTTTTACGACCTTATTTGTGAAAATACGTGTTATATTTACGTGTGCATCACAACACCTCACCATGATGCTGAAAATAAAAGGGCTTGACACACGAAAACATGACAAGCTACGTGTAGTAAATAATACACAAGTGGTCCTGAAAAATCATGCACACCAAGTGTAAAGATTAAATAAAATGGAAACCCACTGAAGATGATACAGTGGTGCTGAAACACGCTTGGGAACTTGGAAAAAACGGTGTTTTGCATAACTGGCGGACCTTAAATCCTACAATTTTAACTGCAAACACGGTAAACTGGGGCTGAAAATCCAAATGAATGAATTACTGGTTACTCTGATTCCCGTCTCTACTTCCATCATTAACATAATTCCGATTTTCCTTCTTGCTAGCCAATTAAAACCAATAGCTTTCAATATTTCAATAAAAAGAAGGAGAAATCATAATGGCTATATTATGCAATCGTTACGAAGTTTTCGGTCAATGGAAGAATGTATGAAAAGTCTTAAAACTGAACAACAAACGAAATTTAACAACATATTTGCGCAATTATAAGCTTCAGCTGTATTTAGTCCCTTATTATTGGATCGCTATCGGTTTCGTATTACTAAAAGCCACATCTTCAGGTGAAAATCTATATAACAATAAATCCAGAAGGAATAACAGCCCTGAGGCGTACACTGGTATGGTAAATTATTTTATTGTTGTGGTCTTCAGTCCTGAGACTGGTTTGATGCACCTCTCCATGCTACTCTATCCTGTGCAAGCTTCTTCATCTCCCAGTACCTACCACAATCTACATCCTTCTGAATCTGCTTGTGTATTCACCTCTTGGTCTCCCTCTACGATTTTTACCCTCCAATACAAAATTGGTGATCCCTTGATGCCTCAGAACAAACCCTACCAACCGATCCCTTCTTCTAGTCAAGTTGTGCCATAAACTCCTCTTCTCCCCAATTCTATTCAATACCTCCTCATTAGTTACGTGATCTACCCATATAATCTTCAGCATTCTTCTGTAGCACCACATTTCAAAAGCTTCTATTCTCTTCTTGTCCAAACTGTTTATCGCACATGTTTCACTTCCATACACGGCTACACTCCATACAAATACTTACAGAAACGACTTCCTGACACTTAAATCTATACTCGATGTCAACAAATTTCTCTTCTTCAGAAACGCTTTCCTTGCCATTGCCAGTCTACATTTTATATCCTCTCTATTTCGACCATCATCAGTTATTTTGCTCCCCAAATAGCAAAACTCCTTTACTACTTTAAGTGTCTCATTTCCTAATCTAATTCCCTCTGCATCACCCGACAATTCGACTACACTCCATTATCCTCGTTTTGCTTTTATTGATGTTCATCTTGTTTTAAGATTTTAATTTTTTTTACATGAGAATATCAAAATGATAATACTCACACGACTAAAACATAACAGCGGAAAAATTCGCAATCTTTTTATGCAACATTCGTTGGCCGTCAAAACAAGACACCGCTAAAAGATGGTATGACGTAGAATAAAAACAGCCAGATTCCAATATAGTGGGTGGGTCCTAAAGAAATGGTACCATAGTGATCCAGGAAAGAAATGGAAATCATTAAGACCTAATTTTATGCCAGTATGAAAAACCAAGAAGTGGTTGCCACACAATGGAGGGATGTTTCAAGTAGACAAAATCGTCAAGTAAGTAGCTACTGGCAGAAAATGAGAACCTGAAAAGCAGACTTACCGCTTCTCCGATGTATACGGAGCCGCGTACAGGGGACGCAGCCGCGTCCTCTATCATACTCATGGCAAGAAAATAAACAGCTTTCCCGTGGACAGCTCTTGTATACTCTGATGATGAACGGGTTGGACCGAATGATTGGTGGTCTTTCGGGGCTTAATGTTTTAGTCATGTGAGAACTAACATTTTGATATTCTCATCTAAAAGTTTTTAATATTTTTTACAAATTTTTGAAAATCTTAAAATAAAATACCATACGAGTGGACGTCTCAGGATTGTTATTCCTTCTGGATTTCTTGTTATACAGATCTCCACCTGAAGATGTGACTTTTAGTGCCACGAAACCGGTAGTGATCCTTTAATGAAAGACTAAATACAGCTGTGGTTGCCCCACCTACAAGGTTGTCTGCACAATTATAAAAAAAGTCTAATGATTTAACGAAACTGACTTATAAATTTCAGTAATTTATCACTACAGTGGAGTACTTAACAGGTGGAGCTGCACAACTAGAAACGACCCATAAAAGTTTTATGAAAGCCATACATTCATAGTCTAAGGATAAAAAACAATTAAAAGGCACTGTATAAAAGTCAGGAAATAAGGTGGCACTTTTGTGGAAGAGCAGGGGGCTAAAGCTCAGAAACAATTTGATGATAAGTGCAAGCACAATATTCATGAATTTTCACAGTGGATTTCCCACAGAACTGTAGAGATTAATAACAAATTAGCTACAGAAGTGTGACTTGTCGAAAATGAATGAATCACTACTGCGAAGATGACATAATTGCGGTGAATCAATAAAGTCTCAATAAGTACAGATAAAATGTACTTTAAGCAAAGATTTGCTAGAATGACGTGATCCAGTTGTATCGCAAATCACAACCATGCAACAGAAACTGTCTTCAGTTAGAAGAATAGTTCAAGGCACTCCATGAGTTGGTAACAGAACATGTGGTCCAGGTTGGGCATCCAACCATGTACGGTAACGAAGTTAATTATGGTGATTTATTGCTGAGCTGTATCCTATGTGAGGTAGGAGCTACATCTTCATTACCTTCTGTCCTGATTGAAGAAAATTTACTCAAGCACAGGCAATTTCAGGTATTTTCACCACATAAACGTATCGCACACCCAGTTATGTTCATAAACGGTTTCAAAAGTGTGTTACCTCAATTCTGGAGTGAATAGCAAAAGATTCGCTTTACAACAGACCGTATTAGGGTGATAGCGCCCTTTGGGAAATACAAACGGCAGTATCATGCCAAACTTATGAACAATCTAAAAGAGCCTTTTTATGCAAATACTGATCAGGATGTTACAGGAAAGGATTAGGGGACAGGTGTTCATTCCTGACTCATTTCATGCTAAATAGGGTAGCGACTGCAGCTACATTAAGAAGAACTTAGCGAATACTCTGTGTGGGGATGAGCCAATTTTCTCATGAAGATGTTTTGAGAGTTCTTAAGGCAAGAAGAAGGTACAACAATCATCATCCTGTTTATCAGGGGAACAGGGGTGGGCAGTTCTATAGAAATAACAACAACAGTTACTGTAATTCACATAACGGAAGCCAGAACCGGGGGGATATGAACTGACAAAATCAAGGCCTGGTGGCAAATATTTTTGAAGCGACCAATGAGCCACAGCTGACTATCTTTTACGAGGCTTCATCAAACTTATTCGACCTCATGAAGCCCTCCAATCACGATTATTTTATTGGATAGGGGCAATCGACGTAATCATGTTAACCTATTACGGTGTAATGATGGAATTGGTATAAAAGATGAATTGACTATGGACCAACACATGTGTTCTAATAACGCACAAGTATTAGTTCAACCTTCAATTAAGGCTATATATGGGGAAATTCCTACTTCAGTTGTTCTAGACACATGTGCCTCGGTTAATCTTGTATCACAGAGTTTATTTAACGAGATTGTAGACATAAAAAAGTCCTGACTTATCGACTAGAGAACTGCTGTATAAGCTTAGATCTGGCTGCAAATTCGCAACTCGTCAAATGGCAGACACAGGTGGTTGTTGTAATAGGAAATGGAGTTATGTTTTGCCGGTTCCTAATTTTGAAGGATCTCATAGTCGAGTGTTTACTTGCTATGGAATTTTTCCTAGAAAAGGACATAAAATTAGACTTTTCTTTGGGTAAATACTATTAGTTGACCAAGGGCCAAGATATTGTAGTTGATCTGACACAAACCCCACTGAAACATAGTGACTACTACCAGGATGTAATACAAAATTTGTGAAAACAAAAAGTGCATCCGAAAACAATTCTTCAAGTCTCTGTGGACAGAGTGAAAACAACAAAGCTTACATCCATGGTAAAGTAATGGAATCATCGTATCTCATTCCAGAAATACAAGTAACACTAAAAAATGTACTTATGAATTATTTAGATGTATTTGATGAGAAACCAGGTATAATAAATACATATGTGTACCACATGGAAGTGAACCCACAAAAAACATTTTGCTAAAAGTCGTATTGCATCTCATGGGCGAAGTGAGAGGCTGCAGACTGAGAAATACTGTGAATGCTTCATTGGAATGGCATTGAAACACCTTAGTTCCCGTACTGTAGTCTACTACCAGCAGTAACTAAGCTTAATGATCAAATTTGTTTGGTGCTGGATGCAAATGATACTAATAAGCAATAAGCACAATTGTGCTATTCCATACACAATCTGAAATTTTAGAGTATCTATTGCAAAAATTTCATGGTGTACAGCTTGTAACTAGCATCGATTTTGGATATTCCTACTGGCGGGTACTACTACCTGATGACTCTAGGAACTGTGGTGCTTTTGTCCATGCTGGCGTAAGTTGCCAATTTTATGATTACCATTTGGACTTTACATAAATTCCAATGTATTTGTTGCGGCATTAGATACAGTTCTAGGACCCAAACTGCTGGACAAAGTGACATTGTATGTTAATGACATTTTAACTGTTTCAGCTTGCTGGATAGAACGTTATGTAAATTCTCACAGGCTGAAGTGACAGCCAACCTAGAAAAATCAAAGTTTGATGTGGAAAAAGCTAAATTTCTAGAACGCATTATATGTTGTTGTTGTTGTTGTGGTCTTCAGTCCTGAGACTGGTTTGATGCAGCTCTCCATGCTACTCTGTCCTGTGCAAGCTTCTTCATCTCCCAGTACCTACTGCAACCTACATCACACATTATATGTCCTTCAGGAATAATAGCTGATACTACTAAAACGACTGCAATAAATAATTTTTCAGGTCCTAGAACAAAGTGGCAGCTCAAAGCATTCATCAGTTCCTATTTGTTCTTTCGTCTTTTTGTCCACAATCGATTGCTCAATAGCTCAACACTGCCAAGTTTACTAAAAAATGCAGTATGATATATGACAGACACATGTCAATCATATTTTGATGCTATAAAAATGCTTCAGTACATTCCAAAACAATGTGTCATCCCAACATGAGTTTAGAATTTTGTATTGAAGAGGACGCATCTTTTTCTGGATTTGGAGTCTGTCTACTTGGATGACTGATAAAAACAGTAGAGTTAAAGCTAACGTGATTAATTCTGCAAGTTAGATAGTTTCAGCTACTGAGATGACAGCACCGACCATAATATGGGTGTTAAACATATTTAGCTACTTCATTTATGGCAAACACGTTAACATATTTTGTGATCACCAAGCATTGAGCTTTTTGTTAAAATGTAAGTAACTTCCCCGTAGAAACACAATGTGGACTCCATTCCTTCAGGAATATAGTTTTGAGATAATGCTTGTGGTAGGTAAAGACGATGTAGTAGCAGACGCCTTGTCACATCTACCACTAGCTCTAACTGAGCTTCGACTTACCTTAACTTTTTTTTCAGTACAACTGTTACGAGTTGTGTGCAAAGACTTTTCTGATCCTATTGTACGACTGTTCCATTTGACCTGGCTTATCAGAACACCTGATGTCAGCACGAGTGATAACCTGGTTAATTCATGATGCTTTGTCCCAGTGCAACAACGCAACTCGTCGCCTCAGTCCTGTCCCTCTGTACATGGGTTCAGTACACCTGTACATGGGTTCAGTTCATCGGATGTTGAAAATGTGTTAACCAAAGTATTCACGTTCTTTTGTTAATGATCAATGACACCAACACTCATTATTCAAGAAGTAAAAATCAAACAACCGTTTCCATATATCACTTACACAAGCACTACACGAAGTGAAAAATAACGATATTTATGAAGTACATAGCAAATATTTTGCCTACACCAGTTAAACAAATGTAGTTGTATGTATGTATAGAATGTAGTATTTATTGAACGATTTAAACAAAAAAACGAGGAAAGACGCTGCTTATGAATATGAGTTAACTGTAACAATAACTGGTTATGAAAATCAGTGAACTTCCCTACTTGAGAGTGTACCCTGACTGATGATTCGTTAAATGGCATAATCAAATCTACAAGAACTGAGCCATCGCCATTCGAGTTGGCTACATGATAGAACAATATAAAAGACCATCCACAGCTTCCCAAACTCTGAGATGATGTAGTATAAGTGGAATCAGTAAAATATTTTCGTTATAAATTTGCTTTAAACGACAATTGCTGGGTCTGGCACAGCTTCATGTATCCTTTGTTTCTGGCGCATCTGCTGTCTGTAAGATAGCAGAAAGTGGTCTAGTTTTATCTTTGTGTAGCTTAGATAATTAGATATTATGCAAAAATACGATGTTTTTACTTAAAATTATCATTGTACCTTGTCATAATCTGATTTTCATGTTTTTTTACAACGTCATAACGGTGAGTGACGAATGAAGTTAGGAGTTACTAATACGGTGATGTTATTGATGGTCCGGCATTGCTGCAGCCTTGAATGCATATTATATTGCCAATAAAAGAACCTGAATCCCTCTAGAAGATCCAGGTGCAAGACCTGCCCAATTCACCCAACCAACACTTTCTATTCCAGACCTGTCACTGGTTTATCCTTTACCATCAAGGACCAGGCCTCCTGTGAAAACAGCCATGTCAATTTCCAGCTCTGCTGCAATCATTCCATAGCTTTTTATATTGGTATGACACCAACCAGCTGTCCACCAGGATGAATGACCACTGTCAAACTGTGGCCAAGAGCAAGGTACACCATCCTGAGGCTCCAATATTCTCAATTCATTTGTCAAAGTCGGATAACATTTAAAGAGCCACAGAAATGCAACTCAAATACTGCAATGAAATAATGATATTTATTA
This sequence comes from Schistocerca nitens, assembly GCF_023898315.1. Classification (NCBI taxonomy): domain Eukaryota; kingdom Metazoa; phylum Arthropoda; class Insecta; order Orthoptera; family Acrididae; genus Schistocerca; species Schistocerca nitens. The sequence goes on along the minus strand of NC_064619.1, from coordinate 693,658,767 downwards.
CTATGGTCATGCAGCACTCTGTTAGCAACAAATCGGCAAATATTGATTATGCTGATTCCCCTCTCTGATCTTATCATTAAGGTAATTCGCTTCTCTTCTTGCTAGCCAATTAAAACAAATAGCTTTCAACATTTCACTAAATAGAAGGAGGAGTTTTAGGGTATGCAGGTTTCTGGGGCTGAGCTTAAGCGTAGATTCACTAAGTAGGATCAGCGAGGCTCCAGTAGACGTCGAGCGCCACGCTAGGCTGCAGCGACACACCAGATACCATACCCTCCTACGATGGGGCCATGGCACTGACCACAGGCAACGCTAGTGCCACGCTGACAGACTCCTTGGTGGGCGCTGACATGCTACCATGCACTTCCCTGCAAAGTGGGCTCAGCGTGGCTGCTGACAGGCCGTGCTGTGAAGAAGAAAGAGTGACTCTAAAACTCTCACAAATAAATGACTGTTGGTTAACAACGTAGGAAAAGGTAGCTTGCGACTTACCATAAAGATAACATGCTAAGTTGCAGATAGGCACAATTAAAAGACAGTAACACTTAAGCTTTCAGCCTCAGCTTTCTTTGGTAAAAGGAAAACATACACCATTCATTCACACAAGCAAGCACACCTCATGCACACATGACCTCCAACTCTGGCAACTCAGACCAAAATGCAACTGTCATGTGGGATGGAAGAAGCAATCTGGATGGGAGGGAAAGGGGAAGGCATGGCAGTGCATGGGTGGGGGAGAGAAGTGTGCTGTCCAGCGGAGTGTGCAGGGTCTAGAACGCCAACAGATGAGACAGAGACGGTTGAAACGTTTTCGTGGAGGGCGTGGGGACAGAATGTTACAACATGATGAGAATGGGATACTTACGGGAGCAAAGGATGTATTGGAAGAATCTTCGTCTGTGCAGTTCAGAAAAGCTAATGGTGGAGGGGAGGAAGCAGATGGCTTGGGTAGTGAAGCAGCCATTGAAATCAAGCATGTTTTGTTATTCTGCATGTTGTGCCACAGGATGGTGTACGTTGCTCTTGGCCACAGTTTGACAGTGGTCATTCATCCTGGTGGACAGCTGGTTGGTGGTCATACCAATATAAAAAGCTATGCTATGATTGCAGCAGAGATGGAAGTTGACATGGCTGCTTTCACACGAGGTCTGGTACCTGATGGTAAAGGATAAACACGTGACAGGTCTGGAATAGAAAGTGTTGGGTGGGTGAACTGGGCAGAGGGCAGGTCTGTCACCTGGATCTTCTGTACGGATATGACCCATGTGACAAGGGGTTGAGATTGGGAGTGGCATAGGGATAGAGGAGTAAGATGTTGTGTAGGTTGGATATTCGATGGAACACCACTTTAGGAGGAATGGGAATGATCTCAGGTAGGATGACACTTATTTCAGGACATGATGATAGGTAATACAAGTCCTGGCATACGATGTGGTTGAGTTGTTCCATTCCAGGGTGGTACTGGGAGATGAATTGGGCACTCCTTTGCAGCTGGTTATTGGGGGGGGGGGGGCGGGAGGACTGGCAGTGTGAGGGGACAAGGCAGGGGAGATCAGTTTGCGGACTAGGCCTAGGGAGTAGTGCCTGTCTGCAAAGGCCTTGGTGAGATCCTCACCATACTGGCAAAGAGAGTTCTTGTCACTGCAGATACGCTGTCCTCTGTGGCCAGGCTGTATGGAAGGAATTTTTTGGTGTGAAAGGGATGACAGTTGTCGAAATACAGGTACTGTTAGTGGTTGGTGGGTTTAATGTGGACAGAGGAGCAGATTGAGCCATCAGAGAGGAGGAGGTCAATATCTAGGAAGGTGGCATGCAGCGTTTAGGAGGACTGGGTGAAGCAGATGGGAGAGAAGATGTTGATGTTGTGAAGGAAAGCAGATAGGGTGTCTTGGCTCTGAGTCCATGTCACGAAGATATCATCAATGAACCTAAACCAGGCTAGGGGTTTGGTGTTTTAGGAGACTAAGAAGGTCTCCTCTAGATGGTACATAAACAAGTTGACATAGGAGGGTGCTATGTGGGTGCCCATGGCTGTGCTATGGATTTGTTTGTATACCTTCCCTTCAAAGGAGAGGTAGTTGTGTATTACGAATGAAGTAGTGGGTTTGGAGTCTGAAGGACATTGGGAATGGTAGTGTTCAATGGCGGTAAGGCCATAGGCATGAGGGATGTAGGGGTGTATGAAGGTGGCGTCAACTGTGAAGAGTGGGGATTCAGAAGGTAAAGGGTTGGGGATGGAGAACTGATGAATGAAATGGTTGGTATCTTTGGCATGGGAGGCTAGTTTATGGGCAATTGGTTAGAGCTGTTGGTCAATGAGCACCGAAATTCTTTCACTGGGGACACAATAACGAGCCACAACTGGATGTCCACAATTGTTGGGTTTGTGAATTTTGGGAAGCATGTAGAAAGAGGGTGTGCGGGGTGTGATCAGTATGAGGAGGGAAGTGAATTCATGAGAGAGGTTCTAGGTAGGGCCTAAGGCTTTAAGCAGGGACTGGTGGTTGTGTTGGACTTCTGGGATGGGATCACTCTGGCAGTGTTTATAGGTGCAGGAGTCAGATAATTGGCTTGTGATTAAATGATATCTCATTATCGTCCAATCGCATTAAGGACCACAGCACTGCATATCTGCTCGGCTACTGCACGGCCACTTAGGAGGCTGCATCAGGTGGGGATTTCACAAATTTGGTGCCAAGAGCTGTGGTATATGATGCCTTACAAATTTGCCATTGTGGAGCCACACCTGCATATGAGCAGCGTGGTTTGATGAGTAACCAATTTTTGTTGGTCTGTTTTATTTTTCCTTTATTTGAGGGCCATGTTGAGTCAGAAGGCTATGTAGAGGAACTTGAAAGTGACATTGTTTAGATCGCAAGAACCAGCAGAGGTATCACATTTCTGGAGGAATTGTAGGGAAGAATACTTACAGCTGACCAGATGCAAGTATTGTAATTTATCAGGGCACGGAATACCAGGTACTAAGGAACTGTTAGTAAAGTGGGAAAGTTGTAGCGGGTTTGGGCATCAGTCAGGGCAGTGAGCCCTGCTGGGCCATGGTATGAAGGAAAGAGTAACGTAGTTGTTTTTGCTTATTGATATTGTTTCTGTATACTATGTTCCCGCTTGTTCCGCAGTATAAAACAAAATGAAGGTTACACAACGACTAGAAACGTAAGCAAAAGCGTTACTATTGAAGTTTTGAAGGGTAGGTAGCCGTGTTACTCCAAGATAAAGTAGAATAAAACAGGATTAACGAGGAGCTGCAGAAAGATCTGGAAGCCATGACTAGGCTGAAGCAATTTGAGGAAGGGGATACCAAGATCTTAGTGAACATACCTGTCTCACCCATTGATCCTACGGCAGTCTCATAACCCTTTTTCTGGGAAAGCTGCCGAGGATATATCAGCCTTTCTGGACGATGTGAGACAAGCAGCTCGGCTAGGGAATTGGTTTGATCCAGCATTTATGGCTAAGTTACGTTTAACAAGTGAGGCCAAAACATGTATCACATACCATGAAACACTTAGTAAAATACAGACATTTGACCAGCTGGCCGAAAGGCTTAACTTCACTATCGCGAGAAAAGTAGTGCCAAGGGCACAGTGAGTCAGTAGAGACATTCTCTGACAGAATTCGTAAGGTGAACTTGCAGACTTACGAACTGACAAACAATGCAGAGGTGAATAAAATCCTCTTGCGGAAGCAGAAAACAGGGCCTTGGACGTATTCCACAGGGTTTTTTCAGCAGATATATCACGAGGGGTGGGTATGGAAAATCCTAGTCGTTTGTCCACAGCTATCAGGATTGCCACACAGCTGGAGGAGACAGATATTGCGAATCAGTAATGGAGTGCCGTTGGTGTCCTATACTGACATCAGTTGATACAGATGTGGACGCCATGTGAAGAAGCAGTGCCACAAGGAACAGTGCTTAGAATGTGGTGAGGTTCAGCATAAGTCGCATGACTGCAGAAGTAGAAAGCAGGATAAGCATAATAAAAAGAAGTATTCATTAAACGTGAACGGGACTGCCTTAACCATCAAAGTCATCACAGATAAAACGGTAAACTACAAGAACGTATGCAGAGCTGGATTGTTGCTTGATTGGCACAGTAAATAATGAGGAACATAAATTCTTGGTAGACATGGTTGCATATGTAGCAGTTTTTGGTATGGACTTTTTGAGTAAGAGGAGACTTCAATCTCAACGATACAGGTTACGTGGAGCGAGTAGCAGTGAGGTGGAATTATGGGAGACGACAATGCTCATTTTCAGCATTTGGGCTGAAAGATGTAAGGAGCATTTAGAGGTGTTCCAGCATGTTGGTGAGAGTTATGGTGCATGAACCGTGGATTTAATTTTCAAAAAATATTCTTAAGGATTTACTTTATTTACAAGCGATTCATCAAGAATATTAACACATTTAATCACACTATGTGAGCGTGGAAGTAGTTGCCAGGGAGTAACTGATGAAATCAAAATGAAATTGCTTTTAACAAATGGGAATTTTATTCCTAAAAACTTTTTTTTTAAGAAACAGATTTAAAATTATAAGCAGAAAGCACCCTCTAAATATCAATTTACAATTTATTCAGAGGCAGAAAGAAACAAATTTTTGAGTGTATGAGCTTTCAGGCTGAGAACCTTGCCACTCTCTTTTGACACGGCCGTAGTCACGACCGCTCACAACAACCTCTGAAAGACTACACAGGTGCAAATCTGCAACACATCAGATTACCTTAAAGTAAAAGTTTTAACAATTCACACATGCACACAAACTATGCACCCCGTAGGAGGGATGGGAATGGTACAAAAGACTAAAATTAAAAGATTAACTTGCCACCGAAGGTGCAACTTGATTTTAACTTCTAAGAAAAGTCTTATGGTGGAAGGGTGGCAACTTTATATACTAAAATGACCATTTTAATAAAAGCCTATGAAATGCAATCTTACATAAAATTATACAAGGTTGGCCAAACATGCTCTACAGCACACATATACCACCTCTCAAGATGATAGGCAAGATAAAAACATATTTCAGGAATTAGGCCGTTACACTTCAAGCAATAAATTCCTTAACACACCGAATCCGACAAACATGACAGAGGCAGCTCCGAACGACAGACATACTAGCACTCCGACCGACAATCTGACCGATTTCCAACCGTCAGATCCAACTTCACAAACAACAGAGAATATCGGCCGATGTCGAGTAAACCAAGATACCTACATCGTCCAACTCGGCCTCACCAAGATCAAGGCATCAAACACCACTCAAGACAAGTTTAAAAGAATACAGAAAACGCAAGTCACAACTGTCAAATCACTACGGAAGAAGGCTGCGGGTTCTAGTCAACAACACACACCACTTGTTATCACACGCGTGAACGGCTGAGGAAACAAGAATCCACAAATAAAGAACAAATCGTAACAGTCGAGATTTAAAAGGAAGTAACTAATTACTCAACTTGAGGATCCTGCTTCGGAGGAAAGCGAAAAGTCGCTCTCGCAGCTAGCGCCTCCAAATGCAACAGCGCGTGCCCGCCGCCAAGAGCCCCGGCCTGGCTTCGCGCTGTGGAGACTACGACGCTGCTCAGTTCCAATGAATCAACCTGAGGATACAAGACGTCGCCGACTAAGACGACCGGCCGAACAAACGACCAACGCCAGCCCGCTTTCGCCGACAGCGGTCCCGGCGAATACTAACACCATACGGACACGACTTGTGCTGGCTGCCAACTCTTCCAACAGCGGAGTAACGACGAACCCGACTCAGTCCACAACCCAACAGCGACTGAGACTTAGCGCTGACTAACATGCGAGTGTCTGCCTTCCTACAAACTCTGTCGACTCACTCTACCGACTCCCAGACTGACCACAACTGGCGAGCTTTTTTTTTTTCCTTCATTGATTTTCAATTCCCCCCGAAGGGGGTGGGCTGGCAGCAGCTTAGTACGCTGCTCTACAGCCTACAGACTTTTATTAAAAAAAATGGAAGAAGAATAGAAACAAGAAAAACAGGCGATAAAACGGTGACATAAAGTGTAAAATGGCGGAAAAATGCGGAAAGTTAAAACAGAAAGCAAAAGGGGTTGGCAATGTTAATAAAAGACACAGGAATCAGACAAGTAACATAGTACACACACAATTAAAAAACACGGGAGAGTGGTTTCTGTTTGCAAGAGATAAAAAGCACACCCAGCGCCAGTATGATGGCTGTTCGCAACACTTCCCAAAAAAACACAACACGGAACACTCACTGTAAAACACTGCACGAAAAGGGTGGCACAAAGATGACACTCCCGAGCCAAAGGCAGATGGGGGGGGGGGACCTGGAGGAGGGGTAAGAACAAGGAGGGAGGAAGGAAAAAAACGAAAAGGTGGGGAACCAAGGAGGGAGAGGACTAATAAAAGGGGGGAGGGGCAGGGCAGACGCGAGAGGGAATGAGAGGAGGCAGAGGAGGGAAATGCAAAAGGACTCGGGGGAGAGAAGGGGGCAGAGAGAGGGGAGGTGGGAAAAAAAGAAGATAGAAGGGGGGAGAGGGAGCCTGGGAAAAGGACAGAGTAAAGGATGGGGAGTGAGGATCAGAGTTGATAGGAGGGATAAATGGAGTGAGAGAGGGTATCATCTGGGAGGGGGAGTTGATGGAAGCCACCTTGGGAAAGGAGATAAAGGGTGTAGAGATGGAGGGTAGGGGGGACACAACAGTGAAGACGTGGCAGGGGGTGGGGATGGGAGAGGAGGGGAGCAACCGGGGGGTGAGGGGAATCAAGGCAGTGGGAGGTGTAGAGGATGCGGATATGTTCGAGGAATAGGAGCAGGTGGGGGAAAGGAATGAGGTCATAGAGGATCCGCGTGGGGGACGGGGGGCATATACGGAAGGCGAGGCGGAGTGCAGGATGGGACGGATTAAGGATTTGTAGATGTGGAGGATGGTTGTGGGGTGCAACCCCCATGTCCGGCCAGAGAGGAGTTTGAGGAGTCGGAGGTGGTTGTGGGCTTTGGATTGGATGGAGCGGAGATGAGGGATCCAGGTGAGGTGATGGTCAATGGTGAGGCCAAGGTAGGTGAGCTCATAGTGTCCCTTAAATGTACGTGAACAGGCAACCTTTCCCCCTTCCCACCAGAGGGAGACACCAAAGTTGCGATTGCCACAGTGGCGCCACCGCCAGAATCGGAGGGCGCCTGCTTCACACAACGCGCTGCAGCGCGCTCTTCAAAACATCAATTTTTACCACGGCTCAGTGCAATTCTCGGATTCCATTTTCTGGATAAACATCAAGCTATATTAGATCTTTCGTAGGGTGCTATCGAACTATGGAACTTTGTTTCCATTAGGGAAGAGACCTGCTAGAGAAACAATGTCGCAAGGTGCACCTGCCATGATGGTGGTAGCAACTAAATTGCATTCACGTACACTAAAGATTAATCTGCAGGCTTGCATGCTGGCAGCTACGGGAAAATTGATCTATGTCAGTGTAGGTGAGGATTTATGAAGGGAACTGATGTGCACGGTAGAACAATTTGCGTGCAACGAAAAGCTGGGTAAGTCACATTGTTTGTGACAAAGAGTGTAGAACGCACAACGAATGAAGACTTTATGGTTCCCGTTACTTTGGAGAATTTTGGCATGGACGAGGTTAGTCTGCCCAATGGTCTAATGGTTGCCAAGGTTGAGTGTCTGGGAAAATGACATTGATAGGTTGGGTGGTGACCAAAACCACGAGCATACTGTTAGCCGTTCTGCACTACGCGATAATGTCGAAAACGTACAAGGGATAGATAGGGAAGACATGGAAGCTTTATTGCTTGGATTCACGGATTTATTCAGTCCAGTGCATCTGTCACCAGTGACGCCTGTAACACAGAATAGGATACCAACAGAAAGCAACACTCCTGTGTATGAGAAACCACACAGGTTCCCAAAGCGTTTGATGGAGGAATTAATTGACCAGATGGTATCGATAGCTTCTGGAGTGCGAACATTGCCACTGTGCCCAAAAAATCATGGGATGGTACCAAGAAATATAGGGTCTGTTGTGATTATCATTTCCTAAAGACAAAGACTGTCACTGATGCGTATTCCACTTCGAACATTATAGAGGTATTCGACAATCTAGGCCAATTTAAATACTTCTCGAGCATGGATATGAAGAGTGACTACCGAAAATTTGAAGTAGTTCAAGAAGATCGACCGAAGACAAATTTTTCTACAAATTTTTCATAGAACTGAAAAATACACCACCTACATTTCGGAATCTCTTGTATGGAGTGCTTTGGGGGCTGGAACTAAAAACATAATTTTACATGCAAAGGGTATAGAAGAACGCAGAAACGATTGGAAGTAGTTTTTAATGACTGCAAGAACTATACCTAACCCTCAGTGGCAAGGTACCATTTCGATCAAACGGAAGTAACTGTCTGGGGCATGTAACAGCCAGGAAGGAGTAGAAACTAATCCATGGGTGATATCAATGGTTCGCGATTTTGTACCATCACGGACTACACAGCAATTATTTTAGGCCTCTGTAATTATTACAAGAAGTTTTTGAAGGATTTTTCATGAATTTTTGAGCCCTTAAATTGTTTATAATGGAAAGGAGTGACATTCAAGTGGTCAGTGGAGTATCAAGCAATGTTTGACAAATGAAAATATGGTTTGGTGTTGAGTCCTGTGTTAATATTTTCTAACTTCGATGAAAAGTTCATCTTGTTGTGTGATATGAGCAATATGGCAATTGATTGTGTTTTTAACCAAATCGTGTATAATAGGCAAATCCAGTGGCTTATGCAATGAGGCAATTGAACTAGCTGGAACGCGACTATCAATGACTGAAAAAGAAATGCTAACCATTATTTGTGGTATTACCTACTTTCGCTGTTATTTATATAGGCAAATATTTAGGGCAATTACTGATCGTGCTTCCCTTAAATTGCTATTGGGATTGAAAGACTCGTTCAGTAGGTAACTGTCGTGGGTATTGAAACTGAGTGACCTTAATTATAAAGTGGTACACAAACATGGGAAGCACACTAACACTGAAAAAAGCAGGAAAATTGGAGCTCTGCAAGTACTAGGCTAAAGTCTGTCAGGTCGGCTAAAGGCACAAGCATCTGACATAGAGTGTTGGGCTTTTAGGTCACAGCCACAGTTGGTGACACATGATGGCTTGCTGTGCGTATCAAGTGTGGATCACGCACGATGGTTCCCACATCATTCAGAAACAAATTATTGCACCACTATTGGGAGGTCATGGGGGATGTAAATATATATATATATATATGTGTAGCTGAAAAGTTTTGGTGAAGAACCAGATAGTAAGATATTGAACAGTGTGTATTTAGAGACTCTGCGCCATGTGTGCAGAGAGCAGATCGTAATCACAAGCATATGACGTTACAAACGTTGCCAGAAGCGACAAAACCATTTGAAATGCTTAATTGGAATATTCTTGGAACATTTAATAGAACAGCAGCTGGAAATAAGTATATTCTCATAGTCATATATCGCTTTTATCAGTACGTAGGAATGATAGCGATTCCGCACCAGTGAATGAGGACATTCACAAATTTGATGGTTAATAATGGGATACTGACTTTTGACGTTCCTGATACAAACTACAGACCAGGGTAAAATTTTTATTTTGGGTCTCTTGAAGCAGTTTATGCCATTAGCTTTGTATCCAAAATCTTTACCTCAGTCCTTTCCACCAACAAATGAATGCAGGTAACAAGAGGCCTCATCAAACAGTATCGAAAATGTTGAGTCATTATGTAATTATGTCGTTATGTAAGTATTCAGCTTGGTAATTGGAATATGTATGTTCAATAAGTCATGTCAGTGCATAATAATTATACGCTATACACAGTTATACACTACACACAATAATTATACACTATATAATTACTCTGTAGTACATACAAGTACGTTTCTTGCACCAGACAAAGTGGTATACGTTGTTTAGCAAGAGTAATAGAAGGCAGATTTCAGACTACCTAACAGACCAAAACGAAAATTTCTGTTCCGACACTGGCAATGTTGAGTGTTTATGGAAAAAGTTCAAGGCAATCGTAAAATGCGCTTTAGACAGGTACGTGCCGAGTAAAACTGTGAAGGACGGAAAAAACCCACCGTGGTTCAACAACAAAGTTAGGAAACTACTGCGAAAGCAAAGAGAGCTTCACTGCAAGTTTAAACGCAGCCAAACCCTTTCAGACATACAGAAGCTAAACGATTAGCGTAAGGAGGGCTATGCGTGAAGTATTCAGTGAATTCGAAAGTAAAATTCTATGTACCGACTTGACAGAAAATCCTAGGAAGTTCTCGTCTTACGTTAAATCAGCAAGTGGCTCGAAACAGCATATCCAGACACTCTGGGATGACGATGGCATTGAAACAGAGGATGACACGCGTAAAGCTGAAATACTAAACACCTTTTTCCAAAGCTGTTTCACAGAGGAAGACCGCACTGCAGTTTCTTCTCTAAATCCTTGCACAAACGAAAAAATGGCTGACATCGAAATAAGTGCCTAAGGAATAGAAAAGCAACTGAAATCACTCAACAGAGGAAAGTCCACTGGAACTGACGGGATACCAATTCGATTCTATACAGAGTACACGAAAGAACTATCCCCCTTCTAACAGCCGTGTACCGCAAGTCTCTAGAGGAACGGAAGGTTCCAAATGATTGGAAAAGAGCACAGGTAGTCCCAGTCTTCAAGAAGGGTCGTCGAGCAGATGCGCAAAACTATAGACCTATATCTCTGACATAGATCTGTTGTAGAATTTTAGAACATGTTTTTTGCTCGCGTATCATGTGATTTCTGGAAACCCAGAATCTACTCTGTAGGAATCAACATGGATTCCGGAAACAGCAATCGTGTGGGACCCAACTCACTTTATTTGTTCACGAGACCCAGAAAATATTAGATACAGGCTCCCAGGTAGATGCCATTTTCCTTGACTTCCGGAAGGCGTTCGATACAGTTCCGCACTGTCGCCTGATAAACAAAGTAAGAGCCTACGGAATATCAGACCAGCTGTGTGGCTGGATTGAAGAGTTTTTAGCAAACAGAACACAGCATGTTGTTATCAATGGAGAGACGTCTACAGACGTTAAAGTAACCTCTGGTGTGCCATAGGGGAGTGTTATGGGACCATTGTTTTAACAATGTATATAAATGACCTAGTAGATAGTGTCGGAAGTTCCATGCGGCTTTTCGCGGATGATGCTGTAGTATGCAGAGAAGTTGCAGCATTAGAAAGTTGCAGCGAAATGCAGGAAGATCTGCAGCGGATAGGCACTTGGTGCAGGGAGTGACAACTGACCCTTAACATAGACAGAGGTAATGTATTGCGAATACATAGAAATAAGGATCCTTTATTGTATGATTATATGATAGCGGAACAAACACTGGTAGCAGTTACTTCTGTAAAATATCTGGGAGTATGCGTGCGGAACGATTTGAAATGGAATGATCATATAAAGCTAATTGTTGGTAGGGCGGGTGCCAGGTTGAGATTCATCGGGAGAGTCCTTAGAAAATGTAGTCCATCAACAAAGGAGGTGGCTTACAAAACACTCGTTCGACCTATACTTGAGTATTGCTCATCAGTGTGGGATCCGTACCAGGTCGGGTTGACAGAGGAGATAGAGAAGATCCAAAGAAGAGCGGCGCGTTTCGTCACAGGGTTATTTGGTAAGCGTGATAGCGTTACGGAGATGTTTAGCAAACTCAAGTTGCAGACTCTGCAAGAGAGGCGCTCTGCATTGCGGTGTAGCTTGCTGTCCAGGTTTCGAGAGGGTACGCTTCTGGATGAGGTATCGAACATATTGCTTCCCCCTACTTATACCTCCCGATCAGATCACGAATGTAAAATTAGAGAGATTAGAGCGCGCACGGAGGCTTTGCGGCAGTCGTTCTTCTTGCGAACCATACGCGACTGGAACAGGAAAGGGAGGTAATAACAGTGGCACGTAAAGTGCCCTCTGCCACACATCGTTGGGTGGCTTGCGGAGATGTAGATGTAGAAAGAGGTCATCTCCTATCGAGGTTCAGAAATCTAAATTTGGCACTAATGAGGAGTCATTGAAAAAAATCCCGAAATTTGCAGAAGGTAAAATGAGTGAATACAAAGACACTTGAACGTAAGGAACAGATGGGGCAATGTACAGAGAAGTTGTCACAATATCAAGTGGGTCACTGGGTTTTGATTTCAAACCCTTATACACGAAAAGGAAGAACTTAAAAGTTCTAATTTCTCTGATCCACGGCAATTGACAGAGACGACATCATCAGTCAATACGAAAGTGCAGCTCCTAACGGAGACATCGATTATAAGCTAAGTCAAATCCTTCAGAGGCGTGGTAGCTGCTTTGCTACACATTTCAACACTACAGGCCCAACAGAATAACGTATCTAAGAAGGCCAAGAAGGCAATAGTTAAAAATGATCACAGTTCATATAACATCCCGTATGCATTAATACATTTTGATTTCCTTTTGCTCCTTGTGTACGTTTTGACTCATTTTTTTGAAGCATTGGGGTTCGAGTTGTTTTAATTTGGGGTTTTGTCTCCTGGTGCATTAGGTAAGTTAAGGGGTTCACATTACGTGGTATTTGGTAGTATTTTATTATGAACCAACGCTTTTGAAAGTGGGAGGGGAATGGCGAGAAATTCCTTTCTCTCAGGTGGCGTGTTGACATTGCGTAGCGAGAAGGGAAATGGTTACAAGTACACACTAGTGAAGTACTAATAATTTCGGAAAACAGGGAAACTTTTCTCCAATGTCCTTGGCAGAGTTTGAGGGTGTTGCCCACAGGAGAGTACTATGCTCTGTTCATCCTGGGTACTTTAGAGCCCGCATCTCGTGGTCGTGCGGTAGCGTTCTCGCTTCCCACGCCCGGGTTCCCGGGTTCTATTCCCGGCGGGGTCAGGGATTTTCTCTGCCTCGTGATGGCTGGGTGTTGTGTGCTGTCCTTAGGTTAGTTAGGTTTAAGTAGTTCTAAGTTCTAGGGGACTTATGACCACAGTAGTTGAGTCCCATAGTGCTCAGAGCCATTTGAACCATTTTTTTTGGGTACTTTAGACTGACACAGAAGCATACGAGGTGGAATTATTTCTGGGGAAATCTGAAGCAACGATGTCGGAGGGAAGTATTAACGCCCCTACACGCATTTTCAAAGAATGGGTACACGTTGGATTTATTGGGTTTATTCTGGAGAAATTACAGTGCTGAACTGACTCTGCCACTCCAAAACCAAACATTTCTAAACGATACTTTAGGCCTGGATGTCCCCTACTCTTCAGACCAATTAGAAGCGTCACAAAAGGGGTAGGTTTTCGCAGAACAGATGTTATACAACACTTCCAGCAGCGTCGTGAGAACCAGAGAACAGCTCATGGACGTAAGATTTTCAGCTATCGGTTCTATGATGATTCTGGTCACCATTTGTGTAATTTACATTTATTACAAGTGAAAAACGCTGCGAACCCCAGTATTACATGTGCATGAGTTAACTGTTCCGTGATTTAGCAAAATGCCACAAATTACTCTGGAGTGATCTATCGAATCGTAGATCTAAGCTTTAGGACGTAAGAGTGAGGAACTGATTAGGAATTAGTGTAACAGATTCAGTTTAAAGGCAGAGATACCCCATAGGAGGTGAAGTAATAGAACATGTATACTAATTAGTTAAGCGCAACAATTCGGGAAGGATTTTACAAAGAGCACTGGAAATGTTCCACAGCAGAATAGTAATTAAGGGCAGGAATAAAATTACGTTGCAGCTGGCTTTGACGACTCGTAACTGTAGCAAGCCCTTCGAGTATGCAACAACCGGTGTCACCACTTGGAGGACCAAAGTACAAACGAGCAGGAAGCTAATTGTTTCAGGCCGCGCGAGAGACAATTTCAGGAACGTATGATTCAGCATTTAGACAACAGTGCAGAGCAAAAGCAAACTCTTCTGTAATGGAACTACGTGAAGGCTGCAGACATTACATAGAGAACGATCTGAAGCTCTGATGTTAAACGTTATGCTAGCCAATAACTTTAACAGGCTCAGTAATCGGGAGCACTTTCGGTCATCTATATGAGATCATGCGTCATCGAATGTTATATAACCATCGCCTTCCTTCCACTCAGAGCCTGGCCACTCGTCTGCGTCAGTTATACCGATGGTATGCTAACTCTACTAGTTGCAGGATGACTTGATGAATACGATGAAGTGCCCTCAGTCACCGCTAGCTTGGAATCTACTTGTATGAGTCAGCAGCTGTCTGGCTATGGAGGGAACTTCAACTCTGCGAATACCCGGAGATTATTATTATTATTATCGCATGCATCAATTACAGTAATACACATTTAGCAAAACAAAGAAATATATATAATAATGAACATGTGAAATTATATATAGTACACAAGTTTTAAAACGGCTCAGACTACACTCGGATGTTGATGGACTTGATCTAGCGGAGTGCCTCGTGGTATGCTTGATGGAGCTTCTCAATGCCACCACCGAAGCATCTGATTGGACAGTCATTCACAATGTGGCTCATTGTTTGGGTGTCACCACAGTCACACACACTGTCACTTGAAAAGCCCCACTTGTGCGTGTTGTATTTGCACCTACCCTCTGCAGTCCGATATCTGTTTAATTGCCTCCGCACCTCCCTTGGCTGGTGGAAGCATGGAACTGGAACTTTTGGACTGTCTACAAGTTCGTGGTTTCGGGTTCTTGTAGCTTGCCACTCACGTTTCCACTCTGCGTCCTGGTCGAATCCTGTGGATAGCATTTGGACTCCCATTTCATATGCTGGTCTTCTAGATTTGAGGCGTTTTCTGGGCAGTGATAGCAAATCGTCATGAAGAGGGATCGAGTTGTTTTCAGAAACTTGCTGACAGAGGTTGTAAAAAGCAGCCTTTCGACGGAGGTCTGGAGGACAGATGTTTGAAAGCACTGGTAGCCAGCAAGTAGGTGTAGACCGGACTGTACCACTAATTACTCTCGTAACTGAGTTCAGTTGGACGTGTACTTTCATTACGTGGGCGCTTCGAAGCCAAACTGGTGCACAGTATTTTGGTGCAGAGTATACCAGTGCAGGGGATGCTCCTCGGTGGACTGATGTGGTTGTTCCCCATGTGCTGCCTGGCAGCTTTCTCACAAGGCTGACTCGTGTTTGTATCTTCTTGGCCAAGTTGGAAAGGTGTTTTTTGTATGTTAAAATTCTGTCCAGAATGACTCCCAGGTATGTTGGGCTTTCGTTGTATCTGACTGTGCCAAGAGGGCCGAACTGTGCACTGATCTTTGCCGATGAAAGGCGATTAGAGGTGGAAGAGGCTTACCTCGGTTTTAGAAACATTTGGTCTCAGTCACCATGTCTCAAAATACTGAGGCGATTTAAAGATAATTCCAACAGCGATTACGACGTTAACAACAATGCCCGTAGATGAAGGCCGAGACAGTCTTCCACGAAGGAAGAATCGATCTTCCCACCTGTGAGCTACTCAGCTTGGTAGCAGAGTGTCGCTACTGGCAGTACAAGCACTGTCTTACCAGCTGTATGATGGGACAGCCTACACACCATCCCGACGGCTGACAATAGGAATTGCAGATTTCTGACAAGGGAACCTCCCCATCGCACCCCCCTCAGATTTAGTTATAAATTGACACAGTGGATAGGCCTTGAAAAACTGAACACAGATCAATCGAGAAAACAGGAAGAAGTTGTGTGGAACTATGAAAAAATAAGCAAAATATACAAACTGAGTAGTCCATGTGCAAGATAGGCAACATAAAGGAAAACATCGGCTGATGAGCGCCATGGTCTCGTGGTTAGAGTGAGTAACTGCGGAACGAGAAGTCCTTGGTTCGAGTCCTCCCTCGAGTGAGAATTTTACTTTCTTTATTTTCGCAAAGTTACGATCTGTCCGTTCATTCATTGACGTCTCTGTTCACTGTAATAAGTTTAGTGTCTGTGTTTTGCGACCGCACCGCAAAACCGTGCGATTAGTAGACGAAAGGACGTTCCTCTCCGATAGGAACCGAAAATATTTGATCGCAAGGTCATAGGTCAACCGATTCCTCCACAGGAAAACACGTCTGATATATTCTTTACGACACTGGTGACGGCATGTGCGTCACATGACAGGAATATGTTGTCGACCCACCTAACTTGCACACTTGGCGAATGGGTAAAAAGATTCTTCTACCTTGCCCGATTTAGGTTTTCTTGTGGATGTGATAATCACTCCAAAAAAAGTGATGAAAACATAAGAGTTTGTCACATAAACTGCATCAAATGAATGCAGCAGTTTCAGAGTCGCACAGTTTTCCCTGTGCTCTGTCAAAACATATGTTTTTTACGTTTTCAAATGTTTCCGTGCGTAGACCGTCAAATTCTGTATATGTCCAAGCAAATCTGAACATGTCCTGGAATTTTGGAGAGCGAAGTTGATTATGTGTGAGTGCCTGAACTTTGATAATTATCTGAAAATAAAAAATTAAAATTTTCAACCGAGAGAAGATTTGAACCAAGGACCTGTCGTTCCACAGCTGCTCACGCTAACCACGGGACCACGGCGCTCGTAAGCCAACACTCTCCTTGATGTTGCCTACCTTGCGCATGGACTACTCAGTTTGTATATTTTGCTTATTTTTTTCATAGTTCCACACAACTTCTTCCTGTTTTCTCGATTGATCTGTGTTCAGTTGTTCAAGGCCTATCCCTGTGACAACGTATAACTAAATCTGAGGGGGGTGCGATGGGGAGGTTCCCTTGTGAGGTCAAGGCTAAGTGTAGCTTCACTCAGAGAGAGCGCTGAGGGTCTGACAGACGACCGCAGCCACGCCAGGCTGCAGCGACGCGCCAGCTACCGTACCCTCCGACGACGGAGCCACAGCACTGACGCCAAATACTGCTAGCACCACGCCAGTAATACCTCGCAAGGTGCTGACGCGCTACCAGCGCTTCCGTGAGATGCAGGCTCAGCACGCTCATTGGACGCTGAGGTGGGCGGAAGACAGAGTGATTGTAAATCTGTCAGAAATAAATGACTGTTAACTGAATGGTCTACAGAACCACTACACCACACCTCTCCACTCGACTACCCTTCACCAATATCGATCTGGCGGCCCCCTACAAAAATTTGACAAACACAACAAATGTTTGGTATGATTAAACAGGAAGTGGTTCTAGGCGCTACAGTCTGGAACCGCGCGACCGCTACTGTCGCAGGTTCGAATCCTGCCTCGGGCATGGATGTGTGTGATGTCCTTAGGATAGTTAGGTTTAAGTAGTTCTCAGTTCTAGGGGACTGATGACTTCAGTAGTTAAGTCCCATAGTGCTCCGAGCCATTTGAATCATTTGTGATGCTTAGGAGCTCGCCTACAAGAGAGAATTCACTGTTTCAACATTTGCTGAGGGAGAAAAATATACTAAACAATAAAATCTGTGGAACAGCGCCAAAACAGACAAAAATTAAGAAAAGTTGTTGATTAGGTGAACAATTAAATAGATAATTCAAAGAGCGATCTGAAAAATGAATTATGAGAAACAAAGAGCGAATTGAAGAATGAATTAAGTGACACAAATGTCAGAATAGACGATAAGCTCACATAAGTCACGATCATGTTAAAATAAGAATTACTAAATAACAAAAATCGGGTCGTGGGCATTAGGGAAAAGGTGTAAAGTCTAAATTCGATTGTAAAGTAAGGACAAGACTGTCCAATGGTCATATGGTATCTGAGACAAAAGATGTACAAAACTTTATGATTAATGACAAAAATGCTAATGTTGGTAGAGCTAATGACTGTTTGGAATCTGTCACTTTAATTAAAGCAGTTTGCACTGATTCCAAGAGGGGAAATTTTTCCTGCAGTGAAAGGCAAATACACTCCTGGAAATGGAAAAAAGAACACATTGACACCGGTGTGTCAGACCCACCATACTTGCTCCGGACACTGCGAGAGGGCTGTACAAGCAATGATCACACGCACGGCACAGCGGACACACCAGGAACCGCGGTGTTGGCCGTCGAATGGCGCTAGCTGCGCAGCATTTGTGCACCGCCGCCGTCAGTGTCAGTCAGTTTGCCGTGGCATACGGAGCTCCATCGCAGTCTTTAACACTGGTAGCATGCCGCGACAGCGTGGACGTGAACCGTATGTGCAGTCGACGGACTTTGAGCGAGGGCGTATAGTGGGCATGCGGGAGGCCGGGTGGACGTACCGCCGAATTGCTCAACACGTTCGGCGTGAGGTCTCCACAGTACATCGATGTTGTCGCCAGTGGTCGGCGGAAGGTGCACGTGCCCGTCGACCTGGGACCGGACCGCAGCGACGCACGGATGCACGCCAAGACCGTAGGATCCTACGCAGTGCCGTAGGGGACCGCACCGCCACTTCCCAGCAAATTAGGGACACTGTTGCTCCTGGGGTATCGGCGAGGACCACTCGCAACCGTCTCCATGAAGCTGGGCTACGGTCCCGCACACCGTTAGGCCGTCTTCCGCTCACGCCCCAACATCGTGCAGCCCGCCTCCAGTGGTGTCGCGACAGGCGTGAATGGAGGGACGAATGGAGACGTGTCGTCTTCAGCGATGAGAGTCGCTTCTGCCTTGGTGCCAATGATGGTCGTATGCGTGTTTGGCGCCGTGCAGGTGAGCGCCACAATCAGGACTGCATACGACCAGGGCACACAGGGCCAACACCAGGCATCATGGTGTGGGGAGCGATCTCCTACACTGGCCGTACACCACTGGTGATCGTCGAGGGGACACTGAATAGTGCACGGTACATCCAAACCGTCATCGAACCCATCGTTCTACCATTCCTAGACCGGCAAGGGAACTTGCTGTTCCAACAGGACAATGCACGTCCGCATGTATCCCGTGCCACCCAACGTGCTCTAGAAGGTGTAAGTCAACTACCCTGGCCAGCAAGATCTCCGGATCTGTCCCCCATTGAGCATGTTTGGGACTGGATGAAGCGTCGTCTCACGCGGTCTGCACGTCCAGCACGAACGCTGGTCCAACTGAGGCGCCAGGTGCAAATGGCATGGCAAGCCGTTCCACAGGACTACATCCAGCATCTCTACGATCGTCTCCATGGAGAATAGCAGCCTGCATTGCTGCGAAAGGTGGATATACACTGTACTAGTGCCGACATTGTGCATGCTCTGTTGCCTGTGTCTATGTGCCTGTGGTTCTGTCAGTGTGATCATGTGATGTATCTGACCCCAGGAATGTGTCAATAAAGTTTCCCCTTCCTGGGACAATGAATTCACGGTGTTCTTATTTCAATTTCCAGGAGTGTATTTACCTGAACTGTCAAAAGCAGACGAACTAGAAATCTTAATTACTTAAAAATATTTGTCCCTTGCAAACGATTTGAGTGGAAAGAAATATTTGAATTTTTAAAAACTTTTCCAGTTTCGGAAAGATTATGAACATTTTGTAGTCATTTATAGCTTAATTGATGGTCCATGAATGCGAATGAATTTTATAGTCGGTTTAGAAGCAGTGGCATACCGTTTTGTAGCAATGCTGCGAATAATGTGGGCTTATGCACAATACCAAATTTTGATACAAATTTTTGTAATTTTGAGTCGCATATTTCAATGACTGATCAAGAATTACTCAGATTTATTTCGAAACAACACTGTAACAATGCTAATGATGTATTTAATTTGCATGGAATGCTTGACTTTGACGATATTGTAGTTTTGAGATGACACTTGTTTTAAGACAGAGAACAAGTCTGATTTGTGAAAGTAAAGCTATGCCATGTATGTTCAAATGTCACGTAGTTTTAGTGTGAAAACTAATTTAAGGAGAAGATTAACAGCAGAGTACAAAGTTAAAGTACTAGAATTTATGACAATTAAGAGACGAAAGGAACCAAATGAAAGATTAATGTGTAGCACTCTCGTTTATCTCATTTGTGATATGAACCTTGAATTTTGCTTCGCTGTGGGTAATGCTCTAACTGATTTATTTCCATGTTCTATTGGATCCGACTGGTGATATTGTGTGATGTGGGTATGATTAATGGTGAGCTTCAAATATTAAATGTTTTCTGCCTTAACTACATTTTACGTTTCAAACGTGATTATCTACGTTGTGTGATTTTCAAATTAATGTTCACCTAATTTTCAACATTTGTCTGTAGCACCACATCTCAAATGCATCGATTCTCTTCTGTTCTGGTGTACAAAAATCTTGTGGCAATCTGAAAAATTGAGTTCATTATTGGAATGATTATGGCTAGGCAGGGAGGTCAGTTTCGGTTCTGCTGTCATGCAAGAGTATTGAAATAATGATTGATGGAATAATACAGAAGTTATTAAAGGCAGTACTGGAGGCAGAGATCTGAATAAAAGTTGAAAAGCGGCAAGAATATTGAGTGGTGGTTTCATTAATTACTAGAATACATTTATCGTTCGGAGGCTGACAACAGGGAAATCCGAATTGGAAAATACACTCCTGGAAATTGAAATAAGAACACCGTGAATTCATTGTCTCAGGAGGGGGAAACTTTATTGACACATTCCTGGGGTCAGATACATCACATGATCAGACTGACAGAACCACAGGCACATAGACACAGGCAACAGAGCATGCACAATGTCGGCACTAGTACAGTGTATATCCACCTTTCGCAGCAATGCAGGCTGCTATTCTCCCATGGAGACGATCGTAGAGATGCTGGATGTAGTCCTGTGGAACGGCTTGCCATGCCATTTCCACCTGGCGCCTCAGTTGGACCAGCGTTCGTGCTGGACGTGCAGACCGCGTGAGACGACGCTTCATCCAGTCCCAAACATGCTCAATGAGGGACAGATCCGGAGATCTTGCTGGCCAGGGTAGTTGACTTACACCTTCTAGAGCACGTTGGGTGGCACGGGATACATGCGGACGTGCATTGTCCTGTTGGAACAGCAAGTTCCCTTGCCGGTCTAGGAATGGTAGAACGATGGGTTCGATGACGGTTTGGATGTACCGTGCACTATTCAGTGTCCCCTCGACGATCACCAGTGGTGTACGGCCAGTGTATGAGATCGCTCCCCACACCATGATGCCGGGTGTTGGCCCTGTGTGTCTCGGTCGTATGCAGTCCTGATTGTGGCGCTCACCTGCACGGCGCCAAACACGCATACGACCATCATTGGCACCAAGGCAGAAGCGACTCTCATCGCTGAAGACGACACGTCTCCATTTGTCCCTCCATTCACGCCTGTCGCGACACCACTGGAGGCGGGCTGCACGATGTTGGGGCGTGAGCGGAAGACGGCCTAACGGTGTGCGGGACCGTAGCCCAGCTTCATGGAGACGGTTGCGAATGGTCCTCGCCGATACCCCAGGAGCAACAGTGTCCCTAATTTGCTGGGAAGTGGCGGTGCGGTCCCCTACGGCACTGCGTAGGATCCTACGGTCTTGGCGTGCATCCGTGCGTCGCTGCGGTCCGGTCCCAGGTCGACGGGCACGCGCACCTTCCGCCGACCACTGGCGACAACATCGATGTACTGTGGAGACCTCACGCCCCACGTGTTGAGCAATTCGGCGGTACGTCCACCCGGCCTCCCGCATGCCCGCTATACGCCCTCGCTCAAAGTCCGTCAACTGCACATACGGTTCACGTCCACGCTGTCGCGGCATGCTACCAGTGTTAAAGACTGCGATGGAGCTCCGTATGCCACGGCAAACTGGCTGACACTGACGGCGGCGGTGCACAAATGCTGCGCAGCTAGCGCCATTCGACGGCCAACACCGCGGTTCCTGGTGTGTCCGCTGTGCCGTGCGTGTGATCATTGCTTGTACAGCCCTCTCGCAGTGTCCGGAGCAAGTATGGTGGGTCTGACACACCGGTGTCAATGTGTTCTTTTTTCCATTTCCAGGAGTGTATTACTGATATCATAAAACCATGCGACTGGTTGTAGGGTGCCTTGTGTAATTTGCATGTCTCTCCTTTTTAACTTGTTGACGATTTTTAATTGATTATGAATGTCTGGAGTGTGTGTGGGACATTCGATACAGGACAACAGGACACGCAGGTCAGTGACCTGTATACAGGACTGCAGTGTGAGTGGCGTAAGATTCTGGGACGTGAGGTTCGACCCCAACCTACGGAGGGCGGCAAGCATTGTCCTCCCATAACGACTGCTGTGGGCTAAGGTCCGGCCTCTAGCTGTATGGCACCGTACGCAGTAGTCAGGGGCGAATTTTCCATGTTTTCTGACTTCTTTTAAAGATTATCATCTGCCGCCCGTGGAAAGTGCAGGCCTCCAGAAACAAACTCCGGTCTCGTAGTTGTCCTCTCTGAATTTCTCAAACCCGGTTGCGATG
Organism: Schistocerca nitens; assembly: GCF_023898315.1. NCBI lineage: Eukaryota > Metazoa > Arthropoda > Insecta > Orthoptera > Acrididae > Schistocerca > Schistocerca nitens. Next base: position 693,636,409 of record NC_064619.1, on the reverse strand, counting down.
ATGTGGATGTTGGCGGGAGAACATGCAGCTGGCGTAAGGAAGTGTGACGTCAGAACGTAGCACTGAAATGAATACTTTTTTATAGTAGGGGAGAGTTTCATGTTGTTCAAATGTTCAAATGTGTGTGAATTCCTAAGGGACCAAACTGCTAAGGTCATCGGTCCCTAGACTTACACACTACTTAAACTGACTTATGATAAGAACAACACACACACCCATGCCCGATGGAGGACTCGAACCTCCGGCCGGAGGGGCCGCTCTATCCGTGACATGGCGCCCCTAACTAGGCGCCCACTCCGCGCGGCTTCATGTTGTCACTGGAGGCTGTAAAAACATATTAATTTTGGGAGAATTCTCTGTTGGAGGAAATCCTCATGGATGTACCACAATGGTTCGTAATTTTATGATTGATGACTGGACTCGTTTGGCAGCAAGGATTACCCGGGGTGTAAATGAGTGCATTATGAGAAGGACTGGATGGTAGAATGTAAAGGTGTCCGCATCGGAGAACTTCTTCCAGTAGGACGTGAAAGTGTCTGGATCGACTTGGCGTAGCAGTTTGGTATAGGGTGCTGCATCTTGGAGTCCTTCTCAGATACGGACAGTTCTTCGTGAAGGGGCCGGTACGTCTGCACCGTACAGCTCGACGCATCAGTCTTACTTGTGGTGAACGTAGTTGGCAGCATTGGCAGAGCAGTTAAATTTATTTTACTCTTCTGGAATCCTGGACGATCTCCCGTCCCATCTCCTTTGAGATCGTAATGATTGTCACTGTTCGAATCAAGCATTACAGGATTTAATAGTTGTCAGCTGTCACTGAACACCAGGAGAGAGTAAATTCTTAGGAGGCCAAGAAGTAATAACTGGTAGGGGAATGAAATTGCTTTCCATGCAATCTTTATGTGAATTTGGATGGAGCTAATTATCACTGGTTTTGATTGTTCACTAATACGTTGATCTCGTAAGTATGTATATAAATAAATGTGAATATTGAGTTTAATCATTATTTCTGTTTCATCCGTTCACATACATTATATTGTAGGCATCTAATTTATATCCTGGAAGATATGAGTAATCAGCTCAAAATTATCTCCAACATATTACTCCAGACAGAGAGCAAATAGTCAGAATGAGACATTTGTTTTCCAAACTCCCCACTTTTAGAGCTATGCATAGGGCCGTAGTTTTCGTATTTCCCATTTAACTTTGTACAAAAGCATTTGGAGGTTAGTTGTTAAATAGGTGGCCTGCTCACAATTAGTTTTGTAGTGTTTAGGGACACTCATCACTATGGCATTTTGTACTAAAATAGTAACATGAATGAAGTAATTACATGTATTATATACATATTCCACAATTTTTGCGACATAATACAATTAAAAATAGAAACTGATTCTCTGAGTACAATTTAGAAACAGTCGATATTGTAGTTACACAAGATGAATATTTTACATTATTACATCACACATTTAATAAATATATATATTATGAATCAAAATTTTAATATATAACAACTGGAATGAAAGAAGTTGCCTTTCTGAACAAAATTCAGAAGCCTTATAGCTACCTATGTGAAATACTTTGGGCTATTAGTTATGCACCTCTTTACATTATTCATATAGCAACCATCGAACACAAACATATTCGTGGCTGAAAACAGCTTAAAAACAACAAATTATGATGCACAAAACATTGCTTCACTAAAGAGTGGGATTAAATAGTATCTTTATCATACAAATTATGATTCACAAAACATTGCTTCACTGAAGAATGGGATTAAATAGTATCTTTATCATTCATTAGCTCATCATATTCTTCTTTCTCTTCGTTTTGTCTTAAAGTTGCAAGACTCCAGCAGCTATCTGTAAAACTTAAGGTCTGGATTAGTGTCCCACTAAGTGGGTCTTGGGGTAGCGACTTTGATTCAAAATCAAAATGTCTTCCGTCCCGGGTTTGAATCCCGCCGCTGCTTAAATACTGATTAATAATCAGCATTGGCGGCCGAAGACTTCCGGCATAAGAAGTCACCCTCATTCTGCCAACGGCCTTGTTAAAGAGGGCGGAGGAGCGGATAGAGGTTCAGGGCACTCTCTTGACCTAGGGGTGGGAAACTGCCCCTGAAGGCGGAAGATTCAACAAAGATCAACGGCATGTGGATGCAGAAGACAATGGAAACCACTGCATTAAAGACACGTAACGTGTATCCACAGGACATGTGATCTGTAATTGAAGAAGTGTCATGATGATCTCTCCTTTAGCAAAAGTTTCTGGAATATTCCTCCATTCGGATCTCCAGGATGGGACTGCCAAGGGGGAGATTACCGTGAGAAAAAGATTGAATAATCAACGAACCTATAAAATTCTACGAGTCGGGGCGTGGAATGTCAGAAGCTTGAACGTGGTAGGGAAACTAGAAAATCTGAAAAGGAAAATGCAACGACTCAATCTAGATATAATAGGGGTCAGTGAAGTGAAGTGGGAAGAAGACAAGGATTTCTGGTCAGATAAGTATAGGGTCATATCAACAGCAGCAGAATGGTATAACGGGAGTAGGATTCGTTATGAATAGGAAGGTACGGCAGAGAGTGTGTTACGGTGAACAGTTCAGTGATAGGGTTATTCTTATCTGAATAGACAGCAAACCAACACCGACATTGATAGTTCAGGTATACATGCCAACGTCGCAAACTGAAGATGAAGAGATAGATAAAGTATATGAGGATACTGAAAGGGTAATACAGTATGTAAAGGGAGATGAAAATCTAATAGTCATGGGGAATTGGAATGCAGTTGAGGGAAGGAGTAGAAGAAAAGGTTACAGGAGAATATGGGCTTGGAACAAGGAATGAGAAGGGAGAAAGATTAATTGAGTTCTGTAACAAGTTTCAGCTGGTAATAGCAAATACTATGTTCAAGAATCACAAGAGGAGGAGGAGGTATACTTGGAAAAGGCCGGGAGATACGGGAAGATTTCAATTAGATTACATCATGGTCAGACACAGATTCCGAAATCAAATACTGGATTGTAAGGCATACCCAGGAGCAGATATAGACTCAGATCACAATATAGTAGTGATGAAGAGTAAGCTGAAATTTAAGACATCAGTTAGGAAGAGTCAATACGCAAAGAAGTGGGATACGAAAGTACTAAGCAGTGGTGAGATACGCTTGAAGTTCCCTGAGGCTATAGATACAGTAATAAGAAATAGCGCAGTAGGCAGTACAGTTGAAGAGGAATGGACATCCCTAAAAAGGGCGATAACAGAAGTTGAGAAGGAAAACACAGGTACAAAGAAGAAACCATGGGTAACAGAAGGAATACTTCAATTGACCAATGAAAAGAGGAAGTACAAAAATGTTCCGAAAGACTCAGCAATACAGAAATACAAGTCGCTGAGGAATGAAATAAATAGCAAGTGCAGGGAAGCTAAGACGAAATGGCCTCATGTAAAATGTGAAGAAATTGAAAAAGAAAGGATTGTCGGTAGGACAGACTCAGCATACAGGAAAGTCAAAACAACTTCGCTGACATTAAAAGCAATCTTGATGACATTAAGGCCGGCCGCTCTGGCTGAGCAGTTCTAGACGCTTCAGTCCGGAACCGCGCGACTGCTACGGTCGCAGGTTCGAATCCTGCCTCGGGCATGGATGTGTGTGATGTCCTTAGGCTAGTTAGGTTTAAGTAGTTCTAAGTCCAGGGGACTGCTGACCTCAGATGTTAAGTCCCATAGTGCTTAGAGCCATTTGAACCATTTTTATGACATTAAGAGTGCAATGGGAACTCCACTGTTAAATGCAGACGAGAGAGCGAATAGGTGGAAAGAATACATTGAAGGCCTCTATGAGTGGGAAGATTTGTCTGATATGTTGGAAGAAGCAACAGCAGTCGATTCAGAAGAGATAGGGTATCCAGTAATAGAAACAGAATTTAAAAGTGCTCTGAAGGACTTAAGATCAAATAAGGCAGAGGGAATAGATAACATTCCAACAGAATTTCTAAAATCGTTTGGGGAAGTGGCAACAAAACGACTATTCACGTTGGTGTGTAGAATGTATGAGTCTGGCGACATACCATTTGACTTTCGGAAAAGCATCATCCACACAATTCCGAAGAGATGACAGGTGTGCGAACTATCGCACAATAGCTCATGCATCCAAGTTGCTGACAAGAATAATATACAGAAGAGTGGAAAAGAAAATTGAGGATGCGCTAGGTGACGATCTGTTTGGCTTTAGGAACGGTAAAGGCACAAGGCAGGCAATTCTGACGTTGCGGTTAATAATGAAAGCAAGACTAAAGAAAAATCAGGATTTGTCGACCTGGAAAAAGCTTTCGACACAGTAAAATGGTGCAAGATGTTTGAAATTCTGAGAAAAATAGGGGTAAGCTATAGGGAGAGATGGGTAATATGCAATATGTACAAGAGCCAAGAGGGAATAATAAGAGTGGACGACCAAGAACGAACTGCCCGTATTGAAAAAGGTGTAAGACAAGGGTGTAGTCTTTCGCCCCTACTGTTCAATCTGTATATCGAGGAAGCAAGGATGGAAGTAATAGAAAGGTTCAGGAGTGGAATTAAAATTCAAGGTGAAAAGATAGCAATAACACGATTCGCTGATAACATTGCTATCCTGAGTGAAAGTAAAGAAGAATATCTGCTGAATGGAATGAACAGTCTAATGAGTACGGAGTATGGATTGAGAGTGAATTGAAGGAAAGGAAGACGAACGTAATGAGAAGTAGTAGAAATGAAAACGGCGATTAACTTGTCACGAAGTAGATGAAGTTGAGGAATTCTGCTACCAAGGCAGTAAAATAAGGAGTGACGGACGGAGCAAGGACGACATCAAAAGCAGACCAGCAATGGAAAAAAGGGCATTCCTGGTCAGGAGAAGTCTACTAATATCAAATATCGGCCTTAATTTGAGGAAGAAATTTCTGAGAATGTACGTCTGGAGTACAGCACTGTATGGCAGTGAAACATGGACTGTGAGAAAACCGGAACAGAAGAGAATCGAAGCATTTGAGATGTGGTGCTACAGACGAATGTTGAAAATAAGGTGAACTGATGAGGTAAGGAATGAGGAGGTTCTATGCAGAATCGGTGAGAAAGGAATATGTGGACAACACTGACAAGGAGAAGGGACATGGTGATAGGACATCTGTTAAGACTTGAGGGAATGACTTCCATGGTACTAGAGGGAGCTGTAGAAGGCAAAAACTGTAGAGGAAGACAGAGATTGGAATACATCGAGCAAATTATAATAGAGGACGTAGGTTGCAAGTGCTACACTGAGATGAAGAGGTTAGCGCAGGAGAGGAATTCGTGGCGAGCCGCATCAAACCAGTTATAAGACTGATGACCAAAATAAAAAAAAAGTGGCAGAGGACTTATTTAGCAGGCTTAGAACGTCTTATTTTCGAAGTTTTAGGTACAATATCCAAATGTAGGGGTTCAACTAGCATCTGCGTGATGCCTTTTCTGCAAATATCTCTTGTCTGGTAGCCAGTGTCTTGAAACTTATACTTAGAGCTAAAAGTATAATAAAAGAAACCTTATTTCACCTTCATTTCAAGATTTTGTGTTGAATTGTATATCCTCCACAATTTTTAATGGATAGTTCACTTGACTGATACTGGCACTTTTAATGATCATGGCAGTAATGTGATTTAATGCGTCAGAGACTGAATGTATTGTTTATGTGCTGTTTTGAATGCGTCTCGCTCCCTCTTCTTTCTCAGGCTGATAATCCAGTCGTTAACTGTTTCTTACCAACCCTCTGAACCATACATTTTGGAATTCCCAAAATAGAAATAAATGTATCTTGGCACACTTGGAGTAATTCTCTCTTTCCAGAAATAAATTTAGGTATGTAGTATCTGAGTGTGGTATCTTTACTTTTATTTGTTGCGCTCATTCTTGGTCTTTTATACTCGGAATATTCTTGCATCACACAACAAAGAATGAATGAACCTTGGTGTACTTTATAATGAGACTCTTAAAATGACTGGTAAAACCTTCTCATACCTTACATTCCAAGATCACTGTGTTTAAAACTGAGCCTTTGAGAGTGATTACAATTTGGTTTCTTTGGAATAGATTTGGATGAGTGTCAGAAAGACTGAAAAAATTGACTCTGTCATTTCTGACTATTTAATGTGATATATAAAAATGGCATTGATGGAATGTACCTATAGATTATAAACACAAAAAGAGCAGTAAAAATAAGATTCAATAAATGTTAATTTATAATGTCACGAAGATGTTTGATTTAATTTGAAAAATCGGGGGCTATGCATTAACTACAAGTGACTTTTGTAAGTATAAAACAAGAAATCTTTCAGCTCCATTTCTACGTCGCTCGTTTCTCTCAGCTTTTTTTTATCTAGAGATATCTCTTTTATTTTTCCTACTACGTCCTAATACAGTAGCAGTAAAAATATTTCTACAAACTGTAGCTTCTTCCCCATCCATACAAAGTTCAATGCTTGATATCCATGGGACTTGAAAAGTTATGAACAAAACTCTTTCGCCACATTACAAATAATGCTACAAAGATTTTGGAACTTGTGATATCGAGATTTTCGATTTTTTGGGCATGTTGAGTTTTGGGGCTAGCCGTGTCACTTAACTTACTGCAGTTGTAGTGAGGGAGAAACTAATATTATATATGATTGTCCTGATCTGTGTGAAGTAGATGATGCTGGAAATTCAGGGTCAGGACTTTAAAACTGTTTATCGGAATATTTGGCGAAATACACATCAGATTAAAAAACGTGGTAATAAACGTTGTTCATCTCGAAGAGGGACAACCATTAACATTACGGTCGACCCCCATGCACCACTTCCAGGGGTGGAAGGGGGGGGGGGTGAATTTGAACTCTTAAATAGGAACCTCTATATTTTATTGCAGATTTCGTTTCACCGAGAAAAAATACGTAATTTTTGTACGAAACAGTTCTTTCGTTTCATGATACATGGCTCTGTAATCGGCGAACATGAATAAGGGGTAACAACTGTTGCAAAACGGTAATATCTCACAAAAATACATATCCTATTAGCAAACCCAAGGTACATTACTTCATATTTGGGAAAATGCTATTATATGACACCGTATACCCTCCCGTAATACGTTCTTAGACCACATTTAGCGTTACCCAGGAACAACGACGTGGACGTAATTGTTGTGTTCACTTCGGGGTGTTTGATTTTGGTGAGTCCCCTTGCCTCTCTCTAGCTCGGGGTGCTTGATTACTGTGAGTCCCCTTGCCTCTCACTACCATATCTCGGGGTGTTTGATTACCTAGAGTCTTCTTGAATCTCACAAGCGTTTCGGTGCAGCAAATGTTCGAAATGTTATCCGTTGTTTCTAATGCACATTGCGACTTTGTGTCTGAATCTCGAGGTGCCTGATTACCGTTAGTCCTCTTACATCTCACAAGTGTTTCGGTGCAGCAATTGTTCGAAATGTTGTCCGTTGTGTCTAATGCACATTGCAACTTTGTGTCTGAATGAGAATTCGACATGTATTAGTGTCTCTGCGGAAAGTGTGCACATTCATTGCGAATTCGCTGCCGCATATCTTCGGGGGTTGTTTGTACATTCATGTAACGTCTCATTTTTAGCCATCCTCACAGAAGAAAATAGGCAGAAGTTAAATCCGGTGAACGTATGGGCCACGTTTGTTAACCTGGCTATTTGTTCACCAAACATGTTTCTAAGATTATGTATTAATAAACTTTCTTCATTTTTGTTTTGCTTGTCTACTTCCACATCATATGTTAAGGGTAGTGACTGCACATCATAACTGCTTAGAAACCTAACTGGGATGTACTTATCAGAAACTGTGCTTTCACTGATCAAATACTGTTAGTACAAGTAGCCAAAATTATGATGCTTCTATAATAGCAGATGTAAAAGTTAAAAAGTAATAGAAGTGTTAAGAGATTTTTGTTCATTTTGACACTTTTAAAATATAATAAAATCGTCTTACTTAGAATAGCAAACAGCAACTTATCTTCTTGCATTTGACATTATTAGTCCGAAATAAGCGCATATAAGTAAATATGTATTGACTGATTGTCACAATGATAATTTTATCTGTTTTCATGATGTAGCTGTAGTATAGTTTGGAATAATTATGGAGCAAAGGTGAAGACTTTCTGAAGGAGTGCAGAATATTGTGTGATGATGTAATAGCGTTAGTTATTTATTTGGATCATAATGATAATAAAGCTGTGTTAGGGATGTTAGTGGGTGAGGCTACTGATGTTAGTGTTTGTGTATTGAGAAATGATGTAGGTTGTTATCAGAAGACAGTGATGTTTAATGACAAAAAATATAGCGCACTAATGTTATGAGCAGGGACACTATTGTCATGTGCTCATGGTACATACGCAAGACAACTGGTAAACAAATTTTCCATTTAGATTTGAGACATAATTATTGAATGAAACCTGCAGATTCAGTTTGGTATATAGCTGAATGAAATCATTGCAGTAATAGCCCTAATCTATGTGAAGAACTTTTCCTGTGCAATCACTCGAACACTGTTTATAATGTGGAAGTATTTGAATTAGTTGAAGACTGTCCTCTGATCAGAAAAAAGGCATCAAACATTTGCAAACCATTTTATGAGGAAAACTGATAATGAAGCGAAATGTTACCACTCAGAGGTCAATTTTAACCATACACTGTGCACGAATGATCTGTAAAAAGGTGAGATTAACTTGTATGTTGAAGAATAGTTCAGTATTTGAGTGAAATGTCACTTTTTCAAAATTTTTTATCAGAGCTGGATCTTGGAAGATGATGATAAAAAATTTCCTGATATTTACCTTTATATAGCATATATTTTCTTTAAATGATAATACGATTTTTTTCTGGTTGATGTTGCATGTAATTAGAATGCAAGACTTTCCCACAGTCTCTTGTTACACCTTCACTCACCACTACTAATAATGCGTTGTACAGATGAGACTGTGGAAGTAATTTGTGTTAGTTACACATCCAAGGATAAAGAATAATGATTTCTCATTTTTGGATGTTGTATGAGTTTATGACTGTTTAAAAAATTAATTATTTCTACTGATTTTGACAATTCAGACAGAGATGGTGGATGTTGCTCACAAGTATTGACTACCTCTCATCTGCAGCATACTGGCTTTGTCCTGATTTTGCTTTATTTTGTAACTGATTATAAATTAAAACAATTTCACCATAATTTATCCTAGTGAGCAGACCTGGCAGATTCAAACAGGCAGCTAAGGGACTGATGTGTATATGAGGCGCCACATACACTTTCACCAGCAAGATACAAAACACTGGAAAGCCAGATAAGAAAAACCTGATGCTTATTTTTGTGAATACTGCACCCACTAGCTTTTTGTGATCCATAACACGTCATGAACGAAATTTCTGTGAAAACATAATACAAAAGATGTTATATGGAGGGGTAGAGGGTGAGAGTAGGTTATTCACATTCTCCTTATGTATTTTTTTACTTTGCTTTTTCTTAAGCAGTATTTGCTCATATAGTTAGAGTAAATAATGACCATATTCTTCGATATTTTATGTATTTTTAACGTACTTTTCTTGAAGCAACCAACCTATAAAACATATTTATGTAATGCTTTCTTTAAAGTTAATTTTTTGTGATTAAAACATGTATACTGAAATAACTGTTTTACAAATTCTTTTCTCAAATCTTAATGCTGTTTTCCAAAAATGTTTTACACTACATAATGTGGTATTTGAAAATTTAAAAATTTGATTTTGATTGCAATACACAGAGCTAGATACTAGAAGTTGTGTACATCACAAACAGAGCTGCTTTACAAAGTTTAATGTCAAAAAAATTTTTTTTTCTTTTCTTACACAATGTGTTTGTTTTCATATACCAACCTGATTCATCTGTTACACTCTTGCAGTATCCCCCACGTAAATTTATCCATGAGGTACTGTGGAGGTGTGTAACATGATGAACCAAGGAACCAAGTTGGATATATTGGAATATACGATGCCAGTCAATCAAGAACTATCGCAATACGAGATTTGGCATATTTCTGCAATGTAGAGTAATACTGTGCAGTCGCAAATCGTCAGCAATTGTAAAACTCAGTAGTATGTTGTAAATAAACACTTATATTTACATTTTCGGTGATCTCGAATTGTTCTATTAAAACTAATTACACCATGTAGTTATGGTCTAGAATAGTAAGATGTGTAAATGTTATCAGCAAAAAGGACACTGCAATTAGCAAGATTATTAACCATACATGTTTTTGTATTGTTATACGATTTGTAAAATAGATTTCATGTAAGAACCTCACATTTCACTACAAAGAAAGTCATGTACTAGTTTGTAGATGCATTTGTAATCAACTGACGAATGTAAAGAAACGACGAGTCGGTACTGTTAATTGTAAATTAAGGTGTTTAATGAATTCAGCTACATATTTTAAATTTTCCAGTTGTTGAAATGTATAATAGGTAGAGCTGCAGAGGCAGCCATGGTTGTTGTCCATGCACTGTAATTTGATTATGATCCAAATCAAGTTTTGTTGATTTGTGTATTTTTCTGTAAAAAGAAATAGTTGTAATAAATGATATAAAAAGTTAATCACAAGCCTGGAGTCATCTACGTTATTTAGAAATCAATTTTCTCACGTAAGAATATTCCAGGTAGTGAACTGCAGATAAGACATCCTATATCTTCGTGGCGGACAACATTCTAAATCATATGAGTATCTACGATTTCAAATTGAATGTACTGTATGTTCCGCTTTGTTAAACATATGTGATGCACTATGTGATGCACAACCGTAAAAAAGATTTGCCACGTGTGTTAGAAAGCTTAAATTTTGAATCAGATATTGGTAACATTACAAGCGAAACATTAGAAGCTGTATGTAGACGTCCGTCGCCTGGGGACGATTCACTACCTGCCTCACTTAATGTTCGTTATTAAATCTTCGTAAGTAGGCTGTTGTGGTGTAGGTGGCGTCAGTCCTTGGCGTCTGATAATTGACACTATCTAGAGCCAAGCAAACCTGAGACTGTTCGTGCCGCATTTCTTTGTGCCATTTTGTCCCATTTTAGTCCTATTTCCTTTGTAGACTGAATGCATTTTCCCACTATCCTATCAATGAACTGAAATCTCCCATGTACTTTACCTAGAACTGAGCCTATGTAGTCATTCGATTTCATATACCCACAAATCTTTACACAGAGATAATTATAAGATCTGACTGATTCCAGTTGTGACTCTTTGGTATTGTAGTCAAAGGATACTGCTTTTTGGTGTGTTCTGAAGTGCACAGTTTTACATCTCTCAACATTTAAAGAAAATTACTAATCTTTACATTTTCTTGAAATCTTTATCTTCAATAAATAAAACCTTCTACTTCCATACAGCTACAGTTGTTGGATTCCAGTATTCTTACATCTATATGAATAACATTGTTGGTGTGAGTAACATTGTTCGTTGCCATTGAGATAACATTACTAGAGTATGTGGCTGACAGTTAATTGTAATCTACATAGAAGTGATAGTTAGCTACATAGAACCAGAAACACTGAGTGCCTCAGTTGACATTTAATTTACAGTACCACAAAAATAACGAAAGTGTGAATATTTCAGAGTTCTCGTTTCATTCTCCATTGTGCATAAAGAAACTGAGGATCAGTTACCGGTTAATTTATTTCACTGTCAACAACAATATCGTCAAATGTTATTTATGGCGGAAAAAGATTTCATTAGATTGTTTTAATCTGTGCGAGTTTTCAATTTGTGTTATTAATCTGGCTACTGGCAGGGTATTGACGATTTTTATGGAAGAATATGGGAGCCATTTTGAACCAATTTTATTACTCTTATAACCATTTCATATAACAATTGTTGATTTCATTTTGTTTTTTTCTTTTTTTAGCCGATAATGTTTTTAAAGGTCAATTGTACTAGAATGTATTATGTTTTCCGTAGCTTCTCCGAGACGTTCGTTCATGAACTCAGTGCAATAATTTTTCTTCTTGCTTTAATGATATAAATACTTCATAAACTTTTGTTGCGAACCATGAGAAGTTCAGGCGTTCAGTAAAATGAGGAAATTCGTGCACTAAATATATACGTTAAATCTGGTGTTACTGTTGAGAAATAGCATAGTAAATACACCATGAAAGAATGCTTCTCAGTTTTCAGATGCGAAATCTGAGAAATATGTTTTATTGAGAGTTGAGTTGGTATCGTTACACAAGATGAAATGCTGAGCGTGGAATAAAAATGAGTGAACGTGTAAGTTACACTAAGGACTGTAAATACGATGGTACAACGGTCTTTACTTTCAGCCAGCGGCTTCTTAGTATCAGGTTTTATTATCGTCTTAACATTTACTAAGAGGCAAGTCTCTTAGAGTTCTAGAAGAAAGTACACGCAGTTACATTTTTATTTTTACCGTTTGGAATATAGCAGTCTCCATCTGACGCAACTGGACACTTTTCATACTTCAGTTATTTTAAAGGTTTACGTAGCGTACTTACAGCTTTTCTGAAACACTAGTAGACTTGTGCGCCGTCACTTTATCTCAAGTTATCTGACATGTGCGGTATTCCACATCGCTTCAGGTTTACAGATGCAGAAATTAAGCTTCGAATTTTACTTACTGTAGCTGGACTGGATGGTACTTTATACTCGCAAACGTAACGTGGTAATACTTTTATCTGCTGGCGTCACAGATCGTAGCAAAAACAAGGCGTTTTTGAAAGCTGTTTACTGTGTTGTTGGATGAAAACAATATAATTTCCTAGCACTAAACTTTAAGTACTAAAACCACCAAATACAGCACTTAAGCTTCAGAAAGAACCAATATAACAGCCGCACATCTTACTTCCATCAGTCTGAGATGTACCAATATTTAGTTTCAGGCTTTTAATCGAGATATCACTAGTGGATAAATAAATTCCCAAATATCGTGGATATTCTTGTCTAAGTTGGTTTTTTAGAGCAGAGTAACAGGTTCACAGTTTCATTTGATGCCTGAGATCATGTTGAGCGATGATATCAAACAAAAACTTTATGGAATGTTTGTTTGTTCTTAATGTACAGCGGAAGCAAAAATATATCTCTGCACTACTTCATCAGTGTTACCACTACACCATTTCTCTAAACGTTAAATATAGTGGCATCTCAAGTGTCACATCACATGGTTTAGCTTCCGACGTTACTATCAGACCTGTTACTGCCAGTCACTGACGATAGTCTATCCACAATAGCTTCTTTTGTAGTTGTGGTTTGTGAAGTCATTCTTATTTCGTTAACCAAGCTGTGAGTCGGACTACAAATACCCTTTAATTTATGGGGGCCTTTATATTTTATGAAGTAACAGCTTTTTCATGAGATGAGAAAACATTTTATTTTCCAAGCACAGATAAAAAACTAACAAGAATAACAACTCGTAATTAAGCCGACTACGGCAAAGATAAATATCTATCAGCTGCAGCTTTCACCCGCTGTTTTTGGCGCAGTGGATAAATGACGTCGCCACAAATTAAAAGACTAATGACCTCAGCAGTTGAGTCCCATAGTGCTCAGAGCCATTTGAACCACAAATTAAAATAATTGTATGTTATAGCTACAATTATTTAATTACGAATCACGCTGAGGATTAATATTTTGGAAGATCGGGTGCATTAAAATAAAAATCAGGCTCCCTCACAGACTGCCGATTATATCTGCTCGCAAATCATGTTTATAATACGTTGATTGAACAGGTTTGACAGAGGGATTGGGGGGGGGGGGAGGGGGCGCTAAAAACATATAAAACAAAAATAAGTTAAAAACGCCGAAATAAAAATTGGGCAGAATCCCGTTGTTTTGTATATCAAGTGATTGATTAGTGGTGTAAAAATCTCAAATCGGATTTCGCCAAGGCAAAGTAGTTAGAAAGTTATCGATGTTTTAACTGACTGATGTGAATTAATATATAATCTCTTAGGTGAAACTAATTATCTGAATCGAGATATTTTGACCACGTGTATCTGCTGATATGTCGTAATTGTTTCAAACGGCTTCTTAGTTCTGCATCTAGTTCTGCAAGCCACCTGGTGGTGTGTGGCGGAGGGTACGTTTGGTACCGATAACTGATCCTCTTCTCTCTATTTCACTCGTGCATGGCGCAAGGGAAGAACGATTGTCGGTAAGTCTCTATATCAGCTAAAATTTCTCGAATTTTCTCTTTGTGGTCATTTCAGAACACATGTGTGCGAGGAAGTAATATGTTGTCCAACTCTCCCCTGAACGTACTATCTAGGAATTTCAGTATTAAACCGCCCCGTGATGCACAACGCCTGTCAAATAAAGTCTGGTACTGGAGTTTCTTAGGCAACTCTGAACCTCTCTTGCGCCGACTAACTGACGCTGTGACGAAACGAACTGCTCTTAGTTTGATCTTCTCTACCTCTTGTGATAGTCCTACCTGGTAAGGGTCCCAGCTTGATGAACAAAAGAATTGCTCAGACAAGCGGCTTGTAAACCACTTTCTTCGTCGATGAATTACATTTCCATAAGATTCTCCATATGACTTTCAGTCTAGCGTCTCTTTTCCTACTATTTGTGTTATGTGGTCATTCCACTTGAAGTCGCTCCGGATAGTTACTTCTAGATATTTCTCGGTAGATACTGTTTTCAACAGTTTCTCATCAACAGAGTAGTTGTACAGTAACGGCTTTGTTTTCCCATGAACGCGCAATACGTTGCATTTATTTACGTTCAGCTGCTAGAACCTGCGTCATTCATCAGTCTTCTGCAGGTCATTTCGGAAACTGGAACTGTCCTTTGGAGTTGCTACTTTGTTACAGACAACCAAATCACCTGGGAACATTCTTAAAGAGCACTCGACGCTTTCTCCTAGATCATTTATGTACATTGGAAACAATATCGGTTCTATCACACTTCTTTGGGATACTCCGGTAATTACCTTTACATCTGTCGATGTCGTCCCTTTAAGAGCGACGCTATGAGCTCTCTCAGCAAGGAAGTCTTGAATCCAGTCGTCAATGTAGTCCGATACTCGGTAATCCCGAATTTGTTTCACTAAGCGGCTCTGCAAGACGGTGTCAAATGGATGCCTCAAGTCTAGGAACACAGCATCAATCTGAGCGTTGATACCTACAGCACTGTGGATCTCATAGAGGAACAGAGTGAGCTGAGCTTCACAAGACCTCTGTTCGCGGAATATATGTTGGTTTTTATTTAGGTGATTTTCGTTCTCCAAACCCATCACGATACGTGAACATACAACACGTTCCATATTTCTACAGCAGATTGAGGTGATATAGGCTTATGATTATGTTCATTTGATCTGCGACTCTTCTCGAAAACGGGACTGACCAGCGCTTTTTTGCAGTCTGTATGTGCCCTTCATTGCTACATCGACCTACGTGAAACTTTTTTTAAAAAAAATGTTCTCGTAACAGACTTGGTGGGACTAGCCCGTGGAAGCTACCCTCACTCATCCCCCCACAAAAGCTATTATATCACTGCCAGTAAGAGGTCGTTCAATAAATGTTAGTAATGTTTGTTATAATTATTAAAAATGAAACCAAAATAAAAAAACTGATACACTGTGTATAAGTAAAATCATGGGGAAAGGAAAAAGATTCAATTTCAAGCCATTTCACAGATATGTTGTAACTGAAAGTGTGTCTGGTACATCGTGAACACGTTTTTTTTTTTCGAAAATTTATGATGAACAGAGAAGAGAGCCTTCCGTCTGAAGTAATCGATTAAATGTAGAACGAGTGCTTGCGATAGATATTAGATTGATAAAGCAGTTGAGAATTCTACTAAATTCTAACACAAGCCAATCACAGCGCACAGGATCGAAGACAGACGTACTTACATAAAATAGTCACATCATAAACGCGGCGTCAAACTTGATGCAGAAAGATTACCGATAGTATTTTATACAATGACAGCGCAAATAATTGACACTTACTAGTAAGTGCTAAAATACAGATGTCGAAAAATACCTGCAACTGCGTTAACTCACATTTCAAAAAAACTGTTGATCCCATTTTTAATAAGCAAGTAGTATGTGAAAGATGTTGAAATGGAGTAAGGTGAGGTCATTGGTTGGATCTTCTCTCTCTACAGTACTGCTAACGTAAGAGACGCGTAGTATAGTAAGCAAGTGGGGGGGGGGGGAGGGAGGCGGGCGGCGGGCTGAACCTAACAAGGTTGGCTGCTGGCTAATACAACGCATCGGGGTTACGTTAACCAGTCCGAACGCAAAGAGAACTAATGAAGGACCATATCTCGTTCAAGACAGAGGAAGCATCCGCACCTGAGCTATATGTCTCTGTGGAGGTGATACAGCTCCTATTATAATTACTGCAGTTAACTCTGTAACTGCATGCGATCCTTTCACTGAAAGATAACTTTTCGTAATATAGATTCTGTCTCTGATCTGAAGCCCGTTCTCGTCAAAATTATTATGCCGAAAAAATATTTCAGTAGCATTTCTCATGGAAATGCATTGTCCATAATTTGCGAAAAACTAATTATTTTGCGGCTGTCATTGTTAGCTATCTTCTGCTATGATTCAATTTGCAGCATTACACAAGTGCTATGTAATAATTTCTGCAGTACTCATACCCTAAAGGTGAAAGATTATAATAATCACGACTCATTGTTCCGTCGTGTCGTGTCTAATGACTGATGAAAGATTCTGTTCACTACAAGTTTTTTTTGTACTGTGGTCTTCTTTTGAAAACCTAGTTATTTTACAAGATCAATATGTTAACACAATAATTGAATTACTTGTTTCAGCAATACGTATTGCCATCTTCAGAAAGAAAATGTGTCGACGTTACAAGCTTACAAACCTGTAAAAGTGTAGTAGGGTATACACAACACATCGGTGACAAAAATACATACCCATAAAGCCGTGCAGTGGTAATTACATAATACAACGTTCACTCCACTCTATCACGTGATTACTACACAGTATGCTGTAAAATAAATCTCATACAATTCTGCTAATCTGGACGGATACAACTCAAAGTCAACATATAATATAGAATACCTCTAATAAATAAGATTTTAAATAAAAACATACCATAAAAAAGTCGAGGCACTACAGTGACATGCCAGGTGTGCTTTCGTAATGTATATACAACTTTTAGTATGTATGGCATGAACAAGACGGACACATGTCGCTTCTTGTCGCTTCGTGGTATAATGCCATGTTCGCTGCGACAGTGTAACTCGCGAATGGATTTGTAGTACGGGCTGCCACATCTACATGGGACCTCGTCGGGACACTCTAAGATGGAGGTGTAGATATGAAGTAAAAAAATTACGTAATACAATTATTTTTTATTTAGCACACAACTACATGGAACTCGTGGCGGCAGAAGTAGTTGGTACATCATATTTTTTCAGGAAGTCTTTTTCCCTTTTATGTATTTATAAAACTCCATGCGAGTCAGCTTGTAGTTAAACTGGCGCTGTAAGATTCCACAGTCACTGTCAGCTGTCGATTTCTTTCATCAGTCCACTGTACCGATATTAGCGAAAATACTTCTTCCACAGTGGTGTTGTCTGCGGGAATAGAAAACAAATACTGGCATAACTTTAGCAGTTGTGTTTGATTTCGGGATTTTTGGATTCCTTAAGAAAGTAAATCCACCTTACTTCCACGGAGTATCATTCTTCTTCTTACTTTATAAAAAGCTCTTCAGATGTATGTATTGTCCCCTGAAATCTTCACACCATTCTTAGTTAAGTACGTAACAGTGTTTTTAATCATCTCCTAGTCTGGTGTTAGAGATAGCGTCATCCAATCAAATACTTAATATTTATTAAAATAAATAGCCTATTTCTATAAGTAATCAAATGCTGTGGTACAGAAAGCCATTCTTCTTCCTCAAATTTAGAAATCAAATTAATTATTTCTTGGTTAGTGTTCTCATTCTTTACTTTGGTCAAATTCATCTTGGTTTGCATGCCAATAAAATTGGCAGTATTCCTTTCATTCAGACATCTTCGAGTGTCGATTAATATATTTCTTTTCTCTGTTAGGTATGTAGATCACGTATCTAATGAGGAGATACTGAATAGAATTGGGGAGAAGAGGAGTTTGTGGTACAACTTGACTAGGAGAAGGGATCAGTTGGTAGAACACGTTCTGAGGCATCAAGGAATCACCAATTTAGTACTGGAGGGGAGCGTGGAGGGAAAAAATCGTAGTGGGCGACAAAGAAATAAATACACAAAGCGGATTCAGAAGGATGTAGGTTGCAGTAGGTACTCGGAGGTGATGAGGCTTGCACAGGGTAGAGTAGCATGGAGAGCTGCATCAGACCAGTCTTTGGGGTGAAGACCACAACCACAACATCTCTGTTATCGAGACTTTATTCATCTCCACGCTTTTTATATTGTTTTCAGCCAGAGCCAAGTTTGATTGCAGAAACATGAAGCAAATTTCACTGATCAGACTACTGAAAGAACCTGAAATTATTTTAGGTGGCCTGCCTCCGGCGTCAAAAAAATTATTTTAAATGAATCAAAAGCTTAAGAACTGTTTCAGCTGCAGGCATTGACGGCAGCCATCTTGTTTTTGAGTGAGATAGAATAGTCTGATTATTGAAATCAACGTATAATTTGAACTGTTTGAGCTTTTCTGCCCTTACCGTGTATATTGACAAATAAGTAAATATTTTCGTGACGATTATTTCAATGTCGACATTAAGACTGCAGCAGAGCTTGATATAATACTGTGGAGAATTATGGGCAGGGAATCCAATTCCTTCAACATTTTTTCCTTGTTCTTCTTTAATTTGGGAAACACATTCCGCTGGCCGCGTCGATGAAGCCCTCCGTAGTTGGTATTGGTAATGTCTCCACAAAAAGCGATTAATTCATCGAATGGAATTTGCAGTTGTCTTAAAGTTTCTACAGAAAACTTTGCAATTGTCTTCGATGTTTCGTTATTCAATGAATCAAATTTCAATAGCTTATGTTGGATTCCGTCAGTTTCAGTAAACTATTGAACAGCTAAAGGAGACATCTTTTCGGCCTTGCGGTTCGATGCGTCGGTGCTTGTATCGTAAAATGAAACTTCTTGCAGTTGTTTTATGCATTCGGACACGGAGTGTGGTGCGAGATTATTTTTAACAATCGCCGTAGCTTTGGTCTTGGCTGTAGACGGCTTTGCGGCGACTTTGGATTCAGGACACATTGCGGCATTCAGTTTTACGGTACAGTCAAGAGAACTGAAGGACTGATTATGTTCGACAATTTTGTAAGCTGTTGTTAGTTGCGCAGCAGCAACGAGTAATCCTTTCTGGGTATCTTTTTCAATCATCAGTGTAGAAATGGGCTTTGATGTCCATGCTACAGCGAATCTATTTGTTTGATTCTCTGTAGAAATGTGAAGCCTCATATCTGCCTTACTCCCGTGAGTTATTGGGATGAAACAGCTACAAATCTCACACAACGCTTCCTGATCCGTATGTCCTTTCTTGACAAAAGACCACTCTTACGTGTAATCATCCGAAGAGAGACACTTTCTCTTTCCATCCTTAGTATTTTCGTAAGCTATGATAATATAAGTTTATTAGACAGTAAACAGTCGACAATACCACTTTAGTCATCGAAGTACACGTCACTCTACACTTCACGCCCTATATACACGCAGCAAATACTTCAGACATTACTAACTCACACCCCTTGTTAGTATTATGAATAGAAAGAATCGTGTTATCAGATCGATATTCAAATGAGAACTGCCCAATTCTTCCGCGTGACGCTGCTTAAATACATCCAGCCTCGTACTGCTGGAGAATTCTGATATCTTCTCGAGTGATGGGACCAGATCTAGGAGGCGTTTGCTTCGTAGATACAGGACACCGCAACATGCAACACCATCTTTGAGACGACCTTGTCAACACCAACTTGTGGACATAAATAAAACTCACTGATGCTGCATTTACATGTTGCGCTAACAGATGTCGTTGCTTCAGTACTTGAGCCAAGTTCGTAACACTATTTTGCAGAATCGGGACAAAACTGGTTCTTGTCGCGATGTCGAGACAAGAATTTCGTCAAACAGACCTCCATCCTGCCCTCTAGTGAACTGTCACTTGACACCACTGAATGGCGGTAATTTGGGGACAGCGGAAGACACGCTACAGGGCGTCTGACTCGGACAGTCCTCGAAGTAACCGATTTGTAACAGATAGTTGTGTCGCCGTGGTCGCCGTTGTTGCTCAAATTGCTGCTGCTGATGCAGCACGATGCGACAGAGCAGTACGGCGAACACGATGGTCTTCCCTCTCGGTACTGCAACATGGCCGTCCGGAAGCATGGCCTGTTTGCGACCATACATTCATGTGATCACCGGTGTCAGCAATCGTGTACAGTCGCTACATTCCTGCCAAATCTTTCTGCAGCAGCGCCCTATTACACGACCTCGTTCAAACTCAGTGTGTTGTTGATAATGGCGTCTTTGTCTCCTTAAAGGCATTTTTGACTAAAGTGCGCGTCATTTACGACGACGACCGAGTTTAGGTTCGTTCTGCGCATCTGACGTCACAAAACACAGCCAGCCAATGAACAGAGAACGACGTTGCCAGAGCTTGACTGCAGTGCAAAAAATGGTTCAAATGGTCATAGTATGAAGGCTTTCACGACCGGATGACATATCTTCTGGTAAACCTTCCGGGATGTAAGGTCGTGGTCCATGAAATTCTTCAGCTCCTAACGTCGGCAAGACTCATCGGAGGAGAAACACCCCTCTGAAGATGTCCAGCGCAGCTCTGGACGAAACGTTAGGAGCTGAAGAGTTTCATGGACCACGACCTTACATCCCGGAAGGTTTACCAGAAGAATGGTTCAAATAGCTCTGAGCACTATGCGCCTTAACTTCTGAGGTCATTAGTCGCCTAGAACTTAAAACTAATTAAACCTAACTAACCTAAGGACATCACACATATCCGTTCCCAAGGCAGGATTCGAACCTGCGACCGTAGCAGTCGCTCAGTTACAAACTGTAGCACCCAGAACCGCATAGCCACTCCGGCCGGCACTGCAGTGCAGACCACGGACGAGTGGCTTCAGTTTTAGAAACGTTCAGTCATAAATAAAGTAATTGAACAAAAGCAATGTCTTGATAGCAGACTTTCTTTTATAGAAAGTTTGGAAAAAGCATTCTTTATACCAATTGCTTCATATTCTATTAATTAATTAAACCAAACAAGCAATAAGTCTCCTAATTCAGGCGATAGTAAGGAAAGGTGTTTGTATCATTCTCAGGAAGCGCTTTTTCGCAATAAAGAACATTGATAATTGTTTATTTCCTATTGTACTTCGGCGAAACGTGAATAATTCATAGTCGTAGCAACAGTGTTTGTCGGTATTTTGCGAGATGTTTTAGACTCCTCCAGGAATTAATTAATGACGAGCTGCATTAGTGTAATGGTTATGGTGTATGACTGCTAAGCGAAAGGTTCTGAGTTCAAACCTTGTTGGGTGCATAATACTTTGTTTATTTAAAAAACAATATCGAAGTGTCTTACCCCATGAATTTTATTCGTTTGAATGTAATTTCTTGAAATTTATAGTTCTTTGTCTCTTCATTATAATAAGTTTCCGGTTTTTCTAATTTTATCCTCCAATATTTCTTTTCATAGCAATTAAAAACAATGAAAAGGCCCACGTACAATAATCATGTTATCTGTTTTGTTTGTATATATTCTCTTCCACAGTCGCTGCTTTACTATTCATAGCCGGCCGCGGTGGTCTCGCGGTTCTAGGCGCGCAGTCCGGAACTGTGCGACTGCTACGGTCGCAGGTTCGAATCCTGCCTCGGGCATGGATGTGTGTGATGTCCTTAGGTTAGTTAGGTTTAAGTGGTTCTAAGTTCTAGGGGACTGATGACCACAGCAGTTGAGTCCCATAGTGCTCAGAGCCATTTGATTTTACTATTCATATTGAAATATATTCTTTGCGACAGTATTAAAAGTATTATTTAGAGCAGAATTTCGGCTCGTACGTTGCCGAACTACTTGATTGTGTGACGCATTTCTTTGCTTCGCTGCTTTGGCAACATCATCATATTTAATGTTTTCGTCAACTGATCTATGTTTTGGCAAGTATTTGTTGTCCGTTGTGACAAACACAATTTTTTTTTTGCACATTGCGCCTGACTGACAATATATTTTAGTTTCTACGTTTTATTACATACACAATTCAGTTTTGTGTATTTCGCCAATTTTGTTTGAATCAGAACTTTTTAGAAAAAAGCGAAAAGACTATGGCACAAATATAACTTTTATTACAGTCGCGAAAGACGGAATATTTCTCAATATTACATACGACACCTATCTGGTACTTAAATGAGATATTGTTATAGAGTAAATTTTATATGAAATTGAGGTATATTGTCCACATTTCATTCTCAACATTGTGGCAACTAAAATCGACCATACGGAAAGTATACACTATGGACTTTTACCTCCGCAAACTCTTCAAAATTTCGTGAAATGGTTTACAATGCTGCACAATAACTGCGTTGAACATCGAGACAAAATTAAGTCATTTATGGGGCGAAGGTATCAGTCAAGAAGATGTGTAAAAATCAAATTTTTGGGCGAAATAGTTTTTGTGAAATTGAATGATAAGTGTGTCAAAGCAGTTGGAACACCATGTGTCTGCACAGGCGAGCAGTGCAGTGATGACAAAATCGCCCACAGCGCGGAATGCGGGGAGCACGTCTCTGTAGCAGCGAAAAGGGTTAATGCGGCCGTGGTGGATTTACTTCATAAACTGCACGTTCCCCCCTAAACGTAAGTTTGCGAACTATACTATACTATGGCGCTGCTGCTCTTGGCGCGTGCGCCGTTTGCAACTGGAAAAGCAGCAATCTCCCGCGTCTGGGCGGGCATGCGCGAGGAATTCAACTATAGCAGCAAATCTCCACCTCCAGTCTCAGAGATAACTATCGCTCACGACCGTTACAGCGTACATTTAAGGCAAACCTGATTTGTATCCCTATAGTGTCACTGCTAGCGCTTTTCTTGTTCGACTGGCGCGAAATTTGAATAGACGTCGTCTTTCAGATGTAGAAACACGACTGCGAACTTTCGTTTATGTCGCGCAATTCGTTCTTGGTGTTTTCTTTTTATAGATCCGAGGACGGCAATACATACCGCCGAAACTAGTAATACAGTAATCGTGTTAACGTAGCTATCTTGGCAAATAAATAGATTTAAATAGAAGACAGCAATACAAAATTATAAATCGCCTCCTGTACTGAATGATCGTGTCAGGCAACCATAAAATTTTCTTGTTGTGCGTGAGTGTAGTGTGAAAGTGTTGATACAAATGCGCACGTGCATGACTTTACGACTGATAGTGATCAGCTCGAAAAAACTAAGTTATGTGGTTAATGTTTTGCTTGTTCGCAGTGCCTCTCCTCCTTATCAGTGAGCCGCATAATTTTGTTGCGGCTCCGACAGCACAGTGCTTCGGTGCATGGAGCGAGGAATTCAGTATCTACCGAAAATGTAGGCATGTAACCGAGATATGCATTCATGCAAATTCTAATGGATAATGTTTCGTCGGTGCAACCACACTTTTCTGCCACTGGATGTTCGTTTCAGTTTCATGTAACTGTCACATCCTATCTTATTATCGATATCTTCCATATACTTTATTCTGGACCGTTCTCTTCCATTGTTTCTCAGCACTTTCCCTTCAAATGGTTCAAATGAGTCTGAGCACTATGGGACTTAACATCTGAGGTTATCAGTTCCCTAGAACTTAGAACTACTTAAACCTAACTAACCTAAGGACATCAGAGATATCCATGCTCGAGGCAGGATTCGAATCTGCAACCGTAGCAGTCGCGCGGTTCCGGACTGAAGCGCCTAGAACCGCTCGGCCACAGCGGCCTTCATGTTCCCTTCAAAAATGTTAATGATAGAAGTGTTGTGTCTGTTAACATCTCCAAAAAATTTTATTTTTGTCTTTTCCATTTCCTCTAACAACCTTCTGTTTTCATTAAGTTTCCTTAGGACTTCCATATTTGGTTTTCTTTCCATCCAGCACGTTCGCGTCATTTTCAGCCATGTCCACATATCAGCTGCTTCAAGTTGATTATTTTCTAATTTATCCACGGTCCAACTTTCATTTCCGTAGTTCAGTGTATTCCGTACAATGACTTACATCTATATTTACAGTTTGCTTCTTAATATACATTTCTTAGCCATAAATGTCTGGTTTGCTAATACAGTCCTTCAGTTTCATTGAGAATCTATTGTCCCGTGTCATTGTACTAAGAAGATAACTAAATTGTTTCACCTGATAAATTCTGGGGAGATCAACTTTGATATTGGTTTTAATTTCTCCCATATTTTCCCGTACTATCACTGATGTTGTTTTCCGTTAGTTCACTTGGGATTTCCATGTCTTAAAAATGTCTTTGGGACCTTCGGCTTTCCACTCATTTCTTTTTCTGAGTTTGCAACATTATGACGACACCTCGTGATCAAGATTTTCTTTGTATCCCGTTCAAGATTACCGTTGCTGCTACGAGCTACGATGAAACCACTGTGGTTATTTTATGACGCTATTTACCTTATCTTTAAATTTCCTGTTGTTGCAGAACTGTGGGAAAATTTTTAGTGTGCCTTTTTCTTTTCTTGAGAGGGTGGTCGGTTTTTGAAAACATGATATAGTAAACTTCTCCTAACTGCGATGCTTTTTATTCAGTAATTGTTTTTTTGAGAAGTATCCAAATTTATGCCAAAGACGTGAAAAGCTACACACCTTTTGAATGGCTATATAGAAATGTTGTAAACAAAAGAGTTTCAGCCGTTACCGGTACATATACATCTGTACTCCAGTAGCCAACTTACGGTGTGTAGCAGAGGGTACTTCGTGTATCACTGTCACTTCTCCATTTTCGTGTCCTAGTCGCAAATAGTTCGCGGGAAGAATTGCTGGTAAAACTCCGTGTCGGATCGAATCTTTCTAATTTTATCTTCATGATGGAGTTGCTTGATGTACATAGTAGCAAGTAATACACTGGTTCACTCTTCTACCAACGTACGCTCCTGGATTTTAACAATAAACCACACCGTGATGCCTAACGCCTCTCTTGCAGCGCATGCCACTCGAGTTACTTGAATATCTCTGTGAGACTTTCGTGCTTACTTAATGAACCTGTAACGAAACGTACTGCTCTTCTTTGAACCATTTCTAATTCCTATATCAATATATCTGGCATGAATATCAGACTGACGTGCAAAATTCGACTATTGTTCGAAAGACGGTTTTGTGAGCAACCCTCTTTGTTGACAGACTACATTTCCTGAGGATCCTTCCAGTGAATCTCAGTCCGTCATCTGCCTTACTTACGATTAGTTTTGTGTGCTCATTCCATTTTACATCCCTGCGTAAGTATAGTTCTAGATATTTGATGTAAATAAGTGCTTACAGTGATTGTTCAGCAATCCTGTAATCATTCAATAAGGGTCTGTCTGTATGAGTTACATTTGTGTATGTTGAAGGCTAATTGTCGCTCTGTGCGCCAAGTGTCTCTCCTCTGAGGATGTTCCTGCATTTAACTACAATTTCCTCGAATTGCGACTTCTCTGTGTAAAACAGCATTATAACATTGTGGAACTTCCGACGTTCTCTGTTACGTGATTTTTGCGTATTGTGAAAGGCAATGGCCCTAAAACACTCCCTTCGGGTACGTCAGAAGTTACTTTTACTTCTGAGACCTCCCTCTGTTCAGAACGACATGCTGTGTACTGTTTGCTACAAACTCTTCTGTCTAATCACACAGTTGGTCTGATATTCCGTGCGCTTGTGTTTTTCTCATTAGGCGGCAGTGCGGAACTGTATCGAATACTTTCCGGCAGTCAACAGAAATTTTCTCGAGATTTATGACAGTCTATGTCTAATTTTCTACCTATTACTCTGCCAGATTAAAAAATATCATGCTGTATGATCACAACGGCTTGTCTTAGCCGAACAAGTGTTTTGGTTACATTAGAATTCCTCACTGTTACGATATAGTCTCCCGGCTGTTCACACAATTCTGTTCGTGACCGTCTCCCGGAGTATCGAATACGGGAATGCATCTGGGCAACGTCATCAACAACTGCCAATATTTAGACAGCTGAACAATTTGTCCTTTTCAAGACACGAAATGAGAGATGGTTGCACCTGGCATTTAGAACCCTCGGCAGGTGGAACTGAGCCAATTATGAAATCAACACATGGGGTGTGTAGAAAGACAACAGACACTGTGAAGAGCTGGCGCCAGTACACAGCCAAACTTAA
The DNA here is from genome assembly GCF_023898315.1 of Schistocerca nitens. Lineage (NCBI taxonomy): Eukaryota > Metazoa > Arthropoda > Insecta > Orthoptera > Acrididae > Schistocerca > Schistocerca nitens. The sequence continues at coordinate 693,610,054 of NC_064619.1, read as the reverse complement.
CGTCAGACGTTATCGACGGTGAAAAATTAACAAAGTTTGTCCCTCTGTTGTTTGAGCAGGGGTACAGAGGATTCCAGGAAAAATCAGAAAAGAAAAAAGCCAGCAGAGGGGCATAGTTAGCGCTACTTGGTAGCCATTTTGAGGCTGTACGTGACTTCGGCAGTTATTGGTTTTCATGGAGGCTGTCAGCTGAGAAAAAGTTTATGGTATCGAAAACTTCGAGATGAGATACTGTATTGCACCAAACCACTCAGCACCTCTTCTAAAGTGATCAAGCCATTACTAAAATATAATTTCTATAATATACTTTTTCTGGAGGATATGGAGCTCAATAAAACATTCAGGCACTACCATGAATTTTTATCGGTGTGAACAGTTACATTACTCTTCTGAAAACTTCCTGTCATTTCAAATGTTAGTTTCGTTTGAAACAGTTAAAAAGCAAAGTCAAGGTTGAATATAGTGGGCTAGTTTTGGGCAACAGGGTACACTTCCATTCTTATATTTGGTCTGTGGCAATAGATATTATCAATAAAAAATAGTTCATAATTTCAGTGGCAAAAATACGCCTTCCCAAAAGGTCTGTAACACATGCAGCTGTATTTTTAGCTTAAAAATTTGTTGGTCATCGTTACCTGCCTTCCAGTCATTCATCCATAACTAGGTTTTTTTTAAAAAAAAAAAATTGAGGGATATAGTAGACAATTTGCGGTACTGAATTACTACTCAATTGTACATTGTCCCACGACATAGTTTCCACTGACTAAATACTACATGTATGCAGCTCGCTAAAGAGAGAGTAGTGAATCACATGTCTTAAAATGGCTGGTTAACGCTTGAATTTTAATTTTTAAATATTTCTGAAGCTAATGCCCCTAAATGGATTCCTTCTTACGCAAGTATCTAGACACAGAGAAAGCTCTAATAGCATGAATCACTTATCTAAAAGTTTATGCAAAAGCTATATTGGTGTCAGTAATGACCACATCTTTTCTTGAGATTTTATTAGCAACACACACAAATATATTTGCAAGGGAGAATTTGAAGACTTTTTCTTTATTTTTCTGTTTGAACTTTTCAGTTTACTATATTGTGCTTTATGCTATGATACTCGAATATTTAGTGATGGTTTTATAGTCTATATTGTGCAAGGAATTGTATTATTCTTACTGGATGTACTGATTGTACTATGTAGGGCTAGGAATTGTGGCTTATTATGATGACTTGATGGTTTCATGATTGTGCTTGTTCCTTATTATGACTTGCATTAAACCGATTTTGTGTTTCTTTCGTTGTTACATGCCATTTGGTTTTACTGAAATATTGTCGTTTGTATCGCTATAAACTCTCAGAGGGACATACACAATTCGTATCTCATATGACTGGTGATGACAGGTCCATAGAGCACTATTTTGTCACTTTCGTTTTCTGCGGTTTTTCATTCTTCATATTTTCCGTTTGTTGGTCAAAGCTATCTCTTTCTCTCATCTCTGTATGCTGGGAAGCAGTAGTAATCACCTGAGAATATTTTCATTTAACTGTGACCTTACATTTGTTAAGAATTGAACAAAAATTTTCAACAGCCTCTGGGACTAAAGACACGTTTCATACTTTCTTAACTGGCATGTCTGTAGATGAGTTGATATGTAATTTGCATTACGATTATGTTTTGGAGTTGACTGACACTAAATCATGCTAAAGATTATCCTGTGTTTGATTGAACTGTATTGACGTTGAGTTAATTGAGGGGAGATATAATCTTGTTCTTAATACAGTGAATGGTTTGTGATCAGTCTTATGGAAGAACGGAGTTCGTGTTGGAGATAGAATTATGTATCGAATAATTAATATAGAATAAATTTTAGTAACTACTCTATTCATATTTAGCAAATAAATATCAATTGTTGGAAGAAGAAGTCTTTTTTGATAAGTAAGACCACATATTGTAATAAGTACTTCAAGTAAGAAATATCTGTACTTGTTATGGTCTAGGTGGAGTGGTGTTGAGAGGTGCATTACTAATGAAACTTAGAATGTTTCATTTGCAGTGAAGCTATGATGAAATGGTTAGTGATAGAATTTGTTCATTATCATTTATAGTGAGATGCTGTAATTATATGAGAGGCAATTGTGGATGTTTATTGTGAGAGGATAGGTTTATCATGAATTGCTAGTATTCTTCATGGGTTGTTATGATGTTTTAGGTTTCTTCACAGATAATGATGATTATGTTGTATTATGGAGAATTATTAATAGAGGTGAAGTATTCAATTTAATGTGATGTTGAACTCATGATTATGAAGTATAGTGGACTGTATTGATTAATTCTCATGGGATGTATTTACAGAGGACTATGTTATGTGTGACAGTAGTTAACAGTTTGGTCAGTGAGAAGCTGAAACATTGCATGGTATCTGTGTATCTATGAAAAAGAATTGTACTACATAGTTTAAAGGGATAACATAAGAATAACTACTAGTATGTAAGATAACACATTAATGATGTTTAACTACAGAGTAATTGATGAAGAAATACAGTAGCTGGTTATACTGAAGTACCATCTCATAATAATATAGAACCAAGCAAAAATGTAAAAATGTCTGTGGCACAAGCCAGTGATCAGACTGTTGGTCTAAGTGCAATCAGAGTGCAGCCATCTTCACCACAGCACTGATAGGGCGAATGTGGTGAGACCATGGCCCCAGCTGCATTTTACTCCTTGAGAAAAACCTCATACTAATTTGACAGCAGGCTGAGTGCAACTGGTGCTCTCCCAGACGGACTGGAATGAGGAAAAATCCCCATGCTCTCCCAAGATTGAACCCAGGATGTCTAGGGCCGTAATCTACTGCTCTACCCACACAGACCATCATGACTATGTAGAAGCAGGAGTTGCTTGACAAAACAGTTAACTGAAATGGAGAATGGATAAAGGTACTGTGGGACCAATATTACAGGAATCATGTGGAAAACGGTAGCTGTTGTGAAATATTTTAGATATGTGATGATAATTTTGTTGATTAATATTTTTTGCATGAAGCTTTTGAGTAAAGATCTTAAGTTATTCTGGAGTTGAGACTGTAAATGGTAATTGTGACATGATGATAAATTATTACTACAGATATTTAATGTTACGTTGACTTACTGTTACTAGCCATTCTGGTTCCCTGATAATCAGTTATCTGTATCTGATTTCACAGCTTCTTTAATGGAAAACTTTTCTTTATTTTTCGTACTGCTAATGCTAAGACGTTTATATTTAATGATCTAGACTAACTTTGTGATGGCTTTAAGACATGTGTGCATTAGATGATACATGCACAACATTGTTACTGTAAACTCTTATGTTACCTGTTACACTTTTTCAGGCTGTAAACCTCAGCTCACTCACTTTGGTAGTTAAGGATTATGATTTTTTTTAATACACTGACTCGCATGCTGACAGTGGTGTGATTTAGTACTGTGTTGTTCCAGGAAAGTATAAAACAACGAGAAACTTGGATCACTTCAACAAAATGTAAAAAAAAAAATTATTGTACAACATGGAAAATTAATATTTTACATCTGAGTCTCATTTCACTAAGTGCAAATAAATTTTAATTATATGTGGAACAACTAATTGACTCACTTCAGTACCTGTTTGTTGAAATGTTATGTGTGGAATTCTGTTGGTGTTGGGTGAATTGTAATATTTTTAAGGTACTAGAGATAATTACTTCAGGCACTGGTCACTTCATTTTGTGTCATTGTGCAATATCAATAAGTTCAATTTATCCTAAAACTTAGGCCAATCATTGTACATTCACTTTTGAAATAAATATTGTGTAATGAAGGATTGTTTATTTGACATCCAAAATCTGCTTTTAGTATTGTTTTTTATTTATTTTCCTACTTACAGTATAAAATCATAGCATCTCAATTAAATGTTACATTTTATAAAATTAATTTTCGTAAGTTTAAATTACTGTAACAAGCACTCAAATTTTTAGAAACAAAAAACATGATTTTATATAAACTCAAATAAATCTTTGTATTTCACTACCTTTGTATGTAAGTTATGTCTTTGAGTTATTTTCTTTGACAGTTTTTGATGGGGGCGGTATCATGGCAAACAGTCTGTGTAGAAGTAGACATGCATGCAGAGGCAGTATGAGGATTAGCTGAAGTATATTACTAGTCTATGTTCGTTGTTTTGCAATTGATTGTAAAAAAAATGTAAATAAATGTGTATATCAATAAAAACTGGAAGTTAAAATTACTTTAGAAAATCATCTAGGGATGATAATATTTCTTTGATTCATTACATTTACTAATAACTGTCAATACTTTCAAATATTACAAGAATGTAAATCTTTCAATGTGTGGTGACCTTGCAACAATCCAGCAGGGATCCAGAAAGGAAACTCTTTGGCCAATGCTACAGCTCTGCTGCAGTGAAAAATCTGATTCAGTTCGTTACTGATTACTGTAATGTGTTTGGATGTTTCTCCATCTTGCAGTTAAGTTTAGATCATTGGTATTTGTGGTCTCCATTATTCTATTTGGGGAATCTTCTCTGTAGATGTATCTTTGTCGTAAGAGAACATGTTTGCGACTGTCGAGACTGAACACTGGAGTTGTATGTTGGTGACACGTAATATAAGGCTGGTCGTTGACATGTGGCTTGGCCAGTATGTATGCCGGTTTTCGTGTTCAAACTGACGAATAAAACATTTAAATCTGTATGTGTGTCGCATTGCATGAGCTGCGGGAGGACAGTGATTAAAGCTGAGTAAACTGGAACTGTGTGCTCTGATTTTATTTCTGGATAAAATAGGACAATTCTCACTTGTGCAATGGACGTATATCACTGGGATATTGCTTAAACAATTCATGTGGACGATATATGTTTTGAAAATTTAGGACAGTGGTAATCAATATGGTCCCTTCCGCCCACTAGTGGGCTTTGGAGCTCTCATGGTGGACGGTAGACAGTAGAGATTTTTAAATACATTTTTATCACATCGTAGTAAAATTTTGAAAAAGAATTTGGTAAATAATTATTATATGCTTGAACTTGCTGTAAATCTGCTTAATAAATTTTCTAAAGTTACTTCCGTACTTTATAAATCACCATTACTGTGGAACTGGTGAGCAGTTAAATTTTACTACTGACATAGATGCAAAAGCGGGCAGTTTGTAAAAATGTTGACTACCCCTGATTTAGAGGGCTGTACTTTGACATGAATAAGCCTTGAACTATGTCATATCAATCGCTGAATTGAATCTGTTTTGTAGGTGCCATGGAGTGGGACGTTGTATAGAGCAGGGGTTCTCGATCTTTCCCTGAGATGGAACACTTTTGAGAGTCCTGTTACTTTGATGAAACACCATGTTTATTTTGAAGGTTTGTAAAAATTTCAGAAAATGAGAAACTTTTTATTCTATGGTTACTTGAATTTTACATTATATCTAATAATATAGAAATCATAATTAATTTAAAACAAATAATTAGTATCATCAAATTGTGGAAAAAATTGCCATGTTATTAATAGTTTTTGCGAAGCACTAATTCACTTCCTGCAGAACACCAATTCTGTGCAAAACACAGTTTGGGAAACACTGGCCTATAAAAGAATATACTCTGTAAATACGTCAGTGCTACGCTTTTCAAATTGTGCGCATTCTGAAACTGAAGTCTCAACTCGAAGCTCAGGACCACTGGAGCGATAGTGCAGGCGTCAGATCATTTCCTACAGCAGATGTATAACGAATCTGGAGACATTATTTTCGATGTGTAATCATCAAAAACCAACATCATAGGTCGGAAACTTGCAACGAAATGAGGAGCAGTGAAAACGGAGATTTGTGATAAGGCTCCCAGTTACAAAAGTAATGCAGTATCTGTTTTCTCTTTGAACTAAAGTATTATCCCAGTCGCAATGTTGTGATCTGTCCATCTACGACCACATTGTCATTGCGACACTACCAACAAATAAATATAGTGAATGCTCCATATCCCTCTCTACAGCTTTTCTGTTTTTAGTAAAATAAAAATCACACCTGCTTCAGTTCACTTCTAATGTTCTGCAGATTTTGGTTTTTCATGTCATACTTAAGTAAAATTGTGAAAGCAACAGATTTGGAAACCGCCATTATACGACGTTCCCCAAACCTGTCATAAGTACACTTTGATCTGACTGGCCGAAAAACACTGCCCATTTAGAGTTCGAATTTGACAGCCGAAGTACAAGTGTTTTTGCCGGATAGATGGGTCTGTCAGTGTATTTGAATAACTGAGTGTATTTCTGGGTGCATGTATACTTATTACTCATTATAATGATTCTGTATACTTGCAGAAATTATAATTAATATCAGAGAATGATGTTTATATAACTATCTTGATCGTGGCTTTTGCATGTTTGAGTACAGGTACAGGGGGAGTTTGTGTATGTGTGTGTGTGTGTGTGTGTGTGTGTGTGTGTGTGTGTGTGTGTGTGTGTGTGTGTGCGCGCGTCCGTTTGTGTGTGTGTGTGTTTGTGTGTAAAGTTCCATTGCTTTTGAGTTGCTCAGTAAATTTAATTTCATTCTTTTATCTCAGAAACCCAACATAAAATAATGAGTCATTATTAAATAATGCCCTTAAACTCATTCAGCCTAATGGAGTGTCTATAATCAGTGATCATCGAGACTATCAGTCCTAAAAGGTAAATGCGGTTTATGTTTTACTTCCTGCTATTCATTATTTTTGATAATGTTGCAACAAGCAAGGTATTTTGGAGCAAACTTTAATTACACCTTGGGATATTAGGGGTAAATTAAATCATAGTATTTTTATAGAAAGAATTATACACGTAATAAAAGTAATGAGTGACACACGCTCCAAATCTGGTGAAATATACCGCAGACTTTCCTCAGTTATGCTCCTGTGTCGCCCGCCTTTCACACCCACCCAAGCCAACGGGAGGTAGGTGGTTCTTAAGCCTATAGTGCTTCTTTTCAGATAGTAAGTGATAGGCGTACCAAGTTCGGTTGAAACTATGGTGAGTCACGTGCTCGTCGTGTGCCAAAATATGGCTTTTAGCTATTTGTATGTCGATTAGATATCTTTGAATCATGGGATCGGTACATTTCTGCCACTATGTGAGAATTATTTACAAAGGCTGTTGCTGAACTTTTGGTGTCACCTGAAAATGTTAACTTGGAACGATCCCTGTTGTGGTGTAATATCACGACCTGAAATGCAGCTGTGGTCCCTTTTATTAACATTTACATTTCTCCTATAGGGATGAGGAAGTTAGAAAGAATAAGGGAGGGATAGGTAACAACGACAATGCTGGGTAAGATGGGAGAAAGAAGGAAATGTAAGACAGTAGGACTAAGGAAGGGAAAAGATTGTAGAGAAATCTGAGAAACAATTTAAGAAGAAAAACAGAACCGACGAGGAGGGCAAGGGTGAAAGAGAGATATAAAGAAATAGAGAAACAAGAAAAGGAAGGAAATTACGAAATGCATAGATTAGCTGCTGACCTAGGCTTTGAAGCAAAGAAAAGCGGGATAGGTATGATAATAGAAAGAAGTAGTGGTACAATGGTTCATAAACTGGAGGAAGTCTTGGAACGTGGCAAGAATACGCAGATTGCATGTTTGAGGCAGATCTGAAACGAAACGGTATTGAATTAGAAGTGGTGAGAGAGTTATAGGAGAGGAAAAATGATGCTGCATCTTGGAAGGTTAATAGAAAGGTCTTTAAGAGGGATGAAGATATGTAAAGCAAGTGGAATTGCTGGATTATCTGTAGAGTTTTTTAACAACATTGGGAGTAGTGGTGTGAAAGAATTAACTTATCTATCTCATATGACTCATGAAAAAGGTATATGGCCAGACGACCTTTCTCTCTGCAGTAATGATACTGATTGAGAAGAAAAGCAATACAAAGAAATATGAGGATTTTAGAACCATAAGTTTGATTTCTCATGCAGCAAAATTTCTACTAAAGGTGATAAATGCAAGATTTTAGGGAAAACTGGAAGAGGAACTGCGGATTTAAAAAGAGGGAAAATTACAAGAGATACTGTTGGACTGTTGAGAATTATAGGTGTGAGATACACCGAAAAAGGAAGAGATGTTTATGCTGTTTTCGTTGACATGGAGGATGTTTTTAACGGAGCACAGTGGAATAAATTAATGGTCAAGGAATAGTAGTTCGACAGGGCGGGATAGAAAGTTGATGAAGAATGAGCACCTACAACAGAAAATGCGAGTACAGATAGGGAATGAGATGACAGAGAAAGCACCATATTGGAATGGGAGTGAGGCTAGGGTGCTGTCTCTCACCAATGTTGTTTAACACGTATTTGGAGCATATTATTCAGGAAAGTCTCACATGTAAAAGAGGAATGCTGGTTGGTGGTAGGAGAATAGAATGTACGAATGTGTTCGATTTGCGGATGATGTGGTGTTACTGGGAGAGAGCGAAAAACTATTACTCGAATTTGAAAAGAATTAAATAAGACGTGCGAGGAATTCGGAATGAGAATTAATAAGAAAACGACAAAATGTACGGTGATAAGTGCGAGGAAAATAAGAGCAACTATAAAGTTAGGACAGGAAGATACGGAACAAGTTAGTGCTTTCAGATATCTAGGAAGCATAATTACGGAAGACAGGAGATGCAATGAGGAGGTGAAAATGATTGTAGCAGTATACAAGTTGCCAAGTTGCTATTTGATAAGAAGAGGAGGCTTCTATGTGCCTAAGTCGACGGGGACCTGAGGAAGAGACTGGAGAAGTACCTTACATGAAGCAAGGCATTATACAGAACTGAGAGATGGACACTAACAAAAGAGGTAGAAATAAAAGTAGAAACCTTTGATATATGGATTTAGAGGAGGATGGAAGGGATAAAATGGGTAAAGAAAACGAGAAATGAGGTGTTGAGAAGCATGGGGAAGAGATGTAATTTTGAAGGTAATGAGGTAGCGGGAATACCTTTGGCTTGGACACTGGACAAGAAAAGGTTGCTTACTGATGGAAGCTACGAAAGGAACGGTGACTGGAAGAAGAAGACGCAGAAGGTATCAGATTTTGGATATTATAAGGACAGGAAAAAATTATGAGGAAACGATGATAGGAGAGCATGGGGAGCTACATATGAAGACTTCCCCTAGTACAGAACTTTGAAGATGATGAGATGTGGATTGCAAGAGAATCACATCTTTTTCGTTCTCTACTAACGTGAGCTGCGTGGGCTGTTCTACAACTTTATTCGTTGCAGGTAAATGTCCCAGTAGGCTCAGTTTAGGTCAGAGAGGTTCCCAGTTAGAAATTTGCGAGAGGATTTCCACCTGTGGCTGTTTGAACTAGGGCATTAGAAGTATTTTAATGTATTTCTGGGACCAAATTCTCCAACGCCCTAAATAAATATAAAAATTCCTGATGCGTGTGTGTTTGAGTTCTTGGACTGATCTAGTTTTTTAAAATATTTTTCATTGTCTAGGTAGAACGGGCTGTTCAAGTGATGACCACTTTTTAGTCACGTATCGAACGACCTCGTAATGTAGTTGAGGGTCTTTCAATTGGGGATATTTAGAAGAGGATTTCTATTTCTGCCATTTGTGTTACAACAGAGGGAAACCCCCTAAAAACCTTGGTCACAGCTGGGTTTGGGAACTAATTTAATGTCCCAGTCAAAAACGGAAAGTTTGTGATGTCTGTATATTTAAGAGCGCGCTTTCGTGGGTGCGTGCGTGTGTGTGCGCGCGTTACTGGGTATATTTATGGGTTTCCCGGGAAGGTAAAAGCATGTGTGAGGATTACAGCTGCGAGACATCAGTGGCCAGCCTTCTGTTTGAGGATCATTCCTGTGCTCTGCTGTGGGCTCAGTGGCAACGATAAAACCTGACGGCTAGAGAATCAGGGGGGGGGGGGGGGGGATACGCAATCTGACGAGCGCTGGTCCCTTTCTGTGGCGTGAGCGTTGACTACAGGATTCGTTTTGTGTCGAGCGTACGGTGCGGTCCGCTGCTGATATTTCCCCATTCGCGCGCGGAAGCCATCTGGGAAGTCACTCGTGAGAATATAAATTGCGCAGCTCGGGAGTGGGGCGCTGTGAACTCCGATTCTCTTTCGGACACACGCACGCACGCACAAACACAATCACACATACACATACACACACACTCTTACAAACACGAGCGCATGCGCGTGCGTCGATCTGCACCCACGGTCTCCTGTGTCATTTCGCTGGTACACAAAACGTGTGCGTATGGCTATTATTCTGCCACAACTGTCCGCAGAACTACATTCTAATCTGGTGCCAGATAAAATGCTGCTCGCTGTTTCGAAAACTCGATGTTTTCTGTAGCTACGAGAGAGGATCTCTGTTTAATAAAGAAATGGGTGCTATTCTGCGGAACGACTCCGTTTACGCTGCTTGCATCCATGAGGGGAAACAGTGATTTCGGGAGTACTGTGCGTCACAAACCAAATGAAGCAAAGAGAACTGCGAGCGGTTGAGTCACGAGTGACGCTTCTACGCTTGTTACTGTCGTCTGTGTACCGCGCGTAACGTGGAGCAGATATTAACTAGTTGAAAAGTGATTGCGACAAAACTATCTCTGTTTAATTTTGAGGTTTTATGTGGCGTTTTCATCTATATGCCCTTTACTATTGATTAGGCGCTCACCTGAGCCAATTTATCTCTGCTGCCGTCTCATTTTCGTCTCAAAATAATTGAAAAATTCAGATGGAGACATAATTTGCCTTCTCTTAATAGCCTATTGTATGATTTTATTTTATTAGAAGTAGGACGGAAAAAGAGTTATTAAAAAAGAAAAGGAAACATTTCTAGCGGCAGTAGCTTTCTGCTCTTAGTCTAGCTGCGGCCCGCGGTGTTAGCCGCTGTTAAACAGTTATTTACAAAGAAATGTTGACACCTGAAAGTCACTATTCACGCCTGTACGTCATAAAAAATTATGTCTTGGAAATATTGAGGCACGAATTACTCGAGAGCCAGCAAATCGAAGAAAACACAACATTTTAAGACGCTGGGGGAGGCTTACATAATACATGTTGCTCACAATTCACTCGTTTACTTATGGAAAAATTTTTAGGCGACAGAGTAGCGAAGTAAAAAATGTGCCAGGCCAGGGAGTAAATAATTTTACAACTGTTTGCGATATGCCTAGCATAGAAAAGATCATAACTGTCTGTGTACGGAGAGCCAGAATTCTACCGTAATAGGCTGACCACGACAAACAGCGGTTTTTTTTCGGAATAAAAGGCAGCATATGTTTTAATTCATGGCACAGCCTATCTGCGTTTCAGAGTTCATCCAACTCTGCCTACTCCTTTCCGCGTCAAGGAGTAACAAATATAATAACTCGAAGAAGAATGGAAGAAAGCAGTTTCTAGTTGAGTGCAGCCAAATTTTGTAATATTTGTAGGTGCAAAAAAGTCATTTGCCCACATGTGTGCCCCTGTTAATAGAAGTTACTCTCGCATGTCGTAATCAAATCCCAGTCTCACTAAAAGTATACCACGTTTACATGTAGGGGCACTACGTCTCTCCGTCGTAAAATATTTAAATGACACCGTCGTTGTGACTCTTCAAGCGTCTCAGAAGCTACAAGATGTGCGAGTGTGTACGGAAGTATGGATTAAGTACTTTGAGGATTGTATAAGCATTGTATTCCTTGCATTGAATCGCATAATGTAGGGCATATTAAACAATAAAAATATTTCCAGAAGTATGTTACATCTCGAAACTCAAAGAGTAAATACAATATTATAACAGTAATTATTGTTCCACATTTCGCGTTATATTCTTCAAATCAATTAATAACTTGCACTACACACTTTTAAAAGTAGCCTTTGTGTTATTTAGAGTATAAACTACTTCCATAACAAATTTCTTCCAATTGTGTCCAGCCTTTTCGACTGAAGGAGTAACAGAAACACTCTCACGCAAACTTTCGCATATATAATGTACTAGCTGTTACCCGTGGCTGCACTAGCATATCAGTAGTACCGTATGATGAGCGGCGGGGAGTAAATAAGCCACTATAAGTGCTATAGTGCCAGCTGCCCTTGACATACCTGCCTGTTCGGATAAGCACAGCTCGTGATTTGCTGTACGCGGTAGCTACACGTTGTACAACATGTACATTACGCAACAAATTTAATAATTTTTCGTCATGGTTTAGGCCCCAATGTTCAGTTATGTAAAAAGAGCTGTTCCATTCTCTACTGAACCCTTTTAGAGGTCTCTTTTCTTACTTTCTAAAGTAGCCTATGTGCTTCCTTAGGTTCCAAGCTACCTCCATATAAAATTTTACTGAAATCAGTACAGCAGTATAATCGTGAAAACGCAACGAACATACTTACTCCCTTATTGTCTTATTGAATGGAAGTATGGAATGAATACATTGAGGACTGTATAAACATTGTGTATTCATTACCTTGAATCGTATTATGTAGGACATATCAACAAATAAAAGCATTTTCACAAATGTGATAAAGTTCAAAAGTCAGAGAGCGAACAGCTTTTTCAATGAGTAAATATTATCCATAATCCCCGTAATATTCTTCAAGTCAATAAGTATCTTGTATACACATTTTCTAAAGTAGCCTATGCCCGTCTTCAGCGTTCGTGTTGTCGGCATACCATATTTCATGAAAATCGGTTTAGCGGTTATGTCATGAAAAGGTAACAGAGTTACTTTCGCTTATGTAATGTTAGTATGGGTATGGAAAACTTCAACAACTCTGCTCGCCTTTTATGGAGGACCTCCGTTTCACTGTTCATAGTGTATCATTACGAAATAATTTTCGAGATGGCATTAATTTACGACATATCTCTGTACAGTTACGCAATAAATGGGCTCTCCTAATAGTTCCAATTTTTTCGTTAATTTGACCTAAGCGCAGTTGGTATCATACACAGTGAAAGAAAAAAAAATGGTTCAAATGGCTTTGAGCACTATGGGACTTAACTTCTAAGGTCATCAGTCCCCTAGAACTTAGAACTACTTAAACCTAACTAACCTAAGGACATCACACACATCCTTGCCCAAGACAGGATTCGAACCTGCGACCGTAGCGGCCGCGCGGTTCCAGACTGTAGCGCCTTTAACCGCTTGGCCACCACGGCCGGCCACAGTGAAAGAAATCTGCAACTAAATTTCGTTGTTTTTTTTGTCCATTTCAAATCTCTACCTTTCAGACTGAGACTAAAATAAGCTATAAACATGTTAATAATAACAGACAGTCTTTAGTAATATATTTTATTATTGTTTCTTATAAATATTTGCAGCTATTAAAAAAAATAGATATTTACTGTAACTTACCACCATTTGTTGATTTCAAACATCGTCAGTGATAACATTTCTGTTCATTTTCTGCTAGCATCTGGAAGTGTCACATGCTTGCATATTTTCAAGGTTCTACTGCGACTGGCACTAATTTTATTGGGCTAATCTCTTGTTGGCTTGCAGCACTACGCTTTTGTTGACGTCAAATAAAAATGGCTCTGAGCACTATGGGACTAAACATCTATGGTCATCAGCCCCCTAGAACTTAGAACTACTTAAACCTAACGAACCTAAGGACAGCACACAACACCCAGTCATCACGAGGCAGAGAAAATCCCTGACCCCAGCCGGGAATCGAACCCGGGAACCCGGGCGTGAGAAGCGAGAACGCTACCGCACGACCACGAGCTGCGGACTGACGTCAAATAAAACAACATATTATTCCACTAGTGCAAAGACAGATTTGAAATACCTTTAACAGCCGTAAAGGAACTGCGGAGGCTGGCGTTGTGGTATTCGGTCCAAAGGTTGGTGCGATGCGCCTCTTCACGCTTGTCTGTCTTGAGCAAGCCTTGTCATCTCTGCGTAGTTGCTGCAACCTACATCTATTTGGACGTGCTTACAGTATTCATCTCTTGATATGCCTCTACAAATTTTACACCCCCCCCCCCCCCCCAAGACACGCACATCGATTCATTACTAAATCGATGATTTCTTGATGAAAATAAGTTCTTATCAATAGATTTCCTCGTTCGTTTTCTTCACTTTGATTCTGTATTTTCTCTTTAGTTGCTAGATCTATTTATCTAATCTTCAGCATTCTTCTGCCTCATCACATTTTAAAAGCTTATCTTCTCTCCTTGCCTGAACAGCTTATCGTTCACGTTTCACTTTCGTAAATGACTATAATCCAGACACACACCTCCAGGAAGGGCTTCCTAACAATTAAATTTATATTAAAAATTAACAGATTCAGTATTTTAGATATGTTTTTCTCGCTATAATCAGTCTGCATTTAGTATCTTCTCTACTTCGATCATCAGGTATTTTGATGGCCATATAGAATCATCGATTACTTTTAGTGTCTCATTTTCTATTCTAATTTCCTCAGCATCGCCTGATGTAATTCGACTACATTTAGTTACCCCTCTTTTACATTTGTCTATCTTTTCAAGATACTGTCCATTCCGTTCAGCTGCTCTTCAAATCTTTGCTATCTCTGAAAGAATTACAATGTCTTTTGCAAATATCAAAGACTTTATTTATTCTCTCTGAATTTTATTTCCCTTTCCAAATTTCGTCTTTAGTTCTTTACTGCATGCACAGCGTACATATTGAGTATCAGGGATGGACTACAGCCCTGTCCCACACCTTCCCTGACCACTGCATCACTTTCTTGTCCTTCGACTCATTACTGCAGTATAGTTTCTGTACAAGTTGTAAATAATCTGTCGCCCTCTGTATGTTGTCGCTGACACTCTCAGAATTTCAAAAGAGTGTATTCCGGTCAACAATACGTTCTTTAAGGGGCTCCGGAACGCCCTATACTTGCAATGTTAAAATAACGCTTATAAATTATTTGAGGTAAGAAGTTGAACTTTTTACAGATTATTTATTGGAATATGAGCTACAGCTCAACACAGGGATTTTACAAAATTTTAGTTCAGTTATTAAAGATGATTTTTTTTTCAATTGTAATGAAAATGCACAACATTTTTTTGCAATTTTTTATTTATATATTCAAAAATATACAGTTTTTTGGAAAAAGGCTGTGTTAAATTATGCAGAAGGTACTGTGTAACATTTACTGAAAGTTTGAAACAAATATGTTTGGAAGATCCTTAGAAAAAATGTAATTAGTATGAGAAAATAAAAGTTTTGGGAATCGAGCGACAAAGATTGGATTAACTTTTTAGTGCATTCCAGGTCCATAGGATGGATTGTCTTCATCCTCTGCAAACTCCTCCTCCAGCTTCCTCTTGTTCCTCCTCCTGTTTACTCTTGCTTGTATTTCTAGACTCTTTACAGCCCTGTCTGCAGCCCGAAGGCGCTCCTTGTCTAAAGCAAGCATCGCTCGTACCATGTTAGAACCTATCTTCATTCCCATATTTCTAAATACCTTTGGCTTTCCAACATTTCTCCTTTTCTTAAAAGCCTTCAGAGGATTTCTAATAACTTTACTTTTACTCATTATTATACTTCAACAAAACAGAGACTCAAGAAACAGAATTAATTACGAATATTTTCGAGATAACGACAGAGTAAATAAACATGAAACAATCGACAATCACACCAGCGATATATATTGAACCATCACAGGTTAGCCACAACACATACTTTATCTCACATCACTAAAATGTACCTGATGAACACGGACGTTAATAATAACACCATTTGACAGCGGTTTAACAGCGCCACAGTGGGTCACGCTCATGTAGAACACATTTCAAAAAAAATTTAAAAATAGTTGTAGTCTTCGGAATTGAATAAATTATATATCTATTAAAAGGTAATAGTCTGCAGATTCAGAAAACGCAAAAAAGTAAAAATTGAACTTTTCATGATTTTGAGCCTTTCCGGAGCCCCTTAAATCTACAATTACCACAAGCGTTTATTTGTCTAACATCAATCTGTCTTCTAAGGTCACTATTGCCTCACGCTTAGATACATTTCTCCAGAATCCAAACTGATCTTTCCCGGGACTGGCTTCCACCAGTTTTTCCATTCTTCTGTAAATAATAAGTGTCACTATTTTGCAAGCATGACTTGTTGGAATGACAGTTGAGTAATATGCACACATTGCAGCACCAGTCTTCTTTGAATTGGAATTATTACATTCTTCTTGAGGTCTGAGGGTATTTCACCTGTGTCACGTATCTTACACACCAGAGGAAATGCTTTCGCCATGGCGAGCTTTCCCCAGACCACTAGTCTCGATCTCTCGAACCATACCACCCACAGCGAACCATTGTCATCACGTGCCATGCATGAATCATTCAACTTCATAAGCATTTGTAAACACTGTGGAGCTACCTCCTTGCCCCTGCAATGATATGATTGTAGAATACGATTCTCACAGAAGCGACTTTTCTTTAATGATCTGTAAATGATGCAATTCAATATGGCACAATAGTGGCGACATGGAGGCAACCCACATGGGGATGGCTATCGTATGCAAAAATTGCAAGCTGCAGTACAGCATACTGAAGTTTACGGAATTATACTGAATAATTTACCTTTCTGGAACCCATACCCTTATTTTACACAGTCACTTTCGTTACAACAGGTCAATGAGTAAGTAGACGGACGTCGTCGTTCGGAAACAGAAGCCGATCAGACTCTCCTGATTTTTGCTATATAGTATTTCATACAGCGGAAAAACGATTGGCTTCAATATCTCAGGCGATTCTGGCCCTTAACAGAAAAGCATTTAACGAAAGAGCACCAACAGTGTGCGGTCTTTTGCATCCGGACAATACGCTGCCAACTTCACCTGCTTTTTTCGTGAAGCATAAATAAATCACAGTGTAAATGAAATATATGATTCGGAGTCAAGGTGGTGGCTTAAAATAATGATCAAGCCGACACCTTACATGGATTTAAATAACAGTTATGGACGAAATATATGACAACTACCAAACTTACATCTCCTCGGCATGAGCTCCTAAGAACAAGATATTAGGATGAAGACTAATGAAGTTTACACTTTCAGATTTTTCAGTGGCTTTACATTCATCAGTACATTTTATGGCAGCATCGGCGCTTTGAATAGAATCTCCGTTAACGGAATTAATATTATCTTTCACTGGACAGCTTCTTTTTCTTATAAATAAAAGTACCTTCTCTTACGAAATATTATAATTATACATTATACATAATTAACTAAAGAGAGAGTAGAGCAAAGACAGAAATAATAGGTAACGTTTCGTAGCCCCCTTGAATGCTTGGAATTGTCGTGTTAACGGTATACGCTTCAAGCATTCAGCTGCAGTTGAGGGAAGTTACCTTTCAACATCACATGTTGGGTTTAATTTTTACTAAATAACTTCACAGCGTACATCACAAGATAGATGAATATTCTAACGATTGTCTTGTTACATGCCCTTCACAAGCACCGTAAATTTTTGAAAGATGATTTGGATAAGAGCTCAGGTGGCAAGTAAGTTAATCGCAACAAAGTCAGTTTCACTTTACCGCGCCTGATGAGAACTTAACGAGTAATCTGTTTCCATGTCTCATTTAGTGTGTTAAGTCCTCTTCCTTCCCATTTGGGCGCAACTTACGGGAAAGAACAGCCGTGCAGAAAAAACTACCGGAGCGAGGGATACTACAAAGCACTCTTTACGGTTATTGCACTGATTCAGAACGAGGCACTCGATAACAAGTGCAAGAGATACAATTATGTCTATAGTTTTCATCCAGTTTACAGTTTCCTTGGTGTGTTCCAACATTTATATAAATGATTTATTTATCCATAAAGTGTGCAAAACTGTTCTTTCCTTTGAACTGTTACCTTCCTTCTTGACAGCCTGTTTTTATGTTTGTTTTGTTTTGCAACGAGACATTTTGGGGCTCGGCAGTGGTCGTGCCACTCTCACGTACTCTGCAAAAAAGGAAGACTCTTCCAGCGAACTCGTACCTGAAAAAAGGAAATTCATATGGAATATAACAATCGAATCATCCTTTCTACTGAACAGGGATGAAATTGATTTGAGTGAGGACTGCCAGCACAATGAAAACAGATATAAATACATACAAATGTTACTGAACATACACTACTGGCCATTAAAATTGCTACACCAAGAAGAAATGCACATCATAAACGGGTATTAATTGGACAAATATATTATACTAGAACTGTCATGTAATTACATTTTCACGCAATTTGGATGCATAGATCTTGAGAAATCAGTACCCAGAACAACCACCTCTGGCCGTAATAACGGTCTTGATATGCCTGGGCATTGAGTCAAACAGAGCTCGGATAGCGCGTACAGGTACAGCTGCCCATGCAGCTTCAACACGATACCGCAGTTCATCAAGAGTAGTGACTGGCGTATGTGACGAGCAAGTTGCTCGGACACCATTGACCAGACGTTTTCATTTGGTGAGAGATCTGGAGATTGTGCTGGCCAGGGCAGCAGTCGAACATTTTCCGTATGCGGAAAGGCCCGTACAGGACCTGCAACACGCGGTAGTGCATTATCCTGCTGAAATGTAGGGTTTCGCAGGGATCGAATGAAGGGTAGAACCACGGGTCGTAACACATCTGAAATGTAACGTCCACTGTTCAAAGTGCCGCCAATGCGAACAACAGGTGCCCGAGACGTGTAACCAATGGCACCCCATACCATCACTCTGGGTGATACGCCAGTATGGCGATGACGAATGCAAGCTTCCAATGTGCGTTCATCGCGATGTCGCCAAACACGGATGCGACCATCATGATCCTGTAAACAGAACCTGGATTCATCCGAAAAAATGACGTTTTGCCATGCGTGCACCCAGATTCGTCGTCGAGTACACCATCGGAGGCGATCCTGTCTGTGATGCAGCGTCAAGGGTAACCGCAGCCATGGTCTCCGAGCCGATGGTCCATGCTGCTGCAAACGTCGTCGAACTGTTCGTGCAGATGGTTGTTGTCTTGCAATTGTCCCCATCTGTTGACTCAGTGATCGAGACGTGGCTACACGATCCGTTACAGCCATGCGGATATGATGCCTGTCATCTCGACTGCTAGTGATACGAGGCCGTTGGGATCCAGCACGGCGTTCCGTATTATCCTCCTGAACCCACCGGTTCCATATTCTGTTAACAGTCATTGGATCTCGACCAACGCGAGCAGCAATGTCGCGATACGATAAACCGCAATCGCGATAGGCTACAATCCGATCTTTATCAAAGTCGGAACCGTGATGGTACGCATTTCTCCTCCTCACACGAGGCATCACAACAACGCTTCACCACGCAACGTCGGTCAACTGATGTTTGTGTATGAGAAATCGGTTGCAAACTTTCCTCGTGACAGCACGTTGTAGGTGTCGCCACTAGCGCCAACCTTGTGTGAATGCTCTGAAAAGCTAATAATTTACATGTCACAGCATCTTCTTCGTATCGGTTAAATTTCGCGTATGTAGCACGTCAACTTCGTGGTGTAGCAATTTTAATGGCCAGTAGTGTATTTATCAAATTTTCAACAATGAAGAGTCATGAAAGTGAGCGAAATAAGTTAAACAGAGCACTTTTAAGTAATCTAGTTTATTTCATTGATGTAGCGTATACAATATAATCTGAGGTCAGTAGTATTCATAAAAAATAGAATTTGTTGTAAAAATGATATAATAAGAAAAATCTATGCTTGAAAGTAAAAACTTTGGAATTTTAACTATCCACAAAATGTTAAAAGGGGTTAAGCTTGGGTGTGCAACACCGTTAAACCTATTATTAACAAAGACCTTTCAGAAAGAAGATTTATCAAACTAGACTACGGATACACCAGTTATTTATGAGCAGCTGAAACCAGTAACAAGGAAGACTGCTAGCGAAAGTGCAGGAGGCTCTCCAATAGGTCTGAGCAACCCACAAACGCAATTAAAGGAAACTGTTGAATATTAAATCCAACCATGAATTAATACAAATGTAACACAAGTTGTGATTTAAAAGACATGCAAGTTGCGAGTTGCTCAGAGGTAAAAGGATTGGGCTGCTGCAACACTTACTCAAAATAATAAACCCGTCGAGGGCTACCGACGAGTGTCTCGGCGATCGAAAATCAGACCTCACTGATCCACGCGGCCACTCTCCGCCGTCGCTACAACCGTACTCTCTCGCTCCGGAACGCAAGGTCCTCTAGGGAGGCATGTATCACGATTACCAGCCTGACAATCCAGTATTTCTCTTTTCAGCACAAATCGCAGGGGAGAAACTGCTAAAATTCTTGACTAGCGCTCACTGTGTATTCCTTAGCTGTCTGAAGGTTGGCACATCGATTGCTGTCTCGCTACTCACTCGTTAAACAAACAATGGGGTTCGGCGGCTGCTCGAGCTCCCAGAATACGAAATGTTCTCACATTGTGGAAGTACAAAATGACAGAGTCGCATACTTCAGTGCCCTACAGGTGGGAACAGATTCGTCACGCTTGCGAACACTTCCGGGACTCAAATGAAATTTCCTGACTTCAAAGCGCATGCTCTGTTCTGCCGACAAACATGAACGGTCACAAGTACCAGAAATTGTAATTTACACGTATATACAGGGTTAGCCAGTGACACGGGTAGATTTAATTGACTAACTAATTCTTTAAGAAAATTTATTTTTTAATTTAATGGTTATAAATATAAAGACCTCAAGGAACAGTGTGAGTCTATTGAAGAAAATTTCCGTAACTATAATGTACGAGACTTCTATAAGACCTTTGCTGGGAGAATCAATGGATACGGCTCACGAAATCTATGTTTCAGAAAACCAGATGGAAAACTAGCGCTCACAAATCGGGAAAATTGTGAGGAGCTGGCGAGATACTTTTCCGGACTCCTCAATTGCCCTGAACCTTCTTCAAGATTCCCTCAAGAAACTGCTGTCTACACAAATCCAGAATCCCCACCACCTACACTAGAGGAGATCCAAAGACATATTCATAGACTGAAAAACAACAAGGCATCCGGAGAAGATAATATCACGGCAGAACTACTTAAAAATCTTGGACCAAATTCCCTCAAAGAACTCACTCAAATCATCACAGACATTTGGCAGACAGAAAAACTACCAGAAGATTGGAAATGCGCCCTAATTCATCCACTGCATAAAAAGGGAGACATGGCAGATATAAACAACTATCGAGGAATCTCCCTTCTCCAAGTCACTTATAAAATCCTCTCAGCTTGTCTTCTTCAACGAACACAAGAACAACTCGAACACAGTATTGGTGAATACCAAGCTGGCTTTCGCCCTCACCGATCCTGTGCAGAACAAATTTTCAATTTGAAGACAACACTAAAATACAAAGCAGTCAGAAACAGTCCGATCATTTGTTCCTTTGTTGATTTCGCAAAGGCTTATGATTCAATCGATAGGCAATCTCTCTTTATTATCCTTGAGGAGCTAGGACTCGATCCGAAAACCCTAAACCTTATCAAAGAAACGCTCACAAACACAACTTCTAAGATAAAATTCCTGGGTGAAATATCAGAGCCCTTCCTGATCAAAACCGGCGTCAGACAAGGTGACGGCTTGTCTCCACTCCTCTTCAACATTGTCTTAGACAAAGTCATCCGAGAATGGGAAAAAGAACTGAAGAATCAAAATTACTGGAAGCCTATACAACTAGGAAGATCGAAAGATGGTATTAAAATTTCATGCTTGGCATTTGCAGATGACGTGGCCATTCTAGCAGCAAACGAGACCACAGCAATTAAACAGATAGACATTCTCAAAGAATGCGCCGAAAAAGTTGGGCTACAAATTTCCTTCCAAAAAACCAAATTCATCTGCTCAAAATTTGAAACTCAAAAACTGACTACAAAATATGGACAAATTGAGAGAGTTCCATTCTTTAAATACTTAGGGGAGGTCCTAGAACCCACAGGGGGAGAGAAAACTGCACAAAAAGTTCGACTGCAAAAACTGAAAAGAGCATACTGGAAAACCCACAACATCTACAATAAAAAGTGTCTCTCCATTCACTCAGAAATACGACACTACAATACAGTAATCAAGCCCGAAGCACTATATGCCAGCGAAACACTCACACTCCATAGAAAAGGCGACCTGGAAGGCATCCTGAAAGAGGAACGCAAAATTATCAGAAAGATTCTTGGCCCAAAAAGAACTGAAGATGGATACAGGTTACAGTCGCGGAAAACTACAGAAAAATTATCTAACCTCGCCGCAGACATCCGGAAAAGAAGACTAAAATTTTACGGTCATATCCACAGACTCCCAACACCCAGACTCTCCCACAAAATTTTAATATACATTGAAAAATTGAAAACCATACCCTGGATAAAAGAAACCAAAACAGATCTAGCAAATGCACAAATAAATTCTTCAGAAGTTATAAACAGAAATGTATACAGGCAAAAAATCAATAGTTGGAAAGTACAACCCGAGAATGAAGTTTGCAAGAGACAGGGGACAAAATGGACAGAGGAAAGAAAGAGAATTCATGGGGAAAGAATGAGAGAAGTTTGGAGAATTAAAAAATTGAATCGGAAAAGCTTTACGTGATCCGTATGGGTCCAATCGCACATAATAATAATAATAAAGAACAAAGGTAGCCATTTACTGTACAATAAGTGAAAAAATTATTTTTTGAATATAACATTTCCCAAATGTCCTCCATTGGAAACTATGCACTTCTGCAGCCGGACCTGAAAGTTTCCCATGACATTTTGCAGCATATTGGCTGATATTCCTTCAATTTCGTCCCGAATTCGTTGTTTTAGGACTGGGATAGTTCTGTGTGGATCATTCTGAAACTTTTTAAGTAATCCCATAGAAAAAAGTCGCAGGTTGTCAAATATGGAGAGCGAGGGGGCCAAGGGATATCCCCATTTCGGGAAATGACGCCGCCTGGAAACAAAGCAGTGACGGCAATTATGGCAACTCTTGCAGTGTGGCTTGTTGGCCCATCTTGTTGGAACATTGTGTGTTCATTCACTGGAAAACGGGCGAGTTCTGGCGTGAGAAACTTCTGGATCATTGCAACGTAACGCACAGAGGTAACAGTCACACCACTTCCATTGATATCCTCGAAAAAAAATGGGCCTATGATTCCTCTTGCCGACATTGCGCACCAAACCGTCATTTTTTGAGCATGAAGAGGCGTATCATGAAGTGCGCCAGGGTTTTTCTCCGACCAGTATCTGAAGTTTTGTTTATTAACAAAACCAGAGAATTGGAAATGCATCTCATCGCTCATCCACAGGTGGTTTACTTGGTTGTCATTTTCTTCAAGTCTTTTGGCCATTTCCTCACAAAATTGTAATCGTTTCTGATAGTCACTTGGTTTGAGAGATTACACAATCTGTATTTTGTATGGGTGAAAATGTAAATCTTGACGAAGAATCCTTCTCACCGAAGTGTTTCTTATTCCAAGACGTAGAGCATGTTGTTTGGCAGATCGGCGTGGACTTCTGAGCATTGCCTGTTGAACAGCAGCGATGTTTTGAGGGGTTCGAACGGTTTTTGCCCTCCCACCTCGTTTATTAGACGTTGAGCCAGTTTGTTCAAGGTTGTTTATCCACGAACGAATTGCGTTATGCTAGGGAACAGGCCTGTTGCGCGGTATGTTGAAATGGCGTCGAGAAGCACGTCGCGTTTCCACCAAACTCTCACCATTCGTATAATACGCTTTAACCGCGTAGTCGCGATGTTCACCCGTCCAACGATCCACCTCAACTAAATGGCGGTACATGCAGGTAGAACGGAGCTGGCCACCATTACCCCCACCACTCACATTCCAGCTATCCAGGCCATCTCCAATTTGCCCGTTTCACTGGCTAACCCTGTACATTTATTGGATCCAAATTCAATGCGTATTGTTTTTTTTTTTTTTTTGCTAGCTATACGTCGTTACGCCAGTTTACTGGCATAAACACGGAACATATTTACAAACTTAATACCTGTTCTTGTCAATTTATGTCAAAGTACGGAGTATATTAGTGCCGAATGATCACATACATGTTTTCATTATCGGAAAGTAATGAATGTCACTATAGTGTAACGGCTTGTAATCCGCATGGGATGCATTTATATACATCTTAGAGTGCGAGATACATGGCTACAATAGTCTTTTGCAGCGGTATTATTAACAGCCGCCTTTTAGATACTTCACTCAGTTTCACATCTGTTCCAGTTCATCAGGGTCGAGTCCACAGGCACTGTGCGCTTTCAGATGTTTATCGGATGTCCGCCTGCGTGCTTGTACGACCGTCCCACATACTACTTCATCAGTTCAGACTTGACTGAAAGAACACTAGGTTCGCACATAGTTCGACTTTAATAACTTCACTAGGAACGTATAAAAAAATCTCTTCCTTTGGTAGTGCCACGAACCGTAAAACTTTCTTTACAGTACCTGGGTCAAGGAATTTTAACAATAATTATTTGTATTACACAGAACACAGTGTCTCCCATTTTCTTTCCTTACAAAACTTCCGTTTAATTTTTGGCGTCTGTAATTTTCGCATGGCACTCAATGTAGTGATAGATTTAAGTAATACAAAAGAAGTACGAACTTCAATACTTGGGATACTATTCTTTTATTCTCACACAGAACTAACACGAGTCGGATATGATAAACAAACCAAAATAACAAATCCGCCGCGATCTCAAAATACAATTACAATTCAAGATTAGGATGAAACACCCATTTAACAATTCATAGCTTGCCTTACATCGACAGCTGTGACACTGTGCCACTTATGTACTATAAAACTGAAAACTTACTGTACAAGCGCTAGTCAAAATCAATTGCTCATTTTACTTGAGTTACAAAACTACAAGACACACGGCTTCCTAATGACATGTTAAAATATTTCTTTCAAGTGTCTGGTAAACAGCAACGCCACCTGTCCTTCCAGCTATCGTTTGATATCGTCGCCATTGGTCATCGAATTTCACGCCTCCACGCATGCGCACTTCCTGCCCAAGACTGGCATAAATAGGGGTCTCTAGTCATGCCTTAGCAGTGTGTTCGTCGCACCTGAATGTGTCGGCCAGATGCGCCAATGAAATATTGTGGAGTTTTCACCATGACATCCGACGTCTCGCCCGAGAACCATATATACAGTACAACATCTCCGTCGCGAAAGCCTCAAGCAACACATGACGTGGCTTGGTTTTAGTTAAATTTAAAACAAACATTTTTCCATCAACTATCAAATGGCACTGGCCACTAGGAAGGTCGATTTTAGCGTTCCTTCAGCACAGGAACTCCATTCCCAATAAGCTACTTCCAAAAAGCCACTTCACCACAAGAAACGTGCAACTACTGGCTCCGTTCTCTAATTCTACATTAACCTGTACTTGCTTATAAACCCACTGGCTTGTGGGACTGATAGCGCCAGATACTAAACAATTTTGCACTGGCAGAGTGGCCGTTTTCATAGTGTCGGTAATCCTTTTAAGAAAATTACCTGCAATAATGTATAACTGAACCCTCTTGACCACCCCATTCTGTTGTTACTGTTTCTTCATTGACAACACAATAGTCGCTGTCTCCTTTTATTATGGCGAATCCGACAGTCGTGACATCTAGTGGTCAATTCCGCATTACATAGATGTGTCTGGATGTTTTGATCGGGTAGTGTATACAGGAATAGGACTCAAGGCTCCAATTTTGTCCACTACCCCACTTATGGTTACTTTGATGTGATTAGTGAATTTTTAAGCTTCTTTAGAATACTAGCCAATCTTACAATAGCTTATTATAAACAACATGAAATATGCTATTCAATTAGATAGATAACTATTACTTCCTTTGTTCTTGTCTGGAGTCATAATTTTGTGGAAAGGTCCATGTTGAGGAACTTGAGTTCCTGGAGTTCTTCTTTAAGCAACGCATAATGGATTGTAAATAAAACATCAGAAGAAATTTAATCTATTGGAAGCTAAGGTTAAATATTTTAGTCTCATTTCTCACAAGTTAAATATGGTATAGCCCATAAACGTACCATTAAACTTTTATGGCCATTAACAGATCAATATTTAGTCTTTGTTTCCTGTTATGGCAATGCTTGTAGCCGTAAGTAGAGACACGTATGTGTCCTGTTTTGGCCACATTTAAAAAGTATTCAGAACATCTATAATACAGATTTTGTCTGTGTTCTAATTAGGCTAATTTTATTTAAGTAGGCCTCTTTAAAATATTTCTCGTATTTTTACCATGATAGGCCTAATTAATAGGCTTGCCTCAGTATGCCGTGTTACTTATTTATCCTTGATGATGATGAAGTCCCATACTCCGTGACGGAGCGTAGGGGAACGATGCGGGAGACCCGCACCGCCGTACTAGGCAGGGTCCTAGTGGAGGTGGTTTTCCATTGCCTTCCTCCGACCGTAATGGGGATGAATGATGATGATGAAGACGACACAGCAACACCCAGTCATCTCGAGGCAGGAAAAATCCCTGACCCCGCCGGGAATCGAACCCGGGACCCAGTGCTCGGGAAGCGAGAACGCTACCGCGAGACCACGAGCAGCGAACGTGTAACGCAGTAAATTATGCAATATGATTTATGAAAATATAACATTTTTAACTCAAGGTTTTTGAGCCAGCGAAAGAATAAGAGATTTCAGTATTCTCCCAGAAAAGTTAAAAATGCACTGTAGGCTATTGTTGAGGGAATAAAGGCTGCTACTGCAAGTAAGTTGTACAACGCTGCAAGAACATTAAGAAATAAAATTTTTGGTCTGTCTCTACAAGAATCTACTGGGCACCATGGTCTACATTCTGTCTTAGCGGGAAAAGAACAGAAAATAATACTGATGGACTTGGTTCTCGACTGTTCCAATATGGGGTTTCCAGTTACTAAAGAAAATCTCTTTGCATCTATGTAAAAAGTTACTGTAAAGCGGATTTGTGAGGTTCTAAACTGCAGTGCAAACAACCAGGCGGAAAAAAAGTAGTACGATGGCTATCTTAAGAGACACAAAGTTTATTACAAAAAGATAGTGGATATTAATGGGACTAGAGGTCTTACTACAGCGAAGAAAAATAAGAAATGGGTTCTAGTAAGTAGGCCTATCTAAAACTCTGAACGACAGGGATCTATTAAATGAGAGCCTGACAGAGTTCTTAATATGGATGAGACCTTTTTCCTGCCTCCTAAAAGGAATTAATCGTAGATTCTATGCGAATCATTACAATAGTCTTTTTTAACTGTTTTTGTGTACCACTAGTTGTTGTAACTTTTATCTACGTCGTTCATGTTTTTTCCTATGTTCGTTTATGAAGAACGAATAACTTTCTAGAAAACTGATTCTAAAATCGCTAAAAGCCCCAGTTTTATTATAAGTAGACGAGTAATACGCAGTGGCCAAAAGCAGGGAAACGACTGGCCACAGCTGGAGTTAATGTGCCCAAAACTGAAGAAATATGCCATTTGGTATTAAATATTTCTTTGCTTCAGTTATAAAACTTGTAACATTTCATCCTACACAATAGTAATGTAAAGACATTGAAACAATATTCATGATTTTTAGAAGCAGCTTGTAAACCTTTTTTACTATAGCAAACACATAGCCCATCTTGAATTACCCTTAAGATGGCCGCAAGTGATGACTCAACCCTACCTGGAAAATGCACAACCAGACGACACTTCCGGATCTTAGCGGAAGTCAGAGAAAGATGCTGTAAGTAAAAATCACATTTCAATATCTTTGGTAATCAACTGCTGTTAAATGCAGAAAGCAAACCAAAATTGTTAGTATGAGCAGTTCCATCCATCTAATTATGATTTCTATCAGTCAGCCTAAACATTTTGGTTCACGTTAACGCACTTTGTAGACTAATTATCTCGCACAGTTTTTCGCTTATCTTTATATAATTTGGTTATATTTGCTGATGAAGTGTGGCAAATTAACCTGCTCCTTCACTGTGTGGCATACTTGTACCGGTGAAATGTGATTTGCTTGAAAATATTGAAAATGTTGAAATAAATACGCAAATTTTTGCACCTGCAAAGACGTATGATTTTTTGGCGCAGTTGGTTAACAGTGTGCTTCCGGTTGTTCTGCTGAATTGTTTCCATGTTATGCACAATATTTCGACCACCGAGCCAATATTGAAAATGTTGAAATAAATACGCAAATTTTTGCACCTGCAAAGACGTATGATTTTTTGGCGCAGTTGGTTAACAGTGTGCTTCCGGTTGTTCTGCTGAATTGTTTCCATGTTATGCACAATATTTCGACCACCGAGCCAATAGTCTTCTTCAGGTGTTGCAAGAGAGAAGAAGATTAGGGGTTAACGTCCCGTCGACACGGAGGTCATTAGAGAAGGAGCAAAAGCCCGAATTATTTCAAGGACGAGGAAGGAAAGCAGCCGTGCCCTCTCAAACGAACTATCGGCTGATTCGCTGCAGTGATTTAGTGAAATCACGGAAAACTTCTATGTGTATGGCCAGATGAGGATTTGAATTTTCGTATTTACGAATGCGAGTCCAGTGCACTGACTACAGCGCCACTTCGTCCTGTAGGTACTGCGAGTTTTTCCGTTACGTGTACTCAGCCTATTAAAATATCGTCGTGCATCACATCAGCAACAACAGGAAGACGCTGAGAGAATTTGCGTTTCACGGAATACAAAGTGTGACCAAAAACAGCGGCAATTTAATTTCGTGGGCTTTATACATCCGATTTTTAATTTTTTTATTATGTTTGTACACATGTTCCTAATGTGTGTTTGCAGTTTCACCTGTTTTCAATGTTTATTTATTCTTGACAGTCGAAAAAGTTATATGTGATTTCGAGTGTTCGGCGAATTTTTACTTTCGCAAAAGATGGATCAAAGAATTTGCATTAAATTTGCTTGAGAAGAGAAGTACAACACCACTTTAGAAATTCTGGCTGTGGCTTATGGCGAATATACTTTGAGTAAGAAGAAAGTTTGAGTGGTGTAAATGTTTCAAAGTGAGTCGAGAAGACGTTGAAGAGGATGACCACCTTGGATGCTTTAGTGCATCAGTTAGTGATGACAATGTGGAAGAAATAAAGAAAATTTTTCTGTAAAATCGCCAAATCACCATCAGAGAGGTTATTTATGAAATCGGCATACATTTTGGCTCATTCCAAGCAATATTTTCGGATGTTTCGGTTTTGAAATGTATAGCAGAAACGTTTGTTCCGAAATTGTTGAACTTCGACCACAAGCGACGTCGCATAGGCGTCCCTCAGGTATTGCTGAATGAAGTCGACAACGATCCAGAACTTCCAAAGGAGGTTATAATAGGTGACGAAACATGGGTGTTTGGGTATGACATGAAAACCAAGGCACAGTCGTTCCAATGGGAACTGACACAACAAAATTCGACAAGTTCGATGACATGTGAAGGTTCTTCTCACTGTTTTCTTCGATTGCATAGTGCATCATGAGTTCCTGCGTCTTCTTTCTATTCCTAGGCTGAAGAGAACAATGAAACGACGTCGTTTTCCCGTCATTGATGAGATAAGAACAGAATCGCTGGAGGAGCTGAACACCATAACGAAAAGTGAGTTCCAGAAGTGCTCCCTAGACTGGGTAAAGTGCTGGAAAAAGTGTATTATATCTGAGGTGATTACTCTGGAGGAGACCAAGTTGATGTTGATGAATAAATATAGTTATTGTTGTTGTGGTCTTCAATCCTGAGACTGGTTTGATGCAGCTCTCCATGCTACTCTATCCTGTGCAAGCTTCTTCATCTCCCAGTACCTACTGCAGCCAACATCCTTCTGAATCTGCTTAGTGTATTCATCTCTCGGTCTCCCTCTACGATTTTTACCCTCCTCGCTGCCCTTCAATACTAAATTTGTGATCCCTCGATGCCTCAGAACATGTCCTACCAACCGATCCCTTCTTCTAGTCAAGTTGTGCCACAAGCTCCTCTTCTCCCCAATTCTATTCAGTACCTCCTCATTATTTATGTGATCTACCCAACTAATCTTCAGCATTCTTCTGTAGCACCACATTTCGAAAGCTTCTATTCTCTTCTTGTCTAAACTATTTATCGTCCACGTTTCACTTCCATACATGGCTACACTCCATACAAATACTTTCAGAAACGACTTTCTGACATTTAAATCTATACTCGATGTTACCAAATTTTTCTTCAGAAACGCTTTCCTTGCCATTGCCAGTCTGTATTTTATATCCTCTCTACTTCGACAATCATCAGTTATTTTGCTCCCCAAATAGCAAAACTCCTTTACTACTTTAAGTGTCTCATTTCCTAATCTAATTCCCTCAGCATCACCCGACTTAATTCGACTACATTACATTATCCTCGTTTTGCTTTTGTTGATGTTCATCTCATACCCTCCTTTCAAGACGGTGTCCATTCCGTTCAACTGCTCTTCCAAGTCCTTTGCTGTCTCTGACAGAATTACAATGTCATCGGCGAACCTCAAAGTTTTTATTTCTTCTCAATAGATTTTAATACCTACTCCGAATTTTTCTTTTTTTTCCTTTATTACTTGCTCAATATACAGATTGAATAACAACGGGGATAGGCTACAACCCTGTCTCACTCCCTTCCCAACCACTGCTTCCCTTTCATGTCCCTCGACTCTTATAACTGCCATCTGGTTTCTGTACAAATTGTAAATAGCCTTTCGCTCCCTGTATTTTACCCCTGCCACCTTCAGAATTTGAAAGAGAGTATTCCAATCAACATTGTCAAAAGCTTTCTCTAAGTCTACAAATGCTAGAAACGTAGGTTTGCCTTCCCTTAATCTAGCTTCTAAGATAAGTCGTAAGGTTAGTATTGCCTCACGTGTTCCAACATTTCTACGGAATCCAAACTAAACTTCCCCGAGGCCGGCTTCTATCAGTTTTCTCATTCGTCTGTAAAGATTTCGCGTTAGTATTTTGCAGCTGTGACTTATTAAACTGATAGTTCGGTAATTTTCACATCTGTCAACACCTGCATTGTTTGGGATTGGAATTATTATACTCTTCTTGAAGTTTGAGAGTATTTCGCCTGTCTCATACATCTTGCTCACCAGATGGTCGAGTTTTGTCAGGACCTGCTCTACCAAGGCTGTCAGTAGTTCTAATGGAATGCTGTCTACTCCGAGGGCCTTGTTTCGACACAGGTCTTTCAGTGCTCTGTCATACTCTTCACGCAGTATCATATGTCCCATTTCATCTTCATCTACATCCTCTTCCTTTTCCATAATATTGTCCTCAAGTACATCGCCCTTGAATGGACCCTCTATATACTCCTTCCACCTTTCTGCTTTCCCTTCTTTGCTTGGAACTGGGTTTCTATCAAAGCTCTTGATATTCATGCAAGCGGTTCTCCTTTCTCGAAGGGTCTCTTTAATTTTCCTGTAGGCAGTATCTATCTTACCCCTAGTGAGATAAGCCTCTACATCCTTACATTTGTCCTCTAGCCATCCCTGCTTAGCCATTTTGCACTTCATGTCGATATCATTTTTGACACTTTTGTATTCCTTTTTGCCTGCTTCATTTACTGCATTTTTATATTTTCTCCTTTGATCAATTAAATTCAATATTTCTTCTGTTACCCAATGGTTTCTACTAGCCCTCGTCTTTTTTACCTATTTGATCCTCTGCTGCCTTCACTATTTCATCCCTCAATGCTACCCATTCTTCTTCTACTGTATTTCTTTCCCCCATTCCTGTCAATAGTTCCCTTATGCTCTCCCTGAAACTCTGTACAACCTCTGGTTCTTTCAGTTTATCCAGGTCCCATCTCCTTAAATTCCCACCTTTTTGCAGTTTCTTCAGTTTTAATCTACAGTTCATAACCAATAGATTGTGGTCAGAGTCCACATCTGCCCCTGGAAATGTCTTACAATTTAAAACCTGGTTCCTAAATCTCTGTCTTACCATTATATAATCTATCTGATACCTTTTAGTTTCTCCAGGGTTCTGCCATGTATACAACCTTCTTTCATGATTCTTAAACCAAGTGTTAGCTATGATTAAGTTATGCTCTGCGCAAAATTCTACCAGGAGGCTTCCTCTTTCATTTCTTAGCACCAATCCATATTCACCTACTATTTTTCCTTCTCTCCCTTCTCCTACTTTTGAATTCCAGTCACCCATGACGATTAAATTTTCATCTCCCTTCACTATCTGAATAATTTCTTTTATCGCATCATACATTTCATCGATTTCTTCGTCATCTGCAGAGCTAGTTGGCATATAAACTTGTACTACTGTAGTAGGCGTGGGCTTCGTGTCTATCTTGGCCACAATAATGCGTTCACTATGCTGTTTGTAGTAGCTTACCCGTATTCCTATTTTTTTATTCATTATCAAACCTACTCCTGCATTGCCCCTATTTGATTTTATATTTATAACCCTGTATTCACCTGACCAAAAGTCTTGTTCCTCCTGCCACCGAACTTCATTAATTCCCACTATATCTAACTTTAATCTATCCATTTCCCTTTTTAAATTTTCTAACCTACCTGCCCGATTAAGGGATCTGACATTCCACGCTCCGATCCGTAGAACGCCAGTTTTCTTGCTCCTGATAACAACGTCCTCCTGTGTAGTCCCCGCCCGTAGATCCGAATCAGATTCTTTAAGAAAAACAGAAACGCCCATTACTCTTTCATCAATCCTCGTATGTGCCGGCTATGAAAAAGAGCATAGTGGCTGTTGAAAATCGAACTCGATTATAAATGGTGGCGTGAGACCAACAGTAGTTAATTCTGGTTGGAGTCCAGGCAGCGAGTAAACGTAAGAGCATCCGAAGATGACAACTGCATGGGTCGTCCAAATAGTGTGCATAAAATGGATACAGCAACTCGACACCCGGAAGCTCACTATTGACCTAAAAATTGTTTCTTCCCGAGTACCGAAAGTCTGAAGGACATTAGGTAACTGTAGGAGAGCCATCTGATTAGACACCCAATCAGCCACAGAGCTGAAGCAGTCAGCCACTGGCTTCTTTCTACACTGAAAACATAAGCTTCTGAGGCCCTTAACTTCTTTCTGGGAGATCGTGTCGAAGGCACTTCAAGCTCAGTCGCTTTTTGTACGGATGTACCTGCTAGGTTTCTTGACGTTTGCTTCTAACTTATTTAGAAGATATACGTGTGTTTTAACTTGTTTTAACTTCATCTGTCCCTTAAACTTCTTATCATCTTCCCAAAACGAGGCATTTTTATGAATAATCTTCAGAAAGGTCTGGAATTTTAAGCGTTTCGAATGGACTGTGGGGTCTTGTAAGGAACGGCTAAAAACAGCTGTTGTGACTACTGAGAAAAATTAAAAACTTACTAGGAACTGCAGAGATAGTTGACATAAGTCCCCGATTCAAAGATTGGGAACTAACCCTAAACATTAATGTAATGCGATGTTCGTAAGTAGAACGAAAATCAGATTATATTCATCAGTGCGATCGGCGTGGAAAGTCATTAAGGTTATGTATCTAACACTGTCTGTCCAGAGGGTTTTAAGGTGGAACGATAACACAACTATTCTCGTGGGGAAGTCAGATGCCCTACACAGACTCCTTGGAAGGTTTCTGAGCAACTGTTATTCAGGTTTGAAAGAAGACATGTGCAAGACTGTTCTTAGAGTTATTCTCGAGCAACATTTTTCGATATAGCTCCCTTATCAAGCTGATAAACGAAACAGATAGAAAAGATTGAAAGAGTTATCAAATTAATCACAGATCTGTTTACTTAGCTTGAGGGTCAGAGAAATGCACTGCAAATTGCAACTGGAGTTGTTACTTGTACAACTGATGTTATTTATTCCATGGTAAGCCTTATAAAATTCGATAGCGAACGTCCCAAAATAAATATTACACTCACCTACATACATCTCTCGTAGTTACACGACGACAGAATCTGAAACTGAGAAACTAGTGCCCATAGATAAGGATACTGACTACCTTTCTCTCGCTGCAAGATCATGCACGGTCCATGTGAGTTTCAAGCAGATATGGTGTACAAAAGACAGAGAAGACGAATTAACTTCACACAGCTTGGCATCAGGTATTCTGGTATCGCATATTCGGGTATCAAGTATTTCCGTATCGGTTTTTTTCTGTATTAATTATTCCTGTAATGGTTATTTCTGTATTGGTTACTTCTGTTCAAGCTATTTCCGCATCGGTCTTTCCTTATTGAGTTTTTCTGAATCAGGTATTTTTGTGTCGAATATTTCAGTATTGAATATATCCTTATCAGTTATTTCCTAATAGGATATTTCCATATCAGCTACTATCGAATCGGTTATTTCACTATCAGATATTGTGGCATCGGTTATTTCGTTACTGTTTGTTCTACTATCAGATGAGTCTCTATTAGATATTATTATGTACAATATCTCCATATCAGTTATTTTCATATCACTGATTATCAGATTTTATGTTTCCGTATTGGTTATTTCTGTAATGAGCATTTCTGTATTGAAGAGTACTGTATCAGTAATTGCCAAAACCGATTTCAGTTATTAAAGTATCGGAAATTTCTCTACTGGCTATTACGGTATTGCTTATTTCTGTTTCAAGTATTTTCGAATCGATTACTTTCATACCGGTTATTTCCGTCTCGATTATTGCCGTATCGGTTATTTCCATATTGGAAATTTAGTGTCTGTCTACTTCGGAATCGGATATTTTCATATTGGGTATGCCATATCGATTATTTGTATATTGTGTATATCGGTATTGTTTATTTCCATATTGGGTATGCCACATCGATTATATTTATACTGGGTATATCTGCGTCGTTTATTTCCATATTGGGTATTTCTGTATCGACTATTTCCATATCGGTTATTTCAGTATCAGTTATTTCTACATTGTTTACTTCCGTACCTATTACTGCAGTATCGATTACGTCAGTATCGGTTTTTTAGAGTTGTTATTTCCATGTTGAGTATCTCCATACTGACTATTTACATACCTGTTATTTTCATATCGGTTATTATTGTATTGAGTATGTCTGAGTTGATTATTTCCAAATGCGTTATTTCTAAATCAGTTTTTTCAATATCAGGTATATTGTTATTGGCTATTTTGTTAATGGTTATGTTGAAATCAAGGATTTGCATATATGGTATTCCCAAATCGATAATTTCCGTAAAGGTTATTTAACTATGAGTATCTTGGTTTTCCGTATCAATTAGTTCCGTATCAGTAATTTATGTATTGAGCAATGAGAATGTATCTTTTTAGTTATTGTGTTTTTCAGTATTGGTTATTTCCGTTCCAAGTATTTCCGTATCATTTAGTTCAATTTCAGTATTATCAGTTATTTGTGATTTGGTTATTTCTGAGTCATGTATTTCCATGTCAGTTATTTAATGTCAGTTATTTCCATATCAGTTATTATAATGGTGGGCATTACATTACTGTCTATTACCATAGCAGTTATTACCATATCAGGTACTTTTGTATCAGTTATTTCAGTATCAGTTACTTCCAAAGCAGGCTTTGCCATATTGATTATATCTGTATCGAGTATTCCTGGAGCTGCTATTTTGGTATTGAAAACTTTGGAATCAGATATTTTAATATTGTGTTCTCTGTATAGATTATTTCCATACCTTGCATTACTTATTTCCATAAGGCATATATACATATCTATTGTTATCGTATCTGTTTTGTCCATATTGGATATTTCTGGATTGGTTACTTCCATATCTGTTATTACAATATCAGTATTTCGGCATTGGTTATTTAAGTAGTGGCTATTTCTGCATCGGGTATTTCCATATCAATTATTTCCATATTGCTTATTTCCCTATCAGTTATTTTCGTAGTGTGTATTTCCAAATCAATTATTTTACCCTTGGTCGGGGGACGTATTTACATATCATTTATTTCAGTTATTTATGTATTTGAATTTCCCATGCAATTTATTTTCTTATCAGTATGGAATAGATTATAACAGTATCGCTTGTTTTTATATCGAGTATTTCGTATTGGTTACTTGGATACCTATTACTCCCATACCAGATATTTACATAACAGATATTTCAGATTCATTTGTTTTCATATCTGTTATTTCCATATTACTTGCTTCATACTGATTACTTTGCAGTTAGTTATTTCTATATGGGTTACTTCATGTCAGTTATTTTGGAACTGCTTGTATCCATATCAGTTATTTCCATAGCAGCTATTTTGATATTGGGTATTTATGTTTCGATTATCAATTGCATGTATATCACATACTTCATTTTGTTTGTCTCTGTTTTGGTTATTTCCATACTGGTTATTTCCATGTCAGTGTATATACCTCCAGCCATATGAGCCCTAAGTTCTCTTATCTTTTCTTTGCAGTACTTATGTGAAACTTATGTTGGCAGCTGCAGAATCATTCTGTAGCAAGGCGCATACACAAGTTCTCTAAATTTTCTCAGTAGTGTTTCGTGAAAAGAACAATACTTTTGTTCCAGGGATTCTCATTTGAATTCACAAAACATGTCTGTAGTCCTCAAGTGCTGATGGGATCTACGAGTAACAAACCTAGGAGTGCACCTGTGATTACTTCAATATTTTTCTGTAATCTGATCTTATGGAATGGCAATGCAGATTCTGATCCAAAGACTGGTGATATCACAACTTTCCAGTGTTTGCAAGAGTCATATTACAGTCGATGTAATTGTGCTTGTTATATTAAAGGTCACCCCTCCCCCTCCCCTCCATCCCATCCCCCTCCCCCTCCCCCTCCCCCTCCCCTTCCCCACTTTGCTCTCAATAGTTGTGTTACATCATGATGCTACTGGTCAACAGCTTCAGCGGCCACCTACTCTCAACCAATAGGAATCAAATTTCTTCCCTTCCGTTTTTTATTACAGAAATCTAGTTGCCCCTCATTTTGAGT
Organism: Schistocerca nitens; assembly: GCF_023898315.1. NCBI lineage: Eukaryota > Metazoa > Arthropoda > Insecta > Orthoptera > Acrididae > Schistocerca > Schistocerca nitens. The sequence continues at coordinate 693,573,241 of NC_064619.1, read as the reverse complement.
TCTTTACATTATAGTTAAAGGATCATCATGAAAGGTCATCAGTAGGGAGCAGACACTACCTCCAGGCATAATAATAAGCAGCCAAAGACTGACAGCTTTGGAAGTATGTATTTGTTCATCAGTAAATAATAATAATAATAATTACAGTATTAATAAAACTGTAATAATAATAATAATAATAATAATAATAATAATAAATTAAAGATCCCAGTACCACAACAGATAAATGCAGACTTTGCAAACAGCAAATAGAAACAGTAGATCACATCACAAGCGGATGTACAATACTAGCAAATACAGAATACTCCAGAAGACATGACAATGTAGCAAAAATAATACATCAACAACTTGGCATACAACATAAACTAATAAAACAACATGTTCCCACATACAAGTATGCACCACAAAATGTACTGGAGAATCATGAATACAAATTATACTGGAACAGAACCATTATAACAGATAAAACAACACCACTTAACAAACCTGACATCATACTCACCAATAAAAGGAAGAAATTAACACAACTAATCGAAATATCCATACCCAATACAACAAATATACAGAAGAAAAAAAGGAGAAAAAATTGAAAAATATATCCAACTGGCTGAGGAAGTCATGTGGCATCAGGATCAAGTTGACATTATACCAATTATACTGTCAACTACAGAAGTCATAGCACACAATATCCACCAGTACATCAACGCAATACAGCTACATCCAAACGTATATATACAACTACAGAAATCTGTAATTATTGATACATGTTCAATTGCCCGAAAGTTCCTAAATGCAGTGTAACAGATATCGTACAGTTAAAAGGAAGTCACGCTTGATCAAGGTCCGCGTCACTTTCCATTTTTAACCAAACATAACGTCTGCGAAAGCAAAGAAATAATAATAATAATAATAATAATAATAATAATAATAATAATACTGTTATTATTCATTTATTAATATAGTTGTTTATAACTGTGTTTTGTTAATCTTTTTCCAACAACTCAACGAGCGCCTCACTTGTTACGAGCAGAACTGTAGGACCAATACACACAGTTGTTTGACATTTTACTGCTTACACCACCACGGCAACAGCCGTTCATGCGTAGTGTTCCAGATTTATCACACCAGACGCTCAATTATTCTGTACCACTGCCAACGCCACAGCAGAGGCAGGTGCCGGAACTTCCCCAACTCCCCTAACTACAGTTAAACAGAATACTGCTATCCAGTAATGCATATAATCTGACCGTTAATGGGTCTAAATGGGTGCATGTTGGCGTAGCACCTGATGGTGCAGACATCGCGAGTTCTATTCAGTAATAATTTGGAGAAAAGTCAACCATGTGTTTATTGCTCCTGCGATAGAATGTGGGGCAAACTGTTGGACATGGTGCGCAAAACTCATCACCCATCACAAGAAATGACGGCTCAACTGATGAAGAAATTTCTGAGAATGCACGTTTGAAGCACAGCATTGTATGGTAGTTAAACATGGACTCTGGGAAAACCGGAACGGAAGAGAATCGAAGCATTTGAGATGTGGTGCTACAGACGAATATTGAAAATTAGGTTGACTGATAAGATAAGGAATGAGGAGGTTCTGCTCAGAATCGGAGAGGAAAGTAATATGATAAGGAGAAGGACAGGATGATAGGACACCTGTTGAGACATCAGGGAATGACTTCAATGGTACTAGAGGGAGCTGTAGAGGGGAAAAAAAAGTAGAGGAAGACAGAGACTGGAATGCATCCAGCAAATAATGGAGGACGTAGGCTGCAAGTGCTACTCTGAGATGAAGAGATTAGCGCAGGAGAGGAATTCGTGGCGGGCTGCATCAAACCAGAAACCAGTCGGATGACTGACTACTACTACTACTTTGTGTTCTGCCTTACGGCAGGTCTTGTCATGGGGGAAGCCTCGTCAGAGAGGTCCACCGTATGAGCGTCGAGGGAAGTGATTCCAGCGGTGGTTTCCCGTTGCCTTCCACTGATGATGATGAAATGATAATGTAGACAACACAACACCCAATGTTGTTGATAATTCTTCCGGGTTATATGGCCATGGTCCATGGAATTCTTCAATTCTTAACGTTTCGTCAAATACTACGTTGGACACCTTCAGAGGTATTGCCGGTCCTGCTCAGTCCTGCCGACTCTGCAGGACCGGCCATACCTCTGAAGATGTCCAACGTAGTATTGGACGAAACGTTAGGAATTGAAGAATTCCATGGACCACGGCCATATAACCCGGAAGAATTATCGACAACAGTACCATCCGGTCGTAAAAGCCTTCCTTGTATGACAACACCCAGTCCCTGAGCGGAGAAAATCTCCGACACAGACTGGAATCGAACCCGGGCCCCTTGGCGTGACAGACCACCGCGCTGACCACTCATCTGGATGACTGATGACTCCCCTCCGCCCCCCAAAAAAAGAGAATACAACTTGACGTCTCTGTTGATACAGCTAACACATTCCTCCATGAGTTGGGTACTCAACTGTATGTGCCTGCTGGATCACTCATCCACCTACAGCGCCGATCTCACACCTTCCATGTGTTTTGCCCAATGAAGGATGCACTGGGTGGCAAGCGGAATGTGGATGATAGAAATGTTATTGCTGCAGGAAGACGTTGGCTCTGACGTCGTTCCTTGGAGTGGTTCAAATGGCTCTGAGCACTATGCGACTTAACTTCTGAGGTCATCAGTCGCCTAGAACTTAGAAGTAATTAAACCTAACTAACCTAAGGACATCACACACATCCATGCCCGAGGCAGGATTCCAACCTGCGACCGTAGCGGTCGCTCGGTTCCAAACTGAAGCGTCTAGAATCGCACGGCCACTACGGCCGGCGTTCCTTGGAGTGGTAACATGCGGACATACAGGTTCTCCTAGTAAGGTGGCGTAAGGCCGTCGCATCGAACTGAGATAATGTGATAAAATAGGATTTTTTAGCCGTAAAAGTGGGGAATATCACGGTGCATTGGAATCCTGAATCAAGTCAACAAGCTTTCGGGAAAAAAATGGGTAAATGTTGGTATAGCACCTGATGGTGCAGACACCGTGAGTTCTATTCAGTAATAATTTGGAGAAAAGTCAACCATGTGTTTATCGCTCCTGCGATAGAATGTGGGGCAAACTGTTGGACATGGTGTGCAAAACTCATCACCCATCACAAGAAATGACGGCTCAACTGGTGAAGAAATTTCTGAGAATGTACGTTTGAAGCACAGCGTTGTCTGGTAGTTAAACATGGACTGTGGGAAAACCGGAACAGAACGTGAGGAAGAACAGTGAGATATTGGTAGAGACGTTGGACAGAAGGAACTATCTTTATTTTTTATTTCTGTGGCGGTTTTGCCTACAGCTGCGGCTGGTAGGGCGTGTGCGGGAGACAACTCCCAGTGAATCAGTGGTTCTCCCCGTTTTCCGGGCAGCGCGCGATCGAGCCCCGCTGCCTCGACTGGCTCCCCAAGGCGCGGCCCACCAGCTATAGATTACCTCTCTTTTGTTCTAGTCGCTTTCCAATTAAACAGAGCAGATTCTCTCTTATCCCGGAGGATAGCGCTCGGCAGATATCCCCGGTCGCACAATGGGCCCCTCCCCCGCTCTCTCTCGGGCTGTAGCGCCAATTTCTCCTCTGCCTCTCTCGCTCGCTCTCTGTGTGTCTCCGTGTCTCAGCCCCCTCATCATTTACTCACCCCCTCTCGCCCCCTCACATTGTCCCCGTGTGCTCCGTCTTCCTTTTTCCCGCCCCCCGCCGTACGTCTGCTCTCTCGGGCCCGCCCGGCTCGCTTCTTAAAATCACAATGGCGCCCGCCAAGCCCTCCCCCGCTGCTTGACGCGCCGCTCGTGTGTCAAACGGATTTCCGTAATGAAGTTACCCAAGACAAACAGCCCGCTGGCCCGCAGCCGGGCCGCTCCGGCGATAATCTCGGCGGGAGACGCTGAACTGGCGCCAGCAGCTCCGCCACCAAGTGTGTGCGCCGCGTGAGAATACGCCATCTGGCACACAGCAGCGCCCATGCAGTAGAGGCATTTCTTTCAAGTTTGTCGGAAGAATGTCTGGAGTTTATAGTTATTTCGGAGGGCCAAAAAAACGCGTGTGTTGACAGAGAGTCATCCACGATGTCACATAAATGTAAGGAATAAGGGAAAAATCTTCACTACTAAGATAAGCTTCCGAGTCTGGCGTCACCGTCATGGGTCATGGAGAACTGTTTCGTCAGAGGTGTAACTTCTAGGATAAATGACACCCGTCGTAAACGTTAACCTCTCCCCTCCCCCTCCCCCTCACACACAAACACACACACCGATGACATCTCTCCAGTTTTTCTTTAGTGTATTTATTCGTTTATTGTGATCAACATGACTTTACAATGAGGTAAATAATACACAAATAAATATTTTCTGTGTGATTCAGTTCAAAGCATGGAACAACTGTAAGTAGGCTGTTTAGGTTTTCTTATTGGTTACGCCACGTAGCGCTCTGTATGAAAATCACTGGCTGTGCTGTGTGCAGTCTGTGGCTGCGTGGCATTGTTGCAATAATCGCCATTGTAGTGTTGGGCTGTTGGCTGTTAACAGCGTGTAGCATTGCGCAGTTGGAGGTGAGCCGCCAGCAGTGGTGGATGTGGGGAAGTGAGGTGGCGGATTTTTGAGAGCGGATAATCTGGACGTGTGTCCATCAGAAACATTACATTTGTAAGAATGGATGTCATGAACTGCTATATATATATTATGAATATTAAGGTAAATACATTGTTTGTTCTCTATTAAAATCTTTCATTTGCTAACTATGCCTATCAGTAGTTAGTGCCTTCCGTAGTTTGAATCTTGTATTTAGCTGGCAGTAGTGGCGCTCGCTGTATTGCAGCAGTTCGAGTAACGAAGATTTTTGTGAGGTAAGTGCTTTGTGAAAGGTATAGGTTAATATTAGTCAGGGCCATTCTTTTGTAGGGATTATTGAAAGTCAGATTGCGTTGTGCTAAAAAATATTGTGTGTCAGTTTAAGCACAGTCCTGTATAATTTTTCTAAGGGGACGTTTCACAACCTTTGACCATAGATACTAGTAGACTGGCCTTGCTGAGCAAAAGCTATAGGGCTGGTGTGGCTCCAACATAAACCACGTGACTGTTGGCGAAACGTGGCGGCATTTCATATCAGCGGTCTGCCATCCTATGTTTGTACCGTATTTTACCCACATTTCTCAATTGACTGCCAAACGCTTCCCACAAAAATTACTTTTTTATTTGCGAAAAATTATGTCAGAACTACATTTGACCTGAATTTGTTCACAGTACCATTTATAAAATCTAACAAATACATCGAACGCCCCTCTGGTGGGCAGCGGGACGAAATTACTATAAACTATCAATTAAAGTAAAATGTCGTTAAAATTCTTTAAAACAGTAAGAGTGGGCTCGTGTCAAAATTTTAAATATTGGATTCGCCGCGTTTGGAGCTCTAGCCACTTATAAAAGGAAATGGGATATGGGAATTATGTCAACTATAGATGCCAAAATTATCGACTTTAGGAGCAGGTCCATTATAGAGTATCAATTTTAGGTGCACTTCAAAGGTTCAGTTCCTACTATTTTTACAAAAGTTTAAACTATCAGTTTAAAAAAATGATATTTTAGATTAAAGGTGAGACTTTGAGGTTTCAGAAAATAATTTTGCAGCCTACATTTAATTAATAGTATTAGAAGATAGAAAAAAATTCTCTTCATGTGTCGACTATAGGTGCTCTTACCTTATTATAATCTCACTTGTATATACAAAAAGGTGCGTATGTGCAGATGGCTTAAAGTTTTTCCGTTTCAGGGCCTGTATCCAAAGCTGCCTTCGGTTTTCATCCTTAGGGAACCTATGAGTAGGAACGAGAAACAGTTATACTTACTTCAGTAACCGAATTATCACAGATACTTTCCAAAATGCAATATGAGTCTGACTTTACAGGCATCACTTTCAACACTTTAATTTACGTGATACTCTATTTCAAGTGTAAAAAAAAAAAAAACATATAAAAGTCACTTCAGCAGATTTCAATAAACGCATCTGCACTATCATAGAAACACACGTGAAATGTAATGCCATTTCCCCCGACAAAACGCTGAGTGCAGCCATAAGCGCAACACGAAACAACCATGTTTTGCAAACATTCACGTGACTTTAGCCCAGAGATGTTGGAGCCACGAAAATGACGTCAGGGCCAGTCTATTATATTTATGGCCGAAGGGAACAACGCTGTAGTATCGATAGCTACGATGTCACGGCGTAGGTGCAAGTTCGTAGGTTGGTACTACGACACCGACACAGACGACAGCGCCCTCTAGCTGGCGCTGTTCAGCTCTACGAGCGCCGCTCCAGATTCTGCCAACTTGATGCCGAGGAGAAGACCTAGCAACATTGTTCCTGTTTCATAGTGGGCGAACCACTACTTGCAACTGTGTAATTTGATACATCCTGCTTCGCACCTACGTGCTCCTCGGTGCAAAGTATTCAGTTAATATTGTGATATAGTAAAACCATTTCTAAGAGCAGCACCGAGAGATTTTCACCTTTTCCTGCTCTCATCACTTCCTACATTCGGCCTACCCATTCAGTCCACAGGAGCAGACCCACGCAGTACCCAGGCGGGGTACAAAAAACGCAAAGCGTAAAGTCACATTGCCTGCACTTAGAGTTGCGCTGCGGTTCTGTAGTTTTGGTATAGTACGATAGTGTCGGAAGTTCCATGCGGCTTTTCGCGGATGATGCTGTAGTATACAGGAAGTTGCAGCATTAGAAAATTGTAGCGAAGTGCAGGAAGATCTGCAGCGGATAGGCACTTGGTGCAGGGAGTGGCAATTGACCCTTAACATAGACAAATGTAATGTATTGCGAATACATAGAAAGAAGGATCCTTTATTGTATGATTATATGATAGCGGAACAAACACTGGTAGCAGTTACTTCTGTAAAATATCTGGGAGTACGCGTGCGGAACGATTTGAAGTGGAATGATCACATAAAATTAATTGTTGGTAAGGCGGGTACCAGGTTGAAATTCATTGGGAGAGTCCTTAGAAAATGTAGTCCATCAACAAAGGAGGTGCCTTACAAAACATTCGTTCAACCTATACGTGAGTATTGCTCGTCAGTGTGGGATCCGTACCAGGTCGGGTTGACAGAGGAGATAGACGAGATCCAAAGAAGAGCGGCATGTTTTGTCACAGGGTTATTTGGTAAGCGTGATAGCGTTACAGAGATGTTTAGCAAATTCAAGTGGCAGACTCTGCAAGAGTGGCCTTCTGCATCGCAGTGTAGCTTGCTGTCCAGGTTTCGAGAGGGTGCGTTTCTGGATGAGGTACCGAATATATTGCTTCCCCCTACTTATACCTCCTGAGGAAATCACGAATGTAAAATTAGAGAGATTTGAGCGCGCACGGAGGCTTTCCGACTGTCGTTCTTCCCGCGAACCGTACGCGAGTGGAACAGGAATGGGAGGTAATGACAGTGGCACGTAAAATGCTCTCCGCCACACACCGTTGGGTGGCTTGCGGAGTATAAATGTAGAAGTGACGTATTAAATGATGGGATTACCGACATCATTGATAGCATTGGTAGGGAAAGAAACTTAAATGAATATGTAAGAGAGAAACTGGGTGTCGACGATTTCTCTCTGTTTTTTGCTTGGCACTTAATTACAGCTACATATCGTTAGCCTCTCGAGTATTTTATATCCTTAGAAAATATAAATTGTATTTCATAAGTAATAATAGTTAGTTGATCGCGTAACGTTTGCGCTTTTGCATAACCAAAGCAATTACCAATGCACGTACAGTTTACATGCACAAACATAAAATATCCATATAATTATTGTCATTATTTTGTACTCAGTAGAACGTTCTTCATCATGGTCAAAAGCGAGAGTTTTCTATTATCATTCATAAGTGCGATAGTTGTTTATGAATAACGGAAACATATTTTATATAAGCTTGACGAAGCACTGAAGCGAGCATGTTCTCCTTTGCGTTTTTTTAATTTCAGCTGTTTGTTCGGAAACTGCGTTTTCTAGCGCTATATGACAAATCCGTATTTATTTTGCCTGCTACAACACCCCTCTGTTTCAAGTTACAAATCAACAATTTTCGAATAAAACTCGAATCAAACATCGAAAATTTCAGTATTGCCATAAATACTCTTTATTTGCAAGCGGCACACTGGAGGATAACTATGTAGTACAAAAATGTTACGTAGATTACGCAGCCATTTATATATTCTCACTCAAGCTCTTGAGGGTTGACCACGTCCAGTTTCTAAGGGAACCAACAAAGTCACTGGTTGTACACGAAAAAAAAAAAAAAATAAATAAAAAAAAAAGGGGGGGGGGGATCGAAATGAGGTGACGTCCGATACGTATGCAACACCCCCCTAAAATACAGTAACTGACCAAAGCTACTACGAAAGCTACAGTAGTCATTGCTTACTTATGATAATCTACATTACGGTACTTCCACAAATATAGATTCAACAATAACGTGTTCCCTTTTTCAGTGTTTCTGCGCTCGTCAATATAAATCCTTAACAAGCGGACTAATAAACGCAAAAGATAGGCTTTACGCTTTCGTTGCTGTGGCGCATTGGTGCGAATGTGGCTCCACCTTATTTTCTGTTGGGTCGTTAGTCTGTTTATTGCTTCGATTGCTTCGATGCCACCCGCCCCGAGCTCTTCTCCTATGCCAACATTTTCATCTCAGAGTAGCGCTTGCAACCAACAGCCTCAAATATTTGTTGGATGTATTCCAACCACTGTCTTCCCCTACAACTACCTGATGTCTCAACACTTATTTTCCTGTCCCTTCTTCTTGTACAGTTTTCCACATATTGCCACGCGGGGTAGCAGTGCGGTCCGAGGCGCCTTGTCACGGATCGCGCGGCTCCCCCCCTCGGAGGTTCGAGTCCTCCCTCGGCCATAGGTGTGTGTGATGTCCTTAGGTCCTCCCTCGGCCATAGGTGTGTGTGATGTCCTTAGCGTAAGTTTGTTTAAGTTAGATAGTGTGTAAGCTTAGGGACCAATGACCTTAGCAGTTTGATTCCATAAGATCTCACCACAAATTTTCAAAATTTCCACATATTCTTCTCATCACTGGCTTTATAGAAAACCTCTCCATATTTTATCATATCAATTCACCAAGTTTCAGCATCCTTTTATAGCACCACATCTCAAACGATTCGTTTCGTTTCGTTTCTGTTTTTTCCAAAGTCCATGCACTGCACTCACATTCGTGATGACGGCGGTCCAAATCCGCGTCCGGCCATCCAGATTTACGTTTTCCGTGATTTCTGTAAATGCTCCACCCAAATATCGGGATGGTTCTTTTGAAATGGCGACGGCCGATTTCTTTCTTCATACCTGGAACAGTCCGAGTTTGTGGTCTGTCACTAATGACCTCGATGTCGGCGGGAAGTTAAATCCTAATCTTGCTTTCTTATTTTTCCAAATTCCCTGATTCACTACTATAGAATACTGTACTCCAGATATACATTCTCAGGAAATTCTTCCTCAAATTAAGAACGATGTTTGATACTAGTAGTTTTGATCTTTGATCAGGTATGCCGTCTTTGCCTGTGCTGGTCTGCTTTTGATGTCGTTCTGTCTTCGTCCGTCTTGTATTATTTAGCTTCTAAGGTAGCATGATTCTTTCACTTCGTCTATCCCAATTTTCATGTTTTTATCGCTTCCATATCGACCCCTCATTTCTTCAGTCTTTCTTCGATTTATTCTGAATCCATAGTTTGTGGACCTTAGAAAGTTCAATCTTTTCAACAGTTCTTGCATTTGTTCCTCAGTTTCGCTGAGGATAGCAATGGCACTAGCGAATCTTATCATTGTTATCGTTTCAGCCTAAATCTTAGTCTCATTCCGGAAAGTGTCTTCTATTTCTGTCATTGCTTCTGCGATGTATAGGTTGAACAGAGTGCACCTCTATGTTAGACCATTTTTAATCCGAGCACTTGGTTTTGGTATACCGTTCTTCATTCTTGCGCCTATTGTACATTACCAGTCTTTTCCTATCGCTTACATCTATTTTCATAACGTTTTAGAACATCTTGCACCATATTACACAGTACAGTGTAGAACACTTTGTGTAGCTCGACAAATTATATGGAGCTGTCTACTTTTCTGAAGCCTTGCATCCATTATCGAGCGCAATATCTGACTTGTCTCTCTGGTGCTTTACAATTCCTACAGCCAAAATGATAATTATCTATCAGCTACTCAGTTTATTTTTTTCTTGTCAGCAATTTCGGTGCATGAGACATTACTCTGCGATAGCTCTCGAACTTGTCTGCTTTTGTCTCTTCGGGATTGTATAGATAATATTATTCCTAAAGGCATATGGTATATCTCTAGACACTCTGATTGTACAAACTATGTTGAATAATCTTCTGATTCGCACTTCTCCCAATGATTTTCGGATTTCCGAAGGAATGGTATCCATGCCTTCTGTCTTATTTGATTGTAAGTTTTCATAAACTCTGTTAAATTCTGGCTGTGATATTGGGTCCTTTCTGTCTTCCATATCGAGTTTCATTTCTCCTTTTATAACATCATCAGACTGTTTCTCCCCCTCGTGGAAATCTCAAACGGACCCTTTCCACCTAGCTGTTGTCTCCTCTGCGTTAACACTGAAACTCTTTTAGCACTCTTAATATTGTTACCTTCGCTTTTAATTTCTCTGTAAGTTATTTTGACTTTTCTGTATACTGTGTGAGTCATTCCGAAGACCATTTATTCTTCAAATTCTTCTCATTTTTCCTGCAGGCTTTTCGCCTTGGCTTTCCTGCACTTCATATTTATTTCATTTCAAAGGGATTTATACCACCGTATTTCGGCCTTTTCCTGGGCTTGTTTTTACTTTTATTATTACGTCAATCGATTGAAACATTTCTTCTGCCACCCAAGGTTTCTTCGCAGTTGCCTTCCTTGCACCTATGTTTGTCTGTCCAACCTCTGTGATCGTCCTGTATAGACTCCCGTCGGAGATTCGAGTCCTCCCTCGCGCATGGGTGTCTGTGGTGTCCTTAGCGTAAGTTAGTTTAAGTTAGAGTAAGTAGTGTGTAAGCCTAGGGGCCGATGACCTCAGCAGTTTTGTTCCATAGGAACTTACCACAAATTTTCAAAATTTCCCTGTTTAGAGATGCCAATTCCTTATCAACTGAAATGCCTACTGCGGTGTTCATTATCACAATACCCACAGCCTTAGACAACTTTAAAGTATCCCATCATACCTCAGCGCTTCACGACACCATTTCTTTTCACCTTGATTCTTCCTGACGATTCTCCTAAAGTTCAGTTTACTCTTATTATTACTAAATTGTGGTCTATCTGCTCCTTGTTTCGCCTTCAGTCCAATATGTGATTTCGGAATCTCCTTCTGACCTTGATTTAAATAAGCTGGAATCTTTCCGTGTCTCCATTACTTTTCCAAGGCCCTCGTTTTGTGACTTTTGAGGTGTATTCACTGAAAAATATTGCAGAACTGAATTAGTGTTTTTTCCTCTCCGTTCCTACTACCGAGCTCATGTACTCCAACGACTCTACCATTTATTTCCTTTCCTCCTACAGCATTCCTGTCGCTAATGATTATCAAATTTTCAGCTCCATGTACGATATCCTAGTATATAAGTACTTTCTCTATCTCCTCATCTTCTGCTTGTGACGTCGGCATGTGTACTTTATCTATTGTTGTCGGCACTGGCTTGCTGTCGAATCTGACGGGAATAACCACATCACTTAGATAGTGACAGTAACTCACTCTCTGCCCTACCTTTCTGTTCATGAGGAATCCTGCTCCTATTATACCATTTGCTGCTGCTGTTGACATTACATTGTATTTGTCTGTCCAAAAATCCTATCTTCTGTCCATTTCACTTCAGTGATCCCAATCATGTCTTACGGAGCCTTTGTATTACGCTTTTAAGTTTTTCTAGTTTCTCTACAATTTTAATATCTCCGACATATCACTTAGAATATTCCGTAGAATATTACGCTTTCGTTGGCTGTTCAATCCTTTTCTCATGGTCACCTCCCCTTGGCAGTGCCCACCAGATGTCATAATAGGAGACTTATTTGGAATATTTTTTTGCCTATGGAGAAACAGCTTTTCAGTTAGAGGCGACATGTCCTGTCTATATACATTATGTGTCTTTTATGCAGAGGTTCCTATTGTCTTCTAGCATCCTAATGGCATTGATGATTGCTGATTTTTTCGCCTTTTAGAGGCAGTTTTCCACCTCAAGACCAACAGGGTGCCCCTAATCCCAGTCTGCCACTTCTCCCTCTTGAACAAGGTCGTTGGCAGAACGAGTGTGACTGCTTGTACCAGAAGTCATCGGGAATTGTTGCTGAAGATTTTTATTCAGAATTTAAGCAGTGTCTGTTATGTCTTGATGATTAGTTACAGATATCACATTGGAAAGAGATCACATCTATATCACTTGTGACGTCTGAATTATGTGAGATACTTTCAATTTCAAGTGCAGGTAACATTGAAATCATCAGTATGTAAGGTGGGGGACTATGGGACTACACTACCTACAGAAGGGTCAACTATTAGTTTAAACTTTCACTATTTAGTACTCCTAAAATTTGAACAATTGAATTCTATAAGATTACGCAGGGCTGATATATGAATGAGGAAAAAAATACAGTTATTAACCCAGTATCCTTACGCGATTAGTGATGCAACATATCACCATTCTCGCGTGTGGGGCAGCAAGGAGGATCAAGTAAGGGAAAGCAATTCACCGGAACCACCTGTGATAAGTGGAGTTACTAGAGTTGTACATTCTGACAGTGACATAAGACCATTACTTCAATTATGATCATGTTGACATAACATTGGTTAAATCATGCATCGCCCAATCGGCATTTCGTGAGCAGCTCTTTCAAAGCAAGCATATGGGCGCAAACAACTAACTCATAATCCGTTCACGAACTCAGATTAAGGATTGACATATCAAATATATTCTTTCTCTCTGCTGCGCATTACTATTGTTTGCTCGTTATTTACAAATGAACGAATCTCATTTGGCATTTTGCCATTTTCAAGCAATTCTGTGATATATAATACAGAGTTTTTTCTTGTAATATTATAAAATATTATTATTGCGTCGTTTTTGTAGATATTTACGTTTTTATGTGTCATAATACCATGTCTTAGACTGTGTGTTGAGACTGGTTCTCAGTTTCCATGCTGTTGAGGCTTGTCAGAACTTCATGTATTATGTACTCCTTTTTATTTTCATTCATGTACTTTTGACAGCACAGTCCACACCATTGGCAGATATATGTTTACAGTAAATTTACAATTCATATTCGTGGAATTTTCAGTGATTATGGCGACGTACAAGGAACGTATTATGCTATAGTTTCATATATGGCAAAAATATAATTAGTGTAATTTGTGTTGAGAGTTTTTTACTGTTTTTTGTTTGTTTCGTGACATTGTGAGGCACTGACAATTATCCTTTCTCTTTTAGGAAGCAAGTGAAGTTTTCTAAATATCGCTCATGCTTTTGTTCTATACGGTCATTAGGAATTTTGTCTGGAAATGGGTCTGTGTGGATATAGATTTCAAGTTCTTCCGAAATATTCATTGTGGTTCCTTTACGTACAAGACGTAGAATTTTCATTGTATTTGAATTCGTACTGCTTTATATTTATGGTTGCGTAAGCGTATGTAAAATGTTGGCTGATTACTTTCAGAATTTCACGTATGTTCTTTAGATCTAATTGAGAAGTTCCTACCTGTTTGTTCAATGTGAAACTGGTTACAATCTTAGAGATTTTATAAATTCCAGGATTCCAGAAAATTGGGATTGCGGTTATTTCCAAGAACGAATATCTATCGAACGCGCGGGCCCCTAAGGATATATATCGAACGTACGATTCCATGTCGATCACATGACTCTGGTGGCGTGAATAATGGTAAATGTTTAGTGCATTGCCAGGGTAACACAGTTTATAGTTTTTGGCTGCGAATAACAATGAGAACAAGCTTTGCAATTTCGAGTGCCGAAAGTATCACATGGCGAAATGTAATTTTTCGATTATGAGTGTCGAAAATTGTTTGAAATTTTGTTGGGTCTTCACATTGCTTCCAAATAAAGGTAGCAGGGATTGTATAGAATGTCATGGGCTCAACTCTGTAAAACTTCGGAAGAAAGGTGCGGATGCTGATTTACGTTTGTAGCTGCACTGCGCTGTCACAAGCGAACATATATGAGAGAACACATGGTTTGACAGTTCCAGTTTACCCTTCGAGAAGAGCTAAATTAATCTGAAGATGTGATTAATTATCGTGAAACCAGTTGTACTTTGATGCCACAATAAGTGACGATTGGCAGCTACAAATGGACTCAGTAATTTTTTATAATATTTTGCCACAAAGTTTTTAAAAAGGTCTTTTAACTATTTTAGATTTTTGTTGAGTAAGAGACTATACGTTATAAACGACATCTTCTGAAACACACTTTTCCAGGAACACGATGTGCGAGTATTACGGTTCCTGCCGAGAAGTCTGTTAAGTCACAATCACGAACGAGTGTTCCAATTCGTGAACACAACAGGATTGTCGAAATAGATGCATCGCATGTAGCTACTAGGAACTATCAGAGGACGACTGTTGGAAAACGAAGTTGAAAATATTTAGGTATTTGGCGACATTGGAAGAGAATGCCGTAATTGGTTTATAGTTTGAGTTTATCCCAGGGTAAAGAAAACTTTAGTCTCTCTAACAAAGTACTTTATATTGCCATGAGCGAAAGTGATAATAGACGGCTTTAAGACATACAAAACCTTAAAGAAAGAAGGATTTCAACATGAATTTTTGAATCATTCTGTTGAATCTGTGTCATCAGATAATCCCTCTGTCTACACACAAAACATCGAACGCTTATATAAATCGGTCAAATCGTCGATGAAAAGAGAGGGTCGTCCAGCAGATAGGGAAGAAGTCTACTTCTTCCAGTATCTACATTTTCACAACTTAAGGCTGCGTGGAAAAACTGACTCTCCTGATACTATGCCGATATTTCTACCTGACATAGCGAGAATGTCCTGGGTTAGTGTTGCCGGATGCATATACAATGTGAGGAACAGAACCAGTAGAACATGTGACTAACGAGTAAAGTAAGTTACTACTTTCAGTTGTAGATAATTGTAACATAGTAAACGTTACTCTTTTGTCGTTCTCTAGTGAACGCTGTAAACAGTATCTATTGCAGTATTATTGCTTATTGTTAGGTCCATAAAGTTGATTCACTTGTTTTGTTCAGTTCCTATTGCGATTTTACGTTCTGGTGCAAGCTGCTTAATTTCTGGTGGATCGTTTGTACGTCAACTCCGTTACCATTTCTACGTAGGTGTGGTAGAATATAATTTCATCTAAAGTGGCTCAATTTGATGTGAGAGAGTCATGCTCAACATGTAGCGTTAGAGACCCACTCATTCATGGAAAATCCCGTCTTTTTACATATTTTTTTGTATTTTCCTGAAATTTGGCCAGCATATGGTGTTGTTACGTAAGTTCTCTTATCGGCGTTATTTCTGTATTTATGTTTTGTGGTTTTGGTTGAATGCATTGATTATATAATCTCAATTTTATTGTAGGTTACAAGTGTTCTGTGTGATATGTATCGTAATCATTGTATTTGTTTCTGTGCTGCGTCAATGTCAAATTGTAAGTATGTGATTTTGTTGATCACTGATTTAAAGAAAGCAAGTTTACGTGATTTTGAATGACAGGGGTGAGTGTTAATAATAATGTCTGTCGTGGAAAATTTCCTAAAGACCTCAAACCTCTGTGCGTGCTATTACTGCATATTGTTAGGTCCTTAAAGTTGGCTGACTTTTTTTCTCAGTTTCTATTGTGAATTTATGTTCGGATGTAAGCTATTTAATTTTTGGTGGATCGTCTGTATCTCATTTTCGTTACCACTTACAAGTAATAACGAGTCTTATACCTATATCTGGGAGGCTAGAATAAAATTTTATGTAAAGTGCATCAATATGATGTGAAATTTTTTTATTCTGTGTTATTAAACGTATCAGCAATTGAGCATGCTATGCAATTGCCCATTGCCACCCCATCCACTTGTTTGTAAATTTTGTACTGAAATTCGAAATAGTTTTGTGACAGGATGCATTGCAGTAATTCAGTTTGTAACCTCCCCCCCAGTTATCGACCTTAATGACAGTGAAAAATTAAACCGCGTGTACCTAATGGAAATTTGGGAAAAGCAATCGTCACCGAAGTTAATCTGTCGGTAAAGAGGGAGGAAAGGGTTACATCTAAATGAAAGGAAAAATGCAAATGAAACTGGTGGAAATTAATTTTGAAAAGGGGTAAAGTTAATAAAGAAAGTAAATGTGCGGCCGTTACGTTAACAATTAACTAGCGGTAATTAGATATTTGAGATTTGGGGAAAATTACGGTCACCAGTCCTATGGACAATTACTATAATAACTGAAAAAGAAAGGTTATTGCACATATAATTAGCACTAAAAGCGTGGCAACTGAAGGTTGACACGTGTTGTGTGAAAACTGAATGTTTGTCTGAAGTAATAAATTTCGCTACACCCTGACTTAATTTAGCAAAAGAATTAATAAAACTGGAAAATTGAAAGTTAATTTAGTGACTGAAATTAATAGTGAACTTTGTTTCTGAAGCATATAGAAATTCAGTAAAATACAGTTAGTCTTGGGCTACCTCAACAATCATTTCAAAAGCTACTTGAATCTACGCAATTTAGAAATAAGAGATTTAACTTCGAACTTGAATTAAATGATTCTGAACAATTAACAATAGTAAAATTTAGTACGTACCAAGCTGAGCTGCAGTCACAGGTAAGCTAAAATATGCTAACAAAACTCGCACTCTTAATTTGTGCTTGTGTAATCTAAATATTGTAGCCAGCTACGAATACTTTAACTGAACTTTGAAATTAAAGCAGTGAAATCGAATGCTTTTACTTTAATGCTGGCGTTTGAATTTCAACGACACTCGAGTTCATTCCGGAAAAGGAAGGGACCCTGCTTGGTAATGCAATTGGGACAATGAGCAACAAATGTTCATGCTAAGTTTCTGTAGTTGCTGTAATTATAGTTACGAAAATGGAACAGTTTGAAAAGCTGAGGTCTGCCATACAGTTCTAAAACTTTACGTGCTTCCAGTCTTCCTTGTTGGTTGATTGAAGGTTTGAAGCCGTCGAGGAGGTGGCGACAGTCACTCATTGTCGGCCGTCGCTGTTGCAGAAGCTGGATGTTGGCGCGCCTTCTTCTCGACACGGTCACCAGGCGAAACGGGCTCTTGATGTGCGCCAGCTAATGCTTCCCGTCCGCGACACCGTGTCAGAGTCTCACATAGCAAGTCGAGCGCAATTACATGGTGCCAAACCCCGAAAGCGCAGCAACTCGCGGGAGCGTCACACAACACACCTGCTCCACTGCACTACTCCAGCCAGACTCCCTCTCTGCCCGCGCTCCACGCGACAGAGTTAACACTACCAAAGATCCTAAACACTTTCGTTCTCCATACGACCTATCGATATATTCGTTCGATAGCATAGTTTTCCCTAGGCCAGACCCATTGTATAAATACAAATAATATTCACAAAACAAACCAATTATACATCGACATAAATGTATATATATATAGTAAAACAATTACAATATACAAAGACACAGAAATGTTATATCTTCAGGTAGGAAAATAAGGGAAAAAATTTGCAGTGCAATAGATGGAAATAGGAGGATATGCATTTCCGGCGTTACACGTGCCCCACATTGTCTGAGGATGTTCGTGTAACCTAAACAGACTCAGAAAATGGCCCAAAAAAAAACCAGCGGAAATGCATGTGCTCAAAACATCAACAAAATTTAGTATTCGTCTAATTAAGCATAAATCAATTTTTAGACCATAATAATTGAGTGGAGACACTCCTAATCTTATTCCACTCTGTCATCTTGCACAAAATAAAACAGGTTGACAACATATTAAAATTCATAGAAAATGGTTTAGCTATTCCAAAATCGTCAAAATTCGTAACACTATCAAGAAATGGAATACTATTTACAAAATTAATCAGAGTACATGGTCATAAAAACAGGTAGATCAAAATACGCAAATTAATTATTAATTACATATTATCACATTTTTATGTAACCTTTTCATAATTAATATTCTCGTCACGAGAGTCCAATTAACGCTAAACAAGAAAATAATATTCAGCAGATCGAAAAAACCATAAATATTGACAGCAGAATTCTTTCACATCAGCTTTCCGGGAAGAAAAACAACTCCACCTTCCGTACTCGCAAGTACAAAGAATGCCGACAGCGGCACGGAGAGCCTACAGCGGCACAAGAGCCGACAGCGGCTCCGCCTCGCCAGAATTGTTGCGCCCGCCTGTGCAGCACGCTTGATCTCACTCGCCCTTGTAACGGCATTTCCAGAACGTCCGTTTCACTGAATTCTTTGGGAAAAACTCACCCCCGAGTAATCTCAAGGAGTCCATTAACACTATCACAGTGGATAACTCAACACTGTCCATCATCACAAGCATGTACTAGCCTGAAACTTAAAACAGCGTCTAAGTACATCGACAACGACTAGTAAAACACATATTCATGAAATCTTACAGCTAGTTACAAAATCATATTTACATTGCTTAATCTACTGTGACTCAGCTGAAAACTTAAACTAGCAGCTTGGATTTTTCAATTGATAAATAATCACTCTGTGTTAAATCATTTAGTACAAGTTAATTACTTATTAATTACAACTTTTTTAATGTCTTCTTGGTCAGGCAAAAGCATGGCAATCTAGCAAATCGTTTAAATCTTACACTCTATATTTACATACTGTACAAATTACCCATTGTGTGGTGTTAATCGATTCTAGGTTGGTACAATCTCAAGTCTACAATGTTCCTTATACCTAATAGTTTTCCAGAGCTTGGATACTCTAAGCAATAAGCATTTGTGTGAGGCTTACCAATGACTTTATACGGCCCATTATATACAAACTTAAATTTAGAGATTTCATTGTCTATCTGGCTCGATTTCTCATGAGCTTTTACAAGTACTAAGTCTCCGATTGCAAACTTAGCAAAACGCGATTTAGCGTCATGACGACGTATGCGAGCATCGGCTTTTAGCTTCATTACTTCTCGCAAACGATCTTTTTTCACACCAATACTAATGTCAATCCGTGGAAGGAATTTGATTATCTCTTCCAATTCACTTTCTACACTTTTGTCATCTAACAGGATTTCCTCACGTTACAGTAGTTCAAATTCCTACCTACGTCAATGGCATCCTGCCAGTTAACAATGTGTATAGGCTGGTATTGCCTATGCACATCGTCTCCTGCCTTGTCAAAACTAACTACTATTGTTTTATCTTGTGACGTACATGTCAAAGTTTTGCTTTCGCAATTAGTCACTGCCCGGTACTTTAATAGCCAATCTAAGCCTATAATTACTTCTGTAGTTAAGTCTGGCACGACGACAAACTCTTGTTCAAATCGTGCCCCACATATCTCGAAGTTGACAAAAATCTGTTTTGTGACCGGTTTACTAGCCTTCCCAGTAGCACCGATAATTTTCACTCCTGTTACTGGCATAACTACGATGCCAGATCTGCCTTTCAGTAACTGAAATATTTTCCCAGATACAGCACTCAATTCTGCACCGGTGTCAATCAACACGTTTAGTTGTAGGCCGTGCATATTAACAGACACTACTATCTGTCTACACTTGTCCTCCACTGTTTCTTTATTTTCCCACAATAAATCCTCGTCTATATCCAGGTCATTCCAGAAAAAACCATCCGGCTTTGAGCCTAAATCCGGCTTATCTGGCGGCTTTTTCAGCCTCTGTTCGCATTCAGTTTTAATTTCAACACGTTTGTCCTGAGCCTTAGTATGTAGCTCCGCATCCAATACCGAAACCTTCTCCTGTAACTCGTCAACTGGTGAGTGTTGCTTTGCTATCAATTCACTAATTGTCACCTTCGTTGATTCATCTTTGGTCAGAATGATCTCATCTGCCAATCTACCTGGAGGAATGTGCCCAGTAGTATCTGCAATTACTTCCTCTGGATCTGCGCAACCCACACTGCTACCGTCTGACCGTATAACGTCAGCTCTAACCTCATACACGCAGTATTCTGCGTGCTTTTCTACCATTCCTGTCCGGCTATCACTAAAATTCTCGTAGTCCTTCTCCTTAATACTTTCGCAATGTTTAAACCGGAGTTTTGCGTCGGGTGGGTCGGCCACTCCTAACACTACAACTTTCGGTAAAGTCTGCCGGTCAGGGCCAGAACTTTCCGTTACTACTTCAACATCCAACTCCTGCGGGACGAAACACGACGAATCCTGCCCGCGCTCCCCATAAACACTTCTCCCATACAGGCCCCTATAATCTCTAGTTCGTCGTATAAGCGACCGAACTACCTTAACCAGACCTCATCCCTCTCTGCATCCCCTCGCTCAATGACGAACGTGTTATCCGACATCTGATCTTCTCTCAACAATTGCGAATCATTCTTAAACTCAATCTTCATTTCCGCTGTGGGTGTTACAGCTGCCACTTTATAATCGATTTCCGGAACACTACTTAAATTGTTCTCACTGACAGTGAATGTATTTTCTACCGGCGTGTCTACAGCTGATCTACTACTTGTGGGCGCACTTCTTTCTCCTAACACTGGCACACTCTCCCGCCGTTGAATATTCCATACGGAATTTTCATAACGACGACACCTGGGTTTTCTCCTGTTATTGGGCCGCCAAAATTTCTCCACGCCCGGTCGGCCCCTCACCGGCGCGGCTAATGGTTTCTCTGTCTCGTCCCAGCAGATACGCTCCGCGGATACTGCTGAGGCGGCTGGTCACACCCTCTGGCGTTATTACTATTCTGCGAAGCCCGTATCACGCTAGTATGATACTGGTTTCCGCCATTCCTGTTATTATTTGCATTGTACCGATTGTCATTACGGTCCGAACCATTATTGTTATTGCTGCCATGGTTGCGGTATGCATTATTCCCATGGTTATCGTTGTGGTTGCTGTGGTACCCGTTGTTGTTACCACGAACTCTACCACTGTCGCGATTATTGCGCCAATTGTCCTCGTCTTCAACTCTTTCCAGGAAATCATTGATTGTCCTGTAATTGCTTCCTACGTAGCGTTTTGTATCATCTGGAAGCTTCTTGTAGAGTTTCCTGACTATTTCGGATTCCGTGCGGGGATCACGCAAATATTCCAACTTGCGGATCCAGCCCTCACAAAACTCCTTCATCGAGCCACGCGAATGCGCATTGAAAGGCCTCGATACGACAAATTCGCGCCAGACACTTTGTTGTTTTTGCTCTGACCAGTATTTAGCCAGAAACAAATTTTTAAACTCGTCAAAAGTCAGGTTCGTAATGTTGAGGTTTAAGCCCCAACGCTTGGCATCACCAGCCAACACATCAATAATCGCATTAATTTTTCTCTCATTAGTCCATGATCTGGGTAAAACTCTTTCACAATTTTTAATGAAATCCATCGGGTGTATACCGCCTTTTTTCAAGGGGTTGAACCGCTCGTCTTTCGTCAACAATTCCGAACTATGAGCACAGATTGGCACGTAGCTCTGTTTTTCGTCAAGTTTCTTTTCTAATTCCGACACTCTCGTAATTACTTGGCAAGTGGTTGTCGCAAGCGTTTCTACTTCCCTTTTTTTCTCTTCGCAGGTATTAGCCTGCTTCGTCACTTTAGCATCAACCTCGGACACTAAAGCCTTTAAAGTTTCCACCTTCTGTTGATCCTTATTTTTCACTAATTGAATTTGTTCCGTCACCTTATTCTCGATGATCGGAGCAACTGCTTCTCCTACACTTTTCTTGATTCTGCTAATTTCGGAATTAAAACGAGTATTTATGCTCGCAATTTCCGCCTGAACGCTTATCATTTCCTGTTTAAGATTACCGATTTCGGTATTAATTACAACAATATCTTCTTGATTTTATCAACTTTTGTGTTAACAACTCCAACATTGTTGTTAACAACATTAATAGCTTTGTTCTGATTGTCTAGCTTACGTTCAATTTTTTCAGCCTGAGCTTCTTGCTTGGCAGCCTGAGGTTTAATTTCTGCCGATTGACTCTTGATTTCATTAATCAAAACATTCAATAAATCAGTTAAATTCCCGGAAAAATACCGGTTTTACTTCCGTAGCGGCTTCCTCTTTAATTGTCCCCCCGTATTCGTCATCAAGGGGTTCAGATTTGATTTTCGCTTCCGATTCCGAAACATTTTCTAAAGTTTGGAATTCCATTTCTGCTTTTTGTTGCGTTTCGGCGGTCGCGTCTTTCATGCTAGCCGCCTGCCCCTGAACAATGGGTACCGCGGTGCGCGTTTCCCACTGTTCGACCGATTGTTCCGTATCCAAGTCTACCAAACTTTGGTAATTGTTGCCTTCACTCATTTTAATAATTTTCAATATAAATAACAAATCTCAAATCTAATTAGGATTCCTCCCACTACTTAATTTCGCTGACGTAACTATCTGTTCATAACCAATACTTTGTTACAACATTTGCACCATACAAAATTCGTGTCCAGAACAACCTCAAATCTGAAGATTGTCCTGTCACCAGGTCGCCATGTGAGACCTCCCCCTCACTTATCGACCTTAATGACAGTGAAAAATTAAACCGCGTGTACCTAATGGAAATTTGGGAAAAGCAATCGTCACCGAAGTTAATCTGTCGGTAAAGAGGGAGGAAAGGATTACATCTAAATGAAAGGAAAAATGCAAATGAAACTGGTGGAAATTAATTTTGAAAAGGGGTAAAGTTAATAAAGAAAGTAAATGTGCGGCCGTTACGTTAACAATTAACTAGCGGTAATTAGGTATTTGAGATTTGGGGAAAATTACGGTCACCAGTCCTATGGACAATTACTATAATAACTGAAAAAGAAAGGTTATTGCACATATAATTAGCACTAAAAGCGTGGCAACTGAAGGTTGACACGTGTTGTGTGAAAACTGAATGTTTGTCTGAAGTAATAAATTTCGCTACACCCTGACTTAATTTAGCAAAAGAATTAATAAAACTGGAAAATTGAAAGTTAATTTAGTGACTGAAATTAATAGTGAACTTTGTTTCTGAAGCATATAGAAATTCAGTAAAATACAGTTAGTCTTGGGCTACCTCAACAATCATTTCAAAAGCTACTTGAATCTACGCAATTTAGAAATAAGAGATTTAACTTCGAACTTGAATTAAATGATTCTGAACAATTAACAATAGTAAAATTTAGTACGTACCAAGCTGAGCTGCAGTCACAGGTAAGCTAAAATATGCTAACAAAACTCGCACTCTTAATTTGTGCTTGTGTAATCTAAATATTGTAGCCAGCTACGAATACTTTAACTGAACTTTGAAATTAAAGCAGTGAAATCGAATGCTTTTACTTTAATGCTGGCGTTTGAATTTCAACGACACTCGAGTTCATTCCGGAAAAGGAAGGGACCCTGCTTGGTAATGCAATTGGGACAATGAGCAACAAATGTTCATGCTAAGTTTCTGTAGTTGCTGTAATTATAGTTACGAAAATGGAACAGTTTGAAAAGCTGAGGTCTGCCATACAGTTCTAAAACTTTACGTGCTTCCAGTCTTCCTTGTTGGTTGATTGAAGGTTTGAAGCCGTCGAGGAGGTGGCGACAGTCACTCATTGTCGGCCGTCGCTGTTGCAGAAGCTGGATGTTGGCGCGCCTTCTTCTCGACACGGTCACCAGGCGAAACGGGCTCTTGATGTGCGCCAGCTAATGCTTCCCGTCCGCGACACCGTGTCAGAGTCTCACATAGCAAGTCGAGCGCAATTACATGGTGCCAAACCCCGAAAGCGCAGCAACTCGCGGGAGCGTCACACAACACACCTGCTCCACTGCACTACTCCAGCCAGACTCCCTCTCTGCCCGCGCTCCACGCGACAGAGTTAACACTACCAAAGATCCTAAACACTTTCGTTCTCCATACGACCTATCGATGTATTCGTTCGATAGCATAGTTTTCCCTAGGCCAGACCCAGCGTATAAAAACAAATAATATTCACGAAACAAACCAATTATATCGACATAAATGTATATATATACAAATAGTAAAACAATTACAATATACAAAGACACAGAAATGTTATATCTTCAGGTAGGAAAATAAGGGAAAAAATTTGCAGTGCAATAGATGGAAATAGGCGGATATGCATGTCCGGCGTTACAAGTTATTTCATATGCTTCGATAGTAGATACTTTTCCATGGCTTATAAGGTTTTTCTTTATTGACTCAATGTATCTGTCGCTATTATCACTGAAAAATCCTCGAATATGATTTATAAATTAATTGCAAACATATATGCGTCAACGCAGTGGCTTGTGTTGTCAGAATTACGTAAGTCAAAATAAAATATAGCACAAAATACCTAAAGTTCCGACAATCCTTAACAGAATGGAAACTGAGAAACATTCTGAGCAGCACTCTGACCTGTATTGTGACACTTAAAAACGAAAATATCTACAGAAATAGACGTAAGACATTCAACTTACATTTTATAATTTTACACAAAAAATGTGTATTGTATTTTGCGGGATTACTTGAAAAAGGTAACAAGCCGAAACGAAACTCGTTGATAACGAGCAAACAAAACCATTGTGCGGCAGAAAAGTAGATTCGTCTCGAGATCGTTGACTCTTCATCTCACGTCAAACTCTTCTGAAGAATCGATGCCACATCTCAAGTCTGTGTCTGTCTCCTTCCGATTCGAATGTTTCCCGTCCGCTGCTTTCCACGACCAACGCCAGAATTAGGATGACCAAGAAACTGTCTGCTACCTCCATGAGCTCTTCTTGGGTACTGCGTGAGGACACGCGTATGCTAGCATTTGCTAACCAATCACATACCATTAACAACTCTTCCGCCAGTTGCGCGAGAGGATCTTTTCAGTTAGTCTCCCCTATAACAAAAATTTCGGGTGTTGACCACTGGGACAGAGAGACGTCGAATATCTGATCAAGACCTGGGGAATACAGTACAAAATAGCCTGCGAGAAAATACAATCATCTGCAGTCGTGTTCAAGCTCCAAAGAAATGATGCGACGGTAACAGAAAGTTGGAAACAATCAGCTGCCCTGCTAATGGAAACACTGCTTCTTGACAATGAAGAAGAAGACATGACAGATGAGCGTAAATTATGAACTATGTTATGGGAATATATAAACAGTAAACTTACGTACATTTCCCACAGGAAGTAATCAGGCAAATAAGTTTCAGGATGGAAAAGAAAAAAATCTCCAGGACCGGATGAGATTTAGGACCGGAAGAGATCTTTGCCGAAGTAATATAAGCCTTACGTGACCAAATAGATATCTACTTGTGTGAATTGTACAACGAGTATCTCTTGTAAGGAAGGATCTCTGCGCCATGAAAAAATGCTGGAAAAGCGGTAATCAGTGAAGGGGAAGACAAGGATCCGATTATACCAATATCTTGCACATCACTTTGTCTTCTGAACGTTCATGGGAAGATATCTAATAAACTATTACGCAAAATATTACAAGATTACAATTACCCACCAGTATGGATTAGGATCAGGTAAGTCAACTGAAGACGTAATTAATAATTCGATCTCCCTAGCGAAAGTTATTGATTTTACTTAAGCTCTACTGATCATCGTTGTTACTGGTGCTTTAGATAACCTATGGGGCACGTCTTTCTATGGTCGCCTTAGGAAGCTGGAATGTCCAGAGGCCCGTACAACTGCCTGAGTGCCCATTGCCATAGGAGACAAGGTTGTCTGCAGGGATCACTTTTTGGTCCAGGGTTTTCGGATATAGCATTGGAATCCGCACTAAAGAGTATGCATAACAACAGTAACGCAAGCGGACTAGTAGAGTTTTCGGGTGATGTACTGCTCTTTATAGGTAGAGACGCCAGAAGAGTGATAGAAGATAAATGTAATGCAGCGCATAGTGGGCTTGGAGGATGTCGTAGAAGTGCCAGATTGTTACTAGTACCTCGCGAAACCACGTAGCTCTTGCTGAAAGGGAACCTAGCAAGAAATCAACATAAAATTAAACGATGTAACTATTAGAAGAAGAGCGCTAACGAGGAATCTAGAGGTATGTATGGACGAACCTGGCAACTTTGTACATCATGTAGAGCAGGAAGGCAGAAAAGGTCTAACGTGATGAACAAAATTATAGACATCGCCAATAGGCAGTTTCGACTTCCGCTGAACACAATCGGAGCATACCACCAATGTATATTAGCATCAATCGTAGGATATGGCTCGAGCTTTTGGGCTCATAGATTGCTGCTTGTGAAGCTAGCGTCATTAGAAGAGTTCAACGACGAGTATTACTAAAATTAATTGGCGCCTTCTGCACTATACCGACTGATGCATTTTTACTAACTCTAGAAAAATGCTTACTGGATTTGGAAATTAGGAGAAGGGGAGCAGTTTTTTGGTTAAAGACAGGCGATCAAATGCAAGTACGAGGGATACTTGGAACAGGCCAGCACAAAAAAGTTAATACAGGAGCGCATATTACAACTGTAGCAAAATGGATGGGGCTCTTCAGGTACCGGAAGGAGCACATACGAATTGCTCCCCAACAGCAGAGTGGGATTACAAGTGAGATTTCTGCAGCCATCAAGTGGATTAATACATTACCTACTGGTCATGACCCGTGTGCTACGTATCTTTACGAAATCACCTTTTCTCCATCCTCAAACGGCGCTCAAAGCACTGCTTTAGGGTGTAACGAAGCATCAGGAAGGAGAATACGTCACCCTGTTACATGGTACAGTGGTTAATACTGGACTTGTATTCCGCAGGACGGCGGTTTCAGCCACCGTCCAGACATTCAAATGTATGTTGTCCATGACTTCCCTAAATCGCTTAATGCAATTACAGAGACATTTACTTCGAGCGATCGCTGGCAATTACTTACATTCCATCACTCCCCAATCCGATCTTGCGAAAGTTATCGGGAAAGGCATTACGAACGCTCGTACATTTTTCAAGGCTCCGTGAGTTTTACCCGAACGTTTTTTTTTCAGGATGATAAATACTTGTGAATTACTGAACAATTTGCATGGTTTTTAGAGGATTATGTACTGAGATTATTGTCAGAGGCCCTTTATTGGATGAAGAAACCTACAGGTGTTGCCGGCCGGAGTGACCGAGCGGTTCTAGGCGCTACAGTCTGGAACCGCGCGACCGCTACGGTCGCATGTTCGAATCCTGCCTCGGGCATGGATGTGTGTGATGTCCTTAGGTTAGTTAGGTTTAAGTGGTTCTAAGTTCTAGGGGACTGATGACCTCAGCAGTTAAGTCCCATAGTGCTCAGAGCCGTTTGAACATACAGGTGTTGACGAGTGATGAAATATGAATACCGGTTCAATTACATAATTTGGACACTTTAAATATTTCTTTAGTGTTCAAGGTGTCGAAAGGAACTTTCCGACAAATTATGTTAATCAAAGCTGTCAAGCAACGTTCAGTGTTGGTAACATATTTATCTATTTCATGCACCTAGATATCGTAGCCAACATAATTTTTTAAGTGGAACGATATAATTCATAATTCAGTGATAACACTGTTTGTTAAGGATTGCAGTAAAATATTTTCCAGAAAAGCTACGAAAGTTTCGAACTAAAAGTGCCAAAGCAAGCGGCAGGACTTCTTCTCCACAGAAGGCGCCAACATCGCTGCACAGGGCGCGCCCGATGCAGTTTACGCAAACAGGCTGACGATTATATTTCAAAAAAGTGAAATCAGATGACTTTTTTTCCTTTCCAAAGACAGTATGTTGGTTTCAAACATTCAGTAAAAGTTAAATGATAAGGTAAGACCAGTGTATACGTTCTCGAAGTTGACTGAAAGGGAAATTGTCTATTCTGCAGTTTTGAGTTATCACGTACTAACAGAACAGAAATCACTCGAAAGACAGTTCGAATTTGTATTAGGGTGTTAGTAATACGATTAAATTTTTGCTCGACTGTTTGTTCAGCATCCGACATAAGAAAAATACACGCATGGTAGAACATAAACGCAGACTAACTAAGTTCGTCGATGTTAATTAGTTTCGACATTGCTGTGATATGTGCAGGAAACATACAACTACACAGAATACTACATATATCGCACATTTGCGCAAACTTTTAAAACATGAT
This sequence comes from Schistocerca nitens, assembly GCF_023898315.1. NCBI lineage: Eukaryota > Metazoa > Arthropoda > Insecta > Orthoptera > Acrididae > Schistocerca > Schistocerca nitens. Next base: position 693,544,959 of record NC_064619.1, on the reverse strand, counting down.
TACAGTTTTCTACAGCCAGTCTAGAAAAAAGATGTCGTTTAGGAATTAACCGAAAATGGACACACTTTACAAGAAATAGATTACATTTATAAAAAATAGAGATCTCAAAGATTGACACTATTACTGTAACCTTACACGTCACAGGCTGTAATAGGAGGATACACTAAAGTCTGAAATTTTCTGACCACCTCTAATGAGAAATAGTTAACATTTTCAGACATTTCAGTATAATTATTAGTTAAAACAGCTGTTATTCAGTTACTAAATAAACCCAATAACACAAAGTAACATACCATGAAGTCGTATAATGCGTAATCCAAACTATAAACATTTTTATTAGTTCCAAAGAGGCAGAAGGGTGGTTTGCTGAATATCTTGCAAATTTTCGCCTGCAGAAGCCAAATAAATCAGCAGTAGCTGCTTATTCACCTGAAACTGGGCACTCTGTTAACAATATTATAACTAAATGGTTCTGCATATGCAAACTAAAACCCGAAAAATTGAGCATGCTAGAATACCTATAAAGTTTTCAGAAACAACATTACGGAACCAAACAACATGCCACTTAAATGAGAATTTCACTCTGCAGCGCTGATATGAAACTTGTGAAGGCGAGAGTGAATATATTGCAGTTCATTGCACTGTTGTGGAACTTTAGCTTAAAGAGCCTCATCTACTGTAGTGTCCTGTCTCATGTTCTTCTTATCTTCTTCCGTTCTGCCTAAAATAATTTCTAGCCATTTGTGTAATAGCACTTACGGAAGGTACAATAATTATTTGTTTGTATTTAAACTCTACATCACTATCGTATTTGTGAGAAAACTGTAAAGTTTCTGACAGGAATCCTGTTTTGCCATTCGAGTGGAATTGCTTTAATTGAATTCCTTGGAATTACGCAGCTCATGTGAGCAATGTTTGAATGATAAATATGAAACCGTATAAAAGACTTTACCATGGACAGATATTTTTAATAGCATTGTAGTATGTTTTTCGGTATGCCTCTTATGTCTTTAACATTTACTTACGAATGTAGTCACTGTTAACGTGATTAATTTAGCAGGCCATAATGAAATACGTCAATCAAACTTCTAAGCTTTGGTTCTGAAATGATACAACTAACAAGAAACAATAATTCAGACAGTTGATGGATATTTATTCACAAAATTTACTGATGTCACTAAAAATGGCAGCAAGAATGCAAACTGGCAGCAGGGATATGAAGATAAGAAATGCTTACGCATTATGTTGACGAATCTGTTTGGCAGAGAGAAGAATATTTGAAAGGATGCACTGAGAGACTGAGAAACAGTGACACTCGCTAAGTTCAGAAGTATGTGGAAACAGCTATCTGACGAGAGGTAGGTTTAAGCTGCGGCGCGAAACCCATTTGCAAATCGATCTTCCTTGGGTGTAGATACGAAAGATTTACAGCCCGTAAACATGGGTTAATACGGCTGTATTTTTATTTTGCTAATGACGGGTGTACAGATTATCTTTTATGGAAGAGGTCGTATGTATTTTCGAATTACGGAAAATATTATTTATTCCGGGGAAAATGTGATTGATTTCCACGTGATTAGTGACTAGTATTGACGGTTTTCGAGAATGACAACATAATCCGTAGCTTACATGAGCACATGCGGACCGGCTGTAGCTGCGACGTGAAGCAGCAGGTGATACCCAACCGAGTAACGTTAAGGCCGGTATTACACTATCAAATTTCTTTGTCCAATATCTTTGTCAAAGATATTTGATAGTGTAATAGGGACTTTGTCAAATGTCGTCCAATATTTGATCAAATCTAGGGCCTCGCTGTATATTTGATCAAAGAAATCGCTTGTCTTCTGTTCACTGCAATGTGACATGTTACCACATGGAGCGCTAGCATCGCTGCAGCGTTCTGTCGTCTGTAGTGTTTTTATAACCATTGCCGGTAAATACAATTGGTGTGTGCCGACAACTACAAAATTAATAGAGATGTCTGAAGCTGATGAGGCGCTTTACAACGTGAGGCACCGTGAATACAAAAATAGATTAAGAAGATTGGAGACCTGACCTGACCTCACCTAACATAACATAACCCTTTCCTGTAGCAAGGAATCGGAGTGTTACAGTGAGCCTGTCTTCTGAAGATGTAGCAGTTCTTAAGTGAATATTGTGCTTTGTGATATGAGGATACACTTCATTGAGCACATACAGAGATGTATGCTCATCCATTCTTAAGTAATTGATGTACGACTTGACGTCTTCCACTGTAAGCTCACGTAACAAGTTTTGTAGAATGCTTTTATCGTGTCGTCGTAAAACCCACGGCTTCACCCAGATTAGATTAGTTTTTCGTTCCATAGATCCGTGCTGAGGAGATCCTCGTGGATGTGGAACATGTCGATTTTGTTAAAGCTGAAATAACAATACTGATAGTATGAATAAATACAATACATCATTTGTTTCTATTAAAAATTTCGCCAATGGAGTAGGAGTTGGCCAGTAGTAAGTCTTTCAGACTCCTTTTAAACTGATATTTATTTCTAACTAAAATTTTTATGTTTGCTGGCAAATTATTGAAGATGAGTGTTCCTGAGTAGTGGACCCCTTTTTGAACTAAAGTAAGTGCTTTTAAGTCCTTGCGCAGATCCTTTTTGTTCCTGGTATTGTATATATGAACTGAATTGTTTGCTGGAAAAAGAGATATATTATTTAGGACAAATTTCATTAAGGAGTAAATATACTGAGAGGCAGTAGTTAGTATACCGTTCTTTGAAGAGGTTTCTGCAGGACGTCCGTGAATTTACTCCACAAATAATACGTATTACACGCTTTTGGACTCTGAAAACTTTTGTTTGACTTCAAGAATTACCCCAAAATATTATCCCATATGACATTATGGAATGAAAGTAGGCAAAGTATGCAAGCTTTTTCATTTTATGTTGCCTATGTCTGCTAACACTCGAATTGCAAATACAGATTTGTTAAGGCGTTTCTGCAGTTCTGTGGTGTGCTCCTCCCAACTGAATTTATTATCAAGTTGTAATCCCAGGAATTTAAGACTGTCAACCTCGTATGTATGGTTCCTTTTTTTTCCCCACTTCTTTTCCGCATGTGCACACAGTGCAATTGCGGAACGTGCAACTGCTGCGGTTAATAACAAGTTGTTGTCAGCCATCTTTAACTTTGACGAAAAATTTGATGACAGCGTAATACCCCTTCTAGCGCTATGTCAAAGATCTTTGTCAAATATATTTGACGGAATATTTGATCACATCTTTGATCAAATCTTTGACAAAGAAATTTGATAGTGTAATACCGGCCTAAGCGACGTCTGTGCGCGGTTCTACAGACTGCGGCGCGAGCATGCTGCCAGGTCACAGTAATGAGCACCGCAAGACGCCTGCGAATGTGAGTGGCGATGAGCAAGCAGGAAGACAAATTATGAGGTCAATATTTACTCCACACAAGACCGTATTCTGCCTGATGGCATGATTAATTACGGCACAGTAAATCAAGCGTTGCGTGCTCGGTGCTTGTTTAGTGTAACGCTTAGAGCGCTAGATTGCGAGTCAGGGAAGTGAAACGTATCGAATTCCGTCGTCGTTTGAACCAAAAAGAAAAGAAGATCCGGGTTTAACTTGCTGTCGACGACAAGATCATTAGCGACGTAATACAAGCTCTGGTGAAGCGTGAGAAAGGAAGTCGACTGTGATTTTTCAGAGGAGCCATCCCGATATCTGCCCTAAGGACGTTGAAAAGTCATCTTGCAGAGTGTGGCTTAACCAAAATCAACACGCGAAACGACTGAGGCGGGGTCTTAGGTACACATCATTCACCATTTGAGAAACTTCGTTACTAGACCGTGGACTTTTAGGTAAGAACTTATTCTATTCCTGAGTTCGTAGTTGCAAATAAACTGGTACTTAGGCGATTTATGACTAATTAAACACGAAATCGTTCATTTTATAGCATCTAAAACAGCCTATTTCGACGTTAACGCCTATGTTTGCCTATTTCAGCTTTAAAATCCTAAAAGGTATCTACTTTATTAAGTTAACATACAACTCTTGTGTTTTCATATGATTAGTTTTGCTTACAACACTACCAAGCACGCAACAAAGAGGCTAGTTGTTATGTCTGTATGCTTTTTAGGTTTTCCTGCCATTTCGGAACTGCAATATTTGGGAAAAAAATGTCTGTAGTTCATGTAATCCTGGCCAAGTGCCTGTTTCTACAAAGAAAGAAGTTCGTAGGCCTTGCACTGATCTCAGATGCAAAAGAACACGTACAAAGCTGTCTAGCCTTTGTAGTAAAAAAAAGAAAAAAAAACCTCATCTCAGTCTTTGGTTACACGCGGACTCTCATTTTAAGAAAGCGAGGACACTGTCAAATTTCTGTTGTCCATCCGCCGAACTAAACTAGTACGCAGTGTACTGATGGACGCATAAAGTGTAAGACGTTCATTGTTCAAAATCTATTCCTGTTTCAGTGCCCGAAATGTTCAACAGAAGGAAATGTCGAAAACTGCGAGTTGAAAGTCTGATCGTATAAGACTGTGGCTACCAGAGTTTCTGCACTGTTCAGCAGATGAAAAAAATTAAATTCTGCAAGCAGGCAATAAAGAGGTTAGTTGTTATGTTTTTATGCTTCTTAGGTATTCAAATGGCTCTGAGCACTATGGGACTTAACTTCTGAGGTCAACAGTCCCCTAGAACTTAGTACCTAAATAACCTAAGGACGTCACACACATCCATGCCCGAGGCAGGATTCGAATCTGCGACGGTAGCGGTCGCGCGGTTCCAGACTGTAGCGCCTAGAACCGCTCGGCCACCACGGCCAGCTTCCTAGGTATTCCTGCCATTTCAGAACAGCGAATTTCTGCTCACATCTTTCAACACCAGAACATTTATGAAGCGGATTATTTCATAAATATAGTTTAAAATTACACTAAGAGACCCTGGGACTCAATAGTTCACTTTGATTATCATTTTTAAGTAGCGGAGTTCAATTTTGATATAAAGGAAACGTAAACAATGTGAAAATGTCATACCTGTAGGACAAAGCATAATTGTTTTTAAAATGATGCATGAAGTTTTTATTTTTTTACGTTTTGAATTGTGACAAAAATCTTTTCAGTGCAGAATAGTTGAAAAATTAAAATCTCTAAACTGTATTCTATTTTTTTTTAAATTTTATTTTGAAAAATTAAGTACTGGTGTCCCTTAATAATACGAGTAATAAAATGCTTTTTATATGCACTTCTATATAGCATCTCTTTTCTATCTTGTATTAGTTTTGAATGATAAAACGTCACTCTTATCTCAGATGGAGCATTACAAAAGGTAAATGTTGAACTAAAATCGAAACTGAAGCAAGCACATTCAATGAAACATCTGATGAATCCACCAAAAAAACTCTGCAGTTGAGTTGTCATGCTATTTTGGCAGCAAACATCCCCTTTCGAAAGCTAGAGAGTTCTGTTTTCATAGTTTTTCTTGAAAAGATACTGCAATCGTCGGTTTTTCATTTTTCTTATTTTTAATGAATAAGAACATGGTCATATGTCAACATAGTGTGTTTTACATTATGGTCAGTTCTTCTGCAGAATACTTTTTAGGGCCAATTTCAGGTTTTATGTTGCCTGAACAAGGTACTGGAAGAGCCTATTTTAGGTGCCCAAAATGCACTCTTAATGACCTAAAAATCCGCAGTATATTTATTACCATTAAAAATACTATGTATATACTAATAGAAACAATTACTGATATCAGCAACATTAATTTTAAATAATAGTTAAAAAGGGAATAACAATCTGGATACCAACAACAGTTTTAAAATGAAACAGGGCCTTTGATCAAATTATAACGTTTATAGACGAGTTCATATACTGGAAATCTTTAATGTTAAATCACTACCAAATATTATGATCATTTAAACCACAGGCTGTATATATTTTAACAAAGGGCACAAACTGGGAACAAATTAATGGGTGCAAATAAGTTAAATACGACTTTCCATTACTTTTGACAAGAACGATAAAATTTGTCCCACTGTGCTGACAACATTTAAACAACCATGAAGCTAAGGTGCAATGGTCTGAATTTTATAATAATGACAATAATAATAATAATTACAATAAAACTCATATGAAATATCTGGACAAGAGGCTGTCTCTACAGTTCCAGAAAGAAAGAGAAAAAGAAATTCTGGCCCCATAGCTAACCTTAGAATTCAATGAGTGAAGAAACAAATTTCGTATTTGCTACTGTGACCTGTTCTTCTCTCTGTCTCTCTCTCTCTCTTTTAATGGGTGGCAGAATGTGTGGCACAGATAAATCCCATAAACAAGAGATTTAAGCCATGCAATGCAGTTCATATGCTTTTCCTAGTACAAAACTGACTGGTAACTCCAAACAAACTAAATAGAACGCACCAGAATGATGATCTGACAAAATAAGGAACAACTAAACAATCTAATAATTTCCGGGTATGCAGCCGGATCCCGTCGACATTCTGCCACGATATTTCGGCTGCATACCCGGAAATTATTAGAAGACGAAATACGCCGGTAAAATTTCAGAAGTCACAACTAAACAGTCAGTTTGCAACTAGACACTGCACCTATGAAATGTAGTTAACAGTGGCTAAACCAAGCATGAGGTCCCCAAGGCAAGCGGCGTTTCAGGCCCTGACATTAAAAGAAAAAGGGAGAACTACCACATTAAATAAACTACTACACAAAAAGAAGGAGCAGTTTACAACAGGACTAGCGTCCCACAGTAATTAAATGGCTTGGCCAAGTTTATAAACATATTACACTGTTAAAACAAGGGGTACCAAACTGGCATAGAATAACTGGCCGTGTAGACCTTTACGATGAGAAAAACAGTTATTACAATATTATAAAAATGATAGTTGCTACTCACCATATAGCAGAGATATTGAGTCATAGATAGGCACAACAAAAAGACTGTGATAAAGAAAGCTTTTGGCCAACAAGGCCTTCATCGGTAATAGACAACAACACACACACTCACGTAAAAGTAACTCACACACACATATGACTGAAGTCTCTGGCTGCTGAGGCCAGTTGGATAAAAGAGGTACTAAATTGCAATTATGAAAGTTAGCGTGTAGCGACCTCTACTGACCTCATAGGCCTTTAGAATGAGGAAAATTTCAGTTACATGAAACAGTTAACAGATTGAAATTACATAACTTTGTGAATGGCCTCCTTAGCGAAGATGGTGCGCACCAGTGTGTCGTGTAGAAGCACAGCTGAAAAGGTACTACAGTCCAAGAGTCCCATAAGATGTCATACCACACTGTCGTTGATGCTGGAATGGACTATAGGTGCATCAAAGTCGGGGCCACCACTACAGGCTCATCACTGCTGCAGTCACAACACTCAGCACTGTGGATATCACAGAAGGTGGTAGAAAAGAAAAATAATTCCACATATATATTGGCAAGAATACACTGATGAGCCTAAACAGCCAGAAATTCGCTACTCAGCTCATATAGGTAATAAAATTACATCACTATGCTTCCAACTACCCTGTTTCAACTACTTGAAAACAACAAAATTAAATGAATTTTTACAATATCTTACTTCTCTAATTCTAATTACTTTCACACAAATCTAATTAAAATTTCTTCTGTATAAGTGGAAGTTGAAAGTAAAATGTGTACTACAAACAAAAATATATACTCTCTTACAAAACGCATTGGAAATATGAAGAGACAACAAATGAAAGCTCTGGCTTATGGAAACTTACAGAAAATTTCAAAATTAATGCCGTTGTTACAGGTATTGGAGATATAATCTGCACAAAAGGAGAAAAAATTAGATCCATTTATACTAATTACAGAACCATTTTTCGACAACATTACAATCTTTAAAATAACAAATTTTATATATTGTGAATGTAAAAAAGAAGCTTGTAAGTTATAATGGTTTTTTAAGAACTAAATTATTATATGAAACTCTTAAGAGAATTACCAGAAATTTTAGAAGACCTTAAAATGGAACACTATGATTGACTGAATTTAGGTCTAACACAATGTTTTGCAGGTATTTTAATATATGGTTCAAATGGCTCTGAGCACTATGCGACTATGCGACTTCTGAGGCATCAGTCGCCTAGAACTTAGAACTAATTAAACCTAACTAACCTAAGGACACCACACACATCCATGCCCAAGGCAGGATTCAAACCCGCGACCGATTTTAATAAAGAACAAATGTGTGAATACTTGGCAAAGTATTTTAATTTTCATACAAAAAGAGAATATAAATGTAATAGTAGGTATTCTGTAAGAAAAGACTGCTTAACTTGGATAAATCCTATTTCTAGAGAAAAAAATTTACAGCAAATTTATTTGTTAATTATCGAAACCAGGAGCTAAGAAGCAAATTGTCAACCATATTACAAATATTTTAAATTGTCCAGACAGAAGACTAAAAAAACGTTTGTTTCTAAACTAGATAAAGAAAAGGGAATTAAAAAATTATTTATGATTGTATTAATCCAGATTTTCAAGAAAAAGCAAGAATTCGATCCATTAACAGTGTTAGAATTAATAAAAAGTAAGATCAAATATTTCGAGAAAGCTACTTTTTATTCTGTTCTGTTATTCAAAATGCGGCAAAAATTAAGAGATACTCTACAATGTACTTGTCTTATTTACAATAATATCTTTCAATGTGTTTTTTGTGGCAACAGAAACATGAAAAAATTAACTGGAATACAAAGAACAATTAAAAAATAATGGAAATGAAAGAGAAAATTTAATGAAATACGTTTTACCTGCATTTGGTTTTAATTACTGACCCATTAATTGAATAGAAATCTTTGAAGAGACAGAGAATGTTTTTCCCCTATCACAAATGTGTTTTATAAAATCTGGAGGCACATTTTATTCTAATTCTAATAGCTTTTTTCTACAGTACCATAAGATATAAATGTCAAAGAATTAGGGTTAATATAACAAATAATATTAGCTCATTTGTCTTTAGAAAAAGAGTAAATGTCCACAGCAACATTATCCATAAACAAGTAAAGAATTTAAATGTATTCATACAGTGAATCTACAATCTATAAAAAATGCGAACACAAATTATGGAAGTTAACAATACAAAAACGATACTACTATATTCGTATAATAATATATGAAAAAAAGATACAAAATTATTTTGGAGAAGGAACAAAAAATGAGAGAAAAGAGATATCAAATAAAAAAATATTTTAAACGAGAATGGGTCGATTTTGCCACAAGTTAAGTTTATAAAAGTTATGTATTTGTTGTATACAATTACAATAAGTTTACATATGTATTTGTATTTGTATTATCTTTGATAGGAATTAGAAATTTTTATTTTACTAAGGAAGAGCCTTTATGGAAATAAAACAGATGGTTTTGTACTTGTAATGAACATTCATTTCCTAGAATAATTTATTTAAAAATACGCCCTTTTTTCGAATGAAATGAGAAGACTGTATAAATAATAAGGTAAAGAAATAATAGAAAATGTAAATGTAGAACAAATACCAGGTAATATAAAAATAAAATATTGTAAACGACTAGAAACTTTACAAGAAGGATAAGTTATAGTTATTTCCGACATCAGTTGAAGATATTTGAGGAAGGCCTGGAACATTTTTAAATTCGAAAATATGATACTGTTACTGTTCTATTTATTGGTTGTAAACAGAAATTCAAATTAAAAAAAGGTCTAAATTACAAGATTAAGATCAAACTAAGCCAACCCCAAATGAGAATAAAGAAAGGCTTGTGCCTGCTCATTAATTTTTTATGTATCTATTTTAAGTGTTCCGAATTTTTTGGAATGACTGTGCTATTGTGTTAGAAAAATTAATATTAATTTCGGATATTCGTTGTTAATTCTGACCAAACTTGATACATATTTATGAGTGTAAATATCTCCAAACATATAACAATGACGAATTAATTTCCTATGTTCTGCACAAGAAATGTATCCTAAAAGACCAAATGATAACGGAAAGCATTCCATTTGTATAATTTCCTAGGTTATACACAGACATCCATCCATTTCACAAGGTGTGATGCACATAGGAACAATATTTCCCAAGGTGTGAAGCACTTAGGAACAGTTAGTGTGTCCTAGGTATTTAGTCGAATTGACAGCCCTTAGATTTGTGCATTTTATTGTATACCCAAAATTTATCGGATTTCTTTTAGTACCCATGTGTATGACCTCGCAATTTTATTTGTTTAGTGCCAATTGCCACTTTTTGCACCATTCAGAAATTCTCGCTAGATCATTTTGTAATTGCAACTGGTCGTCTGATGATTTTACTAGACGCTAAATTGCAGTGTCGTCTGCAAACAATCTAAGCGTGCTGCTCAGATTGTCACCTAGATCATTTATGTGAATCAGGAACAGCAGAGGGCCTATGACACTACCTTGCAGAATGCCAGATATCACTTCTGTTCAAATCGATGACTTACCGTCGATCACTACGGACTGTGAGCAGTCTCAGAGGAATTCACGAATCCAGTCACACAACTGAGACGATACTCCATATGTACGCAATTTGATTAATAGTCGCTTGTGAGGAACGGTATCAAAAGCCTTCTGGAAATCTAGGAATATGGAATTAATCTGAGATCCCTTGTCGACAGCACTCATTACTTCATGGAAATAAAGAGCTAGCTGTGTTGCACGAGAACGATATTTTCTGAATCCATGTTGGTTATATATCAATAAGTCATTTTCTTCAAGGTGATTCATAATGTTTGAGTACAGTATATGCTCAAAAATCCTACTGCAAATTGAGGTCAGACGTATGGGTCTGTAATGCAATGGGTTACTCCTATGTCCTTTCTTGAATGTTGGTGTAACCTATGCTACTTTCCAGTCTCTAGGAACAGACCTTCCGTCAAGTGAGCGGTTTATATGATTGCCGAGAACGGCGCTATTGTGTGTACATACTCTGAAAGGAGCCTGATACGTATACCATCTGGACCGGAAGACTTTCCTTTAAGTGATTTGAGTTGTTTTGCAACACCTAAGATACCTATCTTTATGTCACTCATGCTAACAGCTGTTCTGGTTTCGAATTCTGGAATATCTTTAATTCATCTTCTTTCGTGAAGGAATTACGGAAAACTGTATTTAGTAACTCCGCTTTAGTGGCACCATCATCGGTAACATTTCCAGTGCAGTGACGATATTGACTGTTTTTTTGCCACTGGTGTACTTTACATACGACCAGAATCTCTTTGGATTTTCTACCATATTTTGAGAGAATGTTTCATTGTGGAAACTATTAAAAGCATCTCGCATTGATGTCTGCACTAAATTTCAAGCTTCTGTCAAACTTAGCCAGTCTTGAGGATTTTGCGTTCTTCTGAATTTGGCATGCTTTTGTCTTTGCTTCTGCGACAGTGTTCTGAAGTGTTTTGTGTACCATGGTGGATCAGTCCTGTCTCTTGTTAACTTATGCAGTATGAATCTATCTTTTGCTCTTGATACTGTATCTTTGAATTTGAGCCGTATCTGGTCTACAGTTACATAATTAGGTTGGAAGGAATGGAGACTCTCTCTCAGAAAGGCATCAAGCCAATTTTTATCTGCTGTTTTAAATAGATATATTTTGCGTTTATTTTTAGTGGTTTTGTTTGATATGGTTTTGAACCTCGCTACAATGACCTTGTGTTCACTAATCCCTGTATCCGTTATGACGCTATTAGATCAGGATTATTTGTGGCAAAGAGGTCAAGTGTGTTTTCGCAAGCACTTACAATTCGTGTGGGCTCATGAACTAATTGTTCAAAGTAATTATCAGAGAAAGCATATAGTACAATTTCGGAAGATGTTTTCTGTCTACCACCGGCTTTGAACATGTATTTTCGCCAACAAATCGAGGGTAGATTGAAGTCTCTACCAATTGTAACTGTATTTGCCTTCCACACAACATTTTCTGTTTGTGCTTTCCAGTTTAAGTTTTTCTTGATTGTAATTCCTTGGTATTTAGTTGAATTTATGGCTTTTAGATGTGACTGATTTATCATGTAACGGAAGTTCAACGGATTCCTTTCAGTATTCATGCAAATGATCTCACTGTTTTCATTATTTAGGGTCAAGTGACAATTTTCGCACCATACAGATATCGTTTCTAAATAGTTTTGCAATTTTTTTGATCTTTTGATGAGTTTACTGTACGATGAACGACTGTATCATCTGCAAACAGCCTAAGATGGCTGCTCAAATTGCCTCCTAAATAGACATTTATGTAGATATGGAACAGCATGGGGCCTGTAACACTGCCTTGGGGAATGCTCGAAATCACTTCTGTTTTACTAGATGCCTTTCCATTAGTTACTACGAACTGTAAGCTCGCTGACAGGAAATCACGAATCCAGTCACATAACTCACAAAATAGTCCATAAGTTTGCAGTTTTACTACTAGCCAGTTGTGTGGTACAGTGTGAAAAACTTTCTGGAAATCTGTTAATAATGAGTCAATTTGAAATCCCTGGTCAATAGCACTTGGCATTTTGTATGAGTTACGAGTAGTTGCACTTCACAAGAACGATGTTTTCTAAATCTGTGTTGACTTTACGGTAATAGAGCGTTCTCTTTGAGGCAATTCATAATGTTTGAACACAATATATGTTCCACAATCCTGCTGCATATTGATTTACTCGATTACTCGGTTACTCCTACTGTCTTCCTTGTTTATTGGTGCGACATGTGCAACTTTCCAGTCTGTGTGTGCAGATCTTTTGTCTAGCGAGTGGTTGTATATGATTTTTAAGTATGGGGCTATTGTGTTAGCAAACTCAGAAAGGAATCTAATTGATATACAACCTGGGCCAGAAGGCTTGCTTTTATTAAATGAAATAAGTTGCTTCACTACTCTGAGGACATCGCAGCTGGTCTTGATCCTTTGTTCTTACTTGGTGTTTTAATTTTATCTAGTTTGATCTTAATCTTGCAATTAAAATCTATTTTTGAATTTGAATTTGCTCTTCCAAACAATAATTATAACAATAAAAAATTTTGTATATTTTCGAATTTAAGAATGTATCTAGTCTTTCCTCGAATATCTTCTGTAGTAATGTGGGAAATAATTAGAACTTATCTTCCTTGTAAAGTTTCTAGTCATTTGAACCTTTTATTTTCATATTTCCTATTATTTGTCCCACTTTTATATTTTTGATTATTTCTTTATCCTCTTTTTTGTTTCTGAAAACTGGCTATGTCTTTAAATAAATTACTCTAGGAAATGAGTGAACATTAAAAGAAGGAAAACCATCTGTTATTATTCCTATAAATGGCTCTTGTTTAGGATAATAAAAAAATTCTAATCCTGTCGAATAGTATCATATGTAAAACAAATGAAATCTTAATTCTTTAAAACAATACTGTTTTTCTTAAGTTTTATAAATTTATTTTATTGGGTCATTAAGTTATTTAACATGATCTGTATTAACTTCACTTGCGGCAAAATCTATCTGGTGTCATTTGAAATTTTAGTTTTCATTCTTGTATGATTAAATTTTCTAATTCTTGAACTCGTTTTTTAGTGGATTGTAGACTTACAATATCAGTTCATGCATTTTCTTTAATTGTTTATGGATGAAGTTTGTTGTGGGCCTTTATTATTTTTTCTAGACACAAATGGGATAATATTATTTGTTTGTATTTATCCTAACTCTTCAATATTTATACCTTTGGTGTTGTAGAAAATAAGATATTGAATTTCCAAAAATTTCCAAATTATTTGAACATTTTTCTTTTACAGAAACTACATTCTCTATCTCTTCACAGATTTCTATTCAACTAATGGGTCAGCAATTAAAACTAAATGCAGATAAAACCTGTTTAATTAATTTTTCTATTTACTCTTCACTATTTGTTTTAATTCTTCTTTGTATTCCAGTTAATTTATTCATGTTTCTGGTGCCCCAAAAACATATTGCAAGAGATTATTGTAAATAAGACAACAACTACTCTGTACAGTACCTCGTAATTTTTGCTGCATTTTGAATAACAGAACAGAATAAAAACGAGCTTTCTCGAAATATTTTATCTTACTTTTTATTAATACTAAACTGTCTGTTAATGGATGGAACAAGCACAAGAATTATAAAATTTAACTATACAAGAATGAAAACTAGTATTTCAAATGACAGTGGATAGATTCTGCCACAAGTGAAGGTTATACAAATCATGTTAAATAATTTAATGTCCCAATAAAAATAAATTTGCAAATCTCAATTAATATAATTATAAACAATCTTTTACCTGCATTTTGTTTATCTAATTTAGAAGCAAATGTTTCTTTTAATCTTCTCTCTGGACAGTTTAAAATATTTGTATTATTGGTTCTGAACTTGTTTGTTAGCTCCTGGACCTGATAATTGACAAATAAATTTGCTGTATATTTTTACTCTAGGTATTGAATGTATGCAAGTTCTTACAGAATTGTGGTTGTTAATTATTACATGACATGTTTACTCAGCAGTGGAGAAAAACTTAAGATATTTAGAGTTAGCTGAAGTTGCTGAATCTTTGAATCGATGAGATAGTTTTTATAGTGGCTGTACAAATTAAGAGCAAAAGCAGATGGCTTTAACACAAAAATTATATATGATGATGTGTGTAGTCTTTATCCAACCTTACAATATGAGCGACATGAACTTAAAAAGTATAGACTATGATGTTATTCTAAAAATGGTATGGTTTTGTAAAACATGAAGTTTTACAACCAAAAAGATTGTATCATCCACTTTGCCAGTAGAAACAAAGAATGATAAAAATGAAAAACTGCTTTTTCCTTTGTGTGTAAAATTTATTGAAGAGACAATAAATAAAGTTAACAATAACGATGGTGAAAGTAGTTTGATTGAAAACTGAATAACTGATGAAGTGAACAAAGTTGTAGAAAAAGGATATAAAATCTTAGATGTCTATGAGGTAAGGGATTTTAAAAATAAAGGCAACAAGTTGTTTAAAAATTGTGTAAGAGGTTATCCAAAAATAGAATTAGTGACCAGTCCCTACAATTTCGAAACCAATAAGATGTATATCAAAACAATGGAGGAAAATTGGATATCTACTTAGATCCTGATAAGATAAAAGATAATTTAGGAAAACGAGATTTTGTTAAGATATACCTGAATTTATTAAGGGGAAAATTTGGACAATGCAAGATATGACCCAAACTGTGTGACAGATTTGGAGCAATTTTATGAGATACAATTGGATAATCACTTACATAATATAGATAAAAATTTCATTAATGAGGATGTTGTACAGATGAAGGATTTTTATGTAGAAACTAACACAGCTACAAATATTTTTTAATCAGCATTCACCAAATCAACTGCAAAGTTTAGGTTGTGTGGTAGGTTAGGTAAGATAGGAAAAAATGTTATTTACTGATACGGACAGTGTAGTATACATTGATGATAGTAAAATGATGTATGATGGGTGAATAGACTGATGAATTAGGAGGTAATAAAGTAATTACAAACTGGGCTTTATTTGGTTGTAAAAGTAATTATTTTGAGAAAAATGATAAAAATGACGGTAATGAATGTAAAGGACTGTTAGAGTATACAATCAGATAAGAGGAGATTTAAACACTAAAAATTTAATAAAGAAACAAGTTAAGAAAGAACTCTCATTTCAGTCCACTAAAAAAGTAGTTGTAGAAAATTGTGATACAGTGCCTAATGGGTATTAAAATTAATTTAATTTCTTATTGAATAAATTAAAATTAAAGTAAGTTTTCTGTGTTTTTAATACCTGCAGGAGCTATTTCATTATAAGAATGGAATAAATTTATTAGTTGCTTTTTATTGAATTCCCTGTTTTCTAAATCTGAAGATTAAGATGTTTTGGTTACAGAGTGAGAGATGTTTAGAAATAACTCATAAGCTTTAATGTAATTTTTAATATTTTTGGTAGATTATTTATTGGTAAATGATAACCATTAATTTGATAATTTGCCATATTTTTTAATTATAAAGAAGAGAGAATTGGACTTTTCTGTTTCTTCCCATATTTGTATATCAGTTTTCCCAAATGTCTCTTCTTCTCCATAAGCATTTGTTTCATTGTTCTCAAATGTTCTGTAACAGAAGATGGTTTAAAAGAACATTTGGAAATATGATATTTAACTTGTTTCTCTTTTGCTTTAATATTAATCTCAACAAAATATTTAGATCAAATTTAAATTCTTGGCACACAGTCATATTTAGAAGATTAATAATTTTAAAGCTTAATAAAGTTTTAATCTATATAAATGGAGATTCTACTAAATACAGAAACAGTTCTAATATGTTTTAAAAGGATTTGTGAGTCAGAAATAAGTAACTTACATTACTTTACTGACTGGGAATATTTGAAAGTTAGATATGGCGAAAAATTGTATGGAGGTTAGTAATAAATTTTAAATTATTTTGCCAAACATATACTTGAAACTGATTTTCAGTTTGTTGAAGGTGGTAGTATTAAATTGAGAAACAAGAGGGTGAAGAAACATAAAATAATGATGACAAATTTCATGATATGTAGTTTTTTTTAATTTTTCATACTCACACACACACACACACACACACACACACACACACACACACACACACACACACTCACACTCACACACTCATGATGTGTGTGTGTTTGAGAAGAAGGTTCATGAAATGTCCCCCAAGTACGCTGGTCTTCTTATTAGTAGTCATTGTACACAAACTTCCCAATGTCCAAAGTCAATATGCCTCATGTGATTCCCTCGACACCAATAGAGGATGTCTCCACCCAAGAACCACTGGCCCCAGCTCACTACTCCTCACAGGAAATATGTGGCTTCCCCAATCGTTACACCACCACACTCCTAGGAGAAAAGTGCACTTTATACCACGGCTGTGAACTTATGTGGTCGAGGCAGGCAGTTTGTAAAAGAAGAGAGGGCTGACACTTGCGAGCAAAGTTATGGACTGGTAACGTTTCATGGCCAATCAATTCACTAGTTATCAAGAATATGTCTTTCAGTTTAGTTTTGCGGTGTGACTTTATCCAGAACACTGGGCTAATGTAAGATTATCAGGGGAGGAAGTTTTGACCTGTTGAGAGGTTTGCCTTGTGTTGCTGCCATTGTTCTTTGGAAGTTTATAGTGTGTTGTTGCTTCTGGCAAATCTGAGGTTAGTCACTTGAGTCCAGAAGAGGCCACTCAATTGTTGCAATTTCTTAGTTGTTTGACATATGTCCTGACTGAAAACCCAGGCATAATCAATAAGATTCAGTATAAGATCATCCTTGGTGAGCTAGCCCTCTTTGCACGAATGAAAAATAAGTGATTTTCGTTATTTTTGGAGGTAAAATAAAATGTTAGGCTAAATATGATGATACAGTAGTATTCTCCACGCTTTTGTTTCTAAGAAACTTTTCTGTGTCCATATCAGACACTCTCTGTGCCTGCTGCAACATGTGCCCTTTGCAGGTGCAACACTTATCATCGACTGGCCCTCCAATTGGATCTGCAACACACTAGTTTTGTGTAAGTCCTTTTCAGTGTATTTTCTATCAGCATACATAGGATAACTGAAAAATATTAAGTTCTAAGAAAATAAATGGCATGTTAATTGCCCATAACATCGAGACAAAATCGTGCACTGGACACAGACATTTGAAGATATCACAAATCGGCTATGTACAGTGACAGAAAATTCAATTTAGAATGCTCGAATCAAATTACGATCAAAATCGTGTGTACCATTCTCAGATTATGTTTCGTGCAAATGTGAAAAATACGTTTCCGAGAAAAATGCGTTTAAAATTTTGCATTACATTTTTTGTAGTTTTTTTAACATGCCTCTAGTCAGCGATGCCTTACTCCATACAGGAATCCTTCCAGATCCAAAAGGAGGTCCTTCTCTTTCTCCTTTGTGGGTATGGTGGTCAAGTGGGCCTCTTTGACAGCTTCTGTCATCCTCTGCTATGCTTGCTCGATACACTATTCGTTTGCTTTTATGGAGGAGTTGGAACAGCCTGGTGTGATCTGTAGTACGATCACGGTCATAATTTCAGTAATGCCTCTTAGAGGTCTTTGAAATTAAATGCTGCCACAAATCACCTTCTTAGTCGATAATGGAGTTTCTGTCGAATTTGTGATGAATACTACGACTAAAGTGGACCTCTCAAATAACATTTGTACTTTTTTCCTTAAAATGTTCCCTGAGATGTTTACTTTAATTGTAGTGTTCGTGCCAAGTTCGACAGAAACACCCTTATCGCTTGGAAGCCGATTTGTGAAAAAGAATCGCCAAAAACCATCCACAGCGGGGAAAAAATAATCGTCGCGGCCTATGTGGCAGAATGTAATTCCAAGGACGCCTAATGGGCATCATGGAAGTTATGAACGTGCTTGACCTAGAGATCGAACCAGCCTGTTACAATTCCTCCATAATTCAAACCGTCATTACCCTGGTCAGTCTGGGCATGTACGACGGGTGGTCATAAAGTTTAAATTATCACCTCAGAAGCATAAAGTAATGATCTAATTTTTTGTTTTTTTGCAGCTGCTTGTCTGCAGATCTGACGCACAAATTCTTGCGCCACAGTGCCCTACCTCACCCCTATGCGATCCAAACAAAATTCCACAGCCCACTGATTAAGTTGAGTATCAAGTGATGATTAGTTGCAACAATCCATAATGACATCACTTAATGGAGAAATACATCCATGGCAGAGGCAGGCGGCCATTCAGATTTGGCACAAGTTTGAAATATGGAAAGGTCTTGGTCACAGAATTCTTTATTTGGCGTTATGCGTTTCAAAATTTGGTCTTCAGGCTGAAGCTTTGAAGTAAAGGGTACAAGAAAATTAACGATGGCAAATATGCACAAAATATCACAAGTATACATCTTAATTTCAATTAGTATCATCCTTATACTGAAAAGTTTCACTACCATATAGTTCTGCATTTCTATACTGTTATACACGTTCACACTGTATTCCATATAATTACTTGTACAAACGGAATCCATTAATTCCGAAATAGTATGACGACTGTTTCAGTATTATGACTGCCTAGGCATCAGTTTTTGTCAAGTAATGATCCTACGATACATCCTAAAGCACAATATGCTAAGATGCTTTTGGGTGTCCTCACACATCTACTTCAAGCTAAGCTGTTATACATTCTGTTAATCTTTTAATATAAAATAAACAAGAAGAGGGGAAAACAGAAAAATGTGTGATATTAGCTTCCATTTTATTTTAAATTGTTGCACTCATCTAGGCTTACCTAAATGGTTATATTGTATACCATTCATTATATGTTCAGCTATTGACATATGTTTACAGTTGGTCATACTCTTTCAACATTTCATTTTGTGATGGTTGCAAACTGTTAACAGCTGGACTGTTATACGATCTAATACTATCCCATTACGTTTTTTAAAAAATTACAAAAATTCCTTTTATTGCAATAATAGTTCTTTTTATTTAAAGTTGTTGCCACTAATCTAGGGTCACCTAAATGATTTTGTTGCACATTATTTATTACAAGTTCATCTAATGTTCGTATAGTGTAGTGATACTTACATAACGTTTTAATTAGTCTTGGTTGTAAACACATTCTTTCACAACTTATATTTCATTTCTGACCTGTATCGGTTTTATGCTTATATTGTTCCACACCAGTTATTGGTTACAAATATGTCTTTGGTTTGATTACTGACTAACGACTCTGTCTATAACGTTGTTCACAATGCAACCTAATGACTCACGTTTCATGCAGCCAGTATATGGGTCTGTTATCCATAAAAATAGCAGAACTGTATATTTTACAAGTTGTTCACGATGTTCTGACATTTAGTTAATTGCAAAAAAATGTTTCAAATGGCTCTTAGCACTATGGGACTTAACTTCTGAGGTCATCAGTCACCTAGAACTTAGAACTACTTAAACCTAACTAACCTAAAGACATTACACACATCCATGCCCGAGGCAGGATTCGAACCTGCGACCGTAGCAGTCACGCGGTTCCAGACTGTAGCGCCTAGAACCGCTCGGCCACACCGGCCGGCAGTTAATTGCAATGTATAGTTGTTTGTAAAGTTATTTTGACTTCATTCCTATGGTTAATGCTAGCACCACCTACCGGCCTATGTTTACTTACGTGTCAGCTTAATTGCCACAGTCAGTTTGAGAAAGGATGAGTCACTATTTGACTATTTTCCATATTGAAGATTACTCTTTAATGTTGATTTTACACTCAAGACTTTTTTTGTGAGACAATAGGAAGTTGTCAGGCACTGAAGTGGTGGTACCTTGTTAACGCACGTGGGATCTTCTGAAGTTGAGAACAAGTAAACAGTTTGGTCATTTAATAATAAACCTTGCAGTGGACGTTTGGGACTTTGAAGCCACATGAAGCTGTTAGGGAAAGGAGCACCTCGAACCACTTACCAGGGACAGAAAGCTGGTCCCAAAAATCACAGTGGTGTGCAGACAATGTATTCCGCCGAAGAGGCTGAAAAACTGCCTACTGACACCTACCTGTTAGGTATCTCTAGCTATGGCAGAGGCGGGGGTGTGAAGGAAATCTAGGTGGCCCTGTCGTCGTAAATGCCCTTTGTGAATAGGGAAGGCAGCCATGAAAATTCGCGAGTTTCCATGTTCACCGTGGGTTGGACGCTATCGATGGACGCGTCAGGTTGCGTCGTCCCTCTGCCTTTCGAGTTTTGTGGCAAGCCTCAGGTCTTCGAAACAATTTTACAAGAAACAAAACATTTACGATGGCTCTATCCAGTGTTAGATAATTCCAGATTTCGTTAGCCATGTTTGGAGCCAGAGTAAATAGATCGATCAGACTACCCTTCGTCTTTGCCAACCATTCGCCACCCAGTGGAATGTTAACTGTTTCTTGCGTCTGTTTGTGTTGTCAACAGATCATGTTTTATTTGTCATCACGCTTAACATGTATTATTTGCACTTTTTTTTAATTGATAAACTTGTGCCATAACTTTTAAAAATCCCATGTTGATATATTAATCACCTATCAACAGTTCACTAAAATAATGATAGTGTCACCATTTAATTAGTATTATTTCAGCGTTAAAGTTCATCTAGATTCCGATAAATGTGATAACCTCTAATGCTGGCTAATAACAACAACACAGTCAAAGAGAAAAATCAAGTTAGCGGACGCTTGGGCCAGGTAGTCGTGTGGAAGGCTTAGTAGTTAAAGTAATTCCTGTCAGTGTGCAAACTTATTGTCGCCTTTAGCCTTTCCAATCATACCACAAATCCAGTGTAGTTTGCAAGTCTAGTACTGGCTCCCTTCGAATAGACAACGGCACTATCAAATGTGCCTATATGACATGAGATATTACATTCAATATATGTATGAAATTTTCACTCTGCAGCGGAGTGTTCGCTGATATGAAACTTCCTGGCAGATTAAAACTGTAGTTATGTATATATTAATCAGCTATCAACAAGTCACTAAAATCATGACAGGGCCACCATTTCATTAGTATTATTTCAGCGTTCAAGTTCATTTCGATTCCGATTAATGTGATAACCTCAAATGCTGGCTAATAACAACAATACAATCAAAGGGCACAATCAAATGTGGCTGATGACCTCAGATGTTAAGTTCCATAGTGCAAAGGCCCTGAGTCGTGCTTCGGTAGCTCAGTGGTAGAGCCATTGCCCGCGAAAGGCAAAGGTCCCTAGTTCGAGTCTTGGTCCGGCACACATTTCTAATCTGCCAGGAAGTTTCATTCAGTCTGTGCCGGCCGCTGTGGCCGAGCGGTTCTAGGCGCTTCAGTCCAGAACCGCGCGCCTGCTACGGTCGCAGGTTCGAAGCCTGCCTCGGGCATGGATGTCTGTGATGTCCTTAGGTTAGTTAAGTTCAAGTAGTTCTACGTCTAGGGGACTGATGACCTCAGAAGTCCCACGGAGCTTAGAGATATTTGAACCATTCAATCTGTATGTTCTCTTTCGTGAGCTTTTCATTAAAGTTTGGCTTAAATGTAAGTATAATATTAACTGAAATTTCTGTACATGAAATACGAAAATGCATACTAACCTCATTATGTACATATTTGCCATCGTTAATTTTCTTGTACACTTTACACCTCAGCTTCAGTCTGACGACGAAATTTTGAAACACGTAACGCTTAATAAAGAATTCTGCGATCAAGGCCTTCTATATTTCAAAGTTGCGTCAAATCCAAGATGATTTGGTGGAAGTGAATCGCAACAATGCGCCAATATATGACACTCTGATTGCGTGCCACAGACGCTTCCAATGTGGCCAGAGAAGTCCAAATGACGCAGAACGAAGTGGTAGACCATCTCTCCGTCAAGGATCGGGAAACGGAAGAGCCGCTGAGGCCCTGAAGCTAGAAAACCGTCATGTCGCAATCAAAGCGTCAGAGGAAAACGTGAAAATCAGTCGCGGATCAGTCTTCAACATCTCGAACGTCATACGGAACAAGACAACGGTCGTCACTGATGCGTTCCATTTAATGACCGTTGAAAGTGTGACCCCAAGGCGAAGAAGCAAAGGAAGCAATGGATTTATCGCTGCTGAAAATGGCAAGCACCCAGGACTTTTTATTGGTGAGGGTGATGCTTAGTGTTGTTTGGGACTGCCATGGTATGATACTAACAGAATATGTTCGTGAGGGACTAAAGGTCACGGGAGCTCACTACTGACAGCTGCTGGCAACATTACTGGAGGCTGTCGAGGCGTAGCGTCGCGGGAAGCTGACCAATGGGGCTCCTCAACAACGCACCTTGCTGATTCTGTTCAGGACACAGTCACACACTCTGCGTTATTGGACTATGTAGATCTGCGGTTGGTTGGTATCATTGGGCATTCCAAGGCTTGTTCAGAAGGAGTTTTGTATTACGATTCAACAGACGAAACTACCTCCTGGAGCCAGGACTTTTTATTTGGTATCTCTGTTTTCTGATTGGTAGTTCCAAATTAATATCCCCTTCCTGGTATGAATGGAAAATAGCTGCAAGCAGTGTCCTTATAATTCTGCATATTGTGACCCGGAAATGACGACCTTGGTGTGGAGATAACTAAGAATCTGACGCTGTAATCTGAAGAAACGGAAATCTGTGCACCTAGATTTAAGTTTAGCCTGATTTACCACTACTTATTTATGATGGACGCCAGGATTGTTCTTTAAAAGTTACTTGGCTACACACACTCCACCATCCTCCAGTCATTTTCCAATGGACACTGTAGTCCAACTGCAATAACATGGATAACAATGAAAAGTGGCTACAGAAAATTTAGAAATAAATAATCCGAGTACACATTAAAGAAATATTAAGATACACATTAATTGTCCAAAATGGGTTCGTGAAGTCAATTTACACTTGATCACGGAGTTACAAGCTTCTCGGTACAAAGGATGAATTAATGGATCATGAGAAGCTTACGTTATTTTCGAAGACAAAGTGTGAGGACCCATATAGTTTCATACGTGTTATTTATTCAATATTCATTTGCAATACATTGATAAAATACTACTCATTTCAGAAAACTGTTTAAGTTGTTGCCATTTTTAGAGAAATTACTAGCCTATTGTACTGATAATTTTATTGGTATTTGCTGTTAGTATTTTTTTGGGTCCTTGTCCGTCTTTAATGATATACTGTTGGCTCTCACTTGAACAACACCGTGACTCAGATTAATATTCGTATTTTAGGTCATGATCTCGGTGTTCCCCAGTACCACATTTGCAAGTTTGATTTATGGCTTTTTACTTGAGGAAATTGTGTAGCCTGTAGGGACATTACACTCGAGGGGCCGTAGTGGACGCGATGGAAAATAGGGAGAAAGATGGATTGTGGTACATAAACGCTGTGTCCATCGACCTGCCTGTGCGAGTGATTCTGGGAAGCAGCGCTCTTTGGATTGTAACTGCAGAGGGACTTTGGGCCGTGGCATTTCCTTCTTCCCACTTAGGATCAGAGTGGGAGGGCGCCGGTTCGCAAAACATTTTACCTAGGCCAGGCGACAGACCATCGCAAAGTGGCCAGTTGGCGGAAAGTGGATGGAGGAAGCAATTTAAGAGAGACTGTTATAATCTGAGTAAATGTATGAATTATTCGAAAGAAGATCAAAGAGTTGTGGCAAGTGTAGCATCAGAGTCGGAAATTTGCGGAGTAGCAATTGATTTGAATACTTACGAGAAGCAGAACTCGTGTGTTTAGTGAGAAAGGTTGCGCACTAATGTCATCAAAAACGGAACACGAGCCAGTCGTCGATGCAGAACAAGATAGGACGGCGGAAGAAGCTCATTTAAATCACTTTTCAAACGGGGCGCAAATATCAAATTCAGAATACTCTGATGATGAGTACAGTTCACTCAGGAAATGAAAGTGAAAACGATATCGAGGTGGCAATTCATGCAGGTTCTGTAAATACAGAAAGAGATACAGTAAGGGACAGTAAAAGTCCGATTTGGCGGGAAAGGATTCATACAACTGTTACATCGCGTACTTGTAGTGCTGAGTACGTTACTGGCAGTGCACAATTAGAATCGATCATTTAATTTATGCAAGAGGAAGAGAAGAGACGACAGGAAAAGGAAGAAAAGAGAGGGCAGGAAGAAGACCGAAGTCAGGAGATCCTTATCAGTGAAATTAGGGAAATTCAGAAGCGACTAGACAAGAAGGAAAGGAGACAGGACGAAGTAATGAAAGAAGCTAAGGAAATTGAAAGGAGTACTGACGAGTTCGCCGAAAACGTGAATCAGGTCAGGAATGAAGTTAAGTACGTAAAAGCAGGGGTTGAAGACGTAAGGTAAACGCTAGGTGAGACGCGAGGATTAGCGGTAGAGTCCAGACGTGAGGCTAGGGACAGCCAGGCCAGTAGCACGAGATGCACGGAAAAATGACCAAATTGCGCGAGATCAGGCAGCGCAGGCAAAGGTCGAAGTGAGAGCAACCAAAAAGGCTATATCTGCTCTTAAGAAACAGGGACAGAGAGTAGCTGAAAAGACACAGGAAGAAATGTTGGAAATCAAAGACGAGCAAACACGTCTCACTACCCAGCAGAATGAGTTCGCAGGTGTGATGAGAGAAATATGCGAACGGGTCGCTCGTGAAGAAATTCAGCGAATGTCATAGATAAAATTGCGAAACCCAACCTGGAGCCACATCCACGGAACAGGACGATACATGGCACCAGCGCCCTCTTAACGGGGTTCGACGCTCGGCCGAGCGCGCGCAGTCAGTTGCGCGTAGTGCACAAATTACCGAGCCGGACCACAACTGCGCGCGACTCTGAAGTACGGAAACATTGCTACATGATTCTGATGACACGAGACGATGGTACAACAGCGTACACTGACCGGTCGGCGATGGAATCCCGGCTGCACACGCGCCAGAATTTAGACAAAGCCCAGGGGCGCAGAATTATGAATATTTAGACTTGAAATATTTTCTCTCAGTTCAAAATTTTCAGGGTTACAAAGAGAACCACAATTCATTACGCCCCAAGTCATGGACTGCTCAGTATAATAGAGTACTACGCGAGTCATGACTAATAGTATACAAATTGGAATTTGTCTGTGGATACCTGCAAGGTTCAAATAGCAGAGTGCATTCGTAGCGTCGCAGCAAACTGCCACAGTTACGGGGAATTCAGAGAGGCTTTCCTAAATACCCACAGGTCACAGGAGACACAAGAAAGAAGCTTTGGAGTGCGGCAGTCCCGTAAAGTTTTTCGAGACGCTTGTCAACAAGAACCGTTACCTGGACCCACCCGTAGTGACGAGGAGATAATGCGACATTGCTACCTGAAACTGCCATTGAGATAACTGGAACAGCTCACTGGAAAAAGGTAATGACACAATACAGGGTGAGTCACCTAACATTACCGCTGGATATATTTCGTAAACCACATCAAATACTGACGAATCGATTCCACAGACCGAACGTGGGAGAGGGGCTAGTGTAATTGGTTAATACAAACCATTAAAAAATGCACGGAACTATGTTTTTTAACAAAACCTAAGTTTTTTTTAAAATGGAACCCAGTTAGTTTTGTTAGCACATCTGAACATATAAGCAAATACGTAATCAGTGCCGTTTGTTGCATTGTAAAATGTTAATTACATCCGGAGATATTGTAACCTAAAGTTGACGCTTGAGTACCACTCCTCCGCTGTTCGATCGTGTGTATCGGAGAGCACCGAATTACGTAGGGATCCAAAGGGAACGGTGATGGACCTTAGGTACAGACGAGACTGGAACAGCACATTACGTCCACATGCTAACACCTATTTATTGGTCTTTTTCACTGACGCACATGTACATTACCATGAGGGGTGAGGTACACGTACACACGTGGTTTCCGTTTTCAATTACGGAGTGGAATAGAGTGTGTCCCGACATGTCTGGCCAATAGATGTTCAATGTGGTGGCCATCATTTGCTGCACACAATTGCAATATCTGGCGTAATGAATGTCGTACACGCCGCAGTACATCTGGTGTAATGTCGCTGCAGGCTGCCACAATACGTTGTTTCATATCCTCTGCGGTTGTAGGCACATCACGGTACACATTCTCCTTTAACGTACCCCACAGAAAGAAGTCCAGAGATGCAAGATGAGGAGAACGGGCTGGCCAATTTATGCGTCCTCCACGTCCTATGAAACGCCCATCGAACATCCTGTGAAGGGTCAGCCTAGTGTTAATTGCGGAATGTGCAGGTGCACCATCATGCTGATACCACATACGTCGACGCGTTTCCAGTGGGTGATTTTCTAGCAACGTTGGCAGATCATTCTGTAGGAACGCGATGTATGTTGCAGTTGTTTGGGCCCCTGCAATGAAGTGAGGACCAATGAGGTGGTCGCCAGTGATTCCGCACCATACATTTACAGTCCACGGTCGCTGTCGCTCTACCTGTCTGAGTCAGCGAGGTGCATGTTCCGTAGATTCACTGCCCCGTGGTTTGTGAAACCCGCTTCATCGGTAAACAGGTAGAACTGCAACGCACTCTCTGTTAATGCCCATTGACAGAATTGCACTCGATGATTAAAGTCATCACCATGTAATTGCTGATGTAGCGACACATGAAAGGGGTGAAAGCGGTGAAGATGCAGTATGCGCATGACACTACTTTGACTCAGTCCACCGGCTCTCGCAATGTCCCGTGTACTCATGTGTGGGTTCATGGCAACAGCAGCTAACTCACCAACTGCACCCGCTTCTCCTGTGACGGGCCTGTTACGGACCCGTTTGCGTGCTACGACCATACCTGTTGCATACAGTTGGCGGTAGATGTTTTGCAATGTGCGGCATGTTGAGTGCTCTCTGTCCGGGTACCGTTCTGCATACACCCTGCAGGCTTCAGCTGCATTTCGTCGACACTCGCCATAGATGAGTATCATCTACACCTTTTCAGAGTTCGAATACACCATGGTCACAGTTCCTACAACACTACACTATCACAGACGTCTGGTAACACGGTGTACTACAGTTGGTCTGCGTGCGGAGACGAATGCAGAATAACAATAACAGCAAGCGCTACATGCGGACACTGCGACAGCTAGACCAAACCACAACAGTGCAGTACAGCCACACTCGTAAACACGGTCGTCATCGTAAACATGTCCCTGCAGATGCTGCTCGCCGACCGTGGCAACTGAACGTCGGAGGTTTCAAGCGTCAACTTTAGGTTACAATATCTCCGGATGTAATTAACATTTTACAATGCAACAAACGGCACTGATTACGTATTTGTTTATATGTTCAGGTGTGCTAACAAAACTAATGTGGTTCCATTTAAAAAAACGTAGGTTTGTGTTAAAAAACATACTTCCTTGCATTTTTGTATGGTTTGTATTAAACAATTACACTAGCCCCTCTCCTCACGTTCGGTCTGTGGAATCGGTTCGTCAGTATTTGATGTGGTTTACGAAATATATCCAGCGGTAACGTTAGGTGACTCACCCTGTATAGTCATTCAAAGTGCTCTACGAGAGTTAGATTTTGTCAAGGAAGCACAAAACGCGAGGGACCGATTGAGGCATAATGAACTAAATTCGCAAGGTGCATCTGGAGGAAATATTGACGGGAAAGATCCAAATAGAAACAGATCGACAAGAAATCTGTATCATGAACAAAGATTTAATAATGAGCGTCGGTGGAATGATAGAAACAGACGGGGGACGTATGCCAGTAGCTGTCACGAAAACAGAATTAGCGACTGAAGTGAAATGCAAAATTCTAACCACTTCTTGCAGCCGGTCTGGAACTCAGGTTCAAATGGTTCAAATGGCTCTGAGCACTATGGGACGTAACTTCTGAGGTCTTCATTCCCCTAGAACGTAGAACTACTTAAATCTAACTAACCTAAAGACATCACACACATCCATGCCCGAGGCAGGATTCGAACCTGCGGCCGTAGCGAAGAATGGAGGGATTAGTAGGCGAAGTCCGCAACGTCATCATGAGAACAACGTAGTGGAAATCAAACCACGTAACCCCTCAAACGTAGACCGCAGCAGGAGTCGCCGCAGGAATTAACAGTCAGCTTAAAATAAAGCCGCGCCGCACATAAGATCGGTACGGGCAAATTTGTACAGATATATAATTAAGTTAGCGTGAAGTATCATCTGTTTCCTGCTCATTTATGTAGTAATTTAGTATATTGTTCTTTTTTTCACTTGCGCTTTTTTGGACGATTTATTATTGTAATTAACCGATAAGACCTTCTTTTGTGATATCCGAACAGTGAGTTTGGCATTCGTAGTTTTCTGTCCAACATTTTCAGTTTGATGATTTACGGCAAATTTGTGACGTGCTGGTATCCTCCCATGTTTCGGAGATAGAAATTTGTTTCATGGGTAGGAAGGTGAAAATATCTCGGCGGAAACACCTTGGGTTTACGTCAAAATAGGTCAGTTCACCGCTTGAAAATTGCTGTATTAGTAGCTTGGCACCCCACAGCAAAGGTATGTGTTGGAACAACGTGAAAATTGTATTTTTTGGTTCAGAAATAATTGCATAAGCCTTGGAGACAAAATTATTCTCAGGATTCACCTTGAAATGTAGTAAT
Source organism: Schistocerca nitens (assembly GCF_023898315.1). Taxonomy (NCBI): domain Eukaryota; kingdom Metazoa; phylum Arthropoda; class Insecta; order Orthoptera; family Acrididae; genus Schistocerca; species Schistocerca nitens. The sequence goes on along the minus strand of NC_064619.1, from coordinate 693,515,864 downwards.
AGTTTGATTTCTTCCGTTGATATCGTAAGCATAACCGGTGGAGTGTATGCACAGTCTGTTCCACCTTACGGAGTGAGGAGGCGATAGTGGTGCCATTGAAGTTGATTTGTGATCCGATGGTGGCTCTTGGCGTTTGGTTTTGGTTTTGTTTTGCTTTAAAGCGCAAAAACAACTGTGGTCATACATGCCCAAGTCAAAACTATAGAACACGACGACAGAGAGGAGTTAAAAAATGACTATACGTCAGTCCCAATTGAAACAGTAGAAGACAGCCGAAAACAGGCACGGGCGAAAAAGGGCTAAGGAAGACACTATAGACAAACGGAGGTCCAAAACTAAATATTAAATGGATTTCACCATATTGCTTTGACGGATAAAAAGTAAAACGCGGTCAACAGCCCTAGCGTCGTTTGCTAAAACGGCCGATAACTCAGACAAACCCAAACGGGAACGTAAAAGGTTAAAAAATGGACATTCCATCAGGAAGTGGCGACACTTAAAACTTGGGTGCGATGTGTACAAAGTGGTGGGGCAGCGCCACTTAGCAAATGATGATGGCCTAAAAGGCAATGCCCAGTACGCAGCCGAGTTAAAATGGCCTCCTTCTGGCGGGAGGGCCGAGAGGAGGTCGTCCAAGCCGCTCGGAGAGGCTTAATAAGCCGGAGCTTATTCCCGTGAACGGAGGACCGTTGGCGATGCCAAAGGGACACCACCTCCTCACAGACGGCAACACAGAGATCGACGGAGGTGTAGTGTCCCTTTTGCAATATTCACCATTATCGAGGTGAAACATAAATAAAAATGACTGTATGTGACTCAAAATGAATTGCAAACATCGATTTGTCTGTGAAAGGTAATAACACTAACTGTAAAAATATACAATATAGATCGATAGATGCAGAAAAGACATTATTTTTATTGTATGAGATTATAATGTGTAAGTAATTAAAAGAAATATTATCTTTGTAAAAGTATAAAATACAATGCAATGCTCATTCTTATGTCTAGTCTGTTTTGTTCTGTTCGTTCTGGTGTTAGCTGGAATAAGGTACGCAAGCTATTGTGCTGCACTAGCATTTGTTTCTGTCGTAACGTAATTGCAAATATTTAATGGTGTAAACTGTGTCCTAGTAAGAATATATTAGTATAAAGTGATCTCCGTGTGTTATTTCAATAACCTATGCCACATTTATCTTATGAAAAGAATATTTAATGAAAATTATTTAGCATGTTTCCAGCTGCTGCGGAGCGAGTAACAGTGATCTCTGACTGTTAACAATTAGCCGCCATTGCGCGGTACATTTAAAAATATTTTTTCACAGCACAATGTCTGATAGCCGGAGCGGAAGAAATTATGTAAAAAAATTCAGTGAGATTAATTGAAGGAATCCAGTGAAATAATTTTATTAAAACTTGTCTGTTTTCTGTGATAGTGAACTGGAGCTGAGTAATACTACGCTATTGCATTTACAGTAATTTGTAGGGAGCCTGGCGCTCGATAAAACCAGATATAATACGTAATTGGCAACCTACGAAATTCATTATTTTGCTTATTATATCTCTTTTGTAGTTTTTTTAAGCTAAACGTAAAAACTAACTTCACTAAAAATGAGTAACATATCACGATAAATCAAAGGACAAACAAATTTACTAGGAGAGTGTTTCCTCTAAAATAAATAGTATACATTTTTTTAAAGAGATATAATAAATAGCGCCCTGTTACGTGGGTCCCGAAGAGATAAAATATTTTTTTTTAGGGTTTGTATGTATGTAATTGTTAAGATGTATTGTATGTATTCTAATGTCTATCAAATTCCATTTCATGTATCAACTTGAACTGTATAGACCCTGAGAGGACGAGATAGCAAAAAGAAAAGAAAAGAAAAAAGCAATCAAGGTAAGGACCACTATGCATAAAAGCTTGCTACATAGGCCCGTATCATCATAGTATCGTAGATGGTACATGGTGTACAGTGGTGTAGATATTAATATTTTGTGATTTTGGAAACAATAAGCAGTTTGACTTATGAACTTAGTCCGCATTTGTAGTTTGGAACAATTTTTGTAGTTAGCCCAGTGAAAGTTATCGTCATTATGGGAAAAGTTGGACGTGTGTTAGATTTGCAACCAGATAATGTGTCCAATGTTAAAATAATCTGCAACTATTGAGCGATATGGATAGTGACACTGACTTACTAAATATGAATAGTGGAGAAAATGTAAACAATGTAGTTTCAGGTGATATGCCAGGAAGTAGCCAACAGACGAAAACAGTAAAACCGATAGGTACTCCTAGTAGGGCTAGTGATAATTTTCCAATGATTAGAACAACTACCACACCTGTATGCTCACCAATACCGGATCCATTTGCTGAATTTTTACGGAAATTAGAAGAAAGAGAGAGATTGAGGGAAGAGAGGAATGAACAGCTAGTCAATCAGATAAGAGAACAAAACGAAGAAAGAGAAAAGGTCTTAATACACTCCTGGAAATGGAAAAAAGAACACATTGACACCGGTGTGTCAGACCCACCATACTTGCTCCGACACTGTGAGAGGGCTGTACAAGCAATGATCACACGCACGGCACAGCGGACACACCAGGAACTGCGGTGTTGGCCGTCGAATGGCGCTAGCTGCGCAGCATTTGTGCGCCGCCGCCGTCAGTGTCAGCCAGTTTGCCGTGGCATACGGAGCTCCATCGCAGTCTTTAACACTGGTAGCATGCCGCGACAGCGTGGACGTGAACCGTATGTGCAGTTGACGGACTTTGAGCGAGGGCGTATAGTGGGCATGCGGGAGGCCGGGTGGACGTACCGCCGAATTGCTCAACACGTGGGGCGTGAGGTCTCCACAGTACATCGATGTTGTCGCCAGTGGTCGGCGGAAGGTGCACGTGCCCGTCGACCTGGGACCGGACCGCAGCGACGCACGGATGCACGCCAAGACCGTAGAATCCTACGCAGTGCCGTAGGGGACCGCACCGCCACTTCCCAGCAAATTAGGGACACTGTTGCTCCTGGGGTATCGGCGAGGACCATTCGCAACCGTCTCCATGAAGCTGGGCTACGGTCCCGCACACCGTTAGGCCGTCTTCCGCTCACGCCCCAACATCGTGCAGCCCGCCTCCAGTGGTGTCGCGACAGGCGTGAATGGAGGGACGAATGGAGACGTGTCGTCTTCAGCGATGAGAGTCGCTTCTGCCTTGGTGCCAATGATGGTCGTACGCGTGTTTGGCGCCGTGCAGGTGAGCGCCACAATCAGGACTGCATACGACCGAGGCACACAGGGCCAACACCCGGCATCATGGTGTGGGGAGCGATCTCCTACACTGGCCGTACACCACTGGTGATCGTCGAGGGGACACTGAATAGTGCACGGTACATCCAAACCGTCATCGAACCCTAGACCGGCAAGGGAACTTGCTGTTCCAACAGGACAATGCACGTCCGCATGTATCCCGTGCCACCCAACGTGCTCTAGAAGGTGTAAGTCAACTACCCTGGCCAGCAAGATCTCCGGATCTGTCCCCCATTGAGCATGTTTGGGACTGGATGAAGCGTCGTCTCACGCGGTCTGCACGTCCAGCACGAACGCTGGTCCAACTGAGGCGCCAGGTGGAAATGGCATGGCAAGCCGTTCCACAGGACTACATCCAGCATCTCTACGATCGTCTCCATGGGAGAATAGCAGCCTGCATTGCTGCGAAAGGTGGATATACACTGTACTAGTGCCGACATTGTGCATGCTCTGTTGCCTGTGTCTATGTGCCTGTGGTTCTGTCAGTGTGATCATGTGATGTATCTGACCCCAGGAATGTGTCAATAAAGTTTCCCCTTCCTGGGACAATGAATTCACGGTGTTCTTATTTCAATTTCCAGGAGTGTAGAAAGTATAGGTACAATGTTCGAAAAGATACGTTCAGAAACGACAGAAATAAAGGAAGCCCATGCCGAACTGCCGAACATTGTAAGCAACATAGCACAAGATGTGCAAACGCTTCAGACGGCACACACAGTCATCCGGGACGAAGTAGAACAGCTTGCGAACCGAATGGAAAATTTAGAAATGGCACAAAAAGAAACCATAGAAACGCATTTAAATGATCAAGCCCAGAAAGTAGTAAAAGAGTTCCATGACTGGCTCACTGAAAAAGGAAGCCAGATCACAGAACGTGTAGAAAGCAAAATACAGTCTGCTCTGCAAAAAGTAACTAACGGAGCAGCTGTATGTAAACAACCCACAGTAGACACGCTACCACTCGCAGGTGAAAAAAGCGAAGCGAGATACAAATTGCCAGTACCGCTGTGGCAGCAAGAAATGACACACAGGATTGCTTAACAATAACTGTGGCATGTCTGATAGGAACAAGGTAGAACCCACACGCACCTTGAAAACTCGATCTTGTAAAAATGCCTAAAGCAAACAGGGCAGGTACCCTCGGAAGCCCCATGTGTGAAGATTACAGAGGATACCAGTTTTCCAGCAGGTGTCGTAGGCCTTCTCCAAATCGAAAAACACGGCCACAGTCTGGGATTTCCGCAGAAAACCATTCATGACACTGGTGGACAATGTAACGAGATGGTCAACTGCAGAACACAGTGCTCGAAATCCACACTGTCCACTCGTCAGTAAATTGCGAGCCTCTAGCCACCATACCAGCCGGGCATGAATCATTCGTTCCATCACCTTGCAAACGCAACTGGTAAGAGGGATGGGGCAGTAGCTAGAAGGAAGGTTTTTGTTCTTACTGGGCTTGGGTATGGGTATGACGGTGGCTTCACACCAGCGGCCGGGAAATGTGCCCTCTGCCCAGATGTGGCTGTACGTATTCAGCAGAAAGTGCTTGCCCTTAAGAGGAAGGTGCTGTAACATCTGAATGTTGATGGCGTCCGGCACTGGGGCGAGGATCGTGATGAACTGAGAGCATGACCGAGTTCCCTCATACTAAAGGCGTCATTGTAGCACTCACGATTCGGAGAAGAGAAGGGTATCGCCCGAGCCTCCTCCGGTCGTTTCCGATGGAAGAAGGCAGAGTGATAAAGGGAAGAGCTCGATACCTCCCCAAAATTGTGTCCCAAAGTGTTGGAGATAGCAATAGGGTCCATGATAATATCGTCTGCTACTGTGGGGCCAGAAATGGGAGGAATGGATCTTGGTCCCAGAGAGCCGTCGGAGATTGGCCCACGTGAATGACACTACTGAATGAAATCCAAATGGTTCAAATGGCTCTGAGCACTATGGGACTTAACAGCTATGGTCATAAGTCCCCTAGAACTTAGAACTACTTAAACCTAACTAACCTAAGGACAGCACACAACACCCAGTCATCACGAGGCAGAGAAAATCCCTGACCCCGCCGGGAATCGAACCCGGGCGCGGGAAGCGAGAACGCTACCGCACGACCACGAGCTGCGGGCAATGAAATCCAGCTAGCTAGTTTGCTATCCCAAAGAACGTGACAACACTTTGCACGCATCTGTTTATAATGAATACAGTTGGCCATTGTAGGACGATGGTTAAAACGTAGAGAGCATGTCTCCATGCGCGAATTGCGCAGCAGCATTCCTCAGTTCACTAAGGGACTGGGACAAGACATGGTAAAGAGGAAGTGCGAGGAATGGAATGCTCTGCAGCAGTAAGAATAACGTTGGTGAGATAGTCCACCTGGTCATCACAAGTTGGGAAATCTTGTTCTTCGAAGGTCGCCAGGGAGGAGTAAAGCTGCCAGTCAGCCTTAGTAAGCTGCCATTTTGCCGTGCGTGCAGATGGGGTACGAGTGAGCAAACGGAGAGCACACAGGAAATGGTCGCTTGAGTAGGTGTCAGAAACGATAGACCAATCAAGACGATGGGCAGTGCAAAAGGATAGATCCAAATAGGAATAGATGTGTGAGGAGTCGGAGTGGGTGCTCCAGTGTTAAGGCAGAAGAGGTTAAGTTGGTTAAGAAGGTCAAGCCAGAGGGTACCTCTCTGACAGGTCCTGGGATAACCCCAAAGGGAATGATGTGCATTAAAGTCACTGAGTAGCAAAAATGAGAGAGGTAGCTGTCCAGTAAATTGAAGGAAGTCTGCCCAGGTGACATCAATTGAAGGAGGTATATCAATGGTACAGAGGGAAAAAGTGAAGGAAAAAGCGAACTGTAACAGCTTGAAGATGGGTAGTCAGGGAGATGGGTTTACTATGAATGTCATCCCATGTGAGCAGCGTGACGCCCCCATGAGATGGGATACCGACCTCAGGGGTAGGTCAAAACTAGTCGGTAAGTAATGTGAAAGCTCAAAGTGGTCCTGAGCGCACAATGTCGTTTCCTGAAGGCAGAGTACAAGGGGATGCTGCAATGCTAAAAGCAACCCTAAATCCTCTTTGTGGGACCTAAGGGCGCGAACATTCCGTTGGAGGACAGTCATGAGGAAGAAGAGATGTAGGGGTGTCAGCTTGGTGGCCACTGAGTGACGGCCGGTGTAGAGTCACTACTACAGGGTACAGAAGCAGGAGGATCCTGCTCCATGGGGTCCACAGAAGCATCAGCCTTCTTGTTATTTGGTCCATGGAGCCCAATGCTGAAAAACAGTTGGTGGTGAGTACCAGCGAGACAGAGGCTGGCCGGGCTAAGGTACCACATGGCGACATCGTCGAACAGGATCTTCGAGTTGGCAAAGCAGTAGACCGTTTGTCTTTGTTGGACTTCTTCGAGCCTTTCTGGTTAGAGGAAGACTCGGGTGTTGTTTGGCTGGATGGATGGGGGAAGTCTTCACGGGAATACTCCTTCTGTCCTTTCCTGCAAACTGGTTGTGTAGCTGGTGGCTTCGCTTCTTGAGATGAGAGTTTGACATTCATTGCACAGCGGGGCAGGGGGATGGCGATGCTACCTTGACACTGGAAGATTTCACAGCATCAGAGCTGAATCTGAGATCGCATGTCTGTGTGACCATGTCTTTCATGGAGTGAGGGGTAATAAGAACAGAACTATAGGTGCCAGACGGGAGAAAACAGGGTTTGCAACTAGCCAGTAACTTGCGAGCTACTGGGTAAGGCGTTTTTTCTTTTACTAGAATCGCTTGGACAGTCCAGAGAGGAGGCGGCATGGCCGCCATTGCAGTTGATACAGTGGAGAGGAGGAGGCAGATAGTCACCCTCGTGTGCTCCCATACCACAGGTTACACATGTGGCTTGGTGTTGATAAGACGTTCTAGTGTGGTTGAAGCGATGACACTCGTAGCAGAGCATCAGGTTCGGAATGGATGGCCAGACTGTGATAATTTCGTAGCTTGCTTTGATCTTGGATGGCAGTACCACTCTATCAAAGGCGCAGGTGGGCACTATGGAGGAGTCTGTCCTTTTCATTACATGATGGATGGCCATGACACGATGATCAGGGAGGTAATGTTGGATTTTGGCCTTGGTTAAACCATAGAGCAGCCTGGTTTAAATTACACCATGGGACACGAACAGGATAGCTGTGGGGAAGCGAGGCAGCAAACAGCTGTTGTGCTTGAGAATCAGAAGCAGTCTCCAAAAGCGAAGTGCCATTCCATAAATGAGAGCAGAATTTCTCAGGGCCAGCAATTGCATCAACAACTTTCTAAATAATAAACGTATTGACCATGCCAAAGGACTGACCATCTTCAGTATGTGACACCATAAGGAACAGTGGTGCAGCGGGAAGGGTCTTCGTATCATTAGCCTCATTAGGCTTACGTTTCATGGACGTTGATTGGGAAGATGGTTGACTCATTGCGAGAAAATTCCCCATGATTGCCAGTGTCTCCGATGGTGCGCTGCTTCCAACTGGGACTCTCTTCGCAAGGGGGCGCAACCACCTTGGGTGATTGTTCACACCTCAGGTCACAGCTACTGAACATCTGAATTTGGGAAGGTTGCAGCTCAGTCAATCACCCCTCCCTGAGCCTGGCCTGTACCGGGGGGGGGGGGGGGGGGGGTACCTGCTAACCCTCCCCCTACCTGTCGACCCGGTGCTGGGAATTACGCATTACCCAGTCACCTTTTACGCGTCAGACCCGTGGACCGGCCTTCAGGAGCCCAAAGGAAAGAAGAAGAAAAAGAGGAACCTCAAACGCCGAAGCGGAGGAACAAGACGAGAAGGGAAACGAAGAAAGAAAAGGGAGCGAAAAACGAAGGTGAGACTGTTCATACATCAACGACAGACAGTGCAGAACATTCCAAATAACATCCTGACACGTTCCCCAAGGAAGGGGAAAAAAGAACAGCAAAAAGATAGACATGCAGCACGGAAGGGAAAAAGCGCTGCAAAGGCTGGGGCCCCTTGGTAGCCAAGCAAGAACCGACCGAAGAGTGGCGAGCCCCCTGGGGGTGGGGATCTTGGCGTGATTTGGATCATGGCACCGATACCGGTGGAGCGTATTTTGCGAGATCGACATGTATTGTATACACCAGAGACGTGTTAAAGTTCGAGTATGGTTATTTTTCTAGCTGTGTTTTGATTAGGGTTATCAGCAATGGATCGATGTGTTCCTGTTGGTGGTTTTCGAGTGTGGTTACACTTATAGATTATAGCCTATGGCGCGATATGTTTCGCTGGTGATACTTTTTCATCTGTGATTATCGCTTCTGGATTATCGCCAGTAGTGCGATGATGATTGCCTTGAGGCATTTCGATTGTGGATAGCCAGCGCCAGAGGTGCGTCATATTCTATATTAGGGGTGGCGCGAGCACGTGGAGTGTGAGTCATGGTAGTATATTTTTAAATGGATAGGAAGGAAATGGCAAATGGGACCAGATGAAAACGGAAGATAGATCTACATCTATATCTAAGTGATTACTCTGCTATTCACAACAAAGTGCCTGGCAGAGGGTTCAATGAACCCCCTTCAAGCTGTCTCTCTACCGTTCCACTCTCGAACGGCACGCGGGAAAAACGAGCACCTAAATTTTTCTGTGCGAGCCCTGATTTCTCTTATTATATAGTGATGATCATTTCTCCCTATGTAGGTGCGCGCTAACAGAATGTTTTCGCAATCGGAGTAGAAAACTGGCGATTGAAATTCATGAGAAGATTCCGTCTCAACGAAAAACGCCCTTGTTTTAATGATTGCCACACCAATTCACGTATCATATCTGTGGCACTATCACCCTGTTTCGCGATAATACAAAACGAGCTGCCCTTCTTTGTACATTTTCGACGTCATCTCATCCATCAGTCCCATCTGATGCGGATCCCAAACCGCACAGCAGTACTCCAGAATAAGGTGGACAAGCGTGGTGTAAGCAGTCTCTTTAGTAGACCTGCTGCACCTTCTAAGTGTTCTGCCAATGAATCATAGTCTTTGGTTTACTCTACCCGGAACATTGTCTATGTGATCATTCCAATTTAGGTTATTTGTAATTGTAATCCCTAAGTATTTAGTTTAATTTACAGCCTCAGATTTGTGTGACTTATCACGCAATCATAATTTAGGGGATTTCTTTTAGTTCTCATGTGAATAATTTCACCCTTTTCTTTGTTCAGGATCAACTGCCACATTTCGCACCATACAATGTCTTATCTAAACAATTTTGCAATTCTTTTTGGTCATCTGGTGACTTTACAAGACCGTAAATGACAGCATCATCCGCAAACAGCGTAAGACGGCTACTCAGATTGTCTCCTATGTCGTTAATGTAGATCAGGAACAATAGAGGGCTGTAACACTTCCTTGGGGAACGCACAACTGAGGGCGATATTCTATAGGCACGCAGTTTGGTTATGTGATGCTTGTGAGGAACGGTGTCGAAAGCCTTCTGGAAATCTAAATATATGAAATCAATTTGACATCCTGTCGATAGCACTCATTACTTCATGAGTATAAAGCGCTAGTTGTGCTTCGCAAGAACGACATTTTCTGAATCTGTGCTGACTATGTGTCAATAAATAAATCCTTCTGCACTAAAAACAATATGAATATTAAAAAGACCTGGTATTTCTATGTCATTGCAGCAGATGTCAATTCATGGTATCTGTATGTCGATTTTCGAGAGTAATTTGTCAGTTACAGACGGCAACAGAAACCAAAACATTGCATTAAAACAAGCGTTCAGTGCATAGTGCTGTGAAATGTGGAAAAAACAGCAAATTGGCGTTCATAGGAAGAAGAACAACACCAAAAATGCAACAGGAGCGTAATATGTAAGAAACTGTCTACGCAATCTGCCACTGATGATGCCTTGCAGAAAATAAAGGCGAAACGCGTATGGCACTAAAACTGTGTTTTATTCAGTTGATGTCAGACGGTCCATAAGCAAAAATTATCAGTATACCGTAAGAAAATGACTAGTTTAAGTTTTTAGATAAGGGAGTTATTATCGATGATTGGTACATTATTTAAATAGAAGAAAGCAGTAAGGCACTGTTTCCATCAATAATGTTGTAAAGTTTAATGACCATCAGTTCATATTTTTGCTATGATTTTTATGTATGTGTTCTTGTAAACATACGTTGTAAAAACACATCAGTAATAAATTTGCTAAGGATTGTGCAGAGGACTACGGCATTCAAAACAGCAGCTGAGTAGCAGACCATGGCTACACGTGGTTCGGCGCAGCGCAGCGCAGGCGCCCATATCGCAACACGGCTGGCAGGGCTTAGGTGTTGTAGCGAGACCTCAGGCGCGGCTGCCAGCATGACGTCACAGCAGGGGCGACATCCCCAGGCGAGAGATCAGCTGACGTGACATCACCACAGGGCCACATCAGCAGCTGTGAGCTACAGGCGACCTGTCCCTCCACCCTGAGGTGGCCGGGCAGTCAGCTGGTGGAGGTGATGACACTAGGGCAGTTCAAGGGCGATGGAGCCTCGGATGTAGTCAGTCCTGTTGTCCCTTTCACCCATGGCAATGGAGAGTGAAAGCAACCACAGGGGTGCGTGCAGCCAGCAGGTAACGGAGGCCCTGGCGTCACGCAACCTCCTCCGACCACCATTGTCTGACGGAAGAGTGTCTAGGGATCCGACCTGAATGTAACGCCGCTGCCGACCAAGCGATTGACGTCTCGGGGCCCTTGACATAACATTGAGAACTGCTGCTGGAGGACTGTCTTCAACAAGAGCAATCATTCGTCATCTTCAGGCCCATCTCTGGTCTGTCAGAAGTCCAGATGCCTATCTGTTGGTACCGTAAATTGGAGGCAGGTCCTGCCCTGACACTGCTGCCATCACTGATGATGTTAAGTAGATGGGTAACCCTTCTCTCAGCGCCAACTCACCCACTAAACCTGCCACATCCAACCTGTTACACACCTCTTGTGTGTGGAGCTGTGTTTATTTGTCAATCTAATCTTAAACTTAATTTTTGGTCTCCCTAAAGACACTTAAGCTTACAAAACTGTGGGCCAGGGGTAGTTTCTTTGATTAGTAATCAAAACGTCCTCAGTCCTGGATTCGAATCCAGCCACTGCTTAAATTTTGATTAATAATCAGCATTGACAGCCGAAGACTTCCGGCATACGATGTCACCCTCATTCTGCCAATGGCCTTGTCAAAGAGGGTAGAGGAGCAAACAGGGGTATGAAACTGCCCCTAAAGGCGGAAGAATCAGCAATGATCAACAGCTTGAGGATGCAGAAGGCAGTGGAAACCACTGCATTAAGGCACGCAATGTGTATCTACAGGACATGTGCCTGTAATTGAAAATGTGTCATGATGATCTCTCCATCAGCAAAAGATTCTGTAATAGTTACGTATTCGGATCTCTGGGAGGGGACTGCCAAGAGGGAAGTGACCATGAGAAAAAGATTGAATAATGAACGTAAGGATAACGTTCTACGAGTCGGGGCGTGGAGTGTCAGAAGCTTGAATGTGGTGGGGAAATTAGAAAATCTGAAAAGGGGAATGCAAAGGCTCAATCTGTGGGGTCCTGCCCACTCGTCTCTTATAGGGTGCCTAAGGATGCTGATTCCTCGGATAGCTATTCAACAATTCAAGCAAATCACATTAATGGTTTTTATTACAAGAAAGTAAATTAATTTTGGTTTCCAAGAACGTGTCGCAAGCGATTGGTGACATGCAAACAGTCACGGCCCTTCTCTATATACAATGTCCATACAAGCAATCGATTTAAGGCACAAGTGTCAGTATAACACTTAGGATGACGACTCTACTACTGGTCCAGGCCGAGGATGACAGGAGCGGTGCAGCCGACAGGTTGCTTTTGTCGTGGTGACGTCCTAGTCAGCGTGCTATTGGCTGACGTCGTCTCACAGCCCTCTCTGTTCTTGCGTTCTTCATCTTTATGCCAGTGCTTGTCGTTAGGCTGGAACACAATCTAGATACAGCAGGGGTCAGTGAAGTGAAAGAGGCAAGGATTTCTGATCAGATGAGTATAGGTTAATATCAACAGCAACAGAAAATGGCAAACTTGAGTAGGATTCATTATGATTAGGAAGGTAGGGCAGAAAGTGTGTTACTATGAACAGTTCAGTGATAGGATTGTTCTTATCAGAATTGATAGCAGACCAACACCAACAATGATAGTTCACGTACACAGGTCGACATCGCAAGCTGAAGATGAAGAGATAGACAAAGTGTATGAGGATACTGAAAGGGTCAACGAGTAGGTAAAGGGAGATGAAAAGCTAATAGTCAAGGGAGCTGGAATGCAGTTGTAGGGGAAAAGAAAAAAAGATAGGTACAAAGAAGGTAACTGCAAAGAAACCATTGGCAACAGGAGAAATACTTCAGTTGATCTATGAAAGTAGGAAATACAAAAATGTTCCGGGAAACTCAGCAATACAGAAATACAAGTCGCTACAGAATGAAATAAATAGGAAGTGTAGGGAAGTTAAGAAGAAATGGCTGCATGAAAAACGTGCAGAAATTGAAAAAGAAATTATTGTTGGATTGATAGCATACAGGGAAGTCAAAACAACCTTCTGTGACATTAAAAGCAAGAGTGGTAGCATTAAGAGTGAAAAAAGAATTCCACTGTTAAATGCAGAGGAGAGAGCGGATAGGTGGAAAGATTACATTGAAAGCCTCTATAAAGGGGAAATCTGTCTGATGTGATAGAAGATGAAACAGGAGTCGATTTAAAAGAGATAGGGGATCCAGTATTAGAATCCGAATTTAAAAGAGCTTTGGAGAACTTAAGATAAAATAAGGTAGAAGGGACTGATAACATTCCAACAGAATTTCTAAAATCATTGGGGCAAGTGGCAATAAACGACTGTTCAGGTTTCGAAAAAATATCATCCACACAATTCCGAAGACTGCAAGAGCTGACAAGTGCGAGAATTATCGCACAATCAGTTTAACAGCTCATGTATCCAAGTTGGTGACAAGAATAATACACAGAAGGATGGAAAAGAAAATTAAGGATGTGCTAGATGACGATGTGGTTGATAATGGAAGTAAGACTAAAGAAACATCAAGACACGTTCATAGAAGTTGTCGATCTGGAAAAAGCGTTCGACAATGTAAAATGGTGGAACAAGTTCAAAATTCTGAGAAACATAGGGGTAAGCTATAGGGAGAGATGGGTAATATACAACATATACAAGAGTCAAGAGGGAATAATAAGAGTGGACGACAAAGAAGGAAGTGCTTGGATTAATAAGTATGTATGAGAGGGATGTAGTTTTTCGCCCTTAGTGTTCAATCTCTTCATCGAAGAAGCGGTGATGGAAATAAAAGTAAGGTTCAGGAGTGGAATTAAAATGCTAGGATATCAATGATACGATTCGCTGGTGACATTGCTATCCTGAGTGAAAGTGAAGAAGAATTACATGATCTGCTGAATGGAATGAACGATCAAAGGAGTACAGAATACGAATTGAGAGTAAATCGAAGAAGACGATAGTAATGAGAAGTAGTAGAAATGAGATCAGCGAGAAACTTAATATCAGGTTCGATGGTCGCGGAGTAGATGAAGTTAAAGAAGTCTGCTACCTAGCCAGTAAAATAACGTGTGACGGACGGAGCAAGGAGGACATCAAAAGCACACTAGCAATGGAAGAAAGGGCATTCCTGGTCAAGAGAAGTCTACTAATATCAAATATCGGCCTTAATTTGAGGAAGAAAACTCTGATAATGTACGTCTGGAGTACAGCATCGTATTATAGTGAAACATATACTGTGGGAAAACCAGAACAGAAGAGAATCGAAGCATTTCAGGTGTGGTGCTACAGACCAATGTTGAAAATTAGGTGGACTGATAAGGTAAGGAATGAAGAGATTCTGCGCAGAATCGGAGAGGAAAGGAATATGTGGAAAACACTGACAAGGAGAAGGGACAGGATGATAGGACATCTGCTAAGACATGTGGGAATGACTTCCATGGTACTAGAGGGAGCTGTAGAGGGCAAAAACTGTAGAGGGAGACAGAGATTGGAATACGTCAAGCAAATAATTGAGGACGTAGGTTGCAAGTGCTACTCTGAGATGAAGAGGTTGGCCCAGGAGAGGAATTCGTGGCGGGCCGCATCAAACCAGTCAGTAGACTGATGACCCAAAAAACCTTGAGAAGGGAGCAATAGGAGTCTTAAAATATGTTTCTGTTTTTTAATGCTTATTTTTGTGCCCCCTTGCTGTAGTTATTTTATAAGGTTGAAGGTAATCTTTTAAGGGACGACGCCGTTCTTAGATGTGTACTAGGATGGAAGATCACTCTCATCTAAAATATAAGATCGAGAAATGATCACACACAACAGATACACTAATATTCAAACCACCTTTTGAAATTGAATCATATATTTATTTTGTCTTTGTCATTTGTGTAAAATTCCACTGTGTTACACATTTTGTTTTAATACGATTTATTCTGTTATACTAAAAGAACTAGTTTTGCTGAATGTTTGGATTGAATTTGTCATGTATAGAAGACTGAAATTCAGTGAATGCTTGACAGGGGTAACAAAATCCCTGAGGCAGAGAATATTCAATGTTCAACGATATTGTCACGTAGAGGAAGGTGTATGTAGATATATGACGAACTTCCCTTGCACATACAAGAGCGCGGAGCGAACTGCCTCCGGTCATAACACAAACGGTATATGTACAGCTATAGAACATTCCAGTACAATGATTCTTGCCATTTGTGGATACTTCTAGAATGTACTCGAAGCGAACATAGATATAAAAATTTTACACATCAAGTGAGTTTTGAACTCAGGATCCACCATTAAACAATTTCGTATCATAACCACTACGCTACGGGGACTGCGCTACCCGGCCTCTTCTGTGACATTGCTCCCTCCTTAAGAGAACAGCGTCTGGGTGTTACGTCCTCGTAGTCCAGGAACGAGTCATCGGTCCTGCATACTCCGACTCCCGATGACTGATGTTTGCCCTGTCGGTGATTTTCTTAGAACTTCCCTTGCCGCTACGTTCTTCGTTACCTTTCCGCTTGTGGCCTGTCGCTGGAGCTTCGAATTTACCCTGGGTTGCGGAATCTTTATAGGGCTTCATTCGAAAGGCGTGGACCGATCTCTGATCTTTCGTCGTCTTGTGTCGGGGTCGAAATCTTCAACTTCGTAAGTAACATCAGATCACTGTTTTACAACCTTAAAAGGTACAAAGTAGCGCCTGAGGAGCTTCTCATAGACACCAATCTTCCGAACAGGAGTGAAGATCCAGGCGAGGTCACCAGGCTGGTAGACCTTCGGCGATCGTTTTCTTGAGCCTGCAGCATGCGGAGTCGAGCTAACTGCCGAGCTTCCTCAGCTCTGGTTAACAAAATGTGTGTGTGAAATCTTATGGGACTTAACTGCTAAGGTCATCAGTCCCTAAGCTTACACGCTATCAGATCTGAAGATGGTTCTGAATAAACCGAAACCGGTCATATGAATAAAAAATTTGCAATCAAGACGGATTTTAAGTAACATTATAAAATCACTGATTGCTGTTATCCCATAAGACATTATGTCTGCTTTTGCAAAATTGTAGGCAAACGTCACGAAAGGTAGCACCTCATCCCAGTTGCTCTGCTCAACATTGACGAACACTGTTAGCATGTCGGCCAAGGTCTTATCAAGGCGTTCAGTAAGCCCGATAGTTTGTGGATGCTAGGCAGTCGTCATGTGATGAGTAATGTTGCAACGATGGTTTATCTCTGTCACAAGATTCGATTGAAAAACTTTCCCTCGATCCGTAATTAACGACCTTGGGCAACCGTCTTTTAGGCGACCTTAGTGGCCGAGCGGTTCTAGGCGCTACAGTCTGGAACAGCGCGACCGCTACGGTCGCCGGTTCGAATCCTGCCTCGGGCATGGATGTGTGTGATGTCCTTAGGTTAGTTAGGTTTAAGTAGTTCTAAATTCTAGGGGAATGATGACCTCAGCAGTTGAGTCCCATAGTGCCCAGAGCCATTTGATCCATTTGAACCACCGTGTTTTAATACAATGTCTTCTACGACGAATTTGGCTACCTCGGATGCTTCGGCTGTTGCCACGGCTTTTGTAATGGTATAGCGTGTCAGATAATTAGTGCAAACAATAACCTACCTATTTGCACTAGCAGACGTTGGAAATCGTCCGGGGAGGTCAATCCCAACACGTTGGAAAGGCGTTTCGGCTGGTGGTATTGGTATGAGTCGGCCAGGTGGTTTCTGAGGCGGCCAGGTGGTTTCTGAGGAATTGCCTTTCTCCTCTGGCACTCTCGACAGTGCGACAGATAGTGACGGACACTCCTAAATAAACCTGGCCAGAAAAATCTCTTGCGGACCCTATCGTAAGTCTGAATAAATCCTAAATGTCCGGCCTCAGGCGTGTCATGGAATTTCTGTAGAACACATAAGCGCATGTGTTTAGGAATCACTGGTAGCCACCTCTTTCCAAACGGATCAATGTTTTTCTTGCAAAGTAATCTATTAACTACCTTAAATTGTCCTTTCACATCCTCTGACCGATTTAAGGCAAGCATAATTTAAGATTTTTGGCGACCTTCTTCTGCTCAGCAGAGAGATCCTGGAGTGCAGCGAGACAGTCTTTATCTTCATCAAAGTCTTGATGCACAGGCTTTCTTGAGAGACAGTCGACATCTTGGTGTTTTCTTCCACTTATGTACACTATGGTAAAGTCATACTCTTGAAGACGTAGTGTCCACCTGGCGAGTCGTCCTGTTGGATCCTTAAGACCCGTCGACCAACAAAGTGAATGATGGTCTGTAACAACTGTGAATGGGCCTTCCATAAAGATACTGTCGAAATCTGCACATGGCCCAGATCACAGCAATTCTCTTTCTGTAGTTGAGTAGTTTCTCTCAGCTTTTGTAAGTGTCCTAGAAGCATAGGCTATAACCTTCTCTTTTCCATCCGAAATCTGCACCAGAACAGCACCGATCCGATACCCACTGGCATCTGTGTGTAGTTCTGTAGGTACTCTCTCATCATACAGGCCAAGTACAGGGTCAGTCGTCAGAGCTTTTCGCAGCACATCGAAAGAATCTTGTTGAGAACCACCCCAGATAAATTTAGCACCGGCTTCTGACAACTCTTGGAGTGGCCTGGATTTGATACAAAAGTCTTTGATAAAACGACGGTAATAAGAACATAACCCGTGGAAGCTTCTCACATCTCTAATACTTTTTGGAATAGGAAATTCCGTTATAGCTCTCATCTATTCTGGGTCTGGCCGCACACCTTCGTTTGACACAAGGTGCCCAAGTATTTTAATTTCTTTTGCTCCAAAGAGACACTTTCTTGGATTAAGTTTCAGTCCGCCTTGTTGGAGGCACTTAAGAACGGCCCTCAGTCTTTTTTATATATTCATAAATGTCTCTGAGAACACTATAATGTCATCTAAATAACAAACAAATCGTCCACTTCAGGTGACGTATAAGTGTTCAAAAGTTGCTGGTGCATTACACAAACCAAATGTCATTACCTTAAACTCATACAGGCCCTCAGGGGTGATGAATGCAGTTTTCTCACAATCAGCCTCATCTACTTCGATTTGCCAGTATCCCGAGTACATGTGCATGGTTGAGAAAAACTTAGCCCCCTTCAGATAATCTAGTGTATCGTCAATTAGTGGAAGATGGTTAACGTCCTTTTTAGTTATCTTATTAAGCTTCCTGTAATCAACACAAAAGCTTCAACTGCCATCCTTCTTCCTGACGAGAACCCCTGGCTACGATCATGGGCTCTGCGAAGGCTGAATGATGTTATTCTTCATCATTTTTCTCTACCTCGTCCCGAATTATTCGACCTTCTGTTGCTGACACACGGTATGCTCTCTGGCTTATTGGTTGATGGTCTCCAGCGCTAATCCGGTACTTTACCGTCGATTTATCTAATTTGCTCTTCACCTGTGGATTGAAGCATTCAAAGAATTCTTGAAGAATGGCAAGTAGCTTCTTGTGTTGTTCCTTAGTGAGATCTGGTGATAGTCGAGCTAGAAGATCTTGTTTCGTAGTGGTAGCGCTAATGTCGCCCACAAACTCGGCATGGGCGGTTTCTATGACGCTCAACAGTTCTGCTATTAACGGTTCAGCGTTTCCTACGCACATGCGTCTTGGAATGATCTGCCGTTCTCGGCGTCAGTTACCTATCCACAATTCACCGAATCCGTTCTTAAACGATACGACAGAGGCTGGGATGACCATGTTATCCTTCAGTGGTATGCTTCTCTTACATTCTGCTACAAGATCCATGGGTTGATGCATGGCATGACACATGACAGCTACCTTTCTAGCGGTGACTGCAGGAACGATCATCCATCACACATAGTCTCCACACACTCAGATGCCTATCTTCCAGTCCACAGTATCTCATCTCATCTAGCATAATCTTCGAGTGACCACAATCTATAATTGCTTAAGAAGATTTCAAAAGGTCCCATCGGAGAAAGACGTCATGACTACACTCTTGTATGGCGATGAGTTCTGAGGACTGTGTATGGCCACTTATACCCACACGAATGACACATCTTCCTGTAGTTTTTACATATTTCCCATTAGCCGCCTTCAGCAGAGATGTTTTGCTGTCGACAAATACGGTTTTCTGTAACTGGCGACGGTACTTCTCTGAAATGATTGGATATGATGCTCCAGAGTCCACAAGAGCTTGGGCTGTACGGCCATCCATGAGGATATCGACGTAGTTTCCTATCATTTTTGTCGTGATCGACAGCGGAGGATTTTTCTCTTCGGCGGCCTCACGTCCGAGAAAGGTCGCACCCTTTAGTTTTCCGGGTTGTGGCGGCTAGGTGATCGGCTGGAGCTTCTAAACGACGATGGAGACCTTGATCGGCGTGTCTGGAAGCGTCCTCTCCAGCGGTTAGCTTGCGGCGATGGTGACCTACGTCGTCCTGCACCCACATCTTCTTGTTCATCTTCGTCGTCCCGGAACTGGCGTCGGCTAAGATCGGTCTGCTGTCTTCTGGCGCGGGCGTCATCAAATATCCGCCGCCTTTCTCGACAATAGCGCATCACATGTCTCGGTCGTCCACAATGGAAACATATTGGTTTGTTATCCTGGGTCCTCCAGACGTCAACCTTCCTTGGTGCCCAAACAGGTTCCTCATGCGGCATTGTAAGGACGTAACATCGACTGTATCTCGACTTTTATTACCGTTTTAGAGGGATATGAAGGACGAGAGATTGGGTTCAATGTCTGTTCCACTTCCTCCCTTATGACCTCTTGAAGCGTCTCGGTTTTTTGCTCGCCGTGCAATCCAAGTGCCTTCTGAACTTGCTCTCTCTCAAGCTGACGAAGAACACTTGTGAAATCAGTTTCTTCCCTCATCACAGACACCAATACGACGTTTGGAAGCCGTTCAAACTTCTTCCGTGTAATTCTTTTTTGATGCATTGTCTCGATACACTGGCACCATTTTATGAAGTCGTCTGGTGTCGAAACCTCCTTCAGGAGTAGGGCTTGATACATGTCCTCAGCAACACCCTTCATGAGATGTGCAACCTTATCTTCCTCCTTCATTCTAGGATCTACTATTTTACTCAGCTCCAAGACGTCTTGAATATAGGATGCTGTCGTTTCTCCTGGACGCTGTGCCCTGCACTTTAATATATTTTCAGCCTTGCACTTCTGTCGTTGTGTGTCGCCGAAACACTTGCTCAGTTCCGCCTGGAATACTTCCCAGCTTGTGAATTTCTCCTCGTTGTTCTCATACCATTGCTTGGCAGTGCCCTCCAAGAAGAGCCAAACATACGGTGTCATACCATTTGTTAAATTTGTCTATACGCTCATATACCTTCAGCCGCTTGTTTGGATCTTGGCCATCGTCACCAGAGAACCTGGAAGGATGTCTCATGTAGTGACACACAGTTGCTGTCATCGTTACGTCCTCTTCATCGTGTGTCTCCGATAGATTGCGATCTGTTCAATATGGCTCGAGCTCGGGTTTCTCGCCACGTAAACGGCGGCTCTGTCGTGGCCTGATAGGAGTCACTGTGTCGTCGATAATGTGCGGTATCATAAGTTCCAATACCCGGCGCCTCCACCAAAATAATATCACGTACAGGGAGGTGTACGGGAAACGGACTTGCCGCAGTGTATACACCGGTTTCCGTGCGATCACCGAATTTAAGCTCTGTCGGGCGTGGTCGGCACTTGGATGGGTGACCATACAGGCCGCCATGCGCTGCTGCCATTTTTCGGGGTGCTCTCAGCCTCGTGATCCCACTTGAGGAGCTTTTTTTTTTTTGGTCATCAGTCTACTGACTGGTTTGATGCGAGTAGCACTTGCAACCTACGTCCTCAATTATATGCTTGACGTATTCCAATCTCTGTCTTCCTCTACAGTTTTTGCCCTCTACAGCTCCCTCTAGTACCATGGAAGTCATTCCCTCATGTCTTAGCAGATGTCCTATCATCCTGTTCCTTCTCCTTATCAGTGTTTTCCACATATTCCTTTCCTCTCCGATTCTGCGTAGAACCTCCTCATTCCTTACCTTATCAGTCCACCTAATTTTCAACATTGGTCTATAGCACCACATCTCAAATGCTTCGATTCTCTTCTCTTCCGGTTTTCCCACAGTCCATGTTTCACTACCATACAATGCTGTACTCCAGACGTACATCCTCAGAAATTTCTTCCTCAAATTAAGGCCGGTATTTGATATTAGTAGACTTCTCTTGGCCAGAAATGCCTTTTTTGCCATAGCGAGTCTGCTTTTGATGGCCTCCTTGCTCCGTCCGTCATTGGTTATTTTACTGCCTAGGTAACAGAATTCCTTAACTTCATTGACATCGTGACCATCAATCCTGATGTTAAGTTTCTCGCTGTTCTCAGTTCTACTACTTCTCATTACCTTCGTCTTTCTCCGATTTACTCTCAAACCATACTGTGTACTCATTAGACTGTTCATTCCGTTCAGCAAATCATTTAATTCTTCTTCACTTTCACTCAGGATAGCAATGTCATCAGCGAATCGTATCATTGATATCCTTTCACCTTGTATTTTAATTCCACTCCTGAACCTTTCTTTTATTTCCATCATTGCTTCCTCGATGTACAGATTGAAGAGTAGGAGCGAAAGGCTACAGCCTTGTCTTTCACCCTTCTTAATACGAGCACTTCGTTCCTGATCGTCCACTCTTATTATTCCCTCTTGGTTGTTGTACATATTGTATATGATCCGTCTCTCCCTATAGCTTACCCCTACTTTTTTCAGAATCTCGAACAGCTTGCACCATTTTATATTGTCGAACGCTTTTTCCAGGTCGACAAATCCTATGAAAGTGTCTTGATTTTTCTTTAGCCTTGTTTCCATTATTAGCCGTAACGTCAGAATTGCCTCTCTCGTCCCTTTACTTTTCCTAAAGCCAAACTGGTCGTCACCTAGCGCATTCTCAATTTTCTTTTAAATTCTTCTGTATATTATTCTTGTAAGCAGCTTCGATGCATGAGCTGTTAAGCTGATTTTGCGATAATTCTCGCACTTGTCAGCTCTTGCCGTCTTCGGAATTGTGTGGATGATGCTTTTCCGAAAGTCAGATGGTATGTCGCTAGACTTATATATTCTACACATCAACGTGAATAGTCGTTTTGTTACCACTTCCCCCAATGATTTTAGAAATTCTGATGGAATGTTATCTATCCCTTCTGCCTTATTTGACCGTAAGTCCTCCAAAGCTCTTTTAAATTCCGATTCTAATACTGGATCACCTATCTCTTCTAAATCGACTCCTGTTTCTTCTTCTATCACATCAGACAAATCTTCACCCTCATAGAGGCTTTAATGTATTCTTTCCACCTATCTGCTCTCTCCTCTGCATTTAACAGTGGAATTCCCGTTGCACTCTTAATGTTACCACCGTTGCTTTTAATTTCACCAAAGGTTGTTTTGACTTTCCTGTGTGCTGAGTCTGTCCTTCCGACAATCATATCTTTTTCGATGTCTTCACATTTTTCCTGCAGCCATTTCTTCTTAGCTTACCCGCACTTCCTATTTATTTCATTCCTCAGCGACTTGTACTTCTGTATTCCTGATTTTCCCGGAACATGTTTGTACTTCCTCCTTTCATCAATCAACTGAAGTATTTCTTCTGTTACCCATGGTTTCTTCGCAGCTACCTTCTTTGTACCTATGTTTTCCTTCCCAACTTCTGTGATGGCCCTGTTTAGAGATGTCCATTCCTCTTCAACTGTACTGCCTACTGCGCTATTCCTTATTGCTGTATCTATAGCGTTAGAGAACTTCAAACGTATCTCGTCATTCCTTAGTACTTCCGCATCCAACTTCTTTGCGTATTGATTCTTCCTGACTAATGTCTTGAACTTCAGCCTACTCTTCATCACTACTATATTGTGATCTGAGTCTATATCTGCTCCTGGGTACGCCTTACAATCCAGTATCTGATTTCGGAATCTCTGTCTGATCATGATGTAATCTAATTGAAATCTTCCCAGCCGGCCGAAGTGGCCGTGCGGTTAAAGGCGCTGCAGTCTGGAACCGCAAGACCGCTACGGTCGCAGGTTCGAATCCTGCCTCGGACATGGATGTTTGTGATGTCCTTAGGTTAGTTAGGTTTAACTAGTTCTAAGTTCTAGGGGACTAATGACCTCAGCAGTTGAGTCCCATAGTGCTCAGAGCCATTTGAACCATTTTTGAAATCTTCCCGTATGTCCCGGCCTTTTCCACGTATACCTCCTCCTCTTGTGATTCTTGAACAGGGTATTCGCTGTTACTAGCTGAAACTTGTTACAGAACTCAATTAGTCTTTCTCCTCTTTCATTCCTTGTCACAAGCCCATATTCTCCTGTAACCTTTTCTTCTACTCTTTCCCCTACAACTGCATTCCAGTCGCCCATGACTATTAGATTTTCGTCCCCCTTTACATACTGCATTAACCTTTCAATATCCTCATACACTTACTCTATCTGTTCATCTTCAGCTTGCGACGTCGGCATGTATACCTGAACAATCGTTGTCGGTGTTGGTCTGCTGTCGATTCTGATTAGAACAATCCGGTCACTGAACTGTTCACAGTAACACACCCTCTGCCCTACCTTCCTATTCATAACGAATCCTTCACCTGTTATACCATTTTCTGCTGCTGTTGATATTACCCGATACTCATCTGACCAGAAATCCTTGTCTTCCTTCCACTTCAATTCACTGACCCCTATTATATCTAGATTGAGCCTTTGCATTTCCCTTTTCAAATTTTCTAGTTTCCCTACCACGTTCAAGCTTCTGACATTCCACGCCCAGACTCGTAGAACGTTATCCTTTCGTTGATTATTCAGTCTTTTTCTCATGGTAACCACCCCTTTGGCAGTCCCCTCCCAGAGATCCGAATGGGGAACTATTCCGGAATCTTTTGCCAATGGAGAGATCATCATGACACTTCTTCAATTACAGGCCACATGTCCTGTGGATACACGTTACGTGTCTTTAATGCAGTGGTTTCCATTGCCTTCTGCATCCTCATGTCGTTGATCATTGCTGATTCTTCCGCCTTTAGGGGCAATTTCCCACCCCTAGGACAAGAGAGTGCCCTGAACCTCTATCCGCTCCTCCGCCCTCTTTGACAAGGCCGTTGGCAGAATGAGGCTGACTTCTTATGCCGGAAGTCTTCGGCCGCCAATGCTGATTATTTATCAAAATTTAGGCAGTGGCGGGGATCGAACCCGGGACCGAAGACGTTTTGATTATGAACCAAAGACCACGGGTACCGAACTCGACCGAATAGTAGCGGCTTCGGTCAAGAATACCATCATAACGACCGGGAGAGCGGTGTGCTGACCCCACGCCCCTCCTATCCGCATCCTCCTCCGAGGATGACACGGCGGTCGGATGGTCCCGGTAGGCCAGTCGTGGCCTCAAGACGGAGAGGGAGGTGTATATAGATGAATGACGAACACTAACTTCATTTACCGAAGGTTTATTCAGCACTTGCACATACAAGAGCGCAGAGCGAACTGCCTCCGGTCAGAACACATACGGAATATATACAGCTACAGAACATTCCAGTACAATGGTTCTTGCCATTTGTGGATACTTCTAGAACGTACTAGAAGCGAACATAGAAATGAAAATTTTGCAGTTCAGGTGAGTTTTGAACTCAGGACCTTCCATACAGGTATCTCGTATCATAACCACTACACTACAGCGACTGCACTACTCGGGTGTGGTTGTTGTTGTTGTTGTTGGGGTCTTCAGTCCTGAGACTGGTTTGATGCAGCTCTCCATGCTACTCTATCCTGTGCAAGCTTCTTCATCTCCCAGTACCTACTGCAACCTACATCCTTCTGAATCTGCTTAGTGTATTCATCTCTTGGTCTCCCCCTACGATTTTTACCCTCCACGCTGCCCTCCAATACTAAATTTGTAATCCCTTGATGCCTCAGAACATGTCCTACCAACCTATCCCTTCTTCTGGTCAAGTTGTGCCACAAACTCCTCTTCTCCCCAATCCTATTCAGTACCTCCTCATTAGTTATGTGATCTACCCATCTAATCTTCAGCATTCTTCTGTAGCACCACATTTTGAAAGCTTCTATTCTCTTCTTGTCCAAACTATTTACCGTCCATGTTTCACTTCCATACATGGCTACACTCCATACAAATACTTTCAGAAATGACTTCCTGACACTTAAATCTATATTCGACGTTAACAAATTTCTCTTCTTCAGAAACGCTTTCCTTGCCATTGCCAGTCTACATTTTATATCCTCTCTACTTCTACCATCATCAGTTATTTTGCTCCCCAAATAGCAAAACTCCTTTACTACTTTAAGTGTCTCATTTCCTAATCTAATACCCTCAACATCACCCGACTTAATTCGACTACATTCCATTATCCTCGTTTTGCTTTTGTTGATGTTCATCTTATATCCTCCCTTCAAGACACCATCCATTCCGTTCAACTGCTCTTCCAAGTCCTTTGGCGTCTCTGACAGAATTACAATGTCATCGGCGAACCTCAAGGTTTTTATTTCTTCTCCATGGATTTTAATACCTATTCCGAATTTTTCTTTTGTTTCCTTTACTGCTTGCTCAATATACAGATTGAATAACATCGGGGAGAGGCTACAACACTGTCTTACTCCCTTCCCAATCACTGCTTCCTTTTCATGTCCCTCGACTCTTATAACTGCAATCTGGTTTCTGTACAAATTGTAAATAGCCTTTCGCTCCCTGTATTTTACCCCAGCCACCTTTAGAATTTGAAAGAGAGTATTCCAGTCAACATTGTCAAAAGCTCTAAGTCTACAAATGCTAGAAACGTAGGTTTGCCTTTCCTTAATCTAGCTTCTAAGATAAGTCGTAGGGTCAGTATTGCCGCACGTGTTCCGATATTTCTACGGAATCCAAACTAATCTTCCCCGAGGTTGGTTTCTACTAGTTTTTCCATTCGTCTGTAAAGAATTCGCGTTAGTATTTTGCAGCCGTGACTTATTAAATTGATAGTTCGGTAATTTTCACATCTGTCAACACCTGCTTTCTTTGGGATTGGAATTATTATATTCTTCTTGAAGTCTGAGGGTATTTCGCCTGTCTCATACATCTTGTTCACCAGATGGTAGAGTTTTGTCGGGACTGACTCTCCCAAGGCTGTCAGTAGTTCTAATGGAATGTTGTCTACTCCCGGGGCCTTGTTTCGACTCAGGTCTTTCAGTGCTCTGTCAAACTCTTCACGCAGTATCGGATCTCCCATTTCATCTTCATCTACATCCTCTTCCATTTCCATAATATTGTCCTCAAGTACATCGCCCTTGTATAGATCCTCTGTATACTCCTTCCACCTTTCTGCTTTCCCTTCTTTGCTTAGAACTGGGTTTCCATCTGAGCTCTTGATGTTCATACAAGTGGTTCTCTTATCTCCAAAGGTGTCTTTAATTTTCCTGTAGGCGGTATCTATCTTACCCCTAGTGAGATAAGCCTCTACATCCTTACATTTGTCCTCTAGCCATCCCTGCTTAGCCATTTTGCACTTCCTGTCGATCTCATTTTTGAGACGTTTGTATTCCTTTTTGCCTGCTTCATTTACTGCATTTTTATATTTTCTCCTTTCATCAATTAAATTCATTATTTCTTCTGTTACCCAAGGATTTCTACTAGCCCTCGTCTTTTTACCTACTTGATCCTCTGCTGCCCTCACTACTTCATCCCTCAAAGCTACCCATTCTTCTTCTACTGTATTTCTTTCCCCCATTCCTGTCAATTGTTCCCTTATGCTCTCCCTGAAACTCTGTCCAACCACTGGTTCTTTCAGTTTATCCAGGTCCCATCTCCTTAAATTCCCACCTTTTTGCAGTTTCTTCAGTTTTAATATACAGGTCATAACCAATAGATTGTGGTCAGAGTTCACATCTGCCCCTGGAAATGTCTTACAATTTAAAACCTGGTTCCTAAATCTCTGTCTTACCATTATATAATCTATCTGATACCTTTTAGTATCTCCAGGGTTCTTCCATGTATACAACCTTCTATCATGATTCTTAAACCAAGTGTTAGCTATGATTAAGTTGTGCTCTGTGCAAAATTCTACCAGGCGGCTTCCTCTTTCATTTCTTAGCCCCAATCCATATTCACCTACTACGTTTCCTTCTCTCCCTTTTCCTACACTCGAATTCCAGTCACCCATGACTATTAAATTTTCGTCTTCCTTCACTATCTGAATAATTTCTTTTATTTCATCATACATTTCTTCAATTTCTTCGTCATCTGCAGAGCTAGTTGGCATATAAACTTGTACTACTGTAGTAGGTGTGGGCTTCGTATCTATCTTGGCCACAATAATGCGTTCACTAAGCTGTTTGTAGTAGCTTACCCGCCTTCCTATTTTCCTATTCATTATTAAACCTACCCCTGCATTACCCCTATTTGACTTTGTGTTTATAACCCTGTAGTCACCTGACCAGAAGTCTTGTTCCTCCTGCCACCGAACTTCACTAATTCCCACTATATCTAACTTTAACCTATCCATTTCCCTTTTCAATATTTCTAACCTACCTGCCCGATTAAGGGACCTGACATTCCACTCTCCGATCCGTAGAACGCCAGTTTTCTTTCTCCTGATAACGACATCCTCTTGAGTAGTCCCCGCCCCGAGATCCGAATGGGGGACTATTTTACCTCCGGAATATTTTACCCAAGAGAACGCCATCATCATTTAATCATACAGTAAAGCTGCATGCCCTCGGGAAAAATTACGGCCGTAGTTTCCCCTTGCTTTCAGCCGTTCGCAGTACCAGCACAGCAAGGCCGTTTTGGTTATTGTTACAAGGCCAGATCAGTCAATCATCCACACTGTTGCCCTTGCAACTACTGAAAAGGCTGCTGCCCCTCTTCAGGAACCACACGTTTGTCTGGCCTCTCAACAGATACCCCTCCGTTGTGGTTGTACCTACGGTACGGCACGCAAGCCTCCCCACCAACGGCAAGGTCCATGGTTCATGGGGGGCATACAGCTATCTCGTATCATGACCACTACACTACAGCGACTGCACTACTCGGGTGTGGTTAGGGAAACCAATCATCTCTGACCTCAGCTTCGGCGTGAATGGGTTAGTTAAATATCTGCATGGTATTTTAACCATTTAGTCATTGTATTTATGGTCAGAGGTGTACGTCAAAGACCTGAGCATCCACAGGAACAATTCTGACGCCCACAAAATCACAAAACTTTTGCAGGCATGCTGCAGTGAGTGTGCGTATGACCCCTGGTTGAATGAGGTCAAGACCGGGTTTCTTTTTTTTTGGGTTTGGTTGGCAAGGCTGTCAGGGTCCAGCATGCCGTTCTCAAAGTGTCATAATTTCTTCTGTTCCGTGTGACTCTAGCCTCTTAACTGAAGTGTGACACTCCCCATGCAGAAGTTATTCCATAACGGGAAGGTACTGAGAGATGGCATGCCACTCTCTCATTTTAACAACACTGTCACTCAGATTCATATTCATATTTTAGGTCATGATGTCGGTGTTCCCCAGTACTGCATTTGGCATATGTGGCTTATGACTTTTTAGATGCGAAAATTGTGGGTAGAATGTTCCTGTAGCTGCATATATAACCTGTAGAGAACTTCTAAACGAGGGGCCATGGTGGTAGCTCCCCTGACGCCAGGAAGTCGCCAGGTCTTTTTAGCGAGAGGAAAAAACATATATTTCACGGGCACGAGTGTCTGGGAAGCTTAACAGCCTTCTTTGAGAAACTGGAAATTGTCGGCCTGGGAAGATTAGCTCTCTCCGTAAATGAGGGACTGTGGTCCCGTCTAGGTAGACTTTTCTGCCGAAACATGGGCTCGCTTACCGTGAGGACGACGCCTCCATAGTTCAGAATCTTCTTTTTTTCAGATAAGAGTGATTCTGAGTCGCTGATTGGCTCTTCTCAGGATATGCAAAGCAGAGTCTTGCTCCCACAGCGTGGGAACACCGGTGGTGCGTCTTGATTGGCTACCAGGCCAACAGAACAGTCAGGAGGGGGGATTCAATGAGTAAAGGATAGTTAAATTGGTTTGACAACTTGAGGCGTTTTATTTATTCCTTTTTTTTGTAATTCGGGTGCCGTACGGAGGCTTGGTGGAAAGTGGTTGTGATTCTTTGCTTTTTCGTCTGGTTCTCCCCTCGTGGAGAATTTCAGGTCTTTACATAGTGGGTGAGACTTGCGGTCTGAAACTTGTGGTAGGCTGAGAGCCAGTGGCGGTTTCCAACTGTACCGACAGTGGAATTGCGTATCATGTCGGACGCATCGTGCGTCACGAGGGTGAACTTATTCGTCCTGAGTTGGCCGTCTACTCTTTGACAATTCCAGCATGCACCATCGTGCTTGTGAGTCGGCAAACGGGTGCACCTCACACTGAAATCTGCCGGTATTTCAGGACTCTGATAGCGAAATTTCCCGTCCTCTAATAATCAGAACTCCAGTCCGCGCAAACTGCAAATTTTCTGGGACGTATCAGAAGATTGGAGCTGCCGCAGCACGTTGCTTCTCGCCCACAGCGTGCAGTTTTTTGCTGCCGCCTGGATCAAGGTGAAAGGGTAAAGTACTGCTGGACAGGCGTACAGTCGTTAAATGAGAGGCGCACCTCCAAGCTCTCCGTCGACCGTAGTTTGTGTTATACTTGTCTGTAGTTGATTCCATTTGAATAGAATTCAGCCTCGCAGTGGATTCATATAAACAAAGTCAGATTGCATTGTCAAAGGGATTATTTCAGGGAAAACTTGTATAGTTTCCACCCCAGTGAATGCTTGGCCAATCAAGCACCATCCCTTTTAATGATTTGTATTTGTCATTTTTTGTAAGATTTATCAGCTCGTTGCAGTAATAATAGGTTGAATAAAAATTTGTCATTATCGTTAAAACTTAAATACGCCAATGTTCTCATTGACACTCTATTAACTATTAACCGTTTTTATTTTTTTGTGGAAATACATGAGTACACCAGAAATTCAAGATTCAATCTCATTAAATTACTTAGTTTGATTATTAATTGGAGTTCTGAAAGTGACCGCAGACATAGGCAACAGAAGCGCCATGATTAAATTCATTAATTTCATAAATAAACACTGGATTCGCAGTCGGGAGGACGACGGTTCAATCCCACGTCTGTCCACCCTGATTTAGGGTTTCCGTGATTTACCTAAATCGCTCCAGGCAAATGCCGGGATGGTTCCTTTCAAAGGGCACGGCCGACTTCCTTCCCCGTCGTTTCCTAATCCGATGAGACCGATGACCTCGCTGTCTGGTCTCCTCCCCCAAAACCAGCCATCCAGCCAGCCAGCCATAAATAAAAAATTAAGGGTGTAGTTGACGATTTGGTTACTGAGAAGGTAATACTTTTTTATTACTGAATTATGAATCTGAATTACTCGGAGTTATATTTATGATAAAAGCAAGCGGCAGCCGCGCGGGATTAGCCTAGCGGTCTAGGGCGCTGCAGTCATGGACTGTGCAGATGGTCCCGGCGGAGGTTCGAGTCCTCCCTCGGGCATGGGTGTGTGTGTTTGTCCTTAGGTGTAAGCTTAGGGATTGATGACCTTAGCAGTTAAGTCCCATAAGATTTCACACACATTTGAACGAGACTCAGAGGGCCATAGACACGGGTTCACAGGTAGATGCCGTGTTCCTTGACTTCCGCAAGGCGTTTGATACAGTTCCCCCAGCCGTTTAATGAACAAAGTAAGAGCATATGCACTATCAGACCAATTGTGTGATTGGATTGAAGAGTTCCTAGATAACAGAACGCAGCACGTCATTCTCAATGGAGAGAAATCTTCCGAAGTAAGAGTGATTTCAGGTGTGCCGCAGCGGAGTGTCGTAGGACCGTTGCTATTCACAATATACATAAATGACGTTGTGGATGACATCGGAAGTTCACTGAGGCTTTTTGCGGATGATGCTGTGGTATATCGAGAGGTTGTAACAATGGAAAATTGTACTGAAATGCAGGAGGATCGGCAGCGAATTGACGCATGGTGCAAGGAATGGCAATTGAATCTCAATGAAGACAAGTGTAATGTGCTGCGAATACATAGAAAGATAGATCCCTTATCATTTAGCTACAAAATAGCAGGTCAGCAACTGGAAGCAGTTAATTCCATAAATTATCTGGGAGTACGGATTAGGAGTGATTTAAAATGGAATGGTCATATAAAGTTGATCATCGGTAAAGCAGATGCCAAACTGAAATTCATTGGAAGAATCCTAAGGAAATGCAATCCGAAAACAAAGGAAGTAGGTTACAGTACGCTTTTTCGCCCGCTGCTTGAATACTGCTCACCAGTGTGGGATCCGTACCAGATAGGGTTGATAGAAGAGATAGAGAAGATGCTACGGAGAGCAGCGCGTTTCGTTATAGGATCATTTAGTAATCGCGAAAGCGTTACGGAGATGATAGATAAACTGCAGTGGAAGACTCTGCAGGAGAGACGCTCAGTAGCTCGGTACGGGCTTTTGTTGAAGTTTCGAGAACATATCTTCACCGAAGAGTCAAGCAGTATATTGCTCCCTCCTACGTGTATCTCGCGAAGAGACCATGAGGATAAAATCAGAGAGATTAGAGCCCACACAGAGGCATACCGACAATCCTTCTTTCCACGAACAATACGAGACTGGAATAGAAGGGAGAACCGATAGAGGTACTCAAGGTACCCTCCGCCACACACCGTCAGGTGGCTTGCGGAGTATTGATGTAGATGTAGATGTAGATTTTTGCAAGCGACAGCTTGCGTTGTACCTGGTTGTGCATGCGATGCGCCATGCAATCAGTGACGCTACAATTGTCACTTTCATTGAGGTCAGTGCCTGTTTAAACTAAAAATAATAATCTGCGATCCTCATGACCTGTGCAGATCCGTAATACTAGATTTCTTTATTGAATGGTTTTCGCTAACAACACTTAGGACGTAGGATTTCTGTGAAGTGTCACAAATCTCTGTTTCGGTATTGACATTATCTCACCCGAAATTCATTTTTGTGCAACTGATAGCCACAGAATGACAGCAAAGGATTTTGCGGAAAATATTGCGTCGGGACTCGGCTGCGATGGACTTGGGAAGCTCTGCACGCGCTGTCGTTGAGCTTTTGTTATCATTTGGCCGTCCGCCACTGCGCTTCGTATGAAACTGTGGCGCCCTGTCGAGAATCCTTGGCGTTTGATTGACAAGTAAATTGGAGTTGTCAGCGAGAAGGAATCTGAATTAGTTGACATTTTGTGCTTCTGCTGTCAGTATCGTTTACCGCTCTCTAAAATATATGTAACGACCGTCTTATTGCATACTTTAATGAAAAAGTAGGCTGCTACGGTCGCAGGTTCGAATCCTGTCTCGGCCTTGGATGTGTGCGACCGGAGCAGCAGCGCGGTTCCGCACTAAAGCGCCTAGAACCGCTCGTCCACAGCGGCCGGCGCAATGTTGGGCTCCGCTAGTAATTGGGTGGGTGACCGTCCAGGGAAAAACGGGTGCCGCTGGTTATAAGGAGTCGCCCTGCGCTGCATCGTCACGTCACAGATTCCAATAAACCATAGGGGTAACTGTTTCTTTCAATCTATTACTCGTCAGGCTTGGAAAGTTACGAGATAGAATTAATAGTACACAGTGATAGATCTAAAGAAGTGCAGCACATTTCGCCACGAATTCGCTAAGTAAATCGAAGAGGGTCTGCATACAACTTCGGTTGAAGACGTCGCAAGAAAAATGTTTGGAGTTATTTCACTTCACGCTTATTTTATTATAATTTGTTCACTTTGTTACCTACTTCGCCGGCCTTAGTGGCCGTGCGGTTCTAGGGGCTACAGTCTGGAACCGAGCGACCACTCCGGTCGCAGGTTCGAATCCTGCCTCGGGCATGGATGTGTGTGATGTCCTTGGGTTAGTTAGGTTTAATTAGTTCTAAGTTCTAGGCGACAGATGACCTCAGAAGTTAAGTCCCATTGTGCTCAGAGCCATTTGAAGCCATTTGTTACCTATTTCGGGAAAAACTGTTATTTGAAGTTTATTTATTACTTCGTATTACTGTGGTTGGTAGAATACAAGTCATATAATTAAAGAAATGCCTTTTCACTGGCGTAGCAGTTCATCACTAGCAGTTCGTCCCTAATGATCTTAACGCTGCTCAACTTGCGTGCTATCATTCAAAGTAAAAACTCTTCCTGTTATTTCGCCATACAAGGGTACAGCAACGCCCCACAACGATTTTCCGCTTTATATAATTCACGTTGGCCGCTCTGATAATTTAAGCGTCCAACAACATTATATATTGCTTACTGCCGGATGTGGTTTGTGGATAAATAGGCAGTTAAAATGCCCGAGTTTTTCGAATATCCGACAGCCGTAAATTTTAATAATACGGCACTGCTAATTTAATCGAAGTTATGTATACATATTCCGATATAAATAAGGGAAAAAGGTCCACCCATACAATGCAAGTGCTTATTGACCTGAACTCGCCGTTATTGGCTATCTTCAATTTTCAGCCCAAATATGCACGATTACAGATAGCACTGCACTCAAATTTTGCATATTGATAGATTCTTGGTACGTGTACTTGTTGACTGAATTGAACGTTTGGCTTATCAGCACAATCGGCCTTATTTCCAATTGTGTCTCGTCACTAAAATAGTTTTATTTATACAACTTTTGAAAACTGATGTATGTTGGCTCAAATGACTGAACTAAATACCAGTGAGAAAATTCTTGCTTTCCGGCGCTTTATCGGCAACGGAGATTCATCCAATGGTGGGGAAGGTTTCTAAAACGTTCGCTCTTCATTTTCAACCGTTAAAAAACTTACTGCTGAATTCAGACTTGGCCTCATTTCTCTTGCAGTGATCTACTTGATGGATGTCAGAAAACTACGACGACAACTCAAGATGACTTTGTGGAAGCGCACAATATATTCGTACAATCCATGACTAAAATATATTTGAAACAACTGACGTCATTGGTACATAATAAGAAAGGGTAATGTACATTTCGCGAGAAGAGGTAATTATGAGTGAACTTTGTGCATGACAGTTGCCGTGCTTGTCAAATGCTGGCCACAAAGAAATCTGACAAGATTTGTCAACAATGGTTGGATTACTTTAAAAATCAGCCGGAAGTGGTATGTATTTTTTTATATTTCGTGAGATTTGGATCCATCACTTCACACCGGAAATAGACCAATAGTCATAACAGTGGTTGATAATCTGTCGAGAGACTCCAGAAACAAAAATTGAAGTCCATTTTGTCTACCGGGAAGTCTTTTCCTAGGATGCAAGAGGGTTCCTTGTTGTAGATCACCTGACATACAACGGTAAGCACGTCTTCTGACCCAAATGAATAAAAAATATGCTTTGTTACCCTCCACACAGGCGATTTAGCATTAGGAAAAGTGAGGTAGTTTAATTAAAACTCTTTGGAACTTTCACTCCGTCCCTTAGCTTTCAGAATTATGATTATTCTCGCATCAAAAGAAATTCATGTTATGTCCAACAAACGTTTTTATGTAGAAAAAGGAAAAAAAAATTTACTGCCAGATCAAACCATTTCACGTGTTCCCTTGAAATGTTAATGGCAACAAGTGTCAGAAGTTGAGATGAAGGATGGATTTCACTACGCTATACAGGGTTTTACACTTACTGTCGTCCAATGGAACGGAATGGTTAACGACACGATTTGGCTCGGAGTATGGGTCACAACGAAGTTACTGATTGACATAAAAATGGGCGTTTAAGAGAGTCAAGCTCTTTTTTAAGAAGGGTAGTAAGTTATCGCTATTTGTAAACCTGAGACTATTCTGCGATGCATCACAATCACGTGGAGAATCCTGAGCAGCTGTGCAGTCGAATCCTAAACAAAGGAAGATCGTTTAATTATGCAGTTATCTGGTTCCCAATTACAGACGAATACAGTATACTTAATCACGATTTCAATTAAACCAATCAAGAGCCTATTGCTAGTCAACTGGCTAGTCGATAATCGGAATTTATACATTAATATCAATCGTATTTTTCAGCCCTGTCGGTCTCGGAAGTGTCGCCTAGGTACACGACTATCTAATGTTGGAGGCGGATCATTTTTAGTATCCGGTGATCACGTAAATTAAAAAAGCCGCAAGATGCCATAAATTAGCAAGGTTCAGAATTGTTACGCTCAAATTTGGGCTGCAGACGTTCCGCGGCGCGTGTAGAGACTTTTCTCGTGCGCTATGTCTACTGGCGTTACGACGGGTTATCCAACCTTATCGCCAGGAGGTCTTGCCGACCCGCCCACCAAAAGCCGCAGGAACTATTTTTGCTGCACCACGATAATGTTAGCAGTAGGGTCTACATTCTCTCGGAGCAGGTACACAACTGCATTGTCTCCGAGTCCATAAAAACACGGACAGTCGCTCTTCGAATCCCACTCCTCTGCAGACATTTGACGGTATCACTTCGTTACACACCTTGCGACGTAATGTTGGATCAGTAGCAGTTTTGCCGCATCGTGATAGACTGCTGCTACACGCTTCGCCCGCCTCTATTGCGCGAGTAACGCTGTGAGTCGCCCGTACTGTACTCACCGATAATGATGAGGTAAGCATTGTTGCGATTGCCCTCTTTTGTGTCCAGATCCTGCACTTCTCATGGACAACCACGACCTCTGTTTTTAGTTACTTCGAGTAGTTATTTTCGTTTTACTGAATGCAACTCTCTAGAGACTGGAAGATCTATTATTTCTCGTTCCATTGTGTTTGTTGTCTTATAAAATTTCCTTCGGAAGAATGGCTTAGCGAGGAGTAATCTAGAGTTGTGGGTTAATGCTGATCCATAATCTGAGGTGACAAAAATCATGGGATATCTCCTGATATCGTGTCGGACCGCCTTTTGTCAGCGTAGTGCTACAACTCAATGTGGCGTGAACTCAACAAGGCGTTGGGAGTCCCCTGCAGAAATATTGAGCCATGCTGACTCCATAGCCGTCCATAACTGCGAAAGTGTTGCCGTTGCAGGATTTTGTGCACCAACTCACCTCTCGATTATGCCCCATAAATGTTCCAGTGGTGGCCAAATCATTCGCTCCAGTTGTCCAGAATGTTCTTCAAACCAATTGCGAACAATTGTGACTCGATGACAAGGCGCATTGTTATCCATAAAAATTCCAACATCGTTTGCGACATGAAGTCCATGAATGGCTGCAAGTAGTCGAAGATAACCATTTCCAGTCAATGATCGTTTCAGTTGATCTAGAGGACACAGTGGATTCCATGTAAACATAGACTACACCATTATGAAGCCACCACCAGCTTGCTCACTGTCTTGTTGACAACTTGGATAGAAAAACAGATAATCGCTCAATAGAGGAAAGGCCGCTGGACCTGATGGGATACCAGTTCGATTTTACACAGAGTACGCGAAGGAACTTGCCCCCCTTCTTGCAGCGGTGTACCGTAGGTCTCTAGAACAGCGTAGCGTTCAAAAGGATTGGAAAAGGGCACAGGTCATCCCCGTTTTCAAGAAGGAACGTCGAACAGATGTGCAGAACTATTGACCTATAGCTCTAACGTCGATCCGTTGTAGAATTTTGGAACACGTATTATGTTCGAGTATAATGACTTTTCTGGAGACTAGAAATCTACTCTGTAGGAATCAGCATGGGTTTCGAAAAAGACGAGCGTGTGAAACCCAGCTCGCGCTATTCGTCCACGAGATTCAGGGGGCCATAGACACGGGTTCCCAGGTAGATGCCGTGTTTCTTGACTTCCGCAAGGCATTTGATACAGTTCCCCACAGTCGTTTAATGAACAAAGTAAGAGCATATGGACTATCAGACCAATTGTGTGATTGGATTGAAGAGTTCCTAGATGGCAGAACGCAGCAAGCCATTCTCAATGGAGAGAAGTCTTCCGAAGTAAGAGTGATTTCAGGTGTGCCGCAGGGGAGTGTCGTAGGACCGTTGCTATTCACAATAAACATAAATGACCTTGTGGATGACATCGGAAGTTCACTGAGGCTTTTTGCAGATGATGCTGTAGTATATCGAGAGGTTGTAAGAACGGAAAATTGTACTGAAATGCAGGAGGATCTGCAACGAATTGACGCATGGTACAGGGAACGGCAATTGAATCTCAATGTAGACAAGTGTAATGTGCTGCGAATAAATAGAAAGAAAGATCCTTTATCATTTAGCTACAATATAGCAGGTCAGCAACTGGAAGCAGTTAATGCCATAAATTATCTGGGAATAGGCATTAGGAGTGGTTTAAAATGGAATGATCATATAAAGTTGATCGTCGGTAAAGCAGGCGCCAGACTGAGATTCATTGGAAGAATCCTAAGGAAATGCAATCCGAAAACAAAGGAAGTAGGTTACAGTACACTTGGTCGCCTACTGCTTGAATATTGCTCACCAGTGTGGGATCCGTACCAGATAGGGTTGATAGAAGAGATAGAGAAGATCCAACGGAGAGCAGCGCGCTTCGTTACAGGATCACTTAGTAATGGCGAAAGCGTTACGGAGATGATAGATAAACTGCAGTGGAAGGCTCTGCAGGAGAGACGCTCAGTAGCTCGGTACGGGCTTTTGTGGAAGTTTCGAGAACATACCTTCACCGAGGAGTCAAGCAGTATATTGCTCCCTCCTACGTATATCTCGCGAAGAGGTCATGAGGATAAAATCAGAGAGATTAGAGGCCACACAGAGGCATACCGACAATCTTTCTTTCCACGAACAGTACTAGACTGGAATAGAAGGGAGAACTGATAGAGGTACTCAAAGTACTCTCCGCCACACACCGTCAGGTGGCTTGTGGAGTATGGATGTAGATGTAGTGTGGGGTCCAGCTGAAATGATCACGAGCCCAGGAAAAGCGCTGCAGACAATGTGCTGTTAGCAAAGAGACTAGCGTCGATCGTCTCTATTGCCATAGCCCATTAACGCCAGATTTCGTCACACAGTCCTGAGGGATACGTTAGTTATTTCACACAGTGTTGCTTGTCTGTTAGCACTGACAATTATACGCAAACGCCACTGCTCTCGTTCGTTGGAGGCTCTGAGCACTATGGGACTCAACTACTGAGGTCATTAGTCCCCTAGAACTTAGAACTAGTTAAACCTAACTAACCTAAGGACATCACAAACATCCATGCCCGAGGCAGGATTCGAACCTGCGACCGTAGTGGTCTTGCGGTTCCAGACTGCAGCGCCTTTAACCGCACGGCCATCGTTCGTTGGAGTGAAGACCTTCGGCCACGGCGTTGTTCGTAGTGAGAGGTAATGCCTGAAATTTGGTATTCTCGGCACATGCTTGAAACTGTGGCTCTCGGAATATTGAATTTCCTAACGATTTCCGAAACGGAATTTCCCTCGCTCCAACTACCATTCCTTGATCCGTGTTGAGAGTCTGTTAATTCCTGTCGTGGAGCCACAATCACGTCGGAAACCCTTTCACATGAATCACCCGAGTGCAAATGACAGCTCCGCCAATACACTGCCCTTTTTTACCTTGTGCATGCTGCACTAACGCTATCTGCATACGAGCATATCGATAACGAATGATTTGTCGCCTCGGCGTAGTGTAGGCTATTTCACAGTTAATCTGTACACGATTATCAATGTACATTAATTCCATCAACAGCTCATATGTTACCTCTTTGTAGTTTTCCCTTGTCCCTTTGATATATCTTTTATTCTGACAACGGAAATACCTGTAGTATGGAAAGGTGTCCTACGTCTCTACTGACGGAGGACAGAAGATTTTCAGGAAGGATTTCTTTCACATGCTAACTGGAAAATTGTAACAGTCAGAACGTTCGTTCATATACTTTATCTGCATCTCTGACATTTCTAAACGACGTAGCCTAGTCGTCCTGGATTAGTTAGATGAAATTACCGGAAAGCAAAGGTTAAATCAAAAAATTGTCATAAATATGTAAAATTTGTCCAAATTTGATGAACGCTAGTATGGGCACAGGCACCAAAAAATATGCGTCTGTTCTCATTCCAAGCAAACTTAATGCCTTACAACTTCAAATAGAACCCTGTTTTCGTTATAGTGAGTTGTTTATGAGTTATAACCTTTATACTGCAAAAATACTCCTTTTGAACGCACAATTTTAACCCACACCACATAAGCACAACTCAGCCGAGGTGCGGAGTCTGCGATAGTCGTATTGGGCCACAAATGAAGCCATTAAAACAATAAAACCTTTTGTAGAGAT
This sequence comes from Schistocerca nitens, assembly GCF_023898315.1. Taxonomy (NCBI): domain Eukaryota; kingdom Metazoa; phylum Arthropoda; class Insecta; order Orthoptera; family Acrididae; genus Schistocerca; species Schistocerca nitens. The sequence continues at coordinate 693,476,828 of NC_064619.1, read as the reverse complement.
TATTTTCGATTTGGATTTTAAACCTACTGGTCTAATGGCAAACTATTAGCCCTAGAGAAAATATGAATATAACCTTTTTTGTAGGAAATTTTATGTAGTTTTATTTTGTAATGGGGTATGTTTCCGCTAGACACTGCATTTTTCCAATTATTAAAGAAAAACGTACAAAAATGACTTTTAAACGCATCTCCCACCCTCCACACTCGCCCCATACTGGTCAGAATGTTTAGAATGTTGCACATGGGACTCCTGCCTACAAATTATAAGAATTTGGGACTACATGAATTGCCGCGCGGGATTAGCCGAGTGGTCTAGGGGGCTGCAGTTTTGGACTGTGCGGCTGGTCCCGGCGGAGGTTCGAGTCCTCTCTCGGGCATGGGTGTATGTGTTTGTCCTTAGGATAATTTAGGTTACGTCGTGTGTAAGCTTAGGGACTGATGACCTTAGCAGTTAAGTCCCATAAGATTTCACACACGTTTGAACATTTTGAACTATATGAATTACTTAACATATCCGACATATTTTGCTCTTTATTGACTGGGCTTATCACACAACCGGCATAGTCGACTAGTTCGTTAACATTATTAATTTAAACGTACCCATGAGAATAAAGAAATAAAAATGTGTCTTACAAACATTACAAAAAGAAACTAGTTGTGTAGACAATTCGATCCAAACTCAACCACTGCAGCTTCCTAGACAGATGGCCAGCCAAAAAAAGAGATGTGTAATTTTATGCTGTTAAAATTCACAAATTACGCAAACGTCAATTTTACAATTAGTAAATTCACGACTGAGCCGCTGACGTAATAAGCCCAGTCATTGAAGACAAGGAAATGCCGAATATGGTAAATAATTCTTGTACTCACATATTGTTTTACGGTGGTAGGAGAGAGTGCCACTGAGTGCCATGGACTACATAATGAAAATCCTGACCAGTGTGGGGGTGTGAGGGTTGGATGCGTTTGAAGATCACTTTTATACGTTTTTCTTGAATAAGTCGGATATCGCGGTCTCTAGCGAAAATGCACTCCAGTACAAAAAGCTACATTAAATTTCCTACAAAAAAGGTCCAATTTCCCTAGACTAACAGTTTTTCGCGTAGAGAGGAAGAGAATATGAAAAATTCGTGAGGTACGCATCCGCTGTATCTCAGGTGGCTTTTGTACAGCAATTTTAAGTTGTTTTCAGACTTTATAGACCACAAGCATTCTGTAAAAAAATTTCTTTTCGACTTCTTCTGCGCCACTGCGGTACGCTTTAAAGCGCTATTAGCTATTGTTATCTAATAAATTAACAATATATGCCGCAGTAGTTTCCAGTTTATATCTTGCATTATTGTTTGTAGCAGGAAGAGTGTTGCTGTAGATTGCTAGTATATAAGGCGCGTTCAAAAAATTCCGGAACTTTCGTAATTTCGCGCCAGTGGTGTGTTATAGCGAAATGCAGTTGGTATTCATGCATACATCTGTATTTAACGTGTAACTGCTGGGAGTTTCATTGTTGTATGTCTGTTAATTATTGTTCAGTTCTGTACTGAATAGAACGTTGTGTAGCACAATTTACGAATTTCGGAATGGCAGAGTTAGTGGAGTAACACGCCTGCATTAAATTTTGCTTGAAGGTCAAGAGAATCTTTACAGAGACACACCAAATGATGCAGAAAGCCTACGGCTTTGATTGCTTAAGCTGTTACTCGGTGTTACGAATGGTTCACACGGTTTAAGAATGGCCGGACGGAAGTTAAAGATGACCCTCGTTCAGGACGTCCTTCGACGTCTACCGACGACGCTCATGTGAGGAAATTCAACAGAACTGTGTGTGACAATCGAAGACTGACTGTCCGGGAGACTGCAGAATGTAACATTTCAGTTGCATCATGTCATAAAATCCTGACACAGCATCTTGTAATGCATCTTGTTGCCTCCAAGTTCGTCCCACAGCTCATGAGTCAGGACCAGAAAGACGTTCGCCTCGCAATCTGTGAAGATCTTATGGATCGCGCAAATAAAAACGAGACGATCCTTAAGAGATTCACAGCCGGTGATGAGACGTGTGTCTACGGTTATGATGTTGAGACCAAGGTTCAGTCTTCACAATGGGTCAGGAAAAATTCTCCAAGACAAAAAAAGTTCGTCAGGTCAGGACAAACGTTAAAGCTATACTGATAGTTTTCTTTGACTTTGGAAGATTTGTTCATCAGTTCGTGCCACAGGGACAAACTGTTAATCAATGGTACTATCGTGAGGTGCTGCGACGCTTGCGATAAAATATGAGAAGGAAACGGCCTGAAATGTGGTGAGGCAATTCGTGGCTCACGCATCCGTACATTCATCTCTGTTGGTGCGTGACTATTGCACAAAAAAAAGGAAATCACTGTGCTGTCTCACTCTCCGTATTCTCCAGAGCTGGCTCCGGCGGGCTTCTTTATTTCCAAAGTTGAAGACCCCTTTGAAAGGACGGAGATTTGGAACGATAGACGAGGTAATAGAAAATTCGCAGACGGCGCTTCGCACGATCCAGCAAGAGGCGTACCAAGACTGCTTCCGGAAATGGAAATGTCGTTAGGAGAGGTGTATCAATTGTGGAGGAGAGTATTTCGAAGGATACCATACACAATAAGTAAAAAAAGATAAGTGTAGAAAAATTTTTTATGAACTAAGTTCCGGAATTTTTAAACAGACCTCGTAGACATAATCATCATTCACCAGGGACGCAATATATTGTGTGTAATTAATTATTTTCCGTAGTACTCCGTATTATAAAAGTTCACAACAGGCCACTGACGTGGAAAACTGTTTGCATGACTGGGACTTGAGCTCGGGAGAGCAGTTGCCAGCGAAAGGCAAAGGTCCCAGGTTCGAGACTCGGTACCCAGCATACGGTTTAAATCTTTCTGGAAGTTTCATGTGAGATCACACCATCCCCCAGGCTGCGGCTAAGCCATGTCTCCTAAAATATACTTTCTTCCAGAGTCCTATACAACCAAGTTTCGCAGAACTTCTATGAAGCTTGGGAATTGGGGGATGAGATACTGGCCGGAGTAAGGCTATGAGAACAGATCGTTAGTCACGGATTTGCCTTCAAATGGCAAAAACCTGTGTTCGAATCCCGGTCTGACACAAACGATTCTAATATAATGGGAAAGTTCTACCACACTGTTCAGAGTTCGTTTCATTATATTGCTTGGAAGCTGTGACTGTTTTTTTTTTTGGAGTCCATGTTGAACAAGATAATTTACCTATGATCCCGTACAGATTTCACCTCCTCGCTTTTAGAAACTAACACCATTATGCTTTCAGAAAACTGTGAAGCCAACATTGGCTGAGAATTAACGCAATGTGCATGATTTTGTGGTTGTTTCCAACGTATCTACAAAGAAATATACGTAGAATTCTAGAGGAGCACGTCCAATCCGAAATCTGTTTTCTGTGCTGATAAAATGATTGTTGAGTAAAGATCTTCTCTGTTTAAATTGTTAGAATGTTCCTTCTTACCCCCAGCTCTGTTATTCGACTTTAGAAGTGCGTCCTATTGCTCCAGTATTGTGTCAAATTCTCATGCAGGTCTGCAGACTAGTCTGTTACACGTCGCTTGATTGCCGTTTGCGAATCCAAGCGCTTGCCGCTCTCGTCGAAAAGACAGGTAGTTTTCCCGCCCTTTTCTCTTATAAATAGAAATGATGGTGTTTTCTCCATATTTGTGTTACTCTAAATTTTCTTCCTCGGCGTCTTATGTTAGCTTCCAAAAAATGGCTCTAAGCACTATGGGACATCATATCTGAGGTCATCAGTCCCATAGGCTTAGAACTACTTAAACCTAACTAACCTAAGGACATCACACACATCCATGCCCGAGGCAGGATTCGAACCTGCGACCGTAGCAGCCGAGTGGTTACGGACTGAAGCTGTTAGCTTTCATAGCTACCCTCTTGCCAGGCACTTAAATGTGACTTGCAGAGTATCCATGTAGATGTAGATCCTATTATCCTAAGTATATTCTGAGAAACCTGAAATACAGGGTGTCCCACTCAAACCTCCCTGATTTCAATGACCCAGGGGAGAAAAACCACAGTAGATACGACAATGAAAACTGCTCCACATTGTAGAGCATCTCAAAGAATTTATATTTCCGCATCAGAAGTGCCAAGTATCATCGCAGCTTTGGCGAATGAAGTGAAAATGGCGACTCCACAGCAGTGTACGTAAGCAGTAGCGTGGCTTGCAGAAACAAAATCGCCAATTACTGTGCAAAGAAATTATCGTCATGTGTATGAATGTTATCCACCTCGTTTGAAAACAATTAAGAAGTGGTAAAGGAAGTTTCTGGCAACAAGAAGTGTTCTGAAACATTCTGGCGGTGCATGTTAACGGAGTTTCAGATGAGTCAGTGGAGGACATCAGACAAACGTTTCTCAGAAGCCCACATAAGTTAATTCGTCAAATATCTAGGTAACTTGATGTAACTCGATCAACATTGCATCGTGTAGTTCACGAGCGTCTTCTTATGTGTGCTTACAAAGTGCAAATTCTGCAACATCTGACGCCGAACGACAAACCACGCCGACAACAATTTGCTGAGGATATGCTGCAGCGTATTGATACGGATGCTAGCTTCCTGGAAAGATGTTTATTCTCAGATGAAGCAACCTGTTATCTATCAGAAAGGGTTAATTGGCATAATGTTCGGATTTGGGGTTCGTAAAACCCGCACCTTGTCATTGAACATGTTTGTGATAGCCGCACATTAAACGTCTGGTGCGGGCTAATGCATGATAGAAATGTTGGACCGTTCTTCTTTGCAGAACAAACAGTGAATGGGTCAGTGTATCTGGACATGTTGGAGCAGTTTGTGTACCCTCAGATACAAGACTTGCAAACCCAACATCATTTTCCAACAAGATGGAGCTCCGCCGCATTTGTCAACGGTTGTTCACATGTTCCTGGATAGGAAATTTCCCAATCGTTGGATCGGACGCGGCGTACCCAATTCCTGGCCACCACGTTCACCTGACATTGCACCGCTTGATTTATTCATGTGGGGATTCGTGAGGCACTGCGTGTATGCAACCAAAGTGGACGATATCCCTACGTTGCGACATGGTATAAATAATGCGATTGCAACAATAACATAGGAAATATTACGAAGAACTGGGTAAGAAATTGAATATAGACTCGATATTCTTCGTACTACAAATGGTTCACATGTAGAGGTGTATTGATGATAAATAAAGAAAGTATCTGAGATGCTCTACAATGTGGTGCATGTTTCATTCTATCTACTGTGTTTTTTTTTCTGGGTCTTTGAAATCAGGGAGGTTTGAGTGGGACACCCTGTAATGTTCTATCGTAAATCTGTTCCATTGGCCTTTTCCTTAACGTACAGAATTATAGTTTTCATCAGTCTCGGCTGAACACTTTACATCTACCAGACTATTCATTTGTGTATCCCGACTGCCACAGAAGTCAAATTATCCACGTGCTTGCCTCAGCGCCGCTACCCTAAAAATTGCAGCGTTTGTGTTCCGAACTTCTTGTCCGCGGGTCGTTTTCTAGGAGTTATTTTTCACTAAGTTATTTTTCCGTCCGTAAAGCTTGTTAAATTGGGGCCTGGTTGCATAAAATCTCTCAAGAGTGTTCCCAAGGGCTCTCCCTTACAGTTGGGGCTCACTTTGAAACCAGAGATCCACCATACTCAAACAATCGGTTACAACCTGAAACTCCTGGTAGCATTTAAAGGAAGGGCCTTGATCCTCTTTCCTCGGCGCACAGTTAAACTCTCTGCCAAGTATTCTGTGGTACAGTCATTCGCTAGGACAACTAGGATCTGTTACAGCTGCCTTTCGCTCAATCTATGGCTCGTTCCCAAAGGCACATAGATGTTCATTAAAAACAGCTGCACTGCAATACCTCAACCACTTTCTAGCAAAGTCGCGGCGTTATAAGTAACGTCTCCTTCTATTTACATGAAGTGTCTATTTGCAGGTCAGAATTAATATTAAAAATCACATCAAAGCTGGGTATATTATCTATCTTTGTAGTGATTATTGAAAGTTCTCTTCAAATAACAAAAATTTGAGTGACGTACTCTGTATCGAATAATAAGAGGTGTGTAGAAATAATTATGAATCGTAATATAAAATTGAACTGCTCGTGATGTTAAGGCAAGTCTTTAATACTGGTAAAGTGGATAATCTGACTGCAAAAATTCTGAACAGTATAAACTGCCTGAATAACGAACTTTGACAGAAAACCTACGATAATTAGTTTTGAAAACTGATTCCATATCCAAGAACTAAGACTGATACACAGCACAGAAAAACGTAACTGTCTCTGAAAAACATACGTTGGCCGTGACTGAATAAAACAAATCAAAATATTTAGTCCTTACCTCTATCCTGCTCAAATCTGGATAACACGTTGTAGCACTAGCCTGTCTTGCGTCTCATCATGCTAAAGTTGCAAATTCCTATATCTACACAGAGACACTCGTGAGGTGCAATGAGTTCTCTGTTAGTAGCAAATCGAAGTACTGTGGGAACACCACTTGGTTTCTTTTCTACTAAAAAACCGTGATCAAAAAAAATTGTAAGAGAAAGGTACGTGAAAATGGCGATGTAGTAATAAAAGAGTGACTTCAAAAAGTTACCTTATACTTCGTGTTCGCTAAATAAAAGATTCCATTACACTTCCTCGTTCTCAGATCAGTTACCATTACATAATCATCTTAATTAAACACATCCATAAATTGATACTTTACATTTTAAACATAACATTACAACTGCTTCCTTACTTCAGCACAACTAACAACTATCTGCTACTGTGCCTACGAAAACTAAAGATGATAACCTAACCCTTCAATACAGTTTACGACATCGCTGCTAGCTCACATGTAACAGCTCGAGAGCAAAGATATGACATTAATGTACAATCGATTAGTACTCAAATGACACCTATAATTATTTCCTGAAATAAAAACACATCGAGAGTGGTAATGTAGTGTCGGCAGACTTGCCAACACTACGCACACTAATTGAAAGAGGCGGCCAAGATGCACGCGCTAACTCACGAAGGATGGAGTGAGGTCTGAAACAGGAGACTTAATGAATGTGATAAAGAAAATACGTATCTTTGGAATATACTTAACTTTTAATACATCCTTGTATACATCGTTCTTGATGAGACATCTGGAGATTGTGGCGATACAAGTGACTCTTTATATACAAGCTATTTAAGGCTAATGGCGCCTTGCTAAGTCGTAGCCATTAACTTAGCTGAAGGCTATTCTAACTGTCTCTCGGCAAATGAGAGAAATGGCTTCGTCCGTATAGTCGCTAGCAACGTCGTCGTACAAGTGGGGCGAGTTCTCGTACGTCTCTCGAGACCTGCCGTGTGGTGGCGCTCGGTCTGCGATCACCCAGTGGCGACACGCGGGTCCGACATGTACTAATGGACCGCGGCCGATTTAAGCTACCACCTAGCAAGTGTGGTGTCTGGCAGTGACACCACAGGTAACTTATTTAAAGGCTTGCAGTTTTAAAGATATGAAACTGATAGTTGCAATATCGTAATGTTGCATCAGCTATTAACTATCAATATCTCATATCATCCTCCCAAACTGAATGTGTCTCCATACTTAGAGTATCTATCATTTGTAATTGTTATTGAAAATGAGAATACTCAATCTAGGTCTTGCAACAAGTATGTGCAAACCATTCTCATACTAAACTTGCATCAGAAAAATTCTTTTCTTGTTCTCAAATCGTGCACAGTGGTGTTTTTTTTCCTTGTGAGTTTTGTATACGCTTTCCCAGAAATGCTGCTACAAACTTCGAGGGTTTGTAAGGACGTCTTGAGGAACAAATTGAGGATAGGAACCCCTATTCGGAGACGTGATCCAACGACGCTACAGAGCGTCGAAGTTGTAGGCGCCGACGTCCGCGACTAGGCCATCGCTTCGCCAGCAAACGTGGTTTTGTTCGCTGACAGATTGTAGGCGAAAGCCTGTCAGTGATGTTTGTTATTCATTGATGGCGACTGATTGCCAGAACAGCCAGCGGAGAAGATGGAGCTAGCTGCTGCATTCGTATGAATGTGATGCTCTGTTGCCCTGGCGGATGTCGATTTCGAACACAGGTTTCAATATACTGTTTATTTTTCTCCTGGAACCTTCTAACATCTCCAATGTTTTTCGATATGCAGCAGAAAATTCATGGGAGTAGGAGTTCATTTAACTTACTGGATGGAAGTCACAGGGTCTGCTGCAATTAGCTGGTGAGATTCCTACACTGGCAGAAACAGGTGAGTCTCAGAAATTGAAGTCAGAAAACACTTGCAGACCGACTATCAATCAGGACACTTGCTGCTGGTTAATGGAAGAGTCAAGACCTGCGGCCAGGCAGACGTGAATTAGTGGTGTACCTGGTGGATGTTTCGAAATTAGTACGGAGTACAGAAAGCAAGCAGGACACAAAGTTTTCAGGAGTTAACTGCTGCTGTCTTCCACATTCACGCTGTATAAGAGTTGTAAGAATCAGCTGACAATGCTACCGCCGAATTGAGGGGGACGCGAGGGAAGTTAACTGTTATCAGTGCCTAAATGCACAGTTTTAACGTTTGCACCCAGCTAGTTGCTCCCACCTTTCACTTTGGCGTTTCTAGTGGTGTTCATACTTATTTTTGTTTAAGCCACTAACCATTTTTGCTGTCATTGAGCGTGTCAGCGTATTACGGTTTTATCTTGTCCGCCCACTGGTGCCAAGGTTAGATTTCATACATACAATCCCACGTTCATTTACTGAATGTTCACACACATATCTCAGTGTGCAATTCGTATGGCGACACTTTATGGTAATAAAACAAATCATTACAGTAATCTATCTTGTAGATAGATGAGCCTGCAACCCTCTGATGCAGTTAGGCAACTTTTTTTTATTGAGCATATTTGAACCCGAAAATTGAAGACGAGTAGCTTAATAATAAAAGGACATCAAGAATTTCAGCTAATAATTTGCTTGCGCCTTATTAATTTGTGCTTCTTTAATGGAAGGGTTGGTGAGTAAAAGTCCATCGTTGTCCTGAGTTTTGTCGTTGCAATTTTAAGGGAATATTTTTAAGTATTTATGTTTTATTAGGATTTTATTGTGTTTAGTGGTGTATAGGTTAGGAATGTGGTTATGAAGGGAAGTTTTTAAATTTTTGTGTCAGTATTTGGGTATGCGAAGACTAACTTGTGCAAGTGCACGTAGTTTAGAGGAACTGAGTATAACTGATAGGGAAGAAGAAGGTCTGTCTGTATCTGTAAACCTTGAACTTAATATGTAGATTGAACAATGCAGTTCATACAGTTCTGAGATGAGAAAAATTCGTGAGGGTAATTTGAAGTAATCATTAACGAAAGATAGAGATTTAAACAATTTGCAGAATAACAGAGAACTTGATTATTCCAGGCAACGGAGGATACCGTAGCCGCTGGTTGTGAGAACATGATCAGAGTGACTCTGATCATACATCAAGCTCTTCTTCACCGCTGACTTTTGATTTACGGTCTTTCTTAACCGAAATGGCATTAACGAACAAGCGTCAGAATGAGAGAAACTGCCAGCGAAGTAAAAGAGCATAAGAACGTTACGAAATGGCAGAAGAATAAGATTTCTGATGAGCGATACTATAAGTCAGAAGAATGTTTCAAGAAGACAGACGAAAATTCCAGAAAGCAAGACGATAAGAATGATACGCGTTCCAAAAATATTGAAGACCAGTTCAAGGAACATAGCGATCATTTTAAGAGGTTGGGATAGCAGTTAGGTCACGTACAAATGGACAAGTTACACAAAAGATCGGGAAAGGAGGTAAGAAATCCGAAGAGAAGACGAAACAAATCATTGAGGAACAAATCACTAATTACGAAAATAAATTAGGCGCGGCGACAGAGGAGGTGAAGGGCGCATGAATTACCAAAGGACGTTGATGGCATTACATAGTGGAAAGACAAAGTCATGGACTATGTTTCTCGAGTCAAGAAACAGATAAGGGAATTGTAATTATGTAATGACGCGGGTTCGGATACCATCTCTCCTGTAAACTTGAAAGACAAAAAGGAAGTAACAGTGCTATTTTAATTTAAAGAAATACCAGGAGATGTCAACCGTCGCGGTCTGAAGTGCAAATGGAATTGTTTAAAGAGAAACAGCATAATAATGGATAAGCAAACAGAATGTGGATCGGGGAGATGTTGATGAGCAAAGAAGACAGGCGCAAGTAAGAGGAGGAAGTACAAAATTAACAGACAGTCATATACGTGGCTGCCCCGTACCGCCACACGTGAATGTACAATCAGCTGCATTGATAGGAACGAATTATCAGTACCTTGACGACGAAGAAATAAGAAAACACTTTTCTTCTGTTCAGAAGTACGCGCTGTTTCCTTACAGATCGAACAGTCTGCTTCCGAAAGTTTGGATCAGATAGTTCCTGGATGAACTTTCGAGGGCTTGGTCTGCAGGTTATAAAATCAAATTCATTTGCGCACGTCTGCGAGAAGAGGCAGCTGGAAACATGCGACTGATCGGGACTTGGAGGAGTTTAAATAGGCGTTTCCGTACGAATTTTGGGTGCAAGACATACATGGGCGAATTAAACTAGGCATTTTCATCATGGAGCCTTACGCAGAATTGCAGTTTCCAAGTCCAGCGTGATATTTTAAGGAAATGATCAAAAGAAACCAGGTCCTCGACACATAATTTGAACAGAATGACCTACGACGGATCTGTCTAACAAAATTACCCAACAGTATTCAGAAAGATAGGTAATACGTTATCTGATCGTAGTACGAACGATACACGTGCATTTTTGTGTGTACTGGATAGGCTTGGCTATGCTCGTGTAATCGAAGTCAGAGAAACAGTGCACTTTGTACAAACGCGCTATCGGCCGTCACTGTATGGACCACCGAAAGCGAACTGGCGAGCCAGGCACCTACCCCGCAAAAACTGTAACAGGTGGAACTGAAACGGTCCTCGGGGTTCATGAGTACAGTAACATTGGGAGATGATAGATGAAATTACGGAGGACGCGATGAAGAGAGGGTGGTGAAATTGCAGACGTAGAGATCAGCGAAGAAATCCATGAGGAAATGACGAACAAAGATACATGAGAAGAGGCTGACTAGCTGCCGAGACTCCAACTTCGTCACTAGACGGAATTCAACTGTCACAAGCCTCATTTGTCAATTATAAGCATTTAAAGAAGAAACTATCGATAGGTGTCATTCTGTTTGACCACAGAACGAAAGACATTGTGTACCCAGTGCATGGTGTGACTGTGGGATATGTAACAGTACCACGCATTTTGGATCTAGGTAGCCAACGCTCGGTAACTGAGAAGGATGTATACGAAATGTCTGTCAAGTATAGAAAGTGGCAGATGTTTTGGATGCAAGGGATCCGAGTAGGCAGCACAGTACACAGCCAGTTTGCTAAAGTAGAGCAGCAGGTCAGAGACATCATGTGTCAGTCACACAAGCTTAGCGCAAATTTTTTGGTAATATGGAATCCAATTGTAAAGGCGAATCTGTCTTTACGCAAGTTCTACAAGGGAGTGTTGTACCTGAAACACACGTATGCGCTAGTGCACTCAGACGGGAAAGAATTAATGTTAACTTTCAAGAACAATCAGGACGACCCGTGCAGCGAGATCTTTGAAGTGCTAAGCGTGACATTGACAAGTGAAGGAAGTAGATTGCTACGAAACGAAAGCATTGGATTAATGGAAATAGGCGAAAAAGAATTAGTAAAGGGAGGAGAAAGATTGAGCCACCTGTTTCAGCAAGAGTTCACAAGACAGAGGCGATGAATGAACCAGTCAAGGAAGATAATAGGCATCTTGTGCGTATGACGAGGAATGGGAAAACGTTTGGTCTAGTGAGCCAGAGAATAAAGAAATTAAGTATAAATACTTTGAATGCAATACGCTATCTGAGGCATGGAAAACCTTTGATGTCTTTTTTCCACGCAAAAGAGTGGATAGAGGCGATATTGCAATTACCAGAAGAATTCGACTATGGCAGTAGAGCTGAATTTGATGTGTAAACGAAAAACTAAGGATTAAGCCACAGGGTAGAACAGAGAAGAAAGCAGAAGAGTTACTGAAGAGAGATGACGAGAATGAGCCATGGGTCACACTTTCAACATCAAAGATGAAAATAGTCGTTAGGCACTGAAAATACGATAGATTAGGTTAGGAATTAGTTAATAATAAGAAACTGAACATATATGTGTATGCAGAAGATAAACGTTTGCTTTGAAACGAACAATGAGAGGCATGCAAAACCACAGACCGCAACGAAAAAATGCTTCAAATGGCTCTGAGCACTATGGGACTTAACATCTGAGGTCATCAGTCCCCTAGAACTTAGAACTACTTAAACCTAACTAACCTAAGGACATCACACACATCCATGCCCGAGGCAGGATTCGAACCTGCGATCGTAGCGGTCGCGCGGTTCCAGACTGAAGCGCCTAGAACCATTCGGTCACAGCGGCCGGCGACCGCAACGAAAAGAAGTGAGTTCCCAGATGACGATGTGTTGGTGCTCAAGAGAAGAAAGAGCTCTTACGAGAGTGCATTTATAAACCATAAATCCTTTTACGTTTACTGTGGATCATACAGAAAAAAGAAAGTTATATCACGCTGAGAACCTTAGAAATCACAAATCGAGTGGTTGATTGCACATTTCACACCTTAAGAGATTTGTTGAATAGATATTGTTAGAGAGAACTAACATACACTTTCATAACCATGGGTGAGTGTACAAGGAAGAAGACAGGAGACGAATTGCTCGTGAAGGACTTTCCGATAGGGTTTAAACTGTTGAGGCAGTATTGGAAGATAACAATAACGAGTGCATTGGACGAGACGTTGGATAAGTTTGCTCTATGAGGTTGGTTCGCGTGTTTTGGTTGATATTTGACGCCAGCAGTGAGATGCACCGAGCAGTAATTACCAGTAGCGGTGGTGTGCTGGGGCTGTTATGATTTGCCGGATTATATGGAGCCCCAAGTTACTAAGGACTTTTTTTTTTTTGAATTGTGATTAAAGATGCTAGCAGCGTGAGACACTGAGCGGTTGTGTAGGGAAGGATAAATTACTATCAAGCCACATGACAAATAAAGATACGTCAGTCCAAGCATCGAGGATGCAGGATTTATTTATGTACTTTTATGTGCACTGCACGCAGGGATGATATTGGCTACTGGTAGAAGTCCACTACTGTGGTTGTTAAGAGTTTTACAGCAAGAAGAATACGACCCATGTATGCTATGATTTTGCGAAGAACATTCTAAAAACGAAGGTGATGATGTCACATGTGCAGCTATGGTAATTAGGTTATGCAATTTTTTTTACAATTGCAATGGATACCAAGATAAAGTACTTTCTCTTTTCTTATATTATCAAACATATTTTACACTGGAGTATCTTTTTGAGAGAGAGGGAAACCCAAGCCGATATTTAGGGAGTATGTCAGCGTACGCTACCTTTGCAGTAGCTAGCTGAATGACGTGACAGTAATTTATGTTTAGTGGATGCTCAAATATGTAGAGAGGATTCCATTTAGCGTCTTTTGATACCTCAGAAAATTAAAATCACGGTTGCATACGATCTTCATTAACTGCATGTCCACTGACTGTCAATAAAAAACTAATTTATCATCTTTTTTCCAGTGAACCTTATAGACAAGAATTTACAAAAGTTTCACTGACGTAAATTTATGTTTATATTTTGTTTTAAACATCTTGATCATGTTCTAAGTGGTCCAGGAGCATGAAATCAAATGTTTCACTATTGAAAGCCATTGAGACCACTAATGTTGTAAACATTCCATAAATATTTCTTCTAACTTTTGAACGCCCAGAGTCACAGTATTTATTTAATTTTTCGGTTTTTAGACCGAAGAGCCGTAACTGGAAGTGATATTAAACAAGAATGTTGAATGCAATGGTGTTTCAATGAGTATGGCTATTGTATGTAATACTTTTTATGTAAATTTTATTTCTGTATGTCTAATATACTCATGTGACACTGTCCGAGAGCTTTACGAGTGACACGAACATACATGAAAAATATACCAAGTGAAATTTGCGCCCAACCATAAATCTCAAATTTGCACCCGGCGTACTTGGAAACTACCTGCTCCCTACGTCACGGTCTCCCTGCGCCCCGAGTCGTCGCTCAACTGTTTCCTGCGCCCCGTGTGTGGTTGCTAAGCGAACCTGTCAGAGCGTAGTCGAATCCGCCGTGTAAGTGACCAACGTAACCGAAATATCTTACTGCAGGAAAAAAAGCAAGAACGCTACCTGACGTTCTGCGATATTCCTCTTGCACACCGATATGGCATTGTTTCTATTTGTTTTCATGTTTATAACCTGTTTTTTCCTTCTTTTATGATGCATATTCTATCTTACTATGAAACATCGTTATGCTTTATAACCTTAAAAAATTTGATTCTTTGTTACGTAAGTTACGATGATTAATGGAAATAGGCGAAAAAGGATAAGTAACAGGAGGAAGGAGGACTTTTGAAGTGAATCGTATTTTATATACATTTTTATAATACTACTGTATCTTCCAGTTTTTCTAGATTTCCGAAAAGCATTTGACTCACTACTACATCTACGCTTATTATCAAAAATAAGATCACATAAGATATCAATAAAAACTTGTGACTAGATTGAGGATTTCTTGGTAGTGTGAACGCATCAAGTTACCTTGGATGGAGGGCCATCAACAGATGTAACTTCAAGCGTGCCACAAGGAAGTGTGTTGTTAATGATGTATATTAATGACGTTGCGCACATTACTTTAGCAACCTCAGACTTTTCTCCAATGATGTAGTTATCTATAATGAGGTTCTATCTCAAAAAATCTGCATAAATATTCAGTCAAACATTGATAAGATTTCAAAGTACAGCAAAAATCGACAACTTGCTTTAAATGTTTAGAAATGTAACACTGTGCAGTATAGAAAGTGAAAAAACTTACATTCTTTGATTATAATTGAGAGCTGGTATCTCAGGATGGCGCATTATAAGGCTAAGATTGTGGATGGGGACGTAACCAGTTACTCTCGGTTGCACAGCAATTACGTAAACTTAACTTAAAGAAGTTAAAATTTTAAAACAATCTCTTAAAAACTCACAATTGACTGTATGACGGCTGAAGGCCTTATGACAGAAAAAAAAATCCACAATTTTAGGGCCGAAGGCCGCTAACAATAACCTCAATCAACAAACAGCTGAAGGCCTGAATTAGAACTCAGAAGAACAATTCCAAATAGCACATAAGATATCAATAAAAACTTGTGACTAGATTGAGGATTTCTTGGTAGTGTGAACGCATCAAGTTACCTTGGATGGAGGGCCATCAACAGATGTAACTTCAAGCGTGCCACAAGGAAGTGTGTTGTTAATGATGTATATTAATGACGTTGCGCACATTACTTTAGCAACCTCAGACTTTTCTCCAATGATGTAGTTATCTATAATGAGGTTCTATCTCAAAAAATCTGCATAAATATTCAGTCAAACATTGATAAGATTTCAAAGTACAGCAAAAATCGACAACTTGCTTTAAATGTTTAGAAATGTAACACTGTGCAGTATAGAAAGTGAAAAAACTTACATTCTTTGATTATAATTGAGAGCTGGTATCTCAGGATGGCGCATTATAAGGCTAAGATTGTGGATGGGGACGTAACCAGTTACTCTCGGTTGCACAGCAATTACGTAAACTTAACTTAAAGAAGTTAAAATTTTAAAACAATCTCTTAAAAACTCACAATTGACTGTATGACGGCTGAAGGCCTTATGACAGAAAAAAAAATCCACAATTTTAGGGCCGAAGGCCGCTAACAATAACCTCAATCAACAAACAGCTGAAGGCCTGAATTAGAACTCAGAAGAACAATTCCAAATAGCACATATTAAGACAAATACTTCGTTTTAAAACAAACTGTAACACGACTGAAAGCCTTATTATAAAAGAAATGAAATTATCACTCGGCTGAAGGTCACAAACAATTTCAAATAACAAACGGCTGAAGGCCTGAATTAGAAGTCAGGAAAACAATTCCAAACAGCACTTTTAAAATAAATCCCTTGCTTTTAAAACAAGTTTGCTTAAAAAACTTCCTGTAGCACGGCTGAAGGCCTTATCACCAAACAAGTGAAATTTATGCTCGGCTGAAGGCCACACCAACAATAATCAGAAAATTACAAAAAATGTACAAATGTGTGTGAAATCTTATGGGACTTAACTGCTAAGGTCATCAGTCCCTAAGCTTACACACTACTTAAGCTAAATTATCCTAAGGACAAACACACACAGCCATGTCCAAGGGAGGACTCGAACCTCTGCCAGGACCAGCCGCACAGTCCAGGACTGCAGCGCCTTAGACCGCTCGAGAAAATTACAAATATCCTTAAAACAAACACCACAGTCGAAGAAATCAGGACAAGCGGTTCTCAACAAGTGTTCCAAGTGTCGGCCTGGGGTGGTAACTCAAATATAAGGTAAGGTGAGAAAGGCAGCCAAGAGTTGTACTCACATAACGAGATGGCAACTCAAACTAGGGGCAGCTTAAGCGCCGACCGACCGACTAACCAATCCGCCTATCGTCCGATCACCGGTACAACGATGGAATATTTTTAGGCAAAGGCGAAGAGACAGACAGCTCTACGTCTACAGAAGACACGCAAGGACGAAGGAAACTCTAGAACCAAGGTAGACCTCCCAAAAAATATGCACAGTACAATACAAGATGCTGTCGAACTACATGAAGTGTCGGACAGCATCAACGCGATGAGGAAAGGTACACTGCCAGGGAAGTACGCTAACCTCAAGGCAGGTAACTGGGGCGCTAGCAGCCAAAAAGCAGAAAATGCCACTGGTTGCACTTCACTAATAAGAATAGTACTAAATTCAATGATGAATAAAAAATAGAGAAAGACGGCTGCAATATTTCACCGCCTCGAAACACTTCACTCATTGCCCCCAGGCTCAGTGGCCCTGGGATCAACAACCCGCCGACCAAGGGCGAGATCTCAGAATAGTCGAGGTTGCATTGGCAGTTAACTCTTCACTCAGCTTAAACGTCCAGGGTTCGGTGTGCAACGAAGTCGTCGCTCTCGCAGCTACCCCTCCCCGATCCGGCAGTGGCAGCACGCCGCCAGCGGCCACAGCTTGCCCCCCGCGCTGCACGGACCTGCTCGCTGCTGCCCCCCCCCCCGCGCTGCACGGACCTGCTCGCTGCTGCGCCCCCCCCCCCGCGCTGCACGGACCTGCTCGCTGCTGCGCCCCCACCCGCGCTGCACGGACCTGCTCGCTGCTGCGCCCCCAACCCACCTGATGTCCGTTGTCATCTCTCTCCAAATCCACGACGCAGACAGCATTAAAATAACTGCTCATTCAAAACCACAAAATACACTCCTCGAAATGGAAAAAAGAACACATTGACACCGGTGTGTCAGACCCATCATACTTGCTCCGGACACTGCGAGAGGGCTGTACAAGCAATGATCACACGCACGGCACAGCGGACACACCAGGAACCGCGGTTTGGCCGTCGAATGGCGCTAGCTGCGCAGCATTTGTGCACCGCCGCCGTCAGTGTCAGCCAGTTTGCCGTGGCATACGGAGCTCCATCGCAGTCTTTAACACTGGTAGCATGCCGCGACAGCGTGGACGTGAACCGTATGTGCAGTTGACGGACTTTGAGCGAGGGCGTATAGTGGGCATGCGGGAGGCCGGGTGGACGTACCGCCGAATTGCTCAACACGTGGGGCGTGAGGTCTCCACAGTACATCGATGTTGTCGCCAGTGGTCGGCGGAAGGTGCACGTGCCCGTCGACCTGGGACCGGACCGCAGCGACGCACGGATGCACGCCAAGACCGTACGATACTACGCAGTGCCGTAGGGGACCGCACCGCCACTTCCCAGCAAATTAGGGACACTGTTGCTCCTGGGGTATCGGCGAGGACCATGAAGCTGGGCTACGGTCCCGCACACCGTTAGGCCGTCTTCCGCTCACGCCCCAACATCGTGCAGCCCGCCTCCAGTGGTGTCGCGACAGGCGTGAATGGAGGGACGAATGGAGACGTGTCGTCTTCAGCGATGAGAGTCGCTTCTGCCTTGGTGCCAATGATGGTCGTATGCGTGTTTGGCGCCGTGCAGGTGAGCGCCACAATCAGGACTGCATACGACCGAGGCACACAGGGCCAACACCCGGCATCATGGTGTGGGGAGCGATCTCCTACACTGGCCGTACACCACTGGTGATCGTCGAGGGGACACTGAATAGTGCACGGTACATCCAAACCGTCATCGAACCCATCGTTCTACCATTCCTAGACCGGCAAGGTAACTTGCTGTTCCAACAGGACAATGCACGTCCGCATGTATCCCGTGCCACCCAACGTGCTCTAGAAGGTGTAAGTCAACTACCCTGGCCAGCAAGATCTCCGGATCTGTCCCCCCTTGAGCATGTTTGGGACTGGATGAAGCGTCGTCTCACGCGGTCTGCACGTCCAGCACGAACGCTGGTCCAACTGAGGCGCCAGGTGGAAATGGCATGGCAAGCCGTTCCACAGGACTACATCCAGCATCTGTACGATCGTCTCCATGGGAGAATAGCAGCCTGCATTGCTGCGAAAGGTGGATATACACTGTACTAGTGCCGACATTGTGCATGCTCTGTTGCCTGTGTCTATGTGCCTGTGGTTCTGTCAGTGTGATCACGTGATGTATCTGACCCCAGGAATGTGTCAATAAAGTTTCCCCTTCCTGGGACAATGAATTCACGGTGTTCTTATTTCAATTTCCAGGAGTGTACATACCCAACTCACAATACTAAAACCAGTCACTGTGAAACAAAACGCCTGACCAAACGACCAACCAACGGTCGTTCCCACTCAAGTCACGCACAGGATAGATCCCAGTATAAATCGTCGACTGACAACTTATTGCTATGAGGGCACTTCGACGGGCGAAGACACACACATACAGGTGGAAGTTGCACTACTCGAATATCACGGTCCATTCAACTAAAACTCGCTGAATCCGGTCCTTGACGTGGTCGTGCACTCTCGCGACCACATCCTTCCGTCGGACGGTGCATCTGTGTCGCCAGCGGTCGTCCCAGCTCAACTCGCTAGAAACATGACGACGCGGAAATACTAGATGCCGCTCCAAAGATTGTACCACCGTACGAGCTATCGATAAGCGCTGCTGCTGCCACGCACGGAGAGACAAGGCGAGCAAACGTAGTGACGCCAGCGAACACACTAAGAAAACGAGACGCCACTATCGCTACTACAAGATGCCAAGCTATGAACGGCATCAACGCGAGCCGCACACGGCTCAAATATCCATGGGTAACAACTGGAATCGGACCACTCATACAAAGGAGAACACTTACAAAACACTGGAGCGACCCGGCCTAGAATATTGTTCAAGTGTGTGGAACCTGTAGCAAATTGGGAGGGGGGGGGGGGTGTTCGATGTATACAGAGAAAGGCAGCGCTGGTGGTCACAGTACTGTCGGACTCATAGGAGACTGTCTCGGAGATGTTGATGAAACTAAACTGGGAGACGCTTGAAAGAAAACTATTCGAAAAAACCCTTAGTAAGTTTTGAGAACCAGCTTTAAATGATGTATGTAGGCATACGTGTATAGAATAATACAATCCACTGCTTGTCGCTCCTCCAGAGGTCGCGATGACAATTTTAAACTAATTACAGCACGCACTGAGGCGGTTAAGGCCAGGTTCTCACTCACAGTGGTAGAAAATTCGATTTTTGTTGCGTTTTTTGAAAGGTTTATGCGTCTAGGATGTTGGGACGAAAAGGTTTTTTAATCCGTGCGTTACAAAAGTTCATTAAGCCCATTATTTGAAGCAGTGTCACGGCCGCCGCGGAACGCACCCAGCCAGAGACGTCCATATTGCTGTATGCACGCAAACTTACTCGCCTAAAAAGCTGACGAAAACCTTGTGCAGGCTGCCGAAAGCAGCATATCCAGCTCAGCCAGATCGATTTTTCTCGCCAAGAAGAATGAGGAAACTGCTCTCCAGGAACAATTCGAGTTAGAGGAAGGATTGATACAGGGTCCTGGAATTGCAGACTAAACGTAAGTAACGAAAACACTTTTTTTGGCCAAATTTTGGTCAAAATCGGCCAAAACATAATTTTTGGTCAGCCATATTGAATTCTGAAAATATAACTTCAGATTTATATTCAGCGACATCCAAATTATATATCATGTAGTGTTTATGAGAATTCAACTAAAAATACATATAAAAGTTTTTCCTAACTTTAAACAGGTTTTTCTCGAGAAAAAATGCATGCAGCTTGTAATAAAAACGGGTCAACCTATTGATTGCTACCTTTGATCCCCAAAGAAGTAATCACTTTACTTGCGAGTTTATGCCTATAATACATGAAATTTGTTAATATTAGCTATTATTTGTAAAGCAATAAAGAGTGAAACAAACGCCCAAAAATCGAACTCGAAGTTCTAGTTAGCATCATATCGTTAAATTTATTTCATTAGGCTTAGGTATAAGCTCCCATAAATTTAGTGTAGTATCGGCTAATGTTATCCATTTTTGATTTCAGATAACTGCTGAGACTCCACGCTGCACGCAGTCTGCGTACTTCAAACTCGCTGGCCCTTGATTAAGCCATAATTAAGGACGCCATTTCTTTTCATTGAAAAACTGGAATAAAGCTCGAAGTATGTCCTCAAACAATCCTTTGTCAGAATTTATCCTTCCCACAATACGATTTTCTTTTTAAAAGCAACTCGATCAAATGTGAAATAACTTGTTTGTCGCCTTGCAATGTCTTAGTTTGTGCAGTGAGAAGTCAAGTCCAAATACGAGGTTTGAAATGCATTCCGGATGTTTTAATTTTCATTCCTGCTCGTCTTTTGCCTTTATAAATTCAACAATGGGTTTTTAATCGAAAAATCATTCTAGACATACCTCTTGTCTGAACCAACGTACTTTGCTAATACATAAATTTCCTTACTCTTCGTTCATTTCCATCGAAGACTGTTACAACTGACAGTGGGGTAATACTTGCGACTACATCAAGTGCTCCATGCCTGCAAATTTAGCACAAAGTGCTTCTTGATATACAGAAAAGTGAATCCCGTCTGTAGCTCGTTGTTGGTTTTCGCTCTCTCATCGTCAACTAAATCGTTAAATTCTTTCTGCATGGTGATATAAGGCCGTTCCATAGCAAATTTGCGGTACCCGTCAATTATGAGACTTTATATTGCATAACAGGTATTGAGAACTCGTATCCCTCTCTTGTGTCACCCCATTCCATTTTAAAGGCTTGTGGCGATAAATCGCTAGACTGCCTCTTTTGTGCAAACCGTTGTGTGTGTCATCATACACAACGATATTCTGACGCGGGCTGCAGAGTGGTGACGCAACCGTTGTCCTAGGAAAGCTGGACAGGTGCAGAAATGATTAGCGAAGAAGTAAACACAACAAACAGAAGATTTATTTAACTTGTATTGCTCTAGGCGTACGAAGAATAGTGTCAAAAAGGGAGAGCATCTCTGTACTGAAGCACGAACAATGATCTCGGTTCCGCGACTTTTCCTTGGGCGCAGTTATCGCTTTATTTGATTTCGAGTCGTCATGTCCTCGGCGCAGGTACTGTCTTATGTAATTTCCAGTTTTTATAGACTTGAGGCCGACTGTTGTTCACTTTATAGCAGACCCAGCGAAATAATAAGAAAAGACTTAAAAAACAGTATTTATAAAGAAGAGACATTTAAAAACTGACTAATACACATTTTTCTCATGTATCGGTATTATAATAATTTCTGTGTAAGTTTCGAGGGCAAAGAAATATAACAAAATGATATCTAAAGAGACAACAAGATACGCTCTTTTGTTAATTTTTTAGTCGTCTTCACTTCTTCTCTTGTCTTGGTTGCGTGTAGACGGACATCTTGCGAGTGCTGGCAAATGTAAGCATATTTGTACTAATTAAGCAGATAATATATTGATTGAATATTATTTTGCACTTTTAATTTGTAAAAGGTGAGCCGGATTTCATGTCCGCCTTTCTTGAATTAACCTACATTCAAGTAATTTACAGTGCAACAATCGCAGTGGCCGATGCAGCCAACGACGCCATTACATGGCGATATTAACTTTTAAAATTTAGCGGGAGCGAAAAACTCGCCCGCTATTAACATAATATACATTTTTCTGCTCAGCCGCCCGACGCTGCAGAAAATACGTACCTTTTAGATTCTTATTTTCAGTACCATAGCCGAGAGCCAGAGCCAGGACTCCGACTACAATGCAATGGTTAACGGAGGTAATAAAAAATACTCTCGCCCGTGTGTGGGCCGCAATTGTAATTAATAACTAAAGATTTTTTGCTTTACAGTGATCTGACTAACGAGGAAATTAATATGAAAAGCTTATTCCATTGTTCAACTTAATAAGCTCATGTTTTAAGATTCAGCGAGTGCTGGCCGCGGTAGCCGAGCGTTTCTAGGCACGTCAGTCCGGAACCACGCGGCTGCTACGGTCGCAGGTTCGAATCCTGCCTCGAGCATGCGTGTGTGATGTACTTAGGTTAGTTAGGTTTAAGTAGCTCTCCCGCCCATGAACCATGGACCTTGCCGTTGGTGGGGAGGTTTGCGTGCCTCAGCGATACAGATAGCCGTACCGTAGGTGCAACCACAACGAAGGGGTATCTGTTGGGAGGCCAGACAAACGTGTGGTTCCTGAAGAGGGGCAGCAGCCTTTTCAGTAGTTGCAAGGGCTACAGTCTGGATGATTGACTGATCTGGCCTTGTAACACTAACCAAAACGGCCTTGCTGTGCTGGTACTGCGAACGGCTGAAAGCAAGGGGAAACTACAGCCGTAATTTTTCCCGAGGGCATGCAGCTTTACTGTACGGTTAAATGATGATGGCATCCTCTTGGGTAAAATATTCCGGAGGTAAAATAGTCCCCCATTCGGATCTCCGGGCGGGGACTACTCAAGAGGATGTCGTTATCAGAAGAAAGAAAACTGGCGTTCTACGGATCGGAGCGTGGAATGTCAGATCCCTTAATCGGGCAGGTGGGTTAGAAAATTTAAAAAGAGAAATGGATAGGTTAAAGTTAGATATAGTGGGAATTAGTGAAGTTCGGTGGCAGGAGGAACAAGACTTTTGGTCAGGTGAATACAGGGTTATAAATACAAAATCAAATAGGGGTAATGCAGGAGTAGGTTTCATAATGAATAAAAAAATAGGAGTGCGGGTAAGCTACTACAAACAGCATAGTGAACGCATTATTGTGGCCAAGATAGATACGAAGCCCACCCCTACCACAGTAGTACAAGTTGATATGCCAACTAGCTCTGCAGATGACGAAGAAATTGAAGAAATGTATGTCTAAATAAAATAAATTATTCAGATAGTGAAGGGAGACGAAAATTTAGTAGTCATGGGTGACTGGAATTCGTCAGTAGGAAAAGGGTGAGAAGGAAACATAGTAGGTGAATATGGATTGGGGGGAAGAAATGAAAGAGGAAGCCGCCTGTAGAATTTTGCACAGAACATGACTTAATCATAGCTAACACTTGGTTCAAGAATCATAAAAGAAGGTTGTATACATGGAAGAAGCCTGGAGAAACTAGAAGGTTTCAGATAAATTATATAATGGTAAGACAGAGATTTAGGAACCAGGTTTTAAATTGTAAGACATTTCCATGGGCAGATGTGGACTCTGACCACAATCTATTGGTTATGAACTGTAGATTAAAACTGAAGAAACTACAGAAAGGTGGTAGTTTAAGAAGATGGGACTTTGATAAACCGATAAACCAGAGGCCGTACAGTGTTTCAGGGAGAGCATAAGGGAACAATTGACAGTAATGGGGGAAAGAAATACAGTAGAAGAAGAATGGGTAGCTTTGAGGGATGAAGTAGTGAAGGCAGCAGAGGATCATGTGGGTATAAAGACGAGGGTTAGTAGAAATCCTTGGGTAACTGAAGAAATATTGAATTTAATTGATGAAAGGAGAATATATAAAAATGCAGTGAATGAAGCAGGCAAAAAGGAATACAAACGTCTCAAAAATGAGATCGACTGGAAGTGCAAAATGGCTAAGCAGGGATGGATAGAGGACAAATGTGTGGATATAGAAGCTTATCTCCCTAGGGGTAAGATAGATACTGCCTACAGGAAAATTAAAGAAACCTTTGGAGAAAAGAGAGCCACTTGTATGAATATCAAGAATTCAGATGGAAACCCAGTTCTAAGCAAAGAAGGGAAAGCAGAAAGGTGGAAGAAGTACCTAGAGGGTCTATACAAGGGCGATGTACTTGAGGACAATATTATGGAAATGGAAGAGGATGTAGATGAAGATGAAATGGGAGATCCGATACTGCGTGAAGAGTTTGACAGAGCACTGAAAGACCTGAGTCGAAACAAGGCCCCGGGAGTAGACAACATTCCATTAGAACTACTGACAGCCTTGGGAGAGTCAGTCCCGACAAAACTCTACCATCTGGTGAACAAGATGTATGAGACAGGCGAAATACCCTCAGACTTCAAGAAGAATATAATAATTCCAATCCCAAAGAAAGCAGGTGTTGACAGATGTGAAAATTACCGAACTATCAATTTAATAAGTCACGGCTGCAAAATACTAACGCGAATTCTTTACAGACGAATGGAAAAACTAGTAGAAACCAACCTCGGGGAAGATTAGTTTGGATTCCGTAGAAATATCGGAACACGTGCGGCAATACTGACCCTACGACTTATCTTAGAAGCTAGATTAAGGAAAGGCAAACCTACGTTTCTAGCATTTGTAGACTTAGAGCTTTTGACAATGTTGACTGGAATACTCTCTTTCAAATTCTAAAGGTGGCAGGGGTAAAATACAGGGAGCGAAAAGCTATTTACAATTTGTGCAGAAACCAGATGGCAGTTATAAGAGTCGAGGGACATCACAGGGAAGCAGTGGTTGGGAAGGGCGTGAGACAGGGTTGTAGCCTCTCCCCGATGTTATTCAATATGTATATTGAGCAAGCAGTAAAGGAAACAAAAGAAAAATTCGGAGTAGGTATTAAAATCCATGGAGAAGAAATAAAAACTTTGAGGTTCGCCGATGACATTGTAATTCTGTCAGAGACAGCAAAGGACTTGGAAGAGCAGTTGAATAGAATGGATAGTGTCTTGAAAGGAGGATATAAGATGAACATCAACAAAAGCAAAACGAGGATAATGGAATGTAGTCGAATTAAGTCGGGTGATGCTGAGGGAATTAGATTAGGAAATGAGACACTTAAAGTAGTAAAGGAGTTTTGCTATTTGGGGAGAAAATAACTGATGATGGTCGAAGTAGAGAGGATATAAAATGTAGACTGGCAATGGCAAGGAAAGCATTTCTGAAGAAGAGAAATTTGTTAACATCGAGTATAGATTTAAGTGTCAGGAAGTCGTTTCTGAAAGTATTTGTATGGAGTGTAGCCATGTATGGAAGTGAAACATGGACGATAAATAATTTGGACAAGAAGAGAATAGAAGCTTTCGAAATGTGGTGCTACAGAAGAATGCTGAAGATTAGATGGGTAGATCACATAACTAATGAGGAATTATTGAATAGGATTGGGGAGAAGAGAAGTTTGTGGCACAACTTGACTAGAAGAAGGGCTCGGTTGGTAGGACTTGTTCTGAGGCATCAAGGGATCACCAATTTAGTATTGGAGGGCAGCGCGGGGGGTAAAAATCGTAGAGGGAGACCAAGAGATGAATACACCAAGCAGATTCAGAAGGATGTAGGTTGCAGTAGGTACTAGGAGATGAATAGGCTTGGACAGGATAGAGTAACATGGAGAGCTGCATCAAACCAGTCTCGGGACTGAAGACCACAACAACAACGACAACAACAAGTAGTTCTAAGTTTAGGGGACTGATGACCTCAGCTGTTAAGTCCCATAGTGCTTAGAGCCATTTGAACCATTTTGATTCAGCGAGTCTAACGTTCATTAACATAACAAATATTTTATACTGAAGATTAATATTGTTAAAAAAAAGAACTTCACAAAAGCATTTAATTGTAAATCAAAATTAAATGAAATGTCAGTTTCAATAAGGCCCACCACGTAAGGCGGCAACAACTAACACTACCAATAAATAATATATTAAATTACGACGGCCGACGGACGCAAAAACTTGTACAGTTAAAAGGTTGCTCATGTAATTTCAAGCACATAAAATTTTTTTTAACTTTGTTAAAGTTCGAAACGGTTATTGTCAGCGCTTTTAAAATCTGAGTGTGAAATAAAGCCGTTGTTCCTTTTCGATGTCTAGTCGTTCCACTCAACAGCATTTGCTGTCGCCGTCTTAGGCAGAATTACCAGGCTCAGAGGCTGTAGCTGAAGCTTTATGGGTGGCACTTAATAGACTTATGTACGCGAGAAGGAGTGTTTTCTACCGCAATAGGTATGCTTTATGTGGTCGCAACAACTTTAAATGCAGCGGCGAAGTCGTAAAGTGATTTCCGCTGCACGCCGAATTATGTTACTGGGGACGACACGTTTTCTGGGGTATAAAGCGTGTGACCGCGGCGGCCACTTTGCAGCAGCGGGTGCCCGCGGGAGCCCGGGCAGACGCCGGCCGCTCCGGTCCGCTCCTCCGGCTCGCGCCTTGTCGCCCGTGTCACAGCGGCGCCGCCCTCTGGGGAAATTCCGCAAAGTGTGCCCACTGTGTAGCCCGGGCCGCACTCGACACGGCGCCGCCTCCTCCTCTCCTAAAGGCGCGCACTGCGGCACCCGCCAGTCGCCGACTCTGTCGCGTCCCTCAAAAAAACATCCCTGCCTGTCCGCAGGGACTGCTGAAAATCGTACACGGCTGTGGTGCATCAGAAACGAATTGTGTCCGAAGGAAAACAAACACAGTTCTAAACCACCGCAGCTTCCTGTTCTACATCTACATCCGTACTCAGCAAAGCCACCTGACGGTGTGTGGCGGAAGGTACCTTGAGTACATCTACCGGTTCTCCCTTCTATTCCAGTCTCGTATTGTTCGTGGAAAGGATTGTCGGTATGCTTCTGTGTGGGCTCTAATCTCTCTGATTTTATCCTCACGGTCTCTTCGCGAGATATATGTAGGAGGGAACAATATACTGCTTGACTCTTCGTTGAAGGTATGTTCTCGAAATTTCAACAAAAGCTCGTACCGAGCTACTGAGCGTCTCTCCTGCAGAGTCTTCCACTGGAGTTTATCTATCAACTCCGTAACGCTTTCGCGATTACTAAATCATCCTGTAACGAAGCGCGCTGCTCTCCGTTGGATCTTCTCTATCTCTTCCATCAACCCCACCTGGTACGGATCCCACACTGCTGAGCAGTATTCAAGCAGCGGGCGAACAAGCGTACTGTAACCTACTTCCTTTGTTTTCGAATTACATTTCCTTAGGATTCTTCCAATGAATCTCAGTCTGGCATCTGCTTTACCGACGATCAACTTTATATGACCATTCCATTTTAAATCACTCCTAATACGTACTCCCAGATAATTTATGGCATTAACTACTTCCACTTGCTGACCTGCTATATCGTAACTAAATGATAAGGGATCTTTCTTTCTATGTATTCGCAGCACATTACACTTGTCTACATTGAGATTCAATTGCCATTCCCTGTACCATGCGTCAATTTGCTGCAGATCCTCCTGCATTTCAGTACAATTTTCCATTGTTACAACCTCTCGATATGAAACAGCATCATCTGCAAAAAGCCGCAGTGAACTTCCGATGTCATCCACAAGGTCATTTATGTTTATTGTGAATAGCAACGGTCCTACGACACTACCCTGCGGCACACCTGAAATCACTCTTACTTCGGAAGACTTCTCTCCATTGAGAATGACATGCTGCGTTCTGCCATCTGGGAACTCTTGAATCCAATCACACAATTGGTCTGATAGTCCATATGCTCTTACTTTGTTCATTAAACGACTGTGGGGAACTGTATCGAACGCCTTGCGGAAGTCAAGAAACACGGCATCTACCTGGGAACCCGTGTCTATGGCCTTCTGAGTCTCGCGGACGAATAGCGCGAGCTGGGTTTCACACGACTGTCTTTTTCGAAACCCATGCTGATTCCTACATAGTAGATTTCTAGTCTCCAGAAAAGTCATTATACTCGAACATAATACATGTTCCAAAATTCTACAACTGATCGACGTTAGAGATATAGGTCTATAGTTCTGCACATCTGTTCAGGGCGTTTCAGGAGAAATAGTAAATATTTTATGAGGTGGTAGAATAGAATAATTCGAACAAAATATCCCATACAACATGTGTCTAATTCTTAAGGGTTACACAGATGTAGCTGTCAGTATGTAATCCAAACCAATAGTCACAGGAGGTGCCAGGCAAACGCAAAATGCTTACCTGAATATATACAGAGTGAAAAGTATTTAAACCGACAAACTCTGGGAGGTTGTAGGCGACATCAAAACAAATATTTTTCCCTGATGTCATTTTTTCCTATGACGAATATTTAAACCGGTAGAGGAAGATTTCTCTAGTCGCAAATTAATTAAACCAACAAACACGTTTCCATTTTTTTATGACCGAGAGACAACACATTGACACAATCCAATTTCAATTAAATTAGATTTTCAAAAATACCACCATTGACACGTAAACAAAGGTTACACCAGAATAAGATTTTCACTCTGCAGTGGAGTGTGCGCTGATATGAAAATTCCTGGCAGACTAAAACTGTGTGCCGGGCCGAGACTCGAACTCGGGACCTTTGCCTTTCGCGGGCAAGTGCTCTGCCAGGAAGGTTCATATCAGCGCACACTCCGCTGCAGAGTGAAAAATCTCATTCTGGAAACATCCCCCAGGCTGTGCCTAAGCCATGTCTCCGCAATATCCTTTCTTTCAGGAGTGCTAGTTCTGCAAGGTTCGCAGGAGAGCTTCTGTAAAGTCTGGAAGGTAGGAGACGAGCTACTGGCAGAAGTAAAGCTGTGAGGACGGGGCGTGAGTCGTGCTAGGGTAGCTCAGTTGGTAGAGCACTTGCCCGCGAAAGGCAAAGGTCCCGAGTTCGTGTCTCGGTCCGGCACACACTTTTAATCTGCCAGGAAGTTTAGAAGGTTACACCGTCGGATCATGTTTTGTCTGACACGGGCAAAAACCCCAAGAGTATCCTGAATTGTTCCTGCTGCTGCTACTATCCGAACAACCACATCCTCTTCTGATGCAACAGGAGTTGCGTAAACAGGGTTGCGCATCTAGCCCCACACAAAAAAGTCCAGAGGGGACATATCTGGGGATCGAGCAGGCCACGGTACAGGACCACCTCTGCCAATCCACGTTTCTGGTAACCGTCGGTCCAGGAATCGACGCACACGACGACCGAAATGTGCCGGCGCCCCGTCATGTTGGAACCACATGCGTTGTCTTGTAGGGAGCAGGACGTCTTCCAGCATTTCTGGCAAAGCTCTGGCGAGAAAATTGTAATAGTGCCTGCCATTTAATGGCCTAGGTAGCAGATACGACCCAATTAAACAGTCCCCAACAACACTGACCCACACATTAACGAAGAACCGCACTTGATGAGCGCTAGTAACTGTGGCATGTGGGTTATCCTCACTCCAAACATGCGAATTGTACATGTTGAAGACTCCATCGCGCCAGGACGTTGCTTCATAGATAAACAACATATGGGATGGAATTGTAGGATGCATTTCACACTGTTCCAGGTAACACTGCGAAAACTGTGCTCTGGGTGGATAATCAACTGGTTCCAGGTTGTGGACACGCTGTAAGTGAAATGGACGTAACAATTGCTCTCGAAGGACTGTTCTTACATTCGTCTGATTCGTCCCCATGTTACGTGCAATTGCACGAGTGCTGTTGAAGGATTCCGCTCCACATGCTGCAAGACAGCTTCCTCAAATTGCAACGCTCTTACCGTGCGACGGCGTCCCTGTCCACGTAATCTGCTAAATGACCCGGTCTCACGCAGACGTTGGTACACAGCAGCAGAGGTCGTATGATGCGGGATACGGCGATTAGGATATTGTTGTTGATAAACCCGCTGAGGAGCTCGTCCGTTGTGGTGCGCTGTATAGTACGCATCAACCATATCAGTGTAAAATGGTTCAAACGGCTCTGAGCACTATCGGACTTAACTTCTGAGGTCGTCAGTCCCCTAGAACTTAGAACTACTTAAACTAACTAACCTAAGGACATCACACACCTCCACGGCCGAGGCAGGATTCGAACCTGCGGCCGCAGCGGTCGCGCGGTTCCAGACTGTAGCGCCTAGAACCGCTCGGCCACTCCGGCCGGCCATATCAGTGTACTCACTCCAGGTGTATCGCTCCATTAGTAAACAGAGACAATGCACTACTACGCTGGTGGACAGCAGTTGTCTACAACTGAAGAGCCCTCTAACAACTTGTAAGTAGGCTGTTTAGGTTTTTTTATTGGTAACGCCACCTCTGTATGAAAATCACTGGCTGTGCTGTATGCAGTCTGTGGCTGCTTTGCATTGTTGTAATACTCGCCATTGTAGTGTTAGGCAGCTGGCTGTGAACAGCGCATAGCGTTGCACAGTTGGAGGTGAGCCGCCAGCAGTGGTGGATGTGGGGAGAGAGATGGCGGAGTTTTGAAATTTGTCATGAACTGCTATATATATATATATATATATATATATATATATATATATATATATATATATATATATATATATATATATATACATGATGATATCAAGGTAAATACATTGTTTGTTCTCTATTAATATCTTTCATTTGCTAACTATCCCTATCAGTAGTTAGTGCCTTCCATAGTTTGAATCTTTTATTTAGCTGGCAGTAGTGGCGTTTGCTGTATTGCAGTAGTGGGAGTAACCAAGATTTTTGTGAGGTAAGTGATTTGTGAAAAGTACAGGTTAATGTTAGTCAAGGCCATTCTCTTGTAGAGATTATTGAAAGTCAGATTGCGTTGCGCTAAAAAAAAATATTGTGTGTCAGTTTAAGCACAGTCGTGTATAAATTTTAAAATGGGACGTTTCAAACAAAAGATCGTAATACGGCCTCTAAAAACTGACGAGCGTAATACGGTCTCCACCGGTTCAAATAATCCTCATAGGAAAAAATGACATTAGGGAAAAATATTTCTTTTGATGTCTCCTGCAACCTCCCAGGGTTTGTCGGTTTAAATACTTTTCACCCTGTATATGAGCGAGGTTTCTACGGCTGTCGCCGCCTCTCGCATCCCAATCTTAATCGTTCACGGTCATTCCAGTCTCCTTCATTAGGACTTCTCGCCGCCATTGCTTCGTTGACGTCGTCTTTCCAGCATCTCGCATGTCTACCGCGCTTTCTTCTTTGATGTGGAGTCCATTGCCATACCCGTTTTGGCCATCTTGTGTCTGGCATACGCTGTAAGTGACCATGCCAGAGTAGGCGCTTCCTTTCTATGTAGTCTAGGATTGTGCTTTTGACGTTCATACCCTCTCTGATCCTGTCATTTCTAATATGGTCAAGTCTGAAGTATCCACAACTCCGTCTCCAGAAATCCATCTCGACAGCCAGCAGGCGATCTTTCTGCCTCTGAGTTACTTCCCACAACTCTGCGCCATATGTTGTGGTACTTTCAATAATTGTGTGGTAGATGGTATGTTTTGTCCTGCGCGTTATGGTTTTGTTCCAGAGAATACCATTGCTTTATGTCTCGCTTGCACTGGCCTATTTTATTGTTTACACCATCCATACCTCTTAGCTACCATACTACGAGGGCAGTTCAATAAGTAATGCAACACTTTTTTTTTCTCGGCCAATTTTGGTTGAAAAAACCGGAAATTTCTTGTGGAATATTTTCAAACATTCCCGCTTCGTCTCGTATAGTTTCATTGACTTCCGACAGGTGGCAGCGCTGTACGGAGCTGTTAAAATGGCGTCTGTAATGGATGTGCGTTGCAAACAACGGGCAGTGATCGAGTTTCTTTTGGCGGTAAACCAGGGCATCTCAGATATTCGTAGGCGCTTGCAGAATGTCTACGGTGATCTGGCAGTGGACAAAAGCACGGTGAGTCGTTGGGCAAAGCGTGTGTCATCATCGCCGCAAGGTCAAGCAAGACTGTCTGATCTCCCGCGTGCGGGCCGGCCGTGCACAGCTGTGACTCCTGCAATGGCGGAGCGTGCGAACACACTCGTTCGAGATGATCGACGGATCACCATCAAACAACTCAGTGCTCAACTTGACATCTCTGTTGGTAGTGCTGTCACAGTTGTTCACCAGTTGGGATATT
The DNA here is from genome assembly GCF_023898315.1 of Schistocerca nitens. Classification (NCBI taxonomy): domain Eukaryota; kingdom Metazoa; phylum Arthropoda; class Insecta; order Orthoptera; family Acrididae; genus Schistocerca; species Schistocerca nitens. The sequence continues at coordinate 693,444,466 of NC_064619.1, read as the reverse complement.
CAAAGGTTTGTTCCCGCTGGGTCCCTCGTTGTCTAACCGAACACCATAAAGAGCAAAGGAGAACCATCTGTGCGGAATTGCTTGCTCGTCATGTGGCTGAGGCTGACAATTTCTTGTCAAAGATTGTTACAGGCGATGAAACATGGGTTCGTCACTTCGAACCTGAAACAAAACGGCAATCAATGGAGTGGCGCCACACCCACTCCCCTACCAAGAAAAAGTTTAAAGCCATACCCTCAGCCGGTAAAGTCGGGGTTACAGTCTTCTGGGACGCTGAAGGGGTTATTCTGTTCGATGTCCTTCCCCATGGTCAAACGATCAACTCTGAAGTGTATTGTGCTACTCTTCAGAAATTGAAGAAACGACTTCAGCGTGTTCGTAGGCACAAAAATCTGAACGAACTTCTCCTTCTTCATGACAATACAAGACCTCACACAAGTCTTCGCACCCGAGAGGAGCTCACAAAACTTCAGTGGACTATTCTACCTCATGCACCCTACAGCCCCGATCTCGCACCGTCGGATTTCCATATGTTTGGCCCAATGAAGGACGCAATCCGTGGGAGGCACTACGCGGATGATGAAGAAGTTATTGATGCAGTACGACGTTGGCTCCGACATCGACCAGTGGAATGGTACCGTGCAGGCATACAGGCCCTCATTTCAAGGTGGCGTAAGGCCGTAGCATTGAATGGAGATTACGTTGAAAAATAGTGTTGTGTAGCTAAAAGATTGGGGAATAACCTGGTGTATTTCAATGCTGAATAAAACAACCCCTGTTTCAGAAAAAAATGTGTTGCATTACTTATTGAACTGCCCTCGTACTTAGCTGAAAACTTGATTTTAATACCAGTGGCTTTCAATAAGACATGGAACCCCTTTTTTCTTCTAAAGGCAGGTTGGTTTTATGGAGAACCACTCTTTGGGATACAAAACCCTATTTCTCAACATAATCTGGTTCAATGCGACGGCCTTATACCCTCATGGTAATAATCTACCGGTCGACGACGGAGCCAACATCTTGCTGCATCAATAAACCCCACATCGTCCACGTACTGCTTCCCACGGACTGCCTCCTTCATTGGGCCAAACAAATGGAATGTGAGAGATCCGGGCTGTAGGGTAATAAGGTTCAAATGGCTCTGAGCACTATGGGACTTAACATCTGAGGTCATCAGTACCCGCGCGACCGCTACGGTCGCAGGTTCGAATCCTGCCTCGGGCATGGATGTGTGTGATGTCCGTAGGTTAGTTAGGTTTAAGTAGTTCTAAGTTCTAGGGACTGATGACCTTAGAAGTTAAGTCCGATAGTGCTCAGAGCCATTTGAACCATTTTTGTCATCAGTCCCCTAGAACTTAAACCTAACTAACCTAAGGACATCACACACACCCATGCCCGAGGCAGGATTCGAACCTGCGACCGTAGCGGTCGCGCGGTTCCAGACTGAAGCGCCTAGAACCGCTCGGCCACACCGGCCGGCTAGGGTGATAAGGAAAAACAGTCCAATGAAGTTCTGCAATCTCCTCTCTGGAGCGTAGACCTGTGTGATGCCTTACGTTGTCACGGAGAAAGAGAAACTCGTTTGCATTTTGTGGCCATGAACATTCTGAAGCTGTTGCTTAAATTTCCTGAGGGTAGCACACTACACTTCAAGAGTTGGTCGTTGCACCATGACGGAGGACGTGAAGCATAAAAACCCCTTCAGAGACACAAAGACCGTTACGACCTTAACAGCTAAAGGTGCGGCTTTGAACTTCTTCTTTGAAGAAGAGGAGGTGGGGCTTCTTCATGGACTGAAGTTTTGTTGCCGATTCGAAGTGATGCCTCCACGCTCCACCGCCTGTGACGATGTTCGACAGAAAACTGTCACGATCAACCTCGTATCGTCCAAGTAATTCCGCACGGATGGCCGTTTGTTGCTTTTTATGGTCCTCCGTTAGGCGGCGAGGAACTCAGAGGGCACACACCTTCATGTACCCCAACTGGTGGAAGTGTGTGTCAGCACTACGAAGAGGGACATCCAGTTGAGCAGCGAGATGTTTGATTGTGATCCGTCGATCATCTCGAATGAGAGTGTCCGCGCAGGTGTGAGCACTGCAGGAGTCACAACAGTGTGCGGCCGGCCGGCACGCGGGAGATTGGACAGGTCTGCGAGACCTTGTTGCAATAATCACAGACGGCTGGCCCAACGACTCACCGTGCTTTTGTTCACTGCCACGTCTCCGTAGACATTCTGCTGGCGCCTATGAATACTCTGGTTTTCCGTAAAAAGAAACTCGATAACAGGTCACTGCTTGGAGCGCACCTCCGTAACAGATGCCATTTAGAAGACAGACAGGGTGGCCCATTGATCGTGACCGGGCCGAATATCTCACGAAATAAGCATCAAACGAAAAAACTACAAAGAACGAAACTTGTCTAGCTTGAAGGGGGGAACCAGATGACGCTATGATGGCCCGCTAGATGCCGCTGCATATAAAATGCTTTTTTTTTTAAATAGGAACCCCCATTTTTTATTCCATATTCATGTAGTACGTAAAGAAATATGAATGTTTTACTTGGACCACTTTTTCCGCTTTGTGATAGATGCCGCTGTAATAGTCACAAACGTATAAGTACGTGGTATCACGTAACATTCCGCCAGTGCGGGCGGTATTTGCTTCATGATACATTAGCCGTGTTACCAACTGCGGAAAAGGTCGATATCGTGTTGATATATGGCTATTGTGATCAAAATGCCAGACGGGCATGGGCTGCGTATGCTGCTGGGTATCCTGGACGACATCATCCAAGTATCCGGAACGTTCGCCGGATATTCACGTTATTTAAGGAAACAGGAAGTGTTCAGCCACATGTGAAACGTCAACCATGACCTGCAACAAATGATGATGCCCAAGTAGGTGTTTTAGCTGCTGTCGCGGCTAATCCGTACATCAGTAGCAGACAAATTGCGCGAGAATCGGGAATCTCAAAAACGTCGGTGTTTGGAATGCTACATCAACATCGATTGCACCCGTACTGTATTTATATGCGCCAGGAATTGCATGGCGACGACTTTGAACTTCGTGTACAGTTCTGCCACTGGGCACAAGAAAAATTACGGAACGATGACAGATTTTTGGCACGTGTTCTATTTAGCGACGAAGCGTCATTCACCAACAGCGGTAACGTAAACCGACATAATATGCACAACTGCGCAACGGAAAATTCACGATGGCTGCGACAAGTGGAACATCAGCGACCAAGGCGGGTTAATGTGTGGTGCGGCATTACGGAAGGAAGGATAATTGGCCCCCATTTTATCGATGGCAATTTAAATGGTGCAATGTATGCTGATTTCCTACGTAATGTTCTACCCATGTTACTACAAGATGTTTCACTGCATGACAGAATGGCGATGTACTTCCAACATGATGGATGTCCAGAACATAGCTCGCGTGCGGTTGAAGCGGTTTTGGATAGCATATTTCATTACAGATGGATTGGTGGCCCGCACGTTCACCGGATCTGACATCCCCGGATTTCTTTCTGTGGGGAAAGTTGAAGGATATTTGCTATCGTGATCCACCGACAACCCCTGACAACATGTGTAGCGCATTGTCAATGTATGTGGGAACATTACGGAAGGCGAAATACTCGCTGTTGAGAGGAATGTCATTACACGTATTGCCAAACGCACTGAGGTTGACGGATTTCATTTTGAGCATTTATTGCATTAATGTGGTATTAATGATAAGTTCACAAAGGTACATGTATCACATTGGAACAACCGAAATAAAATGCTCAAACGTACCTACGTTCTGTATTTTAATTTAATAAACCTACCTGTTACCAACTGTTCGTCTAAAATTGTGAGCCATATGTTTGTGACTATTACAGCGCCATTTATCACAAAGCGAAAAAAGTGGTCCAACCATAACATTCATGTTTCTTTACGTATTACACGAACATGTAATAAAAGAATGGGGGTTCCTATTTTAAAAAACGCAGTTGATATCCGTCTGACATACGACAGCGGCATCTAGCGGGCCAACCATAGCGTCATCTGGTTTCCCCCTTCAAGCTAGACAAGTTTCGTTCTGTGCAGTGTTTTCGTAAGACGCTTATTTCGTGAGATATTTGGCCCGGTCACGATCAATGGACCACCCTGTATACAGCGTCGCCACAGAACAAAATTTCATGAAACTACAGGGGCTGAAATAGGAATATTCCATGATGTCCCTCAACAAACTCTGCATTTTTTCAGTAGAAACTGGCCAAGAGAAAAAAAGGCGTTGCGTTACTTATTCAAGCTCCTCGTAAATTACACTTCCGACTTCAACGTCTTTTTTAATTCTGTTGACAACACCACGTCTGTCTCTTCTAAGGTCGTATTGGCAATCGTGTATGAAGACAGCGCTATTAATAATTTGAACGAACTATTCGTCTCTTTGTTTACTCTTCTCTTGTAGATCTCGTATTTCAACCATACCACAGGCAAAACACTGAAGGGGTTAAGGTCTGATGAAGCTGGTGCCCAGAAACCTGAACATTTCTGCCGATCCACCTCCCGGGATATACTGGGTTTCGATGATGTGTAGCTTGAACGTGCACGGTCTTTATTATGCTGGAGGAACATACCCGCCCTTACAGCAAAAGAAACGTGTTCCATTACTGCTGGAAGCACATACCCATGACACTCTAGATAATGGAAGCGTTTAAGACGGCGGTGTAACACAACGAGTCCAATCGACTGGTTGTCTACCATACCACATGCTGTGTAAGAAACCAAGATTTTGGGGTAGCTTTATAGATTACGGAAATTTATGATACCACTTTATGTTCAGCGATAGTTGTGCCGTTTTTGGGATATGAAGTATTTGATCATGGTTTTGGATATTTACGCACTGTTTTAGCACTCTGGCGAAGTAACGCGTTGCTCAGAGTTAGTAGAGTTCATATCGATTACTTTACTCTCTCCCTGGATATGCTATGTATATTTAGTGTTCCTATGAATGTCGCTACAAAATATAAAATACAACCTTGGTTTTATTTCTGCTTTATAAAATCAATGAAACATCCTTTATTAGAAATTCCACTTGCATTTGACTAATTTATCAATTTATATTATGTAAAATTTATGACGTAGTTTATTATTAGGAAAATGTGATTCTACAACAAATATCTTTTATTTCCAGAATACTTCTACAAGTTCTTCATTTACAAAAAATACGACTTTATTTCGATCTGACTTAAATTTTAAAAGTTTAAGTTTGCACTCTTTGATTTGAAGCTGGTAGAGCAATGAAAGACTGCACACTTGGTTTTTCGTAAATACTGTGAAGCACTAGATGTGAAAATGCTTGTGAGTTTCCGTTTCTTAAACTGCGTGAAGTGGAAATAAAAAAATGGCTACATCAAATCATCGTGTAATACTTCATTCATTTCTTAACTAAAACCCTGTACCAAACTTATTTTCAACCATGTTTTGTAATCGAAGTTACACCTGGATGCTAATGCAGACTGCAAGTTGTGTAAAATACATTTCATTATAATTTTCTGGCCTTAGATCTTCTTTACAATTATTGGAATAATATTGCTTGACGGTAAGAAGCAATAAATTTCGGACTTCAAAAAGAAACATATTTGCAGGAACATGTCTCCACACAATTGTCACTAGCCTAGGTGATTTCAAAAATAAACAGTCTTAATGGGATCACAGGTGGATTTGCAATTAACCAACTGCAAAATCGAAATTATCTATTTTAGTCTCCTTCTGGAAAGTCGAAAGAAAGCGTTTTATATCTTTACTAGCCCTTCTGGGATCAGCCGTTGACATACCTAATATGAGCTCAGTGCAGTGCTCATAGATGACAGGTCATAACCAAAGATCAAAATACACTCATATTTAATATAGGGGTGAGGAGGGGACAGCGGTTCAGGGCACTCCTTTGTCTTAAACTGCCTCTAAAGGCGGAAGAATCAGCAATGATCAATGGCATGAGGATGCAGAAGGCAATGGAAACCACTGCATTAAAGACACATAACGTGTATCCACAGGACATGCGACCTGTAACTGAAATAGTGTCATGATGATCTCTCCATTGGCAAAATATTCCGGAATAGTCCCCCATTCGGATCTCTGGGAGGGAACTGCCAAGGGGGAGGTGCCATGAGAAAAAGATGGAATAACTGACGAAAAGATAATGTTGTATGAGCCGTGGCGTGGAATGTCAGAAGCTTGAACGTGGTAGGGAATTTAGACAATCTGAACAGGGAAATGCAAAGTCTCAAGCTATATACAGTAGAAGTCAGTGAAGTGAAATACAGGGTTATTACAAATGATTGAAGCGATTTCACAGCTCTACAATAACTTTATTATTTGAGATATTTTCACAATGCTTTGCACACACATGAAAAAACTCAAAAACTGTTTTTAGGCATTCACAAATGTTCGATATGTGCCCCTTTAGTTATTCGGCAGACATCAAGCCGATAATCAAGTTCCTCCCACACTCGGCGCAGCATGTCCCCATCAATGAGTTCGAAAGCATCGTTGATGCGAGCTCGCAGTTCCGGCACGTTTATTGGTAGAGGAGGTTTAAACACTGAATCTTTCACATAACCCCACAGAAAGAAATCGCATGGGGTTAAGTCGGGAGAGCGTGGAGGCCATGACATGAATTGTTGATCATGATCTCCACCACGACCGATCCATCGATTTTCCAATCTCCTGTTTAAGAAATTCTTCTGCTTTAGCCTTTCCCGTAAGATTATCCAAACCGTCGGCTGTGGTACGTTTAGCTCCCTGCTTGCTTTATTCGTCGACTTCCGCGGCTACGCGCGAAACTTGCCCGCACGCGTTCAACCGTTTCTTCGCTCACTGCAGGCCGACCCGTTGATTTCCCCTTACAGAGGCATCCAGAAGCTTTAAACTGCGCATGCCATCGCCGAATGGAGTTAGCAGTTGGTGGATCTTTGTTGAACTTGGTCCTGAAATGTCGTTGCACTGTTATGACTGACTGATGTGAGTGCATTTCAAGCACGACATACGCTTTCTAGGCTCCTGTCGCCATTTTGTTTCACTGCGCTCTCGAGCGCTCTGGCGGCAGAAACCCGAAGTGCGGCTTCAGCCGAACAAATCTTTATGAGTTTTTCTACGTATCTGTAGTGTGTCGTGACCATATGTCAATGAATGGAGCTACAGTGAATTTATGAAATCGCTTCAATCATTTGTAATAGCCCTGTAGAAAGAAGACAAGGATTTCTGGTCAGATGAGTACAGAGTAATTTAGAGCAGAGGAAAATTATATAAAGGGAGTAAGATTCGCTACGAATAGGAAGGTAGGGTAGAGAGTGTTACTGTGAACGGTTCAGTGATAGGGTTGTCCTTATCAGAATCTACGCAAACCAACACCGATAGTTCAGGTATACATGCTGACGTCGCAAGCTGAAGATGAAAAGATAAAGTCTATCAGGATATTGCACAGGGTGATACAGTACGTAAAGGGAGATGAAAATCTAATAATGGGGGACTGGAATGCAGTTGTAGGGAAGGAGAACAAGAAACGGTTAAAGTAGACTATGGGCTTAGGACAAGGAATGAGATAGGAGAAAGACTAACTGAGTTCTGTAATCAATTTCAGCTAGTAATAGCGCATACTATGTTCAAGAATCACAAGAGAAGGAGATATACTTAGGAAAGGCCGGGTGATACGGGAAGATCTCAGTTAGTTTACATCATGGTCAGACAGACATTACGAAATCAGATACTGGATTGTAAAGCGTACCCAGGAGCAGACAGATACTCGATCACAATGTAGTAGTGACGAAGAGTAGGCTGAAGTTTAAGAGATTAGTCAGGAAGAATCAATACGCAAAGAAGTGGGATACGGAAGTATTAAGGAATGACGAGATACACTTGAAGTTATCTAAGGCTACTAAGAATAACTCAGTAGGCAGCACAGTTGAAGAGGAACGGGCAGCTCTAAAAAGGGCAATCACAGAACTTGGAAACAAAACATAGGTACAAAGAAAGTAACTGCGAAGAAGCGATAGGTAACAGAAGAAATACTTCAGTTGATCGATGAAAGAAGAAAGTACAAAAATATTCTGGAAATTCGGGAATACAGAAATACAAGTTGCTGAGGAATGAAATAAATATGAATTGCAGAGAAACTAAGACGAAATGGCTACATGAAACATCTGAGGACACTGAAAAAGAAATGACTGTCGGAAAGACTGACTCAGCATGCAGGAAAGGCAAAACAGCCTTCTGTGAAATTAAAAGCAACGGTGGTATCATTAAGAGTGCGACGGAAATTCCACTGTTAAATGCAGAGGAGAGAATTGATAGGTGGAAAGATTACATTGAAGGCCTATATGAGGGGAAAGATTTGTCTGCTGTGATAGAAGAAGAAACAGGAGTCGATTTAGTAATTTAGTAGAGATAGTGGATCTAGCATTAGAATCAGATTTTAAGAGAGCTTTGGATGACTTAAGATCGAATAAGGCAGAAGGGATAGATAATATGCCATCAGAAATTCTAAAATCATTGGGGGAAGTGGCAACAAAACGACTGTTCACGTTGCTGTGTAGAATGCATGAGTTTGGCGACATACCATCCGACTTCCGAAGACTGCAAGAGCCGACAAGTGCGAGGACTATCGCAGAATCAGCTTACCAGTTCATGCATCCAAGTTGCTGACAAGAATAATATACAGAAGAATGGAAAAGAAAATTGAGGATGTGCTGAATGGTGATCAGTTTGGCTTTAGAAAAGGCAAAGGCACCAGAGAGGCAATTCTGACGTGCGGCTGATAACAGAAGCAAGGCTAAAGAAAAATTAAGATACGTTCATAAGTTTTGTCGACCTGGAAAAAGAGTTCGACAATGTGAAATGGTGCAAGATGTTCAAAATTTTGAGAAATATTAGGGTGAACTACAGGGAGAGACGGGTTATACATAATATGTACAAGAGCCAAGAGGGAATAGTAAGAGTGGACCACCAAGAACGAGGTGCTCGGATTAAAAATGGTGTAAGGGATGAAGTCTTTTGCCCCAACTGTCAAATCTGTACATCGAAGAAGCAGTAATGGAATTAAAAGAAAGGTACAGGAGTCGAATAAATTCAAGGTAAAAGGATATCAATGATACGATTCACTGATCACATTACAATCCTGAGGCAAAGCAAAGAAGAATTACATGATATGCTGAATGGAATGAACAGTCTGTTGAGTACAGAATATGGAATGAGAGTAAATCGAAGGAAGGGCAAAGTAATGAGAAGTAACAGAAATGAGAACAGCGAGAAACTTAACATCAGGATTGATGGTCGCGAAGTAGACTGGGTTAAGGAATTACACCATCTAGGCAACAAAATAACCAGTAACCGACGGAGCAAGGAGGACATCAAAAGCAGACTAGACCGGCAAAAAGGGCATTCCTGGCCAAGAGAAATCTGCTAGTATCAAACATAGGCCTTAATTGGAGGAAGAAAGTTTTGAGATTGTACCTTTGGAGCACAGCATTGTATGGTAGTGAAAAAAGGACTGTGGGAAAACTGGAACAGAAATGAGTCGAAGCATTTGAGATGTGGTGCTATAAACGAATGTTGAAAATTAGGTGGACTGATAAGGCGAGGAATGAGGAGGTTCTGCGCAGAATCAGAGGGGCAAGGAATATGTGGAAAAGACTGAAAAGGAGAAGGGACAGGATGATAGGACATCTATTAAGACATCAGCGAATAACTTCCAAGGTACCAGAGGGAGCTGTAGAGGGTAAAAACTGTAGAGGAAGGCAGAGATTGGAATACATCCAGCAGATAATTGAGGACGTAGGTTGCAAGTGCTACTCTGTAATGAAGGGGTTGGCACAGAAGAAGAATGCGTGACGGGCCACACAGAACCAGTCAGAAGACTGGGAAAAACAATTAAACAAAAGAGTTGGCATATGCTTTTCAATGGAATACCGCCACTGTGAAACGAACAAATTACGAAGGCAAGGATTATATTTATTTTTACAGGGTCGCCTACCCAGAATCAGTCGTAGGGCAATAGTTTCGTGCCGATATTCAAGTCAAATCTGAATTTATACAGTCAATTATTTCATTATTATATCGACGAATACCATATTAAAACTGAAGGGAATATGAAGGCTTATTTCAATAGTGGTACAAGTCCATTTTTGTTCATTATGAAGTACAGAGCCCTAAAGTTAAATGAGTGCTGAAAAGTCTTTAGTTGAGATACCAGAAATATTCAAGTATATATACTCTATATACTCTATATTCTCTATATACTCTATATTCAAGTATATATACTCTACCCTAAAGTTAAATGAGTGCTGAAAAGTCTTTAGTTGAGATACCAGAAATATTCAAGTATATATACTTGAATATTTCTGGTATCTCAACTGCAGACTTTTCAGCACTCATTTAACTTTAGGAGTCTGTACCTCAGAATGAACAAAAATGGACTTGTACCGCTATTGAAATAAGCCCTTCATATGTAAGTTACTAATAAAATGAATATAAATGTGGACTGTACCAATGAAACGAGCACAAAGTTGTCTAAAATGTTGAAACACAAAACTCTCTAGAAGCTCAATTTAATCATGAATGTCCTGCTAACTTTGTGGGAGGTACCGCATCTACGTGAAAAACTGCTTGGGAAACACTAATAGCTTTCCTAACGATTCCAAGACCCAACTCAGGAAGTTGTGTAGCAAATCCCGCAAACAAGTAAACTGTTCAGAAAGTGCATACCGCTAATGCGAAATGCGCGACTTAGTCAAAATTCAGAAAACGTGTGCCAGAACGAGCGTCAGTACCGGATGAAGTGGGCCGCGATGGCGGCAGAAAATGGCGATTACCGACGTCCTTTGGACCACGAGTGCCCCAGACGGCTCCTTGCGACGAGTGCCAAAAATTCTCCTCCTCTAAGCCCAACTCTGTATGTAGGGGATGACACCCAGCCGTTGCCACAGTGATCAGCGGGACTTTCGCTTTGTTTACTTTAATAGAGGGGAACCGTGCAGAAATTTCCCATTCATAACTTACAGAAAGCATCTTAACATACAGAAGTTTGATATCGACTGCTAGCCATGTTGCACTCATTGGTCGAACCCTTCGCACTTAAACATGGCACAGGGAATGACTCAGCTGACTGGCTGACAAAGTCTGGAGGGAGAATGCCAACGTCTTTTCTCACATTGGCTGAGCACCGCCATGCCGAACCATTCTTAAGTCTGTGTACAGGGAAGTGAATTTGTTGTGCACATTTATACTCTACAGACTTTCAGTGGCTTAGCGGCAGCTGCCTTGAAAAGAGAAAGCCGCATTGACCGCCAAGTGGAGGGGCAGGGGCGTATCGAAACCGCTTCCGCAAAATGTAGTGCTCAAGTGGACCCTTTTCCCTTTTACAGAGCCTCTGCGACTCACCTCTGTGGTCAACCTAGACCACTGTATAGAAACCTGGCCTGTTCGTCTCTAAACAAGACGTCAAGCCTTTCTCGAGAGTTAGCAAGCCTTGTTCTCTTTTCGAAAATAGTCAAAAGAGCAGAAAAATACTGAAATATCGCTCAGCGATATGTGACGGTCACGTGACAAGGTGTTGAAAACACTGCCAGTGGAAAGTTAGAGTTCGTGCACATGTAATGTTGGCCACGTGCTCGTATGTGTAACATCGAAAGGTTTAGAAATTCTGCGTATCCTTCTTGAAGGACTACCTTTTACTGAGTCAGTAATGTGTTCTACTTCATCTGTACTTTGTTCGTTTGCACGTTCAGATGAAATATAACCGCTGCGCAATGCACCAGTCTCATGCAATTTAGTGAAAACGTGAGTGAACAATGCTGAATCTGGTGCTCGGTGTTTAGGAAATCTTGTAGTGTATTATCTATAAGCATCAGTAGCGTTTCCGTTACAAAACTCCTACAAAAATACTATATCGACATGCTCAGCCCTTGTAAATACCCTGTGACATGTTTAAACAATACAGTAGAATAAGCCAACAGACCACAACTGCAGTCGCAGTTGAAAAGTTGCATGGGGGCTTAATTATTATTAATGAATGCAATGCAAATACTTTTTAATTTTTTTTTTTTTAGTAGCTGTCTGTCCGATTACGATGTCTCGTAAACGGTTGGCCCTGACTAGTATTTGTACGCAATCTGACTGCATAGAACAACAACAAAGAATGAAATGAAATTTTCCGTTAACACAATTAATTAATTAAGTCCCCAGCAACTATAAAACCAAGCAAACAACAAAACACAAGTGTAGCTGTTCTGTGTGTGGAAGTGTGATTCAACGTACACATCTGGCACGGTTCTTCGTCAATGAGACAAGATATTTTGAACACCATTTATACTGAAGCAATTAAAAAAAAATAGAAATACTATAATTGCGTAAGGAAACCAGAATTACACTCTAATACAAGAACACAAGCCAGATGCTTTGTTGACTGAACCTGTAATGACGCATTATTTAAGACATTGAAATAATAAAAAGAAAACGGAATTTTTTTACCTTCATATATATTGACGAAAAGCACTCTGATCATTACAATATCTCCATTCGAACAACATCTGCTGTCTAGCCCATCAAACAACTGCATAAAACATGGAACAAGCACTCCCTACTACAACATCTCAACACCGACACTCTACTACCACATCTCGATAAGCACTGACTACTGCCACATCTCGACAAGCACTGCCAGTGGAGGCGGCTGAATAAAACTCTTTGGCGCAATCTCTGGCGCTGTGGCTCAGTGTAGCCACCTTTCAAAGTTCAGTAATGTACAACTTCCAACTTTAACTTCAAAATAGAAGTGATAATCGATAAATAAACTAATCGCAGCTAGAGTACTAACAAGAGAAATAAAACGTATCGATGTAACCATATTTATCTCTCTAAGCTATAAAAATTGGAGATATGTTAAATAGAATGTTGCAATCGAAATAGTCTTTAGTACGACCTACTAAAACATTTACTGTTCGCCATGAACACTATGTATTTCCTTGGTATCGCAAATGGTTTCGTCCATCTCCATATCTAAGTCGTCAGCGAGTCTGACAGTCATATGGAGGTCTCGGATCCAGTGCCCGGTTCTGAGAGAGATTTTTTCTTGGCGGGAGGACTGGAGCTGAAAGCACTAAGACTCGTGACGGAAATTAAGTAGCTGCTTGGATGAGGAGGAGTAGCTCCAAGATCTTGGAAGACGTTTTCATGTGTCATCGGCCTCAGCCGTTTGACGCTCAGAGCAGGATAAAGACCTGCTCGCTAGAACAACGATGCATACCTAGGGACGGGGAAAAGGAGCAGGTGATTCCAGTTTCCAAGAGAGGTCAGCCTGTGTCATTAATGTCAGTCTGTTGTAGAATTATGAATCACGTTTTATGTTCGCATATTATGATGTTTCCGGGGAACGAAAATCTGCTCTATAAGAAACCACGTCCTTCCAGCGAACAATGATCTAGCGAAACTTAGTTCGCTTTGTTCGTCCATGAGAACCAGAGCGCTTTGTGATGTGTCGGCAACTGGGCCAACACCTTGTAGATAGAGGTGGCTCAATGCACGCTAGACTAACGCAGACGGGCGTGAAGTACTGGAACAGGATACGTAATTAATGCTATGAAGAAAAGTACGTAGCTGGTATAATACTTATCTTTAATAACTCATTGTGGTACATCGCACAAAGGAAACTTTAATTACAATCACTGTAAGGCTAATGGCGTCTTGCTAGTTCGTGGCCATTAACTTAGCTGAAGGCTATTCTGTCTCTCGGCTAATGAGAGAGAAAGGCTTCGTACGTCTAGTCGCTAGCTCTGTCGTCCGTACAACTGGGCTGAGTTCGAGTCAGTCTCTCGAGACCTGCCTTGTGGTGGCGCTAGGTTTGCGATCACACAGTGGCGACACGCGGGTCCGACATGTACTACAGGACCGCGGCCGATTTAAGCTACCACCTAGCACGTGTGGTGTCTGGCTGTGACACCACACTTTGATTTCCGGAAGGTATCTGATACAGTTCTTCACTGTCATTTAGTGAACGAAATACGAGTTTATCGAGTTTGGGACCAGATTTGCGATTGGATCAGGACTTCATCTCAGGTAGAACTCAACTCGTCATTCTTAACGCAAAAAATCTACGGATGGAAAGGAAATTTCAGGAGGTCCCGAGGAAGTGTGGTAAGGTCGCTGGTGCTTACAATACATATAGTGTAAGAAAAACTGCTTACATAAAATTTTAGAGTGTTTAGGGGAGATAAACACAAACACTTTTAATGTGATGAAAATGTCAAGCGTGCACCGATTCCCCGCCGGGTGTCTAATAATGTTCTGATGCTAGAGATGTTGAAAGATGGTGTTCAAACGGCCGTGTGGTGAATAGTGTTTTAGAGATGAGGCGACACTTTTTTGTTATGTCTGAACGGCACCTCGCGCATAAATACTCCAGAGAAGTGCCAGAAAAGCGGTTCTGACAGTTAGAAGACATCAGTATCTGTTATCCTAGCGTAACTATTTAGCCTGCCCAAATCTGGGCAAATGAACACAGTTAGGTTGGCTACGAAAGGTAGAGCCCGCTGTGGAGTCAACTATTTTCTTGGAAACCTGAGGTTTCAAATAATCCCACTGCAACGCTCTGCCTCACTGGTACACGAGTTGCTCTGCTCTCAAGACACGTTTCCCGTTTGTGATCCAGTCAGCTCCGGACCACACGGAACTATCGTCTAGGAGACTTGTTGAGACAGTTTAACTGAACGCTACAGCCACAGTAAGGTCGATAAAACGTAGCTGGTTAGTGGGAGAAACATTCAAATGATCTTGTTGCTCGCTAGTTACGACGCTGCGATCGGTATTACGACTGCAAATCATAATTACCATCAGATCCCACATCACCACTATGCCAGTGCTAAGGTAATCCGTACTTTCTTCTACCATGTACCACAATTAGATAGACTCTCTCTCGCTCAATCTCAGTTACGTGTTTTAGTCCTTAATTTTGTACAAGTGCTTTGTTTACTTATGTGTGTGGTTTTTCTTGACTAACCGACAGTTCAGTAATAATTATCTGACGTCCAGGCTCTTTCGCCACCTATTTCCCAACCTTCTCACCATGTTCAATCTTGCGAGCTTCATTATTAATGCATTTGTTGGTCTTGTAGCGAAGTACAGGGCGGCTATCAATGATTCATTCGTTTTCCGACTCCAAAGTATTACATGTAGAAATATGATTGTAGCATTAATAGAGCCGTAAACGTACTGAGATTGCATTGTTTCCACAAGTTGCGTTACGAGTGCAGTGCGTTGCCAAAACAGCGACAAAGCAAGAAAAGAGTTTCTGTATGTTGGAATATACGAGTAAGTGCAGCGTGCATTCAGAATGAATCCTGGGAAAGACCCGGCGTGTAACCAGGGCGCCGGCCGCGGTGGCCGAGCGGTTCTAGGCGCTACGGTCTGGAACCGCGCGACCGCTACGGTCGCAGGTTCGAATCCTGCCTCGGGCATGGATGTGTGTGATGTCCTTAGGTTAGTTAGGTTTAAGTAGTTCTAAGTTCTAGGGGTCTGATGACCACAGTCCCATAGTACTCCGAGCCATTTGTAACCAGGGCGTTGTCCGTTGGTATCGAGAATTTAGAGACAGTGGTTCTCCCGGTAAACAGAAACGTATCAGTCGACCAAGTACGTCATACGGAACCGTGGAACGATAGCGGTTCGCGCAATCCACGGAATACGACAGCTAACTATGTGGAAGATTTTGCGATGGCGGTTGCACTTCAAACCGTGCCGACTGCATCTCGTGTACTTTCAGTTTTGCATCACAATATATGAAGCACCTGAAGATGAACATTTCGCCTCCAAGCTGACATTCAGCGACAAGAAAACTTCCAATTATTTCGAACAGTTCATCGCCACAAGGTGACAGTGTGGGGCGCTGAAAATCCGCCTGAACTTGTGGCGCATGAGCGAGATTGACAGAAGGTTAATGTTTTCTGTGGAGTGCCACAGATGCTGTGTGGGGCGTGGTTTTCTCTTGTGGGAAGATTGTGATCTTGATATGTCGCAGTTAGGGTTGTTTAAGTGACTGCTGATTCCGCGCATTTCACCTTATAACATGACAACACACCCCCTCATCGCAATACGGGTGTTCGTAACTACCTAATCGCTGAATGTCCGAATCGCTGGATTGGGAGTAATGGCGAAGGTGATGTGGCTCTCTGTACCCTTCCCCCCCCTCCCCCCCCCTCCCCCTCCCCCTTGCCACACGCCAAGTCGCAGGTCGCCTCGCCTCTTCTGATGCCTTGTGATATTTTCCCGATTTGGGGGCACATTGAAGACCGTTTTTACGTATCGCTATTGCCGAGAACACTGGAACAGTTAAGGTAGCACATCAATGCTGCTGTGATGCCCATATTGCTGCATAAGGTATGGAACGAACCTGGCTACCGATTAGACGTGTGTCGTGTGACCAGAGGGGTAGTCAGAGAACATATGTAGAGTGCGAAGTGCAGGCTTGGTTAGTTTAAGGTTCTATCCACCTGTCGATCACACACTACTCAAAAGAATTAGGATAACACGACAGGTGTTAAAAACAAAGTGGTAATAATCATTTATCCCGTCATCCTGGGTGCTTTTCATTGGACTTTCGGAGTTTCAGTAACTTGTATGGACACCGTGAGCGTTTAGCACTGTCTGACACCTATGTGGCATGATCAGTGTAAATCTGCAGAGTCACTGTGTGGTATCCGTTCCCATTCTTCAGTGAGAGCCCGTGAGTTCTTGTAGAGAGCGTTTTGAAAAGAACGACTCTGTCAAGAATGTCCAAATATGCACGATGGTATTTAGGTTTGGACTTCAATTCCGGCCATTCCATTGCGTCAAAGTCTAGGTTTCGTAAGACATCCCTGCTGACGTCCACCACATAGGCCCTGTCATTAGAAGGAATTCAGAGCCACCATACCGTACAACAAGGTCAATGTACTGTCTGGCGGTAAGGCGACTATGGACAACGAAAACATTCGTGTGGCTGTCAACACTGAAGCCTTCCCACAGCATCACAGAACCTTGGAAATCTGTCGATTTCCTGGACTGCATTTGGCAGGTACCACTCACGAAGGTTACTCGAACACGATGTAGGGGTCATACGGTCCTTACCCATAACCTGCTGGTTACAGTGTGGTCGGACGCAGCGGCTCCAGTGGTGGTTCCGAGATCGTCGCCGGCCGAAGTGGCCGTGCGGTTAAAGGCGCTGCAGTCTGGAACCGCAAGACCGCTACGGTCGCGGGTTCGAATCCTGCCTCGGGCATGGATGTTTGTGATGTCCTTAGGTTAGTTAGGTTTAACTAGTTCTAAGTTCTAGGGGACTAATAACCTCAGCAGTTGAGTCCCATAGTGCTCAGAGCCATTTGAACCATTTTTTTTGAACCGAGATCGTCTTGCTGCGCTCTGGCAGTATCCGTACGACACCGCTACGCGGAAATGGCCAGATACCAGTCTTCACGTTGTGTGTGATGTGTCGTTGACTTTGTCCAAATCGCCCTGCGTACTGACCTGTCTGCCTGTAGTGTGTCCAGGACCTGTGGATGACACATGGAGAGCCATTGCAAACTGCAGCAACATGACAGAAAGTCGATCCTTTTTGGAACACCCTTCCAAGCTGCACTGCATTAGCACGCCGCACTGCCTGTGCTTGGTTGGATACAACGTCAACAAAAGACCACTGCCATCTGTGTACCTCAGTAGAGGTCAGTGCGACACCCGCACTCACTTCCTTCTGAGAGGTCACCTGACAGTGTCCGCGGCTCGTGGTCTTGCGGTAGCGTTCTAGCTTTCCGTGCACGGGGTGTTGTGTGTCTTTCATCCTGATTTCATCCACTCGCAAGTCGCCACAGTGGCGTTAAAGAACTTGTGGTGCGGCGGCCGAACCGTCCCACGCGGGGTCTCCCGGCCACCAATGCCATACGCTCATTATTATTATTACCTGACACTGAAATGAACAACACAGCCAGTGGATTGCGAATGATTTTAATTATTTCCTACCCTGAAAGTAAAGCTCTCAAGGCATGCAGTAAGATCACAGGTACCGCCTATGCCAAAATAGATTTAACAAAAATGGTTCAAATGGCTCTGAGCACTATGGGACTCAACTGCTGAGGTCATTAGTCCCCTAGAACTTAGAACTAGTTAAACCTAACTAACCTAAGGACATCACAAACATCCATGCCCGAGGCAGGATTCGAACCTGCGACCGTAGCGGTCTTGCGGTTCCAGACTGCAGCGCCGTTAACCGCACGGCCACTTCGGCCGGCTAGATTTAACATCCGGGCGTTGATACACGTTTTCACCCAATTCTTTTGAACAGTGTATTTGTACGGGTAATACGTCGGAAAATGTCGCGTTCTGATATAGAATGGACCATTTATAGTAGCCCTGCAAAACTCGAGCCTCTTGATATTTATATATATATATATATATACAGGGTGGTCCATTGATCGTGACCGGGACAAATATCTCACGAAATAAGCGTCTTACGAAAAAACTGCACAGAACGCAACTTGTCTAGCTTGAAGGGGGAAACCAGATGACGCTATGGTTGGCCCGCTACATGCCGCTGCCATAGGTCAAACGGATATCAACTGCGTTATTTTTAAAAATAGGAACCCCCATTTTTTATTACATATTCGTCTAGTACGTAAAGAAATATGAATGGTTTAGTTGGACCACTTTTTTCGCTTTGTGATAGATGGCGCTGTAATAGTCACAAACGTATGGCTCACAATTGTAGACGAACAATTGGTAGCAGGTAGGTTTTTTAAATTACAATACAGAACATAGGTACGTTTGAACATTTTATTTCGGTTGTTCTAATGTGATACATGTATCTTTGTGAACTTATCATTCCTGAGAAGGCATGCTGTTACAGCGTGATTACCTGTAAATACCACATTAATACGTGTAACGAAATTCCTTTCAACAGCGAGTATTTCGCCTTCCGTAAAGTTCGCACATGCATTGACAATGCGCTGACGTATGTTGTCAGGCGTTGTCGGTGGATCACGATACCAAATATCCTTCAACTTTCCCCACAGAAAGAAATCCGGGGACGTCAGATCCGGTGAACGTGCGGGCCATGGTATGGTACTTCGACGACCAATCCACCTGTCATGAAATATGCTATTCAATACCGCTTCAACCGCACGCGAGCTATGTGCCAGACATCCACCATGTTGGAAGTACATCGCCATTCTGTCAGCAGTGAAACATCTTGTAGTAACATCGGTTGAACATTACGTAGGAAATCAGCATACATTGCACCATTTAGATTGCCATCGATAAAATGGGGGCCAATAGAACACGTGCCAAAAATCTGTCATCTTCCCGTAATTTCTCTTGTGCTCAGTTGCAGAACTGTACACGACGTTCAAAGTCGTCACCATGCAATTCCTGGGGCATAGAAATACAGTACGGGTGCATTCGATGTTGATGTAGCATTATCAACACCGACGTTTTTGAGATTCCCGATTCTCGCGCAATTTGTCTGCTACTGACGTGCGGATTAGCCGCGACAGCAGCTAAAACATCAACTTGGGCATCACCATTTGTTGCAGATCGTGGTTGACGTTTCACATGTGGCTGAACACTTCCTGTTTCCTTATATAACGTAACTATCCGGCGAACGGTCCGAACACTTGGATGATGTCGTCCAGGATCCCGAGCAGCATACGTAGCACACGTCCGTTGGGCATTTTGATCACAATAGCCATTCATCAACACGATATCGACCTTTTCCACAGTTGGTAAACGGTTCATTTTAACACGGGTAATGTATCACGAAGCAAATACCGTCCGCTCTGGCGGAATGTTACGTGATACCACGTACTTATACGTTTGTGACTATTACAGCGGCATCTATCACAAAGCGGAAAAAGTGGTCCAAGTAAAACATTCATATTTCTTTACGTACTACACGAATATGGAATAAAAAATGGGGGTTCCTATTTTAAAAAAGCATTTTATATCCATTTGACCTATGGCAGCGGCATGTAGCGGGCCATCATAGCGTCATCTGGTTCCCCCCTTCAAGCTAGACAAGTTTCGTTCTTTGTAGTTTTTTCGTTTGATGCTTATTTCGTGAGATATTTGGCCCGCTCACTATCAATGGACCTCCCTGTATACCGGGTGATCAAAATGTCAGTATAAGTTTGAAAACTTAATAAACCACGGAATAACGTAGATAGAGAGGTAAAAATTGACACACATGCTTGGAATGAGATGGGGTGTTATTAGAGCAAAAAAAAAAAAAAGTATTGCTAGATGCGTGAAAGATCTATTACGCGCGCCGTTTGGTGATGATCGTGTTCTCAGGCGCCACTTTCGTCATGCTTGGCCTCCCAGGTCCCCAGACCTCAGTCCGTGCGATTATTGGCTTTGGGGTTACCTGAAGTCGCAAGTGTATCGTGATCGACCGACATCTCTAGGGATGCTGAAAGACAACATCCGACGCCAATGCAACTCCGGACATGCTTTACAGTGCTGCTCACAACATTATTCCTCGACTACAGCTATTGTTGAGGAATGATGGTGGCCATATTGAGCATTTCGTGTAAAGAACATCATCTTTGCTTTGTCTTGCTTTGTTATGCTAATTATTGTTATTCTGATCAGATGAAGCGCCATCTGTGGAACATTTTCTGAACGTTTGTATTTTTTGGTTCTAATAAAACCCCATGTCATTGCAAGCATGTGCGTCAATTTGTACCGCTCTATCTACATTATTCCGTTATTTATTCAGTTTTCAAATTTATATTGACTTTTAGATCACCCGGTATATAGAATTGTGCCACCAATTCCCGGACTTAACCTACCGTAACGTCTGACCTACTCCTCTGTGATTGTGAAGACATCGTCGAATCACGTCTGTAGTAGGAGATGAATTCGATGATTTATGCACAAGGAGGACAGGCAACGGAGTAGTGGGTGCTTAAGCACAGTTAGAAACGCGTTTTCGACTTTTTATGGGACCGCTAGCTCTAAGATTTTTAATTCAAATGTTCGTTAGTGCAGACCAGCGCTGAGAAAGCTAATCATCGTTTATTACCTCGCCACAGAGTTGGACAGCGGGTGGGTAGAGTCTCCTGTAAGGACGGTACGTAACGTTGGCGGGGAATTGCTGGAGCTTGGCAGGTGGGGCTGGGAGGGGGAGATGGGACCCCAGGCGCGCTGTCAGCGGCAGCGGCTGTGGGCGGGGTCAGGCGGCGAGTCTTTTAATTAAGCGCCGTGCCTCTGCGGCCGCCATTAAACCGCGATTAGCAGCTCGGGCAGGGCCGGCCCGCTTTATTGGCTGTCGATTGGCCGGGCGGCCTGGGCTCTGGGCTCTGGTGGCCGGTGCCCGGCCGGCGCTCAGACATTCGGCGCACGCGCCCGCCTCCTGCTCCCAACTGGGCTGAGGAGCACACGGCCAGTGGAAGCGACAGAGGCGGGCGAGAAATCACCCGGGGGCCAGCCAGCCCGGGGACTGCGCGGTGCCAGCAGGGGGCGACCCGGAGGCGGGAAAAACCTCTCCCGGCAAAGTTTATCGCAACGGCGGCACCGCACGTCGAGAGCGGATACGCTTCTGCGAGAGCGCATCAACTGCTTCAGCGAGGCGGTATGAATGTCGAACCACATTTCCAACACTTTCTCACGAAACGTCTTCATGCTACACTCCTGGCCATTAAAAATGCTACACCACGAAGATGACGTGCTACAGACGCGAAATTTAACAGACAGGAAGAAGATGCCGTGATATGCAAATGATTAGCTTTTCAGAGCGTTCACACAAGGTTGGCGCCGGTGGCGACACCTACAACGTGCTGACATGACGAAAGTTTCCAACCGATTTCTCATACACAAACAGCAGTTGACCGGCGTTGCCTGGTGAAACGTTGTTGTGATCCCTCGCGTAAGGAGGAGAAATGCGTACCACCACGTTTCCGACTTTGATAAAGGTCGGATTGTAGCCTATCGCGATTGCGGTTTGTCGTATCGCGACATTGCTGTTCGCGTTGGTCGAGATCCAACGACTGTTAGCAGAATATCGAGTCGGTGGATTCAGGAGGGTAATACGGAACGCCGTGGTGGATCCCAACGGCCTCGTATCGCTAGCAGTCGAGATGACAGGCATCTTATCCGCATGGCTGAAACGGATCGTGCAGCCACGTCTCGATCCCTGAGTCAAAAGATGGGGACGTTTGCAAGAGAACAACCATCTGCACGAACAGTACGACGACGTTTGCAGCAGCATGGACTATCAGCTCGGAGACCACGGCTGCGGTTTCCGTTGTTACTGCATCACAGACAGGAGCGCCTGCGATGGTGTACTCAACAACGAACCTTGCTGCACGAATTTGTTCGGATGAATCCAGGTTCTGTTTACGGCATCGTGATGGTCGCATCCGTGTTTGGCGACATCGCGGTGAACGCACATTGGAAGCGTGTATTCGTGATCGCCATACTGGTGTATCACCCGGCGTGATGCTATGGGGTGCCATTAGTTACACGTCTCGGTCACCTCTTGTTCGCATTGACGACACTTTGAACAGTGGACGTTACGCGTCAGATGTGTTACGACCCGTGGGTCTACCCTTCATACGATCCCTGCGAAACCCTACATTTCAGCAGGATAATGCAGGACCGCATGTTGCAGTTCCTGTGCGGACCTTTCTCGATACAGAAAATGTTCGACTGCTGCCCTGGTCAGCACATTCTTCAGATCTCTCACCAATTGAAAACGTCTGGTCAATGGTGGCCGAGGAACTGGCTCGTCATAATACGCCAGGCACTACTCTTGATGAACTGTGGTATCATGTTGAAGCTGCATGGGCAGCTTTACCTGTACACGTCATCCAATCTCTGATTGACTCAATGCCCAGGCGTATCAAGGCCGTTATTACGGCCAGAGGTGGTTGTTCCGGGTACTGATTTCTCAGGATCTATGCACCCAAATTGCGTGAAAATGTAATCACATGTCAGTTCTAGTATAATATATTTGTCCAATGAATACCCGTTTATCATATGCATTTCTTTTTGGTGTAGCAATTTAGTGGCCAGTAGTATATATCTTCATGGCCACCACTTTTTTCTTCTTCTTCCTACGCTTTGCCCACTTAAGGAACGTGTCTGGAGTTGGTGGTTGCTTTGATGGGGTTTGCCTTCTTATACCCCATGATCTCTTCATGAATTCGCAATATTTCTTCGTGTACCGGGTGGTCATAATTAAAGCACAGCTGATCATGAAGGTACAGTGTCGGCTGTAATTATCGTATGGTGGCCTACCTTGGTAGGTATGCTAAGGAGGTAATGGAGAACCGAGCTACGCTGTGAAAGGAAATTAGTTCCAGTTGTGCTCACCAGCTGCAAATCTGACACTGTACACAGTATGACGGTATGACATCCGCACTGTCTTTTAACTAGCCATAATACGAGTGTGCAGTATGGCTGTCGAGGAAAGAGATCGTGTGCTCTTAATGAAACTGTTTTGTGTCGTTATTGTTGTTGTTGTGGTCCTCAGTCCTGAGACTGGTTTGATGCAGCTCTCCATGCTGCTCTATCCTGTGCAAGCTTCTTCATCTCTCAGTACCTACTGCAACCTACTTCCTTCTGAATCTGCTTAGTGTATTGATCTCTTGGTCTCCCTCTACAACTTTTACCCTCCACGCTGCCCTCCAATGCTAAATTTGTGATCCCTTGATGCCTCAAAACATGTCCTACCAACCGATCCCTTCTTCTAGTCAAGTTGTGCCACAAACTTCTCTTCTCCCCAATCCTATTCAATACCTCCTCATTAGTTACGTGATCTACCCACCTTATCTTCAGCATTCTTCTGTAGCACCACATTTCGAAAGCTTCTATTCTCTTCTTGTCCAAACTGGTTATCGTCCATGTTTCACTTCCATACATGGCTACACTCCATACAAATACTTTCAGAAACGACTTCCTGACACTTAAATCTATACTCGATGTTAACAAATTTCTCTTCTTCAGAAACGATTTCCTTGCCATTGCCAGTCTATATTTTATATCCTCTCTACTTCGACCATCATCAGTTATTTTACTCCATAAATAGCAAAACTCCTTTACTACTTTAAGTGTCTCATTTCCTAATCTAATCCCCTCAGCATCACCCGACTTAATTCGACTACATTCCATTATCCTCGTTTTGCTTTTGTTGATGTTCATCTTATATCCTCCTTTCAAGACACTATCCATTCCGTTCAACTGCTCTTCCAAGTCCTTTGCTGTCTCTGACAGAATTACAATGTCATCGGCGAACCTCAAAGTTTTTACTTCTTCTCCATGACTTTTAATGCCTACTCCGAATTTTTCTTTTGTTTCCTTTACTGCTTGCTCAATATACAGATTGAATAACATCGGGGAGAGGCTACATCCCTGTCTCACTCCTTTCCCAACCACTGCTTCCCTTTCATGCCCCTCGACTCTTATAACTGCCATCTGGTTTCTGTTCAAATTGTAAATAGCCTTTCGCTCCTTGTATTTTACCTCTGCCACCTTCAGAATTTGAAAGAGAGTATTCCAGTTAACGTTGTCAAAAGCTTTCTCTAAGTCTACAAATGCTAGAAACGTAGGTTTGCCTTTTCTTAATCTTTCTTCTAAGATAAGTCGTAAGGTTAATATTGCCTCACGTGTTCCAACATTTCTACGGAATCCAAACTGATCTTCCCCGAGGTCCGCTTCTACCAGTTTTTCGATTCGTCTGTAAAGAAGTAGCGTTAGTATTTTGCAGCTGTGACTTATTAAACTGATAGTTCGGTAATTTTCACATCTGTCAACACCTGATTTCTTTGGGATTGGAATTATTATATTCTTCTTGAAGTCTGTGGGTATTTCGCCTGTCTCATACATCTTGCTCACCAGATGGTAGAGTTTTGTCATGACTGTCTCTCCCAAGGCCATCAATAGTTCTAATGGAATGTTGTCTACTCCCGGGGCCTTGTTTCGACTCAGGTCTTTCAGTGCTCTGTCAAACTCTTCACGCAGTATCGGATCTCCCATTTCATCTTCATCTACATCCTCTTCCATTTCCATAATATTGTCCTCAAGTACATCGCCCTTGTATAAACCCTCTATATACTCCTTCCGCCTTTCTGCCTTCCCTTCTTTGCTTAGAACTGGGTTGCCATCTGAGCTCTTGATATTCATACAAGTGGTTCTCTTCTCTCCAAAGGTCTCTTTAATTTTCCTGTAGGCAGTATCTATCTTACCCCAAGTGAGACAAGCCTCTACATCCTTACAGTTGTCCTCTAGCCATGCCTGCTTAGCCATTTTGCACTTCCAGTCGATCTCATTTTTGAGACGTTTGTATTCCTTTTTGCCTGCTTCATTTACTGCATTTTTATATTTTCTCCTTTCATCAATTAAATTCAATATTTCTTCTGTTACCCAAGGATTTCTATTAGCCCTCGTCTTTTTACCTACTTGATCCTCTGCTGCCTTCACTACTTCATCCCTCAGAGCTACCCATTCTTCTTCTACTGTATTTCTTTCCCCCATTCCTGTCAATTGTTCCCTTATGCTCTCCCTGAAACCCTCTACAACCTCTGGTTCTTTCAGTTTATCCAGGTCCCATCTCCTTAAATTCCCACCTTTTTGCAGTTTCTTCAGTTTCAATCTGCAGTTCATAACCAATAGATTGTGGTTAGAATCCACATCTGCCCCTGGAAATGTCTTACAATTTAAAACCTGGTTCCTAAATCTCTGTCTTACCATTATATAAGCTATCTGATACCTTTTAGTATCTCCAGGATTCTTCCAGGTATACAACCTTCTTTTATGATTCTTGAACCAAGTGTTAGCTATGATTAAGTTATGCTCTGTGCAAAATTCTACCAGGCGGCTTCCTCTTTCATTTCTTCCCCCCAATCCATATTCACCTACTATGTTTCCTTCTCTCCCTTTTCCTACTGACGAATTCCAGTCACCCATGACTATTAAATTTTCGTCTCCCTTCACTACCTGAATAATTGCTTTTATCTCGTCATACATTTCATCAATTTCTTCATCATCTGCAGAGCTAGTTGGCATATAAACTTGTACTACTGTAGTAGGCATGGGCTTTGTGTCTAT
The DNA here is from genome assembly GCF_023898315.1 of Schistocerca nitens. NCBI lineage: Eukaryota > Metazoa > Arthropoda > Insecta > Orthoptera > Acrididae > Schistocerca > Schistocerca nitens. The sequence goes on along the minus strand of NC_064619.1, from coordinate 693,418,362 downwards.
CTTGGCCACAATAATGCGTTCACTATGCTGTTTGTAGTAGCTAACCCGCACTCCTATTTTTTTTATTCATTATTAAACCTACTCCTGCATTACCCCTGTAATCACCTGACCAAAAGTCTTGTACCTCCTGCCACCGAACTTCACTAATTCCCACTATATCTAACTTTAACCTATCCATTTCCCTTTTTAAATTTTCTAACCTACCTGCCCGATTAAGGGATCTGACATTCCACGCTCCGATCCGTAGAATGTCAGTTTTCTTTCTCCTGATAAGGACGTCCTCTTGAGTAGTCCCCGCCCGGAGATCCGAATGGGGGACTATTTTACCTCCGGAATATTTTACCCAAGAGGACGCCATCATCATTTAATCATACAGTAAAGCTGCATGCCCTCGGGAAAAATTACGGCTGTGGTTTCCCCTTGCTTTCAGCCGTTCGCAGTACCAGCACAGCAAGGCCGTTTTGGTTAATGTTACAAGGCCAGATCAGTCAATCATCCAGACTGTTGCCCCTGCAACTACTGAAAAGGCTGCTGCCCCTCTTCAGGAACCACAAGTTTGTCTGGCCTCTCAACAGATAACCCTCCGTTGTGGTTGCACCTACGGTACGGCCATCTGTATCGCCGAGGCACGCAAGCCTCCGTGCAACGGCAAGATCCATGGTTCATGGGGGAAGTGTTTTGTGTCAACGGCAGCAATTATTGAGCTGCGTTGAGGCAATATCGCCGACTGAAAGGTTGATAATGAAATTCGAAAACACAGACGAGCTTCGTGTGGCACCTGGCGTCCTGTGACGTTGGAGTTTATTGACGAGGTGTCTGCTGCTGTAGCTGACCACGCAGCACGTGCCGTGGGTGGGGCCAGTGCTCCTGCAGTGTCACGAGAAGTTTCCATCCCATGGTCAACAGTGCAGAAAGTTTTGCGGTCTAGTTTACACTACTGCCAATACAAGCAGCAGACGGGGCAGCGACTCAAACCCCATGATCCGCAGCAAAAAAACGGCTCTAAGCACTATGGGACTTCACATCTGAGGTCATAAATGCCGTAGACTTAGAACTACTTAAACTTAACTAACCTAAGGACATCACACACATCCATGCCCGAGGCAGGATTCGAACCTGCGCCCGTAACAGCAGCGCGGATCCGGACTGAAGCGCCTAGAACCGCTCGGCCACAGCGGCCGGCAGGGGATCCGCAGCAACATTCTCAATTTTATTTTCTGTTTCTGGGACAAACAGAAGTTGATGATATGTGGCCGGGTTATATTCCATGGCGTGATGCAAATTTTGCACTACTGGTGTAAGAGGTCCGAGCAGATGTAATTTCGATGTATTGCTCATGCGCTGCCTGCGAGATGCAAGGTCTCTGACCAGAGAGCAGTGTTGACTGAAGTATGAACTGTGTAGCTGTAGCAGTAAGTTGTTGCTAGTCTGGAGTCTGCTCTGGTCTGGTATGGTGTATCGTGTTGGCTGGCCCGGTCGCGATGTAGCGATGTCGGAGCCTGAGTATTATTGTATAAGGTAAAAAGCAGCCTCGCGCATATGTAGTAATGTTATCTCAAGTCGCATGTAAATGTTTTAAAACTCTCGTAATAATATTCTTCCTCATAAAAAGTAACTTTTAACAACAATTCATTTCAATTTAAAGAATTTACTAATTTCTCCCATTCATGATCATCCCGATTATTGCAATAGAAAAATCAGTTGCTTCCTTTCATAAATGAGAGATATATCAGCCAGCATTGCACAGAGCTGTGCCGGAAAAATTTATTGTAAGGGCAGATATATCCGGTGACTTCATTGAGGTAAGAATTTTTTTTCCTTTTTTTATTCAGAATGATCTTTCAGCGCCATGACGCAGCACTGCTGTCGTCCAAAATTTACCAGGTTAAATTCACTGTGAATTATTGAAAAGTCATAAGTGAGCGACAATTTAATTGAGAGGTTAGTTACATTGTTTTATTACCAGGTTACTGAATTCACTTTTTATTGGGACGTTACACTGAATGTGAACGACATAATTATATTTTTTACTGTTGAGAGGTTTAGGAATTTTTCTGTTTTGAGCTTACACTAAACGTGAATATTATTTATGTTAATATTTTCTGTTTTGAGGTTACACTAAATTAGAATCATATTCATATTATTTATTTTATTTTGTGGGAAGGTTACACTGAATGACGACATTTATTTATAGCAATGATTTTAAATTTTGTGGGGAGGTTACACTGTGAAAGAATTTTGTTTGGAGGTTACACTAAATTAGAATCATACTCATATTATTTAAATATATTTTGTGGGGAGGTTACACTGGCTGCAGCGAATACACAGAACTGCCGATTTGTCGTACTGTTTAACAGCATGTAGGGCAGAAACAGCCATTGCATTCGCCATATCTGACTGAATGGCATCGATTCACAACCACTTTTATTATCGGTCCGTTATTCTTTGAAGAGAAGAATACACTAAGAGTGCCTGTGAGGTGTACCGTGAGGTCTGCACTTTATCTAGTCTTCCTTGTGTAGCATATGATTCTTAGTGTGGAAGAGTGCTGCTGTGTGAAAACCACTATTTTCAGGCAAAATGCAACAACACCTCACGCCGCTGTTATTGCCAGAGGTTTTCCAAATTCATGGCCTCCAAGACCACCTGACCTGTATCCATGTGACTTTCGGCTATGGGGATACATAAAAGAACGCGTTTATCAGAGACACGTTCGGTCTCTACATGATCTGAAGACCAGTATACAGGAACACGTTGCTCAGACTCCATCGGAACTACTGCGAACAACTGCTGATCACGTCGTTTTACGGATACAGCATCTTGTCGACGTATGCAGTGCACATAGTGAACAAATTGTGTAAGCGGCGGTTAATCGCATTCCTCATCAACGTGTTAGAATATCTACCAAGTTACGATGCCGTACGATAATTACAGCCCACACTTGAGCCCTGTGAGCTGCTGCACTTTAAATTATAATCACCTGGTTCCACTGTTAAATAGGTTTCTGGTCTCATTTGACACTGGTCTGCGGCACCACATATTTCATGTCGTGGAATGTGACGAAATGTATCACCGCCGGTGTTTGTTTAACCGATTCGCTAGACGAAGTTGCTGATAGAGATGGGTCGTTCGCGAACGAACGGGTCCAAAGGAACGGTTCACCAAGATGAACGGAAGGACCGAGGAACGAATTCTAAGGAACGGTCTTTCATACGAGGTGCATTCAAGTTCTAAGGCCTTCGATTTTTTTTCTCCAGACTGGAAAGAGCTAGAAACATGCGCATTGTTTTAAAATGAGGCCGCGTTCATTGTCAATACGTCCCAGAGATGGCAGCACCGTACGGCAGATGGAATTTTACCGCCAGCGGCGAGAATGAGAACTGTTTTAAATACTTAAAATGGCGACGTTTTCCTTACTTGAACAGCGTGCAATCATTCGTTTTCTGAATTTGGGTGGTGTGAAACCAATTGAAATTCATCGACAGTTGAAGGAGACATGTGGTGATGGAGTTATGGATGTGTCGAAAGTGCGTTCGTGGGTGCGACAGTTTAATGAAGGCAGAACATCATGTGACAACAAACCGAAACAACCTCGGGCTCGCACAAGCCGGTCTGACGACATGATCGAGAAAGTGGAGAGAATTGTTTTGGGGGATTGCCGAATGACTGTTGAACAGATCGCCTCCAGAGTTGGCATTTCTGTGGGTTCTGTGCACACAATCCTGCATGACGACCTGAAAATGCGAAAAGTGTCATCCAGGTGGGTGCCACGAATGCTGACGGATGACAACATGGCTGCCCGTGTGGCATGTTCCCAAGCAATGTTGACACGCAACGACAGCACGAATGGGACTTTCTTTTCGTCGGTTGTGACAATGGATGAGACGTGGATGCCATTTTTCAATCCAGAAACAAAGCGCCAGTCAGCTCAATGGAAGCACACTGATTCACCGCCACCAAAAAATTTCGGGTAACCGCCAGTGCTGAAAAAATGATGGTGTCCATGTTCTGGGACAGCGAGGGCGTAATCCTTACCCATTGCGTTACAAAGGGCACTACGGTAACAGGTGCATCCTACGAAAATGTTTTGAAGAACAAATTCCTTCCTGCACTGCAACAAAAACGTCCGGGAAGGGCTGCGCGTGTGCTGTTTCACCAAGACAACGCACCCGCACATCGAGCTCACGTTATGCAACAGTTTCTTCGTGATAACAACTTTGAAGTGATTCCTCATGCTCCCTACTCACCTGACCTGGCTCCTAGTGACTTTTGGCGTTTTCCAACAATAAAAGACACTCTCCGTGGCCGTGCATTCACCAGCCGTGCTGCTATTGCCTCAGCGATTTTCCAGTGGTCAAAACAGACTCCTAAAGAAGCTTTCGCCGCTGCCATGGAATCATGGCGTCAGCGTTGTGAAAAATGTGTACGTCTGCAGGGCGATTACGTCGAGAAGTAACGCCAGTTTCATCGATTTCGGGTGAGTAGTTAATTAGAAAATAAATCGGAGGCCTTAGAACTTGAATGCACCTCGTAGTTCACTTCGGTCGCGGCCGGTCTCGCTCTCGCAACGGCACGTCAGCCGCTCTCGTTCCAGGCTCGTCCCGTTCCCGCCTCTGCCTCTGTCTCGGTCTCCCTCGGCCGGGCTCGTCCATCTTCGTGTGGCCACTCGTCGCAGTTCCACTCCCGACTGCTCCTAATAAGTTCAGTGTAGAGTTCTCGTTCGTTTCGTTCGTTGCGCACGCGCATTCTAGATCTGTTTCAAACCTTTTTTGGACTCTGGACTTCTCCTTCTTTTCTTATTCTATACAGCGTCTACGACCGGTAATTAAAACGTACTTTACAATTACGTAAACTACATAAAAATTACGTGGTATGTAATACGCACTTCTTTTCATGTAACAAAAGGCCATATCAGTTTACTTCACTATTTCGATAAACAGCAGGAGATATAAAAAGGCAAATTTTTTGTTATTACACATGCAAAGGAAGTCGACACGGCACACACGAGTGGCCATTTCCCGTCTATTTATGATCCAAGGTAAAACAGCATGTTCATTGTTATGGAAGGCAGACCGACTTACAACCGAATGAAGCCCGCGCTCCATAATCAACCGTCTGGTGTCACATTTTGTAAAGAGAATATCATAACTGCTACAATATTATTTCAGTGGTACAGGGTGGCGCACGAAAAATCGGCCCCGAGTACAAGACTGCTCATTGTCGCCCACCAATCGTCATCTATTTCTTCGAAGTTTTTACTTTCGTTAGTTGTTAGTTCTTTGCAGCCTAATTATTACATATTTTTGTATTCTTCTCGTAGCGGTCAACAAATTGTGCGTAGTTGGCGAGCAATCTGTACTCGGGGCCGGTTTTTCGTGCGCCACCTTATATTACTCGTATCTCACTGCGATTAGCCACATAACGCTACAGTTGGCTAAACGAGAGGCAGAACCACGAAAATTATTTCTACAAGTGTATGAGAATTCTGTAATGAATAAAAACTCTGTACTCCAGGGGGGAGGCAAGTGCCACCTCTTGGCGCCTTCCATCTTCAGTCACCTATGCTACTAATTTCCAATTTTTCATAAGAACAATATACCACGCACAAATGAACGGTGAACGAGTAAAAATGAACGATTCCCAAAAAAAACGATCACCAGTGATCTAGTTCCCAAGAATGAACGAGTTTGCCGATCTCTAGCTGCTAACACACGCTTGTATGATGGCATTCGACCCGGAGGTGCGCCGGTTCGAATACTGGTGATGGAAAATTGTCACTACCAGTATTTGGCAGGTAAGCGGATGAGGGTTGGTGGCGTAATGTTCCTGATCACCAGCCTTTGCAGCCGTGCACCCGAGCCTTGGATCAAACTCTGAGCCTCCACGCTGTAACACATGAAATAAGGGCGTGTGAGACAAGTGCTGATGGTGATCCGTCCGTCGAATGGGGAAGTTAAGCACAGAGACCCCCTTTCTGCTATTCGAAAGGAGGAGGCTATGTGCTGGCACAGAGTTTTATTCTCTTCCTTCCTGTTATCCGTAACGACACAAACCTAAAACTGCACAGTGCAACCATTCATTACAGTCATCAACACGACACAGGCACACACTTGGCACTCCATAACAGGCCGGAGGAAGGCAGTGGCAAACAATTTCCACCAGGAACTTGCCAAGAACGGTGATACATGAAGGACCGCAGCATCTGCTTCCCTTACATTCACTTTTTCGACTACGGGACTACTTAGAGTGTTTCTTTACGATCTCCTCGCCAAAAATAAACCTAAACATACACTAGTTGTGCTGAATTTTGTCGTATTTCACGCAAACAAATGGTAGGTGGAGAAAGTTCAATGTGAAATGAGGTCATATAGTTGGGGGAGAAACGAAGAGGTAGATGGAACACGTGCAACCGGACTTTACTTCCAAATGTACTCAGAAATAAGACGAAAATTCTACCAATAGTGGTGTTTTAAATCTACAAACGAAATGCATATGATAAGGAAAATACCCATTTTTTTAGTTTTAAAAAAACTTTATCAGTTGTAAAGCAACAACTGACACATTAAAGTCACAGTAATGAGAAGTTCATAATTCTTTCACTTTAATGAGAAAAATGATAAAGGACACTACAAATAATACAAGAATTTGTTCTAATGTGATATCACGAAACTACCTTCTGATTGTGCAATGGCTTCTGTAAGCTGAACAGTAAGCAATACATGAACGACATACCTCGCCGAGGAAAGGTGGCTTGCATGGCTCAATGATACAGGTAGTCGTACTGTACGTGCAACAACAAAGTGATATCAGTCATGAAGAGAGACAACAGCATTTTCAGTTGTTGCAGGGGTGAAATTCTGGATGACTTTTTTTTACGAAGGCAGGTAGCTCTACTGTATTGCTTATTAATGATAGCATCATCTTGGATAAAATACTCTAGGTCGGAAAATAAGTCTTCCATTCAGATCTTCAGGCGGAGCTACTCAGCAAGCTGTCATCATCACGGGATAAACTGCTCGCATTCGACGGGTCGGAGCGTGGAATGTTAGATTGCTTACTGGGATAGGTAGTTCGAGAATTTAAAAAGGAAAATGGACAAGTTGAAATTAAATATGTTGAGAATTAGCGAAATGGGTATGGTGGCAGCGAGAAATGGACTTTTGATTAGGTCAGTACAGGGTTGTAAACAATAAATCAAATAGGACTAATGAAGGAGCAGGTCTAATAATGAATACAAAAATAGGGATGCGCATAAGCTACTGTGAACAGGATAGTGAATACATTTCCATAGTAAAGATAGACACGAAGCTAACACCCACAAGGGTAGAGTATGTTTATATGCTAACTAGGTCCGAAGATGATGAGGAGGGTGTAGGAATGTGTGAATACGGGATATGAAAATTAAATTGTGGTGGGTGGCTATAATTCGGTAGTATGTAAACGAAGAGAGGGAAAAAAAGTAGGAGAACATAGACGAGAAGAAACGAATGAAAGAGGAAGCCGTCTGGTAGAGTTTTGCTCATAGCGTAATTTAATCACCTTTGATACTTGTTTTAAGAATCACGTGAGAAGACTGTATACATGGAAGAGACAGGGAGAAACTGGAAGGTTTCAGATTCATTATATAATAGTAAGATAGAGATTTCGAAAACAGACTTTAAAATGTAGGACATGCCCAATAGTAGTTGTAGACTCTGATCATAATTTATTGGTTAGGAACTGCAGATCAGAACTGGAGAAAATGTAAAAAGGTAGGAAAGTAAAGAGATGGGGATAGAATAAACTGAAAGAGACAGGGATTATAAGAGTTTGAGAGGGAGCATTAGGCAACGATTCACTGAAATAGTGAATCGATTGTGAAAAAGTAATTTTTGAAGAAACTTGATCAAAAGAAGGGGAAGATAGGACACAGCCTGAGGCATCAAGGAATTTTGTATTGGAGGGGAGTGTAGTGAGGTAAAAGTTGTAGAAGGGACGAATATAGTAAGCAGGTTAAAATGGATGAGAGTTGGTGTAGTTATGTATAGATGACGAGGCCTGCACAGGATGGACTAACGTGGAGAGCCGCATCAAACAATTGCTCGGACTCAAGACCTCAACAACAACAACAATAACAACAACAGATATGAAATTTCACCGTACTCTTCTTCTGGAAACAAATTTATTTGCCGATATCGCTATGTAAACACAGTTACTAGACTACTTAGTTTCGGCAACACGTATTGGCTTGGCATCCTCACATCTACAAAACCAGTAGTTACATCATAGAATGCTTACTCCACTCTGTCACATGAGAATTATACACTGAGGAGACAAATGTCATGGGATACCTCCTAATATCGTGTCGGCTCTCAGTCTGGTGTAGTGCAGCAACTCGAACTCAACAAGTCGTTGGAAGTCCCCTGCAAAAATACTGAGCTATGCTGCCTCCATGGCCGTCCATAATTGCTGAAATGTTTTTGGATCAGGATTTTGAACACCAACAGATCTCCCGATTATGTCCCATAAATGTTCGAGGGGATTCACGTCGGGCGATCTGGGTGTCGAAATTATTCGCTTGAACTCTTCAGAATGTTCTTCAAACCAATCGCGAACAGTTGTGGCCGGTGACATTGCGCATTGTCATTCACAAAAATTCCATTGTTGTTTGGAAATATGAATTCCATGCACTGATGTGCAGATGGTCTCCAAGTAGAGAACATAACTATTCCAGTGAATGATCGGTTCAGCTGTGCTAGAGTACCCAGTCCATTTCATGTAAACACAGTCGACACCATTATGGAACCACCATCAGCTTGCACAGTGCATTGTTGACAACTTGGGTCCATAGCGTCGTTGGGTCTGCGCCACACTCGAACCCTGCCATCAGCTGCTACAAACTGAAATCTGGACGCATGTGACCAGGCCACGGGTTTCCAGTCATCTAGGACCCAGCCGACACGGTCGCCAGCCCAGAAAATGGGTTGCGGGTGTGCTGTTACCAAAGGCAGTCATGTCGCGTCTTTCGTCTGCTGCCACAGCCCACTAAAGCCAAACTTCGACGCACTGTCCTAACGGATACGTTCGTCGTATGTCCCACATTGATTTCTGCGGCTATTTAACGCAGTGTTGCTTGTCTTTCAGCACAGACAACTGTAGGCAAAAGTCGCTGCTCTTGGTTATTAAGTGAAGGTCGTCGGTCCCTGCGTTCTCCGTGGTGAAATGTAATGTCTGAAATTTGGTATTCTCGCCACGCTATTGACACTGTGGATCTTGGAATACTGAATTGCTAACGATTTACGAAATGGAATGTTTCATTCGTCTAGCTCCAACTACCATTACTAGATAAAAGTCTGTTAATTCCCGTCGTGCGTTGATAATGACAGCTCTGCGAATGCACTGCCCTTTTATACCTCGTGTACGCGATATTACTGTCATCTGTATATGTGCATGCTACTATTCCAAGACTTTTGGCATCTCCGTGTACAACATACGTAGAGAAGTAGCGGCATTATATGGCATGCCAAGTGTGTTATAGAGTATTTACAACGTGGAGTACGAATGACGCTAAGAGGACAGACACATTTCACATCTTGCCGATTCGTTGTATAATACCATGTTGGCCGCGACAGAGTAACTCTGTGTCATGTGTCTGTCTTATTCGTGCCATTCGTGCTCCACTTGGTATATGCTTTATGTTAGTACACCTAGCATGACATTGTAATGCTTCGACTTTCTTAAGCACTATGTACAGTCCTCATGTCACCGAGTGGTGTGAGCCCTGTATGATACAATTACCACTGGTCGGTTTTATGGATATGACAATGGCAATACATAATGCCAAAACTAGTACTCTAGTAATTGTGTTAATATTGCGATGTTAGCAAATAAATTGGTTTTCAAAAGAAGGCTACAGTACAAAATTATAGATCGCCTCCTGTACTGCCGGCCGGTGTGACAGAACGGTTCTAGGCGCTTCAGTCTGGAACCGCGCGACCGCTACGGTCGCAGGTTCGAATCCTGCCTCGGGCATGAATGTATGTGATGTTCTTAGGTTGGTTAGGTTTAAGTAATTCTAAGTTCTAGGGGACTGATGACCTCAGGTGTTAAGTCCCATAGTGCTCAGAGCCATTTGAACCATTTTTTGAGCCTCCTGTACTGAATGATCATGTCGAGTAACCATAAGATATGAAACTATTATCGACGGACAGAAGTGTTAATCTAACTAACATTCTCCTAAAGACAGGCATCGTAACTCGCCCTGGCTTTTCTTCTGAGTTAATAGCGGAGGGCGATCTGGATCATATCTTCCTTTCGTGAGCCGCAAACTTGGGAATAGACTATGTACGAACATGAACGGGCGATTCGGAGCTATTACAATGTGGATTCACAGCTTGGGAGTGTCTGGTCACAATATGTAAGAGTAAGACACTGCTGTAACCCACAGGAAACCAATTAACGTTTTTTATAGTTAGGGATAAAACACTGGTAGTGGAAGGTCATCTACAGTTTGCATGCAAATCAGACTGCAGTTACAAGAATCGAAGGATATGAAAGGGAAGCAGTAGGTAGAAGGGAGTGAGATATGTTTGGAGTCTGTAGCTAATATTGTACGCTATGTACATTGAACAAACAGTGAAAGAAACCAAGGACATATTTGAAAGGGTTTTTAATTTAGGGGGAAGAAATTAAACTTTGAAGTTTGCCGATGACATTGCAATTCTCTTTGAGACAGCAGAGGATTTGAAAGAGCAGCTGAACGGAACTGATGTTGTCTTCAAAATAGACTGTAAGATTGACGCCAAGAAAAGTAAAACATGGGTTATGGAACGTAGTCAAATTAAATGAGGCGACACTGAGGGAATCTGATTTGGAAATGAAACACTACAGTTCTGTCAGGAAGACAGTATAAGCTTCTGAAATGCTACATAACAGGTGAATGTTGAAGATTAGTTGGGGAGATCGGATAACTAATGAAGAGGCACTAGATCGAGCTGGGTAAAGAAGAAATTTGTTGCTCAACTTGACTAAAAGAAGAGCTCGGTTGACAGAACACATCTTGAGGCAACAAGGAATCGTCAATTTCGTAAAAGAAGAATGTGTTAGATAGTGAGAAGGTTTAAATGAATACATGCGGCATAGATATGCAGAAATGTAGGAAGTTGCGCAGGATAGGCTAGCGTTTATAGTAGCATAAAACCGATTTTTTGATTGAAGACTACAAAAAATATCCCCATTCTCCATATCTGATGGACAGTTTGATCACCCATTAGTGACACTTTCGAGATGTTCCAGTCGTCTGTCCCAGTAGTGTATCTAACAAAGGGCGAAAGCGGAGGCCAAGATGAGCTTCCGTGTGTAGCAGTATACCAGTTCACATAAGGTGAAGATTGTCACAGTGTGTTGTGAACTATGGAACGGGAATAAGGGAAGCTGACATTGTGTTGACATTGCGATATTAGCAAATAAACTGGTTTTCAAAAGAAGACTACAGTACAAAATTACAGATCCCTCCTGTACTGAATGATCATGTCAGGTACACATTAGCTCATCAAGCTAACTTTACTGTTCACGGAAATCTAGGAAACACGTATAACGATCACTTGTGACTACACTGAAAGTCTTGGTTCACATTCGCTGAGCCTAGACTCTGGTTTTGATTCACTTTGTATAGCATCTGTTCCACTAGTGAGAAACTGCTTTCCATTGTGTAACAAGGCAATATCATAGTAAAGCGAAATTCTCCTTTTCACTAGAAATCATTTCTTTCTTTCTGGCACGGTCTTCCGAAGGCGCCAAATATTCGTTACGCTTTTTATAATTCTGACATGACGCTCTGTATCATGCGTCTCTGAATTACAGATCTCTCAGAGCACGCAGTCATTTCGCATTCAGCAGAATAAAAAGCTTGCTCCTCGTGCTAAATACTTCATGGTGTCTCTGTAGCGGATGTGTAAAGCAGCTGCAGCACTTAGCTGCCTAAAAACGTAACAGCGATGCGTTTCAATATATTTGTATCCAGCTAGAAGCAATGTCAGCTGAGACGATATTTTCTGCCGCTCGTGCTTGTGGTTATGGAATATATTTATTTATAATCAGGGGAACTCAGTTATTGCTCGTTGTTGTGGTTTAGTTAAATAAGCGGTAAACATTTAAAAAATAACGCTTGTGAAATGTTTCATTTTGATGGCCTGTGGCATATGAAGTGAAATGTTTCTTTTTTATGGTCTGTGGCATATGAAATTTACTGTAATTGATATTTTGTCGAAACTGGCCATAGTAATACTATATCTGTGCATAAATGGAAAGGTACTCTTTCTGAAAGTAAATGCAGACAATTAACAGTGGCTAGTTTAACTGTAGTATTTACGAACATTTTATGTAATTTGAAAGAAGAAGTGTTAAATCATGCATTGAAAATTCCCGTCATCGTCTATGTGTTTGTTGCTTTTTCCATATTTTGTAGAACAAACATTGTCTAATGTGACAAGGAAATCACCTTAATTATTGGATTACTACACATCAACAACATTTCTCTTCGCATCTCTCAATGAGTATTTAAAACTTAAATTCCCCTCACTATTGCTGTAAAAAGCGAAAAACGATTGTAGATGTGCTTCCCGTGATGATATGTCGACAATAGGTTAAAAGTGTCTCCTGTCCTCTTTTTGCAATGGGATTTATCTGGACTTCTGATGGAAGTGGGGAGCACTACACTGTGAAGCAGCAGTTCGATATTTGTCAAAATTCGTGGAGATGTTCTTCAAACACAACCAGTATTAAGTAATAAAGTTTCATTTCATTGGGAACTGATGTCTATCATCAGCTTCAGTATTACGTGTGATTCAAGTGCACCAATAGAATCTTGTACTCGACAAGAAATGGAAGCAAACATTCTCCGAAAGTCATCTTGAGGAATTTATAGCTATACTTGGAACACTTGCAGTGTCAGCTGTAACTTCTCTAACTTTGAATCTTGTGAGATGTTAACTGGAGTAAACTGAACTGCTATTCTTTATAAATCGTGTATCTGTTGTTCTGTACAATATACTTGGTGAATTTACGGAAATAGTATCTGATAAAAATGAGTCGCCAAAACAGAAACTAAGTAAATGTATTTTTAATTGACTTTACCAAAGCTATTGGAAAGCGTAACTGTATAGTAAACAAGCAGTTCTGTAAAATTCTATTGTGCAACATTCAAAGTTAACAGAATAAAAATGCTACAGAAATATACCAATTCAGTATTGAAAGAACAAATAGCTACAATCGTTTCTACTAAAATGCCCTGTGATTTTTCGTGCGCAGACTGACTAAATTTCCAAGTGATGAGTAATACACTCGCAAATGTTACACTGCAGTGTGAGAACAAAATTGTCTGCTTAAGAAGTATAATCTGAAGCAAATTTGACGTAAATTGAACCTGATAATAAATTGAAAAACAGCAACCAACTCTGAATGATCTTCTTATGTTTTAACTGTACTGTAACTGGCCCTAATAAATTTTTTCTGACTTACCGTGGCAACGGAAACTCAGTACTGCTCGTAGTCATGAACATGAAATATGCAGCACAGCAGCAAGCAGGCTTAAAGGAAAGAAAGCCTTGCACAGTGCAATGGAAGAACGCGCAGCTACACTATGTAATTCACGCTTCACTTTTTAAGAAACTGTGTTCCGCTCTGTGAAATGCGACGACACGTGTAATCAGAAAATGACACTCTTTCGTGAGGAGACAGCGGTAGAATTCGAACTTGCTAAACTATTAAAAGAAAATTGACCTTTAAAAAAACTGTAATGTAGAAACTGAAAACCACTGTCTGATTATCACAATCATGTTTACAAAATTTATCCCTCACAAAATTTTTATTCTGCCATGGAATTCGTTATTGAACATGGTAAAGGAGTGCTAAACCTAATTTCTGTTTGCAAACCACTTGAGTTGAGAAATTACTGTCATCTGACAAATAAAACCAGGTAACCCAAACCAATAAATAAAAATTCCATTAAAACCTCCTGTTATTCGTAATACATCATAAGTACGTGCAAGCAAGCAGTGCAGCAATAACTCTACTGAGAAATCTTGACTTGTTAAATTACTCTTCACCAAATCACATTTCACAGTTCAACATCCTCCGTAATTTTGTCTCTGTGTTCTGCAAGCTATTTTAGGAATGCATTGTCGTAGCCGACGCCTGACTGTCTTACCAGCTTAGCTTAGAATGCTTACAGCGACGACAATGCCACAGTCTAATACACACAGTCACGACACACCCTTGTATCAAATTTGTTACCGTTTGACAGCTGGAGCGATACTAGCGCTCCACGCGGTGAGAAAGCAGTCACATGATTCGTAAGGATAATATTTGTTTTTAATTATTATCTACTCAATTAACGGAATAGTTGTTACAATTCTGCATTCCATGCGTTAGTAAATTACCAAGAGATATGAGTTAACGTGAAATACATGTAAAAACAGCCGAATCGCACTGACTCTGACAAGAGCTACAACTCATTCATGAAAAAATGCTTTCAAAGACGTCTATACTTGCATCTTATTCCGCTGGAAGCAAGAGAATATATACACATTTCATGCATGAGAAACATATATTTCTATTGTTACTGTAATAGACATTTTCCTCGACACTTAAGGAGGGTAGGAGGTCAAACGGGCAGACATGGAGTACGAGAGTCACCACAGGACATTTTAATTTCCATTGTATATACTTTTACTAGTAAATTCATAAAACTTTGTCTTCATGACCAGGAAGGATTCAGAATACACACTCATAGCAGTGGAAGTTCGAAAACATAACGAAATAATTTTGTTTACATGTGAAATTCCATCATTTTTTTCACTTACTAACGGCAGCATTTGTTGCTATAGGTACACTTTTCTTCATAAGTGAGAGAGATTCTTCGATGAATTTTGCACAGTACATAAACCATACTTAAAGGTGTATGAAACTCTAGAATTTTCCACATCTATTAAAAACTGTGGTAAATAAATAAATTGTAGAGTTTCATACACCTGTAAGTATGGTATGTATGCTGTGCAAAATTCATCGAAGAATCTCTGTAACTTATGCAACAAATGGAGCCATAAGTAAGTGAAAAAATGATGAAATTTCACATTAAAAAAATTATTTTGTTATGTTTTCGAACTTACACTGAAATGAGTGTGAATCCTGATCCTTCCTGGTGATGCTGACAAAGTTTTATGACTTTATTTGTAAAAGTATAGACACTGGAAATTAAAATGTCCTGTAGTGCCTCTCCTGCTCCAAGTCGGCCCGTTTGACGTCCTACCCCCCCTTAAAATGGAGTCCAATGATTCTACCTTTCTTACACTTCACTTGACATTCTAGTACAAAAATGTTTTTGTAAATGTAATTACTTTGGCTTCGGTAGCAAATTCTCGAGGACTCTTTGTAGTTTGTGCCTCAGGGTTGACAAAATTAGTGGAACTGGTTTATTTTCTGTTAGGAAACAGCTTTATTTCTTTTGACTATTGATTATCCCTTTAGCTAAGGTTGTAATGGCTTGTTAATTACATTAAATAATGTAGGTATTACATTACACATAAGTTTCCTACGTTCTACATTCACTGATTTGACTGAAAGTGCAGCAAACAAAACTCTGCATTGTTGGATAGATATCCAACATCTTTCCGCAGAAGGTCAGGACATCTGGTGTTTACTAGCAATTTTTGTTATTAAACGGAAGTGACATTATTAAGTGAACGTATGTATGTTTCAAGACAATCGTAAATAAACCGTCCTGTAATGCACCGTATGTCCCAGTATCCTTTGGAAACAAAATAATCAGAACTCTAGAGCATTTACTTAGCTATCGCCGATTTGTATGCCACTACATACAGTCACTATTGTAAAAACTATGTTGCAAAACAGTATAAACGTTTATATTCGCACTAATCCGACATGACATACAGAAGTGTCGTTTGGTGACCGCTTGGGATGCTGCTATCGCTGTAGCTAACAAAAACGAATTGGAGTGTCACGACCGTTATGTTAGACTGTGACAATGCTGCTATAGTTCCGTCTTGCACGGAGGCGGCTCTATTTTCAGCCGCTCTCTTCATCCCCCACCATTAACTGCTAGCAGCCAATTAGAGTCATTCTCTTACCCAACGGCTGGCCGCTGGCTACGACAAGACTGCGAGAATCTCTCTGCTGCTTGCTGGGCTGTTGCTGTGTTTTGTGACAAAGCAGCTTCTTTCATAATGCGACTGAATCATTCATTCTGATGTCGGTATTACCTTCTTGTAGCAGTATAGTCGTGATTATGTATCTGTAAATGCTTTAGTGCTATGTTCAAATAAATGTCTTGTGATAGCGATTAAAGTGAAGTCCTCCACAAGTTTACCGCATTTATAACTTTTTCAAACGTGAATCTGAAACTGGGACTCCCATTTTTGACATTTTGAAGACGCAAGTAGAACGTCAGAAGAATGTGTCGCCAAGAGACCTGCACAGAGAATAGTAAAAGAAACTGTCATTAACTGTAGAAACCTCAGCAAAATTTTGTTTTGTGCGCTTGAAAAGCATTGAATCACAAGAAACTTGCTACATATATAGATGGTTCCACGATATTTTAAAGCGCTCCATCTTTGGCCTATGTACACTACTGGCCATTAAAATTGCTACAACAAGAAGAAACACAGATGATAAACGGGTATTCATTGGACAAATATTTTATACTAGAACTGACAAGTGATTATATTTTCACGCAATTTGGGTGCATAGATACTGAGAAATCAGTACCCAGAACAACCACCTCTGGCCGTAATAACGGCCTTCATACGCCTGGCCATTGAGTCAAACAGAGCTTGGATGGTGTGTACAGCTTCAGCTGCCCATGCAGCTTCAACAGGATACCACAGTTCATCAAGAGTAGTGACTGGCCACGATTCACTAGAAATTTTCAGTTGGTGAAAGATCTGGAGAATGTGCTGGCCAGGGCAGCAGTCGAACATTTTTTGTATCCAGAAAGACCCGTACAGGAGCTGCAACATGCGGTCGTGCATCATCCTCCTGAAATGTAGGGTTTCGCAGGGATCGAATGAAGGGTAGAGGCACGGGTCGTAACAGATCTGAAATGTAACGTCCACTGTTCAAAGTGCCGTAAATGCGGACAAGAGGTGACCGAGACGTATAACCAATGGCACCCCATACCATCACGCCGGGTGATACGCCAGTATGGCGATGACGAACACACGTTTCCAATGTGCGTTCACCGCGATGTCGCCAAACACGGACGCGACCATCATGATGCTGTAAACAGAACCTGGATTCATCCGAAAAAATGACGTTTTGCCATTCGTGCACCCAGGTTCGTCGTTGAGTACACCGAGCTGATAGTTCATGCTGCTGCAAACGTCGTCGAACTGTTCGTGCAGATGGTTGTTGACTTGCAAACGTCCCCATCTGTTGACTCAGGGATCGAGACGTGGGTGCACAATCCGTTACAGCCATGCGGATAAGATGCCTGTCATGTCGACTGTTAGTGATACGAGGCCGTTGGGATCCACCACGGCGTTCCGTATTACCCTCCTGAACCCACCGATTCCATATTCTGCTAACAGTCATTGGATCTCGATCAACGTGAGCAGCAATATCGCGATACGATAAACCGCAATCGCGATAGGCTACAATCCGACCTTTATCGAAGTCGGAAACGTGGTGGTACGCATTTCTCCTCCTTACACGAGGCGTGACAACTACGTTTCACCAGCAAAGCCGGTCAACTGCTGTTTGTGTATGAGAAATCGGCTGGAAACTTTCCTCATGCCAGGACGTTGTAGTTGTCGCCACCGGCGCCAACCTTGTGTGAATGCTCTGAAAAGCTAATCATTTGCATATCACAGCATCTTCTTCCTGTCGGTTAAATTTCGCGTCTGTAGCACGTCATCTTCGTGGTGTAGCAATTTTAATGGCCAGTGGTGTATGTAGTGAATAACCGACACCACAAACACTTGTTGCGCTTTGTCAATGCAAAGAATTTAAATAGATATTGGTTTCAAATATGTTAAGAAGACACCTTTAATTGAAAGAAGTCACATAGATGCAGCACGAACCACATTTCTTATAAGATGCACAATTCTTATGAGATGCACAATTCAAGAGAAGGCGATAACTGAAAAGTGCAATTAACTTGATGAAACATGGGCGAATCGGAATCATTCCATGAATACCTGCTGGTAAATGAGTGATTGTACTAGCGGTTTTAAAGTTCCCATAGGAAAAAGTTCTGGGATAATTGTTCTTGAAGCTGGCTTTTGTTCTGGTTTTGTTCTTGAGAGTAAATTTGTATTTAGGTGTAAGGAAATTAGCAGTGATGACCATTTGGAAATGAAGGCTGTCAGTTTCAGGAAGTGGTTCACTGAACAGTTCTTGCCAAATCTTCCCTCCAAGTACGTTACTGTAATTACCATGATAGTTATCATTAAACTGATACAGAGAAAACACCAAGTACAAACACCAGAAAAGCGGGTATAATGATCTGTCTTATAAATAAAAGTATTCCACACAGTACAATCTAGACTTGCCGAACTCCTGTGGCTCGTTAATTTCTACAAGTGACGCAACAGAACGTACAAATCTGACTTTCTTGCACATGAATGTTTCGTGTTTACGAACATATCATTGTCAGTATAATCCGATAGAATTAATTTGGGCACAGGTTGAGGGGAAAAAACAAAACATTCAAGATAAGACACTGAATTAATTTGCATGAAGCAATAAACATCCCTCTTTCAGCATGGGTACACTGTGTGCGGCATGCTGAAAAGTTTCAGAAAGAAGACTTTGATTGGCAGGTGTAGATGGATGTGAGCCTTGAACTTATCATCTTAAATTTACAATCAGGTCGTTCGAACATGGACTCAGACAGCAGTGAGGGTGGTATTACGATGTAGACTTTGGAAAAAGGTAATGTAATAATATTTGTAGGTTTTTAAAGACTCATGATTTTTTTAAAAAAAATGCTTTTCAACATATCAACTGTATACATAGTATATGAGAACTCCTTAGACTTCATTGATTAGGAATTTGTATGATATGAAATTTGCAGACTATAATGTACAACATATTGCCCAAGGAGTAGTTAAGCCTTTCCCAGCGTGTTGTGTGCTCTAATTATTCTCGAGAATGCGGCCGGATAAATTCGTCAAAAACTTAAATTTTTCGACAAGTAAACACCTGTCGTTTTCAATACAGGAATTGTAAAATGCCTTAAAATTACAGGGAGAATTACTTGTTGAGATATCGGTGACTTTTCGACATTATCGGTCAGCATTCCCTCAAGTTATTCACAGAAGATGGTTAATTGTTTGCTTACTTAGTTGATCATGTATGTGATCTCTTACTGTGATGTCAAGAGTTTGTTCACGCTCACAATGTCAGTTGACAGCGATAAACATAATAGACTGGCAGT
Source organism: Schistocerca nitens (assembly GCF_023898315.1). Classification (NCBI taxonomy): domain Eukaryota; kingdom Metazoa; phylum Arthropoda; class Insecta; order Orthoptera; family Acrididae; genus Schistocerca; species Schistocerca nitens. The sequence continues at coordinate 693,398,930 of NC_064619.1, read as the reverse complement.
TTTAACGATTGTCTTTGCTATCAGTAATCCTCTTTTGTTCACAATGATTTACATTCAAACAGACCGACATATATGCATTACACACTTTAAAAGATACGTGGAGTAGCAGTAGTTGTCAAGCAAATATGATGATTTCGGTGTGAGTTTGGAGTGAATTTTGTTCTGTATTACATTTTTAATTGTAATAAACCTCACATCGCAATGAATGACTATGACAGCAACCGGTTTCGATGATCTTGCCGTTAGACAATAATCGTTTTGAGAAAAATTGCGCTTGACGTCTGTACAATGCTGTGTCAGCTGTTCTCGCCTTCCAATTGTACCTGCTATTGCCATGGAACAGTGAACGCAGCGAGGAACCCTCAAGAAAGATTTACTCATCTTGACGATTGATCACAATCTGTTTTAAAACGAATTATTCCTCCTCATAGATTTGAATGTATAATACGACGTACCATAATAAAATGAACCTGACTGTCCGCAGCAACACAGTCCGGCAACGCAGACTTTCGTACGGACGCTCTCTGCTGCCATCCATGTGTAGACCTAATCCCCTCCACGCTTCCACGCTTCCTTATCGCTCGGCCTCTATGCGCGGAAGCACCTTCCTATGTGACGTGAGCTATAGCAACTAAAGATCACACTGCTTGTATTCAGAAGCTCTGTGGTGTAGCATATAGACTATCGAAAATCTCTGTTTCAAAAATCGAGTACACACATATGAAATATGACACACTGAACGAAAATAGAGCTTATATCACTTTTCGTAAATATCAAAAATAAACTAGAAAGCTTGCACAGTTCACTCAGATTTCTGGCTGTAGGCATATGAAAGTATACATCTTCCCTACACATCCCAGGAATGTTCTTTGGGTGACAAAATAACTGGGCAGGCAAGTCAGGTATCCGTACATTCCTCAAGGCGTTTGTGGTGTGAAGAACAATGCGAGTTTCTGTATTATCCTGCTGGAATATGCCATATCGTACATTGCCCATGGAAGGTATGATAACAGGGTTTACCATTCTTGCCATTCAGTGGTGAGCATTCAGCCTCCCTTCAAATATCACCCAATCAGTCCTTCTGTCATGTCCAACAGCTCTCCACACCATGTTCTAGGAATTGCGGAGCTTTGGGTCTTGAGAATCGCAGTTTGGTGTGACCTTGCGCCAGTTTACATACGAGCACGTTGGCGTCGATGTGACTTCCACGAACAGAAGGGAGGCCCATTGCAGAGCGGAACATCATTCAATGTCCCCGTTGCCTCTGGCTGTACACCATGCAAGTCTCTGCGATCTCTGATCTGGGGTCAATGATAAACGACATTTTGCATATCGAGATCTCAACCAAACGTCCAAGTATATGTTCCCACCTGTTCGAAGTGGCACTGTCTGCAACCTCTGCCTGTATTTCAGCTGTTGTCATCCATCTATTGGTCACATACAGTTGACCAATCCTACTGTATTCTTGTAGAGGACCTATGATTACTAATCCTGCCACAGTGTTGTACTGAGACCATCTCGCCACCTCTCGTTCTAGTCATCGCACTGCAGGCAACTGTTTGTGCAACATGATAGTATGATGCTACTATGTCACTCCTGCCCATGATTTGAGCTTTGAGAAAGGAGCTTGGAAAGGGGGAAGAAGGAAGAGTATATTGTGTTTATACACAGTAGTAAGGAAAGGTGAGCTACAGAATGGTGCGGCAACTGTCGTCATGGGAAAACTGGACTGGAGTAGAAATGATAGCGAACAAGTTACCACAGTAAACGGAAGATTTACTTAAATTGTTTTCCTCCAAGCTTACGAAGACTCATTACAATGTAGCAAGAAACAAGCTATTTCGGTGCTGACAAGAATGCGGCTCTCTGAACAAAAGCACCAATGATGGTGTCGGAGCCGCGACTTGGCGGCGTCTGCACAGCATGAGATAGCGAAGAGGCTCTGAGGGCAAATGGGCCATACGGCTGCCACCGGCCACCCTATATTGTGGCGGCAAAGGGCGCTCATAATCCAGAGCCATTGGAGGGGTGGCTCAGTGAGGACGCACCATTGGGTCCGCCAGATCCCCTGCGACCACTCTCGGCATCTGACAGAAGATTGCAATTCAGTTGCCAACTTCGGCGCCCGCGAGGTGTTATTGATACATATTACAAAGGATTAGAGCTTAATGTGCCGTCAGCAGCTGGGGGGGGGGGGGGGGGGAGGGCTACGAAACACTGTGCATCCAGCGCTTAGTCGCCGTGAGCCATCGCTTGCCTCATACGCAAAGCGAGACTTGCAAGTAGATGCACGCCTTTTTCTCGATATACGAAGTGCGACAGTAAAATATGAGACTGGTTAGAATAAACACCTTTACTCACATTTTTAACCAACTACACTGGTATAGCCTTGAAAGTAACTCACTTGTGCCTGCACATACTCACTCCATCGGCATTTCCATTGTTAGCAGCATCTGTGCAAGTCATCATCTGGTATACCAGCAAAAGTTCTTGTTACAGCTGTTTCGATGTCCTGTACTGTTGCAAAATGTTGTGCTTTAGCGACTGACTTTTGGGAATAATAAAACATGTCACACTGTGTCATGTCGGGTAAATAAGGAGGTCGTGCTAGCATGGCAATGGACTGTAACGTTGGAAACTGCCCAACAGACAACGCAGTATGGGATGGAGCGTTATTATGGTGCAGGATCCAGTTGTTAGCAATGTGTGAACGAACAGGACGGACCCATTTTCGAAGTCTTTCGAGAATTTATTGGTAGTAGTATTGGTCTAATGTCCGACCTGGAGGTAACTACTCTTTGTGTACAATACTCATGGAGTCCAAGATGCACAAAAGCTTGCATTTCACCTTTAACTTCGACATGCGCTTAGCAATTCCTTCGAACACCATTGCGAATTTTAACGTTTTGTCTCGTGTTCATAAAGGAAAAACCACCTTTCATTACAAGTAATAACTCATTTCAGTAATTCGGGTTATTTCCACTTGTATCAACATATCAGCAACCACAGTCCTCCGTTGGGGTTTTTGTTTCTGCGGGAGATTTTTGGGCGTCATTTTGGAACAAGGTTTTCTTTTTCCCAGGTTTTCAATCAATATCAGGCAAACACCTTTCCGATTTCGATTGAAATCGTTTATACGTTTATACGACTCGCAAACATTCACGCAACCTGACTGTGTTGTCATTTGTTCATGCTGTTGATGGTAACCCACTGCGGTGTCTATCTTCAACACTGATCCTGTCTTCGGAAAACATTTTGCGCCAAAGAAACACTTGTGCCTTCGATAGAGCGTCGTTTCCAAAAGCCTGCTGAAGCTTCCCCTATATTACTGCAACATTCTCACAGGATTTCATTCAGAAAGAGATGACATACCACTACACAATATTGCAAAAATGGTTCAAATGGCTCTGAGCACTATGCGACTCAACTTCTGAGGTCATCAGTCGCCTAGAACTTAGAACTAATTAAACCTAACTAACCTAAGGACATCACACCCATCCATGCCCGAGGCAGGATTCGAACCTGCGACCGTAGCGGTCACGCGGTTCCAGACTGAAGCGCCTTTAACCGCACGGCCACACCGGCCGGCACAATATTGCATGATGCCAAACACTACAAGGAGCAAACACTACACTCCAGTCTTCAGCTGCTACGCCTGATAGCGGTTGTGGAGGGAAAAGACCAAGCATCACATACTGCTTTTGGTAGCAAGCTTCACGGTTACCACATTACGTAGGAAACAATTTAGTCTTAAAACTTCATTGTCGCACCTTGCATGATTCCATTCACGCTCGCTGTTCCAGTGAACAAGATGCCCTTTTTCTAGCAACAACTGTCACTCCAAATGGTATATTTTGAGACAAATTCGAAACCGTGGAAAGGTGCCCAGCTACAGGGATAATTAATACCTTTTCTGTCAGCGATGTGTGAACCCAGTAGACGAGATAAAGATGGAACGGAGTATTGTGATTAGTAACTACACTCGCGATACCTAAATAATACTGTTGCGCCACTGATAGCGAAGAAAATACAAGACTCTGTATCGGTGGCGACATGGTTATCAAATGGTTCTGAGCACTATGGGACTTAACTTCTGAGGTCATCAGTCCCCTAGAACTTAGAACTACTTAAACCTAACTAACCTAAGGACATCACACACATCCATGCCCGAGGCAGGATTCGAACCTGCGATCGTAGCGGTCGCGCGGTTCCAGACTGTAGCGCCTAGAACCGCTCGGCCACCCCGGCCAGCCAAGGTTATCACTGATATTTCTAACTCTTGCTGCCAGGGACAGTTACCCTAATTTGAAGTTCCAGTTCAAGGAATCTACTGCACCGAAATCTGACATCATCTCAGAAACTTTCAGGCTGCGGTGAAATACCTCTGTAAAAATAAAACTTATTTCATGATTAACGTTCACAGACAATACTCGAAGAACAAGCGAATATTTTTTTATCCTTGATCACTGGAAAGGAAGCACTGCAAGGATGACATAAACATCACCATCTGGGGATCAGCATTTTTTTCTGGATACTTGCTTGGAAACCCAGGGTTTCTCAGCTGGGGATTGGTAAGTGTCATCGTAAGCTCCGAGCACGCCTCGGTGACTACCGCCCGGTGCGGCGGTAGAACGTTTTGTGTCACATGGACCAGAGGTCTCGGCTTAACTGCCCTGATCGTGAGGTCTCGGCTTAACTGCCTTGATCGTGAGGTCTCGGTTTAACTGCCCTGATTGTGAGGATGGTAAAAATCTGTATTAAAAAACCATCAATCTCAAGGTGTGCTAAACGCTGATGAGATGCATAGCCGTTGAGGTGGACCAGTCGCCAGAGGGCAACCTCCGGGGAACTGGCAACACTTCAGTTGTGTATAGCTTACCGAGGCAAGCGGAGCTCTGTCGAGGCTGGACTTGCTTCCCTTGACGCTCGTGGGAACTCCAGGAATCCGAGTGCTAACGTTTCTACTCCTAGTGGTTCAGGTGGTCCGTTGGGCAGTATTAATACCCAAACTCCTAATTGGCCTCGTCCACTCGGGTCCACAACGAATGTCAAGGAAAGTATTCATAGTAACGGATCACATCCTGTGGTAGATGATGTCTTTTCTGTGATGAAACGTGTGAAGGGTTCTTCAGAAAAGTTTTCGCCCTCCTATATCCAAAAAGCTTTGGAGGGACTTGCAGGGAAATTCAAATCTATCAAGGGGCTGCGCAGTGGTACTCTCCGACATCAGACTATTAAGGCACCCAAGTAAACAAGTTGTTGATTGCCAAGCTCCTTGGAGAATATTCTATCAACTGTGAGCTGCACCATTGGTGAAACAGGTTGACAGGAGTTTTAACTGCCGGGACATCATGGATATGGCTACAACGAACTGCTACAGCAATGGAAAAGTCCAGAATGATATGAAAAGGGTTGATGGTCAGCTTCATAAATCAGCGTCTTTTATCCTGACATTCATTCTGCCAAATCTAACGGAGTATATTGCAGCAGGCAATAGTAACGGATCACATCCTGTGGTAGATGATGTCTTTTCTGTGATGAAACGTGTGAAGGGTTCTTTAGAAAAGTTTTCGCCCTCCTATATCCAAAAAGCTTTGGAGGGACTTGCAGGGAAATTCAAATCTATCAAGGGGCTGCGCGGTGGTACTCTCCAACATCAGACTATTAAGGCACCCAAGTAAACAAGTTGTTGATTGCCAAGCTCCTTGGAGAATATTAGGATTAGACCAATGCGCTGCTACCTGTGTCACTGCTACGATCACACCACCATAGGTTGTAACAGTCGGGCTACGTGTGGAATACGTGAGGCAGTGGCACACGAACCGGATTTTCAGTCCACTGCCCCATCCATGTGTGTTTATTACTCCCAGGCGCATCTAGTTTGAAACAGGGACTGTCCTGCTTTTACTGTAGATTCGGGAGATGAAAGTCACCCAATGTGTCTCATATTCTGACATGAAGAAGGAATTAAACGCCATTCAGCCACCGAGATTTGTGAAGTCTTTTGTTCGGCATTGATGCAGCTTGTCCAGACGATCAGTGTGAGCAGTAAGAGCGGGGAACATCTAGCTGCACCTGTAAATCTGTAAATGGAGTTGCCAGCCTGCGCCACTGGTACATACCTCAACCTCCCTATCGTTGAAAAATTAACAGCTGTTAAATGTAATTTCGGCCAAGATAGCAAATGCTCATGGCAGACACTGGAAGAGGTCCAGCATTGTGTTTCTGTTACGTTGGCCTTGACACCGTCCCCAAATTCCAAGTTGGGGTTCTAACAATACGACCACTTACAAAGTAGGTTAAAATTCAGATGTTATACGTTCGCTTAATCGGGCAACAACAAAGTTATTGACTGTAGATGGTATCGTCAGAATGGAAATAATGAAGTCACTGTAAAAAAGTCATTAATTTTGGCACTTAGCTTGAATGGATTCCCACGTAGATTTCGTCGAAATTGTTATGGCTCATCTTGTTGATTCTAGGGTGATTCCACTTTGACTGCTAGAAGGTCCAGATCTGTATTTTAGCAATATTTGAAGACCTAACAAACGCGTTTTTCAGGAAATTCTTAATGATCAAACAATCCCAGATCAGAACAATGGTATGGTAGAAATAATTTTTGACTTGGTGTTCACGATCCGCATTTTTATTAAACTTCTTGTAAATTCACATACACTTCTTCTTAATTATCTCATCATCAAGAAAACAGTTTTGTATCAATCATCATATATTTAATTTCCACTTTAACCAAACACATGACTTGACTGTTCTCTTACAAAGCGAAATAACAACTTAACTTCTGCAAAGTGAAAACAAAAACTGCTCTGTGCGCATTCGCGCCAAAACGGTTACAAGTAGGCCAAAGATTATGACAGTCTCACAGAAATGAATACACACAAGAACCATATCACTGTAATATATCCATACATTTGTGTACCTATACATTAATAAAACCAAATGTGAATGTTGTCAGAAAAATATGTCTGTTACTTCGCAGGAAAGTAGTACGATATTACTGGTATCGAGAACTGGGGTTGGAGTGCCGTAATGCTCACGTAAATAAAGAATCATTACAGGGTCAAACCAACAAGCCAAAGCAATCTATTCTGAAGCCATCAAACTATGCGACCTCAGTCCTGTCTAATGTATCCGACGATGACTCTACTACTGACAGTTTGGACGTCGACGTTGGCCTAAGGGAACCAGCGAGTCCCTTAAGTGACCCATGCCTATACTGCAGTCTCCTCACCATGGTGGAACGACAGGAGGAAAGACAGGGGCAAATCTCACTGTTAAGATGGCTTCCATGTTTTAGTGGAACCTGCAAGGGTTCAGGATGCATGAGGAGGAATTATGTCTACTAGCTTGGGGTCTACCTCTGTGAATAAGTCTTCATGAAACTCATTTCAAATCTTCTGACACTCCTGCACTACGTGGGTATGTTCTCCACAAGAAGGACGACCTTAGTGGAGACACAGCTAAAGCAGGACTGGCGATTTTCGTCAACATCGTCTACCAATCCACGTCTCTCTCTCTCTCTCTATTTCTCAACCAGCCTAAAAGTAGTCGCTGTGTGCATGCATGTGTGTAATCGGTTGTCTGTATGTTCTTTCTAGCTACCCCCATGTGATGGCTTAACGATGTGGCTCTCCACAGCCTTCTTACTCAGCTTCCCCACCCCTTCCTGCAATGTGGTGAGTTTAATGTTAACAAAGTGCTTTGGGGCTCTGCAACTGCACACCTCAGGGGTAGAGCAATTGAGAGACTTCTCTTGTCTCCATGCGCATACTCGCTAAATGTGGGGCTGAAAATGTACTTCTGAACTGAACCAGGGTTGTTCTTTCCAATCAGTCTCTTGTTTTCCTCTCTAGTCGTTGCCCTTACTGCTCAATGGGATGTGGTTGATGAGTTGTACAGCAGTGATCCCTTCCCAATCTAGATTCACCTGCCAGATTAAGTGGTGCCCGACGGAAAAGTATCGCCATGGGCGCTCAATCGAGCAGACTGGACACTTTACAGCCGCCTTGCATAGTTTCAACATCGTGAAGAGCGTCCCGGAATAGGTGGACCACATTACCCAAACGATCCACCGTACCACTGAAGCATCCATTTCACAGTTTTCTGGACAACTGAAAATGCTGCTTGTCACTCTATGGATCCAAGGCTTCTGCCCTGTAATCAGGACCAGGCAGGCGACTCTGAATAAGTTCAAGTGCCAGCCAATTGCCTTTCGGTTGGGCAAAATGTCGCTGGATTATTCGAGAGAGCAAGAAGAGATCGTGCAAACAGTTCTTGAGCACCATTAACCGTTCCATATAGAGTACCATTGTATGGGAGACCATCAGGAGGATTTCTGGGACAAGAGGGAGTTGCCAAGTGGCTGCTGTAATGGGGAATGGGTCCCTCCAAACCAGCCCACAAGACATTGCCCAGACTGTGGCGGCCCATGTAGCCACTGATGCTGCCATGGCCAGTCACGATCCAGCTTTTCAGCGCCACAGAGTGGCTGCTGAAAGGGACAGTTGTGACTTGCATTCCATCGCTGATAAAAAGTATAACTGTCCTTTGCCATGTGGGAGCTGGACACTGCATTGTCTGTCCACTGGACAAAATAGGATCCATTGTAGTATGCTACGTCTCCTCGCAGGGAGAAGCAAAGAAATTCTCATCGCCATTTTTAGTCAATTGTGTGTCAGGTCACTTTCCCAAAACGTGGCGAGAGGCAATTTTATTTATCTTTCAAACCAAGGAAAGACTGTACATGCCCCAAGTAGTAATCACAGTGTCGTCCTCATTAGCAGCGTGGGGAAGACCTGGAGCAAATGGACAACTGCCGTCTTGACTGGATTTTAGAATTCAGGCAGTTCCTCAGTCGCTTTCAGTGTCGGTTCCGTAGATATCACTCCACCTTCGATAACCTTGCCTTTCTGGAGGCGGCTCTGCAACAGGCTTTCCTATTATGGCATCACCTTCTCGCTATATTTTTTGACATCGAGAAAGCCTATGACACTACTTGTAGGCATCTTATCCTACGGCAACACCACGAATGGGTTTTTCGTGTATGTCTTCCCATTTTTATTTCATTCTTCCTCCCGCCGCACTATTTTCGATACCGAGTTGGTGGCGAACTATCAGATCGCTTTGAAGGGTAGAACGATGTCCCTAATGTAGTGTTTTAACCGTGACTGTCTTTGTCATAGCTATTAATAGTATTATGTCAGTACTTAAATGTCCTGTAAAGTACTTCTTGTTTGTCTATGCCTTTGGTTCCTGTTGAAGCCTTCCAACGAAAACTCATCAGTTGCAACTATCTCTTTGACGGTCGGATGAGTGGGTGGAGAAGAAGGGTTTGAAGCATTCAACTGTTCCAGTTCTGTTTTCAGGTTTCCTAAGTTGTGAATGAAGGACACTGCTCTTAAATTTTAAGACACGGTGAGGTTTCTGGGTCTCAGATTTGACTCGAAACTTACATGGTTGACACACCTTAAGGACCTGAAAAGACGGTTCCTCGAACCACTGAATCTGCGTCACGATTCATGGGAAGCAGACACAACTTTTTTGCTCCAGTTTTTCAGAGGCTTCGGGCGGTCTAGGGCTAGATTATGAGTGCATGCTGCATGGGTCTGCAAGACCCTCTTATTTAAAGATGTTGGACGTGGTGAACCGTGAAGGGATTCGGCTGGCTACTGGAGCGTTCTGAACGAGCCCCAAGTCGAGTCTCTGAGTTGAGGCTGCTGAGCCGCCGCTTCACGTCAGGCGGCTGCTCGTAGTGCGTCAGGAGTATAGAACACTATCCACGCCACACTTTTAGTGTTTGACATCGGGATTGGAACACCTTAGCTCCTCCAGACTTATTTCAGACTCGGCGAATTTTAAGAAACACTGCATCTCTGATTTTACAGGCATCGCCATTTTATAATGATGTACAGTGATGGTTATAAACAGGGGGATTCCATTGGCTGTTCCGTAGGTTCCCCGACTGTATGGTCAGGATTCGCCTTCGCCATGGCTAAACCGTCTTTTTTTTTCCAGCAGACAGGCTTAAGGAACATGGTTTTTCGTCTGCTCCGATTCCTTTAGTGTACTATAATCGATGCAGAACCTGTATCCATCGGAGAAGTGGGCGCAGCTGACATGACGAACTGTACTTCCTACCACGGCGGGGGAATAAAGTGTCGCTTTGCTGCGTGCCAGAGCGTGTGGGTATTAGGGCAAACGAACAAGCCGATCGGGCTGCCAAGGAGTCCTGCAGCGGACATTGTGTTACACTTTGCGCTATCGTCCTGCAGGTTGTCGTTTCATTGTTACGCTAAAGATCCATGCGGCTGTGGCAGGAGGAATGGATGGCAGTGAGGAACAGTAAGCTGCGCTTGGTAAAGTCAAGAATCCGGCTGCGGCGTTCCTCCTGCCGGTCGCACAGACGGGATGAAGTGATCTTTGCATGCCTCCGAACAGGGCATTGTCCCCTTACACATGGCTTCTTACTCCGGCAAGAGGAAAAAAATGGTTCAAATGGCTCTGAGCACAATGGGACTTAACTTCTGTGGTCATCAGTCCCCTAGAACTTTGAACTACTTAAACCTAACTAACCTAAGGACATCAGAAACATCCATGCCCGAGGCAGGATTCGAACCTGCGACCGTAGCGGTCGCGCGGTTCCGGACTGAGCGCCTAGAACCGTTAGACCACAGCGGCCGGCTCCCGGCAAGAGGAACTCCAGTCTGTGATGCCTCTGGCGTGCAAGTCAATATACGGCATAATTAAACTGAGTGCATTCTCTATCGTTATGAGAGGCCGGAAGTGAATCCTGGTAGGGATTTGTCCTGTATTTAAGCTGATGACGAAGCGAGTGTGGACAAAGTTTCAAGGTTTTGTGATGTGTCTGGACTCTGGCTTCAGCTTTTAGGCTGGATGTTTCATTGTGTTCCAGAGTGGTTGGCTCATCCATTTTTTTCCTGTGATAGGTCAGCCATAGCCATCTACTATGTTATACTGACACAGTCTACCACTTTCTGCTGTTTTAGCCCAATTTTTAATCTTGAGGTGATACCTATATATCTTGTCTCAGTGTGGGTGCCCACCTGGTTTGCCGTAATTTTGTTACTTTTAGTTTCTGTTGCTGTTTTCTACTCCTGTTTGAAGCATTTTGTTGCCACTCGCCTCTTACTATTTTCGTCCGGGTGCTAAAGACCTGCTGTAATGCGCGCAAACAAACTTATTCCTCCATCATGTCAAACCCCATCCGATGTTGTGAGTATGCATGTGTGTGTGTGTGTGTGTGTGTGTGTGTGTGTGTGTGTGTGTGTGTGTGTGGTGCTCGCGTGCGCATGTGCGTGTGTGCGGGGTGGGAAATGGCAGAGGATCATATTTTGTCGAAAGCGTTGAGTCAGATTTTTTCGCTTACTTTCGGCCTCAAAACGCTCGAGAGGAAAAAGTAGCTGGATGACATGCGAGATTTTCAAATGAGGTGGAATTTCACCCGCATTTGTGGGCTTTTGACAGCAAACGTATTATGGTTTCACAGTTCCCAGAAGTAGCTGTTTCAGCTATAAGCCTGATGTTACTGTTCATTTATTTGTTTTCGTTGATGCACATTATTTGTAAATTCGGAGTTCGTAAAAGAACCAGGACAGATCCGACACGTCAAGAGGTCCAAAATTATTTTCTCTTAAAAATATTTTATTCGTCGAAAGTACGAACGAAAGCTTTTAAGGAAATGCACAAGAATACTCTCTAAATTCCATGTGTTTCTTGTAGGAACACTGGGACAAAGTGCTAACGCAAAGGCAAATTTGAACGCGTGCGGAAAACTGAATCTTTTAACTGTGAGACGTAGTAAAACATTTGAGAGGACGGGGGGAGTTGCGCCCCCCCCCCCCCCCCAGTCACTCAGTGAACGGAAAAAAATATAGTGCAATCAGGTGTTTTCCTTCAAGAAAATGATTTAAATTTCGGTATTATCCGAGATTCAGACGCGACATCTTTCATGCAGATTCAGGTAAGATCTTATATGAGAGCCATACTGAAAATAGTGAGCAGCCCATCGTTAAAACCCGAACAACGTAACAAAAACGGCTGCAGAAATATAGCCTGCACACGTTACACCACATGTTGCAATAATGTGAAGCCTTCAGCGTCTATTTCGTGACCGCAGAATGTAATTCCAAAATGGCTGACATCAATGTTTCGTTACGACAGCGTGCTGTCATTGTGTTCCTTCTGAAAGAAGGAAAATGTGCTGTTGAAATTCACCTTGGATATCAAAGAGCGTATGAAGATGTCTACATGGACTCCATTAGTGCTAGTAGAGGGGACAAACTTTTCAAATATAGAAACACGAGTATCCAAGATGACTCAAGTAGCAGCAGCCATCTAACTGCCTCCACGGAACACAACACGCTATGAGCTGATGAGCTCATTAGAGAAGACAAGCGTGTCACAGTGAATGAGATCACTCCAAAACTGCATTAGGATACACTGCAGTCCAACGAATAATACAAAGCTTAGATTATCTATAACTTTGTGCCCGTTAGGTCCCGTTTTCATTAAGGAGAACTTTCTACAAAGATTTCAAAATGAAGCGATGGTGAGCATTGTGACAACAGATCGAGGGTGTTCTCTTTCTGCGAGCCTGAAATAAAATGCCAGAGTATGGAACAGCACCGCCTGGAGTTAGCATCGGAAAACAAAACAGGGAGGCTGTATCATCTGCTGGGAAAGCCGTGGGAACACGGGCAAACCGTCAATGCTGCCCACTAATCCAGATACTTTTGAAACTCCATTGTGGACTGTGAGATAAACGCCGTGGGAAGAAAATTATCCTGAACAGGATAACGCACGTCCTATGCTTGGATAGTTGTGGTAACGAGTTTTGTGAGTCGCAATTTCCCTACATTACTGAGCCTTAGGCTCTACTCAATCTCCCCATGATAAATCCTAGTTGGACAGTCCCACGTCCAGTGATGGAATTTAGTAATTAGTTTATTCGTAGAATTTACTGAAGAGAAAATATCATCTTGATAGTCAGACAGAGATAGTGGAAAATACACTCCTGGAAATGGAAAAAAGAACACATTGACACCGGTGTGTCAGACCCACCATACTTGCTCCGGACACTGCGAGAGGGCTGTACAAGCAATGATCACACGCACGGCACAGCGGACACACCAGGAACCGCGGTGTTGGCCGTCGAATGGCGCTAGCTGCGCAGCATTTGTGCACCGCCGCCGTCAGTGTTAGCCAGTTTGCCGTGGCATACGGAGCTCCATCGCAGTCTTTAACACTGGTAGCATGCCGCGACAGCGTGGACGTGAACCGTATGTGCAGTTGACGGACTTTGAGCGAGGGCGTATGGTGGGCATGCGGGAGGCCGGGTGGACGTACCGCCGAATTGCTCAACACGTGGGGCGTGAGATCTCCACAGTACATCGATGTTGTCGCCAGTGGTCGGCGGAAGGTGCACGTGCCCGTCGACCTGGGACCGGACCGCAGCGACGCACGGATGCACGCCAAGACCGTAGGATCCTACGCAGTGCCATAGGGGACCGCACCGCCACTTCCCAGCAAATTAGGGACACTGTTGCTCCTGGGGTATCGGCGAGGACCATTCGCAACCGTCTCCATGAAGCTGGGCTACGGTCCCGCACACCGTTAGGCCGTCTTCCGCTCACGCCCCAACATCGTGCAGCCCGCCTCCAGTGGTGTCGCGACAGGCTTGAATGGAGGGACGAATGGAGACGTGTCGTCTTCAGCGATGAGAGTAGCTTCTGCCTTGGTGCCAATGATGGTCGTATGCGTGTTTGGCGCCGTGCAGGTGAGCGCCACAATCAGGACTGCATACGACCGAGGCACACAGGGCCAACACCCGGCATCATGGTGTGGGGAGCGATCTCCTACACTGGCCGTACACCACTGGTGATCGTCGAGGGGACACTGAATAGTGCACGGTACATCCAAACCGTCATCGAACCCATCGTTCTACCATTCCTAGACCGGCAAGGGAACTTGCTGTTCCAACAGGACAATGCACGTCCGCATGTATCCCGTGCCACCCAACGTGCTCTAGAAGGTGTAAGTCAACTACCCTGGCCAGCAAGATCTCCGGATCTGTCCCCCATTGAGCATGTTTGGGACTGGATGAAGCGTCGTCTCACGCGGTCTGCACGTCCGGCACGAACGCTGGTCCAACTGAGGCGCCAGGTGGAAATGGCATTGCAAGCCGTTCCACAGGACTACATCCAGCATCTCTACGATCGTCTCCATGGGAGAATAGCAGCCTGCATTGCTGCGAAAGGTGGATATACACTGTACTAGTGCCGACATTGTGCATGCTCTGTTGCCTGTGTCTATGTGCCTGTGGTTCTGTCAGTGTGATCATGTGATGTATCTGACCCCAGGAATGTGTCAATAAAGTTTCCCCTTCCTGGGACAATGAATTCACGGTGTTCTTATTTCAATTTCCAGGAGTGTATTAGGCAAGCAGTGCGTCAGTTTCTTCGGGAAGCTAGAACGGTTTGTAAGGGTTTTCAAACTCGCAAAACGATGGAAGAAATGCATGCAGATAAGTGGAAACTATGCTGAACGGTGACAGAGAACGTGTATATTGGGATGATGTACGTGAACTGTCTAAAAGATAGAAATCAAAAATTTAAAAAACTGTCGATCATTTCTTGCAGTGTTGCCCTCATAGACATTTCATATCACTTCCTCAGTATGAGAGGGCATGAGAAACAAGGACCATAACTGTCTCTTGGAGATGCAAGGACTGAAAATGAGGTTCACTTCAGCGGCGACTACTGAGAGTTTAAGGATGGTAATATAACCTGAACTTCTGTTATACATTTCACGTGCTAAGATCATTAAGGTTTGAAACACTGTAATTTTAAAACAATAAATAAAAAAAATGTTCAAATGTATGTGAAATGGCCGTGCAGTTAAAGGCGCTGCAGTCTGGAACCGCAAGACCGCTACGGTCGCAGGTTCGAATCCTGCCTCGGGCATGGATGTTTGTGATGTCCTTACGTTAGTTAGGTTTAACTATTTCTAAGTTCTAGGGGACTAATGACCTCAGCAGTTGAGTCCCATAGTGCTCAGAGCTATTTGAACCATTTGTGTGTGAAATATTATGGGACTTAACTGCTAAGGTCATCAGTCCCTAAGCTTACACACTACTTAACCTAAATTATCCTACGGGCAAACACATACACCCATGCCCGAGGGAGGACTCGAACCTCCACCGGGACCAGCCGCACAGTCCATGACTGGAGCACCCGAGATCGCTCGGCTAATCCCGCGCGGCAAACAATAAATACACAAAAATTACTTAGGTTGTGGGGCGGCATGTGGAATTATTCATTGCTGTATAAAAATTCTGTAGAATGTAGAAAACTGCATTTCCTATTATTTAGAATGTTATTTATGCTGTCTTTCGCCGTTCTCAACACTGGCTCTCTAACTACAATATTGGCTACCAGAAACTGATTAGCAAAACGTGAAGCCTGTAATTAGAATTCCTAGTGCCCACTTCATCTGAGAATACACTTATAGTTACAGCTTATAGCTCTGAGGAATTAGGAGATTGTCCGGGATTTATAATCAGAAACGATTTTCTAAAATAGTTGAGTATATTCTGAAAGTCACAGATGAAAAGCAAAAGAATCCACACAACCTAACTAACAGAGCAGTTCAGAGTCTAATGCGCTGATGCATCTATGAATGTCCAAATTAAATGTTAAAATGAATGCTCGCCATAATTTGATGATTAGTTTCATCAAACGCCACGCTAAATAATTGGTAGAATGTCTGTCCCGCGGCGGCACGTGAAAATACGACAATACGCAAACTGAAGCTAGATAATGAAAATCATCCCAGAATTAACACTTCACTCGAAAATGATTTCCTGGTTACGCGTATGCCGAGTAATTTAATACGGCATCCGAGGCTGTTTGTAGCAATGATACCGACGCGACGCGATTCCCGACACAGATGGCGTGCTATTCAGCGTCTGGAGAGAACTGGGGCCTTCCTTCCTCACGCAGCGTTCTTATATATAAAGCCGCGGTGAGGACGGCTAAGGGAACGCCTGATCAAATCGGCTCTCCCGACTAGCCGCTGGGCTAGTAATGCACCACTTTAAGTTACCTAATAAATCATAGCTTCTCTTGCTGATGGCCGATGAAGCTCTTAATTTAAATGTGCATTCAGCACGCAGGTAAGTATTGATAATAAAATTTTGACGTGGCTAAGTTAAATATTTTGGGCGAGAGAATTAATTTAATTACACTGCACGCAGTAGACGAGCTCTGAACTGGCCCTTTTGAGATACGCTATCGCTATAGTTTTATAGGTATACAAATGAAACTTCTCATATCTTCATAGTTATAGCGAATCTCCAATCTACTTAAATATAAACATCCTAGCCTTATTTATTAGCCTACTTAATCTATCTTGCTTCCTTAAGTTTTAAGACAAAAACCAGAAAATATTGAATTTCAACTAAAATCTTAAATTGTGAGATCCAGAGTACTGTTTTTATTAAATTATTATAAAAGAGGAATCTAATTATAAATTTTGAAGTCTCTAGCTCTTTTCTGTTGCGCCAATGATTTTTACAGAAAAACGTCCAATTTTGAAAATGGCTGAAGTTATCGAACTGATATTCAACACATATTAATTTAGTATTACTCCTGACATGCTAGAAACATTATAGGTTATTTATTTGATTTTTAAAGTATTGCGCAACATTTATGACGTTAGAGCTAGTTGCAGCGGACTGGCTGGCACACAATGGAAAGACTGATGTGAATTTACTACGGCGTGAGTTTGCTGCTTCCCTACATCACCCTCTACTTAAATATTTTGTTTTTGAATGTTAATGAACGAAAAAAAATTTAATTACAAAAAGGGAAGCAAGAGTACAGCTTAACTTCCTATGAAAATTAAAATTGAAATATAAACATGTAGAAACATTAAAAGAAAACTGATTACCTACATTAATTATTTAAATTGCGGACATGTTCACTGCCTCTTAAGCAACATTATTACTCAAAATTTAAGCAAAGTCCACGAAACACTTTGGCATACATATTGGCTTAGACAAACAAACACATAAAATATATAAAATTATGAAAATCTTAAATCCATTAAATACATTTTTACATACACAAATTCAAAGAAAATAACATGATACATAAACAGATGATTATATCTTAGCAGTCTTTTCTAAACCTGAAAGAAAATTTCACAAATAATTTTTACACACGTGGTTGTAGCCGCTTTGGCTGGCGTCCTACACTTCCATTCACAAGGGTAGAGGAGGGGAAGTTGCTATGGTGTGCGTCCTTCACGTTCACTCTAAATTACATGTGGAAAGGGGAGGGGTCACTGTGAGTTGTGTCCAAGTCACTCCACGCTTTCACGCAGCTACCAGGCTGTCATTATCTGGTTTGTCCTGTAGAACAAACAAAAAGAGTGCCTCAGACTCTGTTCACTTAACATCTAAGGGTGGGTCACAATGAAATGGGGATATATACATTTTATCCTTTAATATGTTGCTGGAACAAAGTTAACAGAACTTCTTCCATTTTACTCTCACAGTTACTTAATTGTCATAAAATCGGTAAAAAAATGGCTCAAAACGCCGTTAGTCACGTACTAGAGAAAATTTATGATCAAGGCATAGAATCATGAATCCTATTTAATTTCAATTTATTATTTCTGGGCCGGAACACTGAACCAATGCTCGGTACATTCCTCATACATTTGTATTTTATTCACTTAGCTGACATATCTTTGATTACCTTATTCTTAGAGATAGTATGAGTATATTTGATTAGTACTTGTTTTCTCAGCTTCTTTGTACATGAACGTAACTTTTGGTAATAGTACAGTTCTGAGTGTTCAAAACACACTACGTTTAGTTGACTACTAAATCCACTTATTGGTCCTCTGCTGCTGTGTCAGTTCCACATCTGCAATTATGTACTTATTTCATCGAAGTGTATTTATGCTGAGCTATAAATAATGTTTCACGTCTGCCATTAGGTTACTCAATTACGTTGCTAGTGTATGTACTTAAGTAATACTCACTCCATTAAAATTTAAAGCATAGGATAGCATATTTATTTCATATTCTTAGTGTATTGCAGCTGATCTGTTTGCTCACGTGGCAATCCATTTCCACTCGATTGGACGCTGAAACCACAGGTAGTCTCTCTCGACCTACCACGAAAGTGCATCAAGTAATTAGGGACGAGCGTAATGCTAAATTCCTTAAACCTATAGGACACCATGAGCTGCTCTGTCTCATCTAACATAAGGGTACCTATGGTCGCATTCACGCCTCCAACTCATAACCTCAATACATGTAGGTGTGTCCTGTCACACACTACACCAAATAACGGCCAGCTCCAACCTTATAAATACTTCAGGGACGTGTCCTTCACGTCTCAACCACAAACACTGCTCAATTCTATTACACTGCCAGTCCTTGCTACACAAGGTGAGTTTATTCTTACAACATATCTGCATATTTTTCATAAAGCAACCTCTTTTACTATTTAGTAGTAAGCTCTAATGCGTACACTAGGTTTCACTGCCACTTCACATCCTACTTGAACACGAATTTGTACATATTTTTAAAATATTATTGTGGAACCATTTCCAATAAAACAACACTTTGTACTCACAATATTACCAGGGTTCTATACATACTTGTTACTCAAAAACATTTGTATCTTAATTATGTCATACTTCTATATTGTTTATGTCACTGTTAGCTTTGTCACATTAGGTATTTTTCTTCACTAATCGGTGGATAGAATGGTTCCAGAACTAATGGCTTGATAGCCATACCGGAAAATTTTGTGTTGGAAAGAAGAGGTCGAAATTTTTGGGGACAGGAAAGATGAAGATTGAGTGAGACCTGAAATGGGAAAGAAGATCTCACACAGCTGGGACTGCACAGCTGCCACACTGTGTAGAGGTTACAGAACAACCTCCTCCCTACAGCATTCATTAGCTTACTGCTGACTTAATAGTCCTAACGGAAGATTTTAGTATTTGAGAATAAGAGTCGAAATTTTGGTGGATAGGAAAGATGAAGAATGAGTGAAATCTGAAAAGTGAAAGAAGATCTCACACAGCTGGGACTGCACAGCTGCCACACTGTGTAGAGGTTACAGAACAACCTCCTCCCTACAGCAATCATTGGTTTCAGAAAATTTTCATATTGGAAAGAAGGAGTCGAAATTTTTGTGGACGGGAAAAGATGAAGAATGAGTGAGACCTGAAATGGAAAGAAGATCTCACACAGCTGGGACTGCACAGCTGCCACACTGTGTAGAGGTTACAGAACAACCTCCTCCCTACAGCATTCATTCATAACCTTTGACCACGCCACGTCGATCTGAAAATACCTTATGATGCCTTTTTAGAACCTGTCTCACTTCTTCCTTCTGATTAGCTGAAATTTTATCGATTTCCTGCAATTTAGCTTCTATTTTGTCCAAAATAATTGCTTCTTCTTCTTCTGTGTTTAGCTTACTTGTACCTTCGTCCCAATATCTCCTATTTTTCAGAACTCGTATAGGAAGCTCCCAAGTTTCATCATTAGTTACTACATGTTTATCACTAAAAGGTACTGTAATTACTCCGGTTATTGGCAAGACCATTTTTAACTGGCTTCTTTCAAAGTCAACAACACTCTGATATTTTCACAAGAAATCTATGCCAATTAAAACCTCAATACTGAGATTATTTACAATTAAGCATGGATGATCAATTAAATTACCATTAATGTTAAAGGGCAGCAAAGCTTCTTGCTTTACCATTTTTGACACCTTGCCAGTAGCACCAATTATTCTTAGTCCTGATACCCTCATTACTGTAAGCTTATCTTTACCAGGTAATGCATCAAAGAAGGACTGAGATATCGCACTCACCTCACTTCCACTGTCTAAGAGACAACGTACATTGATACCCAACATATTCACTATTATTATAGGGTGGCTTATTCTAGGTTGTACAGGTGGTTCCTCAAACTCATCCAATAGTTCCTTTTGGATTTGTCTCCAACTAAAGTGATCGACATCTGTCTTCATTACATTTAGGTCAAAGTGTGTAGGGGTTTCCTGAATTACATTTTCAGCTGCCTTTTCCAGTCGGTCTATTAATTTTAAATCGAAACACCGCACGACTTCATTACATTTAGTTTGCTGAACATAACCCAAATTACTGTAGTCTGAGCGATTCTGCGCCTCCAGACCGGGCATAATACTAGTTACAGCTAAACCACTTTCACCATTATCGTCGGTTGCCTTCTCAAGTGACAACTGGTCACAGCTACTGGGTTCCTCGACCCCCAACAGGCTACCCTCTACATTCTCACTTATCTCCTGTCCTAAATCTATTAGTACATTATCAACCTCCTGCACAGGCACTCTAGATAAGAGCACATCATCCTCATCGTAAATATAAGCATGAATTTCTTCTGCTTCTTCACCTGACAATTCAGTATTTTGTAGCTCCTCCCTATCGTTACACTGCTGCGCCTTCTCTTTCTCTTCCCACTTAGAAAGCGTCTCTAACACGGTATCTATCAAATACTGTGAGTGATCTAATATTTCTGCTGTATTCTTAGATGCTACCGACTCTTCATCCACATGTTCAGTCTGAGTATCCTGATCTGTCTTACCAATTATTGTAATTACTGGCTTAGGAAAAGTAACCGCCTGGTGAGAGCCAGTGTCCTCATAGACGGGAACTAGTTTTCCTGCCTTGGCCTACTACTGTTTGCTTTATTTCCATTATAGTTAACTGGCACAGCATTGCCTTCCGCACTGTTGTTTACCTGCATAATTTTGTTTGGAACAAAATTATTATCATTTGGATGCCATTGTTGGTTCTGATAATTATTTCTCCAATTCCTACCTCTCTTAGGATGGCGAACACCTACTGTTCTGATGTTTACATTGCCATTTTGCTCGTTCCTAAAATTACTGTTATTGTTATTAGCATTTCTGTTATTACGTGATTGCTCCTCATTGGCAGCAACACGTTCTACACGTTCCAGATATTCAATGAAACGATCCAGATTGTCTCTAGGGGCAGATATAATTCTAGTTTGCCAATACCATGGCATTTTGGCTTCAAGACCTAGTATAATCATTTCCTGTTTTAGCTTTTCGCCCAAATGTGACAAACGTGAGATCCATGACCTAGCAAACTCTTTAATAGATTCCTTGCGTTTTCCACTCCAAAATTCTCTCAACACTTCATTTTGCTTATTGCTAGACCAATACTCATTAATAAAAGCTGTTTTAAATTCCGCTAATGTTTTACACTTCAACATAACATCAGCTGACCAACGCATGGCGTCACCTGCTAAATTGAAGCGTTTTCCACTCCAAAATTCTCTCAACACTTCATTTTGCTTATTGCTAGACCAATACTCATTAATAAAAGCTGTTTTAAATTCCGCTAATGTTTTACACTTCAACATAACATCAGCTGACCAACGCATGGCGTCACCTGCTAAATGGCTTCTAATAAATGAGATTTTCTCTCGTTCAGACCAAGTTGGTGGAATCACATCTTCAAAATCGTTCCAGAAATCTAGCGGGTGGATATTTTTATCTGGATCGAACCGCAAGAACTGCCGACACCCGATAAAAGCGGCGTTTGCAGCTACAATTTGTTGCATACTACCATTACCAGAAGTTACTGAAGCTACTTTACTCTCAATGTTAGCAATGTTAGTACTAATATTTTCTACTCTCATTTCAACATTATCTACTCTTTGCACAATATGAGTAGTATCAGTTTTGATTGCGTCTACTTCTGCTTGACATATGTTTACTTTTATATTAACATCTTTAAACCTATCTGAGCACAGTTCAGATTTCGCCTCGATCTTTTCTGTTAACTTGTGCTCCAGCTCGCATCTTCCATTTGGAAGTCTTTGCGAACCTCAGCAACTTCGGATTTTACTGTTTTATACATTTCAGAAAAATGTTGAGCAACCTTTTTCTTAATATCCTAATGATTATAATCAATTTTATAATTCAAACTGTCCAGATCCTCTTTCAACTTATTGCAACCAGCCTTGAAGGTATCGTCCATTACCTCCAATCGTTTATTAAAATTAGTTTGGCTGGCCACAATCTCATATTTTAATTCAGCATTATTGGATTCTAATTCATTGTCCATTGCCTCAAACCGTTTATTAAAATTTGTTTGGCTGGCCACATTTTCAAACTTTTATTCAGCATTACTGCTTTTGACCTGTTCACTTATTTCAGACTCTAATTCAGCTGTCATTTTTGCATTACTGGCAGCTATTGCTTGTAATATAACACTTAAATCAACAGCCCCAGTATCTTTGGGTTGCTCACTAGCTGGTTTCTTTTCACACTCAGGTGACGAAAAACTAGCTCCAACACCAGAATCATCAAAACTAAATGAAACTTCTGATTGATCAGTAATATCTAACTTATCCTTTTCAAACTCTATTATCTCTGATGACTGTTTCGTTTTTAACTCATCAGATAAACTATCATCCAATAAATTTACAATTTCAAATTTCTGCTTTACTACAGGGGGTCTCTATTATTGAAACATTGCCTCTTCCCACACTACTGTCAGGAGACAATACTTCATATTCCACTTTAACATTACTACTTTCATGCATATTTACACTTGAACCGTTGTCTGGATTTACAGTCCCTTCAACAGACATAGGTTCTGATATAAGTTTAACCTCAGTTTCTTTTGGCGGTTCCATCGCCGACAGTCTTTTAGTGCAGGTTAGTAAAATTTTTAACAGCTTTTCACTTAACGTAGTTCCTTCTGCACGACGTATGGCGTTGCCGGCGCGGTGTACCAGGATTACTGATGCGACGCATCTCGCTGAATTGAAGACGGCACTCCGACGGCTGTTGTGTGTTTGTGTGGCCCGCAACTGCAGGCACGGCTCCGGCTGCTGCGGCGGATAACTGCGGTGAGGCGAAACTGGCTTCTCTCGATGCCAGCAGCGCTGCTAGACTCAGTGCCAGCTCCGTCAATCCAGAGGCGTTGTTAATCCAATTGCGTCGTCCACATACGCACGTAACACTTTCACTGTTCTATTACTCAGCTGCGTGTCGCATTTCACTCGCGAATCCGAATATTTAAAAATCACTTTCACTTTTTCTCAGTTTTTTCCTTCTTACCCGGCCGATGCACCACATGTGGGGCGGCATGTGGAATTATTGATTGCTGTATAAAAATTCTGTAGAATGTAGAAACACTGCATTTCCTATTATTTAGAATGTTATTTATGCTGTCTTTCGCCGTTCTCAACACTGGCTCTCTAACTACAATATTGGCTACCAGAAAGTGATTAGCAAAACTTGAAGCCTGTAATTAGAATTCCTAGTGCCCACTTCATCTGAGAATACACTTATAGTTACAGCTTATAGCTCTGAGGAATTAGGAGATTGTCCGGGATTTATAATCAAAAACGATTTTCTAAAATAGTTGAGTATATTCTGAAAGTCACAGATGAAAAACAAAAGAATCCACACAACCTAACTAACAGAGCAGTTCAGAGTCTAATGCGCTGATGCATCTATAAATGTCCAAATTAAATGTTAAAATGAATGCTCGCCATAATTTGATGATTAGTTTCATCAAACGCCACGCTAAATAATTGGTAGAATGTCTGTCCCGCGGCGGCACGTGAAAATACGACAATACGCAAACTGAAGCTAGATAATGAAAATCATCCCAGAATTAACACTTCACTCGAAAATGATTTCCTGGTTACGCGTATCCCGAGTAACTTAATACGGCATCCGAGGCTGTTTGTAGCAATGATACTGACGCGACGCGATTCCCGACACAGATAGCGTGCTATTCAGCGTCTGGAGACAACTGGGGCCTTCCTTCCTGGCGCAGCGTTCTTATATATAAAGCCGCGGTGCGGACGGCTAAGGGAACGCCTGATCAAATCGGCTCTCTCGACTAGCCGCTGGGCTAGTAATGCACAACTTTAAGTTACCTAATAAATCATAGCTTCTCTTGCTGATGGCCGATGAAGCTCTTAATTTAAATGTGCATTCAGCACGCAGGTAAGTATTGATAATAAAATTTTGACGTGGCTAAGTTAAATATTTTGGGCGAGAGAATTAATTTAATTACACTGCACGCAGTAGATGAGCTCTGAACTGGCCCTTTTGAGATACGCTATCGCTATAGTTTTATAGGTATTCAAATGAAACTTCTCACATCTTCATAGTTATAGCGGATCTCCAACCTACTTAAATATAAACATCCTAGCCTTATTTATTAGCCCACTTAATCTATCTTGCTTCCTTAAGTTTTAAGACAAAAACCAGAAAATATTGAATTTCAACTAAAATCTTAAATTGTGAGATCCAGAGTACTGTTTTTATTAAATTATTATGAAAGAGGAATCTAATTATAAATTTTGAAGTCTCTAGCTCTTTTCTGTTGCGCCAATGATTTTTACAGAAAAACGTCCAAATTTCGAAAATGGCTAAAGTTATCGAACTGATATTCAACACATATTAATTTAGTATTACTCCTGACATGCTAGAAACATTTTAGGTTATTTATTTGATTTTTAAAGTGTTGCGCAACATTTATGACGTCGGAGCTAGTTGCAGCGAACTGGCTGGCACACAATGGAAAGACTGATGTGAATTTACTACGGCGTGAGTAGGCTGCTTCCCTAGAAGGTCATATAAAATTTAACTAAAGCCTCCTTAGAAAAGGCATTTTAAATGAAGCGAAAATGTAAATAATCGGAAGATTAAAACAGTGAATCAGATTTATGCATTAAGCTGATCTGTGAGAAATAAACAACGAATCAACGGCACTAAAACATTTTTAAAAGTTACACCCACAGAGCTGTAAAACGGCTACAGCAGAAGAGGACACCCTGCAATGAAAGAATTGCTCCTTCAACAAAACATAAAATTTGACGCTATGTGGCACAGTAATTTTGGGAAAGTGCATCGCCATATATTGATGGCTTCGTCGTTAAAGAAGGCAATATCCTGTTCTACTTGAGAGCCACCAGTTGGTATCGTCACGATTAGTCGGCGTAGTTTACCTTACCTCTCTTCGAGTTTTGTGAGTTCCCTAATTTCCCTACAATATTGAGACTTAGGCTCTAGTCAATCTCATCATGATAAACGACAGTTGGGCAGTCATGCGTCCAGTGATGCAACTGAGTGATTAGTTTATTCATAGAATTTTCTGAAGAGAAAATACCGTCTTGAGAAGAAGACAACTAGTTTTCGAGCTTTTGATTCTGCCGCCTTCCAGTTTGTAAAATCGAGTGAGTCCTGTAGACATATTAAAGTTACAGATCTTCATTTTTTCGTCCTTTCTATTAGTATTCGCATGAACTACATTGTTTCTTGACTGTTTACCAAAATTTGTACTGGTCGTTATCTGCCGTCTCTCCTACCACCCATGGCTGTCATACATCGCAACCCATGGATGTTATACATCGCACATACCGCACACTGGTCATTACTTGATCTACAGGAATGTAATATTAATCCTCAACACGATCGTGTAAGTCTCTGTCCCTCAGCACAATTGGATCTCATGTTATTTCTTTAAATATGAAATTTAACTTGTCAGTCTCAATCAGTGCATGATCCTTTACATGTTTTGATCTTAATTATTTACAACAAAATACAAAACAATCTGTAATTTTATTGATCACTCGTGAGAAGCATGCGCTTCTATCGAGAGTTCTAAAAGATTACTATCATTCTGCTACTATTTTTTAAGTAAGAGCTTTTAACCGGACATCTTCCTCTAGCATTACTTTTACTCAGCAGCTGTTGATGCCAGTATTATTTTTCGAATTGTGGACTGATCAGTATTATTTTAGCTACTTTTCTGAAAACTTTCATATAATTTTATACACAGTATGTTATATTTCATGCTAAAATTTATTAAAATGAATTACTTTATAAAATGTTTTAGTCTAGGTGCTATGATCGATAAGTACTAGCTCTGAATATACAGTTAAAATAATTTTTTTAGAAACATATGAAATGACGAATTATTGGCACATTTAAAATTTCTATTATTAATTACTCAATATTGTACTGGTTACTATGTTTATATCTGGATTCATTTATGAAATAATTATCGAAAGTAATAATGTAACAGAAACTAGTAGAAATTCACTTGTTAAGAAAAATTGTAAATCCTTTGGAATATGGTTATTTCCGCAGAGAGCATGACTCTGATGTGATCGGAAGTATTTTTGTATGATAGGTGCGAACAATGTAATTTCCGCTTTGTTAATGTGAAAAATCAAAATACTTTATGATACACTAAAATGTGAGAAAGTGTATTAACATAAAAACCAAAATCCTGCAACAACAGTCTTCAAATTTATTTAGATCAATCCAACCGTGAGGACCTAAATTGCGACATTTTCAGCTTAAAGTATCAACTGTACACGAAAAGCTAAGTAAACTAGGCTGTAGAAAAATTTCCGCTACTAGTCGCAATAAAAGGTTATTTATCTGACCGGTTTCGGGCTTGCGCTCATCCTTAGGTGTTTATACATTCCTGTACATGTTTATGTATAAACACCTGAGGATGGGCGCAAACCCGAAAGCGGTCGTGTGACAAATAAATAATCATTTATTGTGACTGGTACCGGAAATTATTCTAGACCCAATAAAGGAACAGTCACGGAGTTCAACAGCATCCACTATGGATGAAATACAACTAAGTAAACTAGAAAGTTTATTGTAATTTTCACCCCTTTCAAATCTTGGTAAAAGACTAATGTGAAATTAGTAGATGAAGTTAGGAAGGAAATTAGTAGATGAAATTAGGAAGCAGGGACCGGCCGTTGTGGCCGAACGGTTCTAGGCGCTTCAGTCTGGAACGGCGCGACCGCTATGGTCGCAGGTTCGAATCCTATCTCGGGTATGGATGTGCGTGATACCCTTAGGTTAGTTAGGTTTAAATAGTTCTGAGTTCTAGGGGACTGATGATCTCCGATGTTAAGTCCCATAGTGCTTAGAGCCATTTTTTTTTAGGAAGGAGGGGGTAGATTGCAAGCTAAATTTTTCGGTAAGAGGTATTGCTAGAGAAAATGTAGAAGTATTCTCAGGTGTGCCACAGGGAAATATGTTGAGATCCGTGCTATTCGCGTTATACACTTCGCAGAAGAATTAAAATACCACTTTTCTGAAACACCGCCATTTTCCCCCATTGCGACACAAAAGTCTGAAACTTGGCTCAAAGATGCAAAAGTGTGACGCCCTACTACGTCACCCTCGGGCCCGACAGCGCTTCTGACAGCAAGCTGTCGACACGTGCGAAGAGAAGGTAGGAGCTCAGAAGTTCAGGAAAGGTCTAAGGTGGGCTGATGATGTCACGTTGGCACCAAATTCCAATTGTGCCCAACGTCATCGTGGTCGTGTCGGACGATGGGAAGATCGTCACAGCTCCCTTTTCCACATTTCAGCCCTTCTCTTGCTGCTTCTGCGATGAATGTCAGAGCAGCGAAGCCCTAGGTTGAAATGACGCGGATCTCTTGCGGATGGCTAAAGAAAACATTTCAGACACACAGCCGCTCACAATCTACGCGAAAAGGCTTCAGCAGGTGGCATCAAGGGTGTCCACAAACCACTCCTTCCCCTGGGGTGTCCATTTACGTACATTTCACTGTTAAAAACAACAGTTTGCAGTGCGATGTGTGTGACAACATTCGACCCTGCTGACATCTCCTGGACGATTCGACCGTTCCCTTAGGACATCATAGGGCTGCAAACCCACTGAATGTGATCTGACCCTTTTCGAGGGTATTTGGTCGAGGAGATATGGAAGGTCTTTAGTGATTCCATCCTGTAAACCAGAGAAAAAAATACATTCTCACTATACTCCAAAGGGGTCAGGTCATGTTCAATGGATCTGCAGCCCAATGATGTTCTTATGGAAGGATTAAATCATCCGGGGAATGTCAGCATTGTTAAAGGTTGCCGAACGTCCTTCTGTTGCACCTCACACTGCAAAACGTCGTTTTCGACAGAGGAATTTGTGCAAATGAACGACCCGCCCGGAGGAGGTGGCTCCATTAACGCCCTTGACGCCACCTCCTGAGGGGTTTTCGTGTCGATTGTGAGCGCCGATGTGTCTGAAATGTTTTCCTCACGTTTGGGCGTCGCTCTTATGACCTTTCTAGAAGATGCGTCAAGAGGAGGGGTGAGATGTGGGGGGGATGATGGAGGGGGTGGGGGGTGGAGTGTGACCACCTTCCCATCGTCTGACAAGTCCATGGTGGTGTTAGGCGGAATTTTTGTGAAATTTTGTACTAATGTGACATCATTATCCCACTTTACACCTTAAATGAACTTGTGAGCTCTGTCGTAATTTTCACATGTGTCGACATCTTGGTATTTGAACTGTCGCAGGGCCTGAGGGGGGCGCAGCGGGGCGCCGCATTTTTGCTCCATTACGAAGAAAGGTAGTAGGCACCTTTGAGCCAAGTTTCACACTTCTACGTCGCAATGGGAGAAAATGAAGGGGCTTCAAAAAATTGAGCGTTTAAATGTTTTGCGCAAACAGTTTTAGTAGTTACCTCAGGATTCTTGCAGATGACTATTTGCAATTTTCTACAATGACGTACTAGCAGAAAAATCTGCATGAAATATCTTGATAAGAGTTGAAAGTGCTTAAAGATTGGTTTTTGCTTTAGATGTTGAAAAAGAAACTGTACAGTTCACAAAACACAAAAAGTAGCATCATATGACTACAATATCAACAATTCTAAGTTGAATCAGTCAGTTCGTACAAATATATGAATGTAACAGTTTATAGGGATATGATTTGGAACGATCACATAATCTATCTCCTTGGAGAAGCAGGTGGCAGATTTCGGTTCATTGTTTATATAATGGGAATGTGCAGTCTGCATAGGACACTCGTTAAAACAAAAAAGTGTAGTCCATTCTAGAATATTACTCAAGCCTGTAGGATCCACATCATAATACAGGACTAACAGCGGATGTTGAACATATACATATGAGGGCAGCATCAATGGTCATTGGTTTGTCTGGCTGATGGGAGACTGTACTGAATATGCTGAAAAGCGGAACCGTCTGGTGTTTGAAGTTAGGTGTTGACTGCAAAGCGAAAGCTTACCTGCAAAGTTATAAGAGCCAGTATTAAGTGAATAATCAGAAACGAAGGAAACGCGAAGACAGTATTAGAGTAATTATAACGCGCACGGAGGCATTTAACCAGTCAGTCTCCCCGCGGCACAATGTACTACAAACAAAAATGACAATCGATACATTGACGCATAGCAACCGCAATACCAACAAGGAAAACAACAACGCTACGAACTTACGCACCAAACTTTCAGTGTAGATTGTTGAACATGGGATTCTGCAGCAGACGATCCTGTGTTTTCCCAATGTGGCCACATGACATCGTCAATTACGATTGTAGTGACCAACGGATCATCGAGATTGTACCATGGGTCAACGGAAATATGTTAACTGGTCGGATGAAACACGTTTCTTGTTATACCAGGTCGATGGTCGAGGGATGCGCCATTTTCCAGGTGAATAACCGTTTGAAACATGTCCCACGTCTTGACGTAAGATGGTGGGAACAGCGTTATGATCCGGGGAACATTCACCATAGGACATGTGACACTGAACACGATGGAACGTATCTGGTTCGTTATGGGATAGCAGGTCCACACCTAAAAGCAACGGGCCAGTAATTTACGGGAATTACGTGGTCTATGTTTAGACATCCGGTGCAAAATACTTCTGGAAACCTACTAACGCCTTGTCAATCCGTAACATGCCGAATCGCTGCTGTACTGTGTGCCAAAGGTAGGTCAACTCGCTGTTAAGCTTGTGGTCATACAGTTTGGTTGATCGTTGTATCTTACCAACGTTACAACGATACATTTTACCATATGAGGGCAGAACCTGTTTAATACTTTCTTTCCACGGCGTGTTATCGACCATAATTAGTGTTTTAATCGTTTTAATCCTTTGGCGTGTAATTGTGATCTTACTGTCAAAAATCCCGTGGCTTCGCAGGGTAACGTCTGCCCGAGGTCGAAAGTGGGAGTGGAGTCCGTCTCCCGATCATCAAGGCACAGTTTATTCTGTCACTAGCCAAACAGCTGCTAAAATCTTCTTTTTCTTCTTCCTCTTCCTCCTCCCCTCTTCTTAGGCTAAAGCCTGTTTCCTTCAGTAGCCCTCAGCCTATCGGGAGGTTTTCACTCCATCTTTTTCTTGGACAACCAGTATTTGTTTTGCCATCTGCTGATTTTTTTCTCACGATTTTCACAATCTTCTGTTTATCACTTTTCTTTCCATCTCACAGTGTATTCCCTGTAATTCTTCGCCGAATCTGCATTTCCGTGCTTTCCAAAAGTCTCTTGTAGTCATTTTGTTTTCGATATCTCTGGTCTTGTCTCAGTTGTATATGCAATAATTGGTCACATTATTGTCCTATATGTTTGTTTTTCCAAATAATATCATTTAAACATCCTGCCACTACTTTTGCTTTTGCTACTTGTTCTCTAACATCCTTTTCGACATTTCCACTGGTGAGAAATTCAGTACCAAGATATTTAAATGTCATTACAAGTTGAATAATTTTTTTCATGCATTTCCAGTTTGAATCTACATGGTTTCACAAATGTTACCATAAATTTGGTTTTTTGACTGAATATGACCATGTTTAGGTTTTTAGCTGCCACGTTAACATATGTAAAAGTTTTTACTGGTTATCTTCACTCTTTTCCAGCAGATCTCCTTCTTTCTCATCTCAACCATGACTACAGTAAATAGTAGCGGGCTAAAAGAGTCACCTTCTGTAATACCAATATTAATTGCTATGCAGCTAGTTAATCTGTAACCAATTTTCGCCTGGATACAGTAGTTGGAATAAAAGTTTTCAACTATTTTTATAAATTTAGAAGGAATCCTCCGATTGTAGAGCAGGTTTAAAACATCTTTTAACTGAATCAATGAAACAAAGGTAATCTCTTCGTTGTTTTCAAATGACTTCTCTACAACCTGTCTAAGAATAAATACTGCACCTGAGTATGATATACCAGATCTAAAATCGTACTGCTTCTCTGCAAGAGTTATAATGATTTTTATTTTCTATTATTTTTGTCATGAGTTTAAGAACTACACTCCAGGAAATGGAAAAAAGAACACATTGACACCGGTGTGTCAGACCCACCATACTTGCTCCGGACACTGCGAGAGGGCTGTACAAGCAATGATCACACGCACGGCACAGCGGACACACCAGGAACCGCGGTGTTGGCCGTCGAATGGCGCTAGCTGCGCAGCATCGTGCACCGCCGACGTCACTGTCAGCCAGTTTGCCGTGGCATACCGAGCTCCCTCGCAGTCTTTAACACTGGTAGCATGCCGCGACAGCGTGGACGTGAACCGTATGTGCAGTTGACGGACTTTGAGCGAGGGCGTATAGTGGGCATGCGGGAGGCCGGGTGGACGTACCGCCGAATTGCTCAACACGTGGGGCGTGAGGTCTCCACAGTACATCGATGTTGTCGCCAGTGGTCGGCGGAAGGTGCACGTGCCCGTCGACCTGGGACCGGACCGCAGCGACGCACGGATGCACGCCAAGACCGTAGGATCCTACGCAGTGCCGTAGGGGACCGCACCGCCACTTCCCAGCAAATTAGGGACACTGTTGCTCCTGGGGTATCGGCGAGGACAATTCGCAACCGTCTCCATGAAGCTGGGCTACGGTCCCGCACACCGTTAGGCCGTCTTCCGCTCACGCCCCAACATCGTGCAGCCCGCCTCCAGTGGTGTCGCGACAGGCGTGAATGGAGGGACGAAAGGAGACGTGTCGTCTTCAGCGATGAGAGTCGCTTCTGCCTTGGTGCCAATGATGGTCGTATGCGTGTTTGGCGCCGTGCAGGTGAGCGCCACAATCAGGACTGCATACGACCGAGGCACACAGGGCCAACACCCGGCATCATGGTGTGGGGAGCGATCTCCTACACTGGCCGTACACCACTGGTGATCGTCGAGGGGACACTGAATAGTGCACGGTACATCCAAACCGTCATCGAACCCATCGTTCTACCATTCCTAGACCGGCAAGGGAACTTGCTGTTCCAACAGGACAATGCACGTCCGCATGTATCCCGTGCCATCCAACGTGCTCTAGAAGGTGTAAGTCAACTACCGTGGCCAGCAAGATCTCCGGATCTGTCCCCCATTGAACATGTTTGGGACTGGATGAAGCGTCGTCTCACGCGGTCTGCACGTCCGGCACGAACGCTGGTCCAACTGAGGCGCCAGGTGGAAATGGCATGGCAAGCCGTTCCACAGGACTACATCCAGCATCTCTACGATCGTCTCCATGGGAGAATGGCAGCCTGCATTGCTGCGAAAGGTGGATATACACCGTACTAGTGCCGACATTGTGCATGCTCTGTTGCCTGTGTCTATGTGCCTGTGGTTCTGTCAGTGTGATCATGTGATGTATCTGACCCCAGGAATGTGTCAATAAAGTTTCCCCTTCCTGGGACAATGAATTCACGGTGTTCTTATTTCAATTTCCAGGAGTGTAAATTCAGATTTATCCCTCTGTGAATGGATAGGTCTGTATTCCCTCCTTTACTAAATTCTGTACGAAAACTGTAAGCAAAATCAAAGTGTCAGTATTATTTACACTGGACAGAGGCATCAGGAAGACAGAATTCATCCATACAACTATAAATTTGTTCAAAATGAGCGTTGTCTAAGCGACAATCTGCACGGGGCAACGAATTCTGTCGCAGTGTAGCTCAAGATATCGCAGTCTACCCTGCAGTTAATGTCAGAATTTGCCAACGTGAGATAGTAGTGGAAACGAAGTAGAGTACAACAACATTACGCTCACTAAGGAACTTCGATATGTAATTGTATTACCTGGGTTAACGTTATGGAACTCGGTCCTCTGACCATGATATCTTGTATGTAATGTTATTTTCTTCTTGTTCCATAATTTTTTCAATGAAAAATTGTCTTATTAACAATAGTGTTTGTTACAATTCTCGAGTGTATGTAAGTTAGCTGTTTTTAGTTTTCGACAAGGTGATCGAATTGAAAATTGTATTTTAAAGTGCAGAGTGTCATACGAATGTTGATTTAGCTGTTCAGTTTAAGATTGTGACTGCATTCCTTGTCCAGTGCAAATTACAACTATCATTTACTACAAGGGAATTATTGAACGAATTTTATATAATATCAGAGACTAAAGGTGATGTCTGTCACGAAGCATGAATGTCGTATTCGATGCAAGTAATGATTCTACTCTGGTTTCGATTGTAGTTTTCGTGTGATGTGCTATCTGTTGCGAGTATTATTTCGCTGGTCTTCCACATCAAACTCAATGAAATACTCGACATCCGTTCGGTTAATGACAGATAAAAATTATTTCATAAAAAAATTATTTCACACAGGCTTTAATGTATGCTTATTCATCGTCATATTTTTTGTTGATTTTTATTCCAAACACCTCAGCTGCCGAGCACCGGTTTCTTGGGATATATAATCTCCAATTTTGTCCTTTTTTGTTTTGACCTGTGCCACGTCTTCGTATCACGAAATGTGGGCTTATTGCGAAGCGTTCATTGTAAGGAACTTCTGTGATTTCCTCCTTTTCTCCAAGGTCCTGGGCAAACTTCCGCTGTGAAATTTCCCTTCTCAGTTGAAAATACATTGCATTTAGGCATCTACATCTACATCCATGCCCTGCAAATCGCTGTGAAGAGCATATTAAAGGTTACTTCCCATTGCTCCACATATTACGCTTTCCTTCTGTTCCATTAACTTACAGAGGGAATGATTGATTAAATGTCGCTTTGCACCCTGTAATTAACCTAATCTTGTGGTATGTTGGGAGTTGTAGCGTATTCCTACATTCTCCCTTAATGTCGATTCTTGAAACTTTGCAAGTGAGATTTCACAACATAGCTGATATCTAACTTCAAACGTCTTTTTTTAATATCTCCGTGACACTATGCAGTAAAACATGTCTGTGACCATTCGTACTGTCCTTCTTTGTATACGTTCATTGTACGTAATGTACATTGCGCATATATTAGTTATATTTGAAACTGGTCCCATACACTTGAGTAACATTCTAGGACCGGTTGCAGGAGTGCTTTGTAAGCAGTCTTCTCAGTAGATATCCTTATAAGACTTGACATGATTAAATGTGTGGAAAGCGGTCTTAATTTTTAATCAATGTTGTTTAATTAGCCTACATAGCAAGTTTATACAGTGGTATGATCGGATTCGATCGTGCTAGGTATCGTCTTCAGATCATAAAATTATCGTTACCGTATGTAACTCGTCACATACTATAAAATCAAGGCCAAGTCATTAAAACCCAGTACTTGATTTTACAAAATTTGACTAGTTACACGCGGTAGCGAAATCTTTATCCGATTTTTTTGTGGAACTACTTTCTGGGAACGTTTTGACATACGATTATTTTTGAGGGGACGCTTTGTGACCATATTTCACATTAACTGTAGCCTTAAAAGTAATTTCAAAATAAACAACATTATAGCCGTAAGCACTACGTAAAATAATGAATAAAGTGAAAAATTTATGCCTTCTGTGTAGTTTTATTGGCTCTAAATAAGAAACACGGACAAAAGTCCGCTCCGTATCGTCGTGAAGTCTTCGGGCAAGAGTGTAGTCGAAACGTCTGTGGTAAATAAAAGAGAAACCAGAACTGCAAAAGAACTAACCTAAAAAACATGACTAATAGCGAGCGCCTTATTTGTCTCACTTTTTTAAAACCTTAATCTTGATCTATAATTTAATTAGGGTGTAATTGGGCGTACAACGCCCCTGTCATCATACTTAACTGCTTTTGACCGACGTAGGTCAAGCATATTAATTAAAGTGAAGTGGAGGATAGAACGTCTCCGTCATCACGCTTACGTGCTAGTGACCGACATAGGTCAAGTATACTAAAATACAGTCTACGATGTCCGTTAGACGGGAAATATTTTCTATAGGTAACACTGTAAGTAAGGTGACACATGTGTAACGTTATCGTTATTATTAAAAGGGGAAATATTTACAGCAGCTAAGTTGTACTTTACTTTGGAGCATAATAGTTAAATTCATCTATGCAATTGACCGACATAGGTTACGCATATTAATTAAAGTTGCTATGTGCTCAGTGAAATTCCGCGTGCAACGGTCAGTCCCAACGTAGTTGCCGCTACCAACCGACCGCGTGGTGAAGTGGTGCTGAGGCTGGACTAGAGTTAAGTAGTTTTAATGCGACATGGTACCTCGGTACTATAGGTTTTAATTTTTAATGTTGACTGTGCCTTACTCTGGCATGTTATAGCAATTTTTATGCTTTTGAAGAAGGCTAGATTATTCTAGCCAAAACCTGGGTAAAGACCAGAAAATTCTCGCAACTGAGGCGGGTCTTTCAATATAATAGTCTATCACAGTTGCTGACGGGGCTGCAATATGCTAAAAATTCTTAAAACGCGTAATCTATTTATTAGTGCAACGGTGTCAAAAATGTGATTTTCGTTGCAAGATGAACATTTTCTTGTATGATAATCAGCGTAGAAACACCTAAAAAATAAATTCTTAGTGCGCTATACTGCATTATACTTACTGCGCAAAACAACGCAGATGGATGTTGAAACGAAAGATGGGATTATAAGTAAAGAGAAATTCAAACAAAATGAGAAATAGAAATACTGAATGCAATAAAAAGAACGAAAATATAGAATGATCACACATGAGGAATTAAATCGATGTTAATAAACAGAAATAATTAAAACCAATACATAAAGCTTGCAAATGGAAAAAGAATTATAGGAAGAAAAAATGAGAGCAGTTGAAAGAGTTAATACCGAGATTAAAATGGTAATAATGATCAAAGTAATTTAGATAAAGATTAAAAAATAAAGTTCGAATCATTAGATGGGATTCGAACCCACAGCCTCTCGCATATGAGGAATGAACTGTTATCATTACGCTACGTTTTCTCAGTTTCTTTTATTTTACTAAAACACAACGAATTGCAATAAAATGATAAGAACTCAATTACTATTAAACCATTCTTCAAATTGTTGCCTTAACGAAAGCATATATTTTTAAAAATAAACAAACGATAAAATAAGGGGGACCAATCAGTATAACACCATCTTTCTTAAAGCTCTAGAGCATCACTTAAAATTAGCGAATAGTTTTTCATCGATTAATCGCAAACGAGGGCCCACGAACGTCAATGGCTGCAGGATGTAATACATGGAACTTTAACCTACATCACCGTACAGATTATATCAGAAAGTTGATCCCACCACTGGAGACCTCACTCGTAAGACAACTTACTTTATTTGCTTCCGCTGCGTTAGATTTTCAAGTTACGAAATCACGGATTTAACACGTAAAACAAGGCAGATTAGTTATTAATTCAAGGGACTCCCTTTGCACATAGTGATGTCTGCTATGCTAAGTGGGTCGTTGTCCCGATGCAAGAGTGCTAATCTGTGAGCGAAGCTTGGTGACTGCCCCTCTAACATTGACGTCACACTAACAAAAAACGTTTACTTCCCGTTATCACCATCATCGCCATCGTCAACAAATGTCGTAAGTGTTTGAAAGTGCAACCCAAGTCATTATAAGAAAGGTGACTACTAGCCATGGTGTAGTGTAACAAAATTTCTCGACTCGTCACACAAATTTCCAGAGTCGTCTGCCTATCCCAGCTGACAGTTATTATCATGCCGCTTTCGGGACAGAGAGATCAGTAATAGTAACCGAATGCAATTGCGAAACCGATCGAATTATTGATATCCTGTTCTGAAATGAGTGATGATATGGTCGTAAAAGGGGAATGGTATGGCTCTAGAATAATTGTAGGTATATGACAATATTATAACACAGGTAGAAAATTGTTCAAATGTGTGTGAAATCTTATGGGACTTAACTGCTAAGGTCATCGGTCCCTAAGCTTACACACTACTTAACCTAAATTATCCTAAGGACAAACACAAACACCCATGCCCAAGGGAGGACTCCAACCTCCGCCGGGACCAGCCGCACAGTGCATGACTGCAGCGCATTTGAGCGCTCGGCTAATCGCGCGCGGCACAAGTAGGGAAGAATCGAAACTTATTCCAGGGTAGAATGTCGCCGAAGACTACAGGAACACGCAAAAAACATGATTCTCAAGTGTAATCTATGAATCAACATAACGGAATTTTATACCCATGTGAAAGCCAACGATAGCATTCTAGTTATTCTAGTTTACTGTGTAATACACCTCTGTTTCTGTCTATGATCGAGTTGTTCGTTTTTCAGAAGTATATTTCTAACAATTATTGCACTTTTGGTGGAAATGTTGTTGCGAAAATATAAAAGAAGTGATGTAAATTATTGAATTATCGCGTTTTTCCTGGAAATGATACAGCGAAATGTAAACGAAGTAATTTGAATGTAGAGTTTCCGGCGTATGCTACTGAAGAATCGCTCTTGAGTCTCCAGCCGGGTGTCATGGTTTAGATACAGCTACGTTTCGAAGATCGTCATGGTAATCATCTCCAGATTCAAGAGCTCTTCATCAGTGTATGAAGTAATGAGTTTCTTTTTAACAATTTTTAATTGAAAACCGTTTTGCAATTTTCATGGGTTCACTTGAATGCACTGTTAAAAATATCTCTAATGCAGGGGTTAATAACATAGTAATCATAAACTAATATTAATGCTATGTGCCAACTCGAACCGCGTTTTGCCGGCGAGGTTTAACTGTTGATGCTTAAGTGTTATTACTGTTAATGTAGCACTGAACGCATCGTTCAAAACATAGTTAGTGTTACAAAAATGATTACCGTCATCAGCCATTTGGACTACACTACAGGATTCAGAACTCCTCGAGAGTTACCACTGCACTGTAGGCTTCCGCGTGTAACGAAACAGATTCCCCTGTAACACTACTTCT
Organism: Schistocerca nitens; assembly: GCF_023898315.1. Lineage (NCBI taxonomy): Eukaryota > Metazoa > Arthropoda > Insecta > Orthoptera > Acrididae > Schistocerca > Schistocerca nitens. The sequence continues at coordinate 693,360,896 of NC_064619.1, read as the reverse complement.
ACCACAAGTGACCATATTCAAGCAAAAAATTTAATGCTAAAAAAACAGTCTTTTAAATTAAAGCAGAAGCTGATAAAAAAAGTTGAATAGAGTAGCTTAACGCATTACGTCTGGAATGAATATGAGTTATTTTGCACACAATCTTGGAATATAGACTTTTTAGAATTCACTGAACATGATACGCCAGAAAAGGTAAGCATGTTTCCGCATTGACTTTATACTACTGTAACATGGGTTGCGAGGTGTTAATGATATTTACTCAACACACGATCTAAATAGTTCACCACTTACAGTTACTCTTTCTTGATTGGTTGAAGCCAACTGACTTAACGACGGACACTATAAGATGTGTGTGTTTTAATACGTGTGTGCTTTACCCACACATTTCACAAGCTACTAAAATCATCGACATGAACTTCGTATAAACACGACCACAAACACAGCAAACACACATTTATACGAGTACGTCGTCAAAGAGAAAAAAAAAAAAAAAAAAAAAAAAAACGTGAAACTAAAAAAAATTGTACCATTTGTGGGCAATGCAGCGCGAATAGGAGCAATGTCAAAAGAAAGGATATATATAATGTTACCATGAAAAGCATTTAACGACAAATTTAGCTTCTGTTTAATCTTTTAAAGTGGCTGGAGGCGACTGTAAATATCTAAAGCGCGAAGTTACGCGAGACAGGTAACGACGATGAGATCTCATAGAGGTATATTCAGTGAAGGACTACGTATTAAATATTCAAACCTGTTTCTAGAAATTAGAGAGAAGTGCTTCTTAATAGTCAGAATACACAATGGAAAAAACACTCAGCTGTAAGATATGGATTGTCGTTATCCCACTTTGCCCACCGTAAACTATATTCCAACAGCGGAGTCACTATTAGGAACTGAAACAACCACTTGTTTTTTATGCAGTAGAATATTCAGCCAGAAGGATTGTAGTCGACAATAGAGAACGGAAGTGCTTCTCACAGAGATCGTACTATCTGCTAATTTCTGTGCACTTAATAAGCAATTCTCGACTTTTCGAACGTTGTTGTTTTATATCATTTTCTCTGATATGCTTTTACGACGAGAAGCACTTCAGTACATTTATATGTACAGTTATTAGCATGTGCTCAGTTCAAAAAACATTCCACTTAGCAAATCCTTTACTCCACTGTCCGACCGTCTTATGTTTCAAATTACTGCAAGAGATGTGATAACAATCACCCATATATATTTATATGTTTCCTTCCGCGCTCTGCACAGAAAACGGTCCACTGAGTAAACCTTTCACTGCATCGCTCCAAAGTCATTGTTTTATTTTATTTCCTGAGAAATTAGTTTATGACAAGAAGCAATTTGATAAAACAAACATTTAGTTCACAGTCCGTGCTATGCAATAAAAAAAAGTCTCTGCAGTAGCTGCTGCACACACACACACATACACACACACACACACACACACACACACACACACACACACATTTATTCGCTTACCACTTGTTTCGCACTACATTGTTATCGATTGATACTGCTACCAACCGATTCACCGACTCGGAATTTCCACACGGGCATGTCGGTCAACAGTAAAACAAGGAACTGCACCACTAATCGACCATGTAGTCACAAATACGGACAGGAAAAAGTATGACATATATCATGGACTCTCTGACCATTCTACCAAATAATAACAGTAAAATAGTATGGAAAAAGTCGCTAAACTGCAGGCCTACAAAAGACGTTTCTCAGAATTCATAATGCAAGAGTTTTCAATAGAACTGGCAAACGAAAGTTGGGATGAAGTGACCAATGTCCCGCAAAAACAATGAATAAAAGCAAGTATTAATAAGACTTCCCAAACCCTTAAGTTCTTAAATGTCCATTATAGATAAAAATACTTATAGGACAGCTCTAATTACTGAAAAGATCCTTTTAATTGCAAAAAAGTATACATCGCACAGAATAAAAACAAAACAGTCTGGGAGGACACTAAAAACAAAAAGGAGAGAGCGAAACAAAGGCACAATAACATACTAATGAGGGAGGGGGATGAATTACTAAATGATCCAAACCATCTACCAACCTACGTAAACGATCTGTAGTCAAGTATTGCAGAGAAATTGCAAGAAAAATTCCCAAAAATAAATATAACCTGTAAATACTTTGGAAGGTGGCTACACTGAGCCACAGCGCCAGAGATCGCGCTAGAGAGCATTGTTCCGCCGCCTCCACTAGCAGTGATTATTGAGAACTCGTAGTGGGCAGTGCTTGGGGAGAGCTCGTGGTAGTCAGTGCTTGTTAAGAACTCGTAGCAGAGAGTGTTTGTTGAGATGTGCTAGTAGGGAGTGCTTGCTGAGATGTGATACTGAAAAGTTCTTGTTGAGATGTGGTAATAGCGAGTCGGTGTGGAGATATATTGTAATGATTAGAGTGATTTTGGTCTATATAAATTAAGGTAACAAACTACTTTTCTTTTCTTTCTCATTATTTCAATGTCCTGAATAATGCGTCATTACAGGTTCAGTCAACAAAGCATCTGGCTTGTGTTCTTGTATTAGAGTGTAATTCTGGTTTTCTCCCTGATCCAGAGAAGCTAGACGCAATTCGTAATTATGCTGTTCCTACCACAAAACGTGATGTTCGTAGTTTCCTTGGTGTCTGTAATTTTCTTAGACGCTTTGTTAGATTGGACAATTTGGCCACACCTCGTTTATGTGAACTATCTGGAAAGAATTCTAATTGGTGTTGGGATGAGGAAGCTCAGTCAGAATTTGAACAACTTCGTGATGCTTTAGTTGCTGCTCCACTTCTTTCACATCCGGATTTATCTAAAGACTTTTGTTTGGCGACGGACTCATCATACAAAGGCCTAGGTGCACATTTATTTCAAGAGATAGAAGAAAACGGCGTTGTAGTACAGAAGACTATTGCATTTGGAAGTCGTGTTCTCTCTAAATCCGAAAAGAATTATTCGATTACGGAACTTGAGGCTTTGGCTGTTGTTTGGGCTTTCACAAAATTTCGCACATTTTTGTTCGGTAGACATACTAAGGTTTACACTGATCATCGAGCTTTGGAATTTCTTATGTCGACAAAATTAACTCATGGCAGATTGTCACGATGGGCGTTGTACCTACAGGAATTTGATTTTAGTATTGTTTACATACAGGGATCTTCAAATATTGTTGCTGATGCTTTATCACGTGCACCTATGGGTTTGAAACAAAGTGCTGAAGTGGACTGCAAAGAAAACCATTATTGTTTGATGTACATTCAAGGTGTTGCGTTTGAGAACTTTATTTCGTCTTCGATCCAGGACATCGCTAAGTAGCAAAACAAGGATCCAATCTGGAAGGACATTAAGGAGAAGTGGAGGAGAAAGGAAAGCGTAGCGATCAGACAATATTATTTAGTTCGCAATGATATTCTTTTCAAACGAAAATCGGTCGACAACTCTGTTTGGTTAGTTTGTATTCCTGATGAGTGGGTCAATAAATTGATTTGGTACACACATTTCAGTTATGCGCACTTTGGTCCCAGAAAATGCTTTCATAAATTACGAGAAAATTGTTACTTCAGTAATATGGAAAAACGTATTCGATCTGTTCTTGCCAAATGCAAATTATGTCAAAAGGCTAAGCCGCCAACTGTTTCTCACAGAGCACCGTTGTTTCCTATCATTCCAGCGAAATTAAAGGACATGGCTGCAGTCGATTTGTTCGGTCCAGTGGTTCGTTCTACTAATGGTTTTGCGTACATTTTCGTAGCAGTGGAATTGACATCAAAATATGTGTGTTTTATACCTTTACGCAAAGCAACAGCTCGTTCAGTATCTAACGCTTTCATCAAACATTTTCTTAAAGAAGTTGGTCATGTTGATAAGGTAATATCAGATAATGGATCACAGTTTCGCTCTAAAATTTGGCTTCGTACTCTACGGCATCGTAAGATTAAACCAATTTTTATTTCACTTTTTCACCCTCAATCTAATGCTTCAGAGAGATGGATGAAGGAAATCAATAAATTGTGCCGTCTTTATTGTCATCAGAATCACAGAACTTGGGATCAGTATCTTCATATTTTTCAAAACATTCTGAATGAACTTCCTAATGACTCAACTTCTTTACCGCCTCTATTGATATTAAAAAATAAAGTACCAACAAATCGCATTTCTGAAATCGTTCCTTTTCCGCCTTCACGGAAACTGCGGCATTCTGAAGTTGTGAACCTGGCTCTACAAAATATTGCATCTGCGGCCGCTAGAAGAGAGAAATCAGCTAAACGTCCTGGTCGTTTAAAAATCTTGTCAGTTGGTCAGAAGGTATTAATTAAGTCTCATCGTTTGTCTCACAAAGGAAAAAGGCTTGCGTCGCAAATTTTTTCTGCTTTATAACGGTCCGTGTAGAGTTCGCAAAATTATTCATGATAACACTATTGAAGTAGAAACTCTTAAATCACGACGCTCTAAGGGAATACATCACATATCTAACGTTAAAAGTTTTGTGGAATGACATACTTTTGAGACATCAACAGTTATACGTAAACACACGGAGAATGCAAGGATACCGCGCTGTGTTCTGGCGGCGGCGCGTACTCAAAGCAACAGTGAAGTCTGCGCGCCGCACAAGGAAGTCGTTGACCGCAAACAATCACTTTCTACGTCACGCGTCGACAGCTGATCGAGCGCTCAGTGCGAATGCACTGACAGACGTAAACAAATACACAGTCTAATTTCTCGGATTAAATTCTGTATAAAGCTATGGTGACTTTATAAATTATGTTATTAACGTTCAGTATTTTTCAGGATACGGTTGTATAAAATATTTAAGACCTTCAGGTAAATTCTGTGCGTGTCCGACGTTAAGACGACTTGCTATGGAGAAAGTTTCAGGAAGAATGTAATTTCGAAGAAAAAAGTAATAAATTAAAAAGGGTAACTATTAATTTAGTTTATTTTTCAGGTAACATATTTCCACTTAGGTACGTACTTTAGACCTAATTTGCTGCTTGCGATTACGTGATTCATACTTTGTGCTAATTTCATGTTCTATGAATTTACTTGTGAAGCGATGTGCTTGTGTACATTTACTGATTTTGACAATTATTGATTAATGAACAGGGTTGTTATTTGTATATATTATGCATCGCTTGGCTGCAATGCTTTTTCACTGATGTCATATTTTTTAATTATGTGCCTGCTGTGCTTATTTATTTAAATTGTAATTGTCACCTGATTAATTGTGCTGACTGTAGTTAGGTATGTAGGTTATACTTTGTGATTTATCTGCTTGCGCCTTCATGTTTACTTATTAAGATTACATATGAACATTTATTTGCTTATGCTGAATGATGCTAATGACTTGTTTATTACGTAAGATATATGTTTGCTGCTGTGCGTATGGATTGCATATTTACACACTTCTGTTTTGTTGTCATAAGTTGGTATATAGAAATGCTGATATACTGTGTACAAACATAGAGTTTAGGTCACACTATGGTATTAATTATAGATTGTTCGCTTGGCAGAGCCTAGTTGTAGGGATTGTGCTGCATCCACTTGTTGACATTCTGTTCTCTACTGGTATATTTACTCGCTATTGCATGTTTTGCTTACGCTCAGTGCCTTATATTTTTAAGATAAGAAAATGAACTGCTATAATTCTACGTACGACATTAGTACAAGAAACTTCATAGAAGTCACATGAGCTGGAGGTTTTATGGAAGCTGTATACATTTATGCTAATAGGAAAGAAGCTAATGACATGACATACCAACACTAGGTTTAGACCATTGACAGTTATTACACTGCATTCTTCGTGAGCAATTGAAATAGGAAGTGACACTCGACACAAAAAATACTCCACATGTTTGTTTCTGCCATGATTTTTGAAGTGGTGTACACACTGAAATATCACCATCATTAACACTTCGTAATCGTACTTACTTACTGAAAGTTATTCAAACTAAAGTCTGTTAGAGGTCATGTATGCATTTCTTTTATTTAACGATGGACAAGGAACCAAAATGTATCTTATAATTTATAATGAGTAGAAAATTTGTGTCAGATGGATTACACAGAGGTTGTGTGTGGACACTGTGTCTTCGGATTGTATGGGATGCTGAATTGAAGTTGCACTAGGATTTTGTCTGTACTTGTTCGAGGAGACTGACTAGAGGAAAGAGTTGTTATGGAAGTGAAATGATATTGGTGCTGAGGTTTATATGTATCGACGTATTATTGAGGTATTGAGATTATGTGAAGTTGATGATTATTGGAGTTTCGTGGACAAGAGGTAAGGTAAATGAGGTATTATTGAAGTATTGAGATTATGCAATGCTGATGATTATTGGAGTTTGGTGGATAAGAGGTGAAGTAAGTGAGGAGCATATTTTTTTTGTTGGTCTATATGGAACAAGGAGGATGAAGATGGCAGACTAGAACACTCAAGTACAAAGAAGATTGTCTACACACACACCTTGTTAAATCAATAAGCAGTATATACTTTTTTTTTGGAGAGAGGAAGTAATTGCATATCTTGGCTCACTGACAGTTGTTCAGCAACTGTACATTTTGATCTGGCTTGGCAAACATTGGTCTTGACATGATGACTATGACGTTGACTAACTATTATTGACTGTTATACATTGCTGCCACTACTACTTGATACACATTATGAACATAAAATTTTGACAGAATTGCATTTACACAGTTAACACTATTCAACTACACAGTAGCACTAAATGTGGATGAAAGATGAGTGAGTGTGTTTTGTGTGTTTTCCTTTTATAATCCCAGAGAAGTGATCCCAACCTATCTCCTAAATATTATTTTACTTGTTGTTGTGGCTTGCACTGACACCCATAAAAATTATAGGTTTACTGATATTTGTGTATTTGTAATATTTAATATGACAATTATCTGATATCATTTGTGTGTTTATTATGATTTGTATGTTTTGTGTAAAAGCATTGTATGTGTATTCAAACTATTGTTCATGCCTGAACTGTCTGATTAGTGATGGTGCTGCACTTTTCAACATGATGTGTGACATTTAGTCACGTTTAATTTCTGCTGATGAACAGTGTGATTAGTGAAAGTGAATATGATGGACTGTTTCTACTGAAAAGATGTCACCTGTTGGTGTCTGCACCTGCTCAACATTGCTGGGTGCCACTGATGGACTGCTTCTACTGAAAAGATGTCACCTGTTGGTGTCTGCACCTGCTCAACATTGCTGGGTGCCACTGATGGACTGCTTCTACCGAAATGATGTTACTTGTTGGTGTCTGCACCTGCTCAACATTGCTGGGTGCCACTGATGGACTGCTTCTACTGAAAAGATGTCACCTGTTGCTGTGTGCACCTGCTCAACATTGCTGGTGCCACTAATGGAACTGCTTATACTGAAATGGTGTTCCTTGTTGGTGTCTGCACCTACTCAACATTACTGGGTGCCACTGATGGACTGTTTCTACTGAAAAAATGTCACTTGTTGGTATTTGCACCTGTTGACCATTGCTGGGTGCTACTGCTGGAACTGTCAACTACTTGTTTCTTGGGCTAAGGAAAGCGTTTATGTGAATATTTGTATAAACTGATTTTTTGTGTATTACTGTTTGTGAAAAGTTATGAGACTCTTACCTGCACATATTCGTCATTGCTGACGCTATTGATTGAACTGTTTAACCACATAATACTTGTGTAAACTGTTATGTAAAGTCACATGTATGAAAGAATTTGTATTGCTTACTGTATTTTATATATTAGGTCAGTGCAAAGCCACAATTTTATCTAGTTATATGATATTTATGTATTAATATTATCTTTTATTTTTGTCTGTATTTTTTTGACGAATTTGGTGGTATTTTCACCACCAATGCTGGCAAAAATACCATCAAATTCTAGCCGTGGAGGAAGGGCATATGAAAGGTGGCTACACTGAGCCACAGCGCCAGAGATCGCGCTAGAGAGCATTGTTCCGCCGCCTCCACTAGCAGTGATTATTGAGAACTCGTAGTGGGCAGTGCTTTGGGAGAACTCGTGGTAGTCAGTGCTGAGATGTCGTAGTGAGGAGTGTTTGTTGAGATGAGCTAGTAGGCAGTGCTTGCTGAGATGTGATACTGAAAAGTTCTTGTTGAGATATGATAGTAGCGAGTCGGTGTGGAGAGATTGTAATGTCTAGAGTGCTTTTCATCAATATAAATTAAGGTAACAAACTACTTTTCTTTTCTTTCTCATTATTTCAATGTCCTGAATAATGCGTCATTACAGGTTCAGTCAACAAAGCATCTGGCTTGTGTTCTTGTATTAGAGTGTAATTCTGGTTTTCTTGAGTAATTATGGTATTTCTATTTTCTTTAATTAATTCAGTAAAAATGATATTTAAAATTTCTTGTGTTGTTGAAGAAGAACCGTGCCTGATGCGTACGTTGAGTCATACTTCCACTCACAGAACAGTTACACTTGTGCTTTGGTTTCGTAGGTTTTATAGTTGCTGGGGACTTAATTAATTAATTGTGTTAATGAAAATTTCCATTTCATTCTTTGTTGTTGTTCTATGCAGTCAGATAGCGTAATAATACTAGTCAGGGCCAACCGTTTACGAGACATAGCGTAATCGGACATACAGCTACCAAAAATTAAAATTATTTTCATTACATTTAATTAAGCCCCCATGCAACTTAAGCACTTGAACAATAATGTCAAAGGAGCATGAAGTCAGTAAAATTGTACCAAAATTTAAAAATAATATTTAACAGGCTTATGTGAAGTACCAACGTATGTCTGAAACAATGTACACAGAATATAAAACCTTCCTTAACCAACATAATACACTACTGGCCATTAAAATTGCTACACCACAAAGATAACATGCTACAGACGCGAAATCTAACCGATACGAAGGAGATGCTGTGATATGCAAATGATTAGCTATTCAGAGCATTCACACAAGGTTGGCGCCGGTGGCGACACCTACAACGTGCTGACATGAGGAAAATTTCCAACCGATTTCTCATACACAAACAGCAGTTGATCGGCGTTGCCTGGTGAAACGTTGTTGTGATGCCTTGTGTAAGGAGGGGAAATGCTTACCATCACGTTTCCGACTTTGATAAAGGTCGGATTGTAGCCTATCGCGATAGCGGTTTATCGTATCGCGACATTGCTGCTCGCGTTGGTCGAGATCCAATGACTGTTAGCAGAATATGAAATCGGTGGGTTCAGGAGGGCAATACGGAACGCCGTGCTGGACCCCAACGGCCTCGTATCACTAGCAGTCGTGATGACAGGCATCTTGCCCTAATGGATGTAACTGATCGTGCAGTCACGTCTCGATCCCTAACAGATGGGGATGTTTGCAAGACAACAACCATCTGCACGAACAGTTCGACGGCGTTTGCAGCAGCATGGACTATCAGCTCGGAGACCATGGCTGCGGTTACCCTTGACGCTGCATCACAGACAGGAGCTCCTGCGATGGTGTATTCAACGACGAACCTGGGTGCACGAATGGCAAAACGTCATTTTTTCGGATGAATCCTGGCTCTGTTTACAGCATCATGATGGTCGCATCCGTGTTTGGCGACATCGCGGTGAACGCACATTGGAAGCGTGTATTCGTCATCGCCATACTGGCGTATCATCCGGCGTGATGGTATGGGGTGCCAATGGTTACACGTCTCGGTCACCTCTTGTTCGCATTGACGGCACTTTGAACAGTGGACGTTACATTTCAGGTGTGTATGACCCATGGCTCTACCCTTCATTCGATCCCTGCGAAACCCTACATTTCAGCAGGATAATGGACGACCGCATGTTGCAGGTCCTGTACGGGCCTTTCTGGATACAGAAAATGTTCGACTGCTGCCCTGGCCATCACATTCTCCAGATCTCTCACCATGTGAAAACGTCTGGTCAATGGTGGCCGAGCAACTGGCTCGTCACAATACTCTAGATGAACTGTGGTATCCTATTGAAGCTGAATGGGCAGCTGTACCTGTACACGCCATCTAAGCTCTGTTTGACTCAATGCCCAGGCGTATCAAGGCCGTTATTACGGCCAGAGGTGGTTGTTCTGGGTACTGATTTCTCAGGATCTATGCACCCAAATTGCGTGAAAATGTAATCGCATGTCAGTTCTAGTATAATATTTTTGTCCAATGAATACCCGTTTATCATCTTCATTTCTTCTTGGTGTAGCAATTTTAATGGCCGGTAGTGTACAACCTTATATGTTAATCATAGATTGTTTCCCGAAGTGGTAGAACCACACAACGAGCCGTAATAGAATTAATAAAAGTGGCACTTGATGTTCATGGCAGAGCTGAGTGTGTCACAGACATATTTTAAATCTTTCTAAGACGGCCGATACTGTTGACCATAAGATTCCACTATATAAGTTAGAAGTATCAGGTATAAGAGGTGTAGCTAATGACTGATTCCGGTCTCTACGTAGCAAGCATGATACAAAGAGTAGAGATAACACATACCTCAAATGCGTTTAAACTTCCAGTAAAACACGTATCGGAGCCACAATACATTAATATAGGAGGTCCTCGGAAATTAATATTAGAATCAATACGGTTCCTGATGTACATCAATGACAATGTCAAGAGCGTTAGCCATGGGGAAAAACTTCTCTTCTCTGATGACAGCAATATTATACTCACTGAGAAAGCAAAAGAAAACTTCTCAAAGATAACCCTCCAGGAAGCCTACAATTGGTCAGTATGCAATAAAGTGACTTGACTGTAAAAAGAAAACAAATGTTATGAATTTGAGTCTGAAGAGGAAAAACGAAACTGTTAAATGTAGATGGCACTTCCATATACCGTATAACAAACACAGATTTTCTAGGACATTTTCTTGTCCATATTTGTGTCCACATAGTCGATAACTAATGCAGTCCCTGTTGCGCTTTTACCAACAGGGACGCGCCGAAACTATGAATTCATATACCGATAGGCAACAGTGTCAACAGATAAGAATGTGAGTATGGAAGAAGTAGTAGACATATTTCCGTGGCAAGCTGCACGACTTAGCAGGACTTTTCAGTGGAGCCCTCCCCATTCACTTGATGAATGGTACTACAGTTTTATCTCCCATAATTTTGAACCTTTCCAGAAGAACTTTGCTATTCTATAGAGAAGTACAGAAACCATCGAGTGCCACGAAGCTTTCTTTTCTGCAATCGCATTACGGATATTTCACTTGTACCACGCCATCCAATTCCTGATTTTTGTGATGGTTCTCTGACTAATTTACAATGATTACACATATATTTCCATAGTTGACTACCGAGTCCGGCCATCCTCATTTAGGTTTTCCGCGATTTCCCTAAATCGCTTCAGGCAAATGCCGGAATGGTTCCTTTGACAGGGCACGGCCGACTTCCTTCCCCATCCTTCTTAATCCGATGAGACCGATGACCTCGCTGTTTGGTCTCTCCCCCCAAACCAACCCAACCCATAGTTGAGAACGGGTTCTTGTTAGTGGAGCTGACATCTGCAGGAAGGAAGTAAATTCAGTAAAGCAACAGTTCATCAACACGTCAGTGTTCATTAATTCCACCCGATCAGTTTACTAGTGGCATTGACTCTAAACGACCACAACAAACTGCCAACCGTAAACGGTGCGCAAAGGAAAACCGCATCGCCTTTTGTACGGTTACCGTCGGCGGGGTAGAATGCAACTATGGTACGTGAATGGCAGTTACTCTCCTATTCTGTCATATCTTTCTCGGTATTCATGTCTTTCAAACTTGGGTTCGCACCTTTAACTACTCTCTGATAATTTCTGTGCAGACCTCAACCACTTACTGTGTGTTGGGGTTTCTGGTACACGGTTTTAAATGATAACAACAGTTCAACTGTAACAGCATGGTCACTGGTTCTACTTGGAACCTGAAACTCAAACCAATTTAAGAATGTTATCGATAAGGCTAACTATACCTCGAATCCAACACATTCAGCAGAGATGGCGGTAACCATTTGGTTTTTCATCACCATAGTGAAGCTACTATTAATTTCCGTTCCATTAAAGCTTCCTCTCTTATTTCATCCTTCAAATTATCCTTTTCAATGAAATTGAACACAATCTGCATTTAATGAGAAAAGGGCGTGGTAATTTTTTTTGTCGATAGCAAAATGTGATACTTCACGATTATCTACTTTCATTATTCTAAAAAACAACTTTCACTATGAGATTACATAATACTGATTCTTGGCATGGAAACCACGTTTCAAATAATGTCAACAGTAAAGATGAACACGTAAAAAGTACAGGAAAGAGGGTGGAGGAGGTGCACGTGGTTGGTATTCCCAGTAGCGGCGCCAGCTTACACTGTTGGCAAGCGGAGCAAAACGAAGATTCCTGGGGGGTTTTTATGCAATTGCACTTTGACGAGTATACAAATCATGTTCTTCACCACCAGGATGGCCGCTGTGTCTGAGATCGTTCTTGTTATGAAAGGTGGGGGTGAACTGGCTCAACAAATAAAGTCTAACGTTAAATTTAAATGCTGAGATACGTTAATGAATTTGGCTTTCAGGGGCTATTATTCCATATCAAGGAGTTGAGACAAACTACTTGAATGACCCTGCGGTAAGTAGCACACAGTGGCGGGAACACATGGAGTCTGTTAGCATTCACTAAGGTAACTCGCACAAAATTAACTAACTATTATCTAAGACGTGGCTGAGGGCAACCAAATCGTTATAATGTACTGCAAGGGATTAAACAACATCTGAATCACCTTCGATTTACGTACCAAATGAACCACTGCTACACACATGGCCAGGCCTCACCTACAAAGAAACAACTTAAACACGAACGACAATACTCACAAAGGTGATGTAAAATTTCTCAGAATCACTTTTAGAAAACAATGAGGCAGTTTAAGTCACTCTGAGACCTTACGTGGACTTATATATCACACACACATTTGGCGAGTACTGTAGCTGCAGTGCAAATCGCAAATAAGCTACCCGATATTCATAAAATAACTGAATAAAAATTTTCTGGTCCCATCCGACAATCTTTATCAAATGTTTAACATGATAAATCATCGACGAAACTTTGGATTTCTGCTTGCCAAACTCCTCTTTCAGAACTGGTGTGAACATGTGCTCATGTCCACGTTACAAAGAAACTTGCATAAAATTCAGCTTCGTCCCATAAAAACTATGGTAAAAAAAATGCGACAGTCTTACACATTCTCCCAAATGAACAAATTTCATGCGCTATTAATCATAAAACAGAGAGAATTGCAAACTATGCATGAAAGCTAATCCAGCGGCAATAGATAGTTTATTAAACCTTGTTAAGGAACAAGAGTGGCAGGATGTTTATAGTGTCTGTGACATAGATGACAAATATAATGCTTTCCCTAACACATTTTTCATGCTCTTTGAAAGTTGCGTTTCACTAGAACGTTCTAAACGGGGTACTAGCAGTGAAAGGCAGCCCGGGTGGCTGACTAGTGAGATAAAGATATCATTTAGAACAAAGCTGGAATTATATCTAAATGTTAGAATTATATCAAAATGTTAGAAGTAGTCACACTCAAGCTACAGTAGTCCATTACGAACAGTACTGTAAGGTGCTTAAAAATGTTATTAGGAAGGCGAAGAAAATGTGGGATGCAAATAGAATAGCTAATTCACAGGCTAGAATGAAAACCATATGGTCAGTTGTGAAGGAAGTATCTGGTCAGCAACACAAGGTCGACGATATAAACTCAGTTAGTAGTAAAAATATTTCTGTTACTTATAAGTTACTTATATGTACAGTATTTTACAATATTTTTCTGAAGATTTCTGGTGAATTAAAGAAAAATTTAGATTCTACAGAGAATCAAAACGATCTTGGCAAATGCCTTTCCGAGATTGATGTCTGAAATACTCCTCTGTGATACTGACAAGGGGGAGATTGAGTCAAGAATTAAATCACTGAAGAATAAGCACTCTCATGGATATGATGGAGTGCCTAGCAGAATATTGAAGTACTGTGCTACGTATGTTAGCCCTGTACTTAGCAATATTTGTAATTTTTCCTTTAAGAATGGTCAGTTTTCTGAACGATTAAAGTAAGCAGTAGTAAAGCCGCTTTATAAAAAGGGAAAAAGGGATAATGTAGACAATTTTAAACCTTTTTCTATGCCATCAGTGTTTGCTAAAGTTATTGAAAAGGTTGTATGTTTAAGGATAATTGATCATTTTATATCACACAATTTGTTCTCAAATGTACAGTACGGCTTTAGATGTGGTTTACCAACTGAAAATGATATAATCTCTTTTCTCTGTAAGGTACTGCATGATTTAAACGAAAGGTTCCGAACGCTAGGCATATTTTTTGATTTAACTAAGGCATTTGCTTGTGTTGATCACGAAATATTGCTCTAGAAGTTGAACCATTACGGAATACGAGGAGCAGCTCACAGTTGGTTCACCTCTTACTTTAGCAGCAGACAGCAAAAGGTCATTATTCACAGTGTTGCGAATGACTGTGATGTGAAGTATGAGTGGGAGTGCCCCAGGGATCAGTGTTTGGGCCGCTCCTGTTCCTTATGTATATAAATGATATGCCCTCTGGTATTACAGGTAACTGTAAAGTATTTCTGTTTGCTGATGTTTGGTAGTAGAGGATGTTGGTGCAACATTGGCTCGGGTTCAAATAGTGCAGTTCATGACATAAGTTCATGGCTTGTAGAAAATAAACTACCGCTAAATCACAGTAAGATTCAGTTTTTACAGTTTCTAACACACAATTCAACAAAACTCGACGTTTTAATTTCACAGATTGGGCATATGATTAGTGAAACTGAAAAGTTAAAATATCTAGGTGTTCAGATTGAAAGTCTTCTTTGCTTATTTTCATTCGGTTATGTCGTATGGGATTATATTTTGGGATAACTCTTCTCATTCAAAAGGATGTTTTTGGCTCAGAAATGGGCAGTTTGGGCAATAAGTGGTGTAAGTTCGCGAACCTCTTGTCGACCCCTGTTCACTAGTCTGGTTATTTTGATATAGGCCTCTCAATATATATATTCTTTACTGTCGCTTCTTGTTAACAGTTTCAGCTTATTTCTAAGAGTTAGCAGCTTTCACTTAGTTAACACTCGGCGGAAACCCAATCTGCATTTGGATCGCACTTCCTTACTCTTGCGCAGAAAGGCGTGAAGTGTACTGCTGCATCCATTTTTAATAAGCTACCACAAGAATTCAAAAAAATGTAGCAGTAATCACGCTCTTTCAAATCGAAACTGATGTTTTTTCTCATGGGTCACTCATTCTATTCTGTTGAGGAGTCCCTTGAAAAATCTAGCTGATTCTTAAGTTATATTGTTGATTGCGTCTACTTAAACTTATGGGCTGACTTTTTTTGGGTTGATAAATGTCTTATTTTTATCGGTTATTATTTTTATGATGTAATTTCATGTACTGACACGTTCCATAACCTCGGAGATAAGCTCCTCAATTTGGTCCTAAGGAACTAGACGTGTAAATAAATAAAAATATAAATAATTTTCAACAATCACAACTACAGTTTGCCAACTACTCTCTATCATAAAAAATTATGGCAAATAAACCGTTTCCTACCACTTCGCTGACTGCAGTAACTCTAAACGACACATTACTAACATTATCTACTATGATATAACTCATTTTTATATATTTCTTTCATTATAGCAGCAAAAGCTTCACAAAAGCTTCCGCACCTCAGGTCAGATAGTCTTGTTGGAACTAGCTGGAGGGGAACATATCCTAATCACTTTAGCGACCTGACACCTTCTACTCTAGATTGTGTCGATTTTTTACGAAGGCATCAGGCAATCTCTTTGCTTGGGTTGCATACAGGTTATACTTTGACAAACTTGCTATACTTTAATTACCTTTGGTTAGTCCCTCACTTTTCTGTATCCCACCACATTCAAACTTCATGCAATAACACACTCACGGAAGCGTACAGACAGGAAATGGGAAGTTTGTCACACTAAAACACAGATGGGTCTATTCTCATATCCACAGGCCATTTACATCAGTAGTAGAATAGAAAAGTTCTTGTTGTGCCACAGAAACTACGACAATCAATCTAGTGACGCTCTACTATCGGTTCTCTTTATTGAAACACATTTGTTTGTAAAAGAATGAGAGTATCGAAAATAAATGTGTTACAATGACTCCACGCTCGAGAAATTAAACACGTTACGAGAGCTAGTGGCTACCCATAGCATCATTTATGTTGGTGGCATGAAGTTGCTGGTAATAAAACTGTGTACAAAATTCTGCATGGTGTCTCTGGGATTGACTGCAAGTGACACCCTAGACGGCAGTCCCTCCAGAGAGTCGGTGCACGGACACAATGTGTCACCCTCTGTCCAGTTTCTGTCTTAGTCATGAGCAACATAGATTCGGATCTCCTGCCATTTGAGCTGAAAAAGGGAAGTTGTTCAAACGCTTATACTTCAAATTACTGATTACAGCGATGTTAGCCCACTAGGCCTTTCTTAGGGAAGCTCGCGGAGCAACGAACTGACGATGAGTGCTTGCTTTCGATATATCTCTGATGTTAGACTCTTTGATCATGTTTCAGCATCTTACGCACAGCTACGCTAGCTATGTACAGACAAGCGCAGAGATTTCGATATACTCTGACGCGTCTATCGTCCTATCAACACATGCAGTCCCTTACATCTCTCCTCGACCTTAGCGTTCTTGTTTGAGCAACATAGCAGAAGCACTCGTTCCCATCCGAACAAAACCATTTGTCCCATTTCATCACTCATCCGCTTTCTAAAAATCCTTTTCAGTAGCTGGAATCCGACTCTGTAATGACCTACCTCTTCATATTAGAGAAATGAATAGGAGCCCCAGCTTAAAAAGACAGTTAATGATACACCTGCTGAAGCACTAAATTCCTGTACGTACTCGTCAGCCCATTAAAAATAGTCGGAACTCGTCATCTCAGAAAGTACCACAAAAAGTTCCCGTTTGAGAGCGTATATACAATCCAGTGCGACTCTGACTTGTAGACAAGGGGCTCGTCAAACGGAAACTTCTTGATCGCTCCTAATATTATTCTTAGCGACGTCAGCAGCAATAGTGGTAGTGATACTGCCAGTACTGACGTTATTAATTCATAGTCAGTACTGCTGTTCACATTATCTTCACACATTCAAGCCGCACGGGGTAGCCGCTCGGTCTAAGGAGGCGGCTGGCCACGGTTCGCGCGGTCCCCCCCCCCCCTCCCTCCCTCCCTCGGGCATGGATGTGTGTGTTGTCTTTAGCGTACGTTAGTTTACGTTAGATGAAGTAGTATGTCAGCCTACGGACTGATGACCTCAGCAGTTTGGTCCCATAGGAACTTACCTCAAATTTCCAATTTCACATATTCAAATTACTTTTAATTCTGTTACTACCATTTTATTACTATTTACCATATTAAAATATGGAGGACAGTTAAGTACACAGAGAGAACGATAAAGGTTTTCGAAAATAAAATCTTGCGGAAGGTATTTAGACTAATTTGTGAGGCATGAGAATGGCGAAGAAGAGGTGTATAATGAACCAAATATTGTTACTGAAGACAAGGCACGTCTATGGAAGAGGGAAGGGATCAAACTAAGAGAAGTGTCGGAGAAGCAACCCGAAAGGCGGAGACGTTTGGGCAGACCGAAAATAAGATGGAGAAACCATGTGGCCAAGGACCTTCAGATATTTGAAGCAAGGGAAGAGGATACAAAGGACAGAACGCTGTGGAGGGAGCTACTTGACTAGGCTACAAACCGACTGCGTTTGGTGGGGCCAGAAGAGAAGGAGAGTAAATAAGTAATATTAATTTTTATTTTTCAAATTACTGTGGTATAAAAATATTGTTTATGTGAAGCCATGATCCGATGTAAGAGAGCCGGAAAGTCGTAAACTGACAGGTTGATTAAATAAATGAATATAACTCTATAACTATCATTGTGGTCAAATCATCAAGGCGTCAGAAATAATAGCCACACTGTGTCGTGGAAAGACAGCCAGTAATATGAAAACAAAGGAAACCTCCACTTTACGGTGGTCAACCCACAGGGGATATTCAGGCTAACAGTACCGTAAGACATCACTTAATTGACAGCATGGTATCCTAGGATGATCACAGATCGTGTTGATAAGTAATCGACAAAAGTATAAATACTGATGCTATGGTTTCAACAATGTGACATTCAAATCAGTTCGCGAGTTCACGAATCGAGCAGATGCATATGGTCCCGTGGACCTTTAACAAGGTCAATCTCCACAAATTGAAGCAAAATAATTTTAGAACTACCAGAAAAAATTGAACTATGTTCTGCGCTGTGACTCAAAATAGGAAATTCTCTTTCAGAGACGTCTCTAACCAACTAGTGTTGAAGGTATGTGCACCATAAAATGGAAGAATTTAAACGATGCTAGTTGCAATTACATTCTCGCTGTCACAAAGCAAATACAAGTACGATATTAAAGTCCCTACTCTCTTACATTACTTGCGAATAAGTTAGCCACCTCCAAATTTAGCAGATTCGCTATTACTAATCTTCAAAGCCACCGTCACAAGCTTCCAATGATTCTTTTATACGAATCAAGAGTTTGTATTGCTTGCAATTCTGTATCATCACTTACTCCCCTTCTACAGAGCAACACGATTTCGTGTTGACGACAGATGTTATCCACAGGACACCGTTATTATGCTAGGGAACGACACGTAATCCTCCTGCGACTTTCCATTGTTGAGAGCGCTTGACATTAATCAGCAAGGCCGATAACTGCAGACATCTTGACAATGTCACAACGTTTTATTGTTCATAACTTGTTACACGATTTCTATAAATACGAGTGTTTACAGTAATAAAATAGAGTTTCTTCGTAAAATTCTGATAAAACTAGGCCCACTTCCGTACTCGAGGTTGCTAATAAACACTTGTGCGGCGGCGCTCGACTTGAAGGTACGCCGGTCCGAATAATTTTGGTTGAAAATTTTCACTGCAAGTCTCAGCTCAGAGGAGGAGAGGCAGTAACGTTAAGTTCCTGATCACAAATCTTTGAGAAAATGTCCTGGAGTAAATTGCTAACATCTGCGCACTGTCTCATGGAGTGAGGGCCGGTGACACTGTTGATGAGGGCCGGCCGGTATGGCCGAGAGGTTCTAGGCACTTCAGTCTGGAACCACGCGAGCGGTACGGTCGCAGGTTCGAATCCTGCCTCGGGCATGGATGTGTATGATGTCCTTAGGTTAGTTAGGTTTAAGTAGTTCTAAGTTCTAGGGGAGTGATGACCTCAGACGTTAAGTCCCATTGTGCTCAGAGCCATTTTTTTGTTGATGATGATTGTCCGCTGGATAGGGACGTTAGACTTGTGTGTCCCTTTGGTGCTATGTGGAAAGGGAGAAGGAGACGGTGCGGGAGCCGCGGCTTTCATCATCTCCCTTCCCTTAATACGTAACATTAAACTCCCGACGTCACATTATACAGGCACTCATTGCAGTCGTCTAGACGACGCAGATATACACTTGGCATTTTATAACAGGTTGGAGGAAGACAAGGCAAACCACCTCCTATCGGAGCTTTCCTAGAACGGCAACGCATTAGTCCTACGTCTGCTCTCCTAGACTCTTTCCCTGAGAGGCGGAGAGGTGGTAGCGTAAAGTTCCTGATAACCAGTCTTCGCGAAAATGTCGTGTGACTACTTTGACTTGATAAAGTGGTCTGCAGCATAAATATTCGTCTAAAAAGCTGTCATTGTGCGACAAGCTAACTAAAGCAAAAGCCTTCCCATTAAAATTAGTTATATTTGAAATCTGTTAGTGACGGATCTACTTGAAATTATGTAACGAATGAAGCGGCCATAACATTTAACCATCAACCACGTTTTCTGTTATTAGATATTCTTGCAGTAGCTAGAACTGGGGCAGCTGGAGCACACAGATATGCGCCAGTATTTTTATATTTCGATAAATACAAAGACGTGCTATATGAAGCGCTACTCGAGAAAAGTCCCTTACATGATCCTCGCCATATGCTACATCTGCATTAGTATCTACATAATTACCCTGTAATTCACAATTAGGTCACTGGCAGAGGGTTCACCGAACCCCCTTCAATTCAGTCTCGAAAAGCGCGCGAGAAAAACGAACACTTCAATCTTACGTGAGAGCTCAGATTTCTCTTACTTTATTACGAGGATCGTTTCCCCCTGTGTATGTGGGTGCCAACAAAAATATTTCCATACTCTTGGGGGAAAAACGCCTTTGTTTTAATGATTGTCTTCCCAATCCGCTTATCATATCCGTGGCTCCGTGGCACTCTCTCCCATATTTCCCGATAATATAAAACGAGCTGCCCTTTGAACTTTTTCGATGTCCTCCGTTAGTCCTAACTGCTGAGGATCCCACACCGCACAACGATAGGTATTCCAGAAGAGGCCGGGCAAGAGAAATGTAAGCAGTCCTTTTAGTAGACCTCTTGCCTTTTCCAAGTGGTCTGCAAAAAACTGCAGTCTTTGGCGTGCTTTCCCCAAAATATTATCTATGCGATCGTTCCAATTTACATTATTCGGAACTGTAATGCCTACGTACTTAGTTGAATTTACAAACTTTAGATATATGTGATTTGCCGTGAAGCCTAAATTTAGCGGATTTCTTTTAGTCATGTAGACGAGGCCATACTTTTCATTATTTAGAGTCAACTGTCACTTTCTACACAATACAGATATCTTGTCTATATCATTTTTCAATTCGCTTTGATCACCTGATGACTTTTCTAGATGGTGAATGACAGCATCATCTGTAAACAATTTAAGAGGGCTGCTCAGATTGTCTTCTAAATGGTTTATATAGATCTGGAACAGCGGAGAGGGCCTATAAAACTTCCTTGGGCAAGGGAAGATTCTGTTTCTTTCTGTGACTTTCCGTCAGTTATTGCGTACTACGGCTTTCTGACAGGAAATCACGAATCCAGTCGCACAAATAGTCGGTATTTCATAGGCACGCTACTTGATTAGAAGTCGCTTGTGAAGAACGGTGCCAAAGCCTTCTGGAAATCTAAAAATTTGGTATGAGTTTGACATCCCCTGTCAATAGCACTCATTACTTCGTGAGAATAAAGAGCTAGTTCGTGTTTCACGAGAACGGTATTTTCTGAATCCTTGTTGGGTGTTTGTGAAGAAAACGTTTTCTTAGAGGCAATTTATAAAACATGTGTTCCAAAATCCTACTGCAAATCGACGCCAGTAACATGAGCCTGTAATTCGGCGAATTACTTCTGTTTTCTTTCTGATATACAATTGGTATACATTTCGAAGTTACTGCCACAGGCTGCCTCTAATATTTAAACTCGAAGACATGTGTTGGACTGAAACTAAATCAACGTCGCGTAAACACCATATTTGAACATCTAGGGTACACAGGTTATTTAATTTTTGCTAGATTGTATCAGCAATACTAACGGACGTTAATGCTTTCTTCAGAAAGGTATTATCGCCTGGTGTTGGTAAGTCAATTTATAAGGAGCGATCAAAAAGTTTCCGTATGGGGCTGTTGCTGCGTCGTATATGCAGACCAGCGCGACTCCGATGCGGGTATAAAAGCACCGACATGAAGGCAAGGAGTTAGTTTGACATTCGGACGGAAACTTTTTGATCGTCCCTGGTATTAGGGGCTGCCAAATGAAAACGAGTTAGATGAAAAAAAAGTAAACTGTTTATTATTTCAAAAGTAATCGCCATACCTGTTAATACATTTATCCCTGTTGTTGTTGTGGTCTTCAGTCCTGAGACTGGTTTGATGTAGCTCTCCATGCTACTCTATCCTGTGCAAGCTTCTTCATCTCCCAGTACCTACTGCAACCTACATCCTTCTGAATCTGCTTAGTGTATTCATCTCTTGGTCTCCCCCTACGATTTTTACCCTCCACGCTGCCCTCGAATACTAAATTGGTGATCCCTTGATGCCTCAGAACATGTCCTACCAACCGATCCCTTCTTCTGGTCAAGTTGTGCCACAAACTCCTCTTCTCCCCAATCCTATTCAGTACCTCCTCATTAGTTATGTGATCTACCCATCTAATCTTCAGCATTCTTCTGTAGCACCACATTTCGAAAGCTTCTATTCTCTTCTTGTCCAAACTATTTACCGTCCATGTTTCACTTCCATACATGGCTACACTCCATACAAATACTTTCAGAAATGACTTCCTGACACTTAAATCTATACTCGATGTTAACAAATTTCTCTTCTTCAGAAACGCTTTCCTTGCCATTGCCAGTCTACATTTTATATCCTCTCTA
The DNA here is from genome assembly GCF_023898315.1 of Schistocerca nitens. Lineage (NCBI taxonomy): Eukaryota > Metazoa > Arthropoda > Insecta > Orthoptera > Acrididae > Schistocerca > Schistocerca nitens. The sequence continues at coordinate 693,338,597 of NC_064619.1, read as the reverse complement.
CTTCGACCATCATCAGTTATTTTGCTCCCCAAATAGCAAAACTCCTTTACTACTTTAAGTGTCTCATTTCCTAATCTAATACCCTCAACATCACCCGACTTAATTCGACTACATTCCATTATCCTCGTTTTGCTTTTGTTGATGTTCATCTTATATCCTCCCTTCAAGACACCATCCATTCCGTTCAACTGCTCTTCCAAGTCCTTTGCTGTCTCTGACAGAATTACAATGTCATCGGCGAACCTCAAAGTTTTTATATCTTCTCCATGGATTTTAATACCTACTCCGAATTTTTCTTTTGTTTCCTTTACTGCTTGCTCAATATACAGATTGAATAACATCGGGGAGAGGCTACAACCCTGTCTTACTCCCTTCCCAACCACTGCTTCCCTTTCATGTCCCTCGACTCTTATAACTGCCATCTGTGTTCTGTACAAATTGTAAATAGCCTTTCGCTCCCTGTATTTTACCCCTGCCACCTTTAGAATTTGAAAGAGAGTATTCCAGTCAACATTGTCAAAGTCTACAAATGCTAGAAACGTAGGTTTGCCTTTCCTTAATCTTTCTTCTAAGATAAGTCGTAAGGTCAGTATTGCCTCACGTGTTCCAGTATTTCTACGGAATCCAAACTGAACATTTATCCCTGTGTGAGACAATACGGTCAATGCCTTTATGGCAAAAAGTTTGCAGTAGCTTGCGGAACCATGATTGTACCCAGGCATCCTCCTCCTCTTACGAAGCAAATCGACGCTCACGAAAATCTGGAAATTGGGAGTGGAGAGATTGGGATCGTACAGTGGCTGTGTAAAGGCTTCAGAGCGAAACTTCCGCGGCACAGTCGAAACAAGACGCACGCCATATACAGGAAAGACATATTTTTCTTTGACTTCAAGGACCCGCTGCTCATTGACTGTCTGGGAAACGGCACCACATTTAACGCATGGTGGTACGTGGACAGTTCGCAAAAACTGAAGCTCGTCAACAAGTCCAAACGCCCAGGAATATTGAAGGACGGCATCGTTCTGTTGCAGGCTAATGTACGCCCATATATTGCCAAAGTTGTTTCAACTACGCAGCAGATGTCTTGCTAGGAGGGCCTTACACATCCTGCATACAACCTCGATCTCTCCCGATGTGGACTGCACAATTTTGGAGCCGTCGATTTGCTGCGGACGAAGGTGCATGCCTGTATACAGTAGTGGTTTCGTAGACAACCGCAAACATTTTTTCATGAAGGCGTTGACCGACTTGTTTCACAGTAGGATAAATGTATTAGCAAATAAGGCGATTAAATTTGAAGTAACGAACAGTTTAGGTACCTTTCTTACAGCTGTCTCTTTTTCATTTAACTCTCCGATATGTTTTGGATAGGACAGACTTGAACGACATAGCTTATTACAGTCACGACAGGTACATAAACAAGAGCAAAACACCGACAGAATCAGCTAAGGATGTGTGTTCAGTCATCCAGTCCTGAAGAAGATCCCAGCAGAGGGATCGAAACGACGAACGTTGAGAGAGAATATGACGCAGCCTAACTTATCAGAAGATTTTACCATCAACAAATAAGGAAGTTATTCGTGACCTTCCGGAGCGTATCAACTCGCTTAAAAGCGTAGACTTGTTGCGAGGAAGAGATATGAGATGGGGCTACTGAAGCACAGCTTGAGAGATGGCGTCACTTAACATGTCGCTATGACTGGAAACGTGAGATAAATACTGACGTACTATGTGATGAAGACAATGAATACCGTTAGAGAACCGCTTAAAAAGTTCTCTTGCGCTTTAGTGTAACACTACCTGCTCAAGAGAGACTTCACTTACTGGCTGCCTACGTTGTATATTCGGCAGTTGTTTGCTGCATAGAGCTCCTAGTACTCCATGATCAGCTGAAGCTTACGCCGTTCCTCTGTTTTACTAGTCACTTAACATAACCTGATTGCAGATCTGCTGGTCGTTGACGAGTGGGAAGTCGTCCTTCTGCACAGTTCTAGTACTCATCAATGTGATTATCATTTCATAGTGTGCAGATACGTCATTCTAATGATTCAGAACGGTTTGTCGTTGCTTGGAGATTGGAAAAACTCAGCCCATATTCGTTGCTTTGATATCAACTCGATAGTACTTACAGCACTTGCTCTTGTGCAGACTGCAGCATCTGAGTACTTTCCGTTCGTTTCATTATAATCTTGGCGCCTTGTGACACTTTACTGGAAGTGAGGAGGTATGGAGCGGACTGTCTGATGTGGTATGCGGCGAACGCAGCGGAATTCTTGCCGAGCTAACGAAATTAAAGCCAGATCGACCACTCCAGTTTAATTAACTCCTGCTTAGCTTAATGAATTCTGGCCCTACGTAACTTAGTCCTTTCCGTCAGCTAACGGATAAAATTCTTACCTATTCGTCCAGCTAACCTACTACTCTGCTCACGTAATGTCATAGAATAATGTGACTGCTCAGTTTCTGGAGCAAGGGAAAAGTCTTCCTTGTATAGAATCAGGGTAGCTACAGTTACAGTACTAATAGTTTAACGGTGGAATGTTCCAGGAACATTTATTGCTTTTCTTAACAGGATTTATTCCCATAAGACTGAAAGACAGGTAACCTTGTCATTCTAGTGTTAGAGAAAGTAATAATGTTCTGGAAACTAATAGAAACCTTAGATTTGTATATTAGTAATGTGACGACAACAAACAAACGCGACCACACTCATACTTCACGTGAAACACCTGAGATTCTCATATTATCTCGTACGTAGTACTTCACGTGAGGATTCAAACAAGCTAAAACTTCCAAATGCACATCCAGATTATTGTATCTCTTTTCTTTTCCGGCGCTACAGTCTGGAACCGCACGACCGCTACGGTCGTAGGTTCGAATCCTGCCTCGGGCATGGATGTGTGTGATGTCCTTAGGTTAGTTAGGTTTAAGTAGTTCTAAGTTCTAGGGCACTTATGACCACAGCAGTTGAGTCCTATAGTGCTCAGAGCCATTTTTCTTTTCCAAAATATAATCTGACGCAAGCCAGGACTATTCCTCATAGTGTTATTTACAACGTCGAAAAAATAAAGTTACGTAATTAACTTTTTGTTTCCTGGTCCGGTCTCGTAAGCTAACATACGGCCAGGGAACACGGTGTGCTGACCACATGCCCCTCCATAGCTGCATCCAGTGACGCCTGTGCGTCGAGGATGACATGGCGGTCAGTCGGTACCGTTGAGCCTTCATGGCCTGCTCGGGCAGAGTTTAGGTTTTTAGTTTCTTTTTTTTTTCCAGGTACGCGTCTGTAGGGCTGGTATACATTGAAATATCTGCGCAATAGCAGAGTAGCTCGCCGGTAGAGGAAACAAAACGAAATTACATGTCCCTTTGAAAAAGTTGGAGTATTGACCGGTATTATTTTTCTGCATTTTAAGTACAACAACGCTCCAACAGCTCATGCTGAGTTGATGGAAGTGTAAGGCAGCAATCCACAAACGTACGATACGGTGGTCAAGTGATGTAGACGCTTCCATTGCGGTCAAACTAGTCTGGCTGACGTCAAAACTAAGTGCCAGACTGCCTCTATGCGAAGAACTGGAAATTAAGAGAGCGGAAGTACACTACTGGCCATTAAAATTGCTACACCAAGATGAAATGCAGATGATAAACGGGTGTTCATTGGACAAATATATTACACTAGAACTGACACGTGATTACATTTTCACGTAATTTGGGTGCATAGATATTGAGAAAACAGTGCCCAGAACAACCACCTCTGGCCGTAATAACGGCCTTCATACGCCTGGCCATTGAGTCAAACAGTGCTTAGATGGCGTGTACAGGTACAGCTGCCCATTCAGCTTCAACACGACACCACAGTTCATCAAGAGTATTGTGACGAGCCAGTTGCTCGACCACCATTGACCAGACGTTTTCAAATGGTGAGAGATCTGGAGAATGTGCTGGCCAGGGCAGTAGTCGAACGTTTTCTGTATCCAGAAAGGCCCGTACAAGACCTGCAACATGCCGTCAATGCGAACAAGAGATGACCGAGACGTGTAACCAATGGCACCTCATACCATCACGCCGGGTGATACGCTAGTATGGCGATGACGAATACACGCTTCTAATGTGTAGCCGGCCGAAGTGGCCGTGCGGTTAAAGGCGCTGCAGTCTGGAACCGCAAGACCGCTACGGTCGCAGGTTCGAATCCTGCCTCGGGCATGGATGTTTGTGATGTCCGTAGGTTAGTTAGGTTTAACTAGTTCTAAGTTCTAGGGGACTAATGACCACAGAAGTTGAGTCCCATAGTGCTCAGAGCCATTTTTTTCTAATGTGTATTCACCGCGATGTCGCGAAACACGGATGCGACCATCGTGATGCTGTAAACAGAACATGGATTCATCCGAAAAAATGACGTTTTGCCATTCGTGCACCAAGGTTTGTCGTTGAGTACACCATCGCAGGGGCTTCTGTCTGTGATGCAGCGTCAAGGGTAACCGCAGCGATGGTCTCCGTGCGGATAGTCCATGCTGCTGCAAACGTCGTCGAACTGTTCGTGCAGATGGTTGTTGTCTTGCAAGCGTCCCCATCTGTTGAGTCAGGGATCGAGACGTGGTTGCACGATCTGTTACAGCCATGCGGATAAGATGCCTGTCATCTCGACTGCTAGTGATACGAGGCCGTTGGGATCCAGCACGGCGTGCCGTATTACCCTCCTGAACCCACCGATTCCATATTCTGCTGACAGTCATTGGATCTCGACCAACGCGAGCAGCAATGTCGCGATACGATAAACCGCAGTCGCGATAGGCTACAATCTGACCTTTATCAAAGTCGGAAACGTGATGGTACGCATTTATCCTCCTTACACGAGGCATCACAACAACGTTTCACCAGGCAACGGCGGTCAACTGCTGTTTGTATATGAGAAATCGTCTGCAAACTTTCCTCATGTCAGCACGTTATAAGTGTCGCCACCGGCGCCAAGCTTGTGTGAATGCTCTGAAGAGCTAATCACTTGCATATCACAGCATCTTCTTCCTGTCGGTTAAATTTCGGGCCTGTAGCACGTCATCTTCGTGGTGTAGCAACTTTAATGGCCAGTAGTGTAGTTAGTGTCCAAACACTGGCGAATCACAATCCAGAGGTTGGTGTAGAAAAGTGAAAATTAGTCATGGGTTAGTTTTCAACATCTTGCACATGTTTTAGAACGTAATGAAAGTTACTTTCCTGTGGAATAAAAAAGTAAAGATTGGCGGCTCAATTTTTTGTGGCTCCTCTAGTGATGTGCTGTGATACAGTCTCGCAGGCATTTCACTTAATGTATCTGCTACCCGATAAAAGTTAATTACCCAAGCGTGATACACATTCTAAGCTCACTTGTGTGTCCATAATACGTAGCATGTGTTGCTGATTGCACTTACTGTAAACTGTACTTTTCTGACTTCGCCAGAAGATGATGAGTATGTCACTCGTCGAAACGTTGCAGTTTGAAGACACCGCCACCCGGCTGGAAGCCCGAGAACTCTTCGCCAGCTGTATACGCCGGGAAAGCATACATTCACATGTACTTTTTAACTTTGAAATCGTGAGCTTCTTGTTGCTTTATTCTCCATGCAGTATTACAGATAAATTGTGGTACCTAACACAGTGTCAGCGCAATTCTGGATCAATTTTTCGATGTGATAAACTATGTGTCTATCTCTCGTACTGCTTCTTTTTGTGCGAAGTTATCCCAGCCATAGGAGACGTCCCTTCTTCGTATTTTGGTATTCGGTAGGGTGTTTTCGCCATCTATTCATTTTTATATCTTTTTTTAACTTGACCCGTCTATTTAATTTTTAACATTCTCCGGTAGCCTAACATTTCTAAAGCTTCCAGTTTTATTCTTTTTCGGATTTCTGACAGTCCACGTTTCACTTACATCCAAACTTTTTCCAGACACACACTTTCGGGAACTTCTCCCTGACTTGCATCTCAACTGAAAGTGCCTGCTCTTCTTTGAGAGTAAACCTCAAATTGTACTGATAAAAGGCGAGTCAGTGCACTGCTCGTTGCTTTCACGAGGTAATAAAATAAATATAAATTATGAATTTTTCCACTGTGCACAAGGGTAACATCAGCACTGTGAAGTTAAGCAACTGGGAATACAGCAGGTTATATGTCTTTTTTATGGGTAGTCTTACTTGGAAAAGCTGCAGCACAAGTTAAATGATTCTGAAATTTAAGTCAAATCTGCATATCACAGGAGTTTATTTTCTCTTTTAGCTTCATAGAACTAACAACAAAATGGGCAGAGAGCAAAGTTACCTAAATGTTCAACAAAATTGATCCAGAATTACGCTGACACTGTGTTAGGTACCACAATTTGTCTGTAATACTGCATGGAGAATAAAGCAACAAGAAGCTCACGATTTCAAAGTTAAAAAGTACACGTGAATGTATGCTTTCCCGGCGTATACAGCTGGCGAAGAGTTCTCGGGCTTCCAGCCAGGTGGCGGTGTCTTCAAACTGCGACGTTTCGACGAGTGACATACTCATCATCTTCTGGCGAAGTCAGAAAAGTACAGTTTACAGTAAGTGCAATCAGCAACACATGCTACGCATTATGGACACACAAGTGAGCGTGCAGCTTAGAATGTGTATCACGCTGTCAAACTCACGTTGCCTCGGAAAGAACAAACAGCACCAGCCGGCCGCCGGTATCAGGTACCCACAGAATCACATCTGAAGGCCAGAGTCGGATGCTGATTGACTCTAGCTTTCTTCTCATTCCCCATCTCAAAACTCTACATGGAAGGGACGATTCATTGACTCTAGCTTTCTTCTCACTCCCCATCTCAAAACTCTACATGGGAGGGGCGATTTATGCTGTTGCCAGTGAGATAGGCGAGAATTATTGCAGAATGAAACAGTAAGGGAAGCATTCTTAACTTCCCTCATTCTGTATAGCTGGTGCACATTCTTAAACATGAACTTGGCATTGGGCCAAAGCAGTGTATTCACCATTGGTCAGTTTTCTGTGCAAGGAACACTATCCACGGTGACGCAATACTGTCGGCTGAACCAGATTTTTAGAGAGAATGCGACTGATTCTCCCACACTGTTCACACAGTGCTATAGCGTCTGGCTCTTTGAAGTACGCACATAAAGGCAAAAGGTCGTGGTTAATTATTCTCTGGAAACTTTGGGGCTGCCACAGCATTCACTGACCACGGGGGGCGCCGGAAACTGCCCAGTATTCAAAAGCTGCAGAGGAGGTTTCTACGCAGCTTTTACAAAACTGCACCTTTCCCCAAAGGACACATTCTTGATCCAATGAAGTGCACTGACTGCCTTCTGCCCCCCAAAAGAGGCTACAGTGACGTTCTTGGCGACACACCACACCAGTATGGTGTGCACTTGTGACCACACCGCCGGACCGAGACTCGAACTTGGTAGAGCACTTGCCCGCGAAAGGCAAAGGTCCCGAGTTCGAGTCTCGGTCCGGCACACAGTTTTAATCTGCCAGGAAGTTTCATATCAGCGCACACTCCACTGCAAAGTGAAAATCTCATTCTGGAAACATCCCCCAGGCTGTGGCTAAGCCATGTCTCCGCAATATCCTTTCTTTCAGGAGTGCTAGTTCTGCAAGTCTCGCAGGAGAGCTTCTGTTAAGTTTGGAAGGTAGGAGACGAGGTAGTGGCAGAAGTAAAGCTGTGAGGACGGGGCGTGAGTCGTGCTTGGATAGCTCAGTTGGTAGAGTACTTGCCCGCGAAAGGCAAAGGTCCCGAGTTCGAGTCTCGGTCCGGCACACAGTTTTAATCTGCCAGGAAGTTTCATATCAGCGCACACTCCGCTGCAGAGTGAAAATCTCATTCTGGAAATTACCTACGTGTTGTTTGATAGCCCATAAATATGTGCAGCGAGGAAAGAAGCAAGCCGTGCTATCGTATCTTGTGCATGTCAACAAAGTGAATAATTATTGAAATGTCAAAGAAACAGAACTGCATAGAGATATACCTCCATGAAGAATAGAGTTCTTGTTTTATTTGATTGTCAGTGCATTAGTCTCATGGTAGTTTACCCTTCTGCTAACTTTGAAATCTTACCTATGATGCCTCAGTCAGTGTGTGGCCAATAATAGCAACTTACAAGGTAAAAAGACGTTATAACTTTTTAAATATCTTCCAGCTCTGTGAAATGCTATAAATGTCATTAAGGGAATGGTCTCAGACACTTAAAGCCCCTTAAAATGAATATTTTTCTTTAGCAAGTATGGAAGTAACTTTTTTATAATGATGGCCTAACCTGTGTAAGATTAGGCCTACCTTCCCAACAGTAGCCTATTTGCTTCTTTTCCCCGAATATTTCTCGCGAGTAACTTGTCAGTTTTTCAGGAATAACCAAACGTAGCACAATTGGAATGTACGTCTACTTTGATCATCTGCTTGATTTTACCTCTGAATTTCATTTTGAGGTTTACAAACTATACGAGTCTATATCACGCTTTGTGATGTAACAGTAGTTACATAGTTTCATGTTCCATGTATCATCAAAAATCGTGCTAATTAGAACGAGTCATTACATACTGACATCAGTTTTTTGTTGTTGTAAATATGCCTCCATGCTGATCATTTATTAGTTTTTACTCTTTTTTAAAATTAAAGACAGGCAGATGTTGCTAATTCCTACCCATCACCTTTTACACAATACGGCCATAGATTATCTTTCGCGGAATAGGAGGAGTTATCAAAGAAAAACGTTTTCAGTTTAGTTTCAACTTTTACTTTGCTGTGTGTCAGGCTTTTCATGTCGGTGGGTAAGTGATCAAAACTGCTGGTTGCAGCATTGTGCACCCCTTTTTGTGCTACAGACAACCTTAATGTGGCGTAATGAATGTCATGTTTTTCATCTGTTATTGTAGCTATGTAAATCATTGTTCCTGTTGATGTGCAGTGGATTATTTAAAACAAACTCCAGGAGGGAATAACTGTACTGTGAAACGGATAGATTGCTACTCACACGCCGTGCACAAGGCAGGTACGACGAAAAAATATTCACATAAACTTTCAGCCAAAGCCTTCTTCAGAAAGGAAGAACAGCATACATACGCATTCATATAATCATACACACAAAATTCACGCACACACAACCGAAGTCTTCGGCTGTTCTAGTTAGAATCTTTTTTAAGGCTGAGAAAGTGTGAACAATGAATAATAAGCGCAGCTACGTAGCCGTGTGTCGGGGGGAGGGGGGGGGGGGACACGAGACCGCTGATACAGTGTGGCTCGGATGTCCGAGCGTCCGCGATTTGGAAGGCAATGAAGAACACAGGATAAAGTAAAGGAAATATAAAGTCAAATGACGACATAAAACAATTACAATAAAAGCAGGCAGCGCAACAATATATCATGTATACAAAAGAAAATATTGCTTGAATTACTCCACTTACGAACGAAATGTGTTTTCATTTAAACTTTAGATTACGATCGGGTCGATTAGTACACTGGTAAACAACGCAAGCTGGCATTTTTTTATGAAACAACACGTTCAAAACTGGGCACGAGCACGTCAGACTGACGTCACGGGGAAGTATCACCGTAGTGAACTATGGAGGTATGTTTACGGTGAACCCGGTGCTTTGGGCTTGTTAAGCTGGCGGACATCGTCTTCAAGTTTCTGACGTAATGTCATCTCCCTTCTTTAATTACCAAATGGCTCTGAGCACTATGGGACTCAACTGCTGTGGTCATAAGTCCCCTAGAACTTAGAACTACTTAAACCTAACTAACCTAAGGACAGCACACAACACCCAGCCATCACGAGGCAGAGAAAATCCCTGACGCCGCCGGGAATCGAACCCGGGAACCCGGGCGTGGGAAGCGAGAACGCTACCGCACGACCACGAGATGCGGGCCTCTTTAATTACCTCCATGGATTGAATGCGTAGAGTAGAAGTATCTATGGAGTGAGCATTCAGATGCACAGAACTGATTTTGTGTTGTCAACTTATGTTGCCACAGTGATAACGTGATCTCGGGATGGCGTAGATTTGTCCGTTACGCACCCTATACATTTTGAATGTTGTCGTATCACTTGTGTAGACAGATTTCCTTCATAAGTGTTCTGGATTTTGTATAGGAGTTTTGTAGACACCATAACAATTTGCGTTTGGTACCTGAAATAAACTGGGCTGTTAGCTTTGATGAGCGAAATGAACGGATATCACATCACGTCGGCGTGTATTGACACTGTTAGTCTCGTCATTATAGACCAATCCGCTTAATCCATGTCGGCATATAGTATCGGAACTGTGAAACTAAAAAATGGTTCAAATGACTCTGAGCACTATGGGACTTAACATCTGAGGTCATCAGTCCCCTAGAACTTAGAACTACTTAAACCTAACTAACCTAAGGACATCACACACGTCCATGCCCGAGGTAGGATTAAAATCTGCGACCGTAGCGGTCGCGCAGTTCCGGGCTGTAGCGCCTAGAACCGCTCGGCCACTCCGGCCGGCTGAGAAACTAACAACGACAGAGGTTATTAACTTCAAAAGCAAACCTCATGACGTATGTCCTTACTGACTTTTGTGTGGTAAAGTGCTGAGAAGTGAAACAATATTGAAGAACATCGACATTTATTTACTAGAGGAAATATATATGGAAACTCGTCAAACAACAGCTATAAGGAATAAATGAAGCCAGGTTACCTATTCTATTTTTTCTTAATGTTATAAACAAATTTATTTTTTGTCTTCATTAAAGCTGAACTTTTCGCTTAAAATGTTATGTAACTGAAATTGCTTCGTCATCTTGTATTCTTGTTTACATACATTGTGGGCGTCAGCTCTGTTCTGTTATCGTAGAACCTAAATAATTTTCGCTTTCAGATATCTGACGTCGCTAGTGCACCACCACTCAATGGAAAAAATATCCATGCTGTCATGGAACATTTTCAATTTGCTATGAAACAAAGTACACTACTGGCCATTAAAATTGCTACACCACGAAGATGACGTGCTACAGACGCGAAATTTAACCGACAGGAAGAAGATGCTGTGATATGCAAATGACTAGCTTTTCAGAGCATCCACACAACCTTGGCGCCGGTGGCGACACCTACGACGTGCTGACAAGAGAAAAGTTTCCAACCGATTTCTCATACACAAACAGCAGTTGACCAGTGTTGCCTGGTGAAACGTTGTTGTGATGCCTCGTGTAAGCAGGAGAAATGCGTACCATCACGTTTCCGACTTTGATAAAGGTCGGATTGTAGCCTATCGCGATAGCGGTTTATCATATTGCGACATTGCTGCTAGCGTTGGTCGAGATCCAATGACTGTTAACAGAGTGTGTAATCGGTGGGTTCAGGAGGGTAATACGGAACGCCGTGCTCGATCCCAACGGCCTCGTATCATTAGCAGTCGAGATGACAGGCATCTTATCCACATGGCTGTAACGGATCGTGCAGCCACGTCTCGATCCCTGAGTCAACAGATGGAGACGTTTGCAAGACAACAACCATCTGCACGAACAGTTCGACCACGTTTGCAACAGCATGGACTATCAGCTCTGAGATCATGGCTGAGGTTACCCTTGATGCTGCATCACAGACAGGAGTGCCTGCGATGGTGCACTGAACGACGAACCTGGGTGCACGGATGGAAAAACGCCATTTTTTCCAATGAATGCAGGTTCTGTTTACAGCATCATGATGGTCGCATCCGTGTTTGGCGACATCGCGGTGAACGCACATTGGAAGGGTGTATTCGTCATCGCCATACTGGCGTATCACCCGGCGTGATGGTATGGGGTGCCATTGGTTACACGTCTCGGTCACCTCTTGTTCGCATTGACGGCGCCGGCCGGTGTGGCCGTGCGGTTCTAGGCGCTTCAGTCTGGAACCGCGTGACCGCTACGGTCGCAGGTTCGAATCCTGTCTCGGGCATGGATGTGTGTGATGTCCTTAGGTTAGTTAGGTTTAAGTAGTTCTAAGTTCTAGGGGACTGATGACCACAGATGTTAAGTCCCATAGTGCTCGGAGCCATTTGAACCAATTGACGGCACGTTGAACAGTGGACGCTACGTTTCAGATGTGTTAAGACCCGTGTCTCTACCCTTCATTCGATCCCTGCGAAACCCTACATTTCAGCAGGATAATGCACGACCGCATGTTGCAGGTCCCGTACGGGCCTTTCTGGATACAGAAAATGTTTGACTGCTACCCTGGCCAGCACATTCTCCAGATCTCTCACCAACTGAAAACGTCTGGTCAATGGTGGTCGAGCAACTGGCTCGTCACATTATGCCGGTCACTACTCTTGATGAACTGTGGTATCGTGTTGAAGCCGTATGGGCAGCTGTACCTGTACACTCCATCCAAGCTCTGTTTGACTCAATGCCCAGGCGTATCAAGACCGTTATTACGGCCAGAGGTAGTTGTTCTGGGTACTGATTTCTCAGGGTCTCTGCACCCAAATTGCGTGAAAATGTAATCACATGTCAGTTCTGGTATAATATGTTTGTCCAATGAATACCCGTTTATCAACTGCATTTCTTCTTGGTGTAACAATTTTAATGGCCAATAGTGTATAATAATAATAATAATAATAATAATAATAATAACAATTACGAAGACGCAAAGCATGAAATGCGCAACTATAACACGAGTGAGTGTGGCGGAAATAGGTTAACTTATGATGTTAGTACATTACAATACAGTCAAAAATTTCTTACTGAGAAATCTTTATGTTCTGCCACGTGTTGTGATGGTCCGTTGATGATGCATTTGGAATGCATTGTGTAATGTTTTGACGTGATGTGTCGTGACGTGACGTGACGCCCAATGTGATTTGGCCTTAGACAGCGTCGTGACGCCACGTGACAATTGTAGCTTATTGTTGGCAACCTTCGCAGTACGCAGTGCTCACTCCAGACAAATCTGTACTCTATGATGAAATGCAGAGGTGTGTGTCAGTGTCATAGACCACAGATGACACAGGATGCACGTGAGGTCATTTTTCTGAAACCAACATCTAAGCCACGTGACTTGGGGCTCGAAGCCGAGTATGTCATTACGCATTTAAGTGCACAATTTATGACATTTTGTACACATCAAATGTTGTGCTGTTGTGCTTTTTACTAGATGCAGAAGTAAAGACCTTCACATATACTCAGATAAGTCTTTTTTGTGTCCTACAGATTAGGTAAAGTGACGAAAATCTCAGTTGTGTAAGTGAATTACTTTAAAACACTTGCAGAGGTATTTCCGTAAGTTGAAAGTTAGGCTGGATGTTGGTCCTTGGATGTAAAACTTTGTGAATGACTAAGCTTTGGAGACGATACATCACTAACATCTAGCTGACTATACCAGTATAACCAACATTTTGTAATATATTTCGCTTACGATCTTGATATCGTTTCGGTATCTGTACTGGATTAAGCAAAAGTCAGAAAATAAATGCTCTTATTTTGTGTCAATACATGATGATATGCACGTAAAACAATTTCATTTCTTACAAAGCATACTAAAACATTTCACACATATCCTTGTGGAATCGTCTGAAAACTAAAGCTGCGTATGAAACTGTTATTTTGTCTTCCACACCTGTGGAAGCGGTGAACTACGGGAATGTACAGTGAAAAAAATCAATTATTCACTAAAGAACAGTTAATATATCGCTTGTTAAAAAGAACTGTCAATGCGTTTCAACTTGACCGCATGTATAAACGATAAGCACTTCTTTATTATCAAGAATTTCGAAGAAATTGGGTTAACTGCGCTACTACATGTGCAACAATGTACAACAGTACGTTGAATTGTCAAAGCCAGCTATAAATGAGAGAAACTGTAACTGTCAGCTCCACTTCAAGCAGCCCGTAATGACAGGAACTCTGCTTTCTGTCCCGAGTCAGGTGACTTACATATTGGTTTCAAGCCTTTACCCGGCAGAGACACGGACATGCGCGGTCTATGTTGTACACACATCAAAAAAAGTTTTGCATCACCCCGGTTCCCAGAACTCCTGAAGACAGACGTTGACTATGGGTATTGTATCACATATACAGTCCCCACATAGATGTCACTAAACACATCCAAACATGTAAACAACCTTGCATGAGAATCGCCTATTAGACGGAGGAGGCCCGATAGCCGATCACTTCCAGTCGTTACCCCATGAAGGAGGTACACGGCTCGTGTTGTCTGTAGTTCAACCATGCCTAGACGGTCAATTCCGCGGTTCAATCGCGTCCGCATTGTTCTTTGTGCCAGGAAGGGCTCTCAACAAGGGAAGTGTCCAGGCGTCTCGGAGTGAACCAAAGCGATGTTGTTCGGACATGGAGGAGATACAGAGAGACAGGAACTGTAGATGACATGCCTCGCTCAGGCCGCCCAAGAGAAACTACTGCAGTGGATGACAGCTACCTACGGATTATGGCTCGAAGGAACCCGGACAGCAAAGCCACCATGGTGAATAATGCTTTTCGTGTAGCCACAGGACATCGTGTTACGACTCAAACTGTGCGCAGTAGGCTGCATGATGCGAAACTTCTCTCTCCACGTCCATGGCGAGGTCCATCTTTGCAGCCATGACACCATTCACCGCGGTACAGATGGGCCCAATAGTATGCCAAATGGACCGCTCAGAGTTGGCATCACGTTCTCGTCTCCGATGAGTGTCGTATATGCCTTCAACCAGGCAATCGTCGGAGACGTGTTTGGAGGCAACCCGGTCAGCCTGAACGCCTTAGACACACTTCCCAGCGAATGCAGTGAGGTGGAGGTCCCCCGCTGTTTTGGGGTGGCATTATGTGGGCCCGACGTACGCCGCTGGTGGTCATAGAAGGCGCCGTAACGGCTGTACGACACGTGAATGCCATCCTCCGACCGATAGTGCAACCATATCAGCAGCATATTGGCAAGGCATTCGTCTTCATGGACGACAATTCGCACCCCCATCGTGCACATCTTGTGAATGACTTCCTTCAGGATCACGACATCGCTCGACTAGAGTGTACAGCATGTTCTCCAGACATGAACCATATCGAACATGCCTGGGACAGACTGAAAAGGGCTGTTAATGGACGGCATGCTGGACCAACAGTGCCTTGATGAACTTGTGGATAGTATGCCACGACGAATACAGGCGTACATCAATGAAAGAGGACGTGCTACTGGGTATTAGAGGTACCGGTGTGTACAGCAATGTGGACCACCACATCTGAATGTCTCGCTCAGTGGTGGTACAACATGCAATGTGTGGTGTTCCTGAGCAATAAAAAGGGCGGAAATGATGTTTATCTTGATCTCTATTCCAATTTCCGGTACAGGTCTCGGAATCGAGGTGACGCAAAACTTTTTTTCATGTGTGTATATGGTGTATGGTGGGTATGCAATTTTACGCAAATATCTTTGAGTTTGGTGGCAACAGCCCATATCTTTGAACTTGGAGCACTTTTTCTTTTTTTTTAACCTGAAGTCATTTTATGCAGTTCAGTTGCAGTTAATCCAATTTTAGTGTGTGTGTGTGTGTGTGTGTGTGTGTGTGTGTGTGGAATATGATTAGTTGAAAAAATGGAGTTTTTTATATTTTAAAAAATAGGTGTGTAGGTTTGCGTACGCAATTCTGTATGCCTTTGTACATAAATAAGGCTTATCTTTGACCTTGGTATTATTTTAATATTACGGCGGAGGTACATACCAGTACATAATTTTTTTTACTTTCAAGTGAAGTCTACGTTAATTTTCTACTGCATTTATGGAGTCTTTCTTCTGGCTCATCTACATACTGCTTTCTGATTGGAAAGACGAGAATTGGGGTATGAAACACAATTGAGCTAGTTGTATGTTTTTTAAATTTATTTCATTTAGTGATTTATTTATTCTGTTTATTGGTTAAAGTATCGCTGACGAGATCCATGATAGTACTGGTAAGAATGGTAACGTCACTGACAATGGGGATGAAATTCTGTACAAATAATTGTAGCACTCACTGGGACTTTTTTTATCCAGAATGCCCATTACGCATCTACTTAGGGTTGCAGCATTGAGGCCAGATCTGTGTCTACTTTGTAGTTTTACGCAATTACCGCAGCCTCTCAGCGTGGAAGTTTAAACTGAAGTAAGATTTCAATTATTACCAAAAAGTCTTCCAAGTGTTCCTTACCGACAACCGAAGCAAATAAGAAGATAAACACACACACACACACACACACACATCGCTGAAGTGAGTCAGTTGAGCTGGGAAGGAACACGCCATTAATCTTTCGGCTGCAAAATATGCGTCACAACATCAGAAATCAGTTAAAAAGTCCAACAGAAGAAGTGAATAAAAGTATGTGATGTGTTTATCGCCCTCTGGCGAGAGACACAAGCGCCTCCATTCGTTCTCTGGAGAGAAAAAAAAAAAAAAAGATCTTTGGAACTGCGCCGTTCCTCATCTGCCGCCCTCGCAAGTGGGTGCGCGGCAGAAAGTACCGACCTGTTGATGCGTGGAAGGCGCGTGGCGGAGACGGATGGAGTCCCCAGCTCCCAGGCACGCCGAGACGATACAGCGTCCCAGGGCAGCGCGCTGTCAGCCTGCGACGATGTCTCCCATGGGGCGGCGGGAGGGGCAGGGGGGGGGGGAGGCGCCTCAGCCCTGAAAGGCGGGCCAAACTTTTGCGGCGCGGGCGCGTCCGCGGCCGGGCCATCCATCAGCTGCAAGTTGGCCGCCCTGTCACACGTAAGCTGCAGCAGAAATACTCCCGGACAACTGGCCCTCCTCCCTTGTGTTTATAGGCAGCCGCTGATGGATCGCTTCCGCTACTCGAGCATGTAATCCGAATGAAAACAGTGGCAAGTACGTACTTGTGACTTCTTCGGCTACAAAAATTTCATTGTCTGCGCTGTTATGGAAAGGAACAGGCAACTAAGCACACACCAAGTTTTAATATCAGTTGTTACTGTTGATCAGAAACCAGATGGCAGTTATAAGAGACGAGGGGCATGAAAGGGAAGCAGTGGTTGGGAAGGGAGTGAGACATGATTGTAGCCTCTCTCCGATGTTATTCAATCTGTATATTGAGCAAGCAGTGAAGTAAACAAAAGAAAAATTAGGAGTAGGTATTAAAATCCCTGGAGAAGAAATAAAAACTTTGAGGGTCGCCGATGACATTGTAATTCTGTCAGAGACAGCAAAAAAATTGGAAGAGCAGTTGAACGGAATGGACAGTGTCTTGAAAGGAGGATATAAGATGAACATCAACAACAGCAAAACGAGGATAATGGAATGAAGTCGAATTAAGATAGGTGATGCTAAGGGAATTAGATTAGCAAATGAGACACTTAAAGTAGTAAAGGAGTTTTGCTATTTGGGGAGCAAAATAACTGACGATGGTCGAAGTAGAGAGGATATCAAGTGTAGACTGGCAATGGCAAGGAAAGCGTTTCTGAAGAAGAGAAATTTGTTAACATCGAGTATAGATTTAAGTGTCAGGAAGTCGTTTCTGAAAGTATTTGTATGGAAGTGAAACATGGACGATAACTAGTTTGGACAAGAAGAGAATAGAAGCTTTCGAAATGTGGTGCTACAGAAGAATGCTGAATATTAGATGGGTAGATCACATAACTAATAGCCGGCCGAAGTGGCCGTGCGGTTAAAGGCGCTGCAGTCTGGAACCGCAAGACCGCTACGGTCGCAGGTTCGAATCCTGCCTCGGGCATGGATGTTTGTGATGTCCTTAGGTTAGTTAGGTTTAACTAGTTCTAAGTTCTAGGGGACTAATGACCTCAGCAGTTGAGTCCCATAGTGCTCAGAGCCATTTGAACCATTTTTGAACATAACTAATGAGGAGGTATTGAATGGGATTGGGGAGAAGAGAAGTTTGTGGCACAACTTGACTAGAAGAGGGGATCGGTTGGTAGGACATGTTTTGAGGCATCAAGGAATCACAAATTTAGTATTGGAGGGCAGCGTGGAGGGTAAAAATCGTAGGGGGAGGCCAAGAGATGAATACACTAAACAGATTCAGAAGGATGTAGGTTCCAGTAGGTACTGGGAGATGAAGAAGCTTGCACAGGATAGAGTAGCATGCAGAGCTGCATCAAACCAGTCTCAGGACTGAAGACCACAACAACATCAACTGTTGATCTAAGAAACGTTGTGAACATCTGTAACGTTCCTTTTCGTAGTCTGGCATCTTCCTTGACGATTGCTGCAGCACTCTTGAACATATTCTCAGTTCGAATAGAATACATTTATTTGAGGGGGAAAAACCTTCTGTCCACATATCAGCACGGTTTTAGTAAGCATCGCTCGTGCGAAACTCGGCTTGCCCTTTTTTCGCATGACATACTGCGAACTATGGATGAAAGGTAACAAGCGGATTCCATATTCCTAGAACTCTGTGAAGTATTTGATACGGTGCCACTCTCCGACTGTTAACGAAGGCACAAGCACACGGAATAGGTCCACAGACATATGAGTGGCTCGAAGACTTCTTAAGAGACAGAACCCAGTATGTTGTCCTAGAGGACGACTGTTCATCATAGCCAAGGGTATCATAAGAAGTGCCCCAAGGATAGGACCGCTATTATTTTCTATATACACGTATGATATGGCGGGCAGTGTGGGCATAAATCTGCGGTTGTTTGCTGATGATACTGAGGTTTATGGTGACTGTAGGAGGCGACCGCTACGGTCGCAGGTTCGAATCCTGCCTCGGGCATGGATGTGTGTGATGTCCTTAGGTTAGTTAGGTTTAAGTAGTTCTACGTTCAAGGGGACTGATGACCTCAGCAGTTAAGTCCCATAGTGCTCAGAGCCATTTGAACCATGTTTTACTGTAGGAGGATACAAGGTGACCGAGGTAAAATTTTTAGTTGGTGTAATGAATCACAGGTAGCTCTAAATCCAGAAAAATGTAAGTTAATGCGGATGAGTGAGAGAAACAAACACATAATATTCGAATACAGCATTATTAATGTGCTGCCTGACACAGTCACCTCGATTACACTACTGGCCATTAAAATTGCTACACCAAGAAGAAATGCAGATGATAAACGGGTATTCATTGGACAAATATATTATACTAGAACTGACATGTTATTACATTTTCACGCAATTTGGGTGCATAGATCCTGAGAAATCAGTACCCAGAACAACCACCTCTGGCCGTTATTACGGCCTTGATACGCCTGGCCATTGAGTCAAACAGAGCTTAGATGGCGTGTACAGGTACAGCTGCCCATGCAGCTTCAATACGATACCATAGTTCATCTAGAGTATTGTGACGAGCCAGTTGCTCGGCCACCATTGACCAGACGTTTTCAAATGGTGAGAGATCTGGAGAATGTGATGGCCAGGGCAGCAGTCGAACATTTTCTGTATCCAGAAAGGCCCGTACAGGACCTGCAACATGCAGTCGTCCATTATCCTGCTGAAATGTAGGGTTTCGCAGGGATCGAATGAAGGGTAGAGCCATGGGTCATAACACATCTGAAATGTAACGTCCACTGTTCAAAGTGCCGTCAATGCGAACAAGAGGTGACCGAGACGTGTAACCATTGGCACCCCATACCATCACGCCGGATGATACGCCAGTATGGCGATGACGAATACACGCTTCCAATGTGCGTTCACCGCGATGTCGCCAAACACGGATGCGACCATCATGATGCTGTAAACAGAGCCAGGATTCATCCGAAAAAATGACGTTTTGCCATTCGTGCACCCAGGTTCGTCGTTGAATACACCATCGCAGGCGCTCCTGTCTGTGATGCAGCATCAAGGGTAACCTCAGCGATGGTCTCCGAGCTGATAGTCCATGCTGTTGCAAACGTCGTCGAACTGTTCGTGCAGATGGTTGTTGTCTTGCAAACGTCCCCATCTGTTGACTCAGGGACCGAGACGTGGCTGCACGATGCGTTACAGCCATGCGGATAAGATGCTAGTGATACGAGGCCGTTGGGATCCAGCACGGCGTTCCGTATTACCCTCCTGAACCCACTGATTCCATATTCTGCTAACAGTCATTGGATCTCGACCAACGCGATCAGCAATGTCGCGATACGATAAACCGCATTCGCTATTGGCTACAATCCGACCTTTATCAAAGTTGTAAACGTGATGGTACGCATTTCTCCTCCTTACACGAGGCATCACAACAACGTTTCACCAGGCAACGCCGGTCAACTACTGTTTGTGTATGAGAAATCGGTTGGAAATTTTCCTCGTGTCAGCACGTTGTAGGTGTCGCCAGCGGCGCCAACCTTGTTTGAATGCTCTGAAAAGCTAATCATTTGCATATCACAGCATCTTCTTCCTGTCGGTTAAATTTCGTGTCTGTAGCACGTCATCTTCATGGTGTAGCAATTTTAATGGGCAGTATTGTAAATATATAGGCGTAACGTTGAAAGCAGTGTGAAATGGAATGAGCATGTAAGGATGGTGGTAGGGAAGGCGAATAGTCAACTTCGGACTATTGGGAAAAATTTTAGGAAAGTGTGGTTCAAATGTAAAGAAGACTGCATACAGAATTCCAGTACTGTTCGATTGTTTGGGATCCAAGCCAAGTTGACCTCGAAGCTATTCGGAGACGGGTTAATAGATTTGTTACTGGTCCGAACAACATGCAAGTGTTACAGAGATGATTCGGGAACTCAAATGGGGATCACTGGAGGGGAATACTATTGAGAAAATTTAGAGAACCGACATTTGAGGCTGCCTGGTGAACGATTCTGCTGCCGCCACGTAAAGACCACGTGATATGATTTGAGAGATTAGGGCTCTTGCGTAGGCATATAGGCAGTCGTTTTGCCCTCTATCTACACTCCTGGAAATTGAAATAAGAACACCGTGAATTCATTGTCCCAGGAAGGGGAAACTTTATTGACACATTCCTGGGGTCAGATACATCACATGATCACACTGACAGAACCACAGGCACATAGACACAGGCAACAGAGCATGCACAATGTCGGCACTAGTACAGTGTATATCCACCTTTCGCAGCAATGCAGGCTGCTATTCTCCCATGGAGACGATCGTAGAGATGCTGGATGTAGTCCTGTGGAACGGCTTGCCATGCCATTTCCACCTGGCGCCTCAGTTGGACCAGCGTTCGTGCTGGACGTGCAGACCGCGTGAGACGACGCTTCATTCAGTCCCAAACATGCTCAATGGGGGACGGATCCGGAGATCTTGCTGGCCAGGGTAGTTGACTTACACCTTCTAGAGCACATTGGGTGGCACGGGATACATGCGGACGTGCATTGTCCTGTTGGAACAGCAAGTTCCCTTGCCGGTCTAGGAATGGTAGAACGATGGGTTCGATGACGGTTTGGATGTACCGTGCACTATTCAGTGTCCCCTCGACGATCACCAGTGGTGTACGGCCAGTGTAGGAGATCGCTCCCCACACCATGATGCTGGGTGTTGGCCCTGTGTGCCTCGGTCGTATGCAGTCCTGATTGTGGCGCTCACCTGCACGGCGCCAAACACGCATACGACCATCATTGGCACCAAGGCAGAAGCGACTCTCATCGCTGAAGACGACACGTCTCCATTCGTCCCTCCATTCACGCCTGTCGCGACACCACTGGAGGCGGGCTGCACGATGTTGGGGCGTGAGCGGAAGACGGCCTAACGGTGTGCGGGACCGTAGCCCAGCTTCATGGAGACGGTTGCGAATGGTCGACGCCGATACCCCAGGAGCAACTGTGTCCCTAATTTGCTGGGAAGTGGCGGTGCGGTCCCCTACGGCACTGCGTAGGATCCTACGGTCTTGGCGTGCATCCGTGCGTCGCTGCGGTCCGGTCCCAGGTCGACGGGCACGTGCACCTTCCGCCGACCACTGGCGACAACATCGATGTACTGTGGAGACCTCACGCCCCACGTGTTGAGCAATTCGGCGGTACGTCCACCCGGCCTCCCGCATGCCCACTATACGCCCTCGCTCAAAGTCCGTCAACTGCACATACGGTTCACGTCCACGCGGTCGCGGCATGCTACCAGTGTTAAAGACTGCGATGGAGCTCCGTATGCCACGGCAAACTGGCTGACACTGACGGCGGCGGTGCACAAATGCTGCGCAGCTAGCGCCATTCGACGGCCAACACCGCGGTTCCTGGTGTGTCCGCTGTGCCGTGCGTGTGATCATTGCTTGTACAGCCCTCTCGCAGTGTCCGGAGCAAGTATGGTGGATCTGACACACCGGTGTCAATGTGTTCTGTTTTCCATTTCCAGGAGTGTATTTGCGAGTGGAACATGAAAGGAAATGACTAGCAGTGGTACAGGGTAGTCTGCACCATGCACCATACGGTGGCTTGCGAAATATGTATGTAGATGTAGATGTAGAAGTCTCACTTGCTGCCGCGACCAGCGTTATTCATTGTTAATGCCTTGAGATACACGAGACAAATCAACAGAAGCATTGCTACGTATTCTGCCTTTGCGCACCCACATTAGTGCCCATTTCACTCTGGGACACTGGTGACGTTCACCAGCGACCGTCACCAACAGAGATACATTCGTTTGAACTGGAGCATTCACACCGGGACACTACACTGCCTCACCGACCCACTGTGACCCAGCAGTGACTCACCCTCGCCACATGTGACGCACAAGGTCACTGTGTTCACAGCAGTCACCGCCGGACATGCATTAGTTTCAGTCGGAGTGTTCGCACTGGGACGCATGTCACAGACACAGCGCTGCAGATTTGCCAACCGACAGGCAGTCATTTCTGAGAGAGTCACGCGAAACATTCATTGCTCATTATACTGTATACACTGTAGCCGCGAGTTTAGATTTGATTAACACGGCAGATTTTATAAGTGAAGTAGAAAGTCGTCCTGCTATTTGGGGTGCGAAAAGCTATGACTATAGCAACAAAGTGATGAAAACTAATGCGTGGCAACAAATTATAACCAAGTTTGTGCCTGATTTCAATGAGAAGAGCATGGATGAGAAAAACAGAACTGCTAAGTTGTTACGTGCTTTTTTCAAATTTCGTACCTTATTTTTCGGGCCATAAAACACTAGCGAAATTTAGTTGCTACCCCTGTACGAGTCCATTTCACTAACTAATTAGTAGGCAATACCTGCGGTGTCGGACACCAGTGATCTGAGAGTGTTCACCACAGTCACCGGTGACCATCACTGGCGACCGTCACCGGTGTCCCATTCTGAAACGGTCCTATTTCTAAGCATTACACTGTACGTATACCGTCATGCTCTGAGGGATAAACAAACAGTTACATTTCGAAGACCGTGCAGTCCATAATATGCTAATCAGACAAAATTGCCGTGAGCATTGAGGCAATCATCCCACCGGCGCACCAGATACTCGCCTGCTAAAACACCGTGACCTGCTGCGTGAAGAATTCCGTAACTGCCTGCTGCATATCGCCGTCCAACTGGAATTGTCGACCCTTCATGGCCTTTTTCAAGGGAACGAAGCCGTAATAACTGCATGGGGAGAGATCAGGACTATAGGGCGTGTGCTTGACACTCTGCCAATTGAGTTGGTGTAACTTCTGAGTTACGACATTAGCGATATGAGGACGTTCATTATCATGAAGCAGCAGAACCGCTTGTCTCACCATCTCTCAGCGGTGGGTTTCGGCAGTCATGCAGCCCTGTACACATTCTTAAGTCTCCGATGGATGTCTGCCGGCGTTTGTCCATCGGCAGCCAAGATAACAAGACCAGCCCTTTTGTCGTCTTTCGGCGCATTTGATGATAACGATGCCATAGTTAACTTTGACGCATTTAGCACACGCACCTTGTGTGCCGGCCTAAAGTCAAGCGCCGGCACGCCATTCGGGAACGAGAGAGCAGAGAGGTCTGTGGAGTAGACGCCAACCAACGCTGACCGACCCCTCTCCAGGACGACAACGCAACAGCAACGGCCTCTGCGCGAAAAGAACATAAGCGCAGCGCCCAACTGGCCGCAGCCCAGTTCTACAGCAGCGTCAACACCAGCGACCTATACAGAAGCGTCGAAAGCTTGTTACTTGCGACATATCTGTTTCACACAAAGTTAAGTACTGTCATTGTTCATTTTCTAAACTCATTAATACGATTTGTTTGAATGTTGTCTAGCGGTCAGAGAAAGCAGGTTTCTTAGACACCCCATATTCGACGACTATTCAGGATTCAACACATCTAAAAGACTCGAATGCCGCTCTAATTCCTTGCCTACATGTCGGTACTTACGTAACCGCGTCAGAGTCGCGCTACGTTGTATGCACTGTAATGTTGATGCATTAATTTGTTCTGAAAGCGGTGCTGATATTCAAGACAGTAAAAGCGGGTTACAAGCTGTGAGCTATCTGGGGAAGTTAACCTTGCATTACTGAGCAACTGTTTCACCAGGTATCCAGTCTAGTTTACCAAATTGCCAACCAGACTAACATTAATTATAATCTTTTAATAGTCATCTTACGACGACCGGTGATACATATATAAATATAGAATTTAAATAAAAAGAAATAAATCAGTTTATATTTAGACATTTATTTTAACATTGATCATTGTTCCGTTAAATTTTCAGCATATTAAACTTGATTCATAACTAAACTGGTGCCTTATTTAGGATTGTGAAAATGTGAGTTTGTAATCTTACGGAAAACATCAAATATGGAGCCAAGATTGGGAGACTGGATACAACACTGCATTCATAAAATAACACACGAAGAACGTTGAAACATATGCAAGACGAAATTAACCACAACCAACCGATTCAATTTTCACCCAAAGAAATTACGTTCGTAGCGCAATCCTGTCCGTCATGAAATTACCACACACTGGTATACTAAATTCATACTGACTCTCTGTGAATTCTTCCCGAAAAGAATAGGTGAGGGCTGCTTTGATGATTACACCACATGCTTCACGTGGTCAACTTGGTTTACACAAAGAGCGTAGCTCCACAATAATTTTGATAATTAAAATAAATTACAACGAAACGCAATTTACAAAAGAAAAACCTTGAACTGGTTACTATCGTCTTACTATTAACCTGACGGGTCAAAGAATTGTATAAGCACGTGGTACTGGTCTCACAAAGTACACCCCACGTGGGTTGAACATAAAGAAAAGTTGCTATATTGGAAAATATTGTCAAGACGAGACGTTATAATCTCACACACATTCTCATTTAAGATAGATGATCTTAGTTAGAGTTACGGATACTCAACACGTGGTTCCACTTTACTCACAAAGTAGTGACAAAGCAACTACCGGAAGATATTCTGAACTTCACACTCGAATTACACTGCGTTGCAATGTAAGATAACGTATTTTAGATCTAAACCTGAAAGAAAGGTGATTAAATTTTTAGTTAGGCTGAACTTAAGAAATCCACTGTCCTACGGACTTCGCAGAGACGCGCTTAGCCGGAGATCTTACCACTTCAGACGCTCGCCGCGGACCGGCTGCCGTGGGCTCCTACCAAGGACGTTTCCAGATACAAACGGAAGTGACCAACATGAGAAGGGACGGACAGGACCATACTAAGAATAGAAACCTCTCTGCTTTTAGAAAGCGTAGCTACCTGTTCCGACGTTGGTCCTACTGTTCTCTAGCAGATAGGCTTGTCTGCTACCATCCAGCATGCAACTAGAAATACATTTGCTGATTCATCCTTTCACACAGAAGGGAAGGGGGATGACAGTATCTTATCATATACAGTATATAAAAGAAAGCGGATGTAGGTTCCGTATGAGACTGTGTGACATGAATTACATATAAACTGTGTTTTAAAGTGAAGTAGTGCGACAGATCGTTCTTGATTACGTGTAAAAGTAACACGTTCTACTGCTCAGTCTCCTCCCAGATAGAAACACCAAAGTAAATGTAGAAGTGGAATGTATGCAGTAAATGACAACAGTTTTAAGAAATTAACATGAAAGGAATCCAACAGAGACCTTTCAACACACCGCAGCAGTGCCCTCGAACGGAAACTTTTTGATTGCTCTTTATAGATAAGGGTCGCCAATCTCGCTTTGACCAGTGAGACAGATTTAAAATAGTCATTTCTTCCATACCACTCCAAAATCAGACCACTGGGCTGGGAAACGAGAAGTGTAAACACTCATTACACTGTCTCCAAACAGTTTGTGGTACTTTCTCCATAAATAAAAGTCTGAAACTGAAACGAAAAGGGACCCAAAAAATTCACCACTGCTTTCCACTGGAACAAATGGAATTTTTTGTATTTTGTAACAACTCGCCAAGGCTGCCTCATCGTAATCAAAAGCTACTTTCACCTAGCTGAGGCCGGCCGCGGTGGTCTAGCGGTTCTAGGCGCTCAGTCCGGAACCGCGCGACTGCTACGGTCGCAGGTTCGAATCCTGCCTCGGGCATGGATGTGTGTGATGTCCTTAGGTTAGTTAGGTTTAAGTAGTTCTAAGTTCTAGGGGACTGATGACCTTAGAAGTTAAGTCCCATAGTGCTCAGAGCCATTTGAACCATTTGAACCACCTAGCTGATGTCTCCATGTTCTAATATGAGACCTCTGTCCGCCTAGCAAATTCTCGCTCATTAAGTCATTCCCTTCCTCACAGACAACCGGTCACGAACACTGAAACCGCCGCGAGAGATGTGTGCTGCCCACATGCCCTTCTTCAAGGCCGTTCGGACGGTGTTCGTTTCTTTTTTCTTACAAAAACTGGAGAACAACTAGACTGACTAAGGAAAAAATAAAAAACCTGAAATACATAGAAGGCGACGAGGAAACGAAGAGATTAAAATTCACGAGTTAAAGGGTATGTGATGTTATTTCGGTGATTACAAAAAAAAAAAAAAAATAAATAAATAAATAAAAAATAAATGTTCAAATGTATGTGCAATCTTATGGGACTTAACTGCTAAGGTCATCAGTCCCTAAGCTTACACACTACTTCACCTAAATTATCCTAAGGACAAACACACACACCCATGCCCGAGGGCGGACTCGAACCTCCGCCAGGACCAGCCGCACAGTCCATGACTGCAGCTCCCGAGACCGCTCGGCTAATGCCGCGCGGCGGTGACTATAAAATCGAATAAAATTGCAAAGAAGTTGGTAGTATGACTTCACTTACCGGTAAGTCCTAGCATCCGCTCTGACCTGAATACGTACACCGACTCGATTGGAAGGAGTGTCATAGGGCCTCTTCTGAGGCAAGCTAGCTCACAACCTTTGTAACTGGTCCCTGGTATGCCACATGGAATTTACTGTATTCTGTAACAACTCACCAAGACCGTCTCATTGTTATCAAAAACTACGTTCAGCTAGCCGAAGTCTCCACGTTCTCTGTCCACCTAGAACAGTCCTGAAGTGGAACAGCGTTGACGTCCGAGCTGGCCCCACAGGTGTTCTGTCGGGGACAGATCTGCGGATCTTGCTGCTCATAGGAGTACCTCAACATCACGCAGACAGCTCATAAAGGAACGTACCAAATGGCACCGTGATACCGTCCCATGAGAGGTGACACCTGAGGACGCAATGTGTATGTGACATTGACCGTTATGCCGTCAGAGTTCCCTCAAACACTACCTGAAGTCATACTCGATGGCTCACCACACCATGACGTCGTACGTCGGAGAGCGACATAAATATTGTGCAATGTGGTGTTTGGTCGAGTTTACACGTCATCAGCGGAGATAATCTTCGTCTTAATTATCGATTATTACCTGTCAAGGATAAAAACTTATTTACGGATTCTGCAGAGCCATTGCACGTGTATCATTCCTACTTTCTGTAAAAATTATCACCATGCTTATACACTGAAGAAGCCAAGAAACTGGTACACCTGCCTAATATCGTGTAGGGCCCCCACCACCGCCCGCAGCGCCGTATTCTGTCTGCTTACCTATCTCTGTATTTGAATACGCATGCCTATACCGGTTTCCTTGGCGCTACAGTGTAATAGGGCACAGAGGGAATGCTATTCTGGCGAATTCCTGTAAGATAAGATTAGATAATCAGTATTTGAGGTAGGATTTGCAACAGTTAATTTCTTTCGCTGCACATCTCCTGTCGAGACAATGAGAATTAGAAAGGAGGAATTACACTCCAATTCCTCCTGTGGTGAATACGCGAAACGAATACGATAAGAAATCGTTGACATTGCTGCAACGCAAAAGTAAAGACGAACAGAAATGGCACGTTTATTCAAAGACCTTAATTAAATTGAAGCAATCACGATTTATGATGGTCCCCTGGACATTACAAAAGGTGGGACGTAGATCTCAGTAAGGTGAGTGTTCACCATCGACGGCAATGCATGCTCTGCAACGTGCTCTCGTGCTGCTCACAAGGTTGCTGAAGGGTTTTTCTGGTAGGGCGTTCCGTTCCACCGCCAGCTTTGTTGACGCTTGCTGGAAGTTCGTTGGTGCATGCGGATGTGCTGCAGTCCAGCTCCCCAATGTATTCCCCTCGTGGTCGCTGGAATTAAAGTCGAGGGTCCGGGTGGGCCAGGCTATTCGCCTAATAGCCTCCAGTTACGCGAACTGATCCACCCGCACTGTTCGATGCTGTCTCGCAATGTTGTCCATAAAAATTAAGTCAGGTCCGAACGCACCAGTGAAAATATGCACCTGGAAAAGGAATTCAGTATTATAATAGCGCCGATTGGTGACTGTACCGTGCTGAAAGATTTGGAGGTCAGTAGGCCCTTGCAACGTTATCTCTCCCCACGTCATAATAAAGGCAACGCCAAAATGATCCGTTCCACAACGTTCTTGCTCGCATTACGTTTTCCCACCTTTCAACATACTAGGACACATTCAGGATCACTACTTAGACTGAGTCTACTCTCATCCGAGGAGCACGACGACCAAATCCTCGTTGGTCCAGTCCCTATGCTGCTGACACCATAGCAGACGATGTCACCAATGTGCGGGTGTCAACGGAAAACAATGTGCTGGTCGTCAGGGAAAGAGACCAACGTCACGTAGTCGCTGTGCCACCGTGTAGCGTGAGGCTGCGCGTCTTGCAGTCCTGTTAAATTTGACTGCAGTTCCACCCGCTGTCAGACGTGGGGACCGACTTGCCTGTTGCACAATATAGTGTTCATCTGGCCGTGGTCGACCACCTCGTTTCCTTCCGGACGCTCCACGTGCGCTTGAAACAATGCTGTGAGCAATACCGAACTCCTGGCTTACCTTTGTTACACTTGGATCCTCTCTTCAGTTACCCAATGATTCTTCCCCGTGTGAAGTCATCAAAATGTTGTCTCCGGGCCATGTTGTAATGAAGAACACCAGCACTGTGCACTGTAACTGCTCGCTGAAAGCACACACTGTCTTTCTTCGTTCTTTGATGTGTTGTGGAGCCACCCTGACCTCGCGCCTTATGACGTCCGGCTACCTGTGCAGGTCTGGGAGACCTCTGGCAACACACTTCCGCATCTTCACTCTTTCTCGTCAAGTAGTTAGTATGTTATAGCAGATTATCTACTTCGTCCTTAAGTTTTGCGGAGCAGTATCTAGCAGTAGACCGGTGTGACAGGATTAACGACAATGCAAAGGTGTTAGGACAAAAAAAAAAAAAAAAAAAACCTTGCTGAACCCTTGGCTAAACACAGAACCAACTGGTGATCTTCCTTCGCTGACCTACGGGACACCAAACGCGACAAATATTGATGATGATCATCATGATTTAGAACTTTTGAGTAGTACATGACTTTTTCACGCATGATGAGGGGTGTGAATGACGTGAAGATAAGAGTCATTTTAAGGTGACATGTTTTTAGGATTCCGTACTTCAGTCTGTAAAAATAGGACCGTTACAGGATCAATTTGCTGTCTGTTTGTGTGTCCGACTGTTAGAAAACATTTTTCTCCGCGACAGGTAGATGTATCAAACTTAAATTTATGTCACATACACGGTGTTCCGAAAAGGACTTTACAACTTTGAAATTTCATATAAATTAATTCATAGTACCTACAGAGGTGATTCTAGTGTCAATTTGTAGGAAAATACATCACGTTTTGTCTCGCTTAGTTAAAAAAATGTTCATGTGTGTGTGAAATCTTATGGGGCTTAACTGCTAAGGTCATCAGTCCCTAAGCTTACACACTACTTAACCTAAATTATCCTAAGGACAAACACACACACCCATGCCCGAGGGAGGACTCGAACCTCCACCGGGACCAGCCGCACTGCCCATGACTGCAGCGCCTTGGACTGCTCGGTTAATCCCGCGCGGCCTTGCTTAGTTCGCTAGTGTCGAATCGCAACCTAAGGAGCGCTAGCGACAGTCGCGTTAAATATGGCTACCTTCATTGGACGCGAGAGTGCTAGCTGTGTGTTTTGATTTGAAGAATCGAAGTCGGCGACGACAGTTCAATGTAATTTCCGTACCAAGTACGCTAAGCCGGCCGCGGTGGTCTAGCGGTTCTGGCGCTGCAGTCCGGAACCGCGGGACTGCTACGGTCGCAGGTTCGAATCCTGCCTCGGGCATGGGTGTGTGTGTGATGTCCTTAGGTTAGTTAGGTTTAAGTAGTTCTAAGTTCTAGGGGACTTATGGCCTAAGATGTTGAGTCCCATAGTGCTCAGAGCCATTTGAACCAAGTACGCTAAAGACCCTCCTAGTAGGCCTACAATTTATGAGTGGCATAAATGTTTTGCAGAAACAGGGTCCTCGCTAAGATGTGGGAAATCATCAGGTCGTTCAAGCACATCTGTGAGAGAACCCTGAATCGGATAGTGTACCTGGATATGTTACGACAATTTTTGACACCACAGATCGATGAGGATGACCAAGAACGAAATGTTTACTTCATCGAAGATGGTGCACAATCGCACTACCTTACTGACGTCAGGGATTTTCTCAGTGACCGCTTTCCAGGTGAATGAATTGGTCGTGATGAGCCAATTGCATGGCTTCCACTAAACCCCAGACCTGACACCCCTCGATTTTTTTAAATGGGGATTCAATAATTATATCGTGTTTGTACCTCCTGTGCCCGCTTAGAGCAAGAATTTACGCCACGGCTGAGCAAGTTACACCTGCAATGCTACGGCGAGTTTAGGAAGAAACTGGCTTCCGATGGTATGTGTGCAGGATAATCAACGGAAGCCACATACAACATCTTTAGTTTAAGGTAAAAAAAAAAAAAACTTGATGTGTTTCCCTACAAAATAACACTAAACCCAGCTCTGTATCTTCTTTCAATAAATTTATATGAATTTTTGAAGTAGTAATGTCCTTTTTGAAACACCTTTTACTTAGGTCCTTGGGCGGTGTAAAAAATCCAACCTTCTATGACAATGCAATCAAAGCGCACGGTTTTTGTGCCATATATTTTGATACAAACTCACACATCAAAACTTATAGGGTACCCACCGTTGCACAGTATCATGAAATTTGGCAAGAAGCAAAGTTTCACAGTAGAAGCAAAGGAAAAAAAAAATCAGAAAATTGTGAATTGGAATTATATCACACGAAATAAGTATTTCTATTGTCATTTGTTATCGGGTTTCAGACTTGAAATTTATACATTTTTGAAATATTTGAAATCCTTGGGATCGATATTTTACAAGTACCAATGTCGGTAACATTAAAAAATAGTCAAAAAATGGGTACAAATGGCTCTGAGCACTATGGGACTTAACATCTGAGGTCATCAGTCTCCTAGAACTTAGGACTACTTAAACCTAACTAACCTAATGACATCACACACATCCATGCCCGAGGCAGGATTCGAACCTGCTACCGTAGCGGTTTCGCGGTTCCAAACTGAAGCGCCTAGAACCGCTCGACCACCGCGGACGGCCAAAAATAGTCCCGTTTCTCGATTCTCGGAATAAGTGAATTGTCCACACCGATAATGAAATTTGTGCTGAATCCTCAGTCCTCGAGTCCTACACACACCTCGCCAATTTTATATAACTTAAGTTGCTTTCAAAACCGTGGTTTTGCCAACATCCACGAAGCTTGTAGTCTATAATGTTTGATAGGGGTTAAGTAAAGCGAAAGCTTTTCCTGTGGATCAGTGACTTACCAGTATTACTTCTGCAGTGAAATATAAAACACGCCGCGATTAACACGAATCTGAATGATAATATGTTACACATGAATTTGGTTGATGGTTCAAAAGTGCGAGCTAGGTGCTCCCCAGTTACTAAATCACAACTGTTGAAGAGCTTTCAATTTTTCGTCTGACGGAACTCTTGTTTTCTGCCCAATTTTTTTTCCTTCACAGCCATCCGATGGAATTTCGCGCGGATAGCAAAACAATTGGAGTTGTGTTTCAAAGATTAGCAATCTGTTCGTGGCTGTTACTGTGTTATCACAATTTACTGCTATTGTCACAGCCATTCAGCAGACTCGCCTCACGTTTCGGCTTTTCGATTATATTTGAGTTGATGGGAGACATGGAGTGAGCAGAATGTCCGTACGAGCTGACAAAGTAATCCTTTCCGTTTTAAACTGTTTTCCTGTGCGACAAGCTGTTCATATCCTTCTCCTGTTTGTAGTTCATGCAATTATAATTAGGAAATGGAACTGTTTTAAAGTAAAAAACTACTATGAACATGTGTAATTAAAGGTCTGAAGTATCTCTGTGATGCTACGGCATCTGGATCTGATTATAGAGTAGACTTGAAAGCCTCTACGTCACAACAGTATCCGAATGAACAGTAACTTTACAAATTTATCATTGTTTGTTTCATATTGTCTTTGACTTTCATTAGAAGACGATCTGCTCATGTTAACGTTACGCAAGAGCACGAAAAAATGTTTCCTGATTACATTTTGTTTGGGTATAGCTCAAAAGTATGGTTTTTTTAGGGCCTGAATCCATATCTGAGCTCAGTTTTTATTTCTATCACAGTGTAACTTAATTGTTGTTGTTACTGTTGTAGTCGACACTTACTCGGGGCTATAGTTTCCCCTTGCTTTCAGCAGTTCGCTTTATGAAACTAACAAGGTTATGTGGGCTTATGTCACAAGGCCAGATCAATGACTCATCCAGAGTCTTACCCCTAAAACTATCGAAACGACTGCTGCCGTTCTTCAGAATCAAAGATTGACGTGGCCTTTCCACAGATACCCTCCGTAATTGTTGAACCTAGGGTGCTACGTTTATGACTGAGGACACGAGTCGGTCCACCGCGTCATGCTTCATGGTTCCTGGGGAGTTCGTTACGTGCTAGACAATCACATATACAATTGTACGTCGTTCGTAAAATAATTAAATTTTTCAATAAATGTAAAATAGTCTAACTGTCTAAAAAGTCAAAACATGATAACACATAACACCTCTTCATTATGTAGCAACTACGTATCAATTGGCGTATATTTCCTTTCTCTCATTTCCTTAATCCCATGAAGTGACAAAAGGTTTTATCCAGAAAAACAATGAAATACGTAACAGTGTTTACTCTTTTTGAACAGCAACGAAGAAACCGGCTCAATTTATTATGTACAGCTAAGTGTCTCATGAATTATGGGGTGGTAAGTATTCATGGTAATGGATCCGGAGCAGTACACTTATACTTAGTTATTGCAGCGGTATATATATTTACCAGCGTTACTTAGAGGGTTAAAGCACTTAACAAGCCTTTTACTCCTGCACACTGCCTAATGAACGTCTCAATGAGGTGACTCACAGTACTCTTCCATCATAATTGGAGACTTCTACCGTCTTGAATCATCTTCATGAGTCATTAGCACCCCAATTTTCAGGGAAAAAATCAAGCTGACTGCTCAGAAAGTGAACCTTTAGTCTCACGAAACAGCCTCACTTCTTATGTTTTTCAGGCCGTTAGCTACAACACGAATTTAATGTGGGTCCATTTTGTTGCCTATGAACTTCGTAATAATCTTTTTGATGTTTCCCTCTCAGGTACAGTTTAAAGACTAATATTTCTTGACCATTTTCAGGGATCATCGACACATCTGTAGTATACCTTGCACGGGGTTTTGAACCATTCCTGAGCAGCAAGTTTATTTACGAAGTTTGAGAAGTATACTTTTCTTAGTATTTAACGGAAACCGGAGATCTCATCAAGAGAGACAACCTTCAGGAATGCGGAGCGATTCAAGGTACACATTAACAAAAGAAAATTAATTTGCGCACTGACAAACTGTAACTGTATTGCTTAATACTATCTGTGCTTGCGCCCACTAAATATAACCGACTAAATTATCAGGAAAGACGCTACTTTGAAAATAGCTTGTGCTGTCTCAGTTCTGTAAGTTGCTTAGCTTCTTGCTGATTGTGATTTTTAATACTTGAATCAAGATAAGCAGGTTAGATGTAGGAGGAGTGCCAAATCAGGTATTTTTTGATTTTCTGTTGAACCGGTACGGTCTTAGATTTCTTGCTTTACTGCCTTGCTGGGAGATGAGATCGATTTCGTCTGTCTTGGAAGTGAGTCACCTACTTGCACCCTCTGCTTTTGTCGCTGCTTCGTTACTAGCATTATAACTCTCCCTCCCCGACCGAGAAGAAGAGTTACATTGGTAAAGGAAATTACTTGAGACTGTAAAATATGTGGACTCATTGTCCGCTGTCGGTATGACACGCTCGCAGTTTCTAATTCGCGACCGCGCGGCAAATTTTATTCGCACTTGTA
This sequence comes from Schistocerca nitens, assembly GCF_023898315.1. NCBI lineage: Eukaryota > Metazoa > Arthropoda > Insecta > Orthoptera > Acrididae > Schistocerca > Schistocerca nitens. The sequence continues at coordinate 693,304,068 of NC_064619.1, read as the reverse complement.
TATCGGACTTTATAGTGAAATAACAGCTACAGGCTCCGTAAAAGTTTGCTAGCGTTAGCAGCGATCTGCATGAGTGGTAGAAAATGGCTGATAATTGTCCGTCAGCAAGCAGTTATTTTGGAAAGCGTTACAAGTACTTACTGAAACTGGAAGCTTTGGTTGATTAGCTGTGAAAATGATAATTCTTACTTTTAAAATAAACACATGTACGCCATTTCCAATTAATGGAATTATTATTGACTAAGAATTTCAAATGCTCGCATAAGCAATGGCCAAGGCAGAAGAGAGCAGACTAACTAAAACAGAAGAGAAAATCAGAATCTCTCAAAACAAGTAGTGAACAACTCAGAAAAATTCAGAGATAACATTTTGTTAATTGTTATTGCAAATACTGACATACATTAAGCTTGCATTCTCGGCGACTTGTGTATAAAAGGTCATGTAATTAGAGATCCTAATATCACTTATGATCAAAGCTATATAAAACTTGTCGTATTCTCGAGGTATGAATTAAAAAATGCCTTCAGTCACAATTTTTCGAGTTTTATTCAGTACACAGTGCATTTCGGACCCTGTGGGTCCATCTTCAGGTGTAACTCATCGTAATACATGCATTATTTGTTCTCTTGAATGAGATGAAATGCATATCCCTGTCACGAAAAGTTTTATGTTAGGTATCGAATTTCGAAAGTCAGACGCGGAAAATATGTGCAAAATAGTGGAAAAGATGAATAGTGTAATCTTACCAAATAATCCAAGAAAAACGTTTTTAACGTTTTAGCTACAGCATAAGTTTTTTCCTTCATCGTTTCAAACGTATCACTTTATTCATGAGGCTTGTGCTGTAGCTAAAACGTTAAAAACGCTTTTCTTGGATTATTTGGTAAGTTTACACTATTCATCTTTACCACTATTTCGCACATATTTTCCGCGTCTGACTTACGAAATTCGTAACCTTACATCAAACTTTTCGTGACGGGAATATGCATTTCATCTCATTCAAGAGAACAAATAAAGCATGTAGTAAGACGAATTACACCTGAAGATGGACAGACAGGGTCAGAAATGCATCATGTACTGAATAAAACACGAAAAATTGTGACTGAAGGCCCTTTTTAATTAATACTTCGAGTTTATTGAGTACAGTCACGTTTGAAGCTGCAAAATATGGATAAAATTAGCTTGTTGTATTGTTTTGGCATGAAGTGGTGGAGCCACGTCTGATACGCAGTAACAAATATCATAATACCAATTGGACTCTATCTGAAAGCATCCAAACGTCACAGACAAATTCGTTCTTGTATTTTAGTTTTAGTAAAGTTGAACTAACATGACAACCGTCAGGCACATTCTCTATCTTGTGATATGCCTATGACATCAAATGTCTCATACTGTTTTAATCTCCAGTCGTCAAGTTAGGCTTTCAAGGAAATTGGTTCACACCAAAGTTAGCTGACAAAAAAAGCATCATGTTGGATACCACCTGCAGTTTCCCTGACAAATCTTCTTCTGAGTGGGGGTAAATTACTTCTAGTATTCCAGAAGGTTCAATATTGGGACCATTCCTGTTTTTGCTGTGTACAAATTATTTTCCATCTTAAACTGACAAAGTAGAACCAGCGCCCTTTGCTGATGCTGTAAGCATCATAATCAAGCCAAAAGAGGTCTAATAACAATGAATGAAATCTTTTGAAGAATTATTAATTGATTCTAATTAAATGACTTAACATATTTTATTGTTCTGTATTGGGTAGGATATATCATCATAGAGAACAATGGAACACGAAGTAAAGGAAATGGGTAATAATGAATGTTAAAAATTGTTGGGTGTTCTTATTGAACAGACCTTGATTTGGAAATGACACACAATAGAGCTTCTCAAACACTTGAGCTCTGGACCATTTTTTTCAACATGTGATTGTTGATTTTAGTGATGAAAGCGTCAGAAATTTTACTTACTTTGTATACTTCAAATCATTAATCTATGATTGAATAATTTTCTGGGCAGCTCCACACATAGAAATACGGTTCTGAGAGCATAGAAACTTGCTGTAAAGTTAATATCTGGTGTCTGTCTCAAAACCTTGTCGGGGAAACTGTTTTAAAAAAATAAAAATAAAAACTAGGCCAACCAACAGTGACCTTGCAGTACATTTTTCTCTCATACGAAGTTGACTGGAAAGTAGTAGCTACAATCTGTAAATGATAAGAGTGTTCATATAGATTAGACTAGGAACAAAAATAGGGTGCACATCCACAACTTATCCTCACTCTGCACAGAAAGGAGCAAAGTACAGTATGTAGCAACAAAAATATTTGTTGAGATATACCGACAGTTTTAAAAACAACTTGGTATCATTTTTGTTTGACAACTTCCAAACCGATAGATCGATTTATAAGTCGATAATGTAGGAATGATATCATTTTATCGCACTGGCTTTCACTGGATGTGTTAAAACAACCCTTTATTTTTATTCCATTATCTCACAGATTCGGCTACGTCATAGTCCAACAGATTTCTATTCCGACCCAAATACGAAAACAACGTTTGTCAATGACTTCACAAGCGATACTTGGAAGTAACTGAGACAAAATAAACGAATGTTTTAATTTGTCTAGTGAATGATATCATTAGTTAACTTTTGGTGACGCATGATTCAGTTGCAACCACAAATACTTAGTATTTAGTATCTGTAAGAATTTTTAACATCGTGCCGCCCCGTCAACAACTGTGATAATTGAACATGTAACGCGTCAGCTTCAGTTGCAAATAGAAGCCAATCTTTACCCAGGTTTCAGCCAAAATAATTTGGCCTTCTTCAGAAGTCAGTAACACTAAACTATTGCATGCCAAAGTTTGGCCATGTCAAGTATAAAACTGTAGCACTGTAGTTGTCGTTGTGTTCTTCAGTCCTGAGACTGGTCTGATGCAGCTCTGCATGCTACTCTATCCTGTGCAAGCTTCTTCATCTCCCAGCACCTATTGGAACCTACATCCTTCTGAATCTGCTTAGTGTATTCATCTCTTGGTCTCCCTCTACGATTTTTACCCTCCACGCTGTCCTCCAATGCTAAATTGGTTATCCCTCGATGTCTCAGAACATGTCCTACCAACCGATCGCTTCTTCTAGTCAAGTTGTGCCACAAGCTCCTCTTCTCCCCAATTATATTCAATACCTCCTCATTAGTTATGTGATCTACCCATCTAATATTCAGCATTCTTCTGTAGCACCACATTTCAAAAAGCTTCTTTTCTCTTCTTGTCTAAACTATTTATCGTCCTTGTTTCACTTCCATACAAGGCTACACTCCATACAAATACTTTCAGAAACGACTTCCTGACATTTAAATCAATACTCGATGTTAACAAGTTTTTCTTCTTCAGAAACGTTTTCCTTGCCATTGCCAGTCTAAATTTTATATCCTCTCTACTTCGACCATGATCAGTTATTTTGCTCCCCCAATAGCAAAACTCCTTTACTACTTTAAGTGTCTCATTTCCTAATCGAATTCCCTCAGCATCGCCCGACTTAATTCGACTACATTCCATTATCCTCGTTTTGCTTTTGTTGATGTTCATCTTATACCCTCCTTTCAAGACACTGTCCATTCCGTTCAACTGCTCTTCCAAGGCCTCTGCTGTCTCTGACAGAATTACAATGTCATCGGCGAATCTCAAAGTTTTTATTTCTTCTCCATGGATTTTAACACCTACTCCGAACTTTTCTTTTGTTTCCTTTATTGCTTGCTCAATATACAGACTGAATAACATCGGGGATAGGCTACAACCCTGTCTCACTCCCTTCCCAACCACTGCTTCCCTTTCATGCCCCTCGACTCTTATAACTGCCATCTGCTTTCTGTACAAATTGTAAATAGCCTTTCGCTCACTGTATTTTACCCCTGCCACCTTCAGAATTTGAAAGAGAGTATTCCAGTCAACATTGTCAAAAGCTTTCTCTAAGTCTACAAATGCTAGAAACGTAGGTTTGCCTTCCCTTAATCTTTCTTCTAAGATAAGTGGTAGGGTCAGTATTGCCTCACGTGTTCCGACATTTCTGTAGTGCCCAGTCATAAACCTGCATTACTTGGGCTGAAGACAAACAGCAGGCCGCACTGCGCGGACGAGACCGGTAGGCCGCGAGAGCTGCGCCGGAACTGAACGTGGCGAGCACGTGTGCACCGAGCACTGCAGATAGTCAAGCGCATGAGAGCGTGGAAATACAGATACATAACAGTAGCTACCTTTACATTACGGACTGGAGTAATATAACCATTAAACCGTTTAATGGCGTAATATGTAAAAGAACTTGACATCTTGGGTTGTCGGGTGTTCTGCCGGATATCAGCGTCGTACTTGCACGATATTTCGGTCACGTAGCTCGTAACCTTCATCATGTGCGACCTGAGACTGCTCCTCGAGTGGACCTGGTCCAGTATTTATGCCTATGGCCTTCCCCCTCCACCAAAGGCTGCAGGCGCTTCCTCTGTGGTCCGCGCCCATTCCCTGCGACCTGCTGGAGCGTTGCTGCTCCGTTTTCCGTCCGTTGCGGTTCTAGGTGTTCCCTCTGCGGTCCGCGCCCACCAACCCCGCTCCTGGGGGTTTCATCTACGGTATGGGGTACCAAGCGTTCCCCCTGCGGTCCGCGCCCGCTCACCACGACCTGTTGGAGCGTTGCCGCTCCGTTTTTCGTCCACTGCGGCTCTGGATGTTCCCTCTGCGGTCCGCGCCCACCAGTCCCACTTCTGGGTGTTCCATCTTCGGTCTGGTGCTCCTGGCAGTCCGTCAGGGGCTCGTTTTCCATCTCCATGTCTCTGGTTCTTCTGTTTGTGCAGTGTTGCAGCTGGCCCCGTTGCTCCTTTAACAATTCCAGAGCCGGATCCCAGGCTCTGCTTAGCTGGTACCCTGTGTCACGGTTCATAAGATCGTCAGCCATTTTAATTTCTATCGATTCTCTTATAACACTGTCCCAAAATCTGGGTGTTTGTGCTAGAATCCTGGTATCCACATACTTCATGGCATGATCTAGTTCTAGACATTCAGCAATGGCTGACTTAGTCACCTGTCTTAATCTAGTGTGCCTCTGATGTTCTTTGCACCTGATCTCCACAGTTCTTGTCGTCTGGCCAATGTAGGACCTGCCACATTGACAAGGTATATTGTAAATCCCTGGTTTTCGTAACCCCAGGTCGTCTTTGACACTCCCCAGCAGTCCCACAATCTTGTTGGATGGACAGAAAACACACTTGATATTGTGTTTACGGAGGATCCTACTGATTCTGGCAGAAATAGAGCCAGCATAGGGCAGATATGCCACCTTCTTTGTTTCATCTTGGTCTTCTTCAGGAACCTGTGGTATGGTGGCTGGTTGGAGTGCCCTCTCAATTTGTCTGTCCGTGTATCCATTCTTGGAGAAAACTGTTTTGAGACGTTCTATCTCTATAGGTAGATTCTCTTGGTCTGACAGGGCATGTGCTCTGTGGACCAAAGTCTTCAGAACCCCATTCTTCTGTGCAGGGTGGTGACAGCTGCTGGCCTGCAGATATAAATCAGTGTGTGTTGGTTTTCGGTACACACTGTGGCCAGTTGATCCATCTGCTTTCCTCTGGACTAGTACATCCAGAAATGGCAGCTGGCCATTCTTCTCCAGTTCCATGGTGAACTTGATATTAGGGTGGCATGAGTTAAGATGTTCAAGAAACTCATTGAGCCTGTCCATCCCATGTGGCCAGATCACGAAGGTGTCATCCACATACCTAAAGAAGCATGTGGGTTTAAATGTGGCTGTCTCCAATGCCCTCTCCTCAAAACTCTCCATAAACATGTTGGCAACCACAGGGGACAGTGGGCTGCCCATAGTTACACCTTCAGTTTGCTCGTAATATTGGTTTCTGTACAGGAAATACGTGGATGTCAGTGTATGACTGAACAGGTCCAACAGAGCACCGTCAAATTTCTCTGCAATCAGTTCTAGTGAGTCCTTCAGTGGGACCCTGGTGAACAGCGATACCACATCAAAACTGACCATGATGTCCGAATCTGTGATGTGCAGTTGCTTGAGGCGTTGCAGGAAATCTTCTGAGTTGCGGATGTGGTGAATACATTTGCCCACATATGGAGACAGGAGACCTTTCAAGTACTTGGCTGTTGTGTACGTAGGTGCCCCAATATTACTGACAATTGGACGTAGGGGCACGCCCTCCTTGTGTATTTCAGGCAGACCATACAGTCTAGGTGGCACTGGCGCTTTTTCCCGTAGTTGTCTGTAGTTGTCTGTAAAAGAACTTACTTTTCAGGAGAACGATACCCCTATAACAGATTCGGAGTCCGTATACGCGACAAAATAATTTCTCAATTTTGAATACATTGCTCAAACTATATCTGGTTTATTAATAAACGTATGTGTGGCTATTTACAGGAATGACCTGTAATATCGTGGAGAGTACACCAGTATGACTCAGCATCAATAAAGGCAACAGCGCCTAAAAACTTAAAAAGTAGATGAATTTGAATTAACATAGTTTATAAGTCATATTCAGCCAGGTGTCCGGATACTTTTGATCACATTGTGTATTACTATTTCTACAAACAAGAATAAGACAAGTTAGCCAATTATTTGTGAGTTACATGGCTCACATTTGTCACATCTTGCTACGATATGGAACACGTCATTAGGTTTATAAATACGGCACATTTTCTCTGTGAAAACGTAGCAATATGTTGGCTGTCGTATGAGGCTCGGTCGATAAGCAATGCAGCACATTTTTTTCTCGGCCAAATTCGGTTGAAAACTGCAGTATTTGTTGTGGGACATGGTGGAATATTCCCGCTTTGGCCACTATAGTTTCCTGAAGATCCGATAGGTGGCGGCGCTGTAAGAGGCTTTCGAAATGGGTCTGTAACGGCGGTGTTTTCCAAGGGGATAGCTGTCATTGAGTTTCTGTTGACGGTAAACCACAGCATCGCAGATACTGATAGCCTCTTGCGGAATGTCTACGGAGACCTGCCAGTGACCAGTAGCACGGTGAGTCGTTGTGCGAGGCGTCTGTAATCATCGCAACAATATCGCGCAAGTCTGTCCGATCTTCCGCGTGCCGGCCGGCCGCACTCAGCTATGGCTCCTGCAACGTTGGAACGTGCGGACACTCTCATTCGAGGTGATCAACTGTCTGCTTACCTATCTCTGTATTTGAATACGCATGCCTATACCAGTTTCGTTGGCGATACAGTGTAATAGGGCAGAGAGGGAATGCTATTCTGGCGAATTCCTGTAAGGTAAGTTTAGATAATCAGTATTTGAGGTAGGATTTGCAACAGTTAATTTCTTTCGCTGCACATCTCCTGTCGAGACAATGAGAATTAGAAAGGAGGAATTACACTCCAATTCCTCCTGTGGTGAATATGCGAAACGAATACGATAAGAAATCGTTGACATTGCTGCAACGTAAAAGTAAAGACGAACAGAAATGGCACGTTTATTCAAAGACCTTAATTACATTGAAGCAATCGCGATTTATGATGGTCCCCTGGACATTACAAAAGGTGGGACGTAGATCTCAGTAAGGTGAGTGTTCACCATCGACGGCAATGCATGCTCTGCAACGTGCTCTCGTGCTGCTCACAAGGTTGCTGAAGGGTTTTTCTGGTAGGGCGTTCCGTTCCACCGCCAGCTTTGTTGACGCTTGCTGGAAGTTCGTTGGTGCATGCGGATGTGCTGCAGTCCAGCTCCCCAATGTATTCCCCTCGTGGTCGCTGGAATTAAAGTCGAGGGTCCGGGTGGGCCAGGCTATTCGCCTAATAGCCTCCAGTTACGCGAACTGATCCAACCGCACTGTTCGATACTGATAGCCTCTTGCGGAATGTCTATGGAGACCTGGCAGTGACCAGTAGCAACGGATGACAAGCAAGCACATCGCTGCACAACTGGACGTCTGTTGGTAGTGCTGACACGGTCGGCCACCAGCTGGGGTACTCAATGGTGTGTGCCCAATGGGTTCCTCGCCGCCGAATAGAAGACCATAAAGAGCAACGAAGGACCATCTGTGTGGAACTGCTTGGGCGTTACGAGGTGAGCACATAAGTATGAATAAGGATCAATAAAGGCAACAGCGCGTAAAAACTTAAAAGTAGATGAATCTGAATTAACATAGCATTAGTAGCAATAATGAAGATAGCATTAGCAAAAGTTGCGTTGTGTAGTTAGAAACTGTTACATGATGTTAAGTTACCACCTTTATATTCTGCTAGGCTTACCCAGTTTCGAAATACCCTAGGCAACTTTTATTAATGCGATCTTCATTACTGCTACTAATGCTATGTTAATTCAAATTCATCTACTTTTTAGTTTTTAGGATCTGTTGCCTTTATTGATATTGATGCTTAGTCATACTGGTGTACTCTCCACGAAGATCATTCCTGTAAATAGCCACACGTACGTTTATTAATAAAGCAGATAAAGTTTGAGCAATGTATTCAAAATTGAGAAATTATTTTGCCGAGTATACGGCCTCCAATCTGTTATTGGGGTATCGTTCTCCTCAGAAGTAAGTTCTTTTACATATTACGCCATTTAACGTTTTAATTGCTATATTAATCCAATTCGTAATGTAAATGTAGCTACTGTTAAGTACGTATATTTCTACGCGCGCATGCGCTTGACTATCAGCAATGCTCGGTACACAGGTGGTCGCCACGTTTAATTCCGGCGCAGCTCTCGCAGCCTACCATACCTCCTCCCCGCAGCGGGGCCTGCTGTCTCTCTTCAGCCCAAGTAACGTAGGTTTATGACTGGGCACTACGGTGCTACAGTTTTATACTTGACATGGCCTAACTCTGACTTGCAATAGTTTAGTGCCACTGACTTCTGAAGAAGGCCAAATTATTTTGGCTGAAACATGGGTAAAGACTGGCTTCTCTTTGCAGCTGAGGCTGACGTCTTACATGTTTAATATCTGTATGTGGTTGGTTGGATTAAATTCCTTACATTTTATTTAAGATTAGAGTGACATGACAACTCAGTAATGCGAAGGGCGTTCAATAGGCAGTGCAACACATTTTTTTGAATCTAGGATGGTTTTTTCAGGATTCCAGTGTGCCATACTATCCCCCACAATTTTGGGTACAAAATTCTTTTTTTTCTCAACATAATCTTCGATAATTTCGATGACATTACGCCACCTTACTGGGAGGGACTGTATGACCGTGTGGTACCACTCTATTGGTCGACGTAGGAGCCAACGTCTTGCTTCATCAATATCCGCCCAATCGTCCACGCACTGCTTCCCGTGGAGTGCATCCATCCTTGGACCAAATAATGGAAGGCGAAAGGTGCGAGATCCGGGATGTAGGGTGTATGAGGGAGAACAGTCCAATGAAGTTTTGTGAGCTTCTCTCGAGTACGCAGACTTGCGTGAGGCCTTGCGGTGCCAGGGCGAAGGTTAAATCCGTTTACATTTTTGTGGTTACGAACATGCTAAAGTGATTTCTTCGATTCATAGGCGTATGAGGGTATCGCAATACGCCTCAGAGTTGATTGTTGCTCTATGAGGGAGGACAGAAACAGAATAACCACCTTCAGAGTCGCAGAAGAGCGTCTCGATGACTTTACCAGCTGAAGGTGCGGATTTGAAATTTTCTTCGGAGGAGACGTGGTACGGTCCCACTCCATGGATTGCCGTTTTGTTTCCGGTTCGAAGCAGTGAACCCATGTTTCATGGCCTGTGATGATGATCGACATAAAATTGTCACGATCCACCTCGTAACGTCCAAGCAGTCCCACACAGATGCTCCTTTGTTGCTCTTTGTGGTCTTTTGTGCAGCGCAACGAACCCACTGGGCACACACCACTGAGTACCCAGCTGGTGGCCGACCGTGTCAGCACTACCAACAGACGTCCAATTGTGCAACCATGTGCTCGATTGTCATCCGTTGATCACCTCGAATGAGAGTGTCCGCACGTTCCAACGTTGCAGGAGCCATAGCTGAGTGCGGCCGGCCGGCACGCGGGAGATCGGACAGATTGGCGCGATACTGTTGCGATGATTACAGACGCCTCGCACAACGACTCACCGTGCTTCTGTTCACTGCCAGATCTCCATAGAAATTCCGCAAGAGGCTATCAGTATCGGCGATGCTGTGGTTTTCCGTCAAAAGAAACTCAATGGCAGCTCCCCCCTTGGAAAACACCGCCGTTACAGACCCATTTCGAAAGACACTTACAGCGCCGCCACCTATAGGAACTTCAGGAAACTATAGTGGCCAAAGCGGGAATATTCCACTATGTCCCACAACAAATACTGCAATTTCAACCGAATATGGCCGAGAAAAAATGTGCTGCACTGCTTATTCAACGAGCCTCGTACGACAGCCAACATATTGCTACGTTTTCACAGAGAAGATGTGTCCACTTTATAAACCTAATAAGGTGTTCCATATCGTACTGGGATGTGACAAATGAGAGCCACGTAACTCACAAATACACTCCTGGAAATTGAAATAAGAACACCGTGAATTCATTGTCCCAGGAAGGGGAAACTTTATTGACACATTCCTGGGGTCAGATACATCACATGATCACACTGACAGAACCAGAGGCACATAGACACAGGCAACAGAGCATGCACAATGTCGGCACTAGTACAGTGTATATCCACCTTTCGCAGCAATGCAGGCTGCTATTCTCCCATGGAGACGATCGTAGAGATGCTGGATGTAGTCCTGTGGAACGGCTTGCCATGCCATTTCCACCTGGCGCCTCAGTTGGACCAGCGTTCGTGCTGGACGTGCAGACCGCGTGAGACGACGCTTCATCCTGTCCCAAACATGCTCAATGGGGGACAGATCCGGAGATCTTGCTGGCCAGGGTAGTTGACTTACACCTTCTAGAGCACGTTGGGTGGCACGGGATACATGCGGACGTGCATTGTCCTGTTGGAACAGCAAGTTCCCTTGCCGGTCTAGGAATGGTAGAACGATGGGTTCGATGACGGTTTGGATGTACCGTGCACTATTCAGTGTCCCCTCGACGATCACCAGTGGTGTACGGCCAGTGTAGGAGATCGCTCCCCACACCATGATGCCGGGTGTTGGCCCTGTGTGCCTCGGTCGTATGCAGTCCTGATTGTGGCGCTCACCTGCACGGCGCCAAACACGCATACGACCATCATTGGCACCAAGGCAGAAGCGACTCTCATCGCTGAAGACGACACGTCTCCATTCGTCCCTCCATTCACGCCTGTCGCGACACCACTGGAGGCGGGCTGCACGATGTTGGGGCGTGAGCGGAAGACGGCCTAACGGTGTGCGGGACCGTAGCCCAGCTTCATGGAGACGGTTGCGAATGGTCCTCGCCGATACCTCAGGAGCAACAGTGTCCCTAATTTGCTGGGAAGTGGCGGTGCGGTCCCCTACGGCACTGCGTAGGATCCTACGGTCTTGGCGTGCATCCGTGCGTCGCTGCGGTCCGGTCCCAGGTCGACGGGCACGTGCACCTTCCGCCGACCACTGGCGACAACATCGATGTACTGTGGAGACCTCACGCCCCACGTGTTGAGCAATTCGGCGGTACGTCCACCCGGCCTCCCGCATGCCCACTATACGCCCTCGCTCAAAGTCCGTCAACTGCACATACGGTTCACGTCCACGCTGTCGCGGCATGCTACCAGTGTTAAAGACTGCGATGGAGCTCCGTATGCCACGGCAAACTGGCTGACACTGACGGCGGCGGTGCACAAATGCTGCGCAGCTAGCGCCATTCGACGGCCAACACCGCGGTTCCTGGTGTGTCCGCTGTGCCGTGCGTGTGATCATTGCTTGTACAGCCCTCTCGCAGTGTCCGGAGCAAGTATGGTGGGTCTGACACACCGGTGTCAATGTGTTCTTTTTTCCATTTCCAGGAGTGTAGTTAGCTAACTTGTCTTACCCTTGTGTGTAGAAATGGTAATACACTATGTGATAAAAAGTATCCGGACACTGCCGGCCGTTGTAGTCTAGCGGTTCTAGGCGCTTCAGTCGCAGGTTCCAGTCCTGCCTCGGGGATGGATGTGTGTGATGTCCTTAAGTTAGTTAGGTTTAAGTAGTTCTAAGTTCTAGGGGACTGATGACCTCAGATGTTAAGTCCCATAGTGCTCAGAGCCATTTGAACCATTTGTATCCGGACACCTGGCTGCAAATGACTTACAAGTTCATAGTGCCCGCCATCGGTAATGCTGGAATTCAGTATGGTGTTAGCCCACGCTTAGCCTTGATGACAGCTTCTACTCTCGCACGTATACGTTCAATCAGGTTCTGGAAGGTTTTTTGGGGAATGACAGCCCATTCTTCACAGAGTGCTGCACTGAGGAGAGGTATCGATGTCGGTCGGTGAGGCCTGGCACGAAGTCGGCGTTCCAAAACATCCCAGAGGCGTTCTATAGGATTCAGGTCAGGACTCTGTCCAGACCACTCCATTACAGTCATGTTATTTTCGTGTAACCACTCCACCACAGGCCGTGCATTATGAACAGGTTGAAAGATGCAGTCACCATCCCCGAATTGATCTTCAACAGTGGGAAGAAAGAAGGTGCTTAAATAACAACACGGCCTCGGAATTTTAGTGTTGGCACTGCACACGCTGGCAGATGACGTTCACTGGCCTTTCACCATACCCACACCCTGCCCTCGGATAGCCACATTGTGTACTGTGTTTCGTCATTCCACACAACGTTTATCCACTGTTCAGTCGTCCAATGTTTACCCTCGTTACCGGCGTGATGTGTGGCTTATTAGCAGTCGCTCGACCAAGAAATCAAAGTTTTTCCACCTCCCACCTAACTGTCATAGTACTTGCAGTGGATCCTGATGTAGTTTGGAATTCCTGCGCGATGGTCTGGACAGATGTCTGCCTATTACACATTATGACCCCTCTTCAACTGTCGGCCGTCTCTGTCAGTCAATAGACGAGGTCGGCCTGTACGTTTTTGTGCTGTAAGTGTCCCTTCACGCTTCAGCTTCACTGTCACATCGGAAACAGTGGACCTAGGGATGTTTAGGAGTGTGTAAATCTCGTGTATAGATGTATGACACAAGTGGCACCCAATCAACTGACTACGTTCGAAGTCTGTGAGTTCTGCGGAACGCCCCATTCTGCTCTCCCACGATGTCTAATGAGTACTGAGGTCGCTAATGTGGAGTACCTGGCAGTAGGTGGCAGCACAATGCGCCCAATATGAAAAATGTATGGTTTTTTGGGTGTCTGAATACTTTTGATCACACTACACATAGTGTAGGGAGAATAATTAATTTTGTAAGTGTTACGTGGTGCGCAGGCTGCTAGAACCTCATACCATCAGGATAGGTGCTGGGACTGTATGACGACGAAGAAGGCAATCTGGTAACATTCTTTCCCCGCGGAGCCTTCACACAGGGATGCGTCTATCGTATTGCTGAACGTAGAATGCGGGACCATCGGCAAAGCAATATGGTGCTACAGTTTTGTCGGCTCGAATCTTTTTGTTGCCGCTGCAAACAAGCCTGTTTCGTGGCTCAAGGTGCATGGCGGCGCTGTAGGACCCTCCACGAGCCTGGGAACAATACAGCATTTATGGAAGTGTAGGTGACAGATCTCAGCACACTCATCGTCAAGTACCTGCTGTTATGACTAGGAGAAGAAAGTCTTTTTTTGTTTTTTAGAAACATCCAGACAACGGGTTCCTGTACTTACTGATGTGTTGGCAGAAGAGCCAACACCGTGTTGCTAGAGGAGGCCGAAATGCACGCTTTTAAGCTCACGCAGGCTGGTGTGAGGTCTGGAACAGTTAAAGGAGTTGAGTCTAATAAATAAAGTACGGAGTTGCTTGAATACTTAACTTTAATCCATTATTGGAGAACATCGCTCTTGATGATACATGAATTACAATCTCAATATAAACTGGTAATGGCGCCTTGCTAGGTCGTAGCTGAAGGCTATGCTAACTATCGTCTCGGCAAATGAGAGCGTATTTGTCATTGATCCATCTCTGGCAAAGGCTGCTATACAACTGGGGCGAGTGCTAGGAAGTCTCTCTAGACCTGCCGTGTGCGGCGCTCGGTCTGCAATCACTGACAGTGGCGACACGCGGGTCCGACGTATACTACCGGACCGCGGCCGATTTAAAGGCTACCACCTAGCAAGTGTGGTGTCTGGCGGTGACACCACACTTACATCAGTTTACTGCAACAAAAACTTACAAGATAGACTCTGCCATACTAAAACGCACGCTTAGCAGGTTCATATAGAAAACGAAACTATTGGGATACTATACACTGAGTTGACGAAAGTCATAGGATAGTGATATGCACATATACAGATGGCGGTAACAGCGCATACACAAGGTATAAAATGGCAGTGTACGGGCGAAGTTGTCATTTTTACTCAGCTGATTCACGTTAAAAGGTTTCTGGCGTGATTATCGCCGCACGACAGGAATTAATAGACTTCGAATGGCAACAGTGGCTGCAGATAGACGTATAAGATATTACATTTCGGAAATCGTTAGGGAATTCAATATTCTGAGATCCACAGTGTCAAGAATGTGCTGAGAACCTCACATTTCAGGCATTACCCCTCACTTCGGACAAGGCAGTGGTCGACAGCTTTCATTTAACGAACTGGAGCAAACACACAAGAAACGCTGCGTGAAACACTGCCTGAAATAACCGCAGAAATCAATGTAGGACAGTGCGGCGAAATTGGCGTATTGGGTTATGGCAGCAGACGTCAGAATCGACTGCCTTTGCTAACAGCACGCCTGGAAAACCTTTCCTGGGCTCGTGACCATATCAAATGGCTCTAAGCACTATGGAACTTAACATCTGAGGTCATCAGTCCCCTAGACTTAGAACTACTTAAACATAACTAACCTAAGGATATCACACACATCCATGCCCGAGGCAGGATTAGAACCTGCTACCGTTGCAGCACTGCGGTTCCGGACTGAAGCGCCTAGAACCACTCGGCCATAGCGGCCGACCGTGACCACATCGACTGAATCCTAGACGACTGGAAAACCTTGGCCTGGTCAGAGGATTCCCGTTTCGGTTGCTAAGAGCTGATGGTAAGGTACCCTGCGAAGCCATGTACCAAGTTATCAACAAGGTGCTGTACCAAGCTGGCGGAGTATCCATAATGATGTGGGCTGTGTTTACATAGGATAGATCCGGTCCTCTGGTCCAACTGAATCGGACTGGAAAAGGTCATGTTCGGCTACTTTGAGACCATTTCCAGCCATTCGTGGACTTCATGTCCCCAAACAACGATGTTGGTTTGAAGAACATCCCAGACAATTCGAGCTAATGATTTGGCCACTCAGATCGCTTGACATGAATCTCGTCGAACACTTGTGAAACGTAATTGAGAGGTCAGTTAGTACATAAAAGCCTGCATCGGCAAAATTTCACAACTATGGACGTCTGTAAAGGCAGTATGGCTCAGCATTTCTGCAGGGGGACTTCCAATACTTGTTGAGTCCAAGCCACGTCGAGTTGCTTCACTACGCCGGGCAAAAGTAGCCCCGACACGATATTGTCATCTCAGTGCGAAATATAGAAATCTGTTACAGTTTTTGATCTGCTTGGTAGTATGTGTCACTGAACACTGATGTAAACACAAAAATTGAGTACGTTGTATGAGAAGGAAACTTGTCTAGGACTTTTTCCTAGGATTGAGGACCATGAATTTACACCAGGAAAGGAACACAGCGTAAATCAAGACCTGATGTAGTACAGTAGCTAGTGAAGAAAAACACTTTGAACCATCAGCTATTGAATAAACAGGACTTGACATCATCAAAAAAATAAGTAGTGTGCATAGACCACCTATGTATAACGTTAAACTTTTTTTGAATAAGTTAACATGTTTTAGATAAAGTTTCAGCTACCAACGCTGACACAATTTTATGTGGAGTCATAAATATAAACGAAAATATCAAGATGGTATGAGCAGAACCCTCATAAGGACCCTTCACACCATCTCCCCTATCACCAACAGTGGAACAAGGGCAACTCAGCAACAGCGTTGACAATCGATAAAGTGGCCACAATTACTGACAGGGAAATGCGTGTTTTAGCCGAAAGGATCTTTGTCTCCAAAACATAACAGTAAAATGAAGTATGGAAAAATCTCCAAAGCGGAGGCCTGCAAATTACCGTATCAGAGATTAAAATGAAAGATTTTCAAGGGAACTAAGAAACCAAAACTACAATGAAGTTTACATACAAACGAATGTAAGTACGAAATTTTGCAGACTAGGAGTTGGATGAAGTAATAAATGATCCACACAAGCAAGAAAACAAAGTGAATGAGCATTTTTCAGGCATCTCAGAGAAACTGTAAGAAAAATTAAATACCATGAAGTTTATGCCAACCATAGACATGAAGTCAGCAAAACCTTAGAAAACTTAGAAAATAAAAAGTTGGGTGGCTTAGATGAAGCACCAGTTTCTGTGTTGGAACAATTTATTCAGAGCATAGAAGCTCCCTTAACAAACATAATAAATGAATCTGTAAGTAGGCTGTTTGTTTTCTTATTGGCAACGTTACGTAGCGCTCCGTATGAAAATCACGGGCTGTGCTGTGTGCAGTCTGTGGCTAGTTTGCATTGTTGTCTGCCATTGTAGTGTTGGGCAGCGGCAGCTGGATGTGAACAGCGCGTAGCGTTGCGCAGTTGGAGGTGAGCCGCCAGCAGTGGTGGATGTGGGGAGAGAAATGCCGGAGTTTTGAAATTTGTAAGACTGGATGTCATGAACTGCTATGTATATTATGATTTTTCAACACTATTAAGGTAAATACATTGTTTGTTCTCTTTTAAAATCTTTCATTTGCTAACTATGCCTATCAGTAGTTAGTGCCTTCAGTAGTTTGAATCTTTTATTTAGCTGGCAGTAGTGGCGCTCGCTGAATTGCAGTAGTTCGAGTAACGAAGATTTTTGTAAGTGATTTGTGAAAGGTATAGGTTAATGTTAGTCAGGGCCTTTCTTTGTAGCGATTACTGAAAGTCAGATTGCGTTGCGCTAAAAATATTGTGTGTCAGTTTAAGCACAGTCTTGTATAATTGTTCTAAGGGGAGGTTTCATATGTCGACCCTTAGCCGAGGATACCTCTCTGGAATCTTCTGATTTTTTCTTGTAGTTTGTGTAATTAGTGTAGATTTTGTTTATTGCCAGCGCGTAATTGTAGAGAGTATCTCCTTTGTAGTTGCAGTCTTTCATTGTTGTACAGTAAAACAGGTGTGGCACGCATGCAAATTTGCACCAAGTATTTCGCAGCTGCACTTGCAATTAACTAGATATTATTTTCATTGCTATGTTAATGTGTTTTCTTATTTTGCTCTTCAAATTGTGCTTTTCTGTGTTGTTATGTGAAATATTGTGACAATAATGGCGTGTGAAAAACGTAACACTAGGCTCCAAAGTAAACTGAGAAATAATAGTGACGACGAGCGTAGCTTACCAGCACCACTGTGTAATGAATTAACAGACATTCAAAGTGGTAATTTGGTAACTGTGCATAGGGAAATGGAGCGGGCGTCAAATAATCGTGTAGATAGTGAAACAGGTAGTGAACAGGGAAGTATTATCGATCGATCGGTCGGCAACAGCTCGCCTCAGGAATCGGGAATGACAGAACACAATATTGCAAATACTGTAGACTCAGGTTTTGGGTTCTCACCGTTTTCTCAAATGAGTCAAGACACATTTTCCGCTTGTCAAAATGTGAATGTTGCCGGTGCAAATTCACTGCCGAAAAGCATAGAGGAACAGATTCCAGAAACAAATACATTATTATTGCAATTAATGCAACAAATGAAACAAAATCAGAGACAAACACAGCAACAGTTAGACACAATGGAACAAAATCTTCAAAAGTTAGACACGATGGAAGAAAATCTTCGAAAGTTAGATACCACACTTGAACAAACACGTGAAGGTTTAACTACTGAGTTACTTAAAATCGAATCGAAATGTCAAAAAGTCTGTAATGACGTAAAAACACAAATTTGTGAGCATTTCCAATCTATTTTTTCGCGTCATGAAAATGCATTACAGAATCACGAAGCAGCCATAAAAGAACTGCAAACTATTGTTCATGAAAATCACGACACCTTGCAAGCTAAAATTGACTCAGTTGCATTTACCGATTCGGTTACGCAACTTGCAAAAACTCAGGAAAACTTAAAGGACACAGTAAATACGATTTCAACACAAATGGACACTCTGAAACTTGGTTCAGAAAAACACACAGAGGAAATAATGTCACTATCGGATAAAGTAGCCGAACTTTCAGATCAGTTCTAGATGATGATCTGAATGACACAAGACCTGTAGCCTTCACGGACACTGAAGAGTATGAACAAATTAGAAAATCAAACAAGATCAAAATCAAATCAATACACAGTACAAAAGAGAAATCCGGGAAGTACAAGATCAGTTGGCACAAGTAATACAAGAATTACATATTTCAGAGGACACTCGCGCTCCAACACGGGAAGAGGGACTTAGAAATATGGAACAACCACAAAATAATAACATAGGACACTTCGGAATTTATGAAAGAAATTGGCAAGGCACACCGAATTTTGAGATGGAACCGCCGAAACAACGTAACAATCACCGACATGCGACTCGCCGACATGATGATTTTGATTATAAGCTGTTCATTACTACACGTAAATTCAAAACATTTAAGAATTCTGGCAACGACATTCATCCACAAGCATGGCTCCATCAATTCTCTCATTGTTTTCCTCCCAACTGGTCGTTAGAACACAGATTAGAATTTATGTGTGCCTATTTAGAGAATGAACCAGCTGTAAGAATGCGATCGGTCATTCACGATTGTCACAGTGAAGGAGAATTTTATCATGCCATCCTCTCAGGATATTGGTCTCAAGCTACACACGACCGAGTAAAAATAGCATCATGATGATGAAACACTTCGAACAATCTGAATTTTCCAGTCTTGTCAAATATTTTGAAGACATGTTGCACAAGAATCAGTACCTGTCAAACCCATACAGCCCCTCAGAACTCATCCGCATTTGCTTAATCAAATTACCTGAACATTTACGACACATTATTTTGGCAGGACGTTGCAAAGACGACATTGAAGCTTTTCAGGGACTCTTACAAGAATTAGAAATTGACACTGACAATCGCGGAACGCGAAAACAGGAACACAACAATTACAGGTCACATCCGTTGCAATTCCGCGATGAAAGAAATAATAACTGGACACGACAAGGCTATTCTCACAACACAAATCGTGACCAAACCAGACACCACCCGTATGACAACCGTTGGCAGAGTAGTAATACACTCCTGGAAATGGAAAAAAGAACACATTGACACCGGTGTGTCAGACCCACCATACTTGCTCCGGACACTGCGAGAGGGCTGTACAAGCAATGATCACACGCACGGCACAGCGGACACACCAGGAACCGCGGTGTTGGCCGTCGAATGGCGCTAGCTGCGCAGCATTTGTGCACCGCCGCCGTCAGTGTCAGCCAGTTTGCCGTGGCATACGGAGCTCCATCGCAGTCTTTAACACTGGTAGCATGCCGCGACAGCGTGGACGTGAACCGTATGTGCAGTTGACGGACTTTGAGCGAGGGCGTATTGTGGGCATGCGGGAGGCCGGGTGGACGTACCGCCGAATTGCTCAACACGTGGGGCGTGAGGTCTCCACAGTACATCGATGTTGTCGCCAGTGGTCGGCGGAAGGTGCACGTGCCCGTCGACCTGGGACCGGACCGCAGCGACGCACGGATGCACGCCAAGACCGTAGGATCCTACGCAGTGCCGTAGGAGACCGCACCGCCACTTCCCAGCAAATTAGGGACACTGTTGCTCCTGGGGTATCGCCGAGGACCATTCGCAACCGTCTCCATGAAGCTGGGCTACGGTCCCGCACACCGTTAGGCCGTCTTCCGCTCACGCCCCAACATCGTGCAGCCCGCCTCCAGTGGTGTCGCGACAGGCGTGAATGGAGGGACGAATGGAGACGTGTCGTCTTCAGCGATGAGAGTCGCTTCTGCCTTGGTGCCAATGATGGTCGTATGCATGTTCGGCGCCGTGCAGGTGAGCGCCACAATCAGGACTGCATACGACCGAGGCACACAGGGCCAACACCCGGCATCATGGTGTGGGGAGCGATCTCCTACACTGGCCGTACACCACTGGTGATCGTCGAGGGGACACTGAATAGTGCACGGTACATCCAAACCGTCATCGAACCCATCGTTCTACCATTCCTAGACCGGCAAGGGAACTTGCTGTTCCAACAGGACAATGCACGTCCGCATGTATCCCGTGCCACCCAACGTGCTCTAGAAGGTGTAAGTCAACTACCCTGGCCAGCAAGATCTCCGGATCTGTCCCCCATTGAGCATGTTTGGGACTGGATGAAGCGTCGTTTCACGCGGTCTGCACGTCCAGCACGAACGCTGGTCCAACTGAGGCGCCAGGTGGAAATGGCATGGCAAGCCGTTCCACAGGACTACATCCAGCATCTCTACGATCGTCTCCATGGGAGAATAGCAGCCTGCATTGCTGCGAAAGGTGGATATACACTGTACTAGTGCCGACATTGTGCATGCTCTGTTGCCTGTGTCTATGTGCCTGTGGTTCTGTCAGTGTGATCATGTGATGTATCTGACCCCAGAAATGTGTCAATAAAGTTTCCCCTTCCTGGGACAATGAATTCACGGTGTTCTTATTTCAATTTCCAGGAGTGTAATTACAGGGAAAGATCACCTCTCCGCGGTAATGACTATCACAGAGACAATCAGAGAAACAGACAATATGGGAACCAAAATAAATATTATCAAGGGAGACAGAATAACTGTAGACGCAACGGTCCAGCGCGCAGTTACGATTCAGGGAGAAATTCTCCACCACATGACCGACAAACAAGAATGTATGTAAACTACCGACAAAACGAATTCCATCAGAACTGGCGAGCTTCAAACAGGGCAGGACCTTCTCGTCAAGGTGAATTTGTAGACGTTAGGTCTCCTAATCCCAATAACGGCGCGCGCCAACAAAGAGACAGACACTGACTTGCACCGGTGGCAGCCACGTGCGCCGGCTGGCTCAGAGAAAAATAACATAGATGCTAACCTTGAGAAAAATTCCAGTATTCTTTACCGACATATACCACACGATGATTCCGTTGAAGCTGGAGCTCTGCATACTAGGAAGAGTAAAGGTTTACACCACATTTCACATGTAAAACCGTTTATTGAAAGATAATCTGCTTTTTAACTTTGTCTTTGACATATAACTTTTCACTTTACATTGCTAGTATGCTTTGTCAGACTTAGAATCTGTTAACATGCAACAATGTTTGAAGATAACTATCCAGTCTAGAACCTAGGGAACATTTTTAGACAGAAATTACGAACGCATTGTTATAGTGAACAGACGCCACAGTGTTATTGTGTGTGTACATTCTTGCTTGTTAGTTGCACGATTACGTAACGACTATTAGGCTTACATACTTGGAACATATACTGGTACTGCTAATGAGATTTTAATGCAACATTTTGGTTTACTTGAAAATACATTCTGGATTTTATCACGACGCTACTAATGAGTGACAATTTACAATGTTGCTTTTGCGGTGTATTTGTTTTATTTCTGCACAGTTTTTCTGAATTCTTCTGGAAAGTAAAACATGTTTTAGTAGTAACTTTTGTGGTATAGTTACAAGGAGACAGCCTTTCCCGTAGGACAACAATACGTTACAGCACAGTCCTTTCTTCATCACGGCAATAAGCGTAATAACTAAGATTTCTATACGCAAAGCATTGCACTTTTGTTTATCATGAGGTAAGTACATTGACTTCTGCAGAACAGCTTTCGGAGGACGATAACTACGACAATTCCACAGAGATTGTCTTACAACAAGACGCACTGTTTAGTGCTACAGTACACGTATTTGAGTGATTAATTTTGTACTTAAATCATTTATTTTTAAAGATATTTGAAGTACAATGATACATAGGTTTTCCGTTATACATTTCATTCCATTGCTGTAATCTGTAACACCTGAGGGCATAATTACATTAATCCTCAGGGGGGTACACGTCTACTTTGTGTACCATGTGTTTGGCAAGCACAAGGAGCCCTAGCTAATATGGTATTTGCTTATACAACTTTACACATCGGTACCATATTTCTCTAACACATAAATTACACAGCTATCTGATCATTTAACTGGGAGAGACAAAAATTTATTTTACTACATCAGTGACAGATGTTTACGTAATTACACAGATGGATAACTTCACACTTATGAAATTGTATTTTGTCTGTCCTTTGTGAACTGTTCATATATTTTTCGGAACCACTGTGATACTATGAGAGCTTTGAATGATGTATTTGGTATGGGATCATGATTTTAAAGTACGTTTGAGGTAGATGACACTATTGAAATGAGCAGAGAATTTTTTTTAGGTTTTGAAATTATTGGAGGAAGCTACGACGATTTTGAGATTTGACTGAGGTGTTATGATGTTATTTTTACGACGACGATGTGTATTATGCTGTTGAGGTATGTTTATGATCAATAAACTGATGCTATTTGAGGAATTTGATTATGCTACTTATTTATTATGATGAAAGATTGAAGACGTGTCGACGAATATGTATATGTGTAATAAGGTAAGGAATAATGAGTAGTGGTTAGGGACTCTGACTTGTGAAGAAGTATGTTGGAAACCAAGAATCGTACTTTAAGAGTTATGAAATGTGTGTAAATGTGTGACTGTATCACAATGCTGACGAATATTTTTTTTGGACGCTTATATTTATAGGATTTTGTTTCTACAGATTTGCAACGCAAATTCTCGAACTGTGGAATTTTTATATGAGACTGTCACTGTAGTGCAAACTGCTGTCGTATATATTTCAGTAAGAAAGGTAAGTGACCTTGACGTAATGCGTTTTGGACGCCCAGCTGAGAGGTAGTCGTCTGACAAAAGAAAGTCATCAGGTGCAAAAAAAGACGCCATTATCCTCGCTATTGACATTTCTTTGTCGAAAGCATCGCAAATACGACACGCTCAAACTTGAAAACATATGATAACACTGTGGCACTCTTAATTTATTATATTTACTGAAAAGTCTAATGAAATGACGACAAATATTTTATGTCTATACACCTGATTATGACTACTGTCTTTCTAGTTGAGAGATTTTCTGTACTAGCTTATGAAATGCCATATGGCTAATGGATGATGTTTCATGCCTTCCTTTGTACATATTTGCTTGTTTTCTTTAATATCTAGTTTCTAGCTTCACTGCAGCATTGATTATTATAAAATTTAATAGATGTACTACTATCACTATTTTCTGTCTACAGACCCAGTAAAGAATACATTTCTGATAAACTTTCTTAGAAAAGAGAGCACACATAGACATTTCCCTTCACAGGAATTGCATAAATACTTTTTTAAATGACTTGGTAATTTTTTTTCCAGAATAAATTGTGATGCATCACTCTAGTATTAAGATGTGACATAGGTATTAGACATGGCCATCTTTAGTGTAATATTTTTTCTGCTTGAGCTTTGTCATGTTTAGATATAAGTTATTGCATTTGCTGCTGCTGTTTGCCAGGCATAGTGCTACTAAATTTCACTTTGTATTACTCTGTTAAGCTAGTTTTACTACTGATTTATTTTTCTTGTTGCTGCACATTGGCTCATATTAGTTGTAATGTTGCATTGCTTGGTAATTTAGATTTACTGCAGCTTGCTTTGACAATTTCCGTTTTTTCATTGCTGTTTGTATTAATTGTTTTATGCTGCTGCATTGCCTCATCCCTTAGTTTAGCATCTGAGCTCAGTAGACTTAAGTTAGCTTAGGATGGGGTAGTCTATATAAGAGAACGAGTTGTGATGAATCGAAAGAAATGCATTTAGAAGCTATAAGAAAATGGTTTGGCCAAAAAAGTATTTTGAAAGAGGATATGAACAAAAAAGTAGGGTTTAGGGACAACAGGTTTAGGTAGGATTTTCTTGGAAGTAAATGATGAGGTAAGATAATGAAAAATAAATAATGAGGTAAGAAATATGTGAACATATAAATACAAAAAGCATGCTTGGATAGGATTTTTTTGGTAGAAACAAATGTTGAAATAAGACGAAAGATCTATGGAATGAAGTTTTGGGTTGAACTGCAGTACCAAATGTTACACTGAAAACAAACCCTGTCCTGTATTTTTGTGTTATTACACTACGTGAATTTGTGTTTTTCCTGTCTGTATGTGTTTAGCTAATAAGATTTATGTTGTAGAATTTTTCTGATAATATGTTATTTACCTTGTAAAGATGCTTAGACATTATTTATTCTGTTTTATTTTAATGCTCATGTGTGAAGTTGATGGTTTAAAAGTTATTCTGATATTTTATATATTTACTTATTTCATAATTCCTGTAACAGTGACGTATCTATTTATTTCTATTCTTTTGTAAAGCCTGTACTACTACAAATGTTATCTGTATTGTTATGTTCTTTAATGATGTATTTTGTACCTTTGTAATTGTATTCTTATGTTATAAAATTGTAATTGACACCAGTTCATCAAATTAAGTAACTTGTCAGTTCCATTTCACTGCACACGTTTCTGTTGGTCATAGTATATGGACAATATGTGAGAAGTAGGGACTGTTAGTGTTTGCACGTGTGTTAATAATTCAGCAAGGGACTGGATAACAGCATTGCTGGTTCTGAGGACAATTCCAAAAACTTTGTGAGTGCACAAGTGGTGGTTATGGACTTGCTATATTATCCGCAAGATTCTTCAATGGTGATTCTGCACCTGCACAGTCACAACAGATGGCTGCTGGCCATCTCTACAAGGACTATAGTGGGTCTGCATCTTTGATGACCCACCAATACCATTATTTCTACAAGGACTGCAGTGGATCTGCACCTCTGGTGGCCCACCAATACCGTAATCTCTACCAGGACTACAGTGGGTCTGCTCTGTGGTGACCTACCTACCAATATTCTTCAAAACGTCGAATGACACTGCTGTGGCCCATTACCTGTCAGCATGTCAAGAGTCAGCACTGTCTTTCCGTTGGAAGGACAATACTACTTCTTCAAGACCGCATGGCAATCCACTACTTCCATGTGCATTGTCTTTTACTGCTCAGACTTTGAGAAAAGAAACGGCAGTTTTACTGTGATGAATGATCAGGACTGTCTTTATGGACTGTGAGAAAATTTTAGCTTTTGACCAACATTGTATTAATAAGTGTGTGCATTTGATATCTTTCTTACTGTAATTATGAAAAATTTTTTCAAATCTGTATTGGCTAGTGCCCAAAACAATTTGTAAAATTTTGGGGGGGGGGGGGGAGCATGGGGGCTATGTAAGTAGGCTGTTTGTTTTCTTATTGGCAACGTTACGTAGCGCTCTGTATGAAAATCACTGGCTGTGCTGTGTGCAGTCTGTGGCTAGTTTGCATTGTTGTCTGCCATTGTAGTGTTGGGCAGCGGCAGCTGGATGTGAACAGCGCGTAGCGTTGCGCAGTTGGTGAGCCGCCAGCAGTGGTGGATGTGGGGAGAGAAATGCCGGAGTTTTGAAATTTGTAAGACTGGATGTCATGAACTGCTACGTATATTATGATTTTTCAACACTATTAAGGTAAATACATTGTTTGTTCTCTATTAAAATCTTTCATTTGCTAATTATGCCTATCAGTAGTTAGTGCCTTCAGTAGTTTGAATCTTTTATTTAACTGGCAGTAGTGGCGCTCGCTGAATTGCAGTAGTTCGAGTAACGAAGAGTTTTGTGAGGTAAGTGATTTGTGAAAGGTATAGGTTAATGTTAGTCAGGGCCATTCTTTGTAGCGATTACTGAAAGTCAGATTGCGTTGCGCTAAAAATATTGTGTGTCAGTTTAAGCACAGTCTTGTATAATTGTTCTAAAGGGACGTTTCAAATCATCTTCATCAAAGAACAGTCTAGAGTCCTGCTTCTGTTTAGGGTAGGTAGTGAAACAGATATACAAAGCTGCAGGCTATTTCCCTGTTTACATCACTTTCAAAAATGAAAGACAGGTTTTGAATTACTTGAATGAATACAACCCTCTAAGTGAATCAAAATTTGATTGCAAAGAGGCAATAGTATAGAATGACAGTAGAATTCAAAAAAATAATAATTGGCAATTGATAGTGATGAGTGTTTCACAGGCCTGTTCTTGGTTACAACTTTCTAAGTTTTTCGATCCTGTGGACCATAATATTCTAACAAGTAAGCAAGAATTATTAGGAATAAGAAGTGTAGCTAGTGACTGGTTCGATCATACCTACCACATAGGGTACAGAGAGCAGATATAATACAATCTTTAAATAAGTCTAAACTTTTAGCAAAATACGTAGCGTAATCAAAACGTATAAATTAGAAGCTCTCCAGTGTAGCAAATTATCACCAGTACTTTTCCTGTACATCAGCGATTTCCGGAATATTAGTTGAAAGGAAAAATTCTCTTTGCTTGTGGCAGCAGTATCACAGTCACTCAGGAAGCAAGACAGCTTCTTGCAAAAACAGCAAATGAAACTTTCAGTGAAAGTTTTGGTTAATATGTAATCAAATTACGATGAACAAGATGAAAACAAATGTCTTGAATATCAGTTTGAAGAGATAAAATGATGCTTAACTAAACTGCAGGTAGTACTTCTATAGGCTGCATAACAAAAAGAAATATTTTTTTTGGAATGAATATCCATTTCCAACTGAAGTAGTGCGGACATACAATGACACTTCTAAAGAGATTGTCATCAGAATGTCATGCTATTAGTGTCCTATTTGTCATCAGAATGTGATGCCCTTAGTGTCCTATCATCAGTCTATAAGAGCCAGAGTCTTTTAGTTACACACTTTTCAAATGTACACTAAATTCTTAGAAATGGAATTCTTTTCTGTGGAACAAATGCACGTAGTTCGAACATGGTTCCAAACTACAGGAAAGGACCATTAGACTAATAACCAAAAATAGTCATTGTTTTCTATCTATCAATTATGCACATCAACATTACCTTCATAATCACGACAAAAACAGTCCTTTCGCCACAGACTGACTCACTCTCACGACACAAAAGCCCGTGAAGTGTCCCAAAGGTTTCCCAACCATTGGTGTGTGCTTTTAACTCCATAAGCTTCCAAAACATCAACAATATTATAAGAAAAAGAGTTGATGACATCGATATTGTTAACATGTTATCGAGAATGCTATCTTTATATTTGACAGAAAAACCTTGAATTTTTACGAATGTACAGGACGTTTTAAAAAGAATAACGTGATTTCAAAGCTCGATTTTTATTGATAGAAACATTACAAACATGGGATGAATTGGAAAATACTCACAGAAACTTTAAGTTTCGGCTACGCTATTACAAATTCTCTGTGTGTCCACCATCATCAACACGAACATCGTCTTGGCGATGGCTAAATGCGTCTCAAACTTTACACTATGTATCTGATTTTACAGAACTTATGGCGGCTGTTATTCTGTTCTTCAATTATTCTATGTCGCGAGGTAAAGGGGAGAAGAAAACACTTTCCTCTATATATCCCTACAAGAAAAAATTGGATGGTGTCATGTCTGGCAATCTTGGAGGCCAAGAATGCAGGGCACTGTATCTGGGTCCCAGGCGCCCCATCTAGAGTCGAGACAGAGTATCGTTAAGAAAGTGATGGCTGTTGTTGTGCCAGTGCAGTGGAGCTCCATCCTATTGGAAAATGAAGTCATCGGAGTCCTATTGAAGTTGTGGCAAAAGCCAGTTCTGCAGTATTCGAAGATAGCTCATTCCAGCCAATGTGTTTTCCTCAAAAAAGAAGGAACCTTACACTTTTTCAATAGAAACAGCACAAAAAACGTTCACTTTAGACGAGTCTCTTTCCTTCTCAATAATGTCATTTACATTTCTGGTGACCCCATATGCGCACTCTACCGCTAACATGAAATGTTGCTTCATCACTGAAAATTAACCGTGGTAATAATGTATCGTCTTCCATGTCCTCTAGCAGAGCATTGCTGAAGTCAATCCGTTTCCTCTTATGACCAGTCCGGAGAGCTTGCAGTAATTTTAGTGTGTATGGCTTATAGACTAAACGACGGCTTAACACTCGCCAGACAGTCGTACGAGGCATTGCAACTTTTCTGCTTGTGCAGCGAATAGACTTTCGTGGATTCCGCTCAAACATTGCCGAATTCTTTCCACCATGTCATCAAAAGTATGAGATCGACACAAACACCATGTCTCTTCAGAAGGGCGATTCCAACGACGTATGTTTCTGGGTGCAGGCTAATCAGTGCCGGAACGCCGACGAAAAGCACGCTGGACCGAAATCACTAACTTACTCTTTGCAGACTGGAGCTCACAAAACGCCTTCTGTTGAGCGGACGCCATCTTGCTTCTGACTGACTTTGTAATGTTATGTGTGCCTCACTGCTTTTTTTAAACTAATTTGTGCCTGATTTTATCCTGAGAAGCTCAGTAATGTATGTAAATACCGTAAATGTAAATGTGATTCAAAAAGTACTTCAAGTGAAGTGAAGTGCAGCTGGACAGCAGCAAACTCTTTAGCGCGCAATCCCCGCAGCGGTAGTAGTTGTGAATCTGTGAGTATGGACCAAAAAAAAAAAAAAAAAAAGACAATTGATTTATTAAAAAAAAGAGGACTGTTAATCTGTATCTTGTGGAAAGAGGGCGTGTTGCTAGTCCGTCGCTCAGAACGTATTGTTACATTTAATGAAAATTGATATTTTAGTGATAAAACCGAGTAAAGTATGTGTAAGAGTTGCCAAACATTTATGTATACAAATTTTCTGGAAGTGAAGAATAGAAATATCTCGTTTTTGGAAAAGGAGGTGAGCTTCATTGTCGTCGGCGTCTATCAATCGACAGAATTGTAAGTGTACAAAGTTCACTAAAATACAGGAAAAGAAATATATTCTCTATAGTTTTCATTCAATAAGTAACAACCTCTCAAAATTTCTTAATTACAGTAACAGGATTATGTTCTTGTATAATAGTATGGTGCTGAACTTCACTGACCAATTTTGACGCAGCAGGACGTGTAGTTTGAAGGAAGTTAGTGCACCAAGCAATCTCTTTTTCTCACGAAAAGCGGATTGCTGTTTGATCTTATTTACTTACAACAGTGGTCCCTTAGGTATACAATGCTAGGAAAACTTGGGCTCAAAGCTATCCGCAATACGGCCAAGTAACCAAGAGAGTCGTATTTTAAACCTTAAAGAACAATAACTTCCTCCAAATTATAATACGTCACCAACTGGTGCAGAAGCTGATCATTCAAGGAGGCAGCAACCAAAATTCAGGTACCAGTTACGACTTAAAGTAAAAATCTCAATCAAAAATCACTCTCTCTCTCTCTCCAAGCACATATATAAATATTCATATTTCATCTACATCTACATGATTACTCTGCAATTCACATTTAAGTGCTTGGCAGAGGGTTCATCGAACCACAATCATACTATCTCCCTACCATTCCACTCCCGAACAGCGCGCGGGAAAAACGAACACCTAAACCTTTCTGTTCGAGCTCTGACTTCTCTTATTTTATTTTGATGATCATTCCTACCTATGTAGGTTGGGCTCAACAAAATATTTTCGCATTCAGAAGAGAAAGTTGGTGACTGAAATTTCGTAAATAGATCTCGCCGCGACGAAAAACGTCTTTGCTTTAATGACTTCCATCCCAACTTGCGCATCATATCTGCCACACTCTCTCCCCTATTACGTGATAATACAAAACGAGCTGCCTTTTTTTTGCACCCTTTCGATGTCCTCCGTCAATCCCACCTGATAAGGATCCCACACCGAGCAGCAATATTCTAACAGAGGACGAACGAGTGTAGTGTAAGCTATCTCTTTAGTGAACTTGTTGCATCTTCTAAGTGTCCTGCCAATGAAACGCAACCTTTGGCTCGCCTTCCCCACAATATTATCTATGTGGTCTTTCCAGCTGAAGTTGCTCGTAATTTTAACACGCAGGTACTTAGTTGAATTGACAGCCTTGAGAATTGTACTATTTATCGAGTAATCGAATTCCAACGGATTTCTTTTGGAACGCATGTGGATCATCTGACACTTTTCGTTATTTAGCGTCAACTGCCACCTGCCACACCATACAGCAATCTTTTCTAAATCGCTTTGCAACTGATACTGGTCTTCGGATGACCTTACTAGGCGGTAAATTACAGCATCATCTGCGAACAACCTAAGAGAACTGCTCAGATTGTCACCCAGGTCATTTATATAGATCAGGAATAGCAGAGGTCCCAGGACGCTTCCCTGGGGAACACCTGATATCACTTCAGTTTTACTCGATGATTTGCCGTCTATTACTACGAACTGCGACCTTCCTGACAGGAAATCACGAATCCAGTTGCGCAACTGAGACGATGCCCCATAGGCCCGCAGCTTGATTAGAAATCGCTTGTGAGGAACGGTGTCAAAAGCTTTCCGGAAATCTAGAAATATGGAATCAACTTGTGATCCCCTGTCGATAGCGGCCATTACTTTGTGCGTTGCACAAGATTGAGATTATTAAGATGAAAGTCATTTTACAACTTCAAACGGAGACTGGCGTTTAACAGCGATTTTCTGAAACTCTAGGCCTTATTAATTCAAACAATTGCGATGTTTTGTAATTGTTACAGTCCAAAATCAGGCTGTTCTTCTTGAAACAGCCTGTACTTTGTTGTACTACACTTCCGCACTGTTTAGCGGCTGTGGAAAGGGAATCTGCAGGAAAGAAGTTCATTCGGGGACGAGTGGAGAAGCCTCGCGTCAGGAAGGGGGGCGCCACCGTTTGCTGCAGACGCAGTGCGTTAGGTGGGCGGGCAGCGGCGGCGATACGGCGGCCGGTGATAACTCTGCGGCGGTATTTGCGGGGCGGGCCGCAGCTGGCGCTCCGACCAATTACGAAGGGCCTGCCTGCTGGCCGGGCCTCGCTGGCTGCGCTGCCCTGGCAGGGCCTGCGGTCGCTGCGGCCGGCTGCTACACCACGGCTAGCCGCCGTCGCTCTTGTAGCCGTCCGCACTCAGCGTGGTCGTCGGCTCACCGAAGCTCTGGTCGATCTGGCGCTCAACCTGCTCACCACCATCTGTATCTTTTTGGGTCATCAGTATTCTGAATGGTCCGATGCGATGCGCCACGAATTCACCTCTACTTCTACATCCGTACTCCGCAAGCCACCTGACGATGTGTGGCGGAGGGTACTTTGAGCTCCTCTACCGGTTCTCCCTTCTATTCCAGTCTCTTATTGTTCGTGGAAAGAAAGATTGTCGGTATGCCTCTGTGTGGGCTCTAATCGCTCTGATTTTATCCAGCCGGCCGCGGTGGTCTAGCGGTTCTAGGCGCTCAGTCAGGAACCGCGCGACTGCTACGGTCGCAGGTTCGAATCCTGCCTCGGGCATGGATGTGTGTGATGTCCTTAGGTTAGTTAGGTTTAAGTAGTTCTAAGTTCTAGGGGACTTATGACCACAGATGTTGAGTCCCATAGTGCTCAGAGCCATTTGCACCATTTGTTTGATTTTATCCTCATGGTCTCTTCGCGAGATATACGTAGGAGGGAGCAATATACTGCTTGACTCCTCGGTGAAGGTATGCTGTCGAAACTTGAACAAAAGCCCGTACCGAGCTACTGAACGTCTCTCTTGCAGAGTCTTCCACTGGAGTTTATCTATCATCTTCGTAACGGTTTCGCGATTACTAAATGATCCTATAACGAAGCGCGCTGCTCTCCGTTGGATCTTCTCTATCTCTTCTGTCAACTCTATCTGGTACGGATCCCACACTGGTGAGCAATATTCAAGCTGTGAGCGAACAAGTGTACTGTAACCTACTTCCTCTGTTTTATGATTGCATTTCCTTAGGATTTTACAATGAATTTCAGTCTGGCATCTGCTTTACCGACGATCAACTTTATATGATCATCCCATTTTAAATCACTCCTAATGCGTACTCCCAGATAATTTATGGAATTAACTGCTTCCAGTTGCTGACCTGCTATTTTGTAGCTAAATGATAAAGGATCTTTCTTTCTATGTACCTGCAGCACATTACACTTGTCTACATTGAGATTCAATTGCCATTCCCTGCACCATGCGTCAATTCGTTGCAGATCCTCCTGCATTTCAGAACAATTTTCCATTCTTACAACCTCTCGATATACTACAGCATCATCCGCAAAAAGCCTCAGTGAACTTCCGATGTTATCCACAAAGTCATTTATGTATATTGTGAATAGCAACGGTCCTACGACACTCCCCTGCGGCAAAACCTGAAATCACTCTTACTTCGGAAGACTTCTCTCCATTGAGAATGACATGCTGCGTTCTGTTATCTAGGAACTCTTCAATCCAATCACACTATTGGTCTGATAGTCTATATGCTCTTACTTTGTTCATTAAACGACTGTGGGGAACTGTATCGAACGCCTTGCGGAAGTCAAGAAATACGGCATCTACCTGGAAACCCGTGTCTATGGCCCTCTGAGTCTCATGGACGAATAGCGCGAGCTGGGTTTCACACGATCGTCTCTTTCGAAACCCATGCTGATTCCTACAGAACAGATTTCTAGTCTCCAGAAAAGTCATTACACTCGAACATAATACATGCTCCAAAATTCTACAACTGATCGACGTTAGAGATATAGGTCTATAGTTCTGCACATCTGTTCGACGTCCCTTCTTCAAAACGGGGATCACCTGTGCAATTTTCCAATCCTTTGGAACGCTACGTTCTTCTAGAGACCTACGGTACGCCGCTGCAAGAAGGGCGCAAGTTCCTTCGCGTACACCGTGTAAAATCGAACTGGTATCCCATCAGGTCCAGCGGCCTTTCCTCTTTTGATCGATTTTAATTGTTTTTCTATCCCTCTGTCATCTATTTCGATATCTACCATTGTGTCATCTGTGTGACAATCTAGACAAGGAACTAGAGGGCAGTCTTCCTGTGTGAAACAGCTTTGGAAAAAAAAAAAACGTTTAGTATTTCGGCCTTCAGTCTGTCATCCTCTGTTTCAGTACCATTTTGGTCACAGAGTCTCTGGACATTTTGTTTTGATCCACCTACCGCTTTGACATAAGACCAAAATTTCTTACGATTTTCTGCCAAGTCAGTACATAGAACTTTACTTTCGAATTCATCGAACGCCTCTCGCATAGCTCTCCTCACACTACATTTCGCTTCGCCTGTGTCAACCTTCTCATCTCAAGAGAACACATCAAATCCCATAATCTAATTTTCCAGAAACGTCGCCCACTGGAAGAGGGGTCAAAATAGGCTATCACGTGTCTGTGGTCATCCGTAGATACTCGACCGTTATTGAAAAAGAAACGTCGGTCAATGTTTTCAAGGTATTTTTGAGGTACTTTATATGCTGTTTACGGCGCGATATCCTCAGACCAAAAGTTGGCAGTATGGCTTTAGCGTCCGAGCTGACTGGTGTAAGGAGTGTGTCAGAACTATCCATTACATAAAACAATATATCCAGCTTTGCGCTATTCTTTGCACTGCCAAGCACCCAGATGTCAATAGTAACAATCTGTGGGCGAAACATGGAAGCGCGATTCTAAGTATTGTTGTGAGACGAGGTCTGTCTGCGAGAGGGGCAGTAGTAGTGTCGGTCGAGAGCTCGGAGACAGAAGACGTGTCACGCTGCCCTCACGTCGGTGATGGCAGATCATACCACACTCGAGGCCTGATTTCATTTATGTAGCCAGGAGAGATTTAAATGGCTTAACTACGCTTGAAGATGGAATTCAAGGTACAATTCGCAAGCATAGCGCAAAAGCAATTGCAGGATTAGGCTCGTGATTGTTGGTCCGAGTTTGCAATAATCCCATGTTTTGCTTGTCACCGAAAGAAGCCTCCTTCTCCTCCAAATAATAATAATTATTCTCCACATCTAAATAATATGCTGTGGTTACTAAGTGTTAATGCAGTTTTGAAATGGAAATAATTTGTTAACCTGGCACTCAGCTATTATTGACACACATGTCATTTGTCATTGTCATCATGTTCATGAAAATACTGAAGTTTTAAATAGACTTAATTAATGAAATTCTTTCTCAAAAGTTATTTAGTAGTTAACAGAACCCAAGCAAACTCCTTTAGCCGCTGCTGCCGCATGCTGTTGCGAATTGCTGTAAACTACTTGGAAAACGGCAGCCATCTAGTGAGTGCAAAACTTAGTGCCAAAACAGAGACACTGGCACACCACAACATGTCATATACTCCAGTCCAGTAAGCCGCGCGGGGTAGCCTTGCGGTCTCTGGCGCCCTGTCACGGTTCGCGCGGCTGCCCCCCGTCCGAGGTTCGAGTCCTACCTTGCGCATGGGTGCGTACTCAGCATAAGTTAGTTTAAGTTAGAGTAAGTAGTGTGGAAACCTAGGGACCGATGACCTGATATTGGTAGCTTTCGAAGTCCAATATTTATATATGCGATACTGTATAAATTTCTTTACGCATTTCGACGCAGTCTTGACGCAAACACAGAGACCAGGTGCTATTCACTAACTTTGGCCTGGACCGAAGTGAAACAAACAGCTGAAGATTAATGCATTCAGAAAGTCAGTTATCACAACATGCTCGACATAGAAAATTTTATTTAAAAGACAGAGTTGTATTTTGAGTTCAGCGATCTAAAGAAGAAAAGATCCTATTAAATAGCAATATCAGTTTGGTGTCATAGGATTTATCACACATTTCCAAATTTCCTAATCCAGTAAATTCCGTTACACAAGTCAGATTCTGCATCACTTGAAAATTCTTGTTCAGAAACGCAGTCAGATAGCTTATCCAAAGGTTACTTTTAAGTTTTTCATGTAACGATCTGTTGAGGGCTTAAATAACAGTGAACTTGACGCTCATACAACTCGCACACAGTGTTATGAAGATTAGATTCCGTTGACTGATAGCCCAGGTTGCTTATCGGATTCAGTTTCACAGACGAACATAGGCAATATTGGCGGTAGCTACGTCACATATTAGTTGCATATACGTTACACTAGCCGCTCCTGCTGCGGAGTGGTTCCATATACACTCCTGGAAATGGAAAAAAGAACACATTGACACCGGTGTGTCAGACCCACCATACTTGCTCCGGACACTGCGAGAGGGCTGTACAAGCAATGATCACACGCACGGCACAGCGGACACACCAGGAACCGCGGTGTTGGCCGTCGAATGGCGCTAGCTGCGCAGCATTTGTGCATCGCCGCCGTCAGTGTCAGCCAGTTTGCCGTGGCATACGGAGCTCCATCGCAGTCTTTAACACTGGTAGCATGCCGCGACAGCGTGGACGTGAACCGTATGTGCAGTTGACGGACTTTGAGCGAGGGCGTATAGTGGGCATGCGGGAGGCCGGGTGGACGTACCGCCGAATTGCTCAACACGTGGGGCGTGAGGTCTCCACAGTACATCATGTTGTCGCCAGTGGTCGGCGGAAGGTGCACGTGCCCGTCGACCTGGGACCGGACCGCAGCGACGCACGGATGCACGCCAAGACCGTAGGATCCTACGCAGTGCCGTAGGAGACCGCACCGCCACTTCCCAGCAAATTAGGGACACTGTTGCTCCTGGGGTATCGGCGAGGACCATTCGCAACCGTCTCCATGAAGCTGGGCTACGGTCCCGCACACCGTTAGGCCGTCTTCCGCTCACGCCCCAACATCGTGCAGCCCGCCTCCAGTGGTGTCGCGACAGGCGTGAATGGAGGGACGAATGGAGACGTGTCGTCTTCAGCGATGAGAGTCGCTTCTGCCTTGGTGCCAATGATGGTCGTATGCGTGTGCGGCGCCGTGCAGGTGAGCGCCACAATCAGGACGGCATACGACCGAGGCACACAGGGCCAACACCCGGCATCATGGTGTGGGGAGCGATCTCCTACACTGGCCGTACACCACTGGTGATCGTCGAGGGGACACTGAATAGTGCACGGTACATCCAAACCGTCATCGAACCCATCGTTCTACCAGTCCTAGACCGGCAAGGGAACTTGCTGTTCCAACAGGACAATGCACGTCCGCATGTATCCCGTGCCACCCAACGTGCTCTAGAAGGTGTAAGTCAACTACCCTGGCCAGCAAGATCTCCGGATATGTCCCCCATTGAGCATGTTTGGGACTGGATGAAGCGTCGTCTCACGCGGTCTGCACGTCCAGCACGAACGCTGGTCCAACTGGGGCGCCAGGTGGAAATGGCATGGCAAGCCGTTCCACAGGACTACATCCAGCATCTCTACGATCGTCTCCATGGGAGAATAGCAGCCTGCATTGCTGCGAAAGGTGGATATACACTGTACTAGTGCCGACATTGTGCATGCTCTGTTGCCTGTGTCTATGTGCCTGTGGTTCTGTCAGTGTGATCATGTGATGTATCTGACCCCAGGAATGTGTCAATAAAGTTTCCCCTTCCTGGGACAATGAATTCACGGTGTTCTTATTTCAATTTCCAGGAGTGTACTTTACACTGGACGTGTTGTGTCTTTCCGTCTTCAGCGCGGGCACACTCGCCTTGTTTACTTCCTTCGGTCGACTCTAACGCGACGCCATTGCGCGTCAAGATCATTTCGAATAAATACCGAAAATCAACATTGAATTTCTGTTTGAGATACGACTTTGGTAGGCCACAGGCACTTGATGTCTAATGCTTTTTAAAGGAAAAGCCCAAGATCCCTGTTGCCGACATTGTATAACTTCACTTTTCGATCGTAAGTAACACAGTCCATGTGAAATTTATTAACGACGCTACATGCTACAGGATTCTTCGAGACACGAAACAAAGACTACGCTTCCGCCACGCAGACCGAAATGCTGGACTGTAACTGCAGACTATAGGGATATTCGAACTATTCTTCGAACTCCGGGTGGCAGACGTTGTGCCGGCGCTCTGACCCTAGAATACAGTACACGAACACGTGACAGAAAAGTTGCTCCAGTTTAAGATATAACCAGTTCTAAACAGTCTGCATCAGGTGTATGTTGAACTACAATGGCACACACCATTATATATCTAAACTGGAGGCTGCCAGGCCATAGTTATTTATGATGACCAGTCTAAAACGTGCTACGAATGCGGAAAGGGAGGTCACTTACGTTCCGGGTTCGTCCAGTGTTGGATCACGCAACTTCCACCACACGACGTGGAACCTCCACTGACGTCGACAATCGCTCCAGTGACATACAGGTTGGCACTCACGACGTCTCCATCTGTTCAGACGCAACGGACTGACTTTGCAGGACTGGAACCACCCTCTCTCTGCAGGCCAACACTGGGCCTATCATTCAGACTGGCCAGTGGCAGAACTCCATCGAATGCCATCGATAGTACCAGATACTGCAGGTGTTCCTGACAGCAGGATGGCAATCGAAGCCATTGTGCTGACGAGGCATAAGTCAGTGCCGGCGTCCAACATGGAAGGGCACACGCGAAAACACCACTGTCTCCAATGCTGAAAGTGACGCTATAGGACCACGTCAGAACACCTTACTCCCACTCATAGGCCGGCCGAAGTGGCCGTGCGGTTAAAGGCGCTGCAGTCTGGAACCGCAAGACCGCTACGCTCGCAGGTTCGAATCCTGCCTCGGGCATGGATGTTTGTGATGTCCTTAGGTTAGTTAGGTTTAACTAGTTCTAAGTTCTAGGGGACTAATGACCTCAGCAGTTGAGTCCCATAGTGCTCAGAGCCATTTGAACCAGCCAGCCATTCATAGGAGGAAGAAGAACTGATCCAGCAGGACACCAACGATGAGGCTGACACTTCTACCACTACCTCTACAAAAATGATAGCAGGGTGGATAGAGTCTGTTTGCCAGTCCTCTGCAGGAAGGTTCTAATGGAGGCTGCAAAGCCAATTGGTACCTCCCTATCAACCACCGTGATCCTACAGAACACTAACATACTTCTGCCCCTACATTGTGAGCTGAGGACATCAAGACTAAGCAGGGCCCCTAGTAATAGGGTAAAGTAGGTCCTGAGGCATTTTGTTTGTGCAGGTTGCATACATTCAGGGGCAAGTATGCATTCACAGGAAAACCTATTGTTCTGTTAATTGATTTATGACCTTCTGGGGTGCTACACAGGGTAGCCGTGCGGTTTGAGGCCCCTTGCCACAGTTTGTGCGGCTTCACCTGTCGGAGGTTCGAGTCTTCCCTCGGGCGTGTGTGTGTGTGTGTGTGTGTGTGTTGTCCTTAGCGTAAGTTAATTTAAGTTAGATTAAGTAGAGTGTAAGACTAGGGACTGATGTCTTCAGCAGTTTGGTCCCATGGGAGCTTAACCACCACCTCCTGTGGTAATTCTTCCTTCCCCTCCTCCTCCTCCCTTCCAGCCCTCTCGGAAATATGCATCCCTCCTCTCTCCCACTCATTGATATGAGAACATCTTCAATATCAAATTCATTGACTAATTAATTAAATCACTTGATTAATTACTGTCCCCACTGAGAAATCCCCTAGCCCTCCTCTCTCCTTCCCCATACCCCTCCTCCCCTACCACTGTCTGGAAATTAGCTGGAAAAAGTAGTCTTTGCTGGAGAGGAAGGATCTCATGACATGGGATGAAAGTCAATGTCAATTAGAATATATTATTCATTTGAATTTGCATATTCTTTGTTTAATCAGTTTGCAGGAGACGTGGCTACTCCACTTGGGTAGAGCTACCGTCTATACCCCCAACCCCACTTCCATACTGTAAGCACTGAGGAATGTAATGATGTGCGGTATATTAGCCACCGTTTTGCATCGCCTGTGGATACGTCTGTCTTCCTGGCGTCGCGACGGAGGTCAAAAACCGCATAATGTTCTAATGACAGATCACGATACTGAATACCACTGACCTCAGACCGAATATCAGCCTCCTTTGTTCTCGCAGATCTTGAACAAAGCATCAAGTGGTCGCTTTGCTTTGGTCGAGCAATTCCAGACATGTTTCTTGTCTCTCTCTCTCTCTCAAGTAGCTGCTTCCTTTTTGTATGTGAACCAACGTGTTCAAACACACAGACGGAGGTTGCCCTTACCACCCAGAATACTGTGTTCGTATTGGCTAATGCTGGGGACAAAGGGAGAGCTGACGCAATTGTTAAAAATGGCGGGAAGTAGTCCATTTGCCTTACCCCCATCAAATTAATTGTTAAAAAATTTACAGGAGTCAAATAGATCTCTTAACACACTCACCGCAACCTTACGATGATATTTTAAGGGTCTGGACTCATGCAAACATTTTGCATATCAAGTAATGAAATTTCCGTCACAAATAGATTGTAGGACTAAGTACGTCCGAGGTCTTGTATGAACCGACGTTTGAGAACACGCGCACTCTCCTCCGCCACAACGTTTCCACCAAACATATCTGGCGAACAAAATTTCCCACAACACACTCTCTCTCGATCGCGATGCGCGTACCGACTAGAGGAGTGAATGGAATCGCACTGGCCAGGACGTCATATCTTCGCACACTCGGCGGTGGGGATGACCGCAACCTCGCCGACCACGCTGACACTTTCCTGTACGTCTCCAGTCGTATGAGGATCTCAGACACAGCTCTCCCATTCATCGACATTAATTTTGGAATGCAGCTACGTGGCCTCGGATCTCCCCACAACGCCCCCGCGGAGGACGAAAGACTTTTACACTACTCTACTACGGGCAGTTCCTCATAACGTGGTAGAAACCAAGAACTCAGCTGTCAGTTGGTCGCGAGTGTGTAAAGCGATTCACCACTGCTTTCTGCCAACCACCGTGCGCAAGACGTGGTATCAAGTTACCGACAAAAAATATACCACGGGACACGGGCTTCGCGGTATCAGATTAACGGACTCCTTGCTTTTTTCCGACTGTCGCCTCCTGGATACCGATGAAGATCGCTTCTCATGTGTCGTGGTCCGGCGTTTGGCGACTGCTTACCTCAGTGTCACCCCTGACGTTACTGACCTCCGGCTCCTTCTGTGTCCAAATGACCAATCCTCAGCAAAGGGGGGAAAGTGGAATTTGATTACTAGTGGTACCTGGAAAGCGCTCACAACGCTCTTGAATGCACACCGAGGTACCGTACTTCTTTGCAAATTATTTACACAGTGTTTTCGTAAACCCCCGCACTAGTTGGGGATTTCCCAGGCTCATAGACTTACCGCACGGCATCATATCGCAGATAGAATGACCCGAATGGTAAGAAGTGAGAGGGGAAAGCGATCGGCTGATTCAAAGAATGCTGCGTTCATTGAGGTGTCAGCAACGCAGAAAGAGCCTGTTGTAGACATTTTGGACGATATTGTTGGACAAGAAAATTACAGTTGCACGGTACAACTTGAAGAAATATTCTTTTACCTGAGAACTACTTTAGTTCATCTCCTCCACACCTAAACACATTTTTTTTATTATTTCAAGTATTTTTTGGCAAGGGCGTGTAACCTCACCCTCACTTATCGACCTTAATGACACTGAAAAATTAAACCGCGTGTACTTAATGGAAAGTTGGGAAAAGCAATCGTCACCGAAGTTAATCTGTCGGTAAAGAGGGAGGAAAGGGTTACATCTTAATGAAAGGAAAAATTCAAATGAAACTGGTGGAAATTAATTTTGAGAAAAGGGTAAAATTAATAAAGAAAGTAAATGTGCGGTCATCACGTTAACAATTAATTGGCGTGAATTAGATATTTGAGATTTGGGGAAAATTACGGTCGCCAGTCCTATGGACAACTACTATAATAACTGAAAAAGAAAGGTTATTGCACATATAATTAGCACTAAAAGCGTGGCAACTGAAGGTTGACACGTGTTGTGTGAAAACTGAAAGTTTGTCAGAAGTCATAAATTTCGCTACACTCTGACTTAATTTAGCACAAGAATAAATAAAACCGGAAAATTGAAAGTTAATTTAGTGACTGAAATTAATAGTGAGATTTGTTTCTGAAGCGCTACGAAATTCAGTAAAATAAGGTTAGTCTTGGCCTACCTAAACAATCATTTCAAAAGCAACTTGAATCTACGCAACTTAGAAATAAGAGATTTAACTTTGAAGTTGAATTAAATGATTCTGGACAATTAACAATAGTAACATTTAGTACGTACCAAGCTGAGCTGCAGTCACAGGTAATCTAAAATATGCTAACAAAACTCACGCTCTTAATTTGTGCTTGTGTAATCTAAATATTGTAGCCAACTATGAATACTTTAACTGAACTTTGAAATTAAAGCAGTGAAATGGAATGATATTACTTTAATGCTGGCGTCTGAATTTCAACGACACTCGGGTTCATTTCGGAAAAGGAAGGGACCCTGCTTCGTAATGCAATTGGGACAATGAGCAACAAAGGTTCATGCTAAGTTGCTGTAATTTTGTGATGCAACAATTTTAAAAGCTGTGGTCTGCCATACAGTTCTAAAACTTTACGTGCTTCCAGTTTTCCTTGTTGGTTGATTGAGGGTTTGAAGTCGTCGGTCGAGGAGGTGGCGACAGTCACTCATTGTCGGCTGTCGCTGTTGCAGAAGCTGGATGTTGGCGCGCCTTCTTCTCGACACTGTCACCAGCCGAAACGGGCTCTTGATGTGTGCCAGCTAATACTTCCCGTCCGCGACACCGTGTCAGAAACTATCATAGCAAGTCGAGCGCAATTACATGCTGCCAAACCCCGAAAGCGCAGCAACTCGCGGGAGCGTCACACAACACACCTGCTCCACCGCCCTACCCCAGCCAGACTCCCTCTGGCCGCGCTCCATGCGGCAGAGTTAACACTACCAAAGATCCTAAACACTTTGGTTCTCCACACGACGTATCGATGTAATCGTTCGATAGCATAGTTTTCCCTAGGCAAGACCCAGTGTAAAAATACAAATAATATTTACAAAACAAACCAATTATACATCTCCATAAATACAAACAGTAAAACAATTACAATATATAAAGAGACAGAAACGTCATATCTTCAGGTGACAAAATAAGGAAAAAATTTATAGTACAATAGATGGAAAAAGGAGGATATGCGTTTCCGGCGTAACAGGCGTAGCATACTGTAGTCATAAATGAACATTGTAAAGTTAGTTTTTAGTAACTAGTCATCCGGACGGAGATTTTCCTATGACTTCATAGTTTACTCTTGGAGATGTTAAGAAGTAACGGTGTTAGGTTACTGTAACAATTTGTTGATTAGTTAACAACAACAACGACGATAAATAATAACAGAAAACTGAATATGACATTAATGCTTACGTTTCTTTCAGAAGACATTGTAGAGAGAACGAAAGTACGTGCCGCCATGACGCAGTAAGCGGAACGTCTCAATCAGGCCAATAGCATAGAAAAAGCGTCATAGAGAAAAAATTTTTGGACATAGCTAAAATATTCAATGTATTGGACACGTGGATACAGTGTGGAAGAAACTGTAATTGCACTTAAAGCAAAGCAGAAGTAACGTCCAACCGGCTGGACGCCGGAACTGAAGAGGATAAGATCTGAATCACATTTTTATTGTAACATTATGTTTTATAGCATTTTTATCTGTACACAATTACTGATTGTATCCATGCAGCTAGAAAAGAAAATCAATTGTAGACCCTGGAAAATGTATCCTATCCGCCACAGTTTTTGATGGAGGGAGGCGGAATAGCATCAAAATCTCACCAGGGAACTCTTCACAATTGCATTACTCACCCGACTGTGGCGCTACTGAAGCCAAACTGCGAACTATGGCTCAGTATAAAGGTGGGTGCAATGCGATCAGACGTCACTTCACTTTCACATTGTGAATCGTAAACATCAACTGACAAAAGTAATTATTCTTTAGCGAAACATGGCTCACTATCCTCCTACAGAGATTTTGATATGATGTTAATTGTAGGTGAATGCCATAACAATTACGCTGCAGCTGCGCAATTGTATGGGAATCGTTTCCCAATCAGACGACATCCAAGCGAAAAAATTATTCGAAATTGCACTCAACGAGCTCGAAACGGTTACATGCACCGTCCACCTCGTCATTGCGAATGCAATGAAAATGACGCTCGTACGCTTACCGTTCTCGCCTGTGTTCAACTGGATCCCGAAATGAGTAGTTGTGCGATTCAGTGACAAACTGGAACACCGAAATCAGCTGTTTTGAGGATTTTGAAGGCACATAAATAACATGCGTATCATATCACACTGACACAGGCATTAACTCCGAAAGATATGCAAATACGCGTGCATTTCTGCCAGTGGGCCTTGGAAATGATAAGAGGTGACAATGATTTTTTTTAGATACGTTATGTTCACCGATGAAGCCACATCCAAAACCAATGGCGAATTAAATCGTCATGATTGTCATTACTAGCCCCTGTCAATCCACACAGGCACAGACCCGTTGACAATCAACACAAATGGTCGTTAATGGTCTGGTGTGGAATTTTAAACGGTTACTTGATAGGACCGTATTTTTTTGACCGAAATGTTACTGAGGAATTTTATTTACAATTTCCCCGCTTTGATTTGTTGGAGCTAAAGGAAGATGTTGATTTAGAAACTAGGCAACGCATGTGGTTCCAACAGGATGGAGCAGCTCCCCATCACGATAAAAATGTGCGGAACGTTTTAAATTTACGGTACTCTGGTCGGTGGATAGGACGCCGTGCACCAATTCGGTGACCTCCATGTTCACCAGACCTATCACCTTCTGATTTTTTCTTGTGGGGTTATTTAAAAAATATTGTTTATGACAGACAGCGCACAACCCGAAAAGATATGAAGCAACGCATTCGAAGAGCGTGTGCAGCCATACCACAGGATGTGCTGCTCAAAACAGTGGAGAATTTTCTCAGACGATTGGCTTTATGCGTGAAGCAAATTGGGATAATTTTGAACAATTTCTTCGTGGCTAATTTCATTAATTTAGCACCCCAAATTGTTAGAGGCAAGGGGACTCACACTAATGAAGCACCCCAACATGTGAGAGGCAAGGGGACTCAGACTAATGAAGCACTCCAAGGAAACATCATTCTACTACGTCCATATCGTTGTTCCTGGGTAACGCTAAAAGTAGGATACAATACATTTTGTACAAAAATAGCACAATTTGGCGTAACGAAAGAATTGGTGCACATCTTTTATCGATTTGATGCGCCTTTCTCGGATCATTCTAAATAAATCAGAGTTCCTCCCCAATTTTACTTTTTTCTCGATTTCAGCGCCATCTGTCAATGGTTTGAAAAATGTTTCAGACAAAACTTGATTACTCTTTTATGGAGGATCCGAATCTGCAATAAAAAATTGGTGTTTCCATTTAAGATTTAAAAGTTGCTCCCCCGCCCCAACCAAGGGGGCGGTGGCTGGAGGTCACGTGTAGTATAATTTGATGTCCTCGTCTGAGCTTACGAACTTGTCTTACCCACTATTTTTACCCTATGTATAGTTTTCGAGATAATCTCATCCGAAACTTCAGATGGACCACCCTGTAT
The DNA here is from genome assembly GCF_023898315.1 of Schistocerca nitens. Classification (NCBI taxonomy): domain Eukaryota; kingdom Metazoa; phylum Arthropoda; class Insecta; order Orthoptera; family Acrididae; genus Schistocerca; species Schistocerca nitens. The sequence continues at coordinate 693,259,574 of NC_064619.1, read as the reverse complement.
ATAAATATTATCCTTGTTTTGCTTTTGTTGATGTTCATCTTATATCCTCCTTTCGAGACACAAGTGAAACTTCCTGGCAGATTAAAACTGTGTGCCGGACCGAGACTCGAACTCGGGACTTTTGCCTTTCGCGGGCAAGTACTCTACCATGTGAGCTACCCAAGCACTACTCACTACCCGTCCTCACAGCTTTAATTCAATTCCGCTAGTGCCTCGTCTCGTACTTCCCGAACTTCGCAGAAGCTCTCCTGCAGACCTTGAAGAACTAGCACTCCTGGAAGAAAGGTCCCGATTTCGTGTCTCCGTCCGACATACAGTTTTAATCTGCCAGGAAGTTTCATAGCAGCGCACACTTCGCTGCAGAGCGAAAATTTCAATCTGTCTCTTCTAAGTCTTTTACTGCCTCTGACAGAATTATAGTCTAATCGGCAAATCTTCAAGTTTCCGTTTCTCATCCCTAAACTTTAATTCCTACTCCAAATTTTTCTTTGGTTTCCTTCAGTGCTTGTTCAAAGTATAGACTGAATAACATTGAGGAGGGGTTACAATCCTGTGCCACTCCCTTCTCAACCACTACTTCCCTTTCATGCCCTTCGACTCTTACAATTGCTGTCTTTTTTTATAAACCTGTAAATAGCCTTTCGCTCCTTGTATTTCACCCCTACTATCTTCAGAATTTCAAAGAGAGTATTCCAGTCACGATTGTCACAAATTTTTTCCAAGTCTACAAATGCTATACATGTAGCTTTGCCTTCCCTAACCTGTCTTCCAAGTTAAGTAGTAGAATCAGTGTTGCCTGAGTGTTCCTACATTCCTTCCAAATCCAAACTGATCTTCCCCAAGGTCGGCTTCTACAAGCTTTCTCATTCTTCTGGAAGGAATTCGTGTTACTGTTTTGCAACCATGACTTACGAAGCCGATAGTTCGGTAATTTTCACATCTGTCATCACCTGCTTTCTTTGGAATTATAAGTCTGAAAACATTTCTCTTGTCTCATACGTCTTGCACACCAGACGGAAGAGTTTTGCCATGGTTGGCTCTCCAAAGGCTATCAGTAGTTCTAACGGAGTGTCGTCTACTGCAGTGGCCTTGTTTTTGCTTATACAGGGTGAAAAGTATTTAAACCGACAAACTCTGGAAGGACATCAAAACAAATATTTTCCCCTAATGTCATTTTTTCCTATGAGGAGTATTTAAACCGGTAGAGGAAGATTTATTTGGCGGCAAACTAATTAAACCAACAAACACTTTTCCATTTTTTTATGTCCAAGAGTAAACACATTAACACAACCCAATTTTAATTACAGTAGATTTTCAAAAATGCCTCCATTGACACGTAAACAGAGGTTACACCGTCGGATCATGTTCTGTCTGACACGGGCAAAAACCCCAAGAGTATCCTGAATTGTTCCTGCTACTGTTACCATCGGGGCAACCAGATCCTCTGCTGATGCAACAGGAGTTGCGTAACCAAGGTTGCGCATCTCTCCCCACACAAAAATGTCCAGAGGGGATCGAGCAGGCCATGGTACAGGACCACCTCTGCCAATCCACGTTTCTGGGAACCGTCGGTCAAGGAATCTACGCACACGACGACTGACATGTGCCGGCGCACCGTCATGTTGGAACCACACTTGTTGTCTTGTAGGGAGCGGGACGTCTTCCAGAAATTCTGGCAATGCTCTGGCGAGAAAATTGTAATAGTGCCTGCCACTTAATGGCCTAGGTAGCAGATGGGACCCAATTTAACAGTCCCCAACAACACCGACCCACACGTTAACGAAGAACCGCACTTGAGCGCTAGTAACTGTGGCATGTGGGTTATCCTCACTCCAAACATGCGAATTGTGCATGTTGAAGACTCCATCGCGCCAGGACGTTGCTTCAGAGATAAACAACATATGGGACGGAATTGTAGGATGCATTTCACACTGTTCCAGGTAACACTGCGAAAACTGTGCTCTGGGTGGATAATCAACTGGTTCCAGGTTGTGGACACGCTGTAAGTGAAATGGACGTAACAATTGCTCTCGAAGGACTGTTCTTACATTCGTCTGATTCGTCCCCATGTTACGTGTAATTGCACGAGTGCTGATTGAAGGATCCCGCTCCACATGCTGCAAGACAGCTTCCTCAAATTGCAGCGCTCTTACCGTGCGACGGCGTCCCTGTCCAGGTAATCTGCTAAATGACCCGGTCTCACGCAGACGTTGGTACACAGCAGCAGAGGTCGTATGATGCGGGACACGGCGATTAGGATATTGTCGTTGATAAACCCGCTGTGCAGCTCGTCCGTTGTGGTGTGCTACGTAGTACGCACCAACCATATCAGTGTACTCACTCCAGGTGTATCGATCCATTAGTAAACAGAGACAATGCACTACTACACTGGTGGACAGCAGTTGTCTACAACTGAAGAGTGTAATACACCCTCTAACAACTGAAGAACGTAATACGGCCTCTAACAACTGAAGAGCGTAATATGGCCTCCACTGGTTTAAATAATCCTCATAGGGAAAAATATTTGTTTTGATGTCCCATACAACTTCCCAGAGTTTGTCGGTTTAAACACTTTTCATCCTGTATCTTTCAGTGCTCTGTCAAATTGTTCTCTTAGTATCGTATTTTTCATCTCATGTTCATTTAAGCCTCCTTCCAGTTTTATAACACTGCCTTCACCTCCCTTGCATAGACCCTCAATACACTCCCACCTTCCAGCTTCCCTGTGTTATCAGACGGTATTTTAATCAGGAACATGCAGGAGACCCGAGGAGACGGCCCGGTAGTCCCTCATCGCTCGGCTAATCAGGGGCAGCGCGCAGACAAGTGTACCGGGAGTGCTCGCTGCCAGAGCCTGCCCGTAATCTGCTTAGCGCGGCGGCCGCTGCGAGCAGACTCTGCCGGCGCGGCTTCGCCAGCGCTACGGCTCGAACGCCGGCACGCGGACAGCGAAATATTCGCCTTGCGGGCCGCCGCGTTAATTCCGCGCCACTTAGCCTAATTGAACAACACGCTTGTTTCATCAAATTACCGGCGCACAGTGGACGCGCGCGCGCGCTTCCCCACTGCTCAGAGCTAAGCCGAAGTACTTTGTTTTCGGAGAAGGCGCGAACACATTTCTCGTAATATTTCATAATTACTGTGAGACTGCTGACATCAGAGACGGTAATCTGTCTCCACCTGTATATACCTTGCAATACTTTTTTTTTTGTAACAGTATAGCAGTCCTCTTGATATCTTTCTCTGTCTATTGGTTCTTTCCATGCATACTTGCCTTTACTCTGATTATGTAATGAGAAGTTCGTTACAACTGGTTGAAACATCACAGACGTCTAGAAATCTCTCCCTCCGTGTCATTTCCTTCTCTCAGCCAATGTTCTCCAGTAATTCCGCCACTCTCTCTTGTTAAATAACTTTCTAATATACAGTGAAGAGCCAAGGTAACTGGTACGCCTGCCTAATCTCGTATAGTGCCCACGAGAGCACGCAGAAGTGCCGCAACGCAACGTGGCGTGGACTCGACTAATGTCTGGAATAGTGCTGCAGGGGACGCCCGCTAAACTCGCTGGGCAGAACAGGTGATTAGGATTGCGGAAAGGGCCAAATAGGGTGTCAGACACTTTCCCATCAGAATTGTAATTTATTGTAATTTAATAACACCTTTTAACCAAACTGGCACATGGGCGAACCTTTACAACTACGAGTTTCAAAATCCAGTTCTTTCACGGCTGAACGCCTCCAAACAAGAAATCATAAAAGCAACAAGATAAATTCCAAGTGACTGAAGACATGAAGTTAAAATTGCAAGTAAAATAATTATATAACAGCTAGGCGGAAAGCCTCAAGGCAAAAGTGGATAGAACACACATATACAAGGTGCAATACAAACGGCTGAAGACCACAATTAAATTTCAAAATTTTAAAATATGTTACCGTAATCTCGTAAGGCAGAAGGCCGCAATGTTTGCACTTAAGGGGAAATTTTGAGAATAAGGCTTTAAGCGGCTGAAGGCCCACAGTTGATTTTACAAAAAATCAAAAATACCTTAACCCCTAAGTTTTCAATGACCAAACGCACACTAAATGAAAAGGCAACGCAACGACAATAACTAAATGTAAGAATAAGATTTCAAGCGGCTGAAGGCCCACAATTGATTTACATAAATTGATTTACATAAAACACAACAAACACCCATGAAAAGGGCAGTATAGACAACGGCACTCAGACGCCTGCAGGGGGGAGTGGGGTGGGGGGAGGGGCTGCCCTCGAAACATAAACGTTCATTTAGGTGAGACAGGTGGTGGGCCCAACTAGACTTGATCCGTCGGTAATCCAACCAAGAGACAGTCATGCACCGACCGACCAAACTACTTGCTTGCCACCAATCGGTACATAAAAACTCAAAGACCAAACTGTTACGGACGTGATTATCCACAATGAAATATGTATTACGCTGTCAAAACTACACACCATGTTGGACAGCGACAACAGGTGAGGAAAGGACGCTGCATGAAATTACGTTAGTGGCCAGGGCAGGTAACCGTAACAATAACGGCCACAAGGCAGAAAATTCCGCTGGTGCACTTGAATTGTAGTGAACCAATATAGTTAATTACACCGCACAGCTGCTCGATTTCACCGCTACAAACACTCGGTGTTGCTCACAGGAAAAGCTCCCCAACAGCGAACCACTGAAACGAACGACACAACATGAACGGACGTGGCTTGGGTACTTAACACGCCACTCACCTTTGACTTCCTGGGTTGGTGAGCCACGAAGCTCGTAGCGATCGAACAGCTCCACACACGCTCCGACACTGCGCAGGGACTGCCAGCGGACCCAGCCGACTGCACCGCACGGAGATATCGTCCCTGGTCCTCACCAACCGCCCGACTACCCACAGAATGCCGACATCTAAAATAGTAGTCAGTGGAAATAACGCCAACTACACACACAACCTGACAAACACTTGCGCGAAGACCTGAACGACACCCAACAGTAACCAAGCACACACGAAGAAAAATTGGGAGTCGATGCACACACACACAGCCGACTCATGAACGATCGGCGGGTCAAAACGCGTCGTCCGGTAGGACGACCGACCGACGATCCACCAAGACTGTGGCCCGGCTCAAGTGATGCGTGGCGGCAATGGTCGGGCGAGCCAGTCGATGTAGACCTCACAGCTCAAACCCGACTGTACTACTACCGCATTGCAACTCCCTGACTGGCAGATCCGTTCTGCGCTCCAGACGCGTTCCAACTGACTGGCAGATCCGAACTCGAGACCCGAACTGGCTCACGACAGACAATGTCCGGGAAGTAATAGCAGTCGAGCAAAGATACTACGAGAGGGGTTGCTAGCGTCGCTCACGGTCAGGCAAAGCAGCAACTCAGTGACGCCAGTAATTTAAATTAACGTAGTGCGGTGGAATTACGTTAAAACAGGGTGTAAAATACATGATGGCGGAAACATGAGCCACGCATGGCTCAGGAATTGACACCTTGAATCCTGGAGGGTTGTCAGTAGATCAGTAAGAGTACGAGAGGGTGGAGATATCTTCCAAACAGCACGTTTCAAGGCCTCCCAGATATTCTCAATAATGTTCATGTCTGGATAGATTGGTGGCCAGTGAAGTGTTTGGGGTCTCGCATTGTCCTGCTGGAACTGCCCTTCGAAATGCTCAATTGACATACATGGGTGTAGGTGATCAGACAGGAGGCTTACGTACGTGTCACGTGTCAGAGTCGTATCTAGACGTATCAGCGGTCCCATATCACTCCAGCTGCACACGACAACTGCACAATTACAGAGCCTCCACCAGCTTGAACAGTCCCCTTCTGAAACCCAGGATCCATGGATTTATGAGGTTGTCTCCATACGCGTACACGTCGATCAGCGCAATACAGTTTGAAACGAGACTCGTACGACGAGGCAACATGATTATAGTCATCAACAGTCTAATGTCGGTGTCGGCGGGCCCAGGGAAAAGGTAACGCTTTGTGTCGCTCAGTTACCAAGGGTACACGAAAGCCTATGTCAATGATGTTTCTTTGAATGGTTCGCACGCTGACACTTGTTGATGGCCCAGCGGTGAATTGTGTAGCAATATGCGGATAGGTTGCACTTCTGTCACGTTGAACGATTTTCTTTAAGTCGTTGTTGGTCCCGTTCTTGCAGGATCTTTTTCCAGCTGCACCGATGTCGGAGATTTGATGTTTTACCGGATTACTGATATTCACGGTACACTCGTGAAATGGTCGTACAGGAAACCCCCCACTTTATCGCTACCTCGGAGACGCTGTGTCCCATCGCTCGTGCGCCGACTATATCACTTTCAGAGTCACTTAAATCTTGAGAACCAACCACTGTAACAGCCGTAACCGCTCCAACAACTGCGCCAGACACTTGTTGCCGACTGCAGCGCTGTATTCTGCCAGTTTGCATATTTCTATATTTGAATACGCATGCTTATACCATAGGCGCTTCAGTGAATTAACACTGTACAGTTTACATAATGCTCTTAATACACCGCGTGAGTCTGAAAAGCTTGGAAGCATGTTGCAGGGGAGGTTGTCTCGAGAAATAATTCTTAAGACAAAAATTCGGTACGTTGTGTTGTTTCCGAGTTACTTAGCAACGAAGTTAGCCAATCACGTCGCCACTCGTCTAAATTCAAGTACTTGCACGCGCTAAAATGCGGCAATCCACAGACATTTGCTGGACTGCGAGTTACCACTTGTTGAAGTCTTCATAACGAGTTAAAACTTTTCTTTTTCGGAAGTGATAAATTTAAGCTAGGTGAGCAAAAGCTACATTTATTGGGTTTGAGGATATCAAACGAAGAACAAATCTGGTGACACTGTATTTGGCATGCTGCTTGAATTTGAGTTCGCAACGTCCTATCTGGCTAACTTCTATGCTAAATAACGGTGCACGTATCGAATTTTTGTCTTAACAATTATTTCTGACCACAGACTCCCGTGTAACACCCTTACAAGCTTTTCAGACTGTTTCTGACCACGCTGCATTCTATAATTTCCTCAATACCCTTGCCATAGGAGTCCACAGTTGTGGTGGGGGCAGAGGGGAGGCGGTTGGGAGGCAAAGAGGGCACTTCTCCCGTCCTGGAATCTGCGTACAGAATTTTAATTTACTACTGAATTATATCTAGCAATGATTCTCTTCCACTCTAATAAACTGCATATTTAACACTGACGACAGCGAAGTGAAATACTGTGACTTCAACAGTCCGTATAAAAGATGAAGGTTTCAAGTGTTGTTCAGGGGCACCTTCTGGGTATTTTGATATAATGCTGTAAGATGGCAAGAACTTAGCCCCTTACATGAAGTCATTAAAGATCACCAAACTCACGTTGAGCGAACAGTAGGGCTGAACAAAAATGAGTGACAAGCCACAATGCATCTTGTAGAGGGTATAGTATGGACGTATTGGAATAATTAATGTCGGGTGATGGTTTTAAAGTAATTCACACGACATGAAACCTTTGTGGAAACGCATCGATTTACTGGAGGCTAGTTTATCCCAGGGAAGTATTGTGAGTTGACCGAGGCCAGCTGGGTAACGGCAAAGGGAAGCGACAATAGGCAGCTTAGGGTGGCTCAAGCTCTGAGAAAGTGGTAATGGGGTGCGGCCTCCAGCTGCGTTAAGATGAGTGACAGTGAGTAGGTGGTTGACACCATGCTGGTGTACCAGGAAGCAGGCAGAGAACTTGTACACCTGTTGATAAACGTCCGTCATCCCGTTTTCAGTGAAACATGCGAGAAAGCCGCGCAAAGCTATGGTGGGGTGGTCAGCAGAGGCCAAAATATGTGTGTTCGTGACTATAGCAACTTCACACTAAATTCACGGTCCCCAGAGTCTGAAGTAAATCAGGTGAAGAGCGACAGAATGAAATACGCCGGCCTCTGATGGAAACGTAGGACCAAGGAATTTAAAGTACTCACCTCGGAGTCAGAATTCCGGAAAAATTGATGTTTGTGCGGACGATAACCTTGATGGGTGTCCTGGGAGGAGCTAAATAGCAGAAGTTGAGAGGAAGGGAAATTTTGTGGGAATTTGTTCACTTCCCAGAGCAGGCATTGGACGGCGCTGGGAAGCAACGCATAATTAACGCGACTTGCGCTGCAATTGGCGTAAGTGATTTTGCTGGAGGGGAAACCGAGGCGAAGAGCGGACTGGCAGAAGTCTCCGCAGTGGTCTGCCGTTCCCAGCTTGCCTAGAGTGCGGACATGGCGTTCTTAGCTTGCCTGAGAAAGAGTGAGCATCTCTGCAGTTTAGGACTTAGCAAATGGAGATAGAAAGTTTTGGTTCAGCTATGTACTGAACAAGGTAGCTAGGAGTGAATAGACGAGCGCAGCCTTGCAGCACCACGAGGCCAGCCAACATCCTCACAACGATGCCGCCTCGCCATGCTGAATTCGGTGATATTGCACCCGCTCCGGCTTGAATTAGGCCACATTAATTTGTTGGATCACGTCGGCAAAGTTTCCAAGAGGATTTCATGGGCTGTGTATTGGGGAATTCATCTCGCACTTCGCATTACGCCTGGGTCAGTCGATAAGAATTAATTTTGATTTATCGCGCTTTACTCCACATAAACGCAATTTATTACCACTGCCTGATAGGAGAGTCATGTAATGTGATGATGGAAGGTCGGGAGTTAAAATAAATTTGTGCTTATCGACTGCATCTGTTTTCAATCAAGTTGTTGAAATCCCAAGTCATTTTCTTAATTAATTTTATGTTCAACATTTGCATCTGGTGTTCAATAGCTGAATATAACATCAATGTGCACCCCTTTTTAATTAAAAGTGATCAATTCTGTATCAATCAGGAGTCACAGGGCCTTATTACTTTCTTTGCGTTATCCGATATTGCGGCAGTTTTGCACTCTCTCTTGATCTGTTAGTCAATTAGCTGGGGTGAACAAACGTCAAAACCAGATAAGTGACGGGTAGGGTGTCACAATGCACCACCTGTTTCCGGTTGCACGTTACAGAGTAATAACGTAAACATGATATATTCAGTTCGTTGCCCCATTTACCTTCATTTCTGCGCAAATACCGTCGCAACGACGTAAAAGACTGTAATATGCACTCACCGAAATCTATAACACACCTGGTTTATCTGCATTCAGTGAAACTATACACGGTCAGCTCTTCATCAGTAAATTTATCTATATTACAGTGTGTTGTTGTCAACAGCAAGACACCTGACTGAATTGAACAAGTTTGGTTCCAAACACTTAGCGCTTACCGTCGACATTTGCAGTGATGTGCATTATTCTCCGCCAGTACTGATACAAAGCCACTGTGGGCAAGAGACCACACGAAATGCATTAACTCTGTAACAATCCGCCGGAGACCGTGGGTCTCTTGTACCAAAATACTCAGAAGGTATCCCTGAACAACCACTGAAAGATTGTCGGTGGAGTTCATCCCGTATATCTTCGATGTCTTCGGTTGTTCTGATGTCCATGGGAAATTATGGCGATTGCTTGGTGCGGCATCGTGTTTGGAGCTTTTCAGCACTCAATAACGATGTGAAACCTTAGAGAAAAGTGCCGAAGTACTGACGACAGTTTTCTTTTTGGCAGTTCCTCTTAACGTTCTTATGGAGTTACAGAAAAGCACCGATCCAACACCCTGACGTGCGGATTCTCGGCATAATATAAACATCGGAATAGTTTACATACCTGTCATCAGTCGCCAAATCCTTAAGCAAAGAACAGAAAGCTTGAAAATAATGCAATAAATCCAGTGACGTCAAGTTTTATAAGTAAACGTACTGTTTCAGATGACACCTCGTCAAAATAAGTGTTTTTTATTGTTTATTTCGTGTTTCATGACTTAGAGGACTATCTTCTGCTGGGTATTTTTGTTGATATCGAGCAGAATTTTCTCTATCTTTCTGATTTTTCTTCTATTTCAGATATTTTGTCTAGCTTTTTTCCATAACTCGTTCGATCTCATGTGTTTGATCATGTGAAGATGTAATTTCAGATCGTTGAATGAAAAATGAGACATCTATATTCATATTAACAATATAAAAAGATAATTTGCATACACTATTGAATATGGTTATTGTTTGGGTATCAAAATAATCTACATTAATAATACTGAATCGATATTACTCGTATGACACCTTTTGAAACTCGTTGTTTCAGTTGCACCAAAAACGACCAAGTTTAGAATGTTGCCACCACTTGACAAAATCTAAGCAGATGCTCATGGTCCCTTAGTATTCTCCCATTTCTCAGCTTCTGAAATGGACTTGTAACACCTTGCAATAGTTTTTCACATCAACTTTGATTCGAATACCAGAAGACTGTGTAGATCACATTAATTCACTTTGTTACTGGTCTTGGTGTTGTAATACTTCTAGCTCTTGTAGCCAAGGTTACTTTATTGTCATTCAAATCATCTTACGTGTTGTTTCGAGCAGCTAACGTCATAAGGAAGTACTGAGCGATTTATGCGATTAAGGAACACTGCTGTGTATCTATTTGCACCCGCCACTACAGCTGTGTGAGCTGCTTCATTTATCTGACGTCAACCGATGGAGCAACGCTACGCTCTGATTGACTACTGGGGTATTATAAGGGCATCAAAACTGTAACATCAATATTATTTATTAGTTAAAGAATAGGTTAAATAGGAATCTGTATGAGTAAAAAGCAGCTTATCAATGCACTCGTTAGGACGCTGCACACAAATGCATACAAATTATTGTTATTATTGTTATTAGTCTCTCCCTTTAGGAGGGCGTATCAACTTAAATCATTCACAGCTTCACCTCCTTTTTCTCCTATTCTTTCTTCCAAAAACCTTTTCATTAATTCACTGGGTTTTTCTTCCTTTCCTCAGTCCATTTCTTCCCCTGTTTCTTTTGTTGGAACTTCTTCCATTTTCTTTTTTTTCTGATTTTATTTTTGAATTGTTCTCTGTCCATAATTTCTTCTTCCGAAATTTTCAGTTGCTTCACATCTTCTTGTGTTTCTTTGATAGACCTGGTCTTTAATTTGCTTCCATTAACCTTGTTAAAAATGTTATTAGAGACTTTGTTTTCATTCATCCTACGTAGGTGTCCATAGATCTCTTGGCGTCTTTTCATAAATTTATCTGTGATGCTGTCTGAGTGTTCGTAGCGCTTCTTTGTATGTCTTCTGACCCAGGTCCCTTCTTGGAGGATGGTGCCATAGATCTTTCTAAGAATTTTTCTTTCTTATTTCTCAGTGTCATGAATTTCTGTCATCTCTCAATTAATGTGGTTTCTGTCACATACAAGACTTCTGCTGAAACAACCTCGTTTAAGTTCTGCATTACGAGATTACACGTCAGTCTGTACGTCTTTTGCAGTTTGAATATTCTTTCTTTGTTGAAGATTGTGTTCAGTCTGTGGGTTGGATGACTTCTCCCAAGTACTTGAAATTCGTGATATGTGAGATTTTTCGAGCAGTGTGTTCTCTTTGGGAGTTTTCCTGTTGATTTGATGCCCATATATTTATTGTATTTATTGTTCATTTTGGCATGAAAATGATATTATAACATATGTGGAATAAGATGCGTGTGGAATGTAGATCACTGATTGATGTGATGTGGACACAGTGGTAACATTTGTAGGGCGAAGTTTAATGTAAACTTCATGTCTACTGAAGAACCAAAGAAACTGGTATACCTGCTTCATATCGTGTAGCGTCCCCGCGAACACGCAGAAGTGCAGCAACACGACGTGGCATGGACTCTAGTAATGTCTGAAGTAGTGCTGGAGGGAATTGACACCATGAATCATGCAGGACTCTGCATAAAGCCGTAAGAGGGGGTGGAGACCTCTTCTGAACAGCACGTTGCAAGGCATCCCAGATATGCTCAATAATGTTTGTGTCTGGGGCGTTTGGTGGCCAGCGGAAGTGGTTAAACTTAAAAGAGTGTTCCTCGAGCTACTCTGTATCAATTATGGACGTGTGGGGTGTCGCATTGTAGTGCTTTATTTATTTATTTAATCGTGTCTGAGCTACATCTGTAATTAATTAATACGCTATATATACTAGATTACAAATACAAGTAAATGATAGTTATTCATTCATATATACATTCATGATCTTCACATATTGTAAGTCGTCCTTACTGTCTAAAGCAAGGCTCATATCTCTCTCCAGTGTTCGGCACACTTCACTGCAGCGTCGTTGGCCAACCACAGGTCTTGGAAAGTGCATGGAGCCAGCAAAGATGGACAGGTCAGCAGGTGTGTCATGGTTTGTTTTCCTCCACATTGGCAGGGCTCTTCTTCGGCGTATCCCCACTTGATCAGGTTATCCTGTGATCTTCCCATTTGACATCTAAGTCTATTTAGGCTCTTCCAGACTCTCCATTCCAATTGTGATCCAGCAGGAAGTTTTTCTTTAATGTTCCAACTTTTCAGACTGCCTTTATCCAATTTCTGTTTCCACATTGATTCTATAGTTGTAGACTGACTTTCGGTTAGTGGACGTTCAACTTTTATGAAGTTTTTCCTAGATTTAAGTCTTGCCTCCGCTGGCTGATGTGCGTACAGGGGATGTCTTCTATCTTCGCACTGCCTGCTTCGTTCGGCCATCGCCAACGCTTGCCGTCTGATCTGTGGGGGGGCTGTTCCAGAACACATATAAGGGAGATCACGGTTTGTAGGCTTCAGGCATCCCGTGATTAATCGACATGAGGCATTCAGTGCTGCGTCCAGCTTCTGAGCATGTGTCGATCTTCTCCAGACGGGGCATGCATATTCAGCTGGAGCAAAGCACAATGCCAGGGATGATGCACGTAGAATTTCAGGGTTTGCTCCCCAGTGTGAGTTGGTAAGTTTACGGATTATGCCGTTCCGTGTGTTGACTTTCGCTCTAGTTTTCTCTACGTGTTTCTTGTAAGACAGTGTTCGATCTAACGTGACTCCAAGATAAACTGGGTTTGGGCAGTGTTGAAGTTTAACTGAGTTCCATTCCAATTGTAATTCCCTGTTCGCTTCCTTGTTGTTTAGATGGAATAAACAAGTCAGCGTCTTTGCTGGATTAGGTCGAAGCTGGTTTCCGTTGTAATATTCATTTAGTACTTCTAAGGCATCTGTTAGGTTTCTCTCAATCTGTTTGATTAATATAGATTGGCATGCAATGGCTACATCATCAGCATAGATAAAGCTTCTTGTCGTCGGTCCAACTGGTTGGTCATTTGTATACAGATTAAAAAGTAGAGGGGACAAAACACTACCTTGTGGAAGCTCGTTCTTCTGGTTCCTCCAGCGACTTCTTTGTTCTTGAAATTCCACATAGTATCTTCTGTTGGAGATCAGTGATCTCACAACTTCAGTAAGGTGGTAGTTTCCCGTCATTTTGAAAATTTTTCCCAGGAGGATTTTGTGGTTTATCGTGTCGTAAGCTGCTGATAAGTCGACAAACACCACGCCAGTTTTTTCTCCCTTCTCAAAACCGTCCTCTATGTATTGTGTTAGGCAGAGGACCTGGCCAGTGCAAGATTTACCTGGTCTGAATCCTGCTTGTTGTGGAATGATTTGCCTTTCTAGTTGTGGTGCTATTTTATTTATTAGTGCTGGAATTGCACTAGTCCGTCGGAATGCTCAATGGACATCAATGGATGACGGTGATCAGACAGGATGCTCACGTACGTGTCACCTGCGAGAGTCGTATCTAGACCTATCAGGGGTCCGGTATCACTCCAACTGCACACGCCTCACGCCATTACAGAGCCTCCACCAGTTTGAACAGTCCCCCGCTGACATGCAGGGCCCATGCATTCATGAAACCACCATACCCGTACACGTCCATCCGCTCGATACAATTTGAAACGAGACCCGTCCGACCAGGCAACATGTTTCCAGTCATCAATAGTCCAATGTCGGTGTTGATGGTCCGAGGCGAAGCGTAAAGCTTTGTGTCGCGCAGTCATCAAGGGTACATGAGTGGGCCTTCGGCTCCGAAAGCCTCTATCGATGATGTTTCGTCGAATGGTTCGTACGCTCACACTAGTTGATGGTCCAACATTGAAATATGCAGCGATTTGCAGAGGGATTGCACTTCCGTCACGTTGAACTATTCTCTTTAATCGTCGTTGGTCCCGTTCTTGTAGCATCTTTTTCCGGCTGCAGCGATGTAGGAGATTTGATGTTTTACCGAATTCCTGATATTCACGGTACACTCGTGAAATGGTCATAGGGGAAAATCCCCATTTCATCGTTACCTCGGAGATGCTGTGTCGCATCGTTGCTGCGCCGACTATAACACCACGTTCAAACTCACTTAAATCTTGATAACTTGCCATTACAACAGCAGTAGCCGATCTAACAACTGCACGACACATTTGCTGTCTGATACAGCCGTTGCCGACCGCACGCTGTATTCTGCTCGTTTGCATACTTCTGTATTTGAAAACGCATGTCTATACCAGTTACTTTGGCGCTTCAGTGTATATTAAGTGACTTAAAGAAAGAAGCAAGTCGAAAGTGTGATACTATTGCGTGCTTCGAAATTTATCAGCAGCATCAGTAAATTATTACAAATTAAAGAAGATCAGTCTAGAAATGGCTGACACGGATGTTTACGTTTACCGAACAAAGAACCAAAGTTTTTGACCCATAAATCAGTGTTCGTCTGTGCCGCCAAATTTTGCACTCGTGGACGCCATTGTTAGTTGGAATGAAATGCACAGCACAGTCTTTAGCTCACATGTGCACATGAAGGGAACAGCACTGTAAGTCATTTCAACAAGGATTATTTCAGTGGAACTGAGTTACAGTAATAAGGGTGAAAACATTATGAAATCATAACGTGTCATGGAGGTTCCCATAGGAAAGGCTAGGTTTTGAGAGGGTAGTCTCATCTTTGGTTCTCATCAAAGCAGACACCTGTACAAAGGGGTTTGTTCACTGTTGCAAATGACTAACACTTGAGTCACCATATTAAAGGAAAACTTGGCACTAGTATGTACAAATTTTAAGTCTAAGTCTGCATTCTACCATTCATTCAGCCAAATGCTTATCTGGTGAAGCTCACGCTATGAGATGGCAAAGAATGATCAGTTAGATAGAACAAAAAAGAATTCCTACAGGTAAAGCCTTCATCCAAATGAACACATCTAAACCAGGGTCCATGGATTATGAGGTTGTACACGTCCATCCGCTCGATACAGTGTGAAAGGAGACTTGTCCGACCAGGCTGTTCCGGGCGTAAAGTCAAACGCCGGCACGCCTGTCGGGAGTGATAGAGTAGACAGGGCTGTGGAAAGACGTCAGCCAATCCCACGCTGACCGACCCCTCTCCAGGACGACAACGCGACAGCAGCGGTCTCTATGTGAAGAGGACATAAGCGCCGCGCCCGACTGGTCGCGGTCCTGTCGAAGAGAAGCTTCAAGACCAGCGACCTGAACAGAAGCGTCAAAACTGTATTGCTTAGCTTGATCATTCTGTCTGTCGCTCTTTGCTTGCGACACATCTGTGCAATACTGAAAGTTAAGTGTTGTCATTTACCGTTTTGTAATAAAACTCATTAATACGATTTGCTTGAATTGTCTAGCGATCCCATGAAGCAGGTTTCCTGGACACCCGATCCTTAACGACTAGGCAGGATTTAACACAGGCAACATGTTTACAGTCATCAACATTCCAATATCGGTGTTGACGGGTCCAGGCGATGCATAAAGCGTTGTGTCGTACAGTGATCAAGGGTACACGAGTGCATCTTCGGCCCCGAAAGCCCACAGCGATCGTGTTTCGTTGAGTGGTTTGCGCCCTGACACTTGCTGATATCCCTGCCCTGAAATATGCAGTAATATTCGGTAGGGTTACACTTCTGTCACGTTGAGCTATTCTTTTAAGTCGTAGTTGATCCAGTTCTTGCAGGATCTTTTTTCGGCCGCAGCGATGTCGGAGAACTGATGTTTTACCGGATTCCTGATGTTCACCCTACACTCGTGAGATGGTCGTACGGGAAAATCCCCACTTAATCGCTACCTCGGAGATGCTGTGTTCCATCGCTCGTGGGCCGACTATAACACCACGTTCAAACGCACTTAAATCTTGATAACTTGCCATTGTAGCAGCAGTAACCGATCTAAAAACTGCGCCAGACTCTTGTTGTCTTATACAGGCGTTGCCAGCCACAGCTCTGTATTCTGTCTGCTTACGTATTTCTGTATTTGAACACGCATGCCTACACCAGTTTTTTTGGCGCTTCAGTGTGTAAAGCCCATGAAACATTTTAAGTAGTTGGTACAGATAAAAGCTAAAGAACAACATAAGAAATGCAATACGCGAAACAACAAATTCATTTTTTTACAATTTTTATAAATGTCTTGATCCAACCGGCGTCAGACTGCACATGTTCAATCGGTAGACCAATTTTGTCCATACCTGACTCAGCGTATCAGGAGCAACGGTGCTGTGTGGCCAGTCTTCGAGGTTCTGTGGCACAAGTGGAACATAAACACTATCCTTTATATAACTGCACAAGAAAAAATCGGAAGGCAAGTCCGGCGACCTTGGTGGCCATTAGAGGAGCGTTACGTCAGCAGTCGCAACACGGCTATTCCAGCGACGTCGCGACGATTCACTCAGGTAATCTCGTACTGAATTGTACAAATGTGTGTGTTTATGTGTGGGAGAGGGGTGGGGGGACGTCATCCTGGTTGAACATAAAAGCCCTACTATCTTTTTCATGTTCTCGCATTACTATTAGTTGAGCACGACGGAATGGGTAACACTATTGGCAGTCCACTCACTAATGAAGGGTCCACAGACTGTCTTGTCGGACACGGCACACAACAGGTTAACTTTCTCACAATCCTGGACGAGTTCCACAACTGCATGTGGATTCTCTGCCTCCTGTATCTACATCTACATCATACTCCCCAAGCGACCTAATGGTGTGTGGTGGAGGGTACTTTCGGTACCACTATCTGATCCCCTCCAGTCCTGCTCTACTCGTGAATAGTGTGTGGGAAGAATGATTGTCGGTAAGCCTCTGCATTGGCTCTTATTTCTCGAATTTCCTCCTCGTGGTCAATACGCGATATGTATGTTGGGGGGAAGTACTACACTCCTGGAAATGGAAAAAAGAACACATTGACACCGGTGTGTCAGACCCACCATACTTGCTCCGGACACTGCGAGAGGGCTGTACAAGCAATGATCACACGCACGGCACAGCGGACACACCAGGAACCGCGGTGTTGGCCGTCGAATGGCGCTAGCTGCGCAGCATTTGTGCACCGCCGCCGTCAGTGTCAGCCAGTTTGCCGTGGCATACGGAGCTCCATCGCAGTCTTTAACACTGGTAGCATGCCGCGACAGCGTGGACGTGAACCGTATGTGCAGTTGACGGACTTTGAGCGAGGGCGTATAGTGGGCACGCGGGAGGCCGGGTGGACGTACCGCCGAATTGCTCAACACATGGGGCGTGAGGTCTCCACAGTACATCGATGTTGTCGCCAGTGGTCGGCGGAAGGTGCACGTGCCCGTCGACCTGGGACCGGACCGCAGCGACGCACGGTTGCACGCCAAGACCGTAGGATCGTACGCAGTGCCGTAGGGGACCGCACCGCCACTTCCCAGCAAATTAGGGACACTGTTGCTCCTGGGGTATCGGCGAGGGAACTTGCTGTTCCAACAGGACAATGCACGTCCGCATGTATCCCGTGCCACCCAACGTGCTCTGGAACCGCAAGACCGCTACGGTCGCAGGTTCGAATCCTGCCTCGGGCATGGATGTTTGTGATGTCCTTAGGTTAGTTAGGTTTAACTAGTTCTAAGTTCTAGGGGACTAATGACCTCAGCAGTTGAGTCCCATAGTGCTCAGAGCCATTTGAACCATTTGAACCAACGTGCTCTAGAAGGTGTAAGTCAACTACCCTGGCCAGCAAGATCTCCGGATCTGTCCCCCATTGAGCATGTTTGGGACTGGATGAAGCGTCGTCTCACGCGGTCTGCACGTCCAGCACGAACGCTGGTCCAACTGAGGCGCCAGGTGGAAATGGCATGGCAAGCCGTTCCACAGGACTACATCCAGCATCTCTACGATCGTCTCCATGGGAGAATAGCAGCCTGCATTGCTGCGAAAGGTGGATATACACTGTACTAGTGCCGACATTGTGCATGCTCTGTTGCCTGTGTCTATGTGGCTGTGGTTCTGTCAGTGTGATCATGTGATGTATCTGACCCCAGGAATGTGTCAATAAAGTTTCCCCTTCCTGGGACAATGAATTCACGGTGTTCTTATTTCAATTTCCAGGAGTGTATGTTGTCCGACTCCTCCTGAAAAGTACTGTCCCGAAATTTCAATAGTAAATCTCTTCGTGATGCACAACGCATCTCTTGTAAAAATCTGCCAATGGTGTTTGTTCAGCATCTCCGCAATGCTCTCTCGGCAGCTAACCCATCCCGTGACGAATTGAGCCGCTCTTCGCTGGATCTTCTCCATCTGCTCTATCAGTCTTATCTGATAGGGATCCCAGACAGATGAACAACACTCAAGAATTGGGCGAACTAGCACCTTATAAGCCCTTTCTTTCGTGTATGAGTTACATTTCCTTAAGATTTTTCCAATGAATCTGAGCATAGCGTCTGCTATTCCCACTGTCTGTTTTATATGGTCATTTCACTTATGGTCGCTCTGGATACTTACGCCTAGATATTTTACGACAGACGCTGTCTCCAGCTGTTTGTGATCAGTAGTGTAGCTGTACAGTAGTGGGTTTCTTTTACTATGTATGCGCAATATGTTACATTTATTTACGTTCAGGTTCAATTTCCAGAGTCAGCATCATTTATCAATTCTGTGCAGGTCGTTCTAGAAATTCTTACTATCTTCTGGCGTTGCCACTTTGGTATAGACAACTGCATCATCTGCGATTAGCCTAAAGAGCATCCGACGCTTTCTACTAGATAATTTATATATATCGTAAACAGCAACGGTCCTATCACACTTCTTTGTGGTACTCCGGATATTACCTTCACACCTGAAGATTTAGTTCCGTTAAGAGCGACGTGTTGAGTTCCATCTGCAAGAATGTCTTGAATACAATAGCAGGTCTGCTCCGATACTCCGTAATCTCGTGTTTTTTCATTAAATGGCAGTGCGGGACGGTGTCAAATACCTTACTGGAATCAAGGAACATGGCATCCGCCTGAGCGGCTTTGTCCACTGCGCTGTGGATCTCATGGAGGAACAGAGCGAGCTGAGTTTCGCAGGATCTATCTGCGGAATCCATGTCAACTTTTATAGAGGAGATGTTCATTTTCCAAAAACGTCATATTTCTTGAGCATAAAACGTGTTCCATAATTCCACAACAGATTGACGTCAACGATATAGGTCAATAATCGTGTGGATCTGTCTTACGGCCTTTCTCAAAAACGGGAATGATCTGCGCTTTTTTCCAGTCGTTAGGTACCTTTCGTTGCTCGAGCGATCCACGATAAATTACTGCTAGAAGGGAAGCAAGTTCTTTCGCATAATATTTATAGAATCTTATAGGTATCTCATCTGGTCCAGAGGCCTTTCCACTACTAAGGGATTGTAGCTGCTTTTCATTTCCGCGGTCTGTTATCTCAATATCTGCCATCTCGATGTTCGTACAACGGTTGAAAGGAGGGACAGTGTTGTGATCTTCCGCGGTGAAACAACTACGGGAGACCAAATTCAGTATTTCTGCCTTCTCTCTGTTTACTTCCGTTTCGGTGCCGGTGTGGTAGCTGAGAGAATGAATAGATGATTTTGACCCACTTACCGATGTTACGTACGACCATAAATTCTTAGGATTTTTATTCAGATCGGTTGACACCGTCTTACTTTCAGAATCATTGAACGCTTCTCTCGTCGCTCTCCTTACTCTCGTTTTCGCTTCGTTCAGCTTTTGTTTGTTAGCTAGGTTTTTACTTCTCTTGAATATGAGATGAAGTGCTCCTTCTTTACGTAGCGCTTTTCTAACACGGATATTAAACCATGGTGTATCTTTCCCATCCCTTAAAACCTTACTCTGAACATACTTGTCTAGGGCATATTGAACGATGCCTTTGAATTCTTTCCATTTGTTCTTCACATCTTCGTCCTCATCGCCGAATATTTGATGCTGACTGCTGACATATTCTGAAATTTGTATCCTGTCACCCTTGCTAAGCAAGTATATCTTCCTATCTTTTTTAACATTACTTATAGGCCCCGTCGCAGTAGATGCTGTCACAGCCTTATGATCACTGATACTTTCATCTACGTTAACTGATTCGATAAGTTCAGGTCTGTTTGTTGCCAGGAGGTCTAAGACGTTACCCTCACGAGCTGGTTACCTATCTATCTGCTTGAAGTAATTTTCGGACAAGACACCCAGAAAATGCCACACGATTCCCTGTCTGTGGCACCAGTTTTGATGGCATAACACTCTCAATCTGTACCTGACATGTTGAAGTCACCCCCCCCCCCCCTACTACAACGGCATGATCAGGAAAATTACTAATGAGATTCTGAAAGTTCTATCTGAAGCACTCTACAACTACAAATCCCGACCCAGGTGGTCTAAAAAAGCATCACCATTTTTGACCGTTCTTTGATACTCAATTTCGCCCACATTAATTCACATTCGGAATCCGTGATAACCTCGGTTTTATCGGATTTTTTACTGCAGTAAGCATGCCGCCACCATTGGCGAATAACCTATCCTAGCGATAAACATTTCACTGTGAACTTAGGATTTCGTTGTCATTGACATCTGGTTTCAACCAGCTTTCTGTGCGAGGTGCCAGAGTGGAGAAGAGTTTGTACCTCTTTAATTCAGACGAATTTTGCATGAGAACGAGACATGCACTCGACCCCCTACTTATCTACAAGCTAATTAATTATGCACACAGCGGTAACGGAAGAAAATGATGGTGGACCCTGCTAGTTGGTAAAATAAGGAGTGCACACTCACAATAATTTAATAAAAATCGTAATCTACTCAAAAAAGAGAACTTTATCATAATAAACAACAGGAAATGGGATTCTGCATATATCTACGAAATGACATGCGGATTAAATATTACAATGAGATTTATTATACATCATAACGTAAATGCACATGATTATCGACACAAACAGTAGGTAAAAGGATAGGGTATACTGAAATATTATGAGAACGAGTTGGCTGGAGAACAAGGGGCTCCTACTCTCTGTGATGTAATAGATTGACGATAATGACTGTAGGTCCTAATGAATCAAATATTAATCTCACTACTATATAGCAGTATCGCAATTTGTAGTGAGAGCTCAAATGGGATCACATGGAGAAAAAAGCAAGGTGGACTTGAGTAAAAATCTCTCGGTGTACATGCCGCGTCAAATCAGGATAAAACTCCAAGCTTTCGACCACTACCTCCATGGTCGTCGTCAGGGCTAAAACTGACTGTCGTGAATTTTTTTTTTTTTTTCTTTATTGAATTTCAATTCCCCCCGAAGGGGGCGGGCTGGCAGCAGCTTACTACGCCGCTCTTCAGCCTACAGAAGTTGTGTTAAAAAGATGAAGATAAGAAAAAAATAACAGTTGGCGACAAAATCGGTGATTTAAAGGTAAAATGGCAGAAAATTCTAGAACTTAAAACATAAAACACAGGGTTGATGATACTAAGAAAATACACAAGAAGCAGAAAAATAGCAGACAGACAGTTAAAAAACACGGCGACAGTCTGGTTTCTGTTCGCAAAATATAAAATGCACACCCAGCGACAGCATGATGTCTGTTCGCATCACTGTGGAAGGACGCACAACACTGAACACTCACTTAAACACGGCACTAAAAAGTGGGCACAAACATGACATACCACAGCCGAGAGCAGGTGGGGGGAAACAGGACAGATGACGGAGAAATAACAAGGGGGGAAGGAGAGGAAAAGGGGAAGGGTGGGAGGGGGGAAAGAAGCCAGTGGAGAATGAGGACCCATAAGAGGGGTGGGGGGCGCTGAGCAGACGGGCCAGGGAGTGGGGAAGGCAGAGGAGGGGAATGCAAAAGGACTCGGGGGGGGGGGAGAAGGGACCTAGGGGGAGGATGGGCGGGGAGAAAACACAGGAGGGAAGGGGGGGAGGAAGAGGGAGCCCAGGGAAAGGACGGAGGAAAGGAGGGGGAGTGAGGATCAGAGTTGATAGGAAGGATAAATGGAGGGAGAGAGGGCATCATCCGGGAGGGGGAGTTGACGGAAGCCACCTTGGGAAAGGAGATGGAGGGTGTAGAGATGGAGGGTAGGGGGGACACAACGGTGAAGACGTGGCAGGGGGCGGGGATGGGAGAGGAGAGGAGCAACCAGGGGGTGAGGGGGTTCAAGACGGCGGGAGGTGTAGAGGATGCGGATATGTTCGAGGAATAGGAGGAGATGGGGGAAAGGAATGAGATCATAGAGGATCCGCGTGGGGGACGGGAGGCGGATACGGAAGGCAAGGCGGAGTGCATGACGCTCAAGGATCTGGAGGGACTGATAGAATTTGGGGGGGGGGGCAGATATCCAGGCAGGACTGGCGTAACAGAGGATGGGACGGATTAAGGATTTGTAGGTGTGGAGGATGGTAGAGGGGTGCAACCCCCATGTCCGGCCAGAGAGGAGTTTGAGGAGTCGGAGGCGGTTGCGGGCTTTGGATTGGATGGAGCGGAGATGAGGTAGCCAGGTGAGGTGACGGTCAATGGTGAGGCCAAGGTAGGTGAGGGTGGGGGTGAGGCGGACAGGACGTGCGCAGACAGTAAGGGAGAAATCCAGGAGCCGGAAGGAGCGAGTGGTACGACCTACGATGATTGCCTGGGTCTTGGAAGGATTGAGTTTCAGGAGCCATTGGTTACACCATGCAGCAAAAAGGTCAAGGTGATTCTGGAGAAGGCGTTGGGACCGTTGGAGGGTAGGAGCGAGGGCGAGGAATGCGGTGTCATCAGCATATTGCAAGAGGTGTACTGGAGGGGGGGGGGTTGGGGCATATCTGCCGTGTACAGGAGGTTTTGGAGAGGGGAGAGGACAGAGCCCTGGGGCACACCGGCAGAGGGGTAGAAGGTGTGGGAATTGGCATTATGGATGGTAACATAGGAGGGGCGGTGGGAGAGGAAGGAGGCCACCAGACGGATATGGTTGATAGGAAGGGCGTAGGTTTGGAGTTTAAACAGGAGACCGGGATGCCAGACACGGTCGTAGGCCTTTTCGAGGTCAAGTGAGACAAAAATGGCGGAGCGATGGGAGTTAAGCTGGAGGGAGAGGAGATGAGTGAGGCGGAGGAGTTGGTCATCAGCAGAGAAGGAAGGTCGAAAGCCACATTGGGTGTTTGGGAGGAGGTGGTTTTGGTGGAGGTGGAGATGGATGCGCCGGGAAAGGATGGATTCCAAGAGCTTGCTGAACACCGATGTGAGACAGATAGGACGATAGGAAGAGGCATCAGATGGAGGCTTATTGGGTTTGGAGAACATCAGGATACGGGAGGTTTTCCACAGGGCGGGATAGAAGCCAGTGGCAAGGATGACATTGTAGAGGGTGGCAAGGAGGGAAAGGAAGGAGGGAGGGCAGTGTTTGAGGTGGCGGTAGGTAACGCAGTCGTGGCCGGGAGCAGTGTTGCGTTTAGTGCGGAGTGTGAGGCTGATGTCCTGTGTAGTGATGGGAGTGTTAAGTGCAGAAGGAGGGGTGTGGCCCAAGTACTGGAAGCTAGGAGCAAGGGGAGGAACAGAGGTATTCGTACGGTCCATGACATCAGGGAAGAGGGAATAATCAAAGTGGGGATCATCTGGGATGGAAAAAACATCAGAGAGGTGGGAGGCAAAGTGGTTGGCCTTACTGAGGTTGTCAGGAAAGGGACGGTCATTAAGGAGGAGAGGGTACTGGGGGGTGGGGCGGTTCCCAGTAAGGCGGTGGAAAGCAGACCAATACTTGGAAGAGTTGATGGGGAGCGTGGTGTTGAGTTGGGTACATGTCTGGCGCCAGGCTCGGCGTTTCTTCGCAACAAGCAGGTTGCGGATGTGTCGCTGTAATTGCCGGTGGCGGGTAAGTGTATCCCGGTCACGAGTGCGGAGAAAAGAGCGGTAGAGGCGGCGGGACTCGCGAAGGAGAAGGACGGCCTGTGGAGGCAGGGCGGGGCGGTGAGGGTGGATGGCTTTGGTGGGGATATGGGTGGCGACGGCGTCAGACAAGGTCTGGAGCAGGAAGGCAGCAGTGCGGGAGATGTCATCAGGAGACTGGAGGGTAAGGTTGTGGCCGTCAACCTGGGCGTGAATGGAATCCCGGTAGGCATCCCAGTTGGCACGGGAGTAATCATGGACAAGTTTAGGAGGGACGGCAGGGCGAGGAGCGTGGCGGGGATGGCGACCGTTAGAGATAGTGAGGAGGACAGGAGCATGGTCACTGCCAATGAGGTCAAGGACAGCCGCGGTGATGCGCCCAAGGAGGTTTGGAGAGGCAAGGACAACATCAGGAGTGGTGTTGGATTCGGGCCGGGTGTGCTGAGGCAGGGGAACCAGGTCTCCCTGGAGAGTGGTGAGAAACTGATGCCACCGCCGGAGGTCAGCAGGATCACGGCTGTGGATATTGAGGTCGGCGGCAATCACGTAGGTGGAGAAGGTGCGGTCAATGTGGGCCAGGAAATCGTACGGGATGGGGGTGCGAGGGCGGACATAAATGGTGGCACAGGTGATGGTAAGGGTGGGGAAGAAGAGGCTGAGGGTGAGATGCTCGGCAGGATTGTTAAGGAGAGGTTGGGGCCGGACAGGGAGGTGCTTGAGGTGGCCTATAGCAACTCCGCCACGTGCGAGAGGGTACGGGTTATCGGTGCGGTGTAGAGTGTAAGGAGCCGTGGAGACGGAGATACGGGGTTGAAGGAAGGTTTCATTTAGGATGAAGGCATCCACGCGGTGCTGACGTAGGGTGTGGAGGAAGAGGAGTTTGTGGGTGGGCAGGGAGCGAATGTTGTGGTACAGGATACAGTACGGTTGTTGTACCATGGGAGTGGAGAGTTAGACAAGGGTGGTGAGGGGGGTGAAGGTGAAGTGGGCCTGGTTGTGGGAGTATGTGGCATAGGTGGTAAGATGGAAGATGGAACGGGCAGTGAGGGCGATTTGGGAAAGAGTGTGTGAGCGCTGGAAGGGGTGGATGTTTTGGAGCACTATGGTGGTGAAGCGGATGATGTCCTCAGCAGTAGGGGGAGGGCGGAGCGAGTTGTTGGGGTGGATGGGGTCATCAACAGGACGGACAGGCACGGTGAGCTCAGGGGTTACTGGTGGAGGTTTTGCTTTACACTTCGAGGAGTAGGTAGGA
This sequence comes from Schistocerca nitens, assembly GCF_023898315.1. NCBI lineage: Eukaryota > Metazoa > Arthropoda > Insecta > Orthoptera > Acrididae > Schistocerca > Schistocerca nitens. The sequence goes on along the minus strand of NC_064619.1, from coordinate 693,234,269 downwards.
TGTGGTTCGTTGCAAGTGTTGCAGGAGGGGGGAGCGGTGAGGTTGGGGCAATGCTTGAGGAAGTGGGAAACTTTGCAGTGGGGACAAGTAGGGGGGTTCTTGCAGGCAGAGGTAATGTGGTCGTTGTAGGTGAGACAGCGTTGGCAGCGGTAGGATTGGACTGGGGAACGGGAGGGGTCCACCTTATGGCGCTGATTGTAGATGAGGGCTCCCTCGGTGAGGAGGCGGTCAATGGAGGAGGAGGATTCGGTGAATATCCGCATGAGAAAAGTCGGCCCGGCATCATTGAAGATGCGACGGGCCGAGCGGATTTCAATGTCGGGCCGGGAGTTGAGTTCCGCCAACACCTCAGCCTCCGTGATCACGGGGCTAAGCTTCGTGATCACAGCGGTGAAGGTTGGCGGACGCCGGGGAGGTTGAGGCTGACGGGGAGAGGACGGTGTGTGATAGGGGGTGAGGGTTGCACGTTGGCCAAATTGGATACGGGGGATGCGGGAGAGGAGATCGGTGTGGAGGGAAGCACTGGGGGATTTTATGAGGACAGAGTCCTTGCGAGGAATCAGTTGGGAGATGGGAGCATTGGGGTAGTATTTCCGGATGGCGAGGGTGAGGAAGCGGGCATCAAGGAATTGAGGGTCAGGATTGGAGAGGACAAAGGTGTGGGTGGCAGGCGTGGCGGGGGCGGGGGTCGGAGCCGCGTCCATGGGGGTGGGTGGGTCACGGGGGTTGGGGGTTTTTTTGGAGGAGACTGCGGGGGAAGGGTCAACATTTGGGCGCTTTGAAGGTTTCGTGGGCACGACCGGGTGGAGAGGGGGCAGGGGTACGGGTTGCAGGGGGAGATGGCGGGGGGCAGGACCACCCTGAGCAGCGGATGACGCAGACGGAGGGGGCGTGGGTGTCACTGAGACTGTGGAATGGCGAGCAGAGATCCGTGCGGGCTTGGAGCCTGTCGGAGGCGGTGCGGGGAGCGGCGGAAAGTCAGTAGCTGTCGAGGGGGCGACAGTGATAGGGGAGGAGGAGTTGGGGGTGGTGACAGCCGAAAGTGGCGCAGGGGTGGGGTGGACAGGGAGAGAAGGAAGGACGGGAAGTGGGGTGGAGGAGGAGCTCCATGTGATGGTGGTTGGAGCAGCGGAGGGAGAGGTGAAAATGATAGTGGTGGTGGTGGTGGGTTGGGACATGGTGGCGGCGCGCGAGAAGGGCGGCGGCGGCGACCAGACGGCGACGGCGGCGACCAGACGGCGACGGCGGCGACCAGACGGCGACGGCGGCGACCAGACGGCGACGGCGGCGACCGGTAGGCGGCGGCGGCGGCGGGCGGCGGCGAGCACCGGCAGGCGGCAGGCGACGGCGGCGGCGGCGGCGAGCACCGGCAGGCGGCAGGCGACGGCGGCGGCGGCGGCGAGCCCCGGCAGGCGGCGGCGGCGGCGGCGGCGGCGGCGGCGAGGACCGGCAGGTGGCGACCAAACGGCGGCGGCGGCGGCGGCGGCGGCGGCGGCGAGCACCGGCAGGCGGCGACCAGGCGGCGGCGGCGAGGAGGACCGGACGGCGAGCAGTAGTGACGGCGAGCAGACGACACGGCAAGGAAACGGCGGGAATTTTCCACGTCGAAGTCGCACCCTGAGAGTAGCCCAGGCAGTGAAACTCTTCGATGAAGACGAGAGGGAATCCAACCCTCGAATGATGGTCTGTCGTGAACTAGCGAGGTTCCCACTTTTATATGCAAAGGACGGCTTCTGATTGGCTGGAATACGTCAGCGATATGGCGCGTAGTGAAGTGGTGCCCTCTACTTCCATAGATGTAGTTGCTATCCCGCGTTGCTTGCAGCGCCATCCCTTGAATCAGGAGGTGGACTTGTAGCAAAGCGAGCACGCTTGCTGCTGAGGGATTCAGTATAAAATTGATAAGGTCCTACAATGCCGAAGCCGCAAAATACTGTACCAGTATAGAAATCTGCAGCTCGTCGTCGGTAGGCAGCGACATCAAGAGGACAATGCAGTCAGTCGGTGCCAGGAATCTTCGTTCCGGACGCGCCGGACTGGTAAACACATAAACAGCGGCGACACTCAGACGTCTTGCAGGTTGTTTCGCCCTGCATACAATAGGCGAAACTCGACCGACGTCAGTCGTTTCGCCAGGCGCTTAAGCTTATTGTAGGAACCCCTCAGAATTCAGGAAAGTGCAGCCCCCAACCGGAAGTGCCGTGTGCCACATCCTCCGATGCTTGTCTCGCACAGGCCACCCAGGGAAGTAACCCAACACGTTTAGGAATCAAGTGAAAAGTATTTTTTTGAGCTCTCAGTAGAAATACTCTCATTACAATAACCTTATTCAGTCTGTTACTACCGTGCAATGAGACTGAACATTAATAAAGTTGATGAAAATGAGAGGAGACATGCAAAAGAGGGCATGGAACCTGTCATCTGTTCCCAGTACTATGCCGGCCGCGGTGGTCTAGCGGTTCTAGGCGCTCAGTCCGGAACCGCGCGACTGCTACGGTCGCAGGTTCGAATCCTGCCTCGGGCATGGATGTGTGTGATGTCCTTAGTTAGGTTTAAGTAGTTCTAAGTTCTAGGGGACTGATGACCACAGATGTTAAGTCCCATAGTGCTCAGAGCCATTTGAGCCAGTACTATCTGTGCATTATAGCCTTCAGTAAGCGATACTAATTCTGGAACCTTTCCTTGGATGCTACTGCAGTTTACTAAAATCATATTAATCATATTGATCTGTGAGGACCAAGATTCTATGAGGTCGCTGTGACTGATTTAACAAGCAAATCGCCTTTGCTCCCAAGGGAGGTGCTCTCTAACCTAAAAAAGTCCCATGTGCACACAACACTTATTCCGCTACTATATTAGCCGCTTCCTGCGTGCAGTGCACGCCTGGCCTATTAAGGGGAATCCTGCAATTCTGCTCCCGATAGCGGAGGTCGAGAAATTCGCATCCGATACCGTCGCAGACCCGTCTGAGCCTGTGGTTTAGACCTTCCTCTCTGCTCCAAAACAGAGGACCGCGATCAACCCTGGGTACGATGCTACAAATAGACAGCTTAGCCTGCACCCCGCGTGCGTTGCTAGTTGCCAATAAGCCAGATCGCGAAAGGAGCCGAGGATGACGTCAGAACCCAAGCGGCACGCGCCATTCGTGCCGACGTCACTACACGCAGCCGGTTGCACCTAGTGTGCTCGATGGCCTCAGGCAGGGCCTCTTCCACATCACCGATGAGACCTGCCGGTAAACATACCGAATGCACACTGCAATCCGTGTGTTGTGTCGGTTAACCTTTACAGAAAGATGAAAACTGGCTGCGTCACTGAAGATTAATTTGCTTGTGTACTCGTCGTTTTCAAGACAGTTCTGCGTACCACTGCAGACGAAGAAATTTTTCGTCATGGTTTATGACTTTCAGGAGCTGCAAATTGTACGGCTTCGCCGGCCGAAGTGGCCGTGCGGTTAAAGGCGCTGCAGTCTGGAACCGCAGGACCGCTACGGTCGCAGGTTCGAATCCTGCCTCGGGCATGGATGTTTGTGATGTCCTTAGGTTAGTTAGGTTTAACCAGTTCTAAGTTCTAGGGGACTAATGACCTCAGCAGTTGAGTCCCATAGTGCTCAGAGCCATTTGAACCATTTTGTACGGCTTCACTCTTAATCGCTTACAAACGATTTGCCATTGTTGGCCAAATGGTTGCTCAATTCTGCAGTAGCTCGAATGGTATATTTTATGGGACTTGGCAACATGCCGTCAGTCGCATGTTCCACTGTCTTTTATTACACGTTCGTTCACCCCGAACGTTAGCATCACACAAACAGTATTATCCTCGAATTTGTTCTCCTACTTCACTATATTGTTGGAAACTGGCGAAGATTGTGAAACTTGCGACCAAAAGCTTTTTACACACTCACTCCTGATAGCAATATGTAAACTGTAGCATACAAAATGCTTTAAATTCCTTATCTGGGGGGTTCGCCGCCATTTTCAGCAATTGCGGTCCGTGGTGCTCTTGTCAGTGGTTTTCCAAACCAACATGGTGGCACTACGTTAAAGATAACTTTCAGAGTTACTTTCCACATATTGTATCATTCGTTACGTTATATTTTGCCATTTACCAATATAGATTTTTAAAATGTTTGATGGACTTTATAACCACTCGCCACAAATCAGTTTTTAAAGTTCGCAGAAATGAAGGGGGTTGCAGAGCTCGGTGTGTGTGTGTGTGTGGAGGGAAAAAAAAGATATAGGAAAATGGTTCTGGATGTCATGATCCACGCTGTTGTCATTGTCAGTGCTGACGCAGATCTTGTTGGTTGGTTGGCTTGTGTATCACACTGAGCGAGGAAGCGGAACAGGCAAAGTTGGATTTCGCCTCTTGAAGAATGCTTATTGAAACTTTTGATTCAAAGTAGATGACAGAACGTTGCGTCGGAGGTAGTTACATACTGTTTGAGAAAAGCTTGTCACTTACTGTTGGTCTGTTCTTTGAAGTGGTCGCTAGAAGTGAGCAGTGGCTCACTATCTATTTATGTGTAGAAAAAAAACAAAAGTCCTTATTTAGTTTTGAAGAGGACTTGTGGAGACGATACGAACGTCGATGACATGTTTTATACAAGCAGTCGGAATGAATGAAACTCTTTGACGAGACAGGTTGTACGGTACAGAAAAATGAATGAAAATTAAGTTTAACCATGTATTCTCCGACAATAGTGTGTGTGTGTGACTTCCGTTGGAAACGCTATGTCGCGGCTCAGCACAGGTCCAGTCACCAGCTCTGGACGTAAATGTGGCTTGCCATGCCACGACGTTGACGACAATGTACTCCTGTAATGGAGTAAGAGAGAGAGAGATAGTCTCCTAGGATGCTTAGCACAGGTGGTTTGGGAACGAAGAGAAGTTCCTGGCTTCTCAGGAAGAAAGTAAAGGTGGAAACACTTAAGGATTCAATTTAGGAACAACTTATTTGCCAACAGTTTCAGACTTATTTGGAAGATTGTCTTACAGTGGCTTTCTATCTTTGCACATCAGTGAGTACATCATACCACTTTATATGATACTCCTTTCCAGCAACTCCAGTTCCCTGAGCTCTACCTTTCGCTATCAGAGATGTGTGCTCTGTTTGCACTCGTTGCTACAGTACACAGTCAATGGGAGAAGACTGAGAGACAGCGCGTGTTCCTCTTTATATCCTGACACACTGAAAATGTCATCTATTACTCGTTGTGACTACACCGAATCATTCACAATAGAAGATAAGTGAAGGCAGCACTTTGTCTTCTTCATATTCTGACACACAGAAAATATCGACTATTTCTCATTGCTGCTACTAGAGAGAGATTCTACAGAATCTTCCGTAACAGGAAGAGAACTCGAGATAATAACTGTTGCTGGTCAGAAACTCAGTTGTGCTTCCTCAAGAGTGGACAGACTTCTCGCAGCTTTTACTGCTTCAGCATCAACGTGTCACTCTGTAGTGACTGCTGCCGAGGGTTCCCCTGCCGTACTGCTGCCAGCTGTTTCCTGGTAATCTGTGTCTCTGAACTCTGCTGTGACCGTTTATATACGGGTTTTTCGCGGACTTGTGTGCGAGTTTCCCCTATAGAGGTGATACCCCGGCACTTACGAAGGACTTCCTAAAGAATATTTCAGTACTTTCCAGAAGTTGATGATTTCCTCTTTGTGGGGGACCACAGTCATGAACTTTTTGAAAAACAGATCCACAATTTGACTGTAAATTACTGTTCATTTATTTCACACAACAACGATGGCCTCTTTATAGCCATTCTCAAGTGTATGTTAAAATGTTACAATATATCTGACCTGTCAAGGTGTGTATATCGTAACAGCTGTATGGTGCGGAAATTGGCAATGAAAAGTGTGAGGACATCCGTATTAGTGCTAAAAGGAATCCTCTAAACTTTGGTTACACGATAAATCAGGCAAATCTAAAAACCGTAAATTCAGCTAAATACCTTGGAATTACAATTACGGACAACTTAAACTGGAAAGAGCACATAGAAAAATATTGTGGAGAAGGCAAACCAAAGACAACGTCTTATTGGCAGAACACTAAAAAATTGTGACAGATGTACTAAACAGCCTGCATACACTACGCTTATACGTCCTCTTTTAGAGAACTGCTGCGCGATGTGGGATCCTAACCAGGTAGCAGTGACGGAATACACCCAGAGCAGCACGTCTTATATTATCGCGAAATAGGGAAGAGAGTGGCACTGATTTGGGGCGGACATAATTAAAACAAAGGCGCTTTTCGTTGTGGCGGAATCTTCTCCCGAAATTTCCATCACCCACTTTCTCCTCCGAATGTGAAAATATTTTGTTGACGCCGACCTACATAGGGAGAAACAATTATCATAATAACATAAGGCAAATGAGATCTCGCACGGAAATATTCCGGTGTTCGTTATTTCCGGGCGCTGTTGGAGATTGGAATAACAGAGAATTATTGTGAAGGTAGCTCGATGAAGCCTCTGCCAGGCACTTAAGTGTGCTTTTCGGAGTATCCATGTAGATGCAGATGGTAGATGTAGATTGCAACATGTATTAGAGAATGGCTACAATCCGAAATACTGATTGTGTGAAGTAAATGAAGAGCAATTTACAGTCAAGTGGCGGCGCCATGTGGAGTGGCCGAGCGGTTAGAGGCGCCATGTCACGGACTGCGAGGCCACTTCCGCCAGAGGTTCGAGTCCTCCCTCGAGCCTGTGTGTGTGTGTGTGTGTGTGTGTGTGTGTGTGTGTGTGTGTGTGTGTGTTGTTCTTAGCATATGTTAGTTTAAGTAGTGTATGGGTCTAGGGACCGATGACCTCAGCAGTTTGGTCCCTTAGGAAGTCACACACATTTGAAGTGGCGGAAGTTTCTTTTAAAAAAATCCAGAAGTTACTCAAACATGGCTGAATGCCATTGTCACCTTGGCGCCTTGCTTAGCCATTACTGCCCCACCACTTCCTCAGCAGGTTATGAACAAGTCCGACTTCACACCGGGTGCTGGCCCACTTCCTGATTTTCTGGTGTCCACCTGACCGCGTTGTGCATTGTCTTAAATATTACACTCAATAAAGTCTCTCTCCTTTCCTCATACCAACGCCACTTCTTACTTCAGTAAAATTCTATAGCCATGACGTTTAAAACAACAAAACAGATAAAGTATAAAATTTATTTTGAGTTCTAGCTGTTACTTTCTGCTTGCTTTTGTGCGAAAAGCGTGTATTGTTGAAAGAACTGCACAATTTATTAATTTCATTCTTATTTCGACATTTTCCTGATTCCACCTCTCTCAGTCAAAATGACTCTCTTATTCTAATTTTTTATTAAGACACTTGAACTTCCAATTAACGGGAGTAGACTGTAATTCAAGCACTTCGTTCTAATAATTTTTAAGATAACTATAACTGTAGTCCAAAACATTTTCGTTTGGTAGAGTAAATGTATGTGGTAACCAAATTACATTCTTGCAGCTGGCGCTCCCAGTCTCTTTATTTATTTTGCGCACGATGCACTCAAGTGCAAATTAAACCATGATTAATAAATGTTAAACAAATATCCAGTCGCTATAGCGGACATATACGTCGAGAGAAATCAGCGACTGTACTGATACTGAAAGCAGTTCTCATATGTTCTTAAGTGTCAGGTACACATTTTTAATTGCGTAACGTATTTTAATCTTTCTGGATCGTCTTCAGACCTAAGTAGTTGCGTCAGGAACCCGTCCTGCACTTTGATATGAAGTCGTGACACAGACTTGACTGGTTGCTGAGGCGACTGCTTACAAGGGGACGCCACGACGTTTGGAACGCGGATTTACTGCAAACTTCGTACACTCGTAGTACTCCATTAGGACAACGAAATGTGTAAGCAGTAGCGCGTTCTTCTCAAGCGTTATTGAGAAAATCGCAAGATAATTTTGATCCTCAAATATATACCTGGGAGTGGCCATTTTGCCATGAAGCGCCGGCAGCCGAGTCCTGCCGGAACGGTACCTCAGCGTGTTCGGTCAGAGGGTTATCTGCCCTCTGTAATAAAAAAACTGAGTTAATCTATCAACAATGAACTTAAACGGATGTCTTACGACGTCCGCCCAGAGCAGATGCAACGAACAAAAGAAAGGAGAGAGAGAGAGAGAGAGAGAGAGAGAGAAAAAAGAAAAGTGGTTAGCGTTCAAGCCCCGTAATCGCTGGGTCGCTGGATCGAGTCCCGCTAGTCAGTTTCTTTTAGTTCTAACACAATCATTTTCTTTACTATTTATATTACAATTAATGTAAAGGGAAAAATACGTGTACTCGGATGAACTTTTATTAACTTCACAATGTTATTTGGCAGTCTACAAATTTTTACTATCACAAGTAATATAATATTCATAACTACCGACTAGTAAACGACCATACGCATAAAGTGATACTGAAAATATATGCTTGTCCGTGTCTTCAAAATTGTTCGTATTTAATCGAAAGAGAACGAGAAATTGCTTCTCGTGAAGACGCTATTAAAATACACTCGATACTGCATGACCAATGATCAGCGCCGATATTTAAGGAAATGCTGCGTTATGCATGGTTTGCTTCCAAATTACTGGCTCAAAGAGAGGTTTTTGAAAATGTTAACAAGGTTTGTTTTTCTATGGAAAACCTCAAAAGACCTTGTGCGCGGAAACATTGCATTTATGCAATGCAGCTGGAGCCGTTTAACTTTGTTTTTCATGCTTTTATGAAAAATACTATCCCACAACTTGTACTCGTAATGTTTAAAGCGACGATTAATTGTACATCTTTCGAAAGCCGTCTGTGCCGGTCAAAACTTGGAGGTAACAAGTCGTTTCGCGCTCGTTCCAGGTATAAGCGATTTCTCAAATCACGGACAAGCATACATTTTCGGTATCACTTTATGCGTTTGGCCGTTTCATAGTCGGTAGTTATGAATATTATAATATTTGTGGTACTAAAAATTTGTAAACTGCCAAATAAGATTGTAAATTTAATCCAAGTTCATCCGATTACACGTATTTTTCCCATTACATCAATTGCAATATAAATAGTAAAGAATGTGACTGTGTTGGAAACAAAACAAAAAAACTGACGAGCGGGACTCGATACAGCGACCCAGCGATTACTCGGCTTGCCGGCCGAAGTGGCCGTGCGGTTAAAGGCGCTGCAGTCTGGAACCGCAAGACCGCTACGGTCGCAGATTCGAATCCTGCCTCGGGCATGGGTGTGTGTGATGTCCTTAGGTTAGTTAGGTTTAAGTAGTTCTAAGTTCTAGGGGACTGATGACCTCAGCAGTTAAGTCCCATAGTGCTCGGAGCCATTTGAACCATTTTTTTTTTTTTTTTTTTTTTTTTTTTTTGATTACTCGGCTTGAACGCTAACCATTCGGCTGTCGGCGCTTCATGGTAAAAATGGCCACTCCCAGGTATGTATTTGAGAACCGAAATTATCTTGCGATTTTCTCAATAACGCTTGAGAAGTACGCGCTACTGCTTACACATTTTGTTGCCCTCAAGGAGTACTACGACTGTACGAAGTTTGCAGCAAATCCGCTTTCCAAACGTCGTGGCCTCCCCTTGTTAGACCTAATGATCATCTAGCAAGGTCGAAACATATCGTTTAATTAAATCGTCCATATGAGACTGAAGACGAAATGGGAATTTTTTTATCAAGTCTTTGCTGGGTAGTGTAGTGATCACTGGAGATGACTTATTAGATATTCTAACTGTTTGTGAATTAGATTGTACTGGGCCGCGCGCTGTTGGTCATGGTAGCTCCAGAGACACTAGTCATCTGTATTTCCCAAATTGAGCGGCTTAATTTTGAAGTTGGAGACCACGGTGGAACTTTAATTAAAAGGATTTTACTGCAATTTCCTCGTTCCGGCTCGTTCGCCGTCAGAGAAATGCTGTAGTGTTGTGGAGGTGCACGAGTTTCCCGGTTCAATTAAGCGGTGCCTCGACGAATCCGATTACAGAAGTGCGGCGGGCGGCGCGGGGTGGCGTGCACGGCAGGCCGGCGTGACGTCACGTCCGGCCGAGGCAGGCGCGCCCAATTGAGTCGCGGCGGGACCTGTTGCTCACGACGACGCTCAGCTCAGGCGGCCGAGGGTCCAGCCTGGAGGCGGCTGGAGACGTCTGGGTCGTTTGGTGTCGCACTGTCTCTCCTGACGTCGGTTATACACTGAAGAGCCGAAGAAACTGGCACACAAGCGAGCTCTCAGAAGTGTTCAACACGACGTCGACGTGGCATGGCCTCGACTAATGTATGACGTAGAGCTCGACGGAATTGACACTATGAATCTTGCAAGGCTGTCCATAAATCCGTAAGAGAACGAGGGGGAACGAGGGGGAACAGCTCGTTGAAAGGCATTCCAGATATGTTCAATAATGTTCATGCCTGGGGAGTTTGCTGGCCAGAGGAAGTGTTTAAACTGAAGAGACTCTGTAGCAATTCTAGATGTGTGGGGTGTAGCACTGTCCTGCTGCAATTGCCCAACTGCGTCAGAATGCACAATGGAGTTAAGGGTATGCAGGTGACCAGACCAGACAGGATGCTTACGTATGTACCACCTGTCAGAGTCGTATCTAGGCGCATCAGGTGTCCCGCGTCACTCCAACAGCACACGCCCCACGCTATTACAGAGCCTCCACCAACCTGAACAGTCCCCTGCTGACATACAAAGTCCATGAGTCCATATCCATACACGTCCATCCGCTCGGTACAATTTGAAACGAGACTCGTTCGACCAGGCATCATGTTTCCAGTCATCAAGAGTAAGCTTTGTGTATTGCAGTCATCAAGGGTACACGAGTGGACCTCCAGTTCCGAAAGCCCATATGGATGATGTTTTGTTGAATGGTTTGCACGCTGACACTTGCTGATGGCCCAGCTTTGAAATCTGCAGCAATTTGCTGAAGGGCTGCACATCTGTCACGTTGAATGATTTAAATTGTCGTTGATCCTGTTCTTGTAGGATCTTTTTCCGGTCGCAACGGTGTCAGAGATTTGATGTTTTACCGGATTCCTGATATCCACAGTACACTCGTGAAATTGTCGTAGGGGAAAATCCCCAATTCATCCCTACCTCGTAAAGTGCCCTCCGCCACACACCGTTAAGTGGCTTGCGGAGTATAAACGTAGATGTAGATGCTGTGTCCAATTGCTCGTGCGCCGTCTGTAACATCAGTATAACACTCACTTAAATCTTGATAAGTTACCATCTAAACATTCTGAGTGGTGTCTGTCTGTTCTATATCGTGTCTCCCTACCACTTTCGCGCAACGACGCTCTGAGCGTGTTTTTTAGGGAATTGACTAGTTTGAACCTGGGACCTGTTGCTGGTAAGGAGACGCCAGACCACACACGACATGTAGAATTCAGAAGAGTTCAGTGAGACTAGCGATGATATAACGAAATACTTAATGATTTCAGCGTCAGCTCCACTGCACTCCCTGTAAAAGAATCTTAATACTAACTAAATTTAGTGGAAGGGGTTTAAGGCTTTCCTATTTTTAGTTAGCTGGTAAAATAACGTCGAAAAAGCAGTTAAGTTTACCATTGGAAATTTTATTCTACTCACAAAACATCGTTTATAAATTGCACTAATGATAAAAGGAAATGTTTTAATAGAGGATGGTAAAAACCAACTGCGTTCGACGAAATTGTGAACGAATATTCCCTGAATGGGTTTCCAAGTTCTACAATGGATCGAAGGATGACCTATGCCATATCACATCTATAATCTAGGTTTAAATTAAGTTTCACAAAAGAGAAAACTATCAAAATGGTCTACAGTGACCCTCAATTATCTTTAATTACTTATCTAACTTGTCGTAAATTACAGTGGCTAATGTGGCTTCTCAATAACACTATATAACAGAAAAATCATCGCGTTTCAGATTTTTACTTCAAGTGGCAAATGTGAGCACCATGAGCTTTAATTGACGATCGACACTAGTATTACGCAAAAAAGGGGATGCAACAGATGAGACTTCTGCAGTTCTGAGTGAAGCTTTATGCGCTGTTATGCGGCATCGCGTGCGTTCATTACCTTGTCAGTGTTCGTCAGGGGGCGGAGGGCAACACAGCTCCGCTCACCTCGCTGTCTCGGAAGCAACTCCTTTCTCCTAACTTCTCGTTACTACAATTTACCGAAGTTGGTTTAAAAAACTATCTGGCTGTGTTTTCATCTGACCAATCAGGGTCTCAATGTTAACCTTAAGCTCCGCCTACAAAAATTCTGTCCATCCAATGAGAAACGTTATACTTTTCGTTGTGGGGCAATGTTTTTAAAGTTTGCAACGTAACAGAGACGCGAAAAAGTCTCACGCTAAAACTTGCAGCTGGTGTGGTCCTTTAGTGTTATCGTAAGATCTATACTGTTCTTTTGGAGGGCTCTATCTTTTAACATGGGCTGGGGGGTGGTCCTAACGTAACAGAGACGCGAAAAAGTCTCATGCTAAAACTTGCGGGTGGTGTAGCCCTTTTTGTGTTATCGTAAGATCTATACTGTTCTTCTGGAGAGCTCTAGCTTTTAACATTGGCTCGGGGGGACGCTAAAACTTGCAGCTGGTGTGGTCCTAGCGGTTAGCTGGCGACGTGGGTGTCCGTCCGTCCCTTATCGTAGGGCCTTCCAGCTTAACACGGTTCTGCTCTCGGCTTCTGTTCTCGTTTCTCCCCTGGGAACTGCGTCTGTCCCACGGTGGGAAGGTATGACATGCATTTAGGCATTCTTGTGTTAGTCTGTGGTATTCCATTTGCTCACTCGTTACTCGTATTACTTTGGTTAATTTAATGTCACGATTTATTCGGAGCTATGTGACATTCTACTGGATTTGCTTATCATGTCAGGGGTTTCATGGAAGGTGTTGGATTTGCCTGACACCTTACAACCATTGTAGCAGCAGTATCCGATGTAACTACTGTGCCAGATACTTGTTGTCTTATATGGGTGTTGCTGACCGCAACGCCGTATTCTGCCTGTTTACATATCTCTGTATTTGAATACGCTTGTGTATACCAGTTTCTTTGTCGTTTCAGTTTATATCTTAGGTTGGGTGGGACCATCTCGGAGACGGAACGAGCCGTCGTATAAAGTGTAATACAAATTCACACAACGGTATAGACTGCCTACGCTTGAAATAACTGTTTCGCTTTGTTTAGTTTCTGTAATAACATTGTTTCGGGTCGCAAAACCACACTGTGCAACAGAATTGAAGGATCACTTTTGTGCAACTCCACATTGTCTTCCGTTGCGACGCATGTTTGAAATTTGGCGAAAAGGCCAGAGCTCAGAAGTTCATGTGACGTTAAAGTGGGTTCATGACGACCTATTGGCACTAAATTTCATCACAATTCTGTCCAACGCCACCGTGGGCGTGTCACACAATGGGGAGGTCGTGACAGCCCGTGTTGCCCTCAAAATTCACCCCTTCTTTGGACGCCTCTACGATGGAGATCAGAACCGCGATGCCCAGCTTTGAAGTCGCGCAGTTCTCTTATGAATTGCCGATAAAAACACGTGACACACACCGCCGTCCAGAATTCAGACGAAAAGGACTTAGGAGAGGGCATGAACGGCGTCAGTGAGACGACCCCTTTCCATGCGACGTTGAGCCCCACAAATTTCGCTGTCAAAAACAACAGTTTGCAGTGCAGTGAGCAACAGGAAGCCGTTCTGGACAATCTTTGGTAGAGCTGACATCTCCCTGACGCTTCAACCCTTATTTAAGAACATCGCAGCCTAGCAAGCCCATCGAACGTGATCTCACTCCTTTTTAGTGCAGTTTTCGCTCTGTTGTACAGGCTGGAACAAATAGGTATCTTTCAATGCCATTCGACGAAATATGAACGTGATCCGATGCAGCAGAAGTTCTTATGCTTTTTCAGTGCTCATGTTTCACAGGTTCCTGTGGCGCTATCACGGAAGAGTGCGACATTGACACGTTCGCGAATAAAACAGCAAAGAATCCCTTTAAAACCCTCAGTTCGGCAATAACCTAGGTAGCAACCCCCACCCCCTCCCTCACGCACACACGCACATTTACTGAGAATTATAAAAATATGCCTTTACAGGGAAAACCTTCGAAGTACTGCTATTTGCCTGCAGGTAGGCAACCGCTTGATACACCTCCAAGACCGGTTTCATTTACGTCCGGTGTCACCTCCCTCAGGGCTTTTCGTGTCGATTCAGAGCGGCATGTGTGTCTGTAATGTTTTCCTCGGGCAGTCATACGGAAACTGCGTGATTTCAACGACGGGCGTCGCGGTCCTGACGTCCATCGCAGAGCCGTCAAACGAATGGCTGAAATGTGGCTAAGAGGGGCTTGACGACCTTCCCAAATTTGACAAAGACACAGCAGCATTGGGCAGAATTGTGGTGAAATTTTATACCAGTGCGACATTACTAATCCAGTTTACACGTCACATTAACTTGTGAGCTGTGGCCTTTTTTCTTTCACATGTCGACACCTTGCCGTCGTCGAGCCCGAGGTTAAGGCCACAGGGTACCTTGCCTTTGCAACTTTGCAGACGAAAGCTGTAGCCATCCTTGACCCAAATTTTAAACTTATGCGTCACAACTGGCGCAAGTTACGGTTTCGAAAAAGTTTCATTCTGTTGCGTAGTCAGGGTGGTCCATAGGAGTGGAATAGGTGGACACACAAAATTTTTAAGTAGTAGTGATTGGAGGACTAACATACAAGGATATGTTACCTGCATGTGTGGCATTTAGAAAGCCGTCCTCTTAGTTGCAAATCGTAATTTTCAAATGGTAAGGTGATTGTCGGGCATATCAAACAGTCAGAGAACCAAGCGAGAGAAAAAAACTGTTACTTTCATCAGAGCATAGCTTTATTCTTTCTCAAGTAGTAACTGGCGTTTGTAATGGTACTTGAATTACGTAACCATTACGGCACCTCACCTCAACCTCTCGATACCAGCAATATTCTACTGTATTTCTGTAAAATAGTTAACATATTTCTGTGACAACATTCAGATTTGATTTCATTAATGTAGAGGTACTTTGATACATCGATATGTTTATATTGCAATGATATTATTCTTATGTGCATTCTTTGTTTTGTCACTATGATCTTTGACGCACTTGTAACTCTGAATTTTGGGCGCGTAAGCGGTTATTAGAGAGTCAAGTCTTGGTCGTCATGTTGAAAAGACGCAAACTGTAGTCAGTTTATGAAATGTGAACTTTAACAGTGAGGAAGATACGAGGGCTATCCACAAAGTACATTACGTTTTGGAATTAAAAATAAATAAAGTATTGGAAATTTTTTTAATTATATACAGATGAAAGCCACACTTAAATACTACTTTTCTACATAGTTGCCATTTCAATTAAGGAACTTATCGTAGCGATGGACGAGCTTGGAAATTCCTTCGTCGTAAAATTCGGCCGCCTGCGCCTTTAACCACGTGGTTAATCAGTAACCCGGTAGAAATACGATTTTTGTGGATTTCCTGGAAAGAGGCACTACAATAAACTCTCACAGGTATTACCAAACTCTGCACAACCTCAGAATAGTAATACAAAACAAGCGCAGGGGAAAGTTGGGCTCAAAGATCTTACTGATTCACGACAACGCCCGGGCCCACACGGCAAACGCCACTCGTGAAGTTCTCGTATCTTTTAAGTGGGAGTTGTTTCCTCATCCGCCGTACAGTCCCGACCTGGCACTGAGAGAGTTCCACTTATTCCCAGCAATGAAGAAGTGGTTGGCTATGCAGCGTTTTGATGACGACGCACAGCTTCAAGAAGAGGTAACCACGTGGTTGAAGGCGCAGGCGGCCGAATTTTACGACGAAGGAATTTCCAAGCTCGTCCATCGCTACGATAAGTGCCTTAATTTAAATGGCAACTATGTAGAAAAGTAGTATTTAAGTGTGGCTTTCATCTGTATATAATAAAAAAAAAATTTTCCAATACTTTATTTTTAATTCCAAAACGTAATGTACTTTGTGGATAGCCCTCGTATTTTCAAGTTTGTTTTATATTGTGAAGTGACGTTGCAACAAAAGTAATAAAAAAGAAGTGTAACTTAAATTCGGAGTGCTGATTACTTTTTTACATCACCATAGTCTTAACTTGCAAAAGTTTAATCTTCAAGAATGGTTTATGAAACACATCTATAAAACTTTTGAATATCGCAGAATAACACCTAGGCCTCTTTGCATTCGAGCTTGGAATCATCACTACCTAGATTTTCGACGATTGAGCCATGAGTTCACAACGAGACCAGTGTGGGAAACACGAAAAGATGAGTGCCTAGTTTATCCATTATTTCAAGAAATGACTTTATTAACTGTGCTCTAATGACACCTGCCACATAATGTAACCTTGTTGTTGCCCGAAAATGCAATATTTAGCAGCGTCAGCAATGCTACAATCATAATTAATTTTTGACCTTTGTTGTGATAGGGTTGTTAGACATTCATTACTTTCAGGTGAAGTAGAAGCTGATGGCTTGCATGTAAGAAGGCCGATGATAAGGTGATGCGCAGTGGACAATGTGACACGTGCGCTCCAGCCAGTAGCGTCATTCTGCTGTATCTGTTTGTAGCGTGTGCCTTGCAGTTAATCTTGATGTTATTTCAAGTGTGGCAGATAGCCACAGTAGGGATCATAAAAGGTATTGTGAACACGAGTAGTCTACTATTTGAAGAAAAGTGCCAGGACACCCCAATTTAACGCGGAGTTGACCACTATATGTCACGAGAGACGGAAAGGCAAGTGTAAAAGGAGGCGGGGAGCATTATCTTGTGGGCAGAAAGCGATGCCGTCAGAATGGGTCGGTCAGAATACGTCAGTGAGTTAGAATGTGAAGTAATCGAAGATAACAAATTCGCCAGACACATTTCAACTCTTCTAAAAGCTGTCAAAGTCCTCTGTTGGTGTTGTGAAGTGCAAACATGAAGTACGAAAGACTCACAGAGGGACCGTCGAGCGCTGCGGAGGGCGGTTGTAGAACGAGGCATCAGATCAGCGTAAGGAACCACTCGTCAGTTGCCAAATGCTGCCACTAGTGTAGCTGTCACAATGACTGTGCGTAGGGAGTTAAAGAAAGTGCAGTACAGTAAAAATAATGGAGTACAGTAGTCGAGCAACTCTCATAAACCACACGTATCTTAGTCAGCGCACAGCAGCGCCTCAGGTGTCGTAAAAAGCAACGCCACTGGACATGAATAATTATTCTGGAGTGATGAATGACGCTATACCTTGCGGCAGTCCGATGGATTTGAGACTGTGAAAGGCGTATTCCTGAAAAACGTTACGCGCCATCTGAGCCGTGCATGGCTCGTGTTCCCGCCATCATGCGTTTCACACCTCGTCTTTAACGTACTTCCACCTCACTATGTTAATTTAAATTTCTACTGTTACTGAGTTGCTGCTTTGCCTGACCGTGAGCGGCTGTAGCAGCGCGTATCCATATATCCCCTCTCGTAGTATCTTTACTCGGATGCTATTACTTCCCGGTCGTTGTCTGTCGTAAGCCAGTTCGAGTTGCCAGTTCGGGTCGTGAGTTCGGGCTGCAAGTCAGTTGGAACGCGTCTGGAGCGCAGTGCGGACCTGCCACTGGAGTTGCAGTGCGGCACTGGTGCAGTGGGTTGTAGCAGCAGTGAGGCCTGCTTCGACATGGCTCGCCCGACCATTTCCGCCACGCATCACTTGAGCCGGGCCACGGTCTTGGTGGATCGTCGGTCGGTCGTCCTACCGGACGACGCTTTTGGCTCGCCGATCGTTCATGAGTCAGCTGTGTGTGTGTGCATCGACTCCCGATGTGTCTTCGTGCGTGCTTAGTTGCTGTTGGGTATCATTCAGCTCTTCGTGCAAGTGTTTGTCGGGTTTGTGTGTAGTTGGTGTTAGTTCCACTGACGATTATTTTAGATGTTGTCATTCTGCGGGAGCCGGTCGGTTGCTGCGGACCAGGAAAGTTATCTCCGCGCGGTGCAGTCGGCTGAGTCCGCTGGCGGTCCCTGCGCAGTGTCGGAGCGTGTGTGGAGCTGTCCAATCGCTACGAGCTCCGTGGTTCACCGAACCGGGACGTCAAAGGTGATTAGTGGTCTCGACTACCCAAGCCACGTCCATTCATGTTGTGGTGGTTCGTTTCAGTGGTTTCCTGTTGGGAAGGTTTTCCTGTGAGCAACACCGAGAGTTTCTACTGCTGAAATTTACCCGCCATGCGGTGCAATGAACTGTTTTGGTTGACTACAATTAGAGTACACCAGTGGAATTTTCTGCCTAGTGGGCATTAGTGTTCTGGTTACCGGCCCATGGTTCAAATGGCTCTGAGTACTATGGGACTCAACTGCTGAGGTCATAAGTCCCCTAGAACTTAGAACTACTTAAACCAAACTAACCTAAGGACAACACACACATCCATGCCCGAGACAGGATTCGAACCTGCGACCGTAGCGGTCGCGCGGTTCCAGACTGTAGCGCCAGAACCGCTCGGCCACCAGCGGCCAGCTTACCGGCCCATGGCACTGACGTAAATTCAGGCAGTGTTCTTTTGGGTGCAGTTAAGTTTATATCCGTGTTCAAATTCAAGTGTACCAGCGGAATTTTCTGCCTAGAGGCCGCTAGTGTTCCGGTTACCTCCCCTGGCCACTAACGTAATTTCAGGCAGCGTCATTTCCTCACCTATTGTCGCTGTCCAACATGGTGCGTAATTTTGACAGCTAATACATACTCCATTGTGGATTATCACGTTTGTAACCTTTCCTGTTTCAGCTCTCTGCTGTGTCTAGACAAGACAGTCTAGACATAAGGGAGGTAGCCGAAAGGGCACGCGTCAACTCAAGCCGTCTTGCGTTAAGTCTGAAACAGGATACGTGATGAAAGCTATAAAGAAAAGAACGGAGCTTCTCGTATACTTAACTTTAATTCTTTGTGGTACATTTCTCTTGATAATACAAGTGAGACTCTCCAGATATGGTTAATGGCGCCTTGCTAGGTCGTAGCCATGGACTTAGCTGAAGGCTATTCTAACTGTCTCTCGGCAAATGAGAGAAAGGCTTCGTACGTGTAGTCGCTTGCAATGTCGTCCGTACAACTGGGGCGAGTGCTAGTCAGTCTCTCGAGACCTGCCTTGTGGTGGCGCTCGGTCTGCGATCCTGACAGTGGCGACACGCGGGTCCGACATGTACTAATGGACCGCGGCCGATTTAAGCTACCACCTAGCAAGTGTGGTGTCTGGCGGTGACACCACACTCTCATCTACTGATTGATGGGAAGCAAGTCGTTGTGTCGGGCGGTCTGTGGCTGTCCCCTGGTTGGGTTCCGACGGATCAAGTGAAGTTGGTCTCACCACCTGTCTCACCTAAGTAAACGAGGGCAGACCGAACTCCCTGGAGGCTTCTGAGTGCCGTTGTCTTTATTGTCTTTCCCATCAGTGTTTATCTGTTTTCAGCAGCTACTTAAAATTTAGGGCTGATGGTTATTATTTCTTTTTTCTTAAAAATTTTGCAGAATTAATTGTGGGCTTTCAGTTTTGCAACTTTATTCTTAAAATCATCTTTCAAGCTTAAACATTGCGGCCTTCTGCCTTTAAAAGATTATGGTAATATATTTGAAAATTTTGAAACTTAATTGTGGTTTTCAGTCATTGGTATTGAACCTTGCATATGTTTGTTCTATCTGCTTTGCCTTGAGGCTTTCCACTTAGCCGTCATTTATGTTTTTTAAATTTATTTTATTTCCTTTTTAATTGCACTTTTATCTTGTTGATTTTTAAGATTTCTTGTTTTTAAACATTGTGGCCTCCTGCCTTTAACAGTCCATGGTAATATAATCTAAAATTTGAAACTTAATTGTGGCCTTCAGCCATTTGTATTGCATCTTGCATCTGTTTGCTCTATATACTTCGCTTTGAGGCTTTTCACATAGCTGTCATAGATGTATTTTTAATTGTTTTATTGCTATTTTAATTGGATTTTATCATGTTGATTTTTTAAGATTTCTTGTTTGAGGGCTTCAGCCGTGAAAAGGTTGCATTTGGTAAAGGTTCGGCTATGTGCCGCTTTCGTTGTAAATGTTATTAAATTACAATAAATTTCAATTAGAAGGTGGAAATGACCCAACCTTATTTGGCCCTTTCCACAATCCTAATGACCTGTTCTGCCCAGCGGGTTTGGCGGGCATATCTCCATCGTCTGTAGTGTCAACAGTGAAGTACGGAAGAGATCTTTGGGGGGGGGGGGGTGTTTATCGTGGTTAGGGTGTCGTTTCCTTACTGCGCATCACAAAATTCACCCCAGTTTAATGATACTAAAAATCACCGCAGCTGTATTTAAGATCCGTTTGCTACGCTACAACCGGTTTATTTATAATGCACAGATTTGTTACTGCGTACAGTAGAGGAACACACTTAGGAAAAAATGTTTCTGTCTGTATGACAATGCACCCTGTGATGAAGCAGCGTCTCTAAGCTAATTCCTGAAATGGACTCGGTTCTTAGGGAAGAACGTTAGCTGTTCCTTCACGAACAGACACCTCATTGAAAGTGTCTTCTGCAGAATTCACCACATATTGAAGTTCATTAATTTATGCCTAGATGCTTTTGGTTGGGTAGAACATTTCCTTATGAAGCGGCTCCATAGCTTTCCGAGTATAAGATTTTTTCTAGGAAGAGTCAAAGGGAGAAGCAATGGCCCTAGGCGGCACTTACCCCAGCTTAATGTTACAAAAAAATCAACACAGCTGTATTTAAGATCCGTTTTCTACGCTACAGGAGGTTTATTTCTAATGCAAATTATCAGGATACACCAAAAATTCATCAGTAGTCTTCGTATTTAATTCTCACAGAGTTCCGAGAGAAGTAGGTACGAAGGTGGTTGGCGATTTTTCATTGTCATCTCATTATGTGCATTGGAACGGAACTGGTTCTGGCGTGGTAAACGGACGTTAAATACAACTGTGGTGTACTTTAAAAAAAATTTAGATTAACATGAATCATCTGTAGAGAGTCAGATGATCAAGATCATTTGCTTACGCAACGTTGGCGATTGCCAGGGTAGGCAATGCAATGGTTGCAACGTGAGGCGTGCGGCAGAGGGGGAGAGCGCACTGTTCACGCAGCCGGTGTACACTCCTGGAAATTGAAATAAGAACACCGTGAATTCATTGTCCCAGGAAGGGGAAACTTTATTGACACATTCCTGGGGTCAGATACATCACATGATCACACTGACAGAACCACAGGCACATAGACACAGGCAACAGAGCATGCACAATGTCGGCACTAGTACAGTGTATATGCACCTTTCGCAGCAATGCAGGCTGCTATTCTCCCATGGAGACGATCGTAGAGATGCTGGATGTAGTCTTGTGGAACGGCTTGCCATGCCATTTCCACCTGGCGCCTCAGTTGGACCAGCGTTCGTGCTGGACGTGCAGACCGCGTGAGACGACGCTTCATCCAGTCCCAAACATGCTCAATGGGGGACAGATCCGGAGATCTTGCTGGCCAGGGTAGTTGACTTACACCTTCTAGAGCACGTTGGGTGGCACGTGATACATGCGGACGTGCATTGTCCTGTTGGAACAGCAAGTTCCCTTGCCGGTCTAGGAATGGTAGAACGATGGGTTCGATGACGGTTTGGATGTACCGTGCACTATTCAGTGTCCCCTCGACGATCACCAGTGGTGTACGGCCAGTGTAGGAGATCGCTCCCCACACCATGATGCCGGGTGTTGGCCCTGTGTGCCTCGGTCGTATGCAGTCCTGATTGTGGCGCTCACCTGCACGGCGCCAAACACGCATACGACCATCATTGGCACCAAGGCAGAAGCGACTCTCATCGCTGAAGACGACACGTCTCCATTCGTCCCTCCATTCACGCCTGTCGCGACACCACTGGAGGCGGGCTGCACGATGTTGGGGCGTGAGCGGAAGACGGCCTAACGGTGTGCGGGACCGTAGCCCAGCTTCATGGAGACGGTTGCGAATGGTCCTCGCCGATACCCCAGGAGCAACAGTGTCCCTAATTTGCTGGGAAGTGGCGGTGCGGTCCCCTACGGCACTGCGTAGGATCCTACGGTGTTGGCGTGCATCCGTGCGTCGCTGCGGTCCGGTCTCAGGTCGACGGGCACGTGCAGCTTCCGCCGACCACTGGCGACAACATCGATGTACTGTGGAGACCTCACGCCCCACGTGTTGAGCAATTCGGCGGTACGTCCACCCGGCCTCCCGCATGCCCACTATACGCCCTCGCTCAAAGTCCGTCAACTGCACATACGGTTCACGTCCACGCTGTCGCGGTATGCTACCAGTGTTAAAGACTGCGATGGAGCTCCGTATGCCACGGCAAACTGGCTGACACTGACGGTGGCGGTGCACAAATGCTGCGCAGCTAGCGCCATTCGACGGCCAACACCGCGGTTCCTGGTGTGTCCGCTGTGCCGTGCGTGTGATCATTGCTTGTACAGCCCTCTCGCAGTGTCCGGAGCAAGTATGGTGGGTCTGACACACCGGTGTCAATGTGTTCTTTTTTCCATTTCCAGGAGTGTATTTCTCCACCCCTCCCCGAGCTGAACTTATCACGCAACCACCATCCTAGCTGAACACCACTGCAAAACAAGCCAAACACATTGAAACGGTCCCCGTATCAGGACAGAAAAGCACCGATGTTATCGGAGAGGATTTCAACCAACTCTACCCAGAGAGACCAATCGCTGCCTGCAGTGTTGTGGTGAAAATTACCCCGAAATTCCGGTTCTGTTGCAGATACGCCGGAAGCTAAACTTTCGAAACTGGCTACGGATGAAGCAACGTCAACTGTTGTTCTGGCATTGTTCAGTAACAGTCTGTAGCGCATCTCGCAGGAAACCGGTAGTGGCAATATGAACGGCAGCCTTACAAAATGCAAATGTTACAACATCTTACCGAGATCGATCCCAGTGCGTCCGGCTTGTGTTGACGTCATCGGATTTACCGTCGCCTGTAATGAAATCATACCACTCTAATTCACGAACGAATAAAGCTATGCCGGCCGAAGTGGCCGCGCGGTTCTGGCGCTGCAGTCTGGAACCGCGAGACCGCTACGGTCGCAGGTTCGAATCCTGCCTCGGGCATGGATGTGTGTGATGTCCTTAGGTTAGTTAGGTTTAACTAGTTCTAAGTTCTAGGGGACTAATAACCTCAGCAGTTGAGTCCCATAGTGCTCAGAGCCCCAATAAAGCTATGCTAAAATGAAAGTTACCATTATTTTTTCTCGTGTTGTGCTCTAGCTGTTTCATACGACACAAGACCCTCTTCCCACTTGAAAACTACGAGTTGCATCCAGGATGGCGGATTCCATATGGCCACCATGTTGGCAACAGAGCCTCACAGGTTTTCTCCGTCTTATTTCATACTATTCGTCTTCAAATTTTAGTACATCCACCTGATTTTTGTTTTAGAAGGGTGGCTGCACGCCCTTGGATGCCCCTGTACTTCGAAAAACCTGACTATACTCTGATCCACGAGCGATGGCGGTTCGCACAGGTCGAGACAAGGATGGGGATTACATTGTTGCCGGCTCCAAGTGACAATTGTGCGCGTATATTCGTGCTTTGCTCTTACTGACAGAGTGTGTCCCGCAAATCATGTGTGTCACTTGCTTGTGTAGAATTTGTTGCTCACCACCACCATCAGCCATGACAACTCGCAACAAATGGAATGAAAATTCACTAAACAACTTGCTACGATCGCGTATATCGTTCGTATTGCATACAACATCCACAGCAGAACAATCATAACACTACTGAACGCTCCGTTATCTACCAGAAAACGCATGACGTAGGTGCGTAGAACAAGCATAAACTCGTCCGCCGTCGTTTGTGACTCCAACTGTAGGAATGTGTGTTACTATAGGTTCCTCGTTCTGTTTACATGTATCATCCTCCTCATTGTGTATCTGCAGGACAGGGTAAACAGATAGGTGGAGCAAGGAACCTCAGGGGAAGTTGGCAAGGCACAGTAAGCAGGCGGTATGCAGGAGAAGGAGACTGACTGCAGCGCTTGATTGGAACATCAAAGCCTTTGCAGTGCAATGACTGGTGCCGTATGGAAGCTCCAAAGATACGAAATGGTTGGAAGAATGTTGCCACTGTAGAGCTTCGAAGTCATCACCTACTGTACCTGAGTGTAAGTATGTGGCAAATGCAGCAGATGTATGGGACAGTCTTACAAATTATACCGCATTTTAAATCGTACCACAAACATATCTAGGAAACTAATAGCATTGTAATGCCACATGTTGGACAGAAACTGCACTAGGTTGTTTCTAGCTGTTGTACATTTACATTTCGACACACAGTAGAGATTTCATTGGTGGAGTGATTTCAGTTTATTTTGTGCTCTGAGGAATTAAAATACTTGTAAACTAAGAATTGGTGCTCTTAGAGTTATGTAAAGTCTATTTACAATTTATGAAGTATGTAACTATACTTACTCGATAATAATACAAACATTTAAACTCACCCTAGCCTCTCTGTAGTAATAAAGAAGTTTAAGAAGCATGGCCTCGTTTTATAAAGTGCACAGCCACGTTTCTTCTATATTGTACTGGTATATTTTATAATACGGTTCACTATACATGTTTCAAGAAATTGGTACATGGTACAAAGCAACCTACGTAACTTGTATACGGTGCAGTGGCAGTATGGGGGTCACATACTGCCACTTCAGTCCCACTGGCTTGAACGTTCTCGAGCTGAATTGTTAACACTAGCTTTTGATTTCACATAAGCAAACGATTTACACAAAGATTTAAAATGGGATGGCGGGTAAGTAATCGGTTATAATTTCATGTCTTGACTTCCTGAATTTTTTGTGCGCCACCCAGAAGCTATTTCGGCAACAAGAACATTTGACTTCAGTAAAGATGGTTTTGAAACGTTTTAAAAATTCTCTCTAATTTACTTGACAAACATGGTTCTAATTCTACGCAGATATTCAATATTGACAAGACAAGCCTATCTACGGTACAGGAAACTCAGGTCACTACAGGAAGAGGGAAGTACTAAGTGGAGGTTAAATAACTAGTGCAGAATTGGGGACGAATACCCCATGTGTTTGCTGTTTCGGTGTTTCTGGCGTATATGTGCTTCCCGTTCTAGTATCTAAGAGAAAACGATTTTCTAATGATTTAAAACCTGGAGCTCCAGCTGGCACCAAACCGTCTGATTCAGACAGTTGCTGGATGACTGGTGAATGGTCTATTCACTGGATGGAACACTTGATCGAAACTGTATGTTCGATTTTAATTGAAACGTGTTCTTAAATGTCAGACTGACATGCAAAACTACAAAAAAATTTGCAGGCTATAACTTTAGCTACTGAATCATATGAGAGAGCGGCGACGCTACAAAATGTCGTTAGTGGCGTCTCCAAAACTAATGTGGAAATTGGATCCATACACCCCTCAGATTTCTGACGTCGTGGCGACTACATCCAATCCAGAATCAGAAACTATAAATGAAGAATAAATAATGAGTGGACATACAAGAACTGTTAAGAAAATCGACAAGCTAATGGAATTATCCACCCCTGAATCCATCATCGCCAACAAAACAGACCTGTAGCATAATAGTGTCAGCAAACATACACGATACCTCCCCTTTGTTAACTCTACAAAAAATAATAATAAGCACGGTAACATCGTCTGCTATTGAGATCACAGGTAGGCCTTACAAGAGGCTCCTCCTCGACAACGAATCCGAGAAAAAAATAGGCCTAACATGACTAAAAGGACCAAACGTGATAATATGTTCAAATGGTTCAAATGGCTCTGAACACTATGGGACTCAACATCGCCGGCCGGTGTGGCCGAGCGGTTCTAGGCGCTTCAGTCTGGAACCGCACGACCGCTACGGTCGCAGGTTCGAATCCTGCTTCGGGCATGGATGTGTGTGATGTCCTTAGGTTAGTTAGGTTTAAGTAGTTCTGAGTTCTAGGGGGCTGATGACATCAGATATTAAGTCCCATTGTGCTCAGAGCCATTTGAACCATTTTTGAACTCAACATCTGAGGTCATCAGTCCCCTAGAACTTAGAACTACTTGAACCTAACCAACCTAAGAACATCACACATATCCATGCCCGAGGCAGGATTCGAACCTGCGACCGTAGCAGTCACGCGGTTCCGGACACCGCGGGCGGCCTGATAATATGCCTTCTAGTTGGTTAAATGTAAGAATCTGAAAGCAGGAAGATATGATGTGTGTTGTATATAGTTGCAAACCGGCTTGCGAAAATAATTGAAAGAAAAAATTATTTTGATAGCTACAAACATGAATGAGAAACAAATATTGAAAATCTTCAGTGTAAGCCTTAAAAATTAAAAGAAACATTAATTATATTCACAAAATTTCTATACTTCTTCCTATAGCTGAGAATATCTTAAGTGGTACAGTTTAAAATAACAGTGGTACAATTTAGAAGAACTGCTCATAAATTTTACCACTTCCGCACCTCCGCACCTACTGTGTTATAATTTTTGAACTGCTGAAAATTTATTTTAGAAACTTGCAGTGCATATGATTGAGAGAGTGAACTACACATTATTATTATTACATTTAGATAATGTATATTAGATGTCAGTAAAATTAGAAAAACGCCGAAATTGACACTATTTTTGAGATTTTGTACTACATCATCGGCAGGGAAAGCTTATGACCACTTGCCCTACACCTTTGCGGTCAACGGAACCGTGATTTTTTTTTTTTTTTTTTTTTTTTTTTTTTGCTGCTGCAAGCCGGCCGGGGTGGCCGAGCGGTTCTAGGCGCTACAGTCTGGATCCGCGCGACCGCTACGGTCGCAGGTTCGAATCCTGCTTCGGGCATGGATGTGTGTGATGTCCTTAGTTAGGTTTAAGTAGTTCTAAATTCTAGGGGACTGATGACCTCAGAAGTTAAGTCCCATAGTGCTCAGAACCATTTGAACCATTTTTACTGCTGCAAAACCACAGAGTCAGTGAATGGTAAGTGACTTCGGTACACTAATTAACTAGACTCGTGCCTATCTGTTCTTAACCTGAGTTATTTTACCTGCACGAGGTTCCTTGCCTGGTCCTCTGACGAGCTGAGAATCTTTTAAGTTAATGCTTATGACGAGCTGAAACTATTTCAGTAATTTTGCTTACAATGATAATTCCTTTTGAGCACTTTGAGTATTTTACTGATTGAAGCAGAGCATCACTACCCAACTCACGTTGTCATATACTGCTACAGTGCGTTACATTTACGTAAATCTATGTATGTCTTGGTTTCCTTGTCTGGAGTGGAGCGCCGTAGTTTATTGTTTATCAAAACTTGTTATTATCGCTACCGGACTGATATAGTTATTACTTAATGCGTTTCGTGTTTGAAGATTTATTGGCTAACAATAATACTGTGAAGTGGCAATGAACTGATCTGGATGTTAAGTTTAACAATAAAGTTATTCAATTCTTCCAATTTCGCGAAATGGAAACCACTGAAAATAAAAAAATGTTTTATTTGCTACAGTTAGCTACAACTTCCAGCCACTTCTCTACACAGCCACCGCTCCGACTTAGACATTTGTCTATACATGACGGTAGTATCTTTTCCCGAAAGAACAGTTACCGTGGATGACCATGCCGCTTTGCTAGAAACGAAATTATAATTAAATGGACACCCTAGCTGCAAACAGGCGTTGATGTACTTCATTGGGGACATGTTGAAAATGTGTGCCCCGACCGGGACTCGAACCCGGGATCTCCTGCTTACATGGCTGTGCCCGCGGTTGCTCAGATGGATAGAGCGTCTGCCATGTAAGCAGGAGATCCCGGGTTCGAGTCCCGGTCGGGGCACACATTTTCAACATGTCCCCAATGAAGTACATCAACGCCTGTTTGCAGCTAGGGTGTCCATTTAATTATCATTTCGTTTCTAGCAAAGCTGCATGGTCATCCACGGTATGTGTTCTTTCGGGAAAAGATACTACCGTCATGTATAGTTAAAATATGGCTTCCCGGCCATTGACCTTCTTGTGCGAACGCACACGCTATGCCCGAACTCGTACGGGACTTGGTGGATTAATCTGCCACTAGTAATCAGTATGATGGGCAAACATCTATTAGGCGCACTACGAATGTAGTGGTGTGGACATGTTGGGAATGTGGATCTCACGGGGAGCGTGCAAGGGATAAGTCCCTGCAGACGCACTATCCTCTGTGCCCTCGGTGGCTCAGATGGATAGAGCGTCTGCCATGTAAGCTGGAGATCCCGGGTTCGAGTCCCGGTCGGGGCACACATTTTCAACATGTCCCCAATGAAGTACATCAACGCCTGTTTGCAGCTAGGGTGTCCATTTAATTATCATTTCGTTTCTAGCAAAGCTGCATGGTCATCCACGGTATGTGTTCTTTCGGGAAAAGATACTACCGTCATGTATAGTTAAAATATGGCTTCCCGGCCATTGACCTTCTTGTGCGAACGCACACGCTATGCCCGAACTCGTACGGGACTTGGTGGATTAATCTGCCACTAGTAATCAGTATGATGGGCAAACATCTATTAGGCGCACTACGAATGTAGTGGTGTGGACATGTTGGGAATGTGGATCTCACGGGGAGCGTGCAAGGGATAAGTCCCTGCAGACGCACTATCCTCTGTGCCCTCGGTGGCTCAGATGGATAGAGCGTCTGCCATGTAAGCTGGAGATCCCGGGTTCGAGTCCCGGTCGGGGCACACATTTTCAACATGTCCCCAATGAAGTACATCAACGCCTGTTTGCAGCTAGGGTGTCCATTTAATTATCATTTCGTTTCTAGCAAAGCTGCATGGTCATCCACGGTATGTGTTCTTTCGGGAAAAGATACTACCGTCATGTATAGTTAAAATATGGCTTCCCGGCCATTGACCTTCTTGTGCGAACGCACACGCTATGCCCGAACTCGTACGGGACTTGGTGGATTAATCTGCCACTAGTAATCAGTATGATGGGCAAACATCTATTAGGCGCACTACGAATGTAGTGGTGTGGACATGTTGGGAATGTGGATCTCACGGGGAGCGTGCAAGGGATAAGTCCCTGCAGACGCACTATCCGCTGTGCCGCGGTTGCTCAGATGGATAGAGCGTCTGCCATGTAAGCAGGAGATCCCGGGTTCGAGTCCCGGTCGGGGCACACATTTTCAACATGTCCCCAATGAAGTACATCAACGCCTGTTTGCAGCTAGGGTGTCCATTTAATTATCATTTCGTTTCTAGCAAAGCTGCATGGTCATCCACGGTATGTGTTCTTTCGGGAAAAGATACTACCGTCATGTATAGTTAAAATATGGCTTCCCGGCCATTGACCTTCTTGTGCGAACGCACACGCTATGCCCGAACTCGTACGGGACTTGGTGGATTAATCTGCCACTAGTAATCAGTATGATGGGCAAACATCTATTAGGCGCACTACGAATGTAGTGGTGTGGACATGTTGGGAATGTGGATCTCACGGGGAGCGTGCAAGGGATAAGTCCCTGCAGACGCACTATCCGCTGTGCCGCGGTTGCTCAGATGGATAGAGCGTCTGCCATGTAAGCAGGAGATCCCGGGTTCGAGTCCCGGTCGGGGCACACATTTTCAACATGTCCCCAATGAAGTACATCAACGCCTGTTTGCAGCTAGGGTGTCCATTTAATTATCCTTTCGTTTCTAGCAAAGCTGCATGGTCATCCACGGTATGTGTTCTTTCGGGAAAAGATACTACCGTCATGTATAGTTAAAATATGGCTTCCCGGCCATTGACCTTCTTGTGCGAACGCACACGCTATGCCCGAACTCGTACGGGACTTGGTGGATTAATCTGCCACTAGTAATCAGTATGATGGGCAAACATCTATTAGGCGCACTACGAATGTAGTGGTGTGGACATGTTGGGAATGTGAATCTCACGGGGAGCGTGCAAGGGATAAGTCCCTGCAGACGCACTATCCGCTGTGCCGCGGTTGCTCAGATGGATAGAGCGTCTGCCATGTAAGCAGGAGATCCCGGGTTCGAGTCCCGGTCGGGGCACACATTTTCAACATGTCCCCAATGAAGTACATCAACGCCTGTTTGCAGCTAGGGTGTCCATTTAATTATCATTTCGTTTCTAGCAAAGCTGCATGGTCATCCACGGTATGTGTTCTTTCGGGAAAAGATACTACCGTCATGTATAGTTAAAATATGGCTTCCCGGCCATTGACCTTCTTGTGCGAACGCACACGCTATGCCCGAACTCGTACGGGACTTGGTGGATTAATCTGCCACTAGTAATCAGTATGATGGGCAAACATCTATTAGGCGCACTACGAATGTAGTGGTGTGGACATGTTGGGAATGTGGATCTCACGGGGAGCGTGCAAGGGATAAGTCCCTGCAGACGCACTATCCGCTGTGCCGCGGTTGCTCAGATGGATAGAGCGTCTGCCATGTAAGCAGGAGATCCCGGGTTCGAGTCCCGGTCGGGGCACACATTTTCAACATGTCCCCAATGAAGTACATCAACGCCTGTTTGCAGCTAGGGTGTCCATTTAATTATCCTTTCGTTTCTAGCAAAGCTGCATGGTCATCCACGGTATGTGTTCTTTCGGGAAAAGATACTACCGTCATGTATAGTTAAAATATGGCTTCCCGGCCATTGACCTTCTTGTGCGAACGCACACGCTATGCCCGAACTCGTACGGGACTTGGTGGATTAATCTGCCACTAGTAATCAGTATGATGGGCAAACATCTATTAGGCGCACTACGAATGTAGTGGTGTGGACATGTTGGGAATGTGGATCTCACGGGGAGCGTGCAAGGGATAAGTCCCTGCAGACGCACTATCCGCTGTGCCGCGGTTGCTCAGATGGATAGAGCGTCTGCCATGTAAGCAGGAGATCCCGGGTTCGAGTCCCGGTCGGGGCACACATTTTCAACATGTCCCCAATGAAGTACATCAACGCCTGTTTGCAGCTAGGGTGTCCATTTAATTATCATTTCGTTTCTAGCAAAGCTGCATGGTCATCCACGGTATGTGTTCTTTCGGGAAAAGATACTACCGTCATGTATAGTTAAAATATGGCTTCCCGGCCATTGACCTTCTTGTGCGAACGCACACGCTATGCCCGAACTCGTACGGGACTTGGTGGATTAATCTGCCACTAGTAATCAGTATGATGGGCAAACATCTATTAGGCGCACTACGAATGTAGTGGTGTGGACATGTTGGGAATGTGGATCTCACGGGGAGCGTGCAAGGGATAAGTCCCTGCAGACGCACTATCCGCTGTGCCGCGGTTGCTCAGATGGATAGAGCGTCTGCCATGTAAGCTGGAGATCCCGGGTTCGAGTCCCGGTCGGGGCACACATTTTCAACATGTCCCCAATGAAGTACATCAACGCCTGTTTGCAGCTAGGGTGTCCATTTAATTATCATTTCGTTAGACATTTGTGTAGCGTGGTACCAACTTTCCAATACTCTGCTCGTAGAGGGCAACCGCCTGTGCTTTCCGCCAGTTTTTTTACGCTGAATTACGGCGCCTTGTCTGTGTCAAAACGTAATCTTAACAGCCAGCACTTCATGTGAGCAGAGATGAAACTCAACGAGAGCCAGTTACGGGCTGTATTGTCTTCCCTTCGAAGACACTGCAGGACTATCTTCGTTGCCCCTGGACAGTGCGGCAGAGAATTGTCAAGAAGGAAACGTTATGTGGGCTGCATGCCATCAGGCGAAGTCTCTCAGCAGGTCCTCATACTTGGAGGGAGACATTATTGTTCTAAGCACCTTTAAGTGCTCACTGTGCGCTCAGAACTGAAACGAGCGACTGGGCGCGATCAACGGGCATACTAGAGACACTGCCCAACAAATAAGTGCAACGCTTCATCGGATTTTCAGAGTGGTTTCCGTTTCGTCACCAATGGGAACTTATTTTCCGAATACCCCTCGTAATTTTTTGTTCTTATGCATTCGATGTGGTCCTTCGGCTGTAAACTACAATAATCTTAGTTATGATCTGCATATAAACCATTTGAACAAAATCCGAGCGTACAGAATATTAACCCAGCCGTGAACTGGACTGACGAGTTTCTAGCAAACAGAACGAAGCACATCACTGAAACGCAGATAGATCTTCCGAGATAAAAGTAGCTTAGGAGCAGTACTTTTCACAATGTATATAAACGACCTAGCGGATAACATCTAAAGTTTCAGGAGGCTTTTCACAGATGCTGATTTTGTATACTGTGTAACACCCCACCCGTTGTTTGTCCGATTTTTGCGTGTGTTCGCCCCTGACAAACAACTTACAGAGAAATTGGGAGTGGAACTGTACGCAAAAATGGATACCGCTAGATTTAAATGTGGGCCTGTCACACCTAATTAATCTGCGGTGGTAGTATTGACGATAAATGACAATTATTTTTACTTCCAAACACGAGCGATCATGAACACTTAGGGTGTTCAATGACATCAAACACATACACAAAAATAAGATAAAGCAAAAGGGTGAATTCAGGATCAACTACTGAAAGTAAAGGCTCTACTGAATCACAATAATTTTATTATAACCTTCAGATCAGTGCTAAATAAAACACAATGAACAGTTTACAAACTATCCTCCTAACTGGCATTGGCAATAACTGTGTTAAAATCGGTCCAAAACGCGATCTCTTATAACATATATACGAAGAACCACTACACTCCAAAGTACCGTGAAACCTCTGTGGAGACAGAAATAGCAATTGAGCCAACTAGTTATTGTTACTTCTAACACAGGCCGAAGCGGGAGCGATCCCACCGTAATATTCCTGTTGTAGCGGCGGTCTCCGACGGCGACGGCGTGGTCGTGCGGTCGGCGTGTGGCGTCTCGGAAAGTACAATCCTACAGTATTCGAACACCAGACTGCTGTCCGTAAGCTTCTCTAGTTGCACCAATGTTTCCGTCAACAATGAGCTGGCGCGGATAACGTCCTCTCAGAACGAGAGACCAAGAGGGGAGAAGACTTGGCTGACATCCTCTCAGTACGAGAGCCCAGAACGGAAGACTTCTACCGACAGTCCAGCAAGATCGCTCTTCACCTTTGTTTTCTCCCCTCAACTTTTACCGAGCGAATCACATCACTAGAAGCTCTCAAAATACCCAGTTTGCCAGTGCCGACCAATGTACGGCCTGGGAATAGAACTCTTTTCCACAATTATTTTATTTCTACAAAATTTCACAAGCAAACTCCTCCCTCGCCGCTTGGGAAGAACCACAGCTGTGGGCAATAACACGTTTACTGGAAGTTTTCTCCCAAGAGACCACTCGAGATTCCCCGTCGTAGCGAACACAGATTCTTGCATTGAAAGTTTGTTATTCGGAACTCCTGGCCCGCCCCACTTGAGTTACTAGAAGGCGTAAAATTTGTGGGACATAGGCGAGAGCACGCACAGGAAAGCCCGTCCAGCTATCCACTGCTCTGTTTTGGTAAACACTTCAACACCTGTAGCCGCGCGTCCCTCTGAGGTTGGCGGCCGCTCTGCCCTCTCTAAACGAATTAGATAAATCCCCCAGTTCACCATTAACACCTTCAGGCTGTGGTCTTCGGTGGCTAGGCGGGGACGTAGCCGAGCTCTGTCTCACGTACTGCCTTTCTGGAAAATCTTAACATTACAAAATCGCAGAATTCTTGCGTGCCGATGAGTTTCCACGCAGATTTCCTACACCCAGTGTGCGATTTGTGCTTTTACCAGTGGGGGGGGGGGCGGGGGGGGTTAGTATAATTATATATGTTACTAGCTTGTACCGTGGCGTTACCCATGGTTAAGCAATTACTTATAAATAGATGTTAATGCCGAAACTCACTATTCACGCGTATGCACTATCAGAAAAGCCATCCCTTGTTATATCTTTAAAAGTACATTCAGGTAAAGCTTATTTACAAAATCATCTACATACAGGTATACGAGGGGAATTCAAAAAGTAAAGGCACATTTGTGAAAAGCTGTACTTATTCTGATGATAGAAAACTGAAACATGCGTTATTTTTCTACGTAACCTCCCTGGACTTCAATGCCGTTTTCCCGACGTTTTACGAGTTTTTTATTTCATCAGAAAATACGTTTATCGGTTGCATCTGTAACCAATTTTGCACCGCAGCAATGACGTCTTCATCACTTTCAAATCTTCTTCCCTGTAGTGCTTCCGTTAAGGGTCCAAACATGGGAAAATCGCTCGGAGCCAGGTCTGGACTGAATGATGGCCGGCCGAAGTGGCCGCGCGGTTCTGGCGCTGCAGTCTGGAACCGCGAGACCGCTACGGTCGCAGGTTCGAATCCTGCCTCGGGCATGGCTGTGTGTGATGTCCTTAGGTTAGTTAAGTTTAATTAGTTCTAAGTTCTAGGCGACTGATGACCTCAGAAGTTAAGTCGCATAGTGCTCAGAGCGATTTGAACCATTTTTGAACTGAATGATGGATGTTCCAGCACCTCGAATCTCAACTCCTTTATTGCGTCGGCTGTCCGTTTGGCAGAATGTGGGCGAGCGTTATCTTGCTGCAGGATGACACCTCTTCATAGTTTTCCACGACGTTTGGATCTGATTGCAGGTTTTAGTTTCGTACGCAACACATCACATCCACCAAACAATACAGACCTGGCACTAAAGCCTCGTTTACACTGGGTCGACGTCTTGCAACATGGTGGCATGCTACGGAAATGTGGCGTGCGTCGTCTTTTCATTTAGTTCTAAATGCTTTGAACTGCTTAACTACTACATAACACTTTTTAAAAATTAATAAGCAAACATATGAATAGTATTAATAGTGAACTTTCAGTGTTCGGTTCCACAAATTTAAATTATATGTAAAGTTTTACTCCAGTGCGTGGGAAATAAACATCCCAGGTTGGGATGCATTAACTAAAACCAGAGAAGGGGATGGTCTGATGCAGAAGGGGGGAATTCCCCCCCCCCCATCCCCCCTGCAAATCGTACACTGCCTACACCATAATTTAGAGTATTACTCCAACAAAACCTAAAGTGTCACGTTAAATGGACTCATGTAAGGTACAAGGCCACTGCCACTTTACAGCAGAAACGTTGCAACACTAGAACATTGCGGTGGAATGCAGGAATAGCTGTAGACGATAGACACTTGATACACGTATCGGTAGCCGACCCTCAAAACAAACAGATGTGACGTATTTGCGCGTGAATAGAAAGAAAGCCCTGTTGCTGAATGCAAAACCATCACTGGAAGCAGTCACACTCGTAAAACATCGGGGAGCTATTTACGGTGAAGTGACCACCAAAAATAATCACAGTGAAGGCAGATGCAATGGAAGAAACCTCAGCAAATATACGAGGCCTGTTCAGAAAGTAAGATCCGATTGATTGCCAAATTGAAACCACAGTGAACATCAGAAATGTTTTACTTGTAACAATTAGCTACACCTTTCAGCTACTTCTGTACGTAGTCGCCGTTCTGACTTAGACGTTTGTCATAGCGTTGTACCAACTTTTCAATAGCCTCATCATAGAAGGCAGCCGCCAGTGCTTTCCGCCAATTCTCCACGCTGGCCTACACCTCGTTGTCTGTGTCAAAATGTTGTCTTCAAAGACAGCGGTTCATGTGACCAGAGATGAAACTCAGGGGGAGACAATTGCGGACTGTATTGTGGGTAATCTAACATTTCCATTTGAAAATGATGCAGGAGCATCTTCATTGCCCCTGCAGAATGCGGCTGAGAATTGTCTTGAAGAAGAAACAGCACGACAGTTATGTAATGTTAGCTGCATAGCTTCAGGCGAAACTTCTCACCAGGCCCTCGTACTTGGCGGCAGACACTATTTTCTAGACATCTTTACGCACTCACTGCGAGCTCAGAAATGAGAAGAGCGACGTGATGCTAACTGGGGTTATACTAGAGACACTACCCAACACATCTGTGCAAAGATTTATCGGATTTTCATAGTCGTTTCCATTTCGCGACCGATCGGAGCTTACTTTCTGAACGCCCCTCGTATTATGGCAACGTATTTACGCATTTGGATGGAGCTGGCGGTGCGGTGTTGTGACAACGGTAACCACTGCTAGTGGCCATTGTGCCACAGATTACATAGTGTACGAAGGCACGCGTATTTGCTGCATTACGACAGCTACAGACAATGGGATCTTAGCTTACGTAAAAAGCACTATAACTTCTGAATAAAATGTAAAGGTAATGTGACAGTTGTATGTGTAGCAATACAGAAATATAAGTGTTCAAGCAAATAGTATAATCTTGCTATAAATTTATGGAAGATTTTAATACATACACCAGTAGAAGCAGTTATTGAATCATTGAACGCCAGCTGGTGACGCTTCTTGGTACTTCTAACGAGGCTGTTTCCGTGGAAATATCGACAGGATGGCTACTGGTAGTCACAGATTATGCTGTAATACGCCATTTCCACAGAAACGCTATATTAGGGCCGCAGGCGACCAAGCATGTATGTGGAGGACGCCGTTACCATGGAGACGACGTTCCGTCGACCGTTAACGGTTGAACATGTATTTATCGGACGCCGTTCTCATGGTAATACTGTGGTTAAAATAGCTGTTGGCTACAGTAGATGTATGCAGAAAACGACGTAACTACGATGAGGGCGTCTTGTATCGATGGAAAATACCACTGCAGGTGTAAGTTGACGTTACTCCATATCTTGCTTGAAGTTATCAGCACTAGAATACTTGAAAGAACATTGAAATCATAACTGTGTGGAAGAAAAATAGAAAAAGTTAATTCGAAGTAAATTTTCTCCCGCCCAATCATGACTGAAGATGCATTGTCAAGGGTACTCGTCAGTTAAGAATATAGACTCATTTTTACTTTAGACTAGCTATGAGATTAAGATTAATTGGTTTTTCTTGCAAAATATTTCGCTACTTGCTATCATTTTTCCAATTTCAGGAAGTGAATGAATATTTGAAATTGCTATTGTAATTTAATTCTATATGATTCATTTAAAAAATGTAAACTCATTCGTTATCATTTATACATCATATAGCTTTACGTGCTATCATGAACTGTCCTTAATATTGTTGTGTTGGAATTAAATTTTGAATAGCTAACCTATTTTACTTATTGACGTTGTTATGGTAGGTATGCTTTTCAGGCGCAAACTGGAGACCACGAAAACAAATTGTACACAATCAGCTGTTGTTGGCTCTTTCATTTCTGGATCACTTATTTTTACCATTTACAATATTTATAATCCTCATTTTAGAGCTGTACCGGAGATATTGACTTTGTCAACATATCAAAGTCGATATTATCGTAGCTAGCAAAGTTTTTCCCTAACAATTGCATCGGAGTGTCTGTCATTGATGAGCCATTGGCCATTAACCCATCATATGTCTTGGAGGAAGAGAATGCCATGCGCTTGTTCATTCGAAAGGAAGCTGAGCACTTTTTCCCAGGCAATCTTGTTCAAGTTCTAGTCTTAGTTACGTGTTTGGTACTGGAGCCATTTCTGGAGGAACATGCTGTTCTAATGAAGTTATTTTTGCCTGGTGCATAATTTGTATGTCACGTAACATTACCAGTAAGAGCGTGCTATTTTATTTACTGGGCTGAATTCTGTACTTCAGTTTTCAGCGCGTTTGATAATGTTACTGTATCACACTGATATAGCTCCACGTGGTGCAGGATTGAAGAGATTGCAAATTATTAAGTACTTGAAGGCTGGTTATGACATCATGTTAGCTTCATTTCATATTAATGTGCATTACATTTTGTTTTTTTTCTAAACATCTAAGATGTACTAGATCCGGTTATTGAGATGAGATTAGATTATTTTTCTGACAGTGAGAACTTATCTGTGTGAAGAGTAATATAAATAGAAACATTTTGAGGTTTTACACTGTGTCTATACTTTTGAGGAGATATAAATATAATCGTAATAAGACGTGTTGGACAGTCGTTTCTGGACAGATAATTTCCTTTATTCTTTTATTACTTAAAATATACTGCAAATAGGACTCTGCCATCATGTTGACCTGAGGTTAGATCAATAGTGGCAGAAGTGAAAGTCATTCTGATGATTAAATTACTTGTTACGATACGAGACTGGAAACAAATAACAGAATGTAACAAAATCTTTTTGCATGGTAGTTAACTTTTTGAGTCACTGAACACAGTAAGGCGTCATCGGTTGCTGTTGCAGGTAATCAAGCTGTCATGTTTGGTAATACTGTATCACGGACTCATATTTGTTTTGTGTACGAGAAATGTTGAAGTTCTATCAGTATTCCTAATTTAGATGTTGAACTACGGCATTTACTGTGAGTAGAAGAATACATACTTGTTAGCTGATACTTACGTCGCTCCTTGGTACAACATAATTACAAATGAAAAGCGCAATACTGAGTATGTTCTACAGGGTTAATTTACTTAGGTAGCCAGTCTTCTGCTTACAAGGCCATCATCAGACTCTTTACTGACTATTATCATCACAGGCCTTACCATGTATGTAAGCAACACTGTGAAAGATGTTTCTCATGTAGACAGAGGAATGAAGACACAATACTGTGCAGTAATAATACAGTTAAAAAGTTCGACAGTAAATAATTATAAATGGAGAAAACAATGATATACATTGACACTAAACTCACAAAAGTGTGCCTAAAGCTCCCTAGCACTCTCCTTATATTTATTTACTATTTAACGTTTAATCTTTTCAACTGACTTACCACTGCATTGTCAAAGATGACACTTACTGTATGTTCTTGCCTCAGTCTAGGTGAGGAACATCTTTCAAAGTTTTGTTTATAAATATTGGAATACCATTGAGAACGGTAGTCCTTTAAAGCATGATGATCGGCTTTTAAGTCGCAAACTAACTACTTAGATCTGTTCTGTAGAAGTACACAATACTGTGTTTTTCATTTATTATACATACTTGGAAAACAGGCCCATTCTATAGCGGATTGCTACAAGCGAGAAGCTAACACAGATTAGTAGAACATGTCGGTTCCATGCAGATATTCACTTATGTATTCTATTTTATATGGCGCACGCAAGTCCTTTTTCATCATTTTCTCTAATTTAAATGCAAGATTGTGCTACGTGACTACTTTTGACGTATTGTTTCAATTTGGACAGTGTTAGAAACATTCCATGGTCACAGTATGTTCTGTGTGACAGGAAAACTGGTAAATTTTATAAAGGAGAACCACTCTTCGAAATTGTGTACTTTAGGCCAGTGGAACGTCGAAATGTGAATTGAAATTGGAGACGTACATTTCTTTTGATTACGTCTCATATCGTAATTACTTATGGAGACCATTAACTGTCTGTGTAAGGTGTGTTTGGCGGCTGCACCTGCGGAACGTGCAGTATGGTGACCAGGGTTGTGAACCGATCATTTACAAGCAGGATTCAAAATTTTAACCATCAACTTTGCTGCAAAGCGCATATATGCGGTATGGAGGCTGAAACACACACTGAGTTGACAAAGGTCATGGGATACCTCCTAACAGTGTGTTGGACCTCTTTTTCCCCACGTAGTGGAACAACAAACGATTGGAAGTCCCCTGCAAAAATATTGTCCATAATTGCGAAGGTGTTACCTGTGCAGGATTTTGTGCACGAACTGACCACTCGATTATGTTGCATAAATGTTCGATGGGATTCATGTCGGGCGCTACAGATGGGCGAATAATTCTCTCGAATTATCCAGAGTGTCCTTCAAACCAATCGCGAACGAGTGTGGCCCGGTGACATGGCGCATTGTCGGCAATAAAAATTCCTTCGTTGTGTGGGAACATGAAGTTCACGAACGGCAACAAATGTCTCCAAGCAGCCGGGCATAACCATTTCAAGTCAATTATTTGTTCAGCTGAACCAAAAGACCCAGTCCATCTCATGTAAACATAGCCCGCACCGCTATGAAGCCACCACCAGCTTGCACAGTGCCTCTCTGACAACTTGGTTTCATGGCTTCGTGGGGTCTGCACCACACTCGAAACCTACCACCAGCTCTTACCAACTGAAATCGGAACTCATCTGACAAGGCCGCGGTTTTCCAGTCTCCTAGGATCCAACCGATACGGTCAAGAGCCCAGGAAAGGGGCTGCAGGCCATGTCGTGCCGTTAGCAAAGCCACTCGCGTCGGTCGTCTGCTGTCACACCCCCTTAATTCCAAATTTGGTCACTCTGCCCAAACGGACACGTTCGTCGTACTTCCACGTCGATTTCTGTGGTTATTTCACGCAGTATTGCTTAGCTGTTAACACTGGAAACTGTACACAAGCGCCGCTGCTCTTGGTCCTTAAGTGAAGGCCTTGGGCCACCGCGTCGTCTGTGGTGAGAGGTAATGGCTGAAATTTGGTTTCTCTGCCTCGTAATGACTGGGTGTTATGTGATGATGTCCTTGGGTTAGTTAGGTTTAAGTAGTTCTAAGTTCTATGGGACTGATGCCCATAGATGTTAAGTCCCATAGTGCTCAGAGCCATTTGAACCATTTTTTGAAGTTTGGTACTTTAGGCATAACCTTGACACTCTGAATCTGGGAATATAGAATTACGTGAAGATTCCTGAAATGGAATGTCCCAACCGTCTAGCTCCAACTACTATTCCCGTGTTCAAAGTGTATTAATTCCCGTCGTGCAGTCATAATCACGGAGGAAATCTTTTCAAATGGATTACCTGACAGTTCCGCCAATGCACTGCCGTGTTATACCTTGTGTACGCGATACCAACGCCATCTGAATAAGTGCATATCGCTGTCCCATGACTTCTGTCATCCCAGCGTATGATGTTAGGGGCACCCATGCACTCGTACTTTCAGTGCATGGACATACACTCCTGGAAATTGAAATAAGAACACCGTGAATTCATTGTCCCAGGAAGGGGAAACTTTATTGACACATTCCTGGGGTCAGATACATCACATGATCACACTGACAGATCCACAGGCACATAGACACAGGCAACAGAGCATGCATAATGTCGGCACTAGTACAGTGTATATCCACCTTTCGCAGCAATGCAGGCTGCTATTCTCCCATGGAGACGATCGTAGAGATGCTGGATGTAGTCCTGTGGAACGGCTTGCCATGCCATTTCCACCTGGCGCCTCAGATGGACCAGCGTTCGTGCTGGACGTGCAGACCGCGTGAGACGACGCTTCATCCAGTCCCAAACATGCTCAATGGGGGACAGATCCGGAGATCTTGCTGGCCAGGGTAGTTGACTTACACCTTCTAGAGCACGTTGGGTGGCACGGGATACATGCGGACGTGCATTGTCCTGTTGGAACAGCAAGTTCCCTTGCCGGTCTAGGAATGGTAGAACGATGGGTTCGATGACGGTTTGGATGTACCGTGCACTATTCAGTGTCCCCTCGACGATCACCAGTGGTGTACGGCCAGTGTAGGAGATCGCTCCCCACACCATGATGCCGGGTGTTGGCCCTGTGTGCCTCGGTCGTATGCAGTCCTGATTGTGGCGCTCACCTGCACGGCGCCAAACACGCATACGACCATCATTGGCACCAAGGCAGAAGCGACTCTCATCGCTGAAGACGACACGTCTCCATTCGTCCCTCGATCACGCCTGTCGCGACACCACTGGAGACGGGCTGCACGATGTTGGGGCGTGAGCGGAAGACGGCCTAACGGTGTGCGGGACCGTAGCCCAGCTTCATGGAGACGGTTGCGAATGGTCCTCGCCGAT
The DNA here is from genome assembly GCF_023898315.1 of Schistocerca nitens. Classification (NCBI taxonomy): domain Eukaryota; kingdom Metazoa; phylum Arthropoda; class Insecta; order Orthoptera; family Acrididae; genus Schistocerca; species Schistocerca nitens. The sequence goes on along the minus strand of NC_064619.1, from coordinate 693,192,599 downwards.
ACCCCAGGAGCAACAGTGTCCCTAATTTGCTGGGAAGTGGCGGTGCGGTCCCCTACGGCACTGCGTAGGATCCTACGGTCTTGGCATGCATCCGTGCGTCGCTGCGGTCCGGTCCCAGGTCGACGGGCACGTGCACCTTCCGCCGACCACTGGCGACAACATCGATGTACTGTGGAGACCTCACGCCCCACGTGTTGAGCAATTCGGCGGTACGTCCACCCGGCCTCCCGCATGCCCACTATACGCCATCGCTCAAAGTCCGTCAGCTGCACATACGGTTCACGTCCACGCTGTCGCGGCATGCTACCAGTGTTAAAGACTGCGATGGAGCTCCGTATGCCACGGCAAACTGGCTGACACTGACGGCGGCGGTGCACAAATGCTGCGCAGCTAGCGCCATTCGACGGCCAACACCGCGGTTCCTGGTGTGTCCGCTGTGCCGTGCGTGTGATCATTGCTTGTACAGCCCTCTCGCAGTGTCCGGAGCAAGTATGGTGGGTCTGACACACCGGTGTCAATGTGTTCTTTTTTCCATTTCCAGGAGTGTAGAATTACGTGAAGATTCCTGAAATGGAATGTCCCAAGCGTCTAGCTCCAACTACTATTTCCGTGTTCAAAGTGTATTAATTCCCGTCGTGCAGTCATAATCACGGAGGAAATCTTTTCAAATGGATCACCTGACAGTTCCGCCAATGCACTGCCGTGTTATACCTTGTGTACGCGATACTAACGCCATCTGAATAAGTGCCTATCGCTATCCCATGACTTGTGTCATCCCAGCGTATGATGTTAGGGGCAGGCATGCACTCGTACGTTCAGTGCATGGACATATGATTATACATTGTGAAATTCTCACCTCGAGCGACTTTAAACGGCAAAGTACGTCCTTTCCTGTCTTCAGTTTGCCTACGTATCGAACGCATGTTCTGTCTGGATGGAGCCAGATAATATTTTTGGAGAATATATTAACTTTGCACAGGATGCTGAGCCATTATATGATCGACAATTCAATGTTGTGGTATAAGCTATTCAAAGGAAAGCAGCAGAGTGGAATAGGGCATAACAGATTAAGAAAACACGCTGTTTACAAGTAGGAGACTGGGTCCTAGTACAATGTCACAGAAGAAAGTAAAAAATAAATGACAAAATGAAAAATTTACATCAGTAGTACATTTGGCTGTTCAAAATTTACGGAACGGGCAAATACAAGTTTAGCACATGAAATCTGGGAAACGTATTATGGTTACAGTATTCTTAAAATAAAGAAGTTACACTGCGTGAGAAAACAAGTGAAGCATCTAGAAGACATGGATATATGTGAATGTAACTACATAGACGTACACATTACTGACTGGTCTGTAAATGATTTTATCAGCACGTAACAGAGTTAGATAGAAACCCCATTCTGGGTCTCCATTTGACCGCTGGTCGAATCGTGCAATAATCACTCATGGGGCATGCCGATGCCCACCGTTGGACCGGACTGGAACGTGAGGGCGGATATACTAATTGTCATGGTTCCGTTCGACCACGTCTCTCCACCACAGATGAGGATCACCGCATTGTGCACCAAGCATATTGTAACTCTTTCCCATCTTCACCGACTGTCAGAGAACAATTAGCAGACCCACTGTGACATTCTGCTATCTCGCCCCATTGGTTAGAGGCTAACAGCCACCGAACTAGGGAATTGTCGTCTCCACAACTCTCCATCTCTTAGTCTTGTGGCTTACATTACTGCCTCTGGATCACAGGGCCCCGGGTTCTATTTCCGGCCGGATCGGGGATTTTCTCCGCCCGAGGACTGGGTGTCTGCGTTGTCCTCATCACTTCATCAGCATTCCTGAAAGTGGCGGGACTGGAGTACGTAAAGATTGGGAATTTTTACGGGCGCTGATAACTGCACAGTTGAGGGCCCCACAAATCAAATATCATCATCATCAAACTGCTGTGTTTGGTGTGACACCGTAACTGGAAAGCACGGACTGCTTATTTATAGCGTCGGATTGTGTTCAGTGGTGAATCGCAACTTTTCACTACAGTGGATGACTGTCATCGACGAGTATGGCAGTAACCTTCCAATACTTTGGAGAGATACGGCAGTGCAATTCCTGACCTCATGTTGTGGAGAGCAATCGAGTATGAATTCAGGTTGTGGCTGGTAGTGACTGAGGGAACTATGGCGGTGCAATGGTACGTCACGGACATCCCGTGTCCTCACGTGTTACCCCTCATGTGACAGTATCGCGGTGCCATTTTTTAACAGAGCAATGCCCGTCCAATCATGGAATGTGTGCCTATTAACACTCGAGGTGGTGTTAAGGTGTGGTGTCACCGCCAGACACCACACTTGCTAGGTGGTAGCTTAAATCGGCCGCGGTCCATTAGTACATCTCGGACCCGCGTGTCGCCACTGTCAGGATCGCAGATCGAGCGCCACCACACGGCAGGTCTCGAGAGACTGACTAGCACTCGCCCCAGTTGTACGACGACTTTGCTAGCGACTACACTGACGAAGCCTTTTCTCTCATTTGCCGAGAGACAGTTAGAATAGCCTTCAGCTAAGTTAATGGCTACGACCTAGCAAGGCGCCATTAACCATTAGTAACGTTGCATGTACCTCTAGATAGAGTCTCACTTGTATCATCCAGAATGCTGTATACCAAAGGACAATATAAAAGTTAAGTGTTTTAGTTTTGTGACGGCCTTCGTAGCGACAACACTTCGCTGTAGAAACGGCCTACGGAGTCACCGCCACACTTTTAATAGCGGGCCGACCGGTCCGCTGGAACAGTGAACAGAAAGATGAAAACCCAAACACTCGGATTAAATGAAAGTCGGTACTTATCTTTATTAACGACGATACAGAACACAGTGGTGAACATGGTCTACAGAAATCTGTCTAGTTCGAGTCGGAGCGGCTTGGTCAGCGTCGGCTGACGACAAACAACAACTCTGCTGCGATGAACACACAACTGACTAGCAGGTACACAATTCGGTGGCGAGTCTACAACTGAGCGGCGAATCCAGAACTGTCTTAGCGCTCGCGACTCCAGCGCTTAAGAAGCCAGAAGCCAGCGGTGGCGCGCGCAGACTTGCGGCGATTTCCTGTATCGCTGGCGCTGCTTATGCGGACGGCGTCCGGATTTTGATGCTGCCAACCTTTTTGGCAGCGGGCTCGGTTGGCATTACTGGCTAGGATATAACACTCCTCCCCCCCAAATCGCCGCACCGTCGTTGAATAATGACGTGGCGAGCGTCGACGGCGGGGGAGGGGTCTGGCCGCAGACGTAGCAGAAGAGACCGGGGCGGAGACTGTTGTCGGTGGCAGTCCCCGGTCCGCACCCCAGAATTGGCTGCGCGGGGCCTCGGGAAACACCGACTGAAAACCGAGGTCAGGGTGCACGCCTGTGACCACGGGCGCAGCTTCTGGTACTGGACGCGACGGGGCGTCGGGACCCACGAAGAGAGGCAGCGTCTCCTGACGCTGCGTCGACGGCTGCTGAGTGGGCGCCGGACAAGGCGCTACGGTGTCAGACTCCTTGGGGGTGCCCAAGGAAAGCGGCTGCAGTACAGGCTGCACAGCCACCGCTTGGGAAGGCGGCCCGGCTGAGGGGTCGACGTCCATCAGCTCCGAAGGCGGTGGCGACTGAAGAGGGACCGCAGGCGCCGGAGCGACCACCCGGGGCGCTCCCGGATGAAGCTGCGCGGGAGGCATCAACGGGACGGGCTGTCGGCGTGGTAGCGGCGACGGCTGCTGCTGCTGCACTGGGGGCGGCAGCGAAGTCGGAAGGCGCGGCTGGAACCCGCCGCGGACCAAATCTGTGGACAAAGAACGAGCGGCAGAATCCGGGTGGCCAGCGCGGCGCAACTGGTTCTGATGCCTCCTGTGCACCCCAGTAGCACCTTGAACAGTATAAAAACCGCGACCCTGGACACTTATCACGGTACCACGTTCCCAACGACGGCGACCGTGATAAACTCTGAAAAAAACGGCGTCGTTGCGCTGAAAACGCGTGCGATGCTCAGAAGCGGCGGGTCGATCCGGGGGGTGCAACAACCGTAGTAGGGTGCGATGACGACGGCCGTGGAGAAGCTCCGCAGGCGAAGGGCCGTCGCGTGGCGTGGTCCGGTACGACGACAGGAACGTGATGAGGGCCTGCTGACGAGAGTGCGTAGCACGAAGGCGGTCCATATGATCCTTGAATGTGCGTACAAAACGTTCCGCTGCACCATTCGATTGAGGGTGGAACGGCGGAGTAAGAACATGGCGAATGCCATTGGCAGAACAAAAACCCTCAAATTCAGCAGAGGTAAATTGTGGACCATTGTCAGACACTAAAACTTCTGGAAGACCCTCAATACAAAAAATTGAACTCAACGCCTGTATAGTTTGTGCAGACGTTGTAGACTGCATGGGCACAACAAACGGAAAATTACTAAATGCATCTATCACGATGAGCCAACGAGAATTCCAATATGGACCAGCGAAATCAATATGTACTCGCTGCCAGGGACCGGCAGGGCGTGCCCACTCAAAATGGCGTTGAGGCGGAGCAGCTTGGTGTTCGGCACACGTCGAACAATCTGTAGACATCTGCGTAATCTGCTTATCAATGCCGATCCATGTACAATGACGGCAGGCAAGCTGCTTGGTGCGGACCACTCCCCAATGACCTTGATGCAACAAGTCGAGGACCTTGGATTGGAGCACTTGGGGAACCACTACACGAAGCTGGTCATTCTCGGTGCGTAACAGCAAAACTCCGTGCGAAACAGACAACAGATGACATTGCGGATAATAGCGACGAACCACAGGATCCGATATGTCCTTTGCCTTGGACGGCCAACCACGTTGAACAAAACGTAATAGTAAACTCAGATGAGGATCCGTAGCTGTCTCACGTGCCACCTGACGATAATCAATCGGAAAATCCCGGAGGGATTGATGCTCATCGGCGTCAATCTGATGGCAAAAGTCGTCAGAGGAATCGAAGACATCATCCGCAGCAATCGGCAAACTAGAAAGCGCGTCAGCGTTTGCATGCTGAGCTGTAGGGCGATACAGTATCTCATACCGGTATTGTGATAACAAAAGAGCCCAACGTTGTAGTCTCTGAGCTGTCCGCTGAGGAACTGGTTTAGACGGATGAAACAGTGACGTCAGGGGCTTGTGATCTGTGACTAAATAGAATGGTCTACCATAGAGGTAGTGATGGAATTTTGTGACACCGAACACAATAGCCAACGCTTCCTTGTCCAATTGGCTATAATTACACTGAGCTTTGTTTAGCAATTTAGATGCGAACGCAATAGGACGTTCGGTGTTACCGACTCGGTGAGACAACACAGCACCGAGACCGAAAGAAGAAGCATCACAAGCTAACACCAGAGGCTTGTTAGGGTCGTAATGGACCAGACAACGATCATTCAATAAAGCCTCTTTTAGCTGCTGAAAGGCTGATTGGCAATCAGCTGACCACACAAACGGAACATTCTTACGGCGGAGACGATGCAACGGTGCAGCAATCTGTGATGCATTAGGTATAAACCTAATATAATATGTCAATTTGCCAAGAACTGCTTGCAATTCATGCAGATTGCGAGGGGCGGGCAAATCACGAATAGCTGCTAAATGTGACTGGGAGGGATGAATGCCTTGAGCATTAATAACATGTCCCAGATACTCCAACTCCGTAAGGAAAAATGAACATTTATCGATGTTGCAACGGAGGCCTGCCTGAGACAACACTGTAAACAAACACTCCAAATTACGGAAATGTTCAGCAGGCGTCCGACCGGACACAACAATATCGTCTAAATAGTTGCAACACGATGGCACATTAGCCAAAAGTTGGGACAAAAAACGCTGAAAAACAGCTGGAGCTGACGCACAACCAAAAGGCAAACGCAGAAAACGGAACAACCCCAACGACGTGTTTATGACAAAATACTGTTGTATTTGCTCGTCGAGGGGCAATTGCAAATATGCTTCACGGAGATCAATTTTGGAAAAGAAACGAGCTTCCCCTAACTTATCCATCAGCTCGTGCGGCCTAGGTAAAGGAAAAGAATCAATGACAGTCTGAGGATTAACTGTCGACTTAAAATCAGCACACAAACGTAACTTGCCAGACGGTTTCTTTATAATAACTAAGGGAGAAGCCCACTGGCTCGCTGAAACGGGTTGAATAACACCGTTGTTTTGCCAACGACGAAGTTCATCTTCTACAGGTGCCCGGAGGGCGTGAGGCACTGGACGAGCACGAAAAAATCGAGGCTGAGCATTATCTTTTAACGTAATATGAGCGACAAAGTTCGCAGCACAACCGAGTTCGTCTTTAAATATGTCACTGTATCGGTTACACAGATCGGTTATGCTGTCTTGAGGAACAACAACAGAATTAAGTTGCAACACATTGTCTTGGACAGGCCAAACAAGTCAAAACAGTCTAATCCGAAAATGTTTACACTGTCTGTAGCGCGGAGCACTGTGAATGAAACTGTTTTTGTGTTGCCCCGGAATGTGGCTGGCACGCTACATACACCTAACACAGGAATGTGTTCGCCACTATAAGTAGCCAAAGAATGTTTTGCCGCTGAAAGTTTAGGGCGGCCGATAGCCGCATACGTAGCACTATTTATGAGAGTCACAGACGCACCAGTGTCTAATTGAAAATTGAAGGTCTTATCCTGGATGCGTAGCTTCACATATAGTTATTACACTGTCCCTGGATCGGTGCAGCGGAGGCGGAAGACACAAAATCAGCGCGGTTAGCGCGTGTTCGCTGCTTACGACAACTCGTGGGTTGGGCGGGTGGAACAACAACTCCCGCTTCACTTGCAGTCTGTACATTACTTTTTACAGCGTTTGAATTACGCTTGGGTCGCATAGCAGAGGGCTGGGTGGGTGGCTTATTGCGAACAAGTTTATTACCCACACGAACCGTGGAAGAGTCTTTAAACGCGACCTTCTGGGCGGGCTGGCTTTGAAGAACATGAATATCCATGGGCTGGGCAGCACTAGAATTGTTCTTGCGTTTACGCAAACAAACAGTCTGGATGTGTCCTTTCCTTTGACAAAAGTGACAAACCGCGTTTCTTAACGGGCAACGTTCACGAGGATGAGCAAGAACACACTTAGGGCAAGACTTAAGTCTATCATTTTGCACACGCGGCTGACGAATGTGTTTAACATGACGCGGCCGGCTAGTGTTTACAGTCTGACTCTGCCGGTGGGGCCGCGGGCGTGACATAACTTGCTTAGCACAGGCAATTTGAGAAATACATGGCTGATCTAACTCACACTCAGCATAGTCAAAAGTATCTTGGGCTTCAATAATGTTCATCACAGTCTCTAATGATGGGTCAGGCAACTTTAAGATAGCAGCACGAATACGAGAGTCTGCAATGTTTTGAGTAATAGCGTCGCGTAACATGACATCACTGTAGGAAGCTCCACACACACAATTAAATCGGCACTGACGGGTGAGGCCCCGTAAATCTGTTAACCACTGTTTATTAGATTGATGTGGCAGTTTCTTTAATCTGAAGAACTTGAATCTGGCCGCTGCCACATGAACTCGCGACTCGAAATACCCAGCAAGCTTGGTAACAACAACGTCATAGTCTAAAGCTTCTGGCTTGGATTCCGGGAACAACTTACAAAGTAGTCTATAGACTTCCACGCCTGCAGTGGAAATTAAATAAAGCTGCCGCTCATTACCTGTGATTTTGTAGACTGTCATGTGCGCCTGCAACTGCGCGAAATATTCTTGCCATTCTTCTCGTGATGCCTCAAAAGCACGAAAAGGCGGTGCTGCCTGTGCTTGTTCCTTTTGTGGTGGTGGATTAGCCGCTTGTTTGGCGATTGCTTCCACCAGACTTTGTATTTGCTGACTCTGTAACAAGATCAACTGTTGTAATTCGGCAGACATAGTGAACACAAATTAAACCAGCCCCCAAAATTCTATCTCAAGAAACAAGTTGAACCAGCCCTGCACACGAGTTCGGAAGTCCTCGTCGCCAGTTTTGTGACGGCCTTCGTAGCGACAACACTTCGCTGTAGAAACGGCCTACGGAGTCACCGCCACACTTTTAATAGCGGGCCGACCGGTCCGCTGGAACAGTGAACAGAAAGATGAAAACCCAAACACTCGGATTAAATGAAAGTCGGTACTTATCTTTATTAACGACGATACAGAACACAGTGGTGAACATGGTCTACAGAAATCTGTCTGGTTCGAGTCGGAGCGGCTTGGTCAGCGTCGGCTGACGACAAACAACTACTCTGCTGCGATGAACACACAACTGACTAGCAAGTACACAATTCGGTGGCGAGTCTACAACTGAGCGGCGAATCCAGAACTGTCCTAGCGCTCGCGACTCCAGCGCTTAAGAAACCAGAAGCCAGCGGTGGCGCGCGCAGACTAGCGGCGATTTCCTGTATCGCTGGCGCTGCTTATGCAGACGGCGTCCGGACTTTGATGCTGCCAACCTTTTTGGCAGCGGGCTCGGTTGGCATTACTGGCTAGGATATAACATCTAGTAGCTACGTTCTTTTCTTTATCACATTCATTACGAATCCTGTTCCAGACTTAACGCCAGACGGCGTGAGTTGACGCGTTCCCTTTCGGCTACGTCACTGTGGACTGGCTGCCTTAACAGTCCACTACATTGGCGACGAGTCTCAAAAGGGACTTTCGCGTTCGTATTGTATTAATTTGCTTGTGTTATGGCTTCGTCACATTCTCCAGATGTACTGTCCGAATTTTATCGCTTGCAGAATCAGCAGACGCAGGCCTTATTGGATGCCCTTGGACAGCTCGTCCAGGGTCAACGTGCGCTGCAAAACGATGCGGCCGCCGCCGCTTCATCACTACCGCAGCCACAACACGCCGTTGCACCGTCCATCCGTAGTTTTGATGCAGCCAACGAATCTTGGACAGAATGGTCCCGACAATTTGGATTTCATCTCGCCCCCTACAGAATTCAAGGTAATGAGCGGCAGCCGTTTTTGCTTTCGTGTGTAGGTGTGTCCACCTACCGTGTGATAGTGAAATTGTTTCCCCGGCGCGACGTAGCAACTCTGTCATACGAAGAAATTTTGTCTGCTTTAGATGCCTATTTCAAAGAAACAGTTAATGTAGTTGCAAAACGGTATACGTTCTTTCGTACAAAACGTACGGCCGGTCAGACTAATAGGGAGTGGGTTGCAACATTGCAAGGCCTTACTAGGGAGTGTGCTTTTGAGTGTGAATGTGGACTCCCTTATTCAGATACTATGGTGCGTGATGCAATAGCACAGAACGTTTCTGATGTTCGCATACAGGAACAGATTTTGAAACTAGTCAATCCCTCCCTTCAACAAGTGAGAGACATATTGGATAGGCAAGACACACTTGACTTTGCTCAGGAATCATTTGCAACTTCGCCAGCCGTGTGTCACATTAACCGGCCCGCAGGGCCCGCTGCACGGAACGCTAACCTGCCCTCGCGCACGTCCGCGCAGTCACGTGTCCCGCGCAAGCAAGCACATGCAGTGAAATCATGCCCGCGGTGTGCAACTAGACATTCGCGTGAGAATTGCCCGTCACGCCAGGCTATTTGCTTTTTCTGTAACAAGAAAGGACATGTTCAAAGTGTTTGCCAGAAAAAGCTCAGATCCGACAATCACAACCATTCCAGGCCCTTTGCTTCGCGCCGGAATAGAACCAAGGACACTCAGGCTCGTAAACCTTCACCCATGGACATTCATGTAGTTACTGCCACTCCGCCCAGTGTTCCTCTCGCTAACAGTGACTGTGTTCGTCCCACAAAAAGTGTGCGTCGACGTTGACGGAAGTCCCGTCACATCGCGCGTGATTCTGTACCAGTGTCTGTTCAAGTTGCACAAAACAGTCGCTCTTGTCGTCAGCAGGACAATAAACTTTTTGTCGATTTGGACTTTGCCGGACAAGTAATACCGTTCCAGCTCGATACCGGTGCTGCAATTTCACTACTCAATCACGACACGTACAAACAACTGGGCGCACCACCATTGCGTGCTGCACGTGTTCAGTTAAATAGTTATTCCGGACAAGCTATCCCTGTGTTAGGACAGTGCACTCTTCTTGCTACATACAAGGAACAAACAAAACTTGTGTCATTTTACGTTCTTCGTTCTTCTACTGCAGTGAACTTGTTTGGTTTAGATTTATTTCAATTGTTTAACTTGTCTATCGTCAATCAGGTCCTATCAGTGAATCGGTCTGTGCCTTCAGCCAGTGTTTCTAGTCTATGTGAAGAATTTGCAGACATTTTTGCACCGGGCCTTGGTTGCGCTAAGAACTATGAAGCACATTTGGAACTGAAAGTCAACGCGCAACCGAAATTTTTCAGAGCGCGCAATGTTCCCCACGCATTGCGTGATGAGGTCGCCAGAACATTAAACGATTTAGAATCACAAGGTGTCATTGAACGTGTGCAGGCTTCTCTCTGGGCCTCACCCTTAGTAATTTTGAAAAAACCTTCCGGAAAATTGAGACTTTGCGTGGACTTCAAGGCAACTGTGAATCCACAACTTGTGACTGCTACTTTTCCTTTGCCCCGCCCGGAAGATCTTTTTGACAAACTGTGCCCGGGAACATATTTTTCCAAGTTGGACCTAGCAGATGCGTACTTGCAAATACCGGTGGACGAAGAATCCCAGCGCGTATTGGTGGTTAACATGCATCTTGGATTGTACCGATTCAAAAGACTGCCGTTCGGGTGTGCATCCGCCCCTGCATTGTTTCAGCAATATTTACAAACTGTTTGTGCGTCGGTCCCTACTGCTGCGAACTATCTGGACGATATTGTGATCTCCGGAAAGACAGAAGCCGAACATTTAGCAAACCTCCACACATTATTTCAGGTCTTGCGACAAAATGGTCTTCGCTTGCGGAAGGACAAATGTGTGTTTTTTGCTCGTGACTTACCCTATTTGGGACATGTCATCAATGCCCAAGGCATACATCCGAGTCCAGAGCACCTCCGTGCCATACAGGACTTGCCTTCGCCACAGAATGTGAAGCAGCTACAGAGTGTGTTGGGAAAAATTAATTACTACCATAAATATGTTCCCCATGCCTCTTCCATTTCAGCTCCGCTTCATCGCTTACGCCGTAAAGGTGTTCCGTTCGTCTGGACGTCGGAATGCGAACGCGCCTTTCGCCAGTTGAAATCGGCGTTGCTTTCAAATACTTGCCTTACGCCATTCGATCCCCAGCAACCCCTTTTGTTGATGGTAGATGCATCGGATTTCGGGATCGGTGCTGTGCTTGCGCACAAAGATGGATCGCATGATCGCCCTATCGCCTTTGCGTCCAAATTGCTCTTGCCTGCGCTACGGAATTATTCACAAATAGAGAAAGAAGCTTTGGCTCTCGTGTTTGGTGTTACAAAGTTTCACGATTTCTTGTATGGTCGTCACTTTACCATCATCACAGACCACAAACCTTTGACATCGCTTTTTCATCCGAACAAGCCTGTACCTCCACGTACAGCGCAGAAATTCATTCGCTGGTCACTTTTTCTCTCGCAGTACCGCTACGATATCTTGTATCGGTCCACTGCTAAGCACGGAAACGCCGATGCGTTGTCCCGTTTGCCTGTTGCTGCGGATAAAGCATTCGATTCTTCCGAACTTGCTTGCATGTTCATTGATGCGGAAACCGATGACGTGGTCGAATCGTTTCCGATTGATTTTCGTCGTGTAGCTACAGCCACAGCTTCTGACCCTGTCCTTGCTACTGTTTTGCGTTTTGTTGCTACGCAATGGCCCTTGTCGAAGTCACGGATCGAGGATCCGTTGGTTCGCCGATTTTTTGCTCACAAGGAGAGACTTTTTGTACGACGTGGTGTTTTGTTGTTGCGTTCTGATAATGATCAGTCCAGAGTAGTGGTCCCACGTTCGTTACAGTCCTCTGTCTTACGGCTCCTTCACCAAGGACATTGGGGTATAGTGCGCACGAAACAACTTGCTCGTCAGCACTGTACTTGGTTCGTAATCGATGCTGCGATTACGAATATGTGCTCTTCTTGCATGGCGTGTGCCGAACAACAATCCGCACCGCCGCGGAAATTCTTTGCATGGCCGAAAGCCACTTCCCCTTGGCAACGCTTGCACATAGATTTTGCTGGTCCATTCTGGAATGCTCGATGGTTGGTTGTGGTCGATTCTTTCAGTAATTTTCCTTTTGTTGTCCGGATGTCTTCTACGACGTCTTCTGCCACAATCCAAGCGTTGTCTGCTATTTTTTGCATTGAAGGTCTTCCACAGACTATTGTTTCCGACAATGGCCCACAATTCATGTCCGCAGAATTTCAGTCATTCTGCAAGGCCAATGGTATTCAACATCTGACATCCGCGCCGTTTTCCCCTCAGTCAAACAGTGCCGCTGAACGATTGGTCCGGACTTTCAAGTCACAGATGTTGAAATTGAAAGAGTCGCATTCTCGGGAGGACACGTTATTGCTCTTTTTGTCTTCGTATCGCTCTCAGCCCCGCGATGGTCGCTCGCCGGCTGAGTTGCTCCACGGTCGTCCTCATCAAACCTTGATGTCTTTGCTGCATCCGCCGCATCAGATTCCTGTGCCGCGGCAGCCTCCGGCTTTTGCTCCTGGCGACGTTGTCTTCTATCGCAACTATCGAGGTTCACGGCGTTGGCTTGCAGGGCGCATTCTTCGCTGCCTCGGCCGCGTGATGTATTTGGTTTTGGGGGCCTCTGGTGAGGTGCGTCGGCGTCTCAATCAGCTGCGCCTCTGTCGTCGCCCGGGTTCTGCCGCTCCCCGTCTGCTTTCAGCGACGGTGCCGTCCGGTCAGCGCCCTGGGGACCCATCTACTGGCTCGCCTCATCCCCAGGTGTTGCCGACGATGCCTTCCATTTTGCCTCATGGCGTCGCGCCGCCGCTGCAGCCGCCGCAGCCGCCGCAGCCGCCGCCGGCGCCGCCCGCAGTGGACGCTTCGCTGCAGCCGCCAAGCGCCTCCCTGGGTCACGCGCCGCCGCTCGCTTCCCGTGGCCAGCTGTCCTCCGCCATGGAACTCTTGCCCGCTCCGGCCCAGATGTCGTCATCGCGCGTCGGATCCCCCGACGCAATGGAGGTCGACCCTTCGGCCCCTCCTGTCTCATTACGGGCGCATACACCGCATGTTGACGTGCACCCTGGACTAGGTTTTCAGGCGTTTCCTAGCTCCCCTCGGACCGAATGGCAGGGTGCGGGTGGCATGGCCTCGCCTGTTGTTAGGCTCCCCACCCCATCGCATACGTTAATGGCTACGACCTAGCAAGGCGCCATTAACCATTTGTAACGTTGCATGTACCTCAAGATAGAGTCTCACTTGTATCATCCAGAATGCTGTATACCAAAGGACAATATAAAAGTTAAGTGTTCTAGTAGCTACGTTCTTTTCTTTATCACATTCATTACGAATCCTGTTCCAGACTTAACGCCAGACGGCGTGAGTTGACGCGTGCCCTTTCGGCTACTTCACTGTGGACTGGCTGCCTTAACAGTCCACTACATAAGGTACTCCCGTGAGCAGCAAAATCTCCAGATCAGTTACGGAAAGAATACGTGTGGCGCCAGCTCCGACGTCAGCTCCATCACCACTGCTATTGTCTAGGACATCAAGTACCAGTTACAACAGCTGTTGGCTAGCTTGTCTCAGGAGAAGATGCAAGAGCTTTATGTCATCTTGCCAACGGAAAATGTTTATCCTTCCAGGCCAGAGGGGGTGCAACGCTACACTGGCAAGTAGACTCTCATTGCCAAGTACTTCCTAAATTTGACTCAATATTACGATCACTGACATATCATCATACACCCTCTAAATCTGCGTACTTTCATTTAATTTCCTCCTCCCCTTCTGGGTGCATGACTTTTTCTGTCATGCAATGTTTATCATGGGTGAAAATGAAAACTGATGCCCAATCTGATGTAGATATTTTGCAGTCTTTGTGAGAAATTTGTTCTACAAAATGACCATTGTTAGCATCAGTGATTGTATAGTAGTGACTGATAAGGGATAGCGTCATTGAGCCAGTAAATGTTAAGAAACTGATGGGACAGTATTAGCGACAGGAGTGAATTAGGCACACTGTTTGCTTGCGTAAATTATCCCTGAAGACCATACTAGAGCAACGGCAAGAATGAACTGCAGTAGTTTTCCTTACGAAAGTTACTGATAAAGTCCAATTTTAATGTTTTTGAACTTAACGCGGACAGCGACAATGTCAGCAGTGCGACATCGGGCACAGACTTTAGTTGCATGTAAGGCACGTGCGGCCAATTTACGGGTTTGTGACAGCAGTACCAGTAAAAGCCGTGTACTTGTGCAACATCTACGTTCACGACAAATATCTGAAGTGTGACGCCCATACCGTCGCAACTGCAAGTTTGATGCAAATACGAAACGACGTCCTATCTTCTGAGAAACGTCGTAAATGTCTAGTATTTGGGTCCAGAACATTTTAATATGGGGGCAAGACAATGAAATGTCGAGAATAATCAAACATGCAACAACAGTGCTTCTGTCTGTCTTTGATAGTATACGTTATTTACCTACTTTTGGTACTTTGCTGTATGTAGTAACATGGAAGCGTGACCCAGGAAAGGATCTTTATCAGAATTTGAAATACTTTGTACTGCATAAATATTTCTTTCATATGTTTGTGCAACAATTATTTATGATGAAAATGTTCACATTTTATTGCTTTGACCGGCATGTTTTTACGACGTAGTCTGTATTTTGACATTACCTTAACGTTCACAAATGTTTGTCATGGATGAAAATGAAAATTGATGTGCAATCTGATGTAGATATTTTGCAGCCTTTGTGGAAGATTTGTTCTATAAAATATTGACCATTGTTAGCATCAGTGATTTTATAGAAATGACTGGTAGGGGATAGCATCATTGAGCCAGTAAATGAAGTTACTGAATTACTTTCTCTGACAGGTTGTGGCTTACGATATAATGGTTTTATTATTTGACAAACCTTTTTGAAATTGTTAATCACCATTTAATGATAAGTGACGTTTCCACTCGATATAAAGATAGTATTTTCAGAATTTTACTTTTTAAATATTGCATGAATTTGAGAAGTTTGCCAGTTTGTCTTTTTGAAGTTGTTTGCCTTCCATGCTTGAGTATTACTTGTAAAATGTTTAAAGATACAATTGATCCTGTCAGTGGGAATTGGTCTCTTCATTTTACATCACTGCACAATATCAATAAGATCAGTTTATGAATTTCGTATGCAAAATTAAGGTAAAATCATTATATATTACTTTTAGAACAGGGATTGTGTAAGTACCAATTACGCATGTAATCCTGTCGCAGCCTAAAAACCAGATAATAGTAAAATATTCTATTTAGTTTTTCTGCTTACAATATATAATAAATATATTTCAGAATACTTATTTCTTTTAAAAAAATTAATTTTCATAATCTCAAATTATTGTAATGATTATACAAAGCTGGCCGGGGTGGCCTAGCGGTTCTAGACGCTACAGTCTGGATCCGCGCGACCACTACGGTCGCAGGTTCGAATCCTGCCTCGGGCATGGATGTGTGTGATATCCTTAGGTTGGTTAGGTTTAAGTAGTTCTACGTTCTAGGGGACTGATGACCTCAGAAGTTAAGTCCCATAGTGCTCAGAGCAATTTGAACCATTTGATTATACAAAATAAACCGAAAATGAGAATGTTAACATTTTGCTAACTTCAAAAATCTGTTTTTTACTTTCTTCCTATGAGAAATATGTCGTTTCTAACTTACATTGGCAATTTTGGCGGGTGTTGATGTTACAGAGTTTTTCATTACGTAGTTATTTTTATAGTATGGGCGAAAGTGTGTAAAGCTATTGCTGGGTTAGCAGAGTAGAAAGATGTGTTCCAAATGTTACGTGTTCAAGGCAGTGTGAATAAGTGTGAAAGTTAGTAAATTATGATACTGGATTTAATGAAAAATCACGAGTTCCACATGATGAATTAAAAATAATTAGAGTCCAGGACATACTACAGTTAATGGAACGATTAAAATTAACAATTGTCGACAGCATCGATCAGTTAAGATAACATAATTTATATATCTCACAATGTCTGTATGTTATCATACAAGTGTTCTTCAACCATGCGTGCGTGTCTGATGGAACAGACACTGTTGACGATCCACAACTGTATTAATTACTCAACATTTGATTTGCGAACTGCGAATTCAATTTAATGTTAGCCTTACTATTGATTAATGACACATCGAAATTTGTGTCGGACTGGAACTCGAACTTGGATTTGCTGCTTTCTAAAATATATTGCACAGTTCAGCAAATTACACTTGTGTGTTCCACAGAACAATTGCCTTTATCATCAAACATTTCATGAGAACTTATTGTTATAATGAAACACGATAATTATTCTAATCAGCAGTAGTTCAAAATTATTAAACAGCTGTTGAATTGATTACTGAACAATTATTGATCCAACAATGGGAAAGGTAACCAAATTGAAAATCAATTTAACACAATAAACATTTATTCACAAGAGCATTAAATTAGTGGTCTGAACTAACTTTACACTCAAACACCAGAATATTCACATGTCCCAACTTTTGGGTAACATAATTGTACAGCTGCTAATTCTACGTAAATACTGATACCACCAAATAGATTTTAGCACGTCAGTATATTACACCGGCTGAACTCAGAATACCAACCAGTAATGAGCATAATCCTGTTGTTAGAAAATTCTGTCTACTTCATCTGGTGTTATTACCAAACAAAATTATCAGAAATGCTTCTTTTTCCTCGGCAATGCTGATTCAATATCCAGGTGCGGTTCGTTACATACAAAATATCTCATGGTACACCTGAAACGAAGCAGTATTAGACAAGGCACTGCAATATTTCACTAATGTATGCGCCCAGGCAAGCTTAGCATAAATCAACAGAATCAAGTAAGTACACTGTATATGGTAGTAATGCAGTACCGATGATAGCTATTATTGAATAAATCGGGAAGAAAACTAATGCCAGAATAATGTAAGTGAACCTAGTAGCACATGCACGTATGAGGGCAGTTCAATAAGTAATGCAACACATTTTTTTTCTGAAACAGGGGTTGTTTTATTCAGCATTGAAATACACCAGGTTATTCCCCAATCTTTTAGCCACACAACACTATTTTTCAACGTAATCTCCATTCAATGCTACGGCCTTACGCCACCTTGAAATGAGGGCCTGTATGCCTGCACGGTACCATTCCACTGGTCGATGTCGGAGCCAACGTCGTACTGCATCAATAACTTCTTCATCATCCGCGTAGTGCGTCCCACGGATTGCGTCCTTCATTGGGCCAAACATATGGAAATCCGACGGTGCGAGATCGGGGCTGTAGGGTGCATGAGGAAGAACAGTCCACTGAAGTTTTGTGAGCTCCTCTCGGGTGCGAAGACTTGTCATGAAGAAGGAGAAGTTCGTTCTGATTTTTGTGCCTACGAACACGCTGAAGTCGTTTCTTCAATTTATGAAGAGTAGCACAATACACTTCAGAGTTGATCGTTTGACCGTGGGGAAGGACATCGAACAGAATAACCCCTTCAGCGTCCCAGAAGACTGTAACCATGACTTTACCGGCTGAGGGTATGGCTTTAAACTTTTTCTTGGTAGGGGAGTGGGTGTGGCGCCACTCCATTGATTGCCGTTTTGTTTCAGGTTCGAAGTGATGAACCCATGTTTCATCGCCTGTAACAATCTTTGACAAGAAATTGTCACCCTCAGCCACATGACGAGCAAGCAATTCTGCACAGATGGTTCTCCTTTGCTCTTTATGGTGTTCGGTTAGACAACGAGGGACCCAGCGGGAACAAACCTTTGAATATCCCAACTGGTGAACAATTGTGACAGCACTACCAACAGAGATGTCAAGTTGAGCACTGAGTTGTTTGATGGTGATCCGTCGATCATCTCGAACGAGTGTGTTCGCACGCTCTGCCATTGCAGGAGTCACAGCTGTGCACGGCCGGCCCGCACGCGGGAGATCAGACCGTCTTGCTTGACCTTGCGGCGATGATGACACACGCTTTGCCCAGCGACTCACCGTGCTTTTGTCCACTGCCAGATCACCGTAGACATTCTGCAAGCGCCTATGAATATCTGAGATGCCCTGGTTTTCCGCCAAAAGAAACTCGATCACTGCCCGTTGTTTGCAACGCACATCCGTTACAGACGCCATTTTAACAGCTCCGTACAGCGCTGCCACCTGTCGGAAGTCAATGAAACTATACGAGACGAAGCGGGAATGTTTGAAAATATTCCACAAGAAATTTCCGGTTTTTTCAACCAAAATTGGCCGAGAAAAAAAATGTGTTGCATTACTTATTGAACTGCCCTCGTACATTAACTTTACTCAGATTAGCAAGAAATGCTGGAAGCGACTATAATTAAATCACTAGAAGTAAAAGAATGTCTCTGGAATCCAAATGTACGTCAGAGTTTCAGGTGGGGCACCAAATCTCGCAATTCCTTCACTAGCAATTACAGTACTTGACAGCAAGAAACAGTGACCTGAGACACAATGATCACTACGCAGTACCTGGAAACACAGTCTCCGACACCGTTAAGGAAGACACTTTCTACACGTCTGATTCGTTCACGAACTTCAGTGCTCACCACGGTCGTGACCAATACATACAATGACAACAGCCAGTAAGAGAGAGCGTGTCGCCTTCCGTTTACAGCCAAGTAAACGAGTTGTCTGCGCAGACCGTTCATACATCAAGACACGCCGCCACGGTCCCGAGTCACCGGCCGGCTTCTACCGTTCTGCTGGCAAACATAAAACCTCATCAGAGAGGTCACCTCAGCTTCTATAGAGAGTACAGCCAACATAACAACACGGCACAGTGTACAATGCCTGTATGTTATTACATAATGTCATTCATACATACGTGCAAAATAAGTATTTAATGCTTAGACGGTATAAAAAGACGATAATAATACAGGGTGTTTATAAATAAATATCGGTGTTTTAACGCTTTATAATATTTATTATATTAAACTTACAGTTATAAACGATATTTCAAATGAAAGAGCAATTCAGTTTTACCAGGAACCTTATGAATGTTCAGTGTCAGCACCATTTGTCACATGGCACACATCAAGTCTATAGCTGAGTTCTTCCCAAATGGTAGTGGAGACACGTACACACGATCCTTGATGAAGCCCCAAAGGAGAAAATCGCATGGCGTTAGGTCGGGTGAATGTGGAGGCCATGCAAAGCAATCCCTGTCATTGCGCCCCTTGCGGCCTATCCAGCGCTTGGGTACAGTGAAGTTCAACCAATCGCATACTTCGCTATGCCAGTGAGGTGACGCACCATCTTGCTGGAAAATGAAGTTCTCTGGCTCATCTTCTCTCAACTAAGGGAAGTGCCATTGCTCTAGTGTATCAAGGTAAGAAGTGCCAGTTGCAGTAGGTACACCAAAAAAGAATGGCCCATAAACACTCCGCAGGAATACGCCACAAAAAACAGTCACTTTAGGGGAATCTCGTTGCATTTGTACCACCTTGTGAGGATTTTCTGAGCCCCAGATTCGCACATTGTGAGTGTTAACATGTCCACTAAGGTGAAAGGTCGCTTCATTACTGAAGACAACATGATCCAGAAAATCTTCATCGTCATGAAACAACATTTCGTTTGTGAAGTTGGCACATAATGTATGGTCTGTGGGCCTTAGAGCCTGTAATAACTGTAAATGGTAAGGACATAGTTGTACGAGTTTTCTTAAAACTTTCCAAACAGTCGACACGGGAACTTGTAATTCACGACTAGCCTTCCGGACTGATTTCTTTGGGCTACGAGTGAACGACTCTCACACCCGCTCAACAGTCGCTTCACTAGCTCTTGGTCGTCCCGTGTTCTTCCCTTTACAAAGGCAGCCAGTATCTTCAAACTGATGATACCATATACGAATGTTATTATCGCTTGGTGGATCACAACCGAACTTCACCCGGAACACACGTTGCACAGTAACTACAGATCCGGTCTTTGCAAACTGCAAAACACAAATCGCTTTCTGTTCAGTAGTCGCCATCTTCGCTACTACCGCTGTATAGCGGCCTGCGGCGGAAACATTGCGCACTGCGCATGCGCACTAGTGCCAAACACAACTGTTTGAGTTGCTCTTTCATTTGACGTATAATTTATAAGTTTAATGTAATAAATATTATAAAGCGTTAAAACCCTGTATTGTCCCTTCCTGTTGCGGGAATCACATAATTTGTGGGGATAGAGGATGTGGACAGTATGGCATGTAGGGGTATGGATCGGTCTGGGGAGCTTTCATGGATAGACGAAAGGTGACCATTCTTACTAAGAAGTAAATCCATGTTCGAGTCTTGATCTGGCACAAATTTTCATGTGTCCCTAATAGGACTGCCGACGTCAAACTGACTTCCCAATTTCGAATCAAATTTGTAATACATAATACAGTTGTGGACCATAAGCTGTGCTTGTCCCTTCTGATTGACAGGCTAGTCTGCAGGACACTGCATAAAAACATACAGACATCGCGAGATAAGTATTTCATGCTTAGACGGGCTAAAACGAAGATAAAAGAAATGTCTTCCCTATTGTGTGAATCGCCTAACAGCGAGCAGTGGCGGATAAGGATAGTGTAGAGTATGGAAGTTTGGATCGGTGTGAGGGGCATGCATGGTTCAAATGGCTCTCAGCACTATGCGACTTAACTTCTGAGGTCATCAGTCGCCTAGAACTTAGAACTAATTAAACCTAACTAACCTTATGACATCACACACATCCATTCCCGAGGCAGGATTCGAACCTGCGACCGTAGCGGACGCTCGGTTCCAGACTGTAGCGCGCAGAACCGCGCGGCCACTCCGGCCGGCGGGCATGCATGGATAGTCGTAGTGCGTAAGGGGGTCGCTATCGATAAGCAGCAAATTCATATTCGAGTCCAGTTCCGGCTAAAATTTCCTTGTGTCACTAATAAATATTACAGCTGACTTTAAACTGAATTCGCAATTTGCGAATCAACTTCGTAATATTTAGTACAGCTGCGGATCGTTGGTGACATCCGTTCGTTCAGATATGTATGTGCTTCTAAATCACACTATATAATAACATACAACCACCGTACAGTGAGATGACAAAAGTCATGAGACACCTAATAATACCGTGTCGGACATCGTTTTGCCCGACTTAGTGGAGCAATTCGACGTGGCTTTGACTCAAAAAGTCGTAAAAGTCCCCTGCAGAGATATTGACCCATGCTGCCTGTACATAATTGCCAAAGCATTGCCGGTGCAGTATTTTGTGCGCGAACTGACCTCTGTATTATGTCCCATAGAAAAAAAAGCACTCCACCTTCAGGCCACGAGTGGCCTACCGTGGCCATCCGACCGCCGTGTCATTCTCAGTGGACGATGCAGATAGGAGGGGCGTGGGGTCAGCACACCGCTCTTCCGGTCGTTATGATGGTATTCTTGACCGAAGCCGCTACTATTCGGTCGAGTAGCTCCTCATTTGCCATCACGAGGCTGAGTGCACCCCGAAAAATGGCAGCAGAGCATGGCGGCTGGATGGTCAGCCATCCAAGTGCCGGCCACGCCCGACAGCGCTTAACTTCGGTGATCTCACGGGAACCGGTGTATCCACTGCGGCAAGGCCGTTGCCCATGTCCCATAGAGGTTAGCTGGAATTCATGTCGGACGATCTGTGTGGCCAAATCATTCGCTCGAATCGTTCAGAATGTTCTTCAAATCAAGCACAAACAATTACGGCCCGGTGACATGGCACATTGTCATCCATAAACATTCCATCGTTGTTTGGGAACAAGACGTCCATGAACGGCTGCAAGTGGTCTCCAAGTAGCCGAACATAACCATTTCCAGCCAATGATCCTGGACTCGCATTCGGAAGGACGACGGTTCAATCCCGCGTCCCGCCATCCCGATTTAGGTTTTCCGTGATTTCCCTAAATCGCTCCAGGCAAATGCCGGGATGGTTCCTTTGAAAGGGCACGGCCGACTTCCTTCCCCATCCTTCCCTAATCCTATGAGACCGATAACCTCGCTGTTTGGTCTCTTCTCCCAAACAACCAACCAACCAACCAACCAGCCAATGATCGGTTCAGTTGGACCAGAGGAGCCAGTCCATTCAATGTAAGGACAGCCCACAACGCCAACTTGCACACTGCCTTGTTTACAACCTGGGTCCATGGGTCGCGGTATCTGCACACTTGAACCCTAACATCAGCTCTTACCAACTGAAATCGGGACTCATCTGACCAGGCCACGGTTTTCCAATCGTTTAGGTTCCAAGCCATACGGTCAAGATCCCAGGAGAGGGGCTGCAAGCCATGTCGTACTGTTAGCAAAGGCAACAGCGACGGTCGTCCGCTGTCGTAGCCCATTAACGCCAAATTTGGCCACTGTGTCCTCAAATGGCACTATGGGACATCTGAGGTCACCAGTGCCCTAGGCTTAGAAATACTTAAACATAACTGACCTAAGGACATCACACATATCCATGCCTAAGGCAGGATTCGAACCTGACACCATAGCAGCAGCGCGGTTCCGGACTGAAGCGACTAGAACCGGTGAGCCACAGCGGGTGGCCACTCTGTCCCAACGTATAGATTCATCGTATGTCCCACATTAGTTTCTGCGGTTACTTCACTCCGTTTTGCGTGTCTGCTACCACTGACAACACTATACAAAGGCCGCTGCTCTCGGTCGTTAAGTGAGGGATGTCTGCCAATGTGATGTCTGCGGTGATAGGTAGTACCCGTAAACTGATATTCTTGGCACACTGTTGACACTGTGGATCTCGGAATATTGAATTCCGTAAAGATTTCCAAATTGGAACTTAACCTGCGTCCAGCTCCAACTACTATTCTGCCTTCAGAGTCTGTCAGTTCCCGTCGTGCGACCATAATCACTCCGGAAAGCCTTTCACATCAATCACCTGAGTACAAATGACAGCTCTGCCAAAGCAGTGCCCTTTTATACCTTGTGCATGTGTCACTACAGCCATCTGTATTTGTGCATATCGCTATCCCATTAAGTTTGGCACTTCAGTGTATAAGGTAGATATTGCGAAAAAAAGTACTTCATGCATATGTAGGCTAAAACGATGGGAAAGAAGGTCTTTCTCTGTGCTGTGGGATTCCAACAATGTGAAAACACTAAAGGATAATGAGATTGTTGCGTGGGGCCGGGGAGGATGCACAGAAAGCTGAACTGGTTACGATAAGCACTCGCCATAAGCAGTGAAAAGTCTCTGTTGGATTCCTTTCATGTTAATTTCTTAAATATGTTGTCATTTACGGCATAAATTCCTCTTCTAAATTTACTGTGGTGTTTCTGACTATCTGGGAGGAGACTGAGCAGTGGAACGTGTTACTTTTACACATAAACAAGAACGATCTGTCACACTAGTACACTTTAAAACACAGTTTATATGTAATTCATGTCACACAGTCTCATACGGAACCTACATCCGCTTTCTTTTATATACTGTATATAATAAGATACTGTCATCCCCCTTCCCCTCTGTGTGAGAGGATGAATGGGCAAATGTATTTCTAGTTGCATGCTGGATGGTAGCAGACAAGCCTGTCTGCTAGAGAACAGTAGGACCAACGTCGGAACAGATAGCCACGCTTTCTAAAAGCAAAGAGGTTTCTATCCTTAGTATGGTCCTGTCCGTCCCTTGTCAAGTTGGTATAGGAAGCTGCCTCTCTGGCCACTTCCGTTTGTATTTGTGAGCCACCCTCAGGAAGGGACCAGGACAGTCTGTCCGCGGCGAGCGTCTGAAGTGGTAAGATCGGCTAAGCGCGTCTGCTAAGTCCGTAGGACAATGGATTTCTTAAGTTCAGCCTAACTGAAAATTTAATCACCTTTATTTTAGGTTTAGATCTAAAATATCTAATGTTATCTTAAATTGCAACGCAGTGTAATTCGAGTGTGAAGTTCAGAATATATTCCGGTAGTTGCTTTGTTACTACTTTGTGAGCAAAGTGGAACCACGTGTTGATCAGTAACTCTAACTAAGATAATCAATCTTAAATGCGAATGTGCGTGAGATTATAACGTCTCGTCTTGACAATATTTTTCAATATAGCAACTTTTCTTTATGTTCAACCCACGTGGGGTGTACTTTGTGAGACCAGTACCACGTGCTTATACAATGGTTTGACCCATCAGGTTAATAGTAAGACGATAGTAACCAGTTCGAGGTTTTTCTTTAGTATATTGCTTTTCGATCTAATTTATTTTAATTATCAAAATTATTGTGGAGTTACACTCTTTGTGTAAACCAAGTTGACCACGTGAAGCATGTGGTGTAATCATCAAAGTAGCCCTCAGCTATTCTTTTCTGGAATATTTCACAGAGAGTTAGTATGAATTTAGTATACCAGTGTGTGGTAATTACATGACGGACAGGATTGTGCTACGAACGTAACTTCTTTGGGTGAAAATTGAATCGGTTGGTTGTGGTTAATTTCGTCTTGCATATGTTTCAACGTTCTTCGTGTGTTATTTTACGAATGCAGTGTTGTATGCAGTCTCCCTATCTTGGCTCCATATTTGATGTGTTCCGTAAGATTACAATCTCATATTTTCACAATCCTAAATAAGGCACCAGTTTAGTTATGAATCAAGTTTAATATGCTCAAATTTCAATGATCAATGTTAAAATAAATTTCCAAATATAAACTGATTTATTTCTTTTCATTTAAATTCTCTTTTATATATATATATATATATATATATATATATATATATATATATATATATATATATATATATATATATATATATCACCGGTTGTCGTATGACGATTAAAAGATTATAATTAATGTTAGTCTGGTTGGGAATTTGGTAAGCTAGACTGGATACCTGGTGAAACAGTTGCTCAGTAATGCAAGGTTAACTTCCCCAGACAGCTCACAGCGTTTAACCCACTTTTATGCTCTTGAATATCAGTGAATATCAGCACCGCTTACACCACAAATTAAAGCAACAACATTACAGCAGCAATCCCAGGATTGAGTCCCGCTCTGCCATAAATTTTCATGTCTCACTAACAAACAGTACTCGTACTTTGACGTCAAATTGAATTCGCAATTCACTAGTCAAATTCACAGTATTTATTACAATTGTGGATTGTCAGCCATGCCTGTTCCTTCAGACACGCATGCATGACTCGAGCAAATTGTGTATTGCCATAGAGTCACTGTATAATACAGACATTGCGAAATAAGTATTTCATACCTAGACGGGTTAAAACGAAGGTAACATCGTTTCTCTCTGCTGCGGGAATCACAAACTTTGCGAGCACTGCGGGATGTGGACGGTGCGGCGTTTGGAAGTTATGATCGGTGCAGGGAGCATGTACGGGCAGCCGGAGTGGTTAGGGTGATTAGTGGCAGTAAGCGAGAAATCCGGGTTCGAGTGCCGACCAGGCACAAATTTTGGGGTATCATTAATTAACAGTACAGCTGACATTAAATTGAATTCGCAATCGGCGAAATAACTGCTCTTCAATTGTTTTAAATACTTTGCAACACACTTGTTCTTTTCCAGTTTACCGTAATTACGGGTACAGTCTCCTGTAAAAATTCAGTTTGGATGCGCAACGAGTGCAGGAACCTTAATATCACACTTAAGCTTAATTTGGAATTTTAAAGAAATTAATAGACGATTTTTTTCTTTTTTGTGAATTTTGATTATTCTAAACTTTTAAAATTTCACTGCATTAAATAATTTTTAACTGACTGCTGAACAGACTATAAAAATGCATGTGTCTGTTTATATCCGAATATTTGTGCAAGTATTACTCAGCGAAGCGAACTGAAGGCCCGTCGGGTTGGCAACACCGTCATGTTTACGCCCCAGAAAACCTTTATGCCAACGGCCAGCACAGCAAAACAATTGAAGGTTGAAGACCACTCGAGCGCACCATTACTGTGACATTTATTCACCCTGTAGCTTGTATGAATCCCTATTTCGTATAAGTAAAACACTGGCTACTTTAATTCTGATGCTTCGTTTTTTCGTAAAAATCTAATGTTTTGAGCTGTCTCTGGGGACTATGTTGTATCATTCACAACATAATGACTTGTTTATTCTGGAATAATATATAATCAAATCCCATCTTTCAGAAATTTCTTGCTAGCCTTTAAATTCAATAGTGTGCTGTAGATGCTGATCAAATTTTTGCAAACCTGATCTTTCTTTATATAGCTGATCAAATCGCTAAATTTTCTGGGTAATTACACATTTCTACATGTACATGTAACATTTCTACATGTACATGAGCGACACCGTACAGGGTTGTAGTGTATTGTTTGATACACCACTGAGAGTAGGTACTTGGTCTTATCTTTAGTCGTCTGTCCGTTCAGGTTTTGCATCATCTCCGCGACGTTCTCCGATGGACCAAACAAAATATGTGACCATTCCTGCTGTCCTGCCTTGTAAGCATTTCATATCCTCTGTAATTCCTATTTTCTACGGGTCGCACTCGCTTAAGTAATATTCAAGAGTAGGACGCACTACTTGTGATAATACTTCATAGAAAGGTATTTTATACTTCGGATGTGAGAGAAACTATTTCAGTTTCACAAGAAATTTACAGATTGCATGTTCGTTATCATCTTTGAGCTCGCTTAGGCGCCACACATTTGTTCGTAAAACCATGTGAATTACTACCAGTGTTCTATTGCATTTCGTCGCGAATGAATCGAGAAGAGCAGGTATTGTAAGAATATTCTGTTTGTTCTGAAATAACAATTAACATTTCAATTTCATAGCTGTCGCTAATTTGTAACTTGTGCCCTGTAGTCAGTTGTGTCAGTTGGACTAAATATTTTCGTTGGATTTAAAGCGTATCTTAATTTGGTTTAAGAGCCTGTTTGGTATTTGCGAGTGAACCATTAATGATAATTCGCCACAGAAGCACTGATCCAAAACTGTTAATCGAACACACTACCTTTGACTCAAGTGTATTCTTAAATATATAGCTCGATTACCATTTAGTAATCTTGTTTTCTAGCTCGTGTCTTTTGTAGCCCCTAGATAACGCAACACCAAACTGGCTCAGTTACTGGCTATCCTTCATGGCGTCTACTGATGACCTCTCGGAGCTAACCAAATCTTATTTTGTTCACAGAGCAGGTAAAATTATCCAGTAACTTGTTCCTTAATGTGTAATGCTTGTTCTAGTTCGAAATGAATCTTTCCCCTCCTCTGCTCTCCTCGCTGCCCCAGAAGAGGTAGTATCACAGAATGTTTATGAGCAAACTCCTATGTGGTTTGACTGATGATCTCAGATGTTAAGTCCCATAGTGCTCAGAGCCATTTCTTTCCTAAGTGGTTTATTGTACTTCCCTAATATTCTGCCAATAAACCGAAGTCTGCCGCCTGCTGCTACCAGGTATGTGAATGAGATATCCGTTTCCAAACGTGATCTATCGATATTGTAGTCATAGGCCACTATATTTTTTGAAACGCACAAGTCAACATTTTGACCATTTTAAGTAAGATGCCAATCTTTGCCCTGGTTTGAAATTATATCAAGATGTGGCTATTTGCGCAGCCTTTTTCAAAAAATCCCAACACACATAAGTGGAGCACATCTGATGTTACTTCCACATTTGTCGATCACTCATGACACAAGATAAATGCTGAGTCCTCCCTACCCAGAAATTCTCAATCCTAATTCAAATATGGCATCCACAATGTAATGTGAGAAAAGTGCTAGCAGATACAGTCGATTGTCCTGTTTCAGAGATAGTCTCTCAGTCTGCAAGAGATGGACACCCACAGAGGACGAGATTACTGGTAGTTGGGCGTTCCAGCGCTAGGAACGTGGTAGGGTGTGTCAAGGAGTGGGAGAAATCCAGTGTGTACTATGTGTAAATACCAGGGGAACTCATCCCAGACGTGGAATGGTTCCTTCGGATGCCATGAAGAGCAGAGGATGTAGTCAACTGCAGATGGTGGCTCACATCTGTACGAATGATGTGTGTCACTTTGGATCGTCAGAGATCCTCTCCGTTTCTGGGGGATGTCTGAAGTGGTCAAAACTACCAGTTGCGCTTGCGAGGTGAAGGGAGATCACACTGTAGGTGGCATTGTCGACAGGACCGATTGCGCGCTTTTGGTACAGAGCCGAGTGGAGGGTCTGACTCAGAGGCTAAGATGGTTCTCCGAGGCTGCAGATTCTTTGACTTCCGCAAGGGTGTCAGGTTCCACTTAATAGTTCAGCAGTCAGTTACACACAGGAGGTGATTACTCAGGTAATGGGGACTGTGTGGGATGTATTGGACGGCCTTTTGGTTAAAGGGTCTTGAAAAAGAACAAAAAGATCCTTAGTCTCAAAGGGTTAAGGTCAAACACAGAACGAGGGTAGGCCCAGGAACTGTTCGTACTTTACAGGGTGTTTCGCAATTCATGTTACACAATTCTAGAAGGTGTGGTGGGACTTGAGTAGATCAAATTTTACATGGAAACCCATGTCCGGAAACGTCACCCTGTAACTGTATGTATTACGTGGTGATTTTACAAACGTTCAAGGATGATGGAGTAGTGATAAATGTATCAGTTTCCGGTAAAGATCCCTGTACCGGAAATTAGAAGGATAGAAGCGTAAACCGTTCTGATACCTCTGACAGTGGATAACGTTTACCGATACTATTGTCGCTAAGATTGATGGTTAGGCAACTGTCAGCAGTGACAGTATGGACCGAAACAAGAAAACTATTTAGTAAACATGGTCTCTAAACCGCATACCACTTAAGAGCTGCAAGAACTTTTTCAATAGAGGAGATGTGTTTCACACAAGATGAACAACTGCTCATAGCTCCCCAGGTACTCATTTTAGAGCCCATTTGTACTAGACTTTTTTCTTGTCTTGATCCACACCCTTGAAAGTTGCATACCCTACATCCTTAGCAACAACAGTGCCTGTACGTGTATTCCACTGTCAGAGGTATAGTAATGATTTTCGCCTGTAAATTTCGACTCGTTTCGAAACGGTGACCAGTGACCTAATTGATACATTTATGCATCTCCATCATCACTGAAAGTTTGTAAAATCATCACGGAACCATCCTGTGTACATATACATTTACAGGCACCGGGCCATTCAACTTCGACGCTCTGTAGCGTTTCTGGATGACCTTTCTGGACGTGGGCTCCTATATGAAACTTTATCTACTAAGTCCCCTCTACAACTTGTACTGTGTGAAACACCGCGTAAATATAAATTACCGTAGCCTGTGATGGAAAAAAACCGGGTCTCCAGGCGCTAATAAAACGAACTGAAGGTCAAATCTTTTTACTAACAGCTGACTAAAGCCAGAGATACGTGCAGCAGAAATTTTTACAAAGGACCTAACGATATTCAAGACAGTAAAGGTTAAATACAGTTGAAAGTGGAGTGTTTATTGATGATAGAAATAGTTTACCATCTAGTTAAATCGAAGTAGATACTTCTTGAGAGTGACTTTAGATAGAGGTGATACTTGACAACCGAATAAATTAATAATTGTTCCTCTTCACCGGCCTCCAAATCAGATGATGCAGTTGCTGAATAGTTCCCGGAAGACTTGAGTCTCATTTCAAATAGATATCACACTCATACAATTATGTTTGGCTGTGATTTCATCTAACCTCAACATGTTGGTGAAAATACAAGCTTAAAGTCGTTGATATGTACAGAACGTCGTCCGAAATCGTACTGAATGTTTGCTCACAAAATTATCTTGATGAGTTAGTTCAGGAATCCACTCAGTGTATAAATGATTGCGAAGATGTACTTGAATTCTTAGCAACAAATAATCCTGAACAGGTAGTCTGCGTCATGATGGGTACAGAGACTAGTGACGAGAGAGTAGTTGTAGCGAAACTGAATACCGTAACATGCTAACCTACCAAAAACAATCCCTAAAATATAACTATTTAAGAAATCAGATGAAAATTCGCATGACGCCTTTTTAAGAGACATTATTCATTCCTTCTGAACTGTGTAAGCGTAGAGCACATGTGGCTTGAATTCAAAGAAATAGTTTCGACAGCAACTGAGGAAATTATACCAAGTAAAATGCACAATAAATGGAACTGATTCCCCTTGGGACACGAAAGTGTCAGTGTTGCAGAAGCAACGATAAAAACGTGCCAAATTTAAAAGAATGCAAAATCTCCAAGATTGGTGAAGTTTTACAGAAGCTCGAAATATAGAATGAATTTTAATCCGAGGTGCTTTTAATTGTATCAAAAACGAAACTCTGTTACGAAATCTGGTAGAAAATCCAGATTCTGGTCATATGTGAAGTAAAACAGAATCCAGACAGAATCAGTACGTTCACTGCACGATAGCAATGGTAATACTACAAATGACAATGCCACTAGTGCAGAGTTACTGAATATCGTTGTCCGAAATTCTTTCACCAAAGTAGACGAAGTAAATATTCCAGAACTCGAAACAAAAACAGCTGCCAACACATGAATAACTTAGAAAACTTCTAAGTCTGCCAGTCCAGACCAATTAGGTTCCTTTCAGGATATACGCATATAATAGCTCTAAACTTAAGTATCATATGCACTCATTGGCTCGGCGAAAGACCCGTTCCAAATACTGGGAAGTTGCACAGGTCACACCGGTACTCAAGAAAGGAAGTAAGAATAATCCGCTGAGTTACAAACGTTATCACGAATGTCAATTTGCAGTAGGATTTTGGAACACATAATGTGTTCCAACATTATGATTACCTCTAAGAAAATGATCTATTGATACACAGCATGCAGTTATAATATATCGCCCGTGTGCGACAGAATTAGTTCTTCATTCTTATGAAGTAATGATTGCTAGCTACAGGGGGTCTCAACTTGATTGCATATTTCTGGATTTCCAGAAGACTTTTGATATCATTCCTCACAAGCGACTTGTCATTAAATTATGTGCCTATGGAGTATAGTCTCAATTGTACAACTGGTTTCGTGGTTTCCTGTCAGAAAGGCCAGAGTTCGTAGTAATCGTCGGATAACCTTCGAATAAAACAAGTAATATGTGGCGTTGTCCAAGGAAGTGTTACAGGCCCTCTACTGTTCCTAATCTGTAAATAGTGATTCCGTGATGATGTTACAAACTTTCAGCGATGGTGGAGAAGGGTAAATTTATCAATTTCAGGTAAGGGATTGTGGTCCGAAAACGACCGCGAAAATTGTTCTGACACCATCTTTTCTACAATGAAACATATCTCCTCTACTGAGCTCGTGCTCATAATTCTTAACGTATACACTTTAGAGCCCATGTGTACTGGATATTTTTTTCTTGTTCAGGTCCATACCAACTTCTTACAAAATATGGAAATGCTCAAAATCATGAAATGCTCAATTTTTACTTTTTCACATCTACAGACTTTGTCTTTCAATATATAATTTATTCAAATAAGAAGACTACAACTACTTTTAAAATATTTTTGAAGTTTGTTCTGCATGGGCGTGACTCGTTGCGATGCTTTGAAACTGCTGTCAAATGTTATACTCATGAATCTACATGCTCATCTTGTTGTGGTTAACCTGTGATAGTTCGATCTGTATCGCTCGCTGGATTGTTGTGTGTTTCATGTTTATTTACTCTCTTGTAATCCTGAAATTATTCGTAGGGAGTTATGTTCATTAAAGTCTCTGTTGTATTGAAGGATAATCAAAGGTAAACGTAAAGTGACTAGATATCCTCTGAAAGATTTTGAGAAAAGGAGAAAGCCAAAGATAGGTGTTATTACCATAAACAATAAAGACGATAACCTAGTGTGTGAACCTAACCTTTCTGGTACACCTGCCCATTGCAGTGAAAGTGGAAAAGAAAGTACTTCGCTGAGGAAGCTTGGATCAGTTCGTGAAAAGTATGAATGTTTTCAAACTGCCTATTGGCTTCTGTCTCGGGTTCTTCGGCCGACGTTCATCTAATGATTTTTCTGACGTTTCGCCAGCACGAGTGGCTGGCATTGTCAAAGCTTCACCCTCCATTGCCGGTGGTGAACTGGAGGCGAGCTCGCGGCCGCAGACTATATGTACCTGGCGCGCCAACGTCCGAGGGCCTCTCCGCGGTCATTTCCGGTGCGGTTCTCCTCTTGCTACCTGCGACGGTCGTTCGCTGCAGTACGGGAAGCCAGGATCCGTTTACCTTAAGGCTTTCCTCTTTCTTGTTGAAACTGTTCGCGTGTTTTTGTATTTCTACAGCTTCACTGAACAAGCGCGTGTGATAGCGCTTCTCTACAGCCGGAACTTCCGTGTCAGCGAATTTTATTACGTGGTCGGTCTCATTCAGTGCGTGCTCTGCCACGGCCGATTTCTCCACCTGCCCCAACCTGCAATGTCGCTTATGCTCTTTGATCCTGGTGTTAATTGATCGTCCAGTCATTCCGACATAAACTTTTCCGCATGTGCATGGTATACGGTGTATTCCCGACATTGCAAGTGGGTCTCTTTTCTCCTTCGCCGATCTAAGACACTCTTTGATCTTCCTTGTCGGTTTGAAAATCTTCTTTACGCCGTGTTTGCGCAATATACGGCCGATTCTGTCCGTCACTCTGGGAATGTATGGCAGAAAGGCCGTACATACATTCCCAGGGTGACGGACAGAATCGGCCGTATATTGCGCAAACACGGCGTAAAGAAGATTTTCAAACCGACAAGGAAGATCAAAGAGTGTCTTAGATCGGCGAAGGAGAAAAGAGACCCACTTGCAATGTCGGGAATATACCGTATACCATGCACATGCGGAAAAGTTTATGTCGGAATGACTGGACGATCAATTAACACCAGGATCAAAGAGCATAAGCGACATTGCAGGTTGGGGCAGGTGGAGAAATCGGCCGTGGCAGAGCACGCACTGAATGAGACCGACCATGTAATAAAATTCGCCGACACGGAAGTTCTGGCTGTAGAGAAGCACTATCACACGCGCTTGTTCAGAGAAGCTGTAGAAATACAAAAACATGCGAACAGTTTCAACAAGAAAGAGGAAATCCTTAAGGTAAACGGATCCTGGCTTCCCGT
Organism: Schistocerca nitens; assembly: GCF_023898315.1. Lineage (NCBI taxonomy): Eukaryota > Metazoa > Arthropoda > Insecta > Orthoptera > Acrididae > Schistocerca > Schistocerca nitens. The sequence goes on along the minus strand of NC_064619.1, from coordinate 693,159,484 downwards.
ACTGCAGCGAACGACCGTCGCAGGTAGCAAGAGGAGAACCGCACCGGAAATGACCGCGGAGAGGCCCTCGGACGTTGGCGCGCCAGGTACATATTGTCTGCGGCCGCGAGCTCGCCTCCAGTTCACCACCGGCAATGGAGGGTGAAGCTTTGACAATGCCAGCCACTCGTGCTGGCGAAACGTCAGAAAAATCATTAGATGAACGTCGGCCGAAGAACCCGAGACAGAAGCCAATAGGTAGTTTGTCAACAAGTGGCCACGAAAGCCTTAACAATTTTGTATGAATGTTTTATTGAATGTTTTATGGGCGAATCGGACGTGATGAAATATTTGATATGTCAGTTCTCAACGGATTTTTGCAAACTGTGTAAGGCGTATTCAGTGGAGTGAAGTCGATTTGCTTATGCCGTGCGTACAATTGTTATGGGTGCTGCTGCAGGTGCAGTTTTCTGTGGCATGATGAATCTTCCAAATCTCCCAGCCAAGTTTACGAACTATAATATATTTATAGGGTCTAAAGTAGGAGATGCCTGTAACGAATCTATGAAGAAAGATTTGGAAGAGACGGCAATAGAAAACAGTGATAATCGAGACTTGACTGCATTATGCCATGGTACCTGGCAGAAAAGGGGACACATCTTTTCATGGTGCAGTATCTCCCACCAGTATGTGTACAGGAAACGTTTTAGATGTAGCAGTAACATCTAAATATTGTAGGTGCCTACAAAAAAATAAAGGTATACATGAAAATAATTGCACAGCTAACTATAGTGGCAATAGTGGAGGAATGGAAGTGGGTGGTGTTGCTAGTATATTTCAACGTTCTGCTGCGTGTTATAAAATGGGATATGTAAATTACCTTGGTGACGGAGATACTACAAGTTTCAAATACATTCAAGAACTGAAGCCCTATGGTGATGATGCTGTAGTGCAGAAATTTGAGTGTATTGGAGACGTACAGAAACGGATGGGATCAAGACTTTGGCGACTGAAAGCTGCGTACAAAAATCAAAAACTCAGTGATGGTAAAGAGCTGAATGGGAAGGGAAGGTTAACTGACAGTGTAACTGACAAAATACAGGACTATTATGGAATGTCTATTAGGTAAAATAGACACTGTGTCGATGAAATGAAGAAGGCTGTTCGGGCTCTTTTTTTTTCATACTTTTTCAGCCGATGAAAGTCCCCACCATTCCTTGTGTCCCAAAGGAGAAAATAATTGGTGTAAGTACAACGAAGGATTACTAACTGGTGAAGTGTACACACATAAACATAGTCTACTTCAAATGGCTCTGAGGCCATCAGTCCCTTTGAACTTAGAACTACTTAAACCTAACTAACCTAAGGACATCACACACATCCATTCCCGAGGCAGGATTCGTACCTGCGACCGTAGTGGTCGCACGGTTCCAGACTGAAGCGCCTAGAACCGTTCGGCCACTCCGGCCGGCTAAACATAGTCTGCCTGATGCCGTAATGGAGGTGATAAAACCTATTTTCAGAGACTTAGCAGTACCTGAACTGTTGAAAAAGTGTTTTCATGGAAAAAGTCAAAACCCTAATGAAATTGTAAATAGTGTTATATGTTCAAGAATTCTCAAGACTGTGTTTGTTGGAATAGAAACACTTCACTTTAGTGTGTTTGATGCTGTTACTACTTTCAATGATGGCAAGATTGTAAGATGCAAAATATTTCGAAATATAGGAATGAAGATAGGTTTCAACATGGAACGAACGATGTTTGCTTTAGACAAGAAACGTCCTCGGGCTGCTGACAGGGCTGTAAATAGCCTAGAAATACAAGCCAGAGTAAACAGGAGGAGGAAATGAGGAAGCTGGAGGAGGAGTTTGCAGAAGATGATCAATCCTATGTATTGATCCTGGAATGCACTAACAATTAATCCAAACTTTGTCACTAGATTCCCAAAAGTTTTATTTTTTCATAAAAATTACTTGTTTTCTCAGGATGTACCAAACCAATTTGCTTTAGATTTTCAGGAAATTTTACACAGCCCCTTGTGGGTGACTAAACACAGCCTTTTTCTAAAAACCAGTATACTGTTGAATTTATAAACAAAAAATGACACAAAGTTGTGAACCTTCATTACAATAGAAAAAAATTAATCTCTTACAACTGAATTCAGATTTTGAAACTCCCTGTGTTACGTTGTAGACAATACTCCAATAAATAATTTGTAAAAATTTCAACTTCCTATCTCAAATACTTTGTGAGAAAAGATTTAATTTATAAGCGCTATTTTAACATTGGAAAGCAAGGGTTTTCTGGAGCCCCTTAAACAGGTAGGATTGACGGAGGACATCGAGGAAGTTAAAAGAAAGGTAGCTCGTTTTGTACTATTAGTAATAGGGTAGAGCGTGTCATGAATAGGACACACAAGTTGGGGTGAAAACCTTAAAAAAAAAAAAAGGCGGTTTTCGTTGCAGCCAGATTTTTTCACGAAATTTCAGACACCAAATTTGTCCTTCGAATGTGAAAATATTCTGTTGACGCCCATCTACATAGGGAAAAATGTTCATCGTAATAAAATAAGAGAAATCAGGGCTCGGACGGAAACATTTAAGTGTTGCCTTTCCTCACGCGCGATTGCATTGTGGTGCGGTAAGGGACATAGTACGATAGTATTTCAATGAAGCTTCTGCCAGGCACTTCAGTGTGAATTGGAAAGTATTCTTGTAGATACAGAAGTAGATGGACTTAGTTGAAATCCTAACAGGATGCTGACCAAGTTTAATTTATGAAATGATTATTTGAAATATAATGTACCGTCTACATGGATACTCTGCAATTCACACATCAGTTCCTGGCAAAGGGTTCATCGAACGACGTTCACAATAATTCTTTGTTATTCCACTCTCGAACAGCGGACGGAAAAAACGAACACCTATATCTTTCCTTGCTGACTTTGATTTTTCTTATTTTATTTTGATGATCATTTCTCCCTATTTAGGTCGGCATCAAGAAAATTGATTGAAATTTCTTGAGAAGATCCTGCCTCAATGAGAAACGCATTTGTTTTAATGACGTGTACCCCAAATCCTCTATCATGTTCGTGACACTCTCTCCGCTATTTCTCAATAAACAAAATGTGCTCCTCTTTCTTGAACTTTCTCGACTTACTCTGTTAATTCTGTCTGCTAAGCATACAGCACCGCACAGCAGCATTCCAAAAAGGACGGACAGGCGTAGTGTAGGCAACCTCTTTAGTAGATCTGTTGCATCGATAAGTCGAAGTCTTTAGTTCAACTTCCCCACAACATTTTCTGTGTGTTCATTCCAACTTAAGTTGTTCGTAACTGCAATTGTTAGGTATTTAGATGAATTTACGAGCATTAAATTTGATTGATCTATCGTGTAACCGAACTTTAACGGATTCCTTTTAGCACTGATGTGGATGATCTCAAACGTTTCATCATTTAGGGTCGACTGCCGATTTTCACACCATACAAAGACTTCCGGAAATCTAGAAATACGGAATCTGTTTGAAATCCTTTGTCAATAGCATTCAGCACAACATGTGAGTAAAAAGCTAGTTTTGTTTTACAAGAACAATGTTTCCTAATCAGTGTTGACTGTGTGTCACTTGTTGAATAATTACTTATCCCCTTTGTCAATTGATTTTCTTCGTGCTAACTTTAGTTATGTCCCATAGAGATGTCGAAGGTATTTATTTGTATAGAAACATTAAGTGACAAATATTTGTTGCTGCTTCAGAAATGGGAAGAATATCAGGTCCCGAAGGTAACTGCATTTGATGGTGATGTAATAACTTTAGACTTCACAGGCCTTTGCTACATGTTCATTAGTTGGAATTGCTTAAAGTTAGAACTAAAAGAATAATTTTATGTCAATGTACTTATTTTATCGTGCATTTTACGAGATTCTACTTCGTAAAAGATCATAAAAAATGTCGTTCACAGTAAAATCTGATATAATTCTTTTCTAAAAGCAGAAAGCACGTTAAAATTAGAAATTTGCCGAAAGGTTGGCCAAGACTGCTATTAGCACAGTAGACTCTCATTCTCAAGGACGAGGGTTTAAATCTGCGATCTGCAATCCAGATTCAGGTTTTCCGTGTATAAATCTCTTAGGTAAATGCCAAGATAGTTCCTGTGAAAGGACACGTCCAATTTCGTTCCCCATCCTTTCGTAATTCGGGCTTGTGACCCGCCCCTGATGACCTCGTTGACGACGGGACGTTCAACACAGTTATTCCTTCCTCAATATCAGTTACTAGAGGTGTAAATTCCAAAGGTGAGCACAGGTTCTGGTCTCAGCATGAGTGTGCTGCATTGCATCGATATTATACAGAGGTGTGAAGTAACCATTATGCAGGTAAGCAGTGTTCCAGTATCGGCTAGTTAGTCAATGTGTGACAATAACTTCAAAAAATGATAACCTTTCCATGAATGTTTGTAAGCTTAGAGCACGCCACAGTTAACTGATTTTCACTGACATCTGGTAGTAGGGAGGATAGATGTTTTGTTGATGTATTTGTGTCAGTTCAGATCTTTTGCATGACCGTTTATTTCTTAAATATAAGGGCGATCAAAGGTTTCCGTCTGAGTGCGCCGCTGCAGCGTGTATACAACGTAATGCGACTCCGAAGCATATATATAAGCCCGACATGTAGACTGCGGATCAGTGTGGCATTTGTGTCTTTCCGACGTGCGTGTGATAAAACGTGAACTATGGCGACGTCGTTACCAAATGCGTCCAAACAAAACCACCGTATCCCTTTTTTTTTTTTTTTTTTTTTTTTTTTTTTTTTTTTTTTTTTGCTGAGGGGTAAACCAGTAATATTCATCGGAGAATGAAGAAGATACGTGTGCATGGAACACAACGTCTGTCGAAAAACAACATTGTGGAATGGTGCGCCAAGGGGTGTTGCTGCTTCGTGATAACGCACGTCGTCATATAGCAAGTGTCGTGACGTAGAAATCAAGTGGGAGACACTCGATAACCCACTCTGTAGCGCCGATCTCACTTCAAGCGATTGTCACGCCTAAGAAGAAGGTCTTGAAAGGTTGAAGATTCCTGTCGGATGAGGATATGCAGCAAGCGTTTACGAACTTTTACCAAACGGTTATCTTCTTCCTGATGCGCCGGTGAGATTTTGGCTAAGTGGCATACTGATTGTGGATTGTAATTTTTTAATCGCTTCTTATCATATCTTAACTGAACATAGTAAGTAAAACTGTTACAGATACTGTGAAGATTGTGAGCCTATGTCTCTTATATATATATATATATATATATATATATATATATTGGCGATCGTACAGTAAATTAGATAATTCTTACGTCAGGTTAAGGATAGAGAGAGAAATTTAATACCTCAATTCTGATACATGTAACATTAACATCCACTAAAATAAAAATAAAAGAAACGGCCGCCACTAGAGATTTTTGGTTTCTGGACAGTTGAATCCGACGAGATGGTATTACAAGTCGAATTACCTCTATTACTACATATTTTTGACTGATTTCTCGTGGATTTTTCTCAACAGTGCAAGCCGTTATGTCGTGTTATGTTAATGTGCTAGTAAACTGCAACTACGTCTTTGGCTGGCTCTGAGCACTATGGGACTTAACATCTATGGTCATCAGTCCCCTAGAACTTAGAACTACTTAAACCTAACTAACCTAAGGACATCACACAACACCCAGCCATCACGAGGCAGAGAAAATCCCTGACCCCGCCGGGAATCGAACCCGGGAAAACTACGTCTTTATGGTAATATGTTGTTGAGTTATTATATTGTAATATTGTAAGAAATATACTACAAACTAAACCTACGTCAATATAATTAGATCGCCTTTATATTTTTATGAATAAGAAACTTTTTCCCATTTATTTTTTAGTATTATTACACAACATTTGCATAGTTACGCAATCATGACTGCCACACGTCAGTCCCGTGAAAGAGTATATTGATGTTAGTACATGTGTCAGTCAGTAGAGGTCCCTAGTCGGGTGACAAAGACCCAGTGTGTAACGACTGGAGCCAGTGCACGTTGTTCTGTTGCAGTGAACTGTAAGGCAGTCAGGCGAGGAAGAGACCATCTCGCACGGAGCCAAGAATCTCCATCCACACCTTCTCTCATTGCAATGTCCCGCTTCGTTTCAATTCGCCCCAAGTTGCCTCCTTGTGTGGCCAGGGTCACCATCTACTTAAGCTTTGTGGGCAGAATCCCCGGATCTTAACTGAGCTGTGCTGCGGCTCGCTTTAGTGCTGTTAGTAGGCTTCCGCCATCTGTTGGGAGCCAGACAGTATCGTTCAGTTGGCATGGTTGCGGTTGTTTGTCTCCGTCTCGTGTTGACTGGCGCCACACGGTTTCGCAAGTGTTGCCTGTCCGCTAGTGGCAGCAGCGGCGGTTATCGATATGTAGTAACTGTTGCCCTATCATTGGGGCGACGTCGTTGTTTTTCCGCTTCGTGTGAGTGCACCAGTTCGGTTGGGGACTCAGGAGGAGCCAGGGCCGCGCAGTGCCAGAACACACTCGGACCGCTGGAGGCACACATGGACTGCCGGATGGAAGGGCTGTGGTCACAAGGGTGCGCGACCTCGTCGTAAACCGGATCCAGCAAGCTTTGAGATGAGTGCATTTCAATCCAAGTAGACACACCTCCACCACTGTGATATCTCGCGATTCTCCAGTGACTTGGGTTCGTGTTGCTGCTCGTAATGTCATTGAGGCGAAGAGCAGCGAGTGGAGTTCTTGGGGAAGGTGGATCTGATTAGCTTTCCTCGACTTCTTATTACTATTTACTGCGTTCAACTAGTTAACAATTTGTTAAGTTCAACCTGTAATAACAACGACTCTGTACTATTGTACAAATAAGTAATTTTTTCATATGATTTTACGATAAACTTGTGTAATTGATGTTCTGATTTCATTTCTTTTTGTTTCATGCAATTATGTTAAGAAAACTGTAAATAAGTTTCAATGTGAATATTAATGTTTATGTCAAATGTCAAGTAATATTGTTGTTGTTGTTGTTGTGGTCTTCAGTCCTGAGACTGGTTTGATGCAGCTCTCCATGCTACTCTATCCTGTGCAAGCTTCTTCATCTCCCAGTACCTACTGCAACCTACATCCTTCTGAATCTGCTTAGTGTATTGATCTCTTGGTCTCCCTCTACGATTTTTACCCTCCACGCTGCCCTCCAATGCTAAATTTGTGATCCCTTGATGCCTCAAAACATGTCCTACCAACCGATCCCTTCTTCTAGTCAAGTTATGCCACAAACTTCTCTTCTCCCCAATCCTATTCAATACCTCCTCATTAGTTACGTGATCTACCCACCTTATCTTCAGCATTCTTCTGTAACACCACATTTCGAAAGCTTCTATTCTCTTCTTGTCCAAACTGGTTATCGTCCATGTTTCACTTCCATACATGGCTACACTCCATGCAAATACTTTCAGAAACGACTTCCTGACACTTAAATCTATACTCGATGTTAACAAATTTCTCTTCTTCAGAAACGATTTCCTTGCCATTGCCAGTCTACATTTTATATCCTCTCTACTTCGACCATCATCAGTTATTTTACTCCCTAAATAGCAAAACTCCTTTACTACTTTAAGTGTCTCATTTCCTAATCTAATCCCCTCAGCATCACCCGATTTAATTTGGCTACATTCCATTATCCTCGTTTTGCTTTTGTTGATGTTCATCTTATATCCTCCTTTCAAGACACTGTCCATTCCGTTCAACTGCTCTTCCAAGTCCTTTGCTGTCTCTGACAGAATTACAATGTCATCGGCGAACCTCAAAGTTTTTGCTTCTTCTCCATGAATTTTAATACCTACTCCGAATTTTTCTTTTGTTTCCTTTACTGCTTGCTCAATATACAGATTGAATAACATCGGGGAGAGGCTACAACCCTGTCTCACTCCTTTCCCAACCACTGCTTCCCTTTCATGCCGCTCGACTCTTGTAACTGCCATCTGGTTTCTGTACAAATTGTAAATAGCCTTTCGCTCCCTGTATTTTACCCCTGCTACCTTCAGAAATTGAAAGAGAGTATTCCAGTTAACGTTGTCAAAAGCTTTCTCTAAGTCTACAAATGCTAGAAACGTAGGTTTGCCTTTTCTTAATCTTTCTTCTAAGATAAGTCGTAAGGTTAGTATTGCCTCACGTGTTCCAACATTTCTACGGAATCCAAACTGATCTTCTCCGAGGTCCGCTTCTACCAGTTTTTCCATTCGTCTGTAAATAATTCGCGTTAGTATTTTGCAGCTGTGACTTATTAAACTGATAGTTCGGTAATTTTCACATCGGTAAACACCTGCTTTCTTTGGTATTGGAATTATTATATTCTTCTTGAAGTCTGTGGGTATTTCGCCTGTCTCATACATCTTGCTCACCAGATGGTAGAGTTTTGTCATGACTGGCTCTCCCAAGGCCATCAGTAGTTCTAATGGAATGTTGTCTACTCCCGGGGCCTTGTTTCGACTCAGGTCTTTCAGTGCTCTGTCAAACTCTTCACGCAGTATCTTATCTCCCATTTCATCTTCATCTATATCGTCTTCCACTTCCATAATACTGTCCTCAAGTACATCGCCCTTGTATAAACCCTCTATATACTCCTTCCACCTTTCTGCCTTCCCTTCTTTGCTTAGAACTGGGTTGCCATCTGAGCTCTTGATATTCATACAAGTGGTTCTCTTCTCTCCAAAGGTCTCTTTAATTTTCCTGTAGGCAGTATCTATCTTACCCCTAGTGAGACAAGCCTCTACATCCTTACATTTGTCGTCTAGCCATCCCTGCTTAGCCATTTTGCACTTTCTGTCGATCTCATTTTTGAGACGTTTGTATTCCCTTTGGCCTGCTTCATTTATTGCATTTTTATATTTTCTCCTTTCATCAATTAAATTCAATATTTCTTCTGTTACCCAAGGATTTCTATTAGCCCTCGTCTTTTTACCTACTTGATCCTCTGCTGCCTTCACTACTTCATCCCTCAGAACTACCCATTCTTCTTCTACTGTATTTCTTTCCCCCATTCCTTTCAATTGTTCCCTTATGCTCTCCCTGAAACTCTCTACAACCTCTGGTTCTTTCAGTTTATCCAGGTCCCATCTCCTTAAATTCCCACCTTTTTGCAGTTTCTTCAGTTTCAATCTGCAGTTCATAACCAATAGATTGTGGTCAGAATCCACATCTGCCCCTGGAAATGTCTTACAATTTAAAACCTGGTTCCTAAATCTCTGTCTTACCATTATATAATCTATCTGATACCTATTAGTATCTCCAGGATTCTTCCAGGTATACAACCCTCTTTTATGATTCTTGAACCAAGTGTTAAGTAATATTGTAATAGAATTGAAATGTAACAAATGTTGAAACTGTTGTAAGATGTTTAAAATTGTAACTGTGCGTCTGGTCCATACGTAGGCAATAGAATGCAAAACGTCTGGTGAATACCCGGTCTGTCAGGGAGCGGTAAAAGGTGGATGGCAGGCGAGCGTAGGAAAATGCGCGCGGCCACTGCACGGCACAACGGGCTCAGCAGTAGTTGGAGTTTTGCGCTGGTTTGAGCAACTCATTCTGGAGCGAGGAGGCTCTCCTGGAAGACACAGCTTCACTGAGCCTCGGGTATGCCGTTCCAACGACCACACAGCATTGCAAAATTCCATAGGCACTAAATGGAAAAGTATTGCGACGCTAAGAAGAATTAAAGTGGCGATACGTCAAGAGCCATAGCTGTGGTTGTATGTGTGCTCCGTGCCTCGCCATCTTGCCGCTCGCCAATCGCCAACCGCCGCATCGATACTTGCAGGTTGAAACTTTTAGTACTGTATTCGTATGGATCAGAGAGTGAACTGTGTTTGTTTGGTGCAATAATAACCTACATTTTACCAGAACTTTTCCATCATTTAACTATCCTCGCAACTAACCTAGACAGGGTCCTTTCCAAACGTTGTGCAATCCGAGTGTCCCGAAATGAAAATTAAAAATTGTGTTAAAAATAATTATTAGCAGAACTAGCTGTATTAGAATGGTGTTTAAAGAAATGTTTTGTTAATGAACCAGTAAATGAATAGCGAAGGTCTAACGAAGTTGAAAGATAACTTTAGTATTGATATAGTAATGAAGTTTATTATTTCGAGACAGATTTAAAGGCATTTAAATGAGCAGTAAATAAGATGAAAAGAGCAGTAATCATTTTTTTTTAAAATACAGCGATCATAACAGTTTCAGGGTCCCCCCCCCCCCCCTTATTCATTTGAATTCTGAAGTGTTCTAAATTGGTTTGACCAGCAAAAGTTATAGTCAACATAAAAGTCAAAATTTATCAGTGTTTTATCTTTATCAAAATTGACATTTGGTATGTGGCATGCAAGTACAATTTCTAGGGTAACCTATGCCCGATTTTAATCAGATTAATAGACACTATAAAGTTTTGTAGTAAACATTATAGTGTAGTTTTATGTATTCATGATCTTCCGTATCAGTACAGAACGTGAAACTATCAGTTCAATAGATTTTCTGGTTCTAAAATTCTACTATATTATGCAGTGTTACAACTTGTTGTTTTGCATGAATATATACCACCTTGTACAGGTAAGAAACTCAGTTAATGCTTAATTAGGCTGGCGACCGTATTATTGTCACATTGGTAGTATCTTCTGGTTTGATCACTCTTGACGTGTGATTGCATTTCGAAATTACTTGACGGATCATTGTTATTACAGAGTGGATGTAAGTCTGATTTGCCACCATTCAGGTACACGCGGTCGATATCTATGCGAAAATCCTTTCTCATGAGGTGAATCCCGCTCACTTACCATAGCACAGGCTTTAACGAGTACTGTGTCAGGGATTACAAACCAGCTGTAATTTTTCTTGCCCGGTGGTCGCTAACGCCCCAGTTACCTACCCTGGGGGATAGTGTCTGTAACGGCAGTGTACGTTTCCTCGTCTTGCCTCTGTTGTCCGGTAAGGCGTGTAGTTTTCACAGCTTTCTTGATTGTAGGCCGGTGGGTGATTCTTCTGCTCTGGTGGCAGCGGTTCCTTTCTCGTTCTGGGCGATCTAAACACAGTATTCTGGGGACGTAGTGAAGACCGCCGGTTCCGGCTTTGCCGTATTGTTCCATCGTTGATTTTCTTTATCGTACATCAGGTAGCTTCAGCAAGATTATCATTAGTCATTCGTTAGACTGCCACTAGTCTGTGTTACCATCTTGTGAAGTGAATGTAGCTCTTGGCCACCTATCTCATCGCTCGTGAAAGTGTTTGTTGCTGGACCTTCTCAGAGGTCGATTCCTGCAGCACCGTCTGTGGCCGCTTGGTTCTTGTAAGACATGTGTGTTCTAGAAAGGAGGTCTGATGGCCAGTAGCTCAGTGTAACGCTCCTTCCGTTCACGCCTTCAGTGGGTATAATCTGCCTCAGTACCCTTTAAGGAACTTACGTACTGGTCCTTGTGTTTTACTGTTGTATTATTTATTACAGTATCTTGTAAATGCCTACATTAAAGGTTATATATGAATAGTTCTGGTCGGCTTCTGGAATAAATCTAGCAGTGTAGTGTTCAGTGGATGTTAAGGGTTATTTCACCGGTTTGGTGACCAGTTGTTTGTTTTTTTAATTAACCTTTGCTATTGTATTTGCTGTTTTACAGCAGGTTTCTAAATTTTTTATATTATTGCCGTTCCTGGCGTGTAAGGTCTTCAGCCGTGATTGTGGTCATTTGCCATAAAATTCTAATTTGGTATTTGTATTTTCGCAGTAAGCCTTTGAAACCTTATTTACTGCCATTCATGGCGTCTGATGCCTTCAACTGTGTTTGTGGTGACGTACCTTTAATATTACAATACCTGTAATTTGTAAATTTCAGCGAGTTCTTAAACAATTCTTAATTTATTGCCATTCCTGGCGTGAAAGGCCTTCTGCCCAGATCACAGTGGCTTGGATTAAAACATTATCTGATGTATCTGTATTTAATGGTGATTTTGCTAAATTGTAACTCACTGAAAACACTATTATTTACGCAGTTGTTTATTCCTTCATTAATAACGTGTGGTATTTTTATTTATTGTTGAGTCTGGAATTACTGGTTTAAAATAAATTGTGTGTAACTGAAAAAGGCAACCAATAGTAACAGATTACGGCCCCGTCCACAATCGTAACCGAATCCTGCTTTCCCTTGACTGCCAGGTTTCATTAACCTTCGTCGGATCTCCATAAACATCATGGGTCGATTCCTGAGACGACTAAAACAGGGCGCATTACGCTTTAAATTTTGTATCTCTTCTTTTACGATATCTTTTTATTCACCGGAAGCTCTTGCTTTGTCACGTTCTCGCAGTGCAAGCAATCTAATTTCCTGCCGCCGTCGCACATTGTTGTTCTCGGAATGCCACGTTACACACTTCGCTATGTTTGTCATCGACGCATGCAGCTCACAAAAGACGGCAGGGAACTGTCGACGCAGACGGGAGCACACTTACTGTGGTGCTTCAGTGCCAAGTCAACTCCACGTTTAAAAGGAGTACTATATAGTTCGATATAAAACGGACAAGGCTGCGGTCATTCCCTGCTGTGGTCAAATTGCTTGAATCGCTAACCACTCGGCGCTGAGTGTGGTCTCTTATGTCCACTAGTTCCTCATACTGATCACACATGTTTTGTTTAACGACTGCAGGAGAATCAAAGAAGTTTCGCCTCATACGGAGGTTTAATGACAGTAGTTCTTAACACTCACCACAGAGTACAGACATAGATGTAGACTCCCTGATTAAAACGGACTACTAATGTAGTGGTTTTATATAAAAACTATTCCTTTCTCCAATGGATGTGCCACATCACAATCGTATTCTGGAGGAGAGGAGTTCAAATCTTTGTCCAGCCATCCTGATATAGATTTTCCGTGTTTTCCTCGAATATATTAAGGCGATTGCTGGTATTTTTCATTTGAACAGGGCAGGGCTGATTTTCCTCCCCATCGTTATCTTGCTTTTGAGGCGCTCTCTCACTAATGACCTTCCGTTTCTGCTCTGTAGTTTTCCTCTGAAATCGACCACATTACGAGTATTTCCTCATCGCCGGTTACTGAGATCAACTCAGGGCCTTCGCAGATCGTCACACAGAACAGCCAGCCAGCACAATACTTGTCCACAGACGAATAACTGTGTACTCGCCTCCACTGATGCACTGTGACGTATCTCCAACACTATACTTACTGTTGCTACCTTCATTAAATGTACATAAATTCCGTCAGTGCTCTGACTCATACAGTGCAGCGCGTCATTATTTACTCTCCTTGGTCACAGAGTAGCACTTGCACCGAAATTTTCGAATCATTTATCATACACATTTCAATTTATGTCTCCCACCACAGCTTTTGCCAGTTACAGTTGCCTACAATTTCACAGAAGTTACAATTTTGTGCCTTCATGTTCTATCAACATGTACCTTTTTAAATGTTTCCCAAATAATTTTGCCGGCCTTTGTGGCCAAGCGGTTTTAGCTGCTTCAGTCCGGAATTGCGCGACTGCTACGGTCGCAGGTTCGAATCCTGCCTTGGGCATGTATGTGTGTTGTCCTTAGGTTAGTTAGGTTTAAGTAGTTCTAAATTCTAGGGGACTGATGAACTCAGATGTTAAGTCCCATAGTGCTCAGAGCCATTGGAAACAAATAATTTTTTCCTCGCTCGAATTACGTAGAAGCTCCTCATTTCTTATCGTATCCATCAACTTAAAATTTCAGTATTCTTCTACAATATCACATCTCTGATTCTTCTATTCTCTTGTTTCCCGGTTTTTGCACAGTCCTTAATTCACTTCCTTACAATTTTGTGTGTGACTGAAGGGGGAAGCAGTACATAGGGGGAAAACGGAGGAGGAAGTGAAACTGGTTGTGGACAACGAATGTGTATGGACTGCGTTTCGATTTGTTTTGTGTTTATGTGAACAGTGCAGCCAGACAAAATCAGTAGCGACGGTAACAAGTATTAAAGTCAGTCACAAACCATCAACCATTTATGTTTATTTAATTCCACCACTAGACTGCGTGTTACTGACAACGCAGAGCGGATGACATGCAAGACATTAAGTGCCAGTGACTTAAAATTGTTATTGATGTGGCGCAAACACCTACAAGTAAGCGCGTTTCACTACCGGTTGGACAATTTTACCGAAGATTGACAAGCATCACCTGTAGGCTGAGACAGAAAATACACGTCAGTAATCACGGTCAAATTAACGTCTTTAGTCGCCATTGAAAGAGAGGCAAACTGAGAGAGAGAGGAGAGAGAGAGACAGACAGAGAGAGAGAGAGGGGGAGGGAGAGAGATCGAATAAAGCTATATCCTGCCTGTCGTGAACTTAAAGTTTCAAAGTTCAAATGGCTCTGAGCACTATGGGACTTAATGTCTAAGGTCATCAGTCCCCTAGAACTTAGAACTACTTAAACCTAACTAACCTAAGGACATCACACACATCCATGCCCGAGGCAGGATTCGAACCTGCGACCGAAGCGGTCGCACGGTTCCAGACTGTAGCGCCTAGAACCGCTCGGCCAACCCTGGCCGGCGCTTAAAGTTTCAGAAACTTGTTTTTCAAATGAGGGTTCTTTTAGTGAGGAATGCACACTTGCCTGTGCTAGTACCCTACTTCAATTCCTCCCCATTTCGTCTGTTATGCGTTATTTTACTTTCTAGACAGCAGAGTTCCTACGCTTCGTCTACTACAGTGTCCTCAGTTTTGAAGTTTATCATTAATCTCCTTTTTCTAATACCCTTACAACTTCGTTCATTCTTGGTTTGCTCTCAGTGCATATTTTGCACCCAGTAGGGTGTCCATAACACTCGACAGATCCTGCAGCTTTACTTCGACATACAAATGTCATCAGCTGATCTTAATACTGACATCTTGTCACCTGGAATTTCGATACCACCTCTGACTCTCTCTCTTATTTTCGTCATTGCTTCCTACAGTTTGAAAATACCTGGGCAAAGTCTGAATCGCTGCCTTACACCTTCTAATCCGAGCTCTTCTCTCATGGTCATTTCTTATTGCTACCTTTCCGTTCTTGTTCACACTGCGTATTTTCCTACAGACTATACCAGCTTTGTGACGATTTCAAACATCTTGCAACATTTTACAGTGTTGAACTTTTTTTAGATACAAAAAACCTATAGTGTAAGACAGGGATGTTGTCTTTCAGCCCTAGTGTTCAATCTACACATCGAAGAACCAATGACGAAAATAGAAGAATGGTTCAAGAGTGCAATTGAAACTCAAGGTGAAATGACATGAATGATAAAATTCACTGATGACATTTCTATCCTCAATGAAAGTGAATAAGCATTTCAGACGTGTTGAGTGAAACGAAAAAAGTCTGATGAGTTATTTATTTATTTATCGTATGGAAATACAGACAAATAAGAAACAAACAGACAAATCACTAATATAACAAACGTTAATAATTGCAAACCAACATTACTAATAAAACAAAGTTTACGGATTACAAACAAACATAAAGTCTATTAATATAATATATCGACTCCGGAGTTGCGAGCAGGAAGTCGTCGCGGCTCCCATTATAGGCTCTTCTGGAACACTCCTCAACAATTTGGTTGATGGTCAGACTTTCTCCGCAGTCACACTGAGGGGATGGTATTTTACCCCATTTATACAGGGAGTAAGCACATCTGCCATGACGAATTCTAATCCTATTTAGAGTACAGAAAAAGGATTGGGAGAAAATCGAAGATAGAGAAAAGTCATGAGAAATAACAGAAATGAGAACTGCATGAGATTTAACATCAGAATTGTTCATCACGAAGTTAAGAAACTGTGCTACCTAGGCAGTGTGACGGTACGTCACATAAATATTGACATTTGTATCGGTTGTAAAACGTAGTTAACGTATTCTATGAATATAATTAGTATAAAAGATACAGTTAATGTTCTTGAAACAACTGATATGCAGCGATAATTTAAGAGTAGCATCTTTACTTAATGTCTATGAAAATAAAAAAAGGATCGAAAGAGACGCGATTGTACGGCCGAGGAGGAAGGATGTACTTTATGGTAGACACACTGTTTTGTTTCGCGATACGGAAGGCAGCCATTGAGCGGCTACACGTATTTTATATAAGTTGTTCGTATTTCTGCTAAAATAAACTTGTTATTGTTATCAAAAAATGTATTTCCTTGTAATAGTAGTCACCTCAAATGCTCGCAGTGGCTAAATATTTTTAATAAGCATTTTTTCAGTAATTTGCGCTGCGGGAAACTCATCTTCTGATGCAGCCTCTCGTCGGCCATTACGCGCCGAAGTATTAATTTATTTTTTTAAAGTGTTAACAGTAACTGTAAATGCGAGAGATTTCGTTGTAAGAACCTTTTTAAATTGCAACAGATAATTAATTTACGTTAAAGTTCATTGCATGCTTACCTTTGTGACTACATTACACGTACAATACCTACGCATGAACCATGGACCTTGCCGTTGGTGGGGAGGTTTGCGTGCCTCAGCGATACAGATGGCCGTACCGTAGGTGCAACCACAACGGAGGTGTATCTGTTGAGAGGCCAGACAAACATGTGGTTCCTGAAGAGGGGCAGCAGCCTTTTCAGTAGTTGCAGGGGCAACAGTCTGGATGATTGACTGATCTGGCCTTGTAACATTAACCAAAACGGCCTTGCTGTGCTGGTACTGCGAACGGCTGAAAGCAAGGGGAAACTACAGCCGTATTTTTTCCCGAGGACATGCAGCTTTACGGTATGATTAAATGATGATGGCGTCCTCTTGGGTAAAATATTCCGGAGGTAAAATAGTCCCCCATTCGGATCTCCGGGCGGGGACTACCCAGGAGGACGTCGTTATCAGGAGAAAGAAAACTGGCGTTCTACGGATCGGAGCGTGGAATGTCAGATCCCTTAATCGGGCAGGTAGGTTAGAAAATTTAAAAAAAGAAATGGATAGGTTAAAGTTAGATATAGTGGGAATTAGAGAAGTTCGGTGGCAGGAGGAACAAGACTTTTGGTCAGGTGAATACAGGGCTATCAATACAAAATCAAATAGGGGTAATGCAGGAGTAGGTTTAATAATGAATAAAAAAATAGGAGTCCGGGTTAGCTACTACAAACAGCATAGTGAACGCATTATTGTGGCCAAGATAGACACGAAGCCCACGCCCACTACAGTAGTACAAGTTTATATGCCAACTAGCTCTGCAGATGATGAAGAAATAGATGAAATGTATGACGAGATAAAAGAAATTATTCAGGTAGTGAAGGGAGACGAAAATTTAATAGTCATGGGTGACTGGAATTCGTCAGTAGGAAAAGGGAGAGAAGGAAACATAGTAGGTGAGTATGGATTGGGGGGAAGAAATGGAAGAGGAAGCCGCCTTGTAGAATTTTGCACAGAGCATAACTTAATCATAACTAACACTTGGTTCAAGAATCATAAAAGAAGGTTGTATACCTGGAAGAATCCTGGAGATACTAAAAGGTATCAGATAGATTATATAATGGTAAGACAGAGATTTAGGAACCAGGTTTTAAATTGTAAGACATTTCCAGGGGCAGATGTGGATTCTGACCACAATCTATTGGTTATGATCTGCAGATTGAAACTGAAGAAACTGCAAAAAGGTGGGAATTTAAGGAGATGGGACCTGGATAAACTGAAAGTACCAGAGGTTGTAGAGAGTTTCAGGGAGAGCATAAGGGAACAATTGACAGGAATGGGGGAAAGAAATACAGTAGAAGAAGAATGGGTAGCTCTGAGGGATGAAGTAGTGAAGGCAGCAGACGATGAAGTAGGTAAAAAGACGAGGGCTAATAGAAATCCTTGGGTAACAGAAGAAATATTGAATTTAATTGATGAAAGGAGAAAATATAAAAATGCAGTAAATGAAGCAGGCAAAAAGGAATACAAACGTCTCAAAAATGAGATCGACAGGAAGTGCAAAATGGCTAAGCAGGGATGGCTAGAGGACAAATGTAAGGATGTAGAGGCTTGTCTCTCTAGGGGTGAGGTAGATACTGCCTACACGAAAATTAAAGAGACCTTTGGAGAGAAGAGAACCACTTGTATGAATATCAAGAGCTCAGATGGCAACCCAGTTCTAAGCAAAGAAGGGAAGGCAGAAAGATGGAAGGAGTATATAGAGGGTTTATACAAGGGCAATGTACTTGAGGACAATATTATGGAAATGGAAGAGGATGTAGATGAAGACGAAATGGGAGATATACTGCGTGAAGAGTTTGACGTAGCACTGAAAGACCTGAGTCGAAACAAGGCCCCGGGAGTAGACAACATTCCATTAGAACTACTGATGGCCTTGGTAGAGCCAGTCATGACAAAACTCTACCATCTGGTGAGCAAGATGTATGAGACAGGCGAAATACCTTCAGAGTTCAAGAAGAATATAATAACTCCAATCCCAAAGAAAGCAGGTGTTGACAGATGTGAAAATTACCGAACTATCAGTTTAATAAGTCACAGCTGCAAAATACTATCGCGAATTCTTTACAGACGAATGGAAAAACTGGTAGAAGCGGACCTCGGGGAAGATCAGTTTGGAACCCGTAGAAATGTTGGAACACGTGAGGCAATACTAACCTTACGACTTACCTTAGAAGAAAGATTAAGAAAAGGCAAACCTACGTTTCTAGCATTTGTAGACTTAGAGAAAGCTTTTGACAATGTTAACTGAAATACTCTCTTTCAAATTCTGAAGGTGGCAGGGGTAAAATACAGGGAGCGAAAGGCTATTTACAATTTGTACAGAAACCAGATGGCAGTTATAAGAGTCGAGGGACATGAAAGGGAAGCAGTGGTTGGGAAAGGAGTGAGACAGGGTTGTAACCTCTCCCCGATGTTATTCAATCTGTATATTGAGCAAGCAGTAAAGGAAACAAAAGAAAAATTCGGAGTAGGTATTAAAATTCATGGAGAAGAAGTAAAAACTTTGAGGTTCGCCGATGACATTGTAATTCTGTCAGAGACAGCAAAGGACTTGGAAGAGCTGTTGAACGGAATGGACAGTGTCTTGGAAGGAGGATATTAGATGAACATCAACAAAAGCAAAACGAGGATAATGGAATGTAGTCAAATTAAATCAGGTGATGCTGAGGGAGTTAGATTGGAAAATGAGACACTTAAAGTAGTAAAGGAGTTTTGCTATTTGGGGAGTAAAATAACTGATGATGGTCGAAGTAGAGAGGATATAAAATGTAGACTGGCAATGGCAAGGAAATCGTTTCTGAAGAAGAAAAATTTGTTAACATCGAGTATAGATTTAAGGGTCAGGAAGTCGTTTCTGAAAGTATTTGTATGGAGTGTAGCCATGTATGGAAGTGAAACATGGACGATAACTAGTTTGGACAAGAAGAGAATAGAAGCTTTCGAAATGTGGTGCTACGGAAGAATGCTGAAGATAAGGTGGGTAGATCACGTAACTAATGAGGAGGTATTGAATAGGATTGGGGAGAAGAGAAGTTTGTGGCACAACTTGACTAGAAGAAGGGATCGGTTGGTAGGACATGTTTTGAGGCATCAAGGAATCACGTGGAGGGTAAAAATCGTAGAGGGAGACCAAGAGAAGAATACACTAAGCAGATTCAGAAGGATGTAGGTTGCAGGAAGTACTGGGAGATGAAGAAGCTTGCACAGGATAGAGTAGCATGGAGAGCTGCATCAAACCAGTCTCAGGACTGAAGACCACAACAACAACAACAAAGTTCATTTTTTTAAATTATGCATATTCCATGAGTTGAGTAAGTTTTATCTTGGCCGCTCCACGGCAACAATCGAAATTCTCTCTAGCCTTGCTTTGCACACAGTTTTAATCTGCCAGGAAGTTTCATATCAGCGCACACTCCGCCGCAGAGTGAAAATCTCATTCTGGAAATAGAAATTAACAAAATACATTCAATTCAGTTAACTACATTTTTAGTCATCACGTTCAAAAACTAAAGTGATACATGAATAACAGCGGCCCGTCACGAACCCGTTTCATATTTACTTAAGCACGTAAGTAAAAGTGATAAGAAAAGATCATATCCCTGAGAGAAAGAATCATGCTCTAACAAAAGAAAAATTCATGCGGATAAATTAAAAATAAAAATGTATAAAATATATATGTAATTTTTTGTATATAACGTAACAAATGGCGCCGACGTAACAGCAGCAAAATATCTCATGAGAGTCACAGCAATGAGGACAACAAAAACAGATCAGCACTTGCAAAAAGACCACTCGAGGCCAAGAGAAATCGGAGCCCAGCAATGCATGGCAGAAAAATATGGACTGTGGAAAAACCAGAAGAGAGCAGAGAATCGAAGCATTTCAGATGTGGTGCTACAGAAGATTATTGAAAGATAGGTGGACTGATAAGCTAAGGAGTGATGAGATTCTCCACAAAGTGGGCGAGAAAAGGGTCGTATGGAAAACACTGTCAGGAAGAAGGGAGTAACTTCTATCGTACTTGAGGGAGCTGTAAAGGTCAAAAGCTGTAGACGAGGTTAGATATTGGAATACATACAGCAGATAATTGACGTATCTGAGATGAAAAGTTTGGCACATCCGAGGAATTCGTGGCGGTCCGCGTCACGCCTCTCAGAAGACTGATGACAAAATCCCGTATGGAAGTTTTCTGACTTTTGTTATGTTTTTCTTCCTTCATCAAAATTGTCCTTTAGCTTGCCCTGTGTTTATTCCATTTTTGGGTATAGTTAAAATATTTATACTTTCGTTGCTATAATTTACCACATTCTACCGAATAGAAAAGAAATGTTCAAATGTGTGTGAAATCTTATGGGACTTAACTGCTAAGGTCATCAGTCCCTAAGCTTACACACTACTTAACCTAAATTATCCTAAGGACAAACACACACACAGCCATGCCAGAGGGAGGACTCGAACCTCCGCCGGGACCAGCCGCACAGTCCATGACTGCAGCGCCTGAGACCGTTCGGCTAATCCCGCGCGGCCCGAATAGAACCCTAGTTTTGTTGATAGGTTGTATATAATTTGCTATTTCCATTCAGATTGTGATTTTAAGTGGCGTCTAATTTGTCTGTGACAGTTATAAGTTGTATAAAATGTTGCTGCCATTACGGCAGTGTGTTTAATTTCGTGAAACCACAACAACTTTTGCAGTCCTCTCCCGTTAAGTTCTCCTCTGTACTGTCAGAACTTACTTCGAACTAAACTTTGACAAGACGCTGTTCAGACAAGATGACGTGAGGAATTCCACGAGACAGAAATTGCCTGGTGTGGTCTGGTATCTGAATTGCTGTTCCTCCGCGGTGCGTCTCGAGACAAAGCAAACTTGAACTGACGCCTGCAGATGAATAGCAGCATTCCTCTGTGTCCCCGGTTGCTGACGCAGCACAAGCAAGGGCAGCGTATTCGCGCAGTGCTTCCTCCCGCTAACTGAGAAGATATTGCCCGCTGACAGACTCGGTGTCGTCTCCATGGCAAAATAGGGCTGAACAATACCGACGCCGTAGACTCTAATTAAACACGTCCTGCCGTGTTTATTTAAGTCCCACACCCTCAGGCAGCTGAAGGGAGCATCTTACGGACGCGGTGTGCAGCGGGTTGTCTCTACCTCC
Source organism: Schistocerca nitens (assembly GCF_023898315.1). Classification (NCBI taxonomy): domain Eukaryota; kingdom Metazoa; phylum Arthropoda; class Insecta; order Orthoptera; family Acrididae; genus Schistocerca; species Schistocerca nitens. Next base: position 693,137,871 of record NC_064619.1, on the reverse strand, counting down.
GATGTCTGTGGTAAACTGAAAATCGAACCGTTGTCATCACGAAAGTGGCAAACGTTCAATATTGTGTTTTGAAGCCATCGACGAACGCAGTGACGCAGTTTCTACTTCCAACTGAGTTCTCTACGCCGATTTTGCTGCAGTATATTTGTTTCTGTCCTCGAAATCCGGAAATTACTCAGAAAATGACTGAAAGAAAAGATACCAGCGTAAGGAAAGGGTTAACAAATATCTAACCGACTCGAAGAAATTTGACTCGTAGAGACGTCAGCGTGTTGAATTATGCTTACAATCTTGAACAATAGAACAGCAGATCTAGCTGGCGCGCTTCTTCGGGAAGGTCCAAGTCAGTTTAGAAAAAAGATTCTTCTGTAATAATGGTTTTATAGTACAATGTCTCAAACTGATGCAAAGACAATTTAATGTCGAAAACCACATTGCTTTTACAGATTCTGTGAAAGCTTACTATTGAGCTGATCGTAATAAACTATGGTCACTAAGGAGTGACAGTGGATACCCATAACATCTCAGGACCAGTCGAAAGTATATACAAAAATAGTGGGAGACGCAGGATAGGAATGGACTGATGAGTTGAAAGTAAAACAAGGTGTGAGTTCAGAATGTTCTCTTTCACCCCCTTATTCAAAAATTAATTTTGATAAAAATTCTACTCGAAGATGACATAGTAGTAATACAACAAAGTAAAGATGAACTGCAGCTAGTAGTACATGAACTGAACCAAATGTCTAGAGTATACGCACTTAAATGTAATTATGTACGACGAAAGTTATTGTCTTTCAAGGAAAATAACCTGTATGATCGAAGACCGTACGTAATTAACAGTGAAATAGTGGAACCGTTCGCACAATTCAAATATGTGGATTGCACCAAGAGTTATGAATATGGCAATGATATAGACGAAAAGCTGGATAAAATTCAAGCAATATATGGAACATTAAACAGGAAATTTATCTGCAGTTTTCGCAAAGATACATGGATTGGACAAAAAGTAGTGGCAACACTGTCTTAACACAAAGGATGTGCGTTACGTGTTATTCCCGCTGTCTGTAGCTGACGGCAGAAGGTCAGTTGCAGTAGTACAGTGAGCGGCGACGGCTGTGGTTGACTCAGCTGCTTTATGTGCTGTCTGGAAACGCGGGAAGTCAGTTCAAGCGCCCCAAGAGTATGTTTAGAAAACAAGAACAACGTGTGTGAATCGCGACTGAAGTGGCGAGTGGTCGGAGCGCACAACAATGTTTCTTTTTGGCACGGCACCGCATCTTCCTTCGTGACAGTGGAAGATGACATACGGCAAACTCCGTCATGAGCTCCTGCGTGCGTAAGGGTGGGAGATACTGGAACATCTGCCGTACTCACCCGATATGAGTCCATGCGATTACGACCTGTTTGCGAAAATGAAGGAACCTCTTCGTGGCGTGGGCTACAACACAAGATAAGACAACATCCGTGCCATAGGGCGGTCCTTGCGAGACGTCGACAGGGATGGATGCGCAGGCGGTGCACATCGCCTTCCATCTCTGTGGGGGAAGGTGATCGAGATGCGGGGCGATTATATTGAGGGCATATAATTCGTTGAACGTCTGTCAATAAAATCTGGCATGAGTTATAGCCATGTTGCCATTACTTTTTATCCTGCCCCTGTGGAAAAGTTGTTCTGTAGTGTGAAAGCGAGAGCCGAGCAAATAAAGTGAAAAATGACAGCAAAATACAAGCATCAGAAACTAGATTCCTGATTAGAATGAAGGACAACACAAAAGGCATTCAGTTAGGAATGAAGACGTTCGAATTTAGTTGAACGTACATGTTATTTGTGAGAAAATAGCCGAATACAGAGATAGGTTGAAACAGCATCCGAATAGAATGAGAAATGAGAGATACTCAAGAAAGTACTGAACTTCTACCCGAAAGGAACGAGTGACACTGGTCGACCAACAAAACGGTGGACACATAAGTTATGAAGATATAAGAGGTAGATGCCTAATTCGTGTGTATAAGGCGTCGACAAGGAGCTAGTATGGTAAGATGGACAGTAAATTTTCGTAAACAATCTAATGCAGGTAGTTTAACGGGAATACTGGTTATCTGTTATGGAACCGTCCTATGAAGCCATTGTACGACTGTATCACACATTTTTCGACAGCTGAAACGTAGTATTCTCACAAGGAACCCTTTGAGTGTGAGGTGTTTATATATTCGATGTCCCACATATTGTCTGCCACGCAGCCACAATTTCTTTCATTCTTTCTTGGGGCCTTAGTCCCGCTTCAGCGCGGGGTCGGCCGTGTTACTATTGATTTGGCAATGTTAGTCCATTCAGCCACAATACTGGAGGCTATGGAAACAGCGGGCCGGACTGCAGGTATCCAATCCTGAACACAGCACGAGATTACGGGGCGTGGTTGAAATGCTTAGTCGACGAGTAACTCACAAGAGTGCTACAGTGGTAGTGATGTTGATACTAAGCAGAGCAATAACAACGATAAACGAAGCAGACATTGCATTATATCTACAGCATACAGTTGTCGAAAATGGCTCTGAGCACTATGGGACTTAACATCTATGGTCATCAGTCCCCTAGAACTTAGAACTACTTAAACCTAACTAACCTAAGGACATCACACAACACCCAGTCATCACGAGGCAGAGAAAATCCCTGACCCCGCCGGGAACCGAACCCGGGAACCCGGGTGCGGAACAGTTGTCGACTTTGACATTTCGTCAGAAGGGAACCAAAAGGAATTTCGCAGAGTGAGAAAGAAGAGGCAGACAAAATGTTAGCGTTTTTACAAGATCAGTCAGTGCAATGTGTGGTGACATATTCTCGACTGTGAGGGCAATGTACCTGGGGAGTACAATGACTACGATAAGTGTTTAACAAGTGTAAATGATACTGAAACGGGTGTCGAATCATGTATTTCATCATCCTTGTCGGACAGGGAGCCACAAATCTCGTCTGCAGTGAAACGTAGTAAAGGACAATCGTTGTCCAAGGAGCGGGTGCTAATTATAATTATGTACATAGAAGATCATCCACAGGATATTAAAAAAATAATTATGAACAGATTTAGAATAATTCCGCAGCAATATGATCACGTAAAGCGTACCAAAAACTAGGGCTATTCAAGGAGACCAAAGCGCATTTGTTACAAAAAGTAGTGTTCTGCGTTTCAAGGATGCCCACTGCGATCTACTGGTCTTGCGTGATAGTCACCTACTACGTCATGCACAGCAAATTGCGCGTGACATGGATTACAGTGATTTCGAGGGAAGCAGTGGATTGTTTATAACTTCAAACAGTTCTACAAAATTGGAGACGTAAGGTAACAAAATTTCAAACACCGCATCGACTTGACGATGTGCAGGAAACTGCGGAATCGGGCAGAAAATTTGTAGATGAGGTAAAGAAACTTATCCCATCGTTCAGTGCGGAGCTTGTTTTCAACTCCGACCAATGGGGATTTCAAGAGGAAATGCATATGAAGAGTAGCCTGGGAACTTGAGGGGATTTTCATATGAAAAGTAGCCTGGAAACTTGAGGTACCAAGATTGTCATACCAAGACGAACTAACATCAATGCCTAACTTATTCGTATACAATTATGCCGACTGGTAATCCGGTGGCTAAATTGGCTGAAAAGTTAATTATTGTGCTGCAAGAAGTTGGAGGTGCTCTGGGCCCTACGATTCTTTCTCGCGTGCGTGATCTTGCAAGCGCGGTAGGGAATGTTTACGCCCAAGCAACAGTGGGAAAATAGGAGTAAGAGATCTGGCGTTAGGAACTTGCTTATTCTGTATAAGGAATAGTAGTAAATAATATTAGTGATGCTGCCACTGTTGGTTGGTAATACACTCCTGGAAATGGAAAAAAGAACACATTGACACCGGTGTGTCAGACACACCATACTTGCTCCGGACACTGCGAGAGGGCTGTACAAGCAATGATCACACGCACGGCACAGCGGACACACCAGGAACCGCGGTGTTGGCCGTCGAATGGCGCTAGCTGCGCAGCATTTGTGCACCGCCGCCGTCAGTGTCAGCCAGTTTGCCGTGGCATACGGAGCTCCATCGCAGTCTTTAACACTGGTAGCATGCCGCGACAGCGTGGACGTGAACCGTATGTGCAGTTGACGGACTTTGAGCGAGGGCGTATAGTGGGCATGCGGGAGGCCGGGTGGACGTACCGCCGAATTGTTCAACACGTGGGGCGTGAGGTCTCCACAGTACATCGATGTTGTCGCCAGTGGTCGGCGGAAGGTGCACGTGCCCGTCGACCTGGGACCGGACCGCAGCGACGCACGGATGCACGCCAAGACCGTAGGATCCTACGCAGTGCCGTAGGGGACCGCACCGCCACTTCCAAGCAAATCAGGGACACTGTTGCTCCTGGGGTATCGGCGAGGACCATTCGCAACCGTCTCCATGAAGCTGGGCTACGGTCCCGCACACCGTTAGGCCGTCTTCCGCTCACGCCCCAACATCGTGCAGCCCGCCTCCAGTGGTGTCGCGACAGGCGTGAATGGAGGGACGAATGGAGACGTGTCGTCTTCAGCGATGAGAGTCGCTTCTGCCTTGGTGCCAATGATGGTCGTATGCGTGTTTGGCGCCGTGCAGGTGAGCGCCACAATCAGGACTGCATACGACCGAGGCACACGGCCCAACACCCGGCATCATGGTGTGGGGAGCGATCTCCTACACTGGCCGTACACCACTGGTGATCGTCGAGGGGACACTGAATAGTGCACGGTACATCCAAATCGTCATCGAACCCATCGTTCTACCATTCCTAGACCGGCAAGGGAACTTGCTGTTCCAACAGGACAATGCACGTCCGCATGTATCCCGTGCCACCCAACGTGCTCTAGAAGGTGTAAGTCAACTACCCTGGCCAGCAAGATCTCCGGATCTGTCCCCCATTGAGCATGTTTGGGACTGGATGAAGCGTCGTCTCACGCAGTCTGCACGTCCAGCACGAACGCTGGTCCAACTGAGGCGCCAGGTGGAAATGGCATGGCAAGCCGTTCCACAGGACTACATCCAGCACCTCTACGATCGTCTCCATGAGAGAATAGCAGCCTGCATTGCTGCGAAAGGTGGATATACACTGTACTAGTGCCGACATTGTGCATGCTCTGTTGCCTGTGTCTATGTGCCTGTGTTTCTGTCAGTGTGATCATGTGATGTATCTGACCCCAGGAATGTGTCAATAAAGTTTCCCCTTCCTGGGACAATGAATTCACGGTGTTCTTATTTCAATTTCCAGGAGTGTATTTACAGACAAAATGCAACCTAACGCTAGATTGCGTACTTAGGCTATCCTGTGAGGCCGTTTTTTAGTACGACTTAAAAAGAGAGATTATTGATTGATTTACCGATGCGTCGGTTCTCGATTGTGTTCAGGAGACGTACGGATTGATTACGCGAATAATTGACCTTCTGACCCGGATTGCCTTCACGCAATCACAATCTTCGATGAAAATTAGTGGAATTTCGTAAGAGAAAGATTAACAGAACGGTAGTTGAACACATTAGTGGTCTCCAAAATACAATCGAGACACCGCGATAAAGAGCGAAGCTGTAACACAGTTCACATACAATTTGAACATCATTTTTGGTTAGTGAAAGAAAAGAATAAGAAGAAAATTATTGCATCGTAAAATATTAATATATTTTGAACAAATTGGCTTTAAGCTTGTAGACATTGACAAATACACAATAAATACATGACTTACATCTGATATTTCTTTTGTGGATGGCGCAGTCGAATAATCGCTGCTTTGTCAGTCCGTTTCTTCTTAAAATTAAATGCCCTAGCGTGTACGTAAGCACATTATTTTCTCATCCGAGTTACCGAAATGTTTGTTCGTCGTTTCACATAGTTTTTACACAAAATAAAAATACAACTTGTAGCAGTGCTATGTAGTGCGTATTAAGATGTCAGAGACCAAAAGTTCAAGGGATAATCAAGTCTCTAGAATTTCTTAACAAAATATAGATTGTTCTTTCTCCTGTTTCGCAGCTTCTTGCTATCAAGCGCTGCGGCAATGATTTTAAATATCTGCGCCCAGCGGGTCATAGTTTTTATTTAGAGTATTTAAACGCTGGACGCCCATCTTGGTATAGGCACACACAAAAAAAAAAAAATATTTCGCCTCTTTACTCTCGCGCTGTGATGTTTAGCATCTTTACGAACTACAGCTCGTTGGCTGTTCTTTTCTTTTATGACAAATATCTCATAAGCAAAGTATCTGAAATCGAATAATATTACAGAGACTAAGGTTATGGTATGAGCACTGCTTTTGGCCAATAGCTGGTCAAAATAAATTGCTTTTGCTTGATTCCTGGTCTGCGTATCAAAATCATACTCCTTTAGAGCAAACTATCCCTCCCGAAAAGTTTGTGACATTGCAGTTCATACCACCTGGAACCACTGGACACATTCAGCCTCTGGATGTTTGTTTTTTCCGTGCCTAAAAAACACTCCACGACAGACTGTTTCGCATCCTATCATATTCCCTCAGTTTTCATAATCCTGTTACTCGAATATAATTCTAAATGCATCCTTGAAGAGTCGGTATCTAGCTGAACGTCCTTCACGGTTTGTTATCTCTCAAGGAGTTCACCTTCGATCTTGATGGTGTGAACCTTTATGACCACTGTGATGCGCCATTTTTTATTTGATGTTGATGGTGCTAGCTAGTTGCTTGTGTTGTACATTTCTTGAATATCGACGATATCCATTTTGTAAGTGTGATACGTACATCCCACAGAAGGTTGAGCATTGCACCTCCCAGATACTCATTTCCTGTCGCCCTCCTTGCGCATATGGCCAGTCATTAGCTGCAAATATTTTTCCTGTCATAATTCTTAACACAACACTTTCAAATGAGCCTTACTAATGACTCAAGTAGCGACCCCGCATCAATTGGTTCCTTGTCGCTACTGCCACGGAAATACGTAATAGACCTATTAACGTTCTCAATCAAGATAAATGACTTATCAGATAATATTAGCTGTACCATCACATTATTTGCTGATGTTGGCGTTGACTTCAAGAAGCTTCCGTTGGTGGGTGGTGGTAAATAGATCAGAAAGCGACTCTTTTTAAGTCCTTTCTGATCTATTTACCACCACACGATTGTAGTACGTATATGGATGTACTGCTGCAGTAGGATGCGTTTCTATGGCAGATTTAGAGATTTACAAGCCTGTTGAATATCATCTGAAAGTGTCACCGTACAAACTCAGTAAGGCATTCCAGTTACATGTCTCCCGTACTGCGTCCGAGTATCGTAATTTTTTTCTAATCTTCCACCAAGCATGTGCGTTGTCAAAACTATCTATGATTCTTTTGTAAGGAACAATAATTATAGTGGTACATAGCCCGCCCGGTTGTCCGTGCGGTCTAACGCACGGCTTTCCGGGATGGAAGCAGCGCCGGTGTCGAGGTCCGCTGAGCCGGCCAGTCTGTGGATGGTTTTTAGGCGGTTTTCCATCTGCCTCGACAAATGTGGGCTGGTTCCCCTTATTCCGCTTCACCTACAGTAAGTCGGCGATTGCTGCGCAAACAAGTTCTCCACGTACGCTTACGCCACCATTACTCTACCACGCAAACATAGGGGTTACTCTCGTCTGGTGTGAGACGTTCCCTGAGGGGGTGGGGGGGGGGTCCACCGAGCGTTCGGTGTGGGGCGGCGGAGGGGTGAAGTGGACTGCGGTAGTCGTCGTGGGGTTGCGGACCACTGCGGCTGCGGCGCGGATGGAGCCTCTCCGTCTTTTCTAGGTCCCCGGTTAACGTAACATAACGTTGTGGTACATTCGTGGAGGCATTTCATCGAGGTGTAATAAGGAATCGCAATGAAGTGAAATTTTATTTATTGATACATTTATGTGCGTTTCACTCATGATTTTTCGTCGTCATTGACAAGTTGACAGTAGCTGGGGCCGTACCTATCACAAAAGCGTAAAAATATAGCACAGACTTTCACTAAGAATCACCTCATTAATCCCAGATTACTAAACCCTCGTAAATTTTACGATTGCAGTTGATAGTAATTCGCGGTTCCCGCTTATCTGGCATTGTAAGTATAGGTTGCAAACATGACATTTTGTACTTATTTTGTATGTTACATACCATTGTAGACATTATAATTGTAATTAACAAGTGTATAAACCATAAATTGTGACTTCCTTTGAATGACCTGTAGAGTAGTAAAGTTTACGATGGTTTAGTAACAATATAACATTTTTCCATTTTGTGTTCCAGGGTTGACTTATAAAAAGAATCAACCTTCAGTAATAATTTGTGACACAAGCAGTGCGTATTACAACATAGAGACAAATACGGTGGCTGTCATTTGAGTGAGTGGAAGAACGATTTAATAAGTGTCTCTCTGGTCCTAGAGTTGGTGATAAAATTATACATTGCTTGCCTGACATAATGGGGTGCATTTCGGTGGCAAGATCTTCAGCGTACACATTGCTGTGATGAAATTATACATTGCTTGCCTGACACAATGGGGTGCATTTTGGTGGCAAGATCTACAGCGTACACATTGCTGTGATGAAATTATACATTGCTTGCCTGACATTAATGGGGTGCATTTCGGTGGCACGAACTTCAGCGTACACATTTCTGTGATGAAATTACACATTGCTTACCTGACATAATGGGGTGCATTTCGGTGGCAAAATCTTCAGCATACACATTCCTGCGATGAAATTATACATTGCTTGCCTGACACTAATGGGGTGCATTTCGGTGGCAAGATCTTCAGCGTAACCATTGCTGTGATGAAATTATACATTGCTTGCCTGACATAATGGGGTGCATTTCGGTGGCAAGATCTTCAGCGTAACCATTGCTGTGATGAAATTATACATTGCTTGCCTGACATAATGGGGTGCATTTCGGTGGCAAGATCTTCAGCGTACATATTGCTGCGATGAAATTATACATTGCTTGCCTGACACTAATGGGGTGCATTTCGGTGGCAACATATTCAGCGTACACATTGCTGTGATGAAATTATACATTGCTTGCCTGACATAATGGGGTGCATTTCGGTGGCAACATCTGCAGCGTACAAATTGCTGTGATGAAATTATACATTTTTTTCCTGACACTAATGGGGTGCATTTCGGTGGCAACATCTTCAGCCTACAAATTGCTGTGATGAAATTATACATTGCTTGCCTGACACTAATGGGGTGCATTTCGGTGGCAAGATCTTCAGCGTACACATTGCTGTGATGAAATTATACATTGCTTGCCTGACATAATGGGATGCATTTTGGCGGTAATATCTTCAGCGTACACATTACTGTGATGAAATTATACATTGCTTGCCTGACATAATGGGGTGCATTTCGGTGGCAAGATCTCCAGCGTACGTATTGCTGTGAAGAAATTATACATTGCTTGCCTGACATAATGGGGTACATTTCTGTGGCAAGATCTTCAGCATACACATTGCTGTGATGAAATTATACATTGCTTGCCTGACATAACGGGTTGCATTTCGGTGGCACGATCTTCAGCGTACACATTGCTGTGATGAATTTGTACATAGCTTGCCTGACATAATGGGGTGCATTTCGGTAGCAAGATCTTCAGCGTACACATTTGCTGTGATGAAATTATACATTGCTTGCCTGACATAATGGGGTGCATTTCGGTGGCAAGATCTTCAGCGTATACTTTGCTGTGATGAAATTATACATTGCTTGCCTGACACTAATGGGGTGCATTTCGGTGGCAAGATCTTCAGCTTACACATTTTGTGATGAAATTATACATTGTTTGCCTGACATAATGGCGTGCATTTTTGTGGCAAGATCTTCAGTGTACACATTGCTGTGATGAAATTATACATTGCTTGCCTGACATTAATGGGGTGTATTTCGGTGGCAAGATCTTCAGCGTACACATTGCTGTGAAGAAATTATACATTGCTTGCCTGACATAATGGGGTGCATTTCGGTGGCAAGATCTGCAGCGTACATATTGCTGCGATGAAATTATACATTGATTGCCTGACACTAATGGGGTGCATTTCGGTGGCAACATCTTCAGCATACACATTGCTGTGATGAAATTATACATTGCTTGCATGACGTAATGGAGTGCTTTTCGGTGGCAAGATCTTCAGCGTACAAATTGCTGTGATGAAATTATACATTGCTTGCCTGACATAATGGGGTGCATTTCGGTGGCAACATCTTCAGCGTACAAATTTCTGTGATGAAATTATACATTGCTTGCCTGACACTAATGGGGTGCATTTCGGTGGCAAGATCTACAGCGTACACATTGCTGTGATGAAATTATACATTGCTTGCCTGACATAATGGGATGCATTTTGGCGGTAATATCTTCAGCGTACACATTACTGTGATGAAATTATACATTGCTTGCCTGACATAATGGGGTGCATTTCGGTGGCAAGATCTCCAGTGTACGTATTGCTGTGATGAAATTATACTTTGCTTGCCTGACATAATGGGGTGCTTTTCGGTGGCAAGATCTTCAGCGTACACATTGCTGTGATGAATTTGTACATTGCTTGCCTGACATAATGGGGTGCATTTCGGTGGCACGATCTTCAGCGTACACATTTGCTGTTATGAAATTATACATTGCTTGCCTGACATAATGGGGTACATTTCGGTGGCAAGATCTTCAGCTTAGACATTTTGTGATGAAATTATACATTGTTTGCCTGACATAATGGCGTGCATTTTTGTGGCAAGATCATCAGCGTACACATTGCTGTGATGAAATTATACATTGCTTGCCTGACATAATGGGATGCATTTTGGCGGTAATATATTCAGCGTACACATTACTGTGATGAAATTATACATTGCTTGCCTGACATAATGGGGTGCATTTCGGTGGCAAGATCTCCAGCGTACGTATTGCTGCGATGAAATTATACATTGCTTACCTGACATAATGGGGTGTATTTCGGTGGAAAGATCTTCAGCATACACATTGCTGTGATGAATTTGTACATTGCTTGCCTGACATAATGGGGTGCATTTCGGTGGCACGATCTTCAGCGTACACATTTGCTGTGATGAAATAATACATTGCTTGCCTGACATAATGGGGTGCATTTGGGTGACAAGATCTTCAGCGTATACTTTGCTGTGATGAAATTATACATTGCTTGCCTGACACTAATGGGGTGCATTTCGGTGGCAAGATTTTCAGCTTACACATTTTGTGATGAAATTATACATTGTTTGCCTGACATAATGGCGTGCATTTTTGTGGCAAGATCATCAGCGTACACATTGCTGAGATGAAATTATACATTGCTTGCCTGACATAATGGGGTGCATTTCGGTGGCAAGATCTTCAGCGCACACATTGCTGTGATGAAATTATACATTGCTTACCTGACATAATGGGGTGCATTTCGGTGGCAAGATCTTCAGCGTACACTTTGCTGTGGTGAAATTATACATTGCTTGCCTGACATAATGGGGTGTATTTCTGTGGCAAGATCTTCAGTGAACACATTGCTGTGATGAAATTATACATTGCTTGCCTGGCATAATGGCGTGCATTTTGGCGGTAAGATCTTCAGCGTACACATTTCTGTGATGAAATTATACATTGCTTGCCTGACATAATGGCGTGCATTTCGGTGGCAAGATGTTCGGCGTACACATTGCTATTCCGCTTTTATCTTGAATGATTTTATCGTTCCTAACTGTACTGGGGTGGCCCCGCATGAATCGACCATGAGCAGCAACGTATATGACATTCTGTCAAAATTATTATTGTTTTTGTTGATGATGATGATCTTGGTGGTGGTGTTCCCTTCCGAAGAAAGCTGTTCTTTGTAACGATGCAAGTGCTTGATGGAAGATCAGTAAAAAAGCAAATGATGAGACTCGGACGATGTACGAGCAGAGATGTAGTGCGTCGCTCGGCCGCTGGCCATTTCGTATAGGTCGTATTTCCAATTGTTGTGTAGACTGGCAGTTTTTATCAAATGTGGGTAAGTTGTTAGATAAATCATCTAACGAAGAGACTGAACTCAGCGTCAAATTTTATGAGGAGCCGTCCATGCTGCAACCTCTAAGTATAGGTTGGTGAATCCTGTACCGAAAAATTTACAGTAGTTACGATGACGGAAGAGAGGATGTGTCATTTTCTCGTAGCGATCATGGCAGAAATCAGTCAATTATAGGAATACGTGGTGTCTGTTTTCTCTGCCTCGTGATGACTGGGTGTTGTGTGATGTCCTTAGGTTAGTTAGGTTTAAGTAGTTCTAAGTTCTGGGGGACTGATGACCATAGATGTTAAGTCCCGTAGTGCTCAGAGCCATTTGAACCATGGTGTCTGTTCTTTCGCTCGGTGGTAATGTGAATCGGCGGTGAGGTGTGCCGCGATAGTCCGCGCAGTTGCGTTAACTCTGTGTTCCGGATAGTACAGTGGCTAACGCAACTGCCTATAGTAGTAAACAGGAGATACCGGGTTCGAATCCCGCTCCGGCACACTTTTTCATTCATCGCCGCCGGTTCCGCATATCCTGATGCAGCTTTCCTTTCTCTCCATCTCCACTTTCAATGTGCATACGACAGTCACTCCAAATGAAATGAGCACTAATTTTTGTAAAAATACAGTTTTCATTCTGCATGTGTGAAAGTTTTACAGTGTGTAGATACATCCTTCCCGCTTGTTTTCAAACTTAGTTCAACCTGTTCCAGTAAGTGGCGCCGTCACAGCATGTCTTCAAGATGGCTGCTACACTTGACGTTCGTCAGAAGCAACGTGCTGTCATAGAATTCCTGTGGTGTGAAAACGAGGCAGTGGGAAACATCCACAAGAGGTTGAAAAATGTTTTTGGAGTTGCTGCTGTCGATCGCAGTACAGTTAGTCGGTGGGCAAGCAGGTTACGAGATGAAAGCGGGCACGGCAATATTGAGGATTGTCCTCGCAGCGGCAGGCCTCGTACTGCACACACTCCAGACAATGTGCAGAGAGTTAACGTATTGGTGGCTGCTGACAGACGCATCACAGTGAACGAATTGTCACGCTATGTTGGGATAGCGCAAGGAAGTGTTTGCAGAATACTGAAAGTGTTGGCGTTAAAAAAGGTTTGTGCCAGTTGGGTTCCCAGGATGTTGACAGTGGCTCACAAAGAAACAAGAAAAACGGTATGCAGTGAACTTTTGGAACAGTACGAGGATGGTGGAGATGAATTTCTTGGAAGAATTGTGACAGGTGATGAAACATGGCTCCATCATTTTTCACCAGTGACGAAGAGGCAATCAATGGAGTGACATGATGCAAATTCACCCAAGAAAAAAAAAAAATTCAAAACCACAGCAGCTGCTGGAAAATTTATGGCTACGGTGTTTTTAGATTCCGAAGGTTCAAATGGTTCAAATGGCTCTGAGCACTATGGGACTTAACTTCTGAGGCCATCAATCCCATAGAACTTGGAACTACTTAAACCAAACTAAACTAAGGACATCATACACATCCATGCCCGAGGTAGGATTCGAACCTGCGACCGTAGCGGTCGCGCGGTTCCAGACTATGGCGCCTAGAACCGCTCGGCCACTCCGGCCGGCTGATTCCGAAGGACTCTTGCTTGTGGACATCATGCCAAGTGGAACCATTATAAATTCTGATGCATATGTGACGACTCTGAAGAAACTTCAAGCTCGACTGAGTCGTGTTCGACCACATCGGCAAAAGCAGGATGTTTTGCTGTTGCACGACAATGTTCGGCCAATGTCAGTCAAAAGACCATGGAAGCAATAACAAAACTCGGATGGACAACACTGAAACACCCGCCTTACAGTCCTGACCTGGTTGCATGTGACTATCATCTCACTGGGAAACTGACAGACTCTCTTCGTGGAACAAGGTTTGAAGATGATGACTCCCTTGTGCACGCTGCCAAACAGTGGCTCCAACAGGTTGGTCCAGAATTTTTCCTTCGGGTATACAGGCTCTGGTTCCAAGGTGGCGTAAGGCAGTTGAGAGGGGTGGAAATTATGTGGAGAAATGAAAATATTGTTCGTAAAGGATGTATCTACACATTGTAAAACTTTCAAATATGTACAATAAAAGATGGATTTAAAAAAATAGTGTCCATTTCTTTTGGAGTGACCCCCGTATAAGAAATTAGTGGAGTGCGCGATATGTTAGCAGCACGAAGATTTTAAGTAGGCTGCTGAGGCTCGCCTCGCCACTGGGCCTATCGGTTGCTCCTCTATCGAGAAACCTGGACTCTGAAATGGACTACGAGAGGCTAGCTTATTTGGATGAATCAAAGAAGTCACTAGCGAAAGAGTTCATGGGTCAGGAAGCAATCAAAAGCAATCAAAAGCCTGGTTTGTTTCCTACAACACACAGCTTTCTTCAGCTGCGAGTGAGGACCGCCATGGAACAGGGTTACAATGCGACAGGTTACACCGCCTCAGCCCATAACGCCGTGGAACAGCTACAAGGTTATCGGTCGTGTACAGGATCAGCCTGCTGCAGCAGTAGCAGCACCACAACGAGAACTGAAACAGAGGCTGGCGCCTGTCATCCTCCGGTATCCTGAGTCGTATGAGAAATAACTCTACTGGCCGTTAAAATTGCTACACCAAGAAGAAATGCAGATGATAAACGGGTATTCATTGGACAAATATATTATACTACAACTGACATGTGATTACATTTTCACGCAATTTGGATGCATAGATCCTGAGAAGTCAGTACCCAGAACAACCATCTCTGGCCATTATAACGGCCTTGATACGCCTGGGCATTGAGTCAAACAGAGCATGGATGTCGTGTACAGTTACAGCTGCCCATACAGCTTCAACACGATACCACAGTTCTTCAAGAGTAATGACTGGAGTATTGTGGCGAGCCAGTTGCTCGGCCACCATTGACCAGACGTTTTCAATTGGTGAGATATCTGGGGAATGTGCTGACCAGGGCAGCAGTCGAACATTTTCTGTAACCAGAAAGGCCCGTACAAGCCCTGCAACATGGGCTAGTGCATTATCCTGCTGAAATGTAGGGTTTCGCAGGGATCGAGTGAAGGGTAGAGCCACGGGTCGTAACACATCTGAAATGTAACGTCCACTGTTCAAAGTGCCATCAATGCGAACAAGAGGTGACCGAGACGTGTAACCAATGGCACCCCATACCATCACGCCGGGTGATACGCCAGTATGGCGATGACGAATACACGCTTCCGATGTGCGTTCACAGCGATGTCGCCAAACACGGATGCGACCATCATGATGCTGTAAACAGAACCTGGATTCATCCGAAAAAATGACGTTTTGCCATTCGTACACCCAGGTTCGTCGTTGAGTACACCATCGCAAGCGCTTCGGTCTGTGATGCAGCGTCAAAGGGTAACCGCAGCCGTGGTCTCCGAGCTGATATTCGATGCTGCTGCAAACGTCGTCGAACGGTTCGTGCAGATGGTTGTTGTCTTGCAAACGTCCCCATCTGTTGACTCAGGGATCGAGACGTGGCTGCACGATCCGTTACAGCCATTCGGATAAGATGCCTGTCATCTCGACTGCTAGTGATACGAGGCCGTTGGGATCCAGCACGGCGTTCCGTATTATCCTCCTGAACCCACCGATTCCATATTCTGCTAACAGTCATTGGATCTCAATCAACGCGAGCAGCAATGTCGCGATACGATAAACCGCAATCGTGATAGTCTACAATCCGACCTTTACCAAAGTCAGAAACGTGGTGGTACGCATTTCTCCTCCTTACTCGAGGCATCACAACAACGTTTCACCAGGCAACGCCGGTCAACTGCTGTTTGTGTATGAGAAATCGGTTGGAAACTTTCCTCATGCCAGCACGTTCTAGGTGTCGCCACCGGCGCCAACTTCGTGTGAATGCTCTGGAAAGCTAATCATTTGCATATCACAGCATCTTCTTCCTGTCGGTTAAATTTCGCGTCTGTAGCACGTCATCTTCGTGGTATAGTAATTTTAATGGCCAGTAGTGTATATGAATGACTCAAGAACCACAGCAAAACGTCTTTTATACAGTAAAGCGCTGGAGACCGCCCGAAAGTGACGCTTACTTGTAAGGAGGACTACGTTACGCTTATGAACATCGGGCGAGACGAGTGTATTCCTGTTATGTTTTTCCCGCCGTCAAGGCGAAGCTGATGAAAGTAGGTATCCATAGGATTCTACTGAAGATGACAGAAGACGAGGTTAAGGAAGAATTCGAAGATATTGCATTTGTAGTCATCAAAGTTCTCCGGATGAAGTAACCAGGAACTCGACACCAAAAGAACAAGAAGACGGTCATTCTCAGCGACACAGCAGAGCATCGCACTATGTTTCGGAAGGAAAGATTTTTCTCGCTCGTTGTTACGGTCGAGAAACTTAGTGCCACGCGCGGTCCAGCTCAGTGCTCAGTGTTTTAATTACCACGACACTGGACCATGTCGCTAGACACAGTACTGTGTCCTCTCTCGGTGTGTCAAGTGTGGGGGCAATCACGATAGCAGAAGATGCGAACTTCCGCGTGACAAAAGTGCTATGTGAGCTCCTCGTGGGTTAGTTTTCTTGTCGAGTTACGGAGGCTGTACTCATGAAAAAAAAGTACAAGGCGCCTCCAGCGAGGCCTACCGCCGCTTTCCAACAGACCCGCGGCCTCTGAACACTCAGCGACGACTCGTCACCCGGTACGCACTTCAAAAGTACCTGCTGCTCCTTCTATGCAACAGCTTGCGCAACAATGCCGTGCAGAGTATCCGACTCGTGTTAAGGTACTCTGTGGTTGCCGGCACCACCTCGCACATTGTCCCAGCGGCTACGGACCTAGCCACAGCTGCACAACTGCCATCGCAGCCGAACCCTTGCCCGGCGCCAGTGGCTTTGAACCAGGAGCCAACTTACTCTGTTGTTCCCCCTGTGCCTGAGATGGCTGACATCACGGCCCTACTCCGCACAGTGGAGGAAACGCTTACCATTATCAACGAGACACTGGGGAACCTTCCTCACTGCTACAGTCGCTGCAATCTTAAGACGTGATACCAAAATCCGGCCAGTACCGACAGTGTCTGCCAATGGACCAGCCTAGAAGAATCCTTGAACTCCATACTGCGACGTGGTATGGAAACCGCATTATTTATAGATTTTTGCGTGGTCAGTGAAACTCACTTCAAGTTGCGACTTGATGCAAACTACGCGTGTTGTTCCGCTGATAGGTTGACGGATGGGAATGGCTTGGTGATGTACAAAATATCAAGACTTTGATCTTCCATTACCTAGTCCCCACTGCGGAACTCACCAACTTAGGGACTACAACTGTGACGATGGATACTGCCAAAGGACTTTTGTAGTGGTCTATCCGTCACTCAGAGTACACATTGAGCCGTGGTAGAAGTTGCTGTTTTGAAGAGAGCGCCGCAGCGCGTAGTGTGAAGCAGTCGCCCTCCGTTTCTGGCGGTGGCGCCGCTGTGGCAATCGCAGCTTTGGTGTCTCCCTCTGGAGTGAAAGGGGAAAGGTTGCCTGTTCACGTGCATTTAAGGGGCGCTATGAGCTCGCCAGTGGGTCATTCTGCGTCTGTCTCTCGTCCCCAGCTTGCTAGTCTGTCTCTCGTCCGCATTTGTTAGGCAGTTAGTGTCTGTCTCTCGTTCGGATCAACCTTTAAGGGGCTCCGGAAAGGCTCAAAATCATGAAAAGTTCAATTTTTACTTTTTTGCGTTTTCTGAATCTGCAGACTATTACTTTTTAATAGATATGTAATTTATTCAATTCCGAAGACTACAACTATTTTTAAATTTTTTTTGAAATGTGTTCTACATGGGCGTGACCCACTGTGGCGCTGTTAAACTGCTGTCAAATGGTGTTATTATTAACGTCCGTGTTCATCAGGTACATTTTAGTGATGTGAGATAAAGTATGTGTTGTGGCTAACCTGTGATGGTTCAATATATATCGCTGGTGTGATTGTCGATTGTTTCATGTTTATTTACTCTGTCGTTATCTCGAAAATATTCGTAATTAATTCTGTTTCTTGAGTCTCTGTTTTGTTGAAGTATAATAATGAGTAAAAGTAAAGTTATTAGAAATCCTCTGAAGGCTTTTAAGAAAAGGAGAAATGTTGGAAAGCTGAAGGTATTTAGAAATATGGGAATGAAGATAGGTTCTAACATGGTACTAGCGATGCTTGCTCTAGACAAGGAACGCCTTCGGGCTGCAGACAGGGCTGTAAAGAGTCTAGAAATACAAGCAAGAGTAAACAGGAGGAGGAACAAGAGGAAGCTGGAGGAGGAGTTTGCAGAGGATGAAGATAATCCATCCTATGGACCTGGAATGCACTAAAAAGTTAATCCAATCTTTGTCGCTCGATTCCCAAAACTTTTATTTTCTCATACTAATTACATGTTTTCTAAGGATCTTCCAAACATATTTGTTTCAAACTTTCAGTAAATGTTACACAGTACCTTCTGCATAATTTAACACAGCCTTTTTCCAAAAAACTGTATATTTTTGAATATATAAATAAAAAATTGCAAAAAAATGTTGTGAATTTTCATTACAATTTAAAAAAAATCATCTTTAATAACTGAACTAAAATTTTGTAAAATCCCTGTGTTAAGTTGTAGCCCATATTCCAATAAATAATCTGTAAAAAGTTCAACTTCCTACCTCAAATACTTTGTGAGAAAAGATGTAATTTATAAGCGTTATTTTAACATTGCAAGTATAGGGCGTTCCGGAGCCCCTTAAAGCCAGCAAAATGAGAGTCTTTCCACTCCGCCAGTAAGAGAACTCAGCGAGTGGTCACCCGGTCGGGCCTTACAAGGGAACCTCCCCATCGCACCCCCCTCAGATTTAGTTATAAGCTGGCACAGTGGATAGGCCTTGAAAAACTGAACACAGATCAATCGAGAAAACAGGAAGAAGTTGTGTGGAACTATGAAAAAAATTAATAAAATATACAAACTGAGTAGTCCATGAGCAACATAACCAACATCAAGGAGAACGTTAGCTGAGGTGCGCCGTGGTCCCGTGGTTAGCGTGAGTATCTGCGGAGCGAGAGGTCCTTGGGTCAAGTCTTCCCTCGACTGAAGTTTATACTTTCTTTATTTTCGCAAAGTTATGATCTGTCCGATCGTTCATTGACGTCTCTGTTCACTGTAATAAGTTTAGTGTCTGTGGTTTGCGACCGCACCGCTAAACCGTGCGATTAGTAGACGAAAGGAAGTGCCTCTCCAAAGGGAACCGAAAACATTTGATCGCAAGGTCATAGGTCAACCGATTCCTCCACAGGAAAACACGTCTGATATATTCTATACGACACCGGTGACGGCATGTGCGTCACATGACAGGAATATGTTGTCGGCCCACCTAACTTGTACACTTTGCGAATGGGTAAAAAGATTCTTCTACCTTGCCCGATTTAGGTTTCTTGTGGATGTGATAATCACTCCCAAAAAAGTGATGAAAACATAAGAGTTTGTCACATAAACTGAAAATGAAAAATAAAACTCTTCGCTCGAGGGAAGACTTGAACCTAGGACCTCACATTCCGTAGCTGCTCTCGCTAACCACGGGACCACGGCGCTCCTTGACCACAACTCTCCTTGATTTTTCCTATGTTGGCATGGACTACTTAGTTTGTATATTTTAATAATTTTTTTTCAAAGTTCCACACAACTTCTTCCTGTTTTCTCGATTGATCTGTGTTCAGTTTGTCAAGGCCTATCCACTGCGCCAACTTATAACTAAATCTGAAGGGGATGCGATGGGGAGGTTCCCTTGTTAGATCCTGCATCTGAGTCTGCGCGTTAGACCGCCAGTCTGCTCGAGTTTGACCAGGCGATGGTCATTGGCGGTTGGATCGATCGGTTGGTCGGTCGCGCACTGAGACACAAGATGACTTGTCCGCCTTGAGCGTCGGTGCATGTGAGGTCGCCACGTGAGTCCAGTGGGCCGCGGCGTATAGCGAGGGATAGTGACTTCGCAGTCGACACGAGAGCAACAGGAGTCAACCCACGACATCAGTCTGGCCGGTGCAAGCTGCGACGCAGTGAGACATACAGTGACATACAGTGACACCGCATATACCCCAGATGCCGAAGCCAATGCACTGGCTGAAGTTTCCCGAAGTCATTCTCAACATCTCGAGCAACCAATGAACCTTGAACACGTGCAGCTGTCGAAGACAGGCTTCAAATCGTTTTAGCTGCTGACTACCCAAAAGATGCAATGAGGTCGGGCGTGGAAGGGAGGTGTGGGGTCATCTGCGACGTCTTCCAACCACGAAACCTACCGTGCTTGGTAACATCTGGCACCGAGTTTTCGAAGCACTGCCGGTGGCAGCGATTACCTACTCACGAAGTTGTTCGACATCGCCGTCACCCGGTAACGTTATGCTCAAGCTTGGAAGCATGCGGTTGTGGTAAGTGTACTGAAGCCTGATAAAGATAGGAACGACCCTACCAGTTATAGGTCCATAGTCTCCTCTCGATGATCAGCAAGGTTTTCGAGCGTATCTTCTTTGCACGACTCAACCTGTACATGGAGCAAGGCAGCATATTACCAAATGAGCAATTTGGCACTGATGTTGTACACTAAGATTTCAAGAAGAATGTAGTAATTCCAGTTCCAAAGTAGGTAGCGGTTGACAGATGTCAATATTGCCAAACTCAGATTCTAATAAGTTATGGCTCCAAACACTGACACGAATTATTACCAGAAGAATGAAAAAAAAAAACTGGTGTAAGCCGATCTCGGGGATTATTAGTTACAAATACTGACCCTCCGCATTATCTTAGAAGATAGATTAAATAAAGGCAAGTATACGTTCAGAGCACTTGCGGAGTTAGAAAAAGCTTTTAGCAGTGTAACTGGAATACGTCCTTCAAAATTTTGAAGATAGCAGGAAGAAAATACAGCGAGCGAAAGATTGTCTATAAGCTGTACAGTATCCAGACAGCAGTTATAAGAATCAAAGTACGGAAAAGAGAAACAGTTGTTCAGAAGAGGGTAAGACGGGATTGTAGTCTATCCCTAACTTCACTCAATATATACACTGAGCAAGTAGTATAGGAAACCAAGGAGAAATCTGGAAGAGAATGGAAGTTGAGGGAGAACAAATAAAAGTTTTGAGCTTCGCTGATGACATTGCCATTCTCTATAGATGGCAAAGTCAATTTAGAAAAATCTGCAATGATAGAACATTACGAGAAATTAACAGATAGCTACAGTTCGGCCTGCAATTCGGTGTCATCGGTAGTGCTAAGAAGCTGTTGGTGGTCGTTTCGAACATCTCACTCAGTCTCAGAGACAGTAAGTCAAATTTTTAATAATACTTGGACTGTTAGACAGCGCCTGCATTTCTGGGCTCCCTTTGTATCAAAAAAATCTTCTGATTGCTTTTGATAGCCTAATTAATAAAGTAACCTAGTATTCATCTGTGTAAAATGGCTTTACGGACTACGTCTAATAACATTCCTGTGCATGCTCTGTATTATCCCTTAGTTCTCTTCCCTCATCGTAAGTGGTAGTTGTATAGCATACCAGTACAGTAACATGGTTGAAATCATTGTAGTATGTTCCGGCACAGAAGCAATACAACGACCGTTATGCTGCTTGAAAACTTCCAATTTGATAACGGCAGAGCTGCTGCATGGATGTGTGTGGAAAGATTTCCCAGGAGAAATGCACCGCATCGTTCGACATTCCCAGTTATTGAGAGACGATTGTGAGTCATCGAAAGTTGCTAGCAGATACTGTAATTTCCGCCTGCAGTGTTTCCATTGCTGTAGCAAGTATGTACAGCAAAAGGCACGCTGTTTTTCATACAGTATTAATGATAAGTATTAATTACTGGGACATTTAGTGAATTCTGATATGCCTTCTGAATACTGAGTTGATTATTCTGCTTCTTTCCGCTGTCAGATACGTAAAACATATGCCGCCATCCGCGCCTAATTGGGAGCACTTGACAGAGGAAGCGACCACGGAAAAAAAAAGTGCGTGAAATCTTGTGGGACTTAACGGCTAAGGTCATCAGTCCCTAAGCTTACACACTACTTAACCTAAATTATCCTAAGGACAAACACACACACCCATGCCCCAGGGAGGACTCGAACCTCCGCCGGGATCACGACCACGAAAGCTGGCCTCGTGGAGCAGCCTTGGGCACCACATTTTTTGCTGATGTGTGGAGAGTTAATTGTGAATATCCACACCATCTACAGAAATTCCAGGCATTGCACATCGGTACGTATAGTGTTACATCGCCTAGCCACAGTTCCCAGCTGAGATGCTGTTTACGGATGAATCGAAGTTTACCTGTAATTTCATTGCGATCTTTCATAACACTCATACTTTGGGAGACGAAAATGTGCGTGTGCGAATAGTTAGAAGCAAGGAACACAAATTCAGTGCAAATATATGGTCTGGAATAATTTTTGATGAATCAGTGGGTCATATTTACTGCCATCAATTCTATGAGATTTAACGACATACGTGTCCTGCTTTTTGTTGTAATTTCTCGGGGTTATTCCAGATTAATGCTGTGCAGTTACGCACATATAGATGCTCGCACTAATGCACACACACACTCATACACACACACACACTCACGCACACACACACACACACACACACACACACACACACACACACACACAAACATGTACTGACTAAAGTATTCTTGCCTCTCTCCGCCATCCTATGGAGTATTTCTACGCGGACTGACGATGCCCTCCGTCAGTCCAACTGAGCTACCGAAGCACGAGTCACGCGCGGTACTCACAGCTTTACTTCTGCCAGTACCTCGTCTCCAGAAGGAGAGCTTCTGTAAAGTTTGGAAGGTAGGAGACGAGGTACTGGCAGAAGTAAAGCTGTGAGTACCGGGCGTGACTCGTGCTTCGGTAGCTCAGTTGGTAGAGCACTTGCCCGCGAAAGGCAAAGGTCCCGAGTTCGAGTCTCGGTCGGGCACACAGTTTTAATCTGCCAGGAAGTTTCATATCAGCGCACACTCCGCTGCAGAGTGAAAATCTCATTCTGAAAACAGACGTTGTTTATTCTCCATGCCTACATGTTTGCCGGCCGCTGTGGCCGAGCTGTTCTAGGCGCTTCAGTCTGGAACCGCGCGACCGCTACGGTCGCAGGTTCGAATCCTGCCTCGGGCATGGATGTGTGAGATGTCCTTACGTTAGTTAGATTTAAGTAGTTGTAAGTTGAAGGGGACTGATGACCTCAGATCTTCAGTCCCTTAGTGCTCAGAGCGATTTGAACCATTTGAACATGTTTATTTCCCAACGTAGTCACGCTGGCGACGGAGACGTTTCTCTCAACGAGAGACCAATTTGTCGATACCGTCACTGTCGAATGTTTGACTTCGTTGACGGAGTCATAACCTCACCCGTGTTTGGATCGCTTCATCACTATCAAAGTGCAGTCCTCACTAGAAGGACCTTACTGGTCAATCTGACCGGAAAGCGTTGTTTAACATTCAATAATTAGCGTACGTTTTCATTTTGGGAGCTTATATTTCATTACTTTTAAAGTACTTTGGTGGTCTATAATTTCTGTAAAAGACACTCACGTACTACAAAAAATGAACGAATTATAAATATTTTTACCTTGAAGAACGGCAGCCGATCATTTTCACCGGTATGATTTTTTTGTATGTTTCATGTCTCCAAAAGCGCAATAATCGATTTTTGTATCCGTTTAACTTATTTTATCTCACTGTTCTGATCAGGTTCTCTCTCTTTCTTTCCATTGTACTTTATTTACTGGAAAAGGGGACATATTTTAGTAGCAGTTGTCTGCCAAAGCTTAGTTGCACTCTACAGAAGTTTAGCGCTTTTGCAATTGCACAAAATTTGGAGTTAATATTCTGAGTCAGACCTCTCATCTGTACACTGTCAAGTGTGGCTGCCGAAAATGGCCTATGCACCTTTTTCTCTTTTTTATCATCGTCCTTAACCTTACTGAAATCAACGCCTGAATACTTTACCGAGAGACACCAGGGCAAAAAATTACATGCTGAATGTTTGTTTCCATATTAACAAAAGATCTCTCCTCTATTACATATGTACAATCAAAGCAAAGGCCTGTTCATAGAGTCACTGCGATTACTAAAATGTTTAAGGGACTGTTACGGAAGATCCGCCAGATAGGAGGACCCAACAGTTCACCAAACACCTGTGTGCGCAGTGAAAGACGTTTTTATGTGGTCCATGTGCTGCAGCTGTTCAGTCCATATGCGCAAAGTTCTATGATAAAGATTGTGACTTTGACTGAAAATATGGCAGAGAGAAATAATGTTATTTGCTCAGAATTATCATAGAAATTTATGCCCGTTTCTCTTTCTAACTCGTAATAAATATGCTATATTTATGGCCTCTTAGTTATTTGATTGAGAACAAGTCATAGAGAAGGAAAACATTATTTTATAGTTTTATGTTCATTTGCAATTGCAAGTTTAGTATGAAAGTTTATTTTCAATGAATATTGTGTATTTACGATGTATTCTTTACTTCGATCCTGTTTCCTTTAATGAAATACAGTTTCTATAGACAAAGGTAAGCATAGCACTTTACTAGTGTACGCATAATACACCAATGACATTTAAAGATACCGTATTGATTTAATTTAAAAAATATAAAAAAGGAAGTGAACATCGATCAAAATGAGCGGTATCAGGCCTACTAAGGAAGCTCGCTAATACCGCCCTCATAGCGTTACGTTTTGGAAAAGATGAAAACCGGATAGGTCCAAGTCGGGACTCGGGACCGTAGGGGGGATGTTGGGTGATAGTGAACCCAAGGCGTCGGATTGTTGCAGATAATCCAGCGCTCGTGTGTAGCGTAGCTTTGTGATACCGAAGGAGAGGGTGCTCTTTGTGTAGTCAGACTTTTCGAATTCGAAAATTACGTATCAACATAGTTACGTTACACATCGCCATGTTACACACTACAGTTCGCAGCCCTTTTAGCCGCAGAGGGGTGCAAATATGTGGACATGGAGAATAAAGATGTAGAATGTTAATAGCATACGTTTTACTTAAAAAGCTTTTAACATTTTTCGCATAAAAAATTCTGAGGCATTATTTTTCAGCACGGCCTCCTATTTTACACGATGTTGATAAAACGAACACAGAAGCAAAAACGTATGGAAAAATTGATAAAACCTACAGTAATACGCGGAATGTGACTCAGCCTTGTCAGATGTATTTGATTGCTAGAAACAGACAGAACCTTACATGTCTGTTACAATAAAATGTTGCAGCCTACTGGTGTTACATTCGCCCATTGATGGTTTGAATTGGAACCTAAGCGTACTTGGAAGCTAGGTGGTTCTAAATGCATACGATAAGAAGGATATAGGTACCAACTCAGTCTTCCATAAACTTCTAGTCGTCATAACATACTCATTAAAACGCAGCTTCAGCAATTCGGTATAGATTTGACTGGTATAATTTTATGTCACTGCTTCCGTTCATTTCCTTTTAATAGATTTAATTAACCTAACAAAGAAGGTACACTAGTGAAATTCGACTACCGTTATCAATCCCACATTATATGTAAGCGAGTAACAGATTCTAATGACAGACAGTTGACAGTAAAGTTTGAGAACAGTGTAGTACTAACAGTAAAAAGCTGGTACATAAATTTACACATAAACAGAGAATTAAAATATAATTGCTCTGCAATTCACACTGAAGTGTCTGTCAGAGGATTTCATGGAATCACTTTGAGACTATTTCTTTAACGTTCCATTCGCGAATACCATGTGGGACAATGAACACCTAAATCTTCTCGGGTGAGTTCTCATTTTTCTTACTTTATGGCGACGGACATTTCTCTCTATGTAAGTGGGAATGGACGAAATATTTTCATAATCAGAGGAGAAGGTTAGTGATTGAAATTCAGAGAGAAGGTATCGCCGCAACGAAAATGTCCTTTGTTTTAATTATTGTCAACCAAAATCGCTTATCATATCCGGGACACACTCTCCCCCATTCCACGATAGTACAAAATGAGCTGCTTTTTCCTGAACCTTTTTCGATGCCCTCCGTAGAGCACTTGCCCGCGAAAGGCAAAGGTCCCGAGTTCGAGTCTCGGTCGGGCACAGAGTTTTAATCTGCCAGGAAGTTTCAACGTCTGTTTTATCTAAAAAGTCTTAAGAATTTTCACAGAAGAAGCCCGTGGGCATTACTTTTCGTTACACTCTTGTATTTTTGTTTGTTGGATTTACTTTACGAGAGCGATTGAAAACACTGTAGCTATCAATATATACGTGAGTTGAAGCAAAGACTGCCGAAAGAGTTTAATAAGAATGATCGCTGGTCACGATACCTATGTGCGACCGCTGTTCTGTACGTAAACTGATATGGCAATGTTTTGGAACGCGTTAACGTCTTCGATCAGATGCATTCAAGTAAAGCATTTCAGGATTACGACGAGCATTTGAGTGTCACGACAGCGATGTGGTATTGTTTGGAGCGTTCGTATGTTTTGAACGGAGAATTCAGAGGAGGTGAGTATTCAGTGCGCTAATGATTGTTCAGTCGACTAGTGTTATCTTCTGAGTCGAAGGAAGCTGTTAAGTATGGCTGATTAATGTGTGTTTAGCAGCAGTCCAAATAAATGAACACATTTCAAGAGTATCAATACTGATCACATAGTGATCATTAGAGCCATCAACGTGGGCATTGTAATAAAATGGAACACTTACAGCCGTCCTTACAATGCTATTTTTATATGGCTACCAGTTTCGGTGCATCAGTGCACTATCTTCAGGTCTTAACTGACGATTCCTCAGTGGCCAACATCTGTGAACTGGTTTTCGCAGACTACCTCCAACAACGATGTTATGTCTCCACCCATCAATATCATCTTCAGTCAGTTGAGGCCTGAAGAGGGTGCACTGAAGCACTGAAACTAATAGCCATATAATAAATAACATCTTAAGTACGGCTGTAGATGTTCCATTTTACTAAATACGTGAACGGCCGAAGTCCCTCAAACCTCAAATCTGAAGGATGGACATACAAAAACGGGAGAATTCGTTTCTCATCTGCTATAGCTGTTTGAGTCGAACTTGGTTACGAAGTTTCCATCTGAAAGTTATTCTCACAACAGTCAAATATAAATAATATATCTTTTGGACAAATGTTAGTTTTGAAGTATTCATATTGTAATTGGGCAGCAAGGTACTTGTCTCATATAAATGTTTTGTCTACCAGTAAATTGTCAATATCGCAGCAAGCGTACTATAAAAAATGGTTCAAATGGTTCTGAGCACTATGGGACTTAACATCTGAGGTCATCAGTCCCCTAGAACTTAGAACTACTTAAACCTAACTAACCTAAGGACATCACACACATCCATGCTCGAGGCAGGATTCGAACCTGAGACCGTAGCAGTCCTGCGGTTCCGGACTGAAGCGCCTAGGACCACTCGGCCACCGCCGCTGGCAAGCGTACTATATATACGAGGAGCGTTCAGAAAGTAAGCTCCGATCGGCCGCGAAATGGAAACGACTATGAAAATCCGATAAAGCTTTGCACAGATGTGTTGGGTAGTGTCTCTAGTATAACCCCAGTTAGCATCACGTCGCTCTTCTCATTTCTGAGCTCGCAGTGAGTGCGTAAAGATGTCTAGAAAATAGTGTCTGCCGCCAAGTACGAGGGCCTGGTGAGAAATTTCGCCTGAAGCTATGCAGCTAACATTACATAACTGTCGTGCTGTTTCTTCTTCAAGACAATTCTCAGCCGCATTCTGCAGGGGCAATGAAGATGCTCCTGCATCGTTTTCAAATGGAAATGTGAGATTACCCACAATGCAGTCCGCAATTGTCTCCCCCTGAGTTTCATCTCTGGTCACATGAACCGCTGTCTTTGAAGACAACATTTTGACACAGACAACGAGGTGTAGGCCAGCGTGGAGAATTGGCGGAAAGCACTGGCGGCTGCCTTCTATGATGAGGCTATTGAAAAGTTGGTACAACGCTATGACAAAAGTCTAAGTCAGAACGGCGACTACGTAGAGAAGTAGCTGAAAGGTGTAGCTAATTGTTACAAGTAAAACATTTCTGATGTTCACTGTGGTTTCAATTTGGCAATCAATCGGAGCTTACTTTCTGAACAGGCCTCGTACATTTATCGGTATCTATTTACTGTGTGATGTTTTATTTTCAAATTCTTAAATTTGATCATGTCACGCTTCTTAGAATTGTGTAAACCATTTCAGAGATATGTAGCTTTTACTTTGAACCAGTGCTTGATTTGACTATTCGCACTTTACTCCATACCGGTGTCTGTAACGAAAGAAAATCTGAACGATAGATTTCAGGATGTGGTACGATAGAACTTATGTTTTACCAGAACAAAATAATGTTATATTAACACTCTTAAAATGCGCAGAAAAGCGCTAAAATAACGTTTTAAGAAGTCTAAATTTTAACCCTCCTCCCCCCCCCCCCTCTTGAAGATCGCAGTACCGGAACCTCCTCTTCTACAATTCCAGCGCTGCTTTCAACTCTCTGTAAATGTGAATCCAAGTGTTTTGGAGTACTCTCTAACCGTGCGTGTGGAAGCGTGTGGACGTATCTATTTCAATATGTCATGATCCAATAGTCAATGAAATTACGCGCACTTCAGTGTCCGCAATTAGCTCGGCCGCCTCGGTCAATCAGAGATCGTTTGTGGAACGAAGGGGAACATTTTAATTTAACATCAGTGTATGTTAATGTTGTTGGCAGGTTGTGTACGTTAGAGAAAAGGCTGGAGTAAAATTCTTTAATTTAATGGAATACATTTTGTTGTATTGATTGTGTATAGTCCTGTTTGAAGACCTTTACAGACTACAGAAATATTTTGCTTTATTGAAAGTACACTACTGGCCATTAAAATTGCTACACCAAGAAGAAATGCAGAAGATAAACGGGTATTCATTGGACAAATATATTATACTAGAACTGACATTTCACGCAATTTGGGTGCAAAGATCCTGAGAAATCAGTACCCAAAACAACCACCTATGGCCGTAATAACGGCCTTTATACGCCTGGGCATTGAGTCAAACAGAGTTTGGATGGCGTGTACAGGTACAGCTGCCCATGCAGCTTCAACACGATACCACAGTTGATTAAGAGTAGTGACTGGCGTATTGTGACGAGCCAGTTTCTCGGCCGCCATTGACCAGACGTTTTCAGTTGGTGAGAGATGTGGAGAATGTGCTGGCCAGGGCAGCAGTCGAACATTTTCTGAATCCAGAATGGCCCGTACAGGACCTGCAACATGCGGCCGTGCATTATCCTGCTGAAATGTAGGGTTTCGCAGGGATCGAATGAAGGGTAGAGCCACGGGTCGTAACACATCTGAAATGTAGCGTCCACTGTTCAAAGTGCCGTCAATGCGAACAAGAGGTGACTGAGACGAGTAACCAATGGCACCCCATACCGTCACGCCGGGTGATACGCCAGTATGGCGATGACGATTACACGCTTCCAACGTGCGTTCACCGCGATGTCGCCAAACACGGATTCGACCATCATGATGCTGTAAACAGAGCCTGGATTCATCCGAAAAAATTACGTTTTGCCATTCGTACACCCAGGTTCGTCGTTTAGTACACCATCGCAGGCGCTCCTGTCTGTGATGCAGCGTCTAGGATAACCGCAGCCATGGACTCCGAGCTGATAGTCCAAGCTGCTGCAAACGTCGTCGAAATGCAGATGGTTGCTTGATGTCTGTTGACTCAGGGATCGAGACGTGGCTGCACGATCCGTTACAGCCATGCGGATAAGTTGCCTGTCATCTCGACTGCTAGTGATGAGGCCGTTGGGATCCAGCACGGCGTTCCGTATTATCCTCCTGAACCCACCGATTCCATATTCTGCTAACAGTCATTGGATCTCGACCAACGCGAGCAGCAATGTCGCGATACGATAAACCGCAATCGCAATAGGCTACAATGCGACCTTTATCGAAGTCGGAAACGTGGTGGTACGCATTTCTCCTCCTTACACGAGGCATGACAACAACGTTTCACCAGGCAATGCCGGTCAACTGCTGTTTGTGTATGAGATATCGATTGGAAACTTTCCTCATGTCAACACGTTGTAGGTGTCGTCACCGGCGCCAAACTTGTGTGAATGCTCTGAAAAGGTAATCATTTGCATAATACAGAATCTTCTTCCTGTCGGTTAAATTTCGCGTCTGTAGCACGTCATCTTCGAAGTGTAGCAATTTTACTGACCAGTAGCGTATATTTCCATTCTGTTATCAGAGGTGTTTCGATGTTAAATAACGTAATTGTTAAACTGAGCACCATGTCTGCAAGAACCCAGCCCAAACCCCCCTCCACGTATGCCCTATGCTACACTGCTATCAAGAAAGTAATAATAATAATAATAATAATAATAATTGCGCGTAGCTTAGTGGTCTGGTGCAACTCTTTAGACTGGATGCCAATTCGGCGACTTGTGTGCCTCTAACGTACCCCAGTTATACAACCAGAAAAGAGAACCTACAGTTTACTGTGGCATCCGAACCAAGTGCCATTCCTGACGCCTTCTCCCATCCTTCGAAGATGAAGATTATAGTGAAGGCACATTGAAAATTTCTTCCATGGTCCGTCCGGGATTCGACCCCGCGGTCTCTAGGTTTCCAGACACAGGCTTTACTACTGAAGCCGATATTATGGAGGTAAACAACCAGCCATGGCTGCTGACAAACGCAAATGGAAACACTGAATTCCAGGTGTGGGCGGAGGCCAAGCTCGTCACACAGTTCCTCGAATCGTTACTACAGTTGTGGAACGTTATGTGGTGGGCACGAATTGTTAGTCGCTGTCGTCATTGCGTGCTGGGCAGGTAGTGCAGTAAATCTCTACTTGGGCACCGAAGAAAAGACAGAATTTCCCGTGACCAGGCTGCGTCACTAAGCTCCACAAATCGCAGGGGGGAGTAAGTGATCCCTCCACAACTACCGTCCCTGGTTCCCGCTTGCGGACACCTATGGCTGCATATTAGCGCGAATTGTTTTAGTGGCGGCTTTTACATCTTCCCGTTCAGTTGCGTTATGAATCTTGATTTATTTCCCAACATGACTACCGCGCTGCCTGTACACATATAAATTAACAAATTCCATGACAGACCTCCGTTATCTGCTCTTTCTTCAGTGCTACCAGGATTGGCTCATTCGGTTGTGCGCCACTGATACTGTTTGGCCACGATAACTCGACGATGGCGTCAGTGCTGCCAGAATCAAGTTTACTTGTTCAGGTCACTAGAGGAAGTTTATTTCAGGAACTTTCTGCAAGTACCCCTTGCAGAAGTGCAGCTATTCTTAAAAATCAAGGCAGTTTTCACTGTTGTTGAATTGTTAATGATGTCCGCCCCCGGTAGCTGAGTGGTCAGCGCGGCACAGTGTCAATCCTAACGTCCCGGGTTCGATTCCCGGCTGGGTCGGAGTTTTTCTCCGCTCAGGGACTGGGTGTTGTGTTGTCCTAATCGTCATCATTTCATCCCCATCGACGCAAAAGTCGCCGAAGTGGCGTCAAATCGAAAGACCTGCACCAGGCGAGCGGTCTACGCGTCGGGAGGCCCTAGTCACACGACATTTATAGTTACATTATTAATGATTAAACATCGTGACGAACACAAAAATAAAAAAAATTTCGAAAAAGTGTCACAGGTGTACCTATTGGTGTTACTAAGAAACACTATTCAGTTAACTAAAATCAGAGCACTTCACTTAGATTCAAAACTTTGAGGATGTCATGTCCTAATTTAGAACATCTCTTGTCTATTGCATAATCAAATACAGGAAACAAAAATGCGGTGCGTTACCTCACCAAGAGACTGCATTTTAATTATTCTTCAATTTTTTAAAGGAGTATTTACAACTTTTATTATAAATGTAATGCATATCTGTTTACAGTAACAATAAAAAGTCATCTAAAACTTAAAGACGGCTATACTGACACTCTGCTTTCCATTCTGGTAAAACAAACTGATTGGTAAAGTCATTTCGCACATGGTTCCAATTATATGTGTTTAGCGGATTCAGTGGTAGGTTTATTTCGGCCTATCTGTCTTTACGCCATTCTCATTTTCGTCACTGACATTTCCGCATCGGTACACACAACTTCAGCACGTTTGAGAAAAACTTCCGCAAAATGACAAATTCGGCAAGTACTTCCAGCAAGATACAAGAAACTAGAACGAATTTTCACTCTATAACGGAGTGTACGCTGATTTGAAACTTCCTGACAAATTAGGTGTGCCAGACCGGGACTCGAACATGGAAATAGGTGTGGTACACAGTTCTAATTTGTCAGAAAGTTTCATGCAAGAAAATGTTTTCAGAAACTTGCGAATTTCTTGAAGTTGACGAAACTATCGGACGTCGACGGAGGGGGAGGGAGTGTTTGTAAATATGGTGGTTCCTATTTTCCACCCTATTATGGATAAGGCGCCATACCACAGCATGAAGTTCGGCAGAATGGCTGATAAATACGATTTCAGGATTAAGATGTTAGGGTGGTTGCGAGGTAGTAAAATAAACCGTAACGACTCAATGAGGGAGACTGATCTGTTATCTAAAAGGTAAAACAAACCAGCCGAGAAAGTGTACGTCATGGATAAAGTCACTGAGAGCAGAGGCTACAAAATAGTCCGTTTACCGCCCTACAACTGCGATCTAAATCCGATAGAATTGGCATAGGCCAAAATAAAACACAATATCAGGGAAATCCATTTCCGGGACGACGAAGATGTGAGTGCAGGATGACGTAGGTCACCATCGCCGCAAGCTAGCCGCAGGAGAGGACGCTCCCCAACACGCCGATCAAGGCCTCCATCACCGTTTAGAAGTTCCAGCCGATCACCTAGTAGCCGCAACCTGGAAAACTACAGGGTGCGACATTCCTTGTAGGTAAGGCCTCCGAAGAGAAAATGATTACGTCGATATCCTCATGGAAGGCCGACCAGCCCAAGCTCTTGTGGACTCTGGATCATCATATTCAGTCATTTCGGCGAAGCACAGTCGCCAGTTTCAGAAAACCGTATTCGTCGACATCAAAACATCTCTGCTGAAGGTGGCTAATGTGAAATATGTAAAACCTACAGGAAGATGTACCATTCCTGTGGGTATAGGTGGCCATACACAGCCTTTAGAATTCATTGTCTTTCAAGAGTGTAGTGATGATATCATTCTCGGATGGGACTTTTTGAAAGCTTCTCAGGCAATTATAGATTCCGATCGCTCGAAGATTATGCTAGACGAGATGAGATATACTGTGGACATGAAGATGCGCATCTGAGTGTGTGGAGACTATGTGTGCTGGATGAAGTTATCATTCCTACAGTCAGCACTAGAAAGATAACTGTCAAGTGTCATGCCATGCATCAACCCATGTATCTTGTAGTGGAATGTAATAGAACCATACCACTGAAGAATAACTTGGTCATCCCAATCTCTGTCGTCTCGTTTAAGAGTGTATTCGGTGAAGTGTGGATAGTTAATTGTCGTGGAGAACCGCAGATCCTTCCAAGACGCATGTGCATAGCAAACGCTGAGCCGTTAATTGAAGAACAGCTGAGCGTCATAGAAACCTCCCATGCCGAGTCTGTGGGCGAATTTAGCGCTACCACTACAAGATCTTCTAGCTCGACTATCACCAGATCTGACTAAGGAACTACAGAAGAAGCTACTTGCCATCCTTCAAGAGTTTTCTGAATGCATCAATCCACAGGTTAAGAGCAAATTAGACAAATCGATGGTGAAGCACCGGATTAGCACTGGAGACCATCAACCAATAAGCCAGAGAGCATACCGTGTGTCAGCAACGGAATGTCGAATAATTCGCGACGGTGTAGAGAAAGTGATGAAGAATGACTTCATTATGCCTTCGCAGAGCCCACGGTCGTCACCAGTGATCTTCGTCAGGAAGAAGGACGGCAGTTGGCGCTTTTGTGTTGATTACAGGAAGCTTAATAAGATAACTAAAAAATGACGTTTACCCTCTTCCACGAATTGACGACACACTAGATTTTCTGAAGGGGGCTAAGTTTTTCTAAACCATGGACATGTACTCGGGATATTAGCAAATCGAAGTAGATGAGGCTGATCGTGAGAAAACTGCATTCATCACCCCTGAGGGATTGTATGAGTTTAAGATAATGCTGTTTGGTTTGTGTAATGCACCAGCAACTTTTGATTGGATGACGGATAATCTTCTAAGACACCTGAAGTTGACAATGTGTCTTTGTTATTTAGATGACATTGTAGTGTTCCCAGAGACATTTGATGAACATATAAAAAGACTGAGGGCCGTTCTTAAGTGTCTCCAACAAGGCGGGCTGAAACTTAATCCAAGAAAGTGTCTCTTTGGAGCAAAAGAAATCAAAATACTTGGACACCTTGTGTCAAACGAAGGTGTGCGGCCAGACCCAGAAAAGGTGAGATCTATAACGGAATTTCCTATTCCTAATAGTGATTTGAGAAGCTTCCTCGGAATATGTCCTTATTACCGTAGTTTTATCAAAGACATTTTTTGTCAAAGCCAGGCCACTCCATGAGTTGTTAAAAGCTGATGCTAAATTGATCTGGGGTGGTGCCCAACAAGAGTCTTTCGATGTGCTACGAAAAGCTCTGACGACTGACCCGGTACTTGGTCTGTGTGATGAGAGAGCACCTACAGAACTATACACAGATGCCAGCGGGTATGAGATCGGCACTGTTTAGGTGCAAAGTTTGGATGGAAAAGTGAAGGTTATGGCCTATGCTTCTAGGACACTTATAAAAGCCGAGAGAAACAGCCTGTCGCTGTGACCGAGCGGTTCTAGGCGCTCCAGTCTGGAACCGCGCGACCGCTACGGCCGCAGGTGCGAATCCTGCATCGGGCATGGATGTACGTGATGTCCTTAGGTTAGTTAGGTTTAAGTAGTTCTAAGTTCTAGGGGACTGATGACCTCAGATGTTGTCCCATAGTGCTCAGAGCCATTTGAACCATTTTGAACTGAGAGAAACTACTTAACTACAGAAAGAGAATGTCTTGCTGTGATCTGGGCCATGTGCACATTTCTACAGTATCTCTATGGAAGGTCATTCACAGTGGTTACAGACCATCATTCACCTTGTTGGTTGACAGATCTTATGGATCCATCAGGACGACTCGTCAGGTGGGCACTACATGTTCGAGAGTATGACATTACCATAGTGTACAAAAGTGGGAGAAAACACCAAGATGCCGACTGTCCCTCAAGATACCCTGTGCAAAACCATCAAGACTTTGATGAACTTAGTGACTGTCTCGCTGCACTCCAGGATCTCTATGCTGAGCCGAAGAAGGATTCCAAGATATCTCAAATCGGTCAGAGGATGCGAAAGGACAATTTAAGGTAGTTAATGGATTACTTTGCAAGAAAAACTTTTATCCGTTTGGAAGAGGTGGCTACCAGTGATTCCTAAACACATCTGCTTAGATGTTCTACAGAAATTCCATGACACACCTGAGGCCGGACATTTAGGATTTATTAAGACATACGATAGAATCCGCAAGAGATTTTTCTGGCCAGCTTTATTTAGGAGTGTCCGTCACTATGTGTCGCACTGTCGAAAGTGCCAGAGAAGAAAGGCAGTTCGTCAGAAACCATCTGGCCGACTCATACCAATTCCACCAGCCGAAACGCCTTTCCAGCGTGTGGGGATTGACCTCCTCGGACGATTTCCAAAGTCTGCTAGTGGCAGTAGATGGGTTACTGTTTGCACTGATTATCCGACACGATATGCCATTACAATATCCCATGAAAACAGCCGAAGCATCCGAGGTAGCCAAATTCATCGTGGAAGACATTGTATTAAAACACGGTGCCCCAAGGTCGTTAATTACGGATCGAGGGAAGGTTTTTCAGTCGAATCTTGGCTCTGAGCACTATGGGACTTAACTTCTGAGGTCATCAGTACCCTAGAACTTAGAACCATTTAAACCTAATTAACCTAAAGACATCACACACATCCATGCCCGAGGAAGGATTCGAACCTGCGACCTGAGCTGTCGCGCGGTTCCAAAGTGTAGCGCCTAGAACCGTTCTGCCACAGTCGAATCTTGTGCAACATCACTCATCACATGACGACTAACGGGCTTACTGAACGCCTTAATGAGACTTTAGCCGATATGCTATCAATGTTCGTTAATGTTGAGCAGAGCAGCTGATGCGAGGTGCTACATTTCGTGACGTTTGCCTGCAACACCGCCAAATAAGACACCACAGGATTTACGCCATTTTTCCTGGTGCATGGTGAGGCGACTATGACGATGGACACTGTGTTTCGGTTACATCCTGAAGACGTGGACGACGACTAAATCCGCCAGGTGTTAACCAGGGCTGAGGAAGCTCGACTCCGCACGCTGCAGGCCCAAGAAAACGATCGCCGAATGTACGACGCGAGCCACAGCCCTGTTGTCTACCAGCTTGGTGATCTCGTCTGGATCTTCACTCCTGTTCGGAAGGTTGGTCTCCCTGAGAAGCTCCTCAGGCGCTATTTTGGACCTTATAAGGTTGTAAGACAGTTGTCTGATGTTACTTATGAAGTTGAAGACTTCGACCCCGACACAAGACGAGGAAAGGTCAGAGATACGGTCCAAGTCCTTCGAATGAAGCCCTATAAGGTTTCTGCAACCCAGGGTAAATTAGAAGCTCCAGCGACGGGCCACAAGCAGAAAGGCAACGAAGAATATAGCGGAAAGGGAAGTTCTAAGAAGATCAACGCCAGGGCGAACATCAGTCATCGGGAGTTGGAGTATGCAGGACCGATGATTCGTACCCGGACTAGGAGGACGTAACGCCGAGAAGCTGTTCTCTTAAGGAGGGAGCATTGTCACAGAAGAAGCTTATTAGCACAGTCACCGTGGTGTAGTGGTAATGGTACTAGGCTGTTGCATGGAGTGTCATGCGTTATAAACTCACCTGGACTGTAGAATTTTAACTTCTTTATTTGGTTCGAGTACATTCTAGAAGTATCCACAAACGTCAGGAATCATTGTACTGGAATGTTCTATAGCTGTATAAAGGGTGGTCGATTGATAGTGACCGGGCCAAGTACCTCACGAAATAAGCATCAAACGAAATTACTACCAAGAACGAAACTGGTCTATCTTGAAGTGGGAAACCAGATGGCGCCATGGTTGGCCCGCTAGATGGCGCTGCCATAGGTCAAACGGATAGCAATTGCGTTTTTTTAAATAGGAACCCCCATTTTTATTACATATTCGTGTAGTACGTAAAGAAATATGAATGTTTTAGTTGGATCACTTTTTTCGCTGTGTGATAGATGGCGCTGTAATAGTCACAAACGTAGAGGTACGTGGTATTACGTAACATTCCGCCAGTGTGGACGATATTTGCTTCGTGATACATTACCCGTGTTTACACGTGTTAAAATGGACCGTTTACCAATTGCGGAAAAGGTCAATATCGTGTTGATGTATGGCTGTTGTGATCAAAATGCCCAACGGGCGTATGTTATGTATGCTGCTCGGTGTCCTGGACGACATCATCCAAGTGTCCGGGCCGTTCGCCGGATAGTTACGTTATTTAAGCAAACAGGAAGTGTTCAGCCACATGTGAAACGTCAACCACAACCTGCAACAAACGATGATGCCCAAGTAAGTGTTTTAGTTGCTGTCGCGGCTAATCCGCACATCAGTAGCAGACAAACTGGGCGAGAATCGGGAATCTCAAAGACGTCGGTGTTGAGAATGCTATATCAACATCGATTGCACCCGTACCATATTTCTATGCACCAGGAATTGCATGGCTACGACTTTGAATGTCGTGTACAGTTCTGCCACAGAGCACAAGAGAAATTACTGGGCGATGAAGATTTTTTGCACGCATTCTATTTAGCGACGAAGAGTCATTTACCAACAGGGTAACGTAAACCGGCGTAATATCCACTACTGGGCAACGGAAAATCCAGGATGGCTGCGATAAGTGGAACATCAGCGACATTGACGGGTTAATGTATGGTGGGGCACTACGGGAGGAAGGATAATATGCCCCCATTTTATAGCTGGCAATCTAAATGATGCAATGTATGCTGATTTCCTACCTAATGTTCTACCGATGTTACTACAAGAAGTTTCACTGCATGACATAATGGCGATGTACTTCCAACATGATGGATGTCCGGCGCATAGCTCGCGCGCAGTTGGAGTATTGAATAGCATATTTCATGACAGGTGGATTGGTCGTCGAAGCACCATACCATGGCCCGCACTTTCACCGGATCTGACGTCCCCGGATTTCTTTCTGTGGGGAAAGTTGAAGGATATTGCTATCGTGATCCACCGACAACGCCTGTCAACATGCGTCAGCGAGTTGTCAATGCATGTGCGAACATACGGAAGGGGAACTACTCGCTGTTGAGAGGAATGTCGTTACACGTATTGCCAAATGCACTGAAGTTGACGGACATCATTTTGAGCATTTATTGCATTTATGTGGTATTTACACGTAATCACGATGTAACAGCATGCGTTCTCAGAAATAATAAGTTCACAAAGGTGCATTTATAACATTGGAACAACCGAAATAAAATGTTCAAAGGTACCTACGATCTGTATTTTAATTTAAAGAACCTACCTGTTACCAACTGTTCGTGTAAACTTGCGAGCCATATGTTTGTGACTCTTACAGCGCCATCTGTCAAAAAGTGGTCCAACTAAAACATTCGTATTTCTTTACGTACTACACGAATATGTAATAAAAAATGGGTGTTCCTATTAAAGAAAAACCGCAGTTGATATCCGTTTGACCTATGGCAGCGCCACCTAGCGGGCCAACCATAGCGCCATCTGGTTTCCCCCTTCAAGCTAGACAAGTTTCGTTCTTTGTAGTTTTATCGTTTGACGCTTATTTGGTGAGGTATTTGGGCCGGTCACAATCAACGGACCACCCTGTATATACTGTAGGTGTCCCGGCAGGAGGCAGTTCGCTCCGCGCTTTTGTATGTGCAAGTGCTGAATAAACCTTCGTTAAGTGAAGTTCATGTTCGTCATTCATCTACTTTCACCTTCGTCTAGGTGACCATATATAGGCACTAAGAGTCGCCAACCTTCATCTCTGGCGGTAATCCGGAACGATACCGCCCTTCGATTGTGCCTTTCCGGTTCTAATCGAAGCGATAGGGTTTCAGGTGCCAGCCAGCCAGCCAGCTAGCCGAGCAGCAGCGGTCCAGCAGAGCAGCAGCGGCAGCGGTCCTAGCCAGCAGCAGCAGCAGCAGTCCCGGCCACCAGCAGCGGTCCCAGCCAGCAGCAGCGGTCCCGGCCACCAGCAGCTGTCCCAGCCAGCAGCAGCGGTCCAGCCAGCCAGCCCTCCCTCCAGCGGCAGCAGCAGCAGCAGCTACGGCGTTCCTGCCAGCCGTAGCCAGCGCCAGCAGCATGGGACTCTGGTCTTCGTCCGTCCCCAGTTTTTTCCTCTCCTTTTCGTCCTGTGCTTTTTTGTTCATCCCTGTCGTCATGTCAGCCCCCACCACCACTGCCACTACTACCACCACTGCCATTGTGTACACGTCGCCCTCCGCCGCCTCCACCACCACCATTACATGGTGTGCCCAGCCACCCCCCCCCTCTTTCCATCCCTCCTCTTCTCACTCTCCCTTCGCCCTCGCTCTTTGTCGCCCCCTCTCCAGCTTCTTACTCCCGCTCCTCTCCCTCTGATCCTTTCTCCCCACTCCCCCAGCCTGTCACTGCAGCTCCAGCTAGGGTGGTGACCCGTCGGGCCACTTCCAATGCCCAACTCTCCCCATCGCCTTCGCCATCACCGCCACCACCGTCGCCGTCGCCTTCACCGTCACCATCTCCGGAGCCGACTGTTGCGTCCACGCCGGGACGTGCCACTTCCCGCCACCTTCCTATAGCTCCCGTCCCTCATGTCACCACCCACCCTTCTGTTGCCGTTAAACGCCCTAGTGGCACCACCACCTCTTCCGCTCCCAAAAAGGCCCCACCCCGTCCACCTCCCCCCCCCCAGGATGCCATGGATGTCTCCCCGCCTGGCCCTGCTCCCTCCGCCTTCTCCTCCTCCTCGTCCCCCCCTCTTTATACAAATACCTCCTCTCCCATGCCAATCCTTCCGAGGCCCGGAATCTCTCCCTCCTCCTCCGCCAATACTTCCCTGGTGCCCCCATCTCACTCCTCACTCCCAGACGGGATTCAGTTCTCACCTCCTCCCCCAGCCCCACCCTCCATACTGACATCCTCTCTCGCCTCCCCATCACCCGGTTTGGCCCCAACGCCTCCCTCACCCCTGCTCCTTCTCCATCTCCTACCTGCCAACCCCAACCCCTGCATCGCCCACTGACCCTCACCGCCATGATCACTCGGCATAGTCCGACGATCACGGAGGAGAAGGTGTTGGCGGAGCTCAAGGCACATCCCACACTGGAGGTGCGGGCAGTCTGCCACATTTTTAACTCGGCCGGCCCCACCCGCCTAATGCGGGTTTTCTCCGAGGACGCCCCCTCCATTGACCGTCTCCTGAAGGAGGGTGCCCTCCTCTTCAACCAGCGCTATAAGGTCGACTCCTCCCATTCCCCTCCTCAATCCCTGCGCTGCCAGAGGTGTCTGCGCTATAACGCGCACCCAACAGCCGAGTGCCGCGAGGCCCTCACCTGACCGCATTGTAGGCAAGCGCACTTCCTCTGGCAGTGCCCTAACCTTCAATCCCCTCCCTCCTGTAATGCCTGCAATCTCCCCCATCCCACCTACTCCCAAAAGTGTAAAGCCCGACCCCCTCCAACCACTCCTGAACTCACTGTCCCTGTCTGTCCTCTGGACGCCCCCACCCCTCCTCGCAATTCCCTTCCCCCCCCCCCCCCCCCCCCCGCTGAGGACATCATCAGGTCCTGCAAAACCTCCACCCTTTCCAGCGCCCTCACACCCTCCAACAACCCTCGCCGCCAGTTCCGTCTTCCACCTCAAAAAGTATTCCACCTACTCCCACAACCAGGCCCATTTCACCCTCGTCTAAATCCCTGTTATGGCGCGACAGCACAGTATCCTTTCCAACAACATCTGCTCCCTTCCTGCCAACAAGAACCTCTTCCTGCACACCCTTGCCACCCACCGTGTGGATGCCTTCCTCCTCAATGAAACCTTCCTCCAACCCCACCATACCGTCCACATGTCGCCCTACCTCCTTCACAGCTCCGATAATCCCCTCCAGATTGCGCATGGCAGAGTTGCCATTGGTCACCACCGCCAGATCCCAGTTCGGCTCCAACCTCTCCTTCCCGACCCCACCGAACACCTGATCCTTAGTCTCTTCTTCCCCGGTCTTACCGTCACCTGCGCCACCATACATGTCCGCCATAACGCCTCTATTCCCTTCGACTTCCTCTCCCACATTGACCGTACCTTCTTCTCCTACGTGATGGCCGCCGAACTCACCATCCATAGTCGTTCCGCCGCTCAGTTAAGGCGGTGGCATCGGTTCTTCTCCTCCCTTCAAGGCGACCTTATCCCCGTCCCCCAGCACACCTGTCCCGAATCCAAATCCATTCCTGATGTTATCCTTTCCTCCCCTACTTGGCCGCATAACGGTGGATGTCCTGGAGCCTATTGGTAGCGACCATCCTGTCCTCCTCGTCCTCCTCACCATTTCAGACGGTCGTCGCCCCCCACCCTGACCCTCGTAATGACCCTACCCCAAAGTACATCCATGACTATTCCCGTGCCAAATGGAATGCCTACTGGGATACCCTCTCCACCCAGGTCGATAGCTTTCACCTACCACCACCCTGACGATGTAACCCATGCCGCCTCCTTTCTCCAGCAGACCTTGTCTGAGGCCATGGAGGCCCACGTCCCTACAGTCGCCATCCACCACCACCGTCCTACCCTACCCCCACAGGCCGTCCTCCTCCTCCGTGAATCCTGCCATCTCTACCATGCCTTCCACCAAACGCGTGAGCCGGACACACTACGACGCCACCTGCAACTCCAGCGTCACATTCGAAATTTGCTCACGGCTAAGAAACGCCAGGACTGGCGACAGACATGCACCCGTATAAATGCTACCCTACCTATAACTCCTCCAAGTTCTGGTCAGCCTTCTGTCGCCTTACCGGAACTAAACCCTCCCCCTACTATCCTCTTCTCCATGATGATCACCCCTTCCCTGACACACTTAGTAAGGCCAATCACTTTGCCTCCCACCTCTCGGATGTATTTTCCATCCCTGATGATCCCCAGTTCGATTACTCCCTCATCCCGGATGTCCGCGATCGAACTGACACCTCTGTCCTGCCCCTCACACCTGGTTACCAGTACTTGGACAACATCGCACACACGGAACTCAATGCCCCTGTCACTACACAGGATCTCATCGCTACACTCCGCACGAAATGCAACACTGCTCCTGGTCACGATTGTGTCACCTACTGTCACCTTCGTGAAGCTCCTGTCTCTTTCTTATCCGCCCTGGCCAGGCTCTACAATGTAGTCCAGTCCACCGGTTACTACCCCGACCTGTGGAAAACCTCCCATATCCTGAAGTTCCTTAAACCTGGTAAACCGCCGTCCGCCATCTCCTCCTACCATCCCATCAGCCTTAACTCTGTCTTCAGCAAGGTGCTGGAATCTATCCTCACCCGCCGCATCCACCAGCATCTCCGCCAGCGGCGCCTCCTTCCTGTTACCCAGTGTGGCTTTCGGCCGTCCTTCTCTTCCGACGACCTCCTCCTTCACCTCACTCATCTCCTTTCCGAACAGCTTAATTCCCGTCGCTCTGCAATCTTCCTCTCCATGGGCCTCAAACTTGCTTATGACCGCGTATGGCATTACGGTCTCCTCTTCAAGCTCCAAACCTTCGCCCTTCCCATTAACTACGTCCGTCTGATCGGCACCTTTCTCTCCCACCGTCCTTCCTACGTCACCATCCATAACACAGATTCCTACACCTTTTTTCCCTCCGCCGGTGTACCCCAAGGCTCCGTCCTCTCCCCCCATCTGTACCTTTTATATATTGCAGATGTGGCTCCACCGTCACCCCCCGTCCACCTTCTCCAGTTTGCCGATGATACCACCTTCCTTGCCCTTCCCCCACCCTGCAGTGCTCCCAACACCTTCTCCAATCCCATCTTGACTGGTTCACCGCTTGGTGCAACCAGTGGTTGCTCAAGGTCCATCCCTCCAAAACCCAGGCTATCATTGTAGGCAAAACCACCCCTTTCTTCCGCCTCCTTGATTTCTATCTCACCATCTATGGCCGTCCTATCGCCCTCACCCCCACCCTTAAGTACATTGGCCTCACCCTCGACCATCGCCTCTCCTGGACCCTCCATCTCCGGACAATCCAAGCCAAGGCATGCTCCCGACACCGTCTCCTCAAGCTCCTTTCCAGCCGTACGTGAGGTCTGGACCCCTCCACCATACTCCCCACCTATAAATCCCTCATCCACCCTATCCTTTGTTACTTCCATCCAGCCTGGATCTCCGCCCCCCTACCTTTTATAAATCCCTTCAAATCCTTGAACGCCATGCTCTCCGCCTCGCCTATCACATCCGTCTGCCCTCCCCATGCAGATCCTGTACAATCTCATTCCGTTCCCCCACCTCCTCCTTTTCCTTGAAAGGATACGGATCCTGCACACCTCCCGTAAACTTGATCCTCCTCACCCGCTTGTCTTGCCCATCCTCTCCCACCCCCGCCCGCTGCCGCGCTTGTATTCCCACATCCCACCCGGTCTCCATCTCTCCACCCTCCTTACCCTCTCCCAAGGTGGCTTCAGCCAGCTCACCCTCCCTGATGATGTCCTCCTCCCAACCATCTACCCCTCCTACCAACTTTGATCCTCCCCTTCCACATCCTGTCTTTTCCTTTGGGCACCCTCCCTCCCTTCTCTCTCCTTTTCCCCCATCCCCCTTCCTCCACCCCTCTTCCCCCGGGATTTCCCTCCCCCTTCCTCCCTCCCCCCTGTCTCCCCTGCCTGTGGCACCTCTGCTCACCCCACTCCCTCTCCTACCCCCCTCCTCCTCTCTTGGCAGGTCCCCGGACTCGTACACGCTTAGTGAACATTCGCGCGCCAGAGATCAACGCCTCGTGTTTCTATGTGTGCCGTCGT
Organism: Schistocerca nitens; assembly: GCF_023898315.1. Classification (NCBI taxonomy): domain Eukaryota; kingdom Metazoa; phylum Arthropoda; class Insecta; order Orthoptera; family Acrididae; genus Schistocerca; species Schistocerca nitens. The sequence continues at coordinate 693,093,728 of NC_064619.1, read as the reverse complement.
TTGTGCTTAAGTGGTTCAGTGTTATTCGTTTTGTGCACCTCCGTTCGCGTGTGACAATTTTTGTCTATGTATGTGTCCAAGTGTCTGAACAAATTTTATCTTGGACTCTACGCCCGTGAACGGCTCCATCTATTTTAAAAACTGTTTGTCTCCGTTTATATGTCCACCATGTTTTTCTCTAATTGTCTTCATTTGTCTCTTTTGTGTTTTTCTATGGCCAAAGAGCAGCGTAGTATGCTGCTGCTGGTTTGCCTGTAAACAGGCTTAAAATAACAACCTTAGTAAGGCCAATCACTTTGTCTTCTACCTCTCCGATGTCTTTACCATCCCTGACGATCCCCTGTTCGATTACTCCCTCTAGCCAGATGTCCGCAATCGAACTGACACCTCTGTCCCTCCCCTCGCACCTGGTTTCCAGTACTTGGACAACATTGCACACACCGAACTCAATGCCCCTATCACTACACAGGATCTCATCGCTACACTCTGCATGAACCGCAACACAGCTCCTGGTCACGATCGTGTCACCTGTCGCCACCTTCGTGAAGCTCTTGCCTATTTCCTCTCCACCCTGGCCAGGCTCTACAATGTAGTCCTGTTCACTGGCTACTACACTGACCTGTGGGAAACCTCCCGTATCCTGATGTTCCTTAAACCCGGTAAACCGCCGTCCGCTGTCTCCTACTACAGTCCCATCAGCCTTACCTCGGTCTTAAGCAAGGTCCTGGAATCCATCCTAACGCGAAGCATCCACCAGCATCTCCGCCAGCAACGCCTCCTGCCTGTTACCCAGTGTGGCTTTCGGCCGTCCTTCTCTTCCGATGACCTTCTCCTTCACCTTACTCATCTCCTCTCCTAACAGCTTAATTCCCGTCGTTCCGCTATCTTCCTCTCCCTTGACCTTGAACGAGCCTATGACCGTGTGTGGCATTCCTGTCTCCTCTTCAAGCTCCAAACCTTCGCCCTTCCTATTAACTATGTCTGTCTGATCGGCTCCTTTCTTTCCCAACGTCCTTTCTACATCACCATCCACAACACGGATTTCTACACCTTTTCCCCTCCGCCGGTGTGCTCCAAGGTCTCGTCCGCTCTCCTCTTCAGTACCTTTTGTATACGGCGGACATGCCGCCGCCTTCACCCCCCATCCACGTTCTCCAGTACCCCGATGACACCGCCTTCATTGCCCTTGCCCCCACCCTGCAGCGCTCCCAACACCTTCTCCAATCCCATCTTGACTGGTTCACCACTTGGTGCAACCAGTGGTTGCTTAAGGTCAATCCTTCCAAAACCCAGGCGATCATTGTAGGCAAAACCACCCCTTCCTTCCGCCTCCTCGATTTCTAGATCACCATCTATGGCCGTCCTATCGCCCTCACCCCCATCCTTAAGTACCTTGGTGTCACCCTCTACCGTCGCCTCTCCTGGACCCCCACCTCCAGAAGATCCAAGCCAAGGCACACTCCCGACTCTGTCTCCTCAAGCTCCTTTCCGGCCGTGCCTGGGGTCTGGACCCCTCCACCATCCTCCATACCTATAAATCCCTCATTCGCCCTATCCACCCTGCTTGGATATCCGCTCCCCCTACCTTTTACAAATCCCTTAAGATCCTAGTACGCCATGCTCTTCGCCTCGCCTATCGCATCCGTCTCCCCTCTCCCACACCGAACCTGTATGAACTTATTCCGTTCCCCCACCTCCTCCTTTTCCTCGGATACAGATCCTCTACACCTCCCGTAAACTCGATCCTCCTCACCCGCTGGTCTCTCCCATCCTCTCCTTCCCCTGTCCGCTGCCGCACCTGTATTTCCATGTCCCCCCTGCTCTCCATCTCTCCACTCTCCATATCCTCTCCCAGCCAGCTCCCCCTCCCTGATTATGCCCTCCTCCCCTCTATCTACCCCTCCTACCAACTTTGATCCTCCCTCCCTCTTCCTGAGTTTGTTCCTATGGGTACCCTCTCTCCCTTCTCTCCCCCTTCCCTCCCTCCTCCCTCTCTCCTCCTCCGGGCTTCCCCTGCCCCCATACCTCCACTCCTCCTACCATCTCCGCTGCCATTGGCATCTTGCTCTCCCCTCTCCCTCTCCCTCCCCCTCACCCTTCTTCGCACACGTTATGTGGACATTCGCACGCCGGAGATCATCGCCATCAGTTTCTCGTCTGTGTGCCATCGTGTTTGTGTTTAGTGTTCGCCGTCACGCTCCTAGTTTCACCTGTGCCGTCGATGTCGTCAGTGTTTGTGCACCCTGCCGACAGATTTTAGTGTGTTTTTCGTCGAGTGTGAATGGATTCGTGTTTTTTGTATTCTGTGTCTACTGTTTTATGCCCACCAATTTGTTCAGTCTATGTGCTTTTCATATTTTTCATTGTTAAACCTGAGACTGAAGAGCAGCGTAGGATGCTGCTGCCAGCCCACCTTTTGTACAGGTGTTAAAATAACAATAGAGGAAGAAGCCGACCTTGTTGCCAGCGTCGTCTGCATGTCACTTATACCATATTTAAAAATGTTAAAAGATACAACTTTCTCAAGTAGCCTATGGTATTTCTGAGAGTTGAAGCTATCTCCATACCAAATGATATCGGAATGGGCTCAGCAGTAGAGTCGTGAGAAGGTAACAGGGCGAGCTATTTTCGCTAATGGTAACGTTGATACATTTACATGGAAGTGTGGATGAAACACGTTGAGAATTGCCTAACCATTGTTTTAATATCGTTTAATTATATTACGTAGGAAATATCAACCAATAAAAGCATTTTCACAAATATGGTAAAGTTCAAAAGTCAAAGAGTAAGGACTTTTTCTTAATTTGTGTAATATTATTTAACACAATAAATATCTTGTACTACACACGTTTTAAGATGTATTCTTCATCAGGGTTCAAGCTATCTCATGCCAAATTTCATGGATAGTTGTGAAAACGTTACAGAGTTACTCTCGCCTTTATAATATTAGTATGCAAGTACGAGGGCAGTTCAATAAGTAATGCAACACATTTTTTTTCTCGGCCAATTTTGGTTGAAAAAACCAGAAATTTCTTGTGGAATATTTTCAAACATTCTCGCTTCGTCTCGTATAGTTTCATTGACTTCCGACAGGTGGCAGCGCTGTACGGAGCTGTTAAAATGGCGTCTGTAAAGGATGTGCGTTGCAAACAACGGGCAGTGATCGAGTTTCTTTTGGCGGAAAACCAGGGCATCTCAGATATTCATAGGCGCTTGCAGAATGTCTACGGTGATCTGGCTGTGGACAAAAGCACGGTGAGTCGTTGGGCAAAGCGTGTGTCATCATCGCCGCAAGGTCAAGCAAGACTGTCTGATCTCCCGCGTGCGGGCCGGCCGTGCACAGCTGTGACTCCTGCAATGGCGGAGCGTGCGAACACACTCGTTCGAGATGATCGACGGATCACCATCAAACAACTCAGTGCTCAACTTGACATCTCTGTTGGTAGTGCTGTCACAATTGTTCACCAGTTGGGATATTCAAAGGTTTGTTCCCGCTGGGTCCCTCGTTGTCTAACCAAACACCATAAAGAGCAAAGGAGAACCATCTATGCGGAATTGCTTGCTCGTCATGTGGCTGAGGGTGACAATTTCTTGACAAAGATTGTTACAGGCGATGAAACATGGGTTCATCACTTCGAACCTGAAACAAAACGGCAATCAATGGAGTGGCGCCACACCCACTCCCCTACCAAGAAAAAGTTTAAAGCCATACCCTCAGCCGGTAAAGTCATGGTTACAGTCTTCTGGGACGCTGAAGGGGTTATTCTGTTCGATGTCCTTCCCCATGGTCAAACGATCAACTCTGAAGTGTATTGTGCTACTCTTCAGAAATTGAAGAAACTACTTCAGCGTGTTCGTAGGCACAAAAATCAGAACGAACTTCTCCTTCTTCATGACAACGCAAGACCTCACACAAGTCTTCGCACCCGAGAGGAGCTCACAAAACTTCAGTGGACTGTTCTTTCTCATGCACCCTACAGCCCCGATCTCGCACCGTCGGATTTCCATATGTTTGGCCCAATGAAGGACGCAATCCGTGGGACGCACTACGCGGATGATGAAGAAGTTATTGATGCAGTACGACGTTGGCTCCGACATCGACCAGTGGAATGGTACCGTGCAGGCATACAGGCCCTCATTTCAAGGTGGCGTAAGGCCGTAGCATTGAATGGAGATTACGTTGAAAAATAGTGTTGTGTAGCTAAAAGATTGGGGAATAACCTGGTGTATTTCAATGCTGAATAAAACAACCCCTGTTTCAGAAAAAAAAATGTGTTGCATTACTTATTGAACTGCCCTCGTATAGTTGGCAAGGATTAAAATCGCTGAGGATTGTATTCTGGCTGTTACCCACTGCTGGACTCAGGTAGTAAAATGAAATAAAATGTGCGTATGGCTTTATGGGCAGGGAGACCCCAATTGGGATGATCCAATGCTTGGTGCAAGTCTTATTTGACGCGACTTCGGTTACTTGCACGTCGATTATGATAAAATGATGATGAGGACAACCTGCACATCCAGACGTGAGCAGAAAAAAAGCGATCCGAGCGGGGATGAATCGGCCGAGCAGTTCTAGGCGCTTCAGTCCGGAACCGCGCTGCTGCTACGGTCGCAGGTTCGAATCCTTCCTCGGGCATGGCTGTGTGTGATGTCCTTAGGTTAGTCAGGTTTAAGTAGTTCTAAGTCTAGGGGACTGATGACCTCTGATGTTAAGTACCATAGTGCTCAGAGCCATTTGAACCATTTTCTTTCGACGTGACAGAAGTGCAACCCTTCCGCATATTGCGACAGAGTTCAGTGTTTGGCCATCAACAAGTGTCAGCGTGCGAACCATTCAATGACACATCATTGACATAGGCTTTCACAGCCGAATACCCACTCGTGTAGCCGACCGGGATGGCCGAGCGGTTCTAGGCGCTACAACCTGGAACCGCGCGACCGCTAAGGTCGTAGGTTCGAATCCTGCCTCGGGCATGGATGTGTGTGATGTCCTTAGGTTAGATAGGTGTAAGTAGTTCTAAGTTCTAGCGGACTGATGACCTCAGATGTTAAGTCCCATAGTACTCAGAGAGAGGGGATGAATCCGCAACCCGACAAACAATAAACAGCATCTCTAACCGAATGACCACGGACCGTTCACGGAAACTTAAATGCAACAAACAAGTGATAGAAGAAGTATTACGCTCAGCGGTTAAAATGTGACGGGCTTGTGACTGATATTAGTTCGCAGGTGTGGATTAAACACGTAGAGAATTATATAAGCATTGCATTCATTACGTTGAATCGTATTATGTCGAAGATATCACCCAAAAAAACATTTTCAGAAATATAAACTTCACAAGTCAAAGAGTAAACAGGTTTTCCAGAGAGCAATTATTGTTCCATATTTACGGTTATATTCTTCAAATCAATAAATATGTTGTACTACACTTCCTGAAGTAGCCTGTGTCCCTCCTCAGGGCTCAAGCTATCTCCATACCAAATTTTATGAAAATCGGTTCAGTGGTTTAGTCTTGAAAGCGCAACAAACAGAGTTATTTTCACATTTGTATTGTTATAATCCTAGTATGGATTATCTGGCACAGTCGTCAGAGCTGATTCTTCCCTATCTCACTGTCGGCATTTCTCCTGTGTTGCCCTGACCACATTTCTTTCACTCCCCACCACGTCGCAACCGCTGCTCGCGAGCAAGAGGCTGAGAAGACACGTGTGCTAACGCTCGAAATCAGCTAGGTGCTAAGGCCTGCCGTAGACCACCGCCTAACACCCATAAAAGCAAAGTCAGCAAGTATAAAAATAATAATGAAACAAATTCTGTTTGATATTTCAGGGTGCAAAACAAGTAAAAAGAGACAAATGTAGCCAACGGTTTCTCAGCTAAAGATGTTATGCTCCCATACCATAGGATAAAAAAACAGAAAGTAAACAGTAGGCAGACCCACAATCATGTAGAAAAAAGAAAGAATAAAGAAAACCTGAAAACTATTCCAATGAAATTATACGGAACAATGTCCCAGCAAAGGGAAAAGTGTTTGAATAAATCTAAGGTTAGACGTGGTTTTCAAGTTAACAACAGTCCGAATCTCCGTGTAAAACGTAAAGATTCTGTTAAATTTGACGGTTCTGAGGTTTATAAGATTGTTTGTAGTAATTGCGACAAATTTTACATCGGTCATACTGGCCTTTCTTTTAAAATTAGATTAATGGAGCATCTGCAGGCACATAACAAATCTGCATCGGGAATGCCACACTATAGGCAATATCGAGAGTTGTGTGCGTATTCTACATAGAGCAGAAAAATGTCGCGCTCTCGACTTGTTCATTCACAAAACCAAAAAACATGAGCCCACTAGGGTACTCAATGGACAAAGCGATTTTGTGCCCAACGCCTACTTTGCTTTGTTTGACAACATACTCCGATAGCTAAATTTTTTTTCTTTATTGATTTTCAATTCCCCCCGAAGGGGGCGGGCTAGCAGCAGCTTAGTACGCTGCTCTACAGCCTACAGACTTTTATTTTAAAGAACGGAAGAAGAAAAGAAACAAGAAAAACAGGCGATAAAACGGTGACGTCAAGTGAAAAATGGTGGATAAATGCGGAAAGTTAAAACAGAAAGCAAAAGGGGTTGGCAACGTTAATAAAAGACACAGGAATCAGGCAATTAACATAGTACACACACAATTAAAAAAACACGGCGACAGTCTGGTTTCTGTTCGAAAGAGATAAAAGGCACACCCAGCGACAGTATGATGGCTGTTCGCAACACTTCCAAAAATGGCTCTGAGCACTATGGGACTCAACTGCTGTGGTCATCAGTCCCCTAGAACTTAGAACTACTTAAACCTAACTAACCTAAGGACATCACACACACCCATGCCCGAGGCAGGATTCGAACCTGCGACCATAGCGGTCACGCAGTTCCAGACTGTAGCGCCTTTAACCGCTTGGCCACACCGGCCGGCGCAACACTTCCCAAAAAACACAACACGGAACATTCACTGTAAAACACGCACTGTAGAACACTCACTGTAGAACACTGCACGAAAGTGGCGGCACAAAGATGACACTCCCGAGCCAAAGGCAGATGGGGGGGGGGGGGGAACTGGAGAAGGGGGAAGAACAAGGAGGGAGGAAGGAAAACGAAAAAGGGGGGGGGGAACCAAGGAGGGAGAGGACTAATAAAGGGGAAGAAGGGCAGACGCGAAAGGGAATGAGAGGAGGCAGAGGAGGGGAGGAGGGAAATGTAAAAGGACTCGGGGGAGAGAATGGGGCAAAGAGAGGGGAGGTGGGGAAGAAAGAGGATGGAAGGGGGGAGAGGGAGCCCGGGAAGAGGACAGAGGAAAGGAGGGGGAGTGAGGATCAGAGTTGATAGGAGGGATAAATGGAGGGAGAGAGGGCATCATTTGGGAGGGGCAGTTGATGGAAGCCACCTTGGGAAAGGAGATGTAGGGTGTAGAGATGGAGGGTAGGGGGGACACAACAGTGAAGACGTGGCAGGGGGCGGGGATGGGAGAGGAGAGGAGCAATCAGTGGGTGAGGTGATTCAAGGCGGCGGGAGGTGTAGAGGATGTGGATATGTTCGAGGAATAGGGGCAGATGGGGGAAAGTAATAAGATCATAGAGGATCCGCATGGGGGACGGGAGGCGTATATGGAAGGTGAGGCGGAGTGCATGATGCTCAAGGATCTGGAGGGACTTATAGAATTTGTGGGGCGCAGATATCCAGGCAGGACTGGCGTAACAGAGGATGGGACGGATTAAGGATTTGTAGGTGTGGAGGATGATAGAGGGGTGCAACCCCCATGTCCGGCCAGACAGGAGTTTGAGGAGTCGGAGGTGGTTGTGGGCTTTGGACAGGACGGGCGCAGACAGTAAGGGAGAAATCCAGGAACCGGAAGGAGCGAGTGGTATGACCTACGATGATTGCCTGGGTCTTGGAAGGATTGATTTTCAGGAGCAACTGGTTAGACCATGCAGCAAAAAGGTCAAGGTGATTCTGGAGAAGGCTTTGCGACCGTTGGAGGGAAGGAGCGAGGGCGAGGAAAGCGGTGTCATCAGCATATTGCAAGAGGTGTACTGGTAGGGGGGGGGGTTGGGGCATATCTGCCGTGTACAGGAGGTAGAGGAGAGGGGAGAGGACAGAGCCTTGGGGCACACCTGCAGAGGGGTAGAAGGTGTGGGAATTGGCATTATGGATGGTAACATAGGAGGGGCGGTGGGAGAGGAAGGAGGCCATCAGACGGATGTAGTTGATAGGAAGGGTGTAGTTTTGGAGTTTAAACAGGAGACCAGGATGCCAGACACGGTTGTAGGCCTTTTCGAGGTCAAGGGAGACAAAAATGGCAGAGCGACGGGAGTTAAGCTGGAGGGAGAGGAGATGAGTGAGGCGGAGGAGTTGGTCATCAGCAGAGAAGGAAGGTCGAAAGCCACATTGGGTGTTGGGGAGGAGGTGGTTTTGCGGAGGTGGTGATGGATGCGCCGGGAAAGGATGGATTCCAAGAGCTAAGTGAACACCGATGTGCGACAGATAGGACGATAGGAAGAGACATCAGATGGAGGCTTGTTGGGTTTGGAGAACATCAGGATACGGGAGGTTTTCCACAGGTCGGGATAGAAGCCAGTGGCAAGGATGACATTGTAGAGGGTGGCAAGGATTGAAAGGAAGGAGGGAGCGCAGTGTTTGAGGTGGCAGTAGGTAATGCACTCGTGGCCGGGAGCAGTGTTGCGGTTAGTGCAGAGTGTGAGGCTGATGTCCTGTGTAGTGATGGGAGTGTTCAGATGGTGGTGTGTGACCCAAGTACTGGAAGCTAGGGGAGGAACAGAGGTATTCGTATGGTCCATGACGTCAGGGAAGAGGGAATAATCAAAGTGGGGATCATCTGGGATGGAAAAAAACATCGGAGAGGTGAGAGGCAAAGTGGTTGGCCTTACTGAGGTTGTCAGGAAAGGGACGGTCATTAAGGAGGAGAGGGTACTGGGGGGTGGGGCGGTTCCCAGTAAGGCGGTGGAAAGCAGACCAATACTTGGAAGAGTTTATGGGGAGCGTGGTGTTGAGTTGTGTACATGTCTGGCGCCAGGCACGGCGTTTCTTCACAGTAAGCAGGTTGCGGATGTGTCGTTATAATTGCCTGTGGCGGGTAAGTGTATCCCAGTCACGAGTGCGGAGAAAAGAGCGGTAGAGGCGGCGGGACTCTCAAAGGAGAAGGACGGCCTGTGGAGGCAGAGCGGGGCAGTGAGGGTGGATGGCTTTGGTGGGGATATGGGTGGCGACGGCGTCAGACAAGGTCTGGTGCAGGAAGGCAGCAGTGTGAGAGATGTCATCAGGAGATTGGAGGGTAAGGTCGTGGCCATCAACCTGGGTGTGAATGGAGTCCCGGTAGGCATCCCAGTTGGCACGGGAGTAATCATGGACAAGTTTAGGAGGGACGTCGGGGCGAGGAGCGTTGCGGGGATGGCGACCATTAGAGATAGTGAGGAGAACAGGAGCATGGTCACTGCCAATGAGGTCAAGGACATCTGCGGTGATGCGCCCAAGGAGGTTGGGAGAGACAAGGACCACATCAGGTGTTGGATTCGGGTCAGGTGTGCTGAGGCAGGGGAACCAGGTCTCCCTGGAGGGTGGTGAGCAACTGATGCCACCGCTGGAGGTCGGCAGGATCACGGCTGTGGATATTGAGGTCGGCAGCAATCATGTAGGAGGAGAAGGTGTGGTCATTGTGGGCCAGGAAATCGTACGGGATGGGGGTGCGAGGGCAGACATAAATGGTGGGAAAGGGTGTGGGAGTGTTGGAAGGGGTGGACGTTTTGGAGCACAATGGTGATGAAACGGATGATGTCCTCGGCAGTAGGTGCAGGGCGGAGCGAGTTGTTGGGGTGGATGGGGTCATCAACAGGACGGACAGGGACGGTGAGCTCAGGGGTGACTGGAGGAGTTTTCGCTTTACACTTCGAGGAGTAGGTAGGATGTGGTTCGTTGCAAGTGTTGCAGGAGGGGGGAGTGGTGAGGTTGGGGCAATTCTTGAAGAAGTGTGAAGCTTTGCAGTGAGGACAAGTAGGGGGGTTCTTGCAGGCAGAGGTAATGTGGTCATTGTATGTGAGACAGCGTTGGCAGCGGTAGGATTGGACTGGGGAACGGGAGGGGTTCATCTTATGGCGGCGATTGTAGATTAGGGCTCCCTCGGTGAGGAGGCGGTCAATGGAGGAGGAGGATTCGGTGAATATCCGCACGAGACAAGTCGGCCCGGCATCATTGAAGATGCGACGGGCCGAGCGAATTTCAATATCGGGCCGGGAGTTCAGTTCCGCCAACACCTCAGCCTCCGTGATCACGGGGCTAAGCTTCGTGATCACAGCGGTGAAGGTCGGCAGACGTCGGGGAGGTCGAGGCTGACGGGGAGAGGACGGGGTGTGGTAGGGGGTGAGGGTTGCATGGTGGCCTAATTGAATATGGGGGAGGAGATCGGTGTGGAAGGAAGCATTGGGGGATTTAATGAGGACCGAGTCCTTGCGAGGAATCAGAAGGGAGATGGGGGCGTCGGGCTAGTATTTCCGGATGGCGAGGGTGAGGGAGCGGGCATCAAGGAATTGAGGGTCAGGATTGGAGAGGACAAAGGTGTGGGTGCCAGGCGTGGCAGGGGCAGGGGTCGGGGTCGCGTCCATGGGAGTGGGTGGGTCATGGGGATTGGGGTTTTTTTGGAGGATATTTCGGGGGAAGGGTCAACATTCGGGCGCTTTGAAGGTTTCATGGTCACCACTGGGTGGAGAGGGGGCTGGAGGACGGGTTGCAGGAGGTGATGGCGGGAGGCAGGACCACCCTGAGCAGTGGATGACGCAGACGGAGGGGGCGTCGGTGTCACAGAGACAGTGGAACGTCGAGCCGAAATCCGCGCTGGCTTGGAGCCCGTCGGAGGCAGTGCAGGGAGCGGCGGAAAGGCAGTAGCTGTCGATGGGCCGACAGTGATAGGGGAGGGGGAGTTGGGGGTGGTTACAGCCGAAAGTGGCGCAAGGGTGGGGTGGACAGGGAGAGAAGGAAGGACGGGAAAGGGGGGTGGAGGATGACCTCCATGTGATGGTAGTTGGAGCAGCGGAGGGAGAGGTGAAAATGATAGTGGTGGTGGTGGTGGTGGTGGTGGTGGTGGTGGTGGTGGTGGTGGTGGTGGCGGTGGTGGTGGGTTGGGACATGGCGGCGTCGATCAGGCGGCGGCAGGCAGCGACCGAACGACGACGACGGCGGATGAGGATGAGGATGAGGATGACCAGACGGCACGGCACAGCACAGCACAGCACCGGTGGGGCTCTTCCACGTCGAAGATACACCCTGTGAGTAGCCCAGGCAGTGCAAGTCCTCGCTGAAGAAGTGAGGGAATCCAACCCTCAAATGTCCGATAGCTAAATAATGCCTCGCCTATTTATACCTAGCCTTACTTGATGATTCATGTCGAGAACAGTAGGCATTTGCCTTACTTCCATACATTAATCACTCTAATCCTGTAACTGATTATATCCTACCTATTCATGGAATGTGTAGCCAGACTATATAATTTTATTTATTGACTGTTAATATGTTGTTTAAACGTTTTCTGTGGGAGACATATCACGTTTTATGTAAAGCCCTCTAGTGGTTAAGTTCTTAAGATCGGGGCGCGCCTACATAACAGCCTGTCGGCCGCCCCATCAGAGGGCGCTGATCATTGATCTGTCCTTTTTTCAGCTGTCATACAGGCATTTTAGTTTTCATAGGCAATTTATAGGTTGCCACAAGGAGTGTATTATGTATATTAATTGTTGATTATATATTCACCATAAAAAAGGATCGGTCCTGTTCTCTTCATATACTTCCGTTTAATAATTTTATATGGGTAACTATATTCGTCTTTTAATGTATCACATTTGGTTTCCATGATAGTTATCAATTTTAAAAGTCTGCCACATGTATTTTATCTTATGTGTTTGTATCAGATTATGTTTATTTGCGTAAATAATGACTACATCTAAGCCTGCAGTAGCGACATCTAGGGAGGATGTAGGCAAACAGATTTCTGGTAGCTACTGTACTTCAGTAGCCAGTTGCAATAATCACTATGTGGGCGATCTGGCCTATTCTAGGCCTTACTTTAAATCTATGTGCTGATTATATTTATATGTTTTGACGGTGTCATTATGGCCTTATCACTTTAGGACATGGTGTAAAAAAGGTACGTTTTACCGTATTTTATCTATGTATTTCCCTGGTTGTATGATTATTATAATACGTATTGCTGTATTATGTTGAAAGACACACTGCTCTACTAGGTGTATGTATTTGTATATTGTAGATCTGAGGATGGTCATTACGGACTGAAACCGGTCATCGTCTAAAGAATTGATATTGTGACCAAAGACTGGAAAAATAAAAAACATTTGACAGCATTGGATCACTGTTTGTATACGCGAACATGTCGCAGTTGGTAAAAAGAGACAAAAATCGTCTAAAAATACTTACACCTGACCATGCAAAAGGCAGTTTTGACCACCTTAAATTAACATGTCTGTCATCTCAGGTTACACACACAACTGGTAACGCTCTTATCCCTGTGCCACCTTTGCACTTGAATTTATGAAGACAGAAATAATTCCGAAACGCGTCAGGCATATTTTGTGATCAATAAGTAATTCTTCACTTGCCGTATGAATTTTTATGCGACCTATCCAGCTTAAGTACAGATGTACGCATATTAACACGTACTATTCCCTTCCAGTGATTTCGGGCGTCACGTAGAACAGGTCGGCGACAACCCCCCGTGCAGCAGGCTGGCGGGGTGCAGGCCTTGAGCGACATTCCGCGCCGGCCTGTTATCGCGGCAAAGCTTCCGCGGCGAACCGCTGAGAGCGTTCCATTCGGGGTAATTTCCGGGCCAGGGCTCCGATAACTGCGGCCGGCAGTTGCCGCTCATTTGTCTGCGGAAGGCGAGGGAGGTGGCGGCGGGCGGGGGGAAGCCGCGCTGCGCCGCGTCGCAGACCAAGTTGTGACACAAGTCCCAAGTTGTGACTGCCAACTGGCAGCCCGGCCACCACCAACCACCGACCACTCACGAAAGCAAACGCCTCGCCGACAGCGGGCGGCGCCCGGCCGGCGTACACCAACTGCACGGAGGTCCGCACCACTTAGAGCCAAGTGACGCCCAATTTCGATTTCACTTCAGCGTCTGCTGCGGCCAATGCCACCCCTTTCAGTACTCCTTTCAACACGTATTACCTTTCGACATTTGCTTCTTTCTGACACCGTGTGCTCCTCCCATCGTTTCTTCAGTTTGGTTGTTTGGCTTCCGGCAGACTCCTACTAAACTAACAGATGCTTGAGGAATGACCCCAATTGTCACGCAAAAGCCTTCTCAGAAAGTTTCACGAAACAATATTAATTGAGGAATCTGAAGAAGTTCCTCGTCCCTTATGGACCGTGAAAACCGAATTAATCTATCAACGAGCCCACACAGCAACTGGATTTTTGTAACTTTATATACAGGGTCGAGAAAAATGGGTCACGAAATTTTAACCCTGGATAGCTAATGCCAGTAGGAACCAAAATTACTACATCTACATCTACATCTACATTTATACTCCGCAAGCCACCCAACGGTGTGTGGCGGAGGGCACTTTACGTGCCACTGTCATTACCCCCCTTTCCTGTTCCACTCGCGTATGGTTCGCGGGAAGAACGACTGCCGGAAAGCCTCCTTCCGCGTTCGAATCTCTCTAATTTTACATCTGTGATCTCCTCGGGCCGGCCGTGGTGGGCGAGCGGTTCTAGGCGCTTCAGTCCGGAACCGCGCGACTGCTACGGTCGCAGGTTCGAATCCTGCCTCGGGCACGGATATGTGTGATGTCCTTAGGTTAGTTAGGTTTAAGTAGTTCTAAGTTCTAGGGGACTGATGACCTCAGATGTTAAGTCCCATAGTGCTCAGAGCCATTTGAACCATTTGAGCTCCTCAGGAAGTATAAGTAGGGGGAAGCAAGATATTCCATACCTCATCCAGAAACGCAACCTCTCAAAACCTGGACAGCAATCTACACCGCGATGCAGAGCGCCTCTCTTGAAGAGTCTGCCACTTGAGTTTTCTAAACATCTCCGTAACGCTATCACGCTTACCAAATAACCCTGTGACGAAAGGCACCGCTCTTCTTTGGATCTTCTCTATCTCCTCTGTCAACCCGACCTGGTACGGATCCCACACTGATGAGCAATACTCAAATTTAGGCTGAACGAATGTTTTGTAAGCCACCTCCTTTGTTGATGGACTACATTTTCTAAGGACTCTCCCAATGAATCTCAACCTGGCACCCGCCTTACCAACAATTAATTTTATATGATCATTCCACTTCAAATCATTCCGTACGCATACTCCCAGATATTTTACAGAAGTAACTGCTACCAGTGTTTGTTCCGCTATCATATAATCATACAATAAAGGGTCCTTCTTTCTATGTATTCGCAATACATTACATTTGTCTATGTTAAGGGTCAGTTGCCACTCCCTGCACCAAGTGCCTATCCGCTGCAGATCTTCCTGCATTTCACTGCAATTTTCTAATGCTGTGACTTCTCTGTATACTACAGCATCACGCGCGAAAAGCCGCATGGAACTTCCGACACTGATGTCGTGTAGGTCGAAAACGCACAATTTTTAAACTACGGAAACTAGCCGCTACGCTCTCCGATTGGACGCGGGATTGATCTGTTGCCGGATGCTCTGGACAACTCATGACCGCGAATGCTTTGCCTGCCGGAGATCGCAATACATCCAAGGCGGTCCGCACGCTCTGTGGTAGCGCGGCAGCCTTGCACTCTGGGGGCGAATCCGGCGGGGTCCCCACACATCCATTATAGTTTCATGATAAGATATACCGGGAAGAAACCCATCAACAACTGTTAGTTCGCGTACAGAGAGTCTTTTACCAATTGTATCGGCCCTGAAAAGAGCCAATTTTGCAGTTAGGACACTGTTTACTTAAATCAGCTGCTCGAACTGGCGACCCTCTGACGCGGCACAAGATTGGTAACGTCGAACGTTGTTTTGTCGAACTCTTCCAAAGATTCCTGGCATTGCCCTGACGTGCCTGATGTGAGTGGTGTCATGTTGAATGCGATCTACACTCCTGGAAATGGAAAAAAGAACACATTGACACCCGTGTGTCAGACCCACCATACTTGCTCCGGACACTGCGAGAGGGCTGTACAAGCAATGATCACACGCACGGCACAGCGGACACACCAGGAACCGCGGTGTTGGCCGTCGAATGGCGCTAGCTGCGCAGCATTTGTGCATCGCCGCCGTCAGTGTCAGCCAGTTTGCCGTGGCATACGGAGCTCCATCGCAGTCTTTAACACTGGTAGCATGCCGCGGCAGCGTGGACGTGAACCGTATGTGCAGTTGACGGACTTTGAGCGAGGGCGTATAGTGGGCATGCGGGAGGCCGGGTGGACGTACCGCCGAATTGCTCAACACGTGGGGCGTGAGGTCTCCACAGTACATCGATGTTGTCGCCAGTGGTCGGCGGAAGGTGCACGTGCCCGTCGACCTGGGACCAGACCGCAGCGACGCACGGATGCACGCCAAGACCGTAGGATCCTACGCAGTGCCGTAGGGGACCGCACCGCCACTTCCCAGCAAATTAGGGACACTGTTGCTCCTGGGGTATCGGCGAGGACCATTCGCAACCGTCTCCATGAAGCTGGGCTACGGTCCCGCACACCGTTAGGCCGTCTTCCGCTCACGCCCCAACATCGTGCAGCCCGCCTCCAGTGGTGTCGCGACAGGCGTGAATGGAGGGACGAATGGAGACGTGTCGTCTTCAGCGATGAGAGTCGCTTCTGCCTTGGTGCCAATGATGGTCGTATGCGTGTTTGGCGCCGTGCAGGTGAGCGCCACAATCAGGACTGCATACGACCGAGGCACACAGGGCCAACACCCGGCATCATGGTGTGGGGAGCGATCTCCTACACTGGCCGTACACCACTGGTGATCGTCTAGGGGACACTGAATAGTGCACGGTACATCCAAACCGTCATCGAACCCGTCGTTCTACCATTCCTAGACCGGCAAGGGAACTTGCTGTTCCAACAGGACAATGCACGTCCGCATGTATCCCGTGCCACCCAACGTGCTCTAGAAGGTGTAAGTCAACTACCCTGGCCAGCAAGATCTCCGGATCTGTCCCCCATTGAGCATGTTTGGGACTGGATGAAGCGTCGTCTCACGCGGTCTGCACGTCCAGCACGAACGCTGGTCCAACTGAGGCGCCAGATGGAAATGGCATGGCAAGCCGTTCCACAGGACTACATCCAGCATCTCTACGATCGTCTCCATGGGAGAATAGCAGCCTGCATTGCTGCGAAAGGTGGATATACACTGTACTAGTGCCGACATTGTGCATGCTCTGTTGCCTGTGTCTATGTGCCTGTGGTTCTGTCAGTGTGATCATGTGATGTATCTGACCCCAGGAATGTGTCAATAAAGTTTCCCCTTCCTGGGACAATGAATTCACGGTGTTCTTATTTCAATTTCCAGGAGTGTATTTTCGCTTTCTATGGTAAAGAAATGGTTCTTATATTTTGTTAATTAAGTTGTAAATATAGTCACTCCACTTTTCAAGCATTTAATAGCAAAAAATCTAGTTGGAAGCGGTTATCAGTATATACAAATTACACACCACGTTTTTTTTTATGTTGGTACATTCTCGGTATAGATGAACACCGAAACCAGGAAGACTAATAACTTGTCCTCAGAATCCTTATTTTAACGGTAGTGAGCCTAATTACTCAAGAAGAGCCGGAGATTGATAATATATATATATATATATATATATATATATATATATATATATATATATATATATATATGAGTAGAACTATTTAGAACCAAAATGTTGGTTTTAATAAAACAATGCTGTGCTATGTATGGTTTTGTTGGATGTACTACTCCCTAGAATTACTCAGACCTGTAAGATGTCCGAGCTAGACAGTTTTATGGAACCTGGAACCTGAACATGCAATCTGAAGCACGATGAAACTTAGTGCACTGCCTGAGGGGAGATAAGTGATGTTCACAGAATCGACAGGGGGTCGAACTTAGAGTCTGAATGAGACTTGGCACATAATTCAGTAACACTGCAAAGTTCCACTGTCGTGATCTTCAACTCGAAGCATAATGCTTGAAAGAGGCATGCACGAGTTGAAAGAAAATTACATGCAGCAGACAATGTGAAAGTTGTATATCAAAAATCACAACCTACAGTACTGACTTCCTTTCATACATTTGAAATAGCAGATATTCTGCAAAGATGTACTCTGTTCCAAGCAATCAATCTCTGAAAGCATGACTATATTTGAGACCTTTAGTAGGATTGAGGTAGGGGTTTCAACGAACCAATAAGAGGCGAGCAGAATGCGCTATTATCTAGGGAAATTTTGTTTTGAATGCATACAAAAGGTCGAGTTTGTGAAGAGGACGGAAGAGATGTGATGGTGTAATGAGAAGGTGCATAGTTCTTTAAGATCTAACTAGAACTGTAATGAGGGCCTGTTGTTCATTCGCAGATCTCCTGTCACAAATGCATGTTTTTCCTTGATATGTGTTTCTAAGCTTAACGAGGTTGGAACTTACAGTAATTTCAGGACTTTAGCGTCTTCATATCCATGTGGAGTTGTTCTATACGATATTTGACAAGTTGGTTAACTACAGGGTACACTATAGAAAGCCAATTTTTATAAATCCGTGTAAATCCTAGACATTTGACTTCATCACATTCCGAAAGAGTGAGATTTTTCTATATTTTTTGATGCATATAATCTTCCTTTTGTTTAAATATTTAACAAGCAGTTACTGACTCTACCACATGTTTTATGAATGAATATTGTATGGATCATGGTGGTCCTAATCATGCTTTAAATGCGAACATATATTTTCTTATTTAGAATTCTACAGTTTATTCGTGATCCATTGCCATTGTTCTAAAAAATAATCTGTTTTTCACCGAGCTGTAATTCACAAGTGGCTTTGAAGTATCAAGCGTAGCATTCTTGTTCAAATTGATGTTCAAATGTGTGTGAAATCTTATGGGACTTAACTGCTAAGGTCATCAGTCCCTAAGCTTACACACTACTTAATATAAATTATCCTAAGGATAAACGCACACACCCCATGCCTGAGGGAGGACACGAACCTCCGCCGGGACCGGCCGCACAGTCCATGACTGCAGCGCCTGAGACGGCTCGGCTAATCCCGCGCGGCATATCATTCTTTCTGCCATCGGTAGAAATATAGTTTCTTTTGAACTACGATTACAAACAAAGTTTCTATTTAAAAATGAGTACAACACTCTGAATATTTTTGTATGCACGCTTTTTCAGGACTGAAGGTATGTCAGCCGTGCTAGTTGCGGCGAGAGCTGCGAGTTCATCATTTATTACAAAACGTGATAGTGTTACGTCTTTTCATTCTCAGGTTAGTAAATAGGAGGGTTATGCAAATAAACTTGCAAAGCATGCTCACGCACGTACCTTGTCTCCGAAATGGCTATTCAGGTGGAGTCACATGACTCAGTATGATAACACAATATAGTAAACTGTCTTACGTCCATTATGACTGCATTGCGCAAAACAAGCTACACCTGTTCTTCTTTTGTTATGTTTGTTACGGATACAGTCAACGTTATCATATGATTCCAGCGGTCTAAATTTCGTGTGTAAGAAGGCTTCTTATTGAAGGCATATTTCAGGATACACATTTGCTTGTAAACCGAATTAGGAAACAGAACAGACATCTTACATAACTTAGCTCTGGTATAATCTTAGAGCGTCCGCCCCTCGTGGTCTCGCGGTAGCGTTCTCGCTTCCCGAGCACGGGGTCCCGGGTTCGATTCCCGGCGGGGTCAGGGATTTTTCCTGCCTCGAGATGACTGGGTGTTGTTGTGTCGTCTTCATCATCATCATTCATCCCCATTACGGTCGGAGGAAGGCAATGGCAAACCACCTCCATTAGGACCTTGCCTAGTAAGGCGGTGCGGGTCTCTGTAAAGAAGCATGGGACTTCATTTCATTTCCAACCTTAAAGCTCTTCAACGATCAACAAACATATTCAAGACTTCAGAGCTTTTGTTTTAGGAGATCTGACGATACAAAACTGCCTAATGTGCTACACACTCTTCTAACTATCTAACTTTTAAGAGTTGACACGACTGATTAACACACTCATTCTTATCTCTGGGAGTGGGCTTCAGATCCCGCCGTGCCATACAGCCCTGGATTTATCGTGGTTCCCATAATACAATTTCCTTATCTGTTGCCTCCCGTGGGCTTCTACTCCTATAATGACATTATCGTTGAAAGGCATTAATCCCCAGCCCCCTTCCTTTCTAGAGTTCTCCCTCTGTACTGTAACAAATCAAGTCCCCTCTTAGACATTTCATTAATTTATCGATTTTCTCATATGCAGCTATTTTCTGCTTTATGATTAGCTTCTGATAAGGGTATGCAACCTTGTACAGTAGCGATTGGCGTTGGTTTAATTTCCATCATAAGATGAGCTCCTATTAATCAGTTACCACACACTCCTATGAATTCATAGTAATGTCAACATACCGATGCTGCTGTTGGCCTGTAAGTGCCTGTCAATACGTTTTTCTCATTTTTCATTTTACTTCACGAACCAGTACTAAGTCGATCGATCACTCTCTTTCAGTTTAGCATTTATCAGCAACATTAAAACTTTCAGGTTTCTACTCTCTGAATAGAAGACACATCTATTAAATATTCTTGATTATCTTTTCCTGAGTTGTCCTTCTGTCCCTCTCTTACTTCCGAACTTTTCTCTAAGTAAGAAGCTATTACGATTTCACTTTACTGCACAGTCCTATGCCTTCCTTTTCTTTGTATTTAATACATCGGTTTCTATTGCGAGCCGCATCCCTCTTGATGAAAAGTGTTGTGTCATGGGAGGGTTGTTCCCACCGTAATTGGGAGAGTGTGTCCACTTTCGAGTATGTTATCGATAAAATAAGAGTGAGTCCTTCTTGCTGTAGTTTTGGATTACGATTCAAAGAAACTATCCACTTGATCAAGTAGCCACAATACTCATGGCTACAAATATATTTATTTTCGAGTTTTAATAGACATAAGTGAGAAGAAATTCTTGTTCTTGACAACGATGTAGAATATGTTAAGAACAATAAAACACGGCAGTATTGATGCGTGCGGTTGCGCGTTAACACTCGACGCTACGGGTTTAATACTATCTGACTACGATTTATTGGAGACATTGACGACACGTAAATTGCAAGATGAACTTGGCTGCAAGCGTTTTTCGATAGACTTACGTTGCGGGATTGGGGTACTTGATCCTAGTGTCAGCTTTGCATAGAAAGAAACACCGCGCAGGATCATATCCATAATTTTACTCTCGGAAACTGTGTGGCACGGAGTTTATGAATCTGATTTGTTCAGCGGAATGGCAATTTTTAATTATCTGAACCGGCACTAACAGTGGCTATTCGCCAGATTAGAGAACTATCGCTGAAACAACAGCCATTATACCGATACGCGGAGTATGTAGACTGTAACGGTCGTCATTACTACGGTTCGCAGCAATTCAGCGGACTGCGCGTTCAGCGGATTCTGTTTCCAACTGGGTCAGGATTCCTGCGAGCCAGAACGCGCTGCATGTGCTGCGCAGTGGGTCTTCAGCCGCGCGAACTAGTTAGCGCGGCCAGTCTGCGATGCTCGCTACAGCAATACTGCTCGTGCATCTGCATCTTATCCACAATTACGAATAACCCAACAGCCCGAACAAGCAGCCCGCGAATTCCGTGTATTTCCATATCCTGCTGTGTCGAGCCGTCCGAATAATTTGCACGCTTGCCAACAGCACTTTCATGAGTTGTCCGCTCCTATTGAGAAGAGCCACTTCCGACCGTGTTGCGAATTATTGTTCGCTCATATACGTTATAAATAAAACTATTTTCGTGTCTTTCTGTCACTTCCCGCAGCTAATGTTTACGACAAATGCAACGAATTCAAACTGAAGTGTTGAGAAAATTATAGTGTTGAGGCTACAGAATTACACAGAATTAAACTTCGGGAAGTTTCCCATATACATTAAAACTGCGAAAATTTGTGTACCCTGTTCGTCTATAAAAGAGAAAGCGTGTGTTAATCCAATGTATTATCTAATAACCATAGTGCAAGTACACCAGGAATCTCTGTTATTTACGTATTGATAGTATAAGCGGCACTCAAATGAGAACGAGACGATGGAAACATATTGGCCAGACGCGAGTAGAACTCGCTCGCTGACGGTGTCGTACATATTTAAGTATGTACATACACAGTTCAATTTCGAGTATCGAGGATCTCGAAGATTTTTGCCTGTTATCGACATTTTGCACAGAGCATAATCTTAGCTAACACTTTGTTCAAGAATCATGAAAGAAGGTTGTATACATGGAAGAAGCCTGGAGATACTAGAAGGTTATATAATGGTAAGACAGAGACTTAGGAACCAGGTTTTAAATTGTAAGACATTTCCAGGTGCAGATGCAGGGGCAGATGTGGACTCTGACCACAATCTATTGGTTATGAACTGTAGATTAAAACTGAAGAAACTTCAAAAGGTGGGAATTTAAGTAGATGGGACCCGGATAAACTGAAAGAACCAGAGGTTGTGCAGAGTTTCGGGGAGAGTATAAGGGAACAATTGACAGGAATGGGGGAAAGAAATACAGTAGAAGAAAAATGGGTAGTTTTGAGGGATGAAGTAGTGAAGGCAGTAGAGAATCAAGAAGGTAAAAATACTACGGCTAGTAGAAATCCTTGGGTAACAGAAGAGATATTGAATTTAATTGATGAAAGGAGAAAATATAAAAATGCAGTAAATGAAGCAGGCAAAAAGCAATACAAACGTCTCAAAAATGAGACCGACACGAAGTGCAAAATGGCTAAGCAGGGATGGCTAGAGGACAAATCTAAGGATGTAGAGGCTTATCTCACTAGGGGAAAGCTAGGTACCTCCTACAGGAAAATTAAAGACATCTTTGGAAAAAAGAGAACCACTTGTATGAATATCAAGTGCTCAGGTGGAAACCCATTTCTAAGCAAAGAAGGGAAAGCAGAAAGGTGGAAGGAGTATATAGAGGGTCTATACAAGGGAGATGTACTTGAGGGCAATATTATGGAAATGGAAGAGGATGTAGATGACGATGAAATGGGAGATATGATACTGCGTGAAGAGTTTGATAGAGCACTGAAAGACCTGAGTCGAAACAAGGCCCCGGGAGTAGACAACATTTCATTAGAACTGACAAAACTCGACCATCTGGTGAGCAAGATGTATGAGACAGGCGAAATACCCTCATACTACCAGAAGAATATAATATTTCCAATCCCAAAGAAAGCAGGTGTTGACAGATGTGAAAATTACCGAACTATCAGTTTCATAAATCATAGCTGCAAAAAACTAACGCGAATTCTTTATAGACGAATGGAAAAACTGGTAGAAGCCGACCTCGGGGAAGATCAGTTTGAATTCCGTAGAAATATTGGAAAACGTGAGGCAATACTGACCCTGCGACTTATCTTAGAAAATAGATGAAGGAAAGGCAAACCTACGTTTCTAGCATTTGTAGAATTAGAGAAAGCTTTTGACAATGTTGATTGGAATACTCTCTTTCAAATTCTGAAGGTGGCATGGGTAAAATACAGGGAACGAAAGGCTATTTACAATTTGTACAGAAACCAGATGGCAGTTACAAGAGTCAAGGGACATGAAAGGGAAGCAGTGGTTGGGAAGGGAGTGAGACAGAGCTGTAGCCTCTTCCCGATGTTATTCAATCTGTATATTGAGCAAGCAGTAAAGGAAACAAAAGAAAAATTCGGAGTAGGTATTAAAATCCATGCGGAAGAAATAAAAATTTTGAGTTTTGCCGATGACATTGTAATTCTGTCAGAGACAGAAAAGGACTTGGAAGAGCAATTGAACGGAATGGACAGTGTCTTGAAAGGAGGGTATAAGATGAACATCAACAAAAGCAAAACGAGGATAATGGAATGTAGTCGAATTAAGTCGGGCGATGCTGAGTGTATTAGATTAGGAAATGATACGCTTAAAGTAGTGCATGGGTTTTGCTATTTTGGAAGCAAAATAACTGATGATGGTCGGAGTAGAGGAGATATAAAATGTAGACTGGCAAGGGCAAGGAAAGTGTTTCTGAATAAGACAAATTTGTTGACATCGAGTATAGATTTAAGTGTCAAGAAGTCGTTTCTGAAAGTATTTGTATGGAGTGTAGCCATGTATGGAAGTGAAACGTGGACGATAAATAGTTTAGACAAGAAGAGAATCGAAGCTTTCAAAATGTGGTGCTACAGAAGAATGCTGAAGATTGGATGGGTAGATCACATAACTAATGTGGAGATATTGAACAGAATTGGGGAGAATGAAATATGTGGCACAACTTGACTAGAAGAAGGGATCGGTTGGTAGAACATGTTCTGAGGCATCAAGGGATCACCAATTTAGTACTGGAGGGCAGCGTGGAGGGTAAAAATCGTAGAGGGAGACCAGGAGATGAATACACTAAACAGATTCAGAAGGATGTTGGTTGCAGTAGGTACTGGGAGATGAAGCAGCTTGCACAGGATAGAGTAGCATGGAGAGCTGCATCAAACCAGTCTCAGGACTGAAGGCTACAACAACAACAACAAAGTTCATTTTTTTAAATTATGCATATTCCATTGCATTGATAACCGCCCCAGGGATTCCAAGGCCTTCGAGAATGATTTAATTTCAAGTTTGCAGTCGGATGACAAATGGAAAAAGTAATGTTCTTTGGCGTTAAATAATCATAAACAGGTTTCTGATTTTTTTCAATTAACTTGCACTGCGGAGCATTCGTTCTTGCCAAATTTCATGCTTCTACGCCAAGGTTCTACCTTATAGGTTTTAATGATTGAGTCTGCGAGTATTAAAATAGATGGCATAGATGGTCTTATCGTTTGATTGCATTGACTTAAAAGCTAAGGTTTATTACGACGCCAAGGGATCATAAACCACAGTGCGTGACATAAATTTCAATGTCATTCATCGACTCGTTCTTGAGAAAGAGGGGTCTTAACAGATGGACGGACAGACAGATATTTTTGGCAGCAGATGGAGAAAATTTTTTTTCTTGTGATATGATAACGAATTAACAATTTTCGGATTTTTTGCTTTCGTTGTAGTATGAAACATTACTCCTCTGAAAATTTCATTATTCTATGTCTGCGGGAAGCACCCTTTAGGTTTTGCTGAGTGTGTTGCGTGTATCAAAATATGTGACATAAACGGTCGTATCTTCTGATTGCATTGACTTAGAAGCTAACGTTTATTATGCCACCAAGAGACCATATACCTTTGTACGTGACATGAATTTCAGCTTAATTTCCTGAGAAAATGGGATCGTACGAGACGGGCTGACAGGCAGAGCGTCTGATAACAAATGAAAAAAATAAACCATTTTCTTCTTGTGATATAATTACAGATAAACAATTTTCGGATTATTTCCTTTGTTTGTTATGTAAGACCTTCCTTTTTGTAAATTTAATGTTTCTGTGTCAACGGGAAGTAACCAGCAGGTGTTGAAGACTGAATTTGCAACTTCGAGGGTGAGTCAAATGAAAACCTTAAATTTGTAATAACCAACCGAAATTACGCGCCGTTATCCTGTAAGTTGGTAAGCGTGCTACAAATAGCGTGCAGAATGGCCTGTAGGTGGCAGCATAGTGCATATGTACACATACCGTCGCAGTGTCAGTATAAAGATGGCCGCCCCACTTGCGACTTGCACCACGGAAGAACATCGTTCTGTTATTCAGTTTTTGCGTAGTGAAACTGTGAAACCTATTGAAATTCATCGACGAATGAAGGTTCATTACGGTGATGCATGTTTGTCACAGCAGCAAGTCTACGAATGGAGTAGGAAGTTCGGAAATGGTGTGACGTCAGTGGAAGATGCTCCTCGCTCAGGTCAGGCACAACGCGTTGTGACTCCACAGAACATTGCAGCAGTTGAAGCCATAGTGAAGGAAAACCGCCGAGTGACACTGAATGACACTGCAGCATGTTTACAGATTAGTCTTGGGTCAGCACACCACGTTGTGCATGATGTGCTCAGTTTCACGAAGTGTCTGCAAGATGGGTGCCACGACAGCTGACTCCTGAAATGAGAGGACGACGTGTTGATGCTTGTGAAGAACTTCTTCGGCGCTTTGAACGAGAAGGTGAAGGCTTCCTGTTCGAGCAAGGAATGGCGCCATTCCTCATCACCAAAATCAAAGAAGTTGCGAACAGAACCATCAGCGGGGAAGGTTATGCTGACTCTGTTTTGGAACGAAAATGGCGTCATTTTGGAGCATTACATGCCTAGAGGGACCACTGTCATCAGTGCATCATACACAGATCTCCTAACAAATCATCTGCATCCTGCAATCAAATCAAACCGACGTGGATTGCTGTCAGCAGGTGTCCTTTTGCAACATGACAATGCAAGGCCCCACACTGCCCGTACAACAGTTGTAATAATCACAGACCTGCATTTTGAGTGTCTTCTCATCCAGCATACTCACGAGACCTTGCTGCAAGTGATTTCCATATGTTTGGGCCACTCAGAGACGCAATGGGAGGAAAGAAGTTCCGTTCTGATGAAGAGGTACGCCACGCGGTGCATGAGTGGTTGAACAGACTACCAAAACGATTTTTTTCGTGAGATTTTATGCACTTTGTAAGCGCTGGAGGACTTGCATTGAGCGTGGGGGGAGATTATGTAGAAAACTGATACAGCTTTGTACCACTTTTGCACAATAAATAATATTTAAAAAAATATTTAAGGTTTTCATTTGACTCACCCTAGTGTAAAAATATGCGACATGAATGACCGTATCTTTTGACTGCATTGACTTGAAAGCTTCACTTATTTACATCCCCAAGGGCCTGTACATCTTAATATGTGACATACATTCCAACTTGATACGTCCATGCGTTCCTGAGAAAAGTGGTTTTGAACAGTCGCGCACATACAGACAGCAAGACGGACAACAAAGGGTTGCGTTTTACCGATTGAGGTACGGAGTCCTATAAAGTAAGTAGAGTGTTTACAATTTCAAAAATAATAAACTGAAGATTTACTGCTGCAACAGTGCGTTTGTAGTACATGCAATGATTACAATTACAGATCAATGGCACAAGCGGTTCTGAGACACAAGGTATCGACCCATGATGAAATACCCATGTTAGTACGTCGTGTAGCCTCCACGGGCGACAATGCAGGCGCTGACTCTGACATCCAGTCCATCGTACAGATGGCGAATACTGCTGTGGGATACGTTATGCCACGTCTCTTTGACCTGTTCACATATTTCTATATGAGGTATTGGCTGACGAGTTGCATGAGTCTCGTCTCTTCCCATCAAATCCAGTACGCGCTCGACTGGAGACGGGAGATCGCGCTGGCCCGTGAAGCTGCTGCACGTTTCGCAGAGCACACTGAGCTACACTGTTAGTCTACTGGAAAACAACGTCACCTTCCTGTTGCAATAACGGGAAAACAACGGCTCTAACAACATTCTGCATGTACTGAGCGCTGCTTAGTATCACGTAGGCATAAGACTTGGGGTGGGGCTAGTGTGTCTTGGACGAATGCACTCTGTAGGACAGCGCTATCTGGGTCTATGTTGTACAGGCCAACGGCCATCACTAGCCCCCAGGCAGAATCTGCTTTCATCGCTGAAGGCCATGGCGCGTCATTTCATATTCCAAGTGATGCTCTGGCGGTAGCAGTCGAGTCGTGGACAACGATACTGTGGCGTGAGTGGAAGGCGTGCTAGAGGTTGAGAGGTGGCATGAGCCCCCTCTCATATTTCTATCTTACTCTGAGTAATTCGATTTTCCGCTCTAATTGCATGCGGTGAAAAGTGGCTATTCCTTCACACACGGACTTCCCACGCAGCGTATCTCGTCACCCGGGTGGTCCGGTGACAGGCGGGTTCTGCTGATCTTGAAAGGGTTAAGCTGACGGGTGTGAGGGAGTCGAGTGGATGCTTTCTAGACACCGACATTGTCATAAGAGCGGGGGAGACACGCCCACAGGGGTCTGACGGAGCGGCTGAGCTAGAGATTCCGTTACTTCGCAGAAACTTAGTGAAAACACTTTCTGGCGGGCTACCAGCGAGGCATGGGAATGACTTGTGTTCCCAGGCAGTCTTGGCGGGCAAATCCCCGCGTTTTCTGCAAAATAGTAACTGTGATTGGCTTGCTCAGGGGATAGCTCCGTGGCATAGCAAAATCAGTGCAGAAATTGGCGCCAAGTACCTCCATTGGTGGAATAGTAGTGTGTCGGCAATAGAGTGGCATTTTCCGCCGGTTTTCGAGTTGCTGATTGGAACGTTTAACCACGGCCACTGTTGTGGGGGCGGGAATGTACTGTGTTCGGCTTGTACGAGTGCTCTTCAGAGAGTCGGCTCTCGCCTTTCAGTCGGAGTAGGTAACAAGACTGAGGTCTCGCTGCTATGGACAGCCTGCCTTCCGTTGGCTGTCTAATACACTGTCATTTAATTGTAACTGTTTGACGAAATTGCTGAAGTTTCAACTTCAACGTAACTTTCCGAGTACAGTTGGCAATTGAGCATTCTGCGTACAAGCGGCCAATGTTGTCGAGCAGTTTTGGCTAAAGTTGACTGTACCAGACTTACTGTGTGACTTCTCTTGTTAAAATAACTCACTGTACCGTCAGTGATTCTGTAGCGAGCCTTCTTCGTCTCCCTCAGAGACGTATTTGTGTTGCTAGGAAGTCTTTAGTCTGGAACAAACAGACCAGGAGAATTTGTTTCGGGCTATACTCGCGACATTATCATCACCACTACGGGACGTCGAGGCAACCAGCCATCGCCTCCGGGATGCCAGATCGTGT
Organism: Schistocerca nitens; assembly: GCF_023898315.1. Lineage (NCBI taxonomy): Eukaryota > Metazoa > Arthropoda > Insecta > Orthoptera > Acrididae > Schistocerca > Schistocerca nitens. Next base: position 693,065,758 of record NC_064619.1, on the reverse strand, counting down.
CCTTGCAGTTAAGAAGACAGCATGGTAATGTACGTCTGCAGCACCGACAAATCAGGGAATTTTGCTAGGTGATAATCAGAGCTCAGCAGAGTGCGCCTGTTCGTCTTTTCTAACTTTGCTCTGTCTCGGGTGTTCATTGTCTGAGTTATCACTACTGTAGCAGCAATTAATGTTGGGTTGACTGTGTGTTTCTCTTAAGATTTGAGTTGCAAGGAATTGGCTCCACATACCACTTGGTCATAAATGTCACAATCTAGTTTATGGACAACTTCACCTTCACAGCATTTATTTGAGTATCCAATTTGATGCACTGTAAATCTTTCATGTCTTTTTTTTATTATTTTGAGTTTAGTCATAATAAATCAAATTGTTATTTTGGACATAACTTTCATTCTGTTAATCGGTACAGCAACCCTTTCATTTCTCACAACGTTAATGAAACTTTCCTTTATCTAATTAATTTCTATCCAATTAAAGTATTGCAGGTGCCAAACTCTTTTCTGCTCCATTTGCAGGGTCGATTACAGTCAGTTCGCTTTTCTTCTTAATCCATGTGCAACAGCAAAAGTCGGAGTTAGAAAAAAAAAGGGGGGGGGGGCTTAGAGCATCATTTTCATATGAAGATTCTAGAAGAATTTAGTGTCAAATACACTGCTAGCCCCGGCACCCCGCAAGGCGTGCGTGCCAATACTCCCACAGCTAGTAACCGGATCGCAACAGTTCGTGTTGACACGTCTCTTATCTGTGCTGCGGTAGCTGTACAATCTGCCACTGCCGCCCATACAGTACGATGATCCTGGCGGGCACCTGTGTTTCGTGGACGCCCAGAACCCCGTCTGCTGGTGCGAGAATGTTCGCGTTGTCACTGGCACCAGCATCGTTGCACAGTTGACGCAGCGTGTCCAACTTGTGTGGCTATTCTCCGAAAGGATCGTCCCGCCGCTCAGAAGGCCATACCTGGACGCCTTTCAAACTCGCTCAGCTGGCTGCAGGAAGCACGAGTTACCTGCTTGCTTCGCACGTGTACGCGACAATTCTCCTTCCGGCTGTGAGCCTTCACCATTAAAGGGTAGACATAGATAGCAGTCTGGTAGCTTTGCCACTATGCTTTCTATATACAGGGTGGTCAGAAAATGTGTGAAATGCTTGTAGGGATGTTACAGGGCAGGTTGTACTGAGACATAAATGTTAAGAAAGAAATTCGATACGTTGCACCGTTTCCGAGCCATTTAGCCTAGAATATAGCCAATCGGGGCTCGCGCGCTTACATTCAAGCGGCCTGCCAGGGCCGGTGTTGCCCAACGAGTGCTTTGTATATATATATATATATATATATATATATATATATATATATATATATATATATATATATATACTCCTGGAAATGGAAAAAAGAACACATTGACACTGGTGTGTCAGACCCATCATACTTGCTCCGGACACTGCGAGAGGGCTGTACAAGCAATGATCACACGCACGGCACAGCGGACACACCAGGAACCGCGGTGTTGGCCGTCGAATGGCGATAGCTGCGCAGCATTTGTGCACCGCCGCCGTCAGTGTCAGCCAGTTTGCCGTGGCATACGGAGCTCCATCGCAGTCTGTAACACTGGTAGCATGCCGCGACAGCGTGGACGTGAACCGTATGTGCAGTTGACGGACTTTGAGCGAGGGCGTATAGTGGGCATGCGGGAGGCCGGGTGGACGTACCGCCGAATTGCTCAACACGTGGGGCGTGAGGTCTCCACAGTACATCGATGTTGTCGCCAGTGGTCGGCGGAAGGTGCACGTGCCCGTCGACCTGGGACCGGACCGCAGCGACGCACGGATGCACGCCAAGACCGTAGGATCCTACGCAGTGCCGTAGGGGACCGCACCACCACTTCCCAGCAAATTAGGGACACTGTTGCTCCTGGGGTATCGGCGAGGACCATTCGCAACCGTCTCCATGAAGCTGGGCTACGGTCCCGCACACCGTTAGGCCGTCTTCCGCTCACGCCCCAACATCGTGCAGCCCGCCTCCAGTGGTGTCGCGACAGGCGTGAATGGAGGGACGAATGGAGACGTGTCGTCTTCAGCGATGAGAGTCGCTTCTGCCTTGGTGCCAATGATGGTCGTATGCGTGTTTGGCGCCGTGCAGGTGAGCGCCACAATCAGGACTGCATACGACCGAGGCACACAGGGCCAACACCCGGCATCATGGTGTGGGGAGCGATCTCCTACACTAGCCGTACACCACTGGTGATCGTCGAGGGGACACTGAATAGTGCACGGTACATCCAAACCGTCATCGAACCCATCGTTCTACCATTCCTAGACCGGCAAGGGAACTTGCTGTTCCAACAGGACAATGCACGTCCGCATGTATCCCGTGTCACCCAACGTGCTCTAGAAGGTGTAAGTCAACTACCCTGGCCAGCAAGATCTCCGGATCTGTCCCCCATTGAGCATGTTTGGGACTGGATGAAGCGTCGTCTCACGCGGTCTGCACGTCCAGCACGAACGCTGGTCCAACTGAGGCGCCAGGTGGAAATGGCATGGCAAGCCGTTCCACAGGACTACATCCAGCATCTCTACGATCGTCTCCATGGGAGAATAGCAGCCTGCATTGCTGTGAAAGGTGGATATACACTGTACTAGTGCCGACATTGTGCATGCTCTGTTGCCTGTGTCTATGTGCCTGTGGTTCTGTCAGTGTGATCATGTGATGTATCTGACCCCAGGAATGTGTCAATAAAGTTTCCCCTTCCTGGGACAATGAATTCACGGTGTTCTTATTTCACTTTCCAGGAGTGTGTATATCCTTTCTGTCCTCGGTGGCTCAGATGGATAGAGCGTCTGCCATGTAAGCACGAGATCCCGGGTTCGTGTTCCGGTCGGGGTACACATTTTCAACTCTTCCCGTTGGCTTATATCAACGTCTGTATGCAGCTAAGGGTATTCATTTAATTGTAATTTCTCTCTGCCTTCTGATGGCGGGTGACGTCGAAATCATTATCAGCACATCTAAGATCCTCCAGGTAGCATATGGCGTCATCGGACTAAAATCGACATCGTCCCTCCAGGTGTACCAATTTTTTTTTTGGCAGTGTATTTTGTTGCTGATGTGGTGGTGGTTTGTTCCAGCTCGCTGAGACTGTAGCCAAAGGATGGGTGTCCGGACCCCTCTTATCACCTAAATGAAACTACACACTACGTAGCTGCCTTGTAGTGAAAATGTAAGGTATTTTGATTTTCAGTTATACGATGAGAAAGGGATACGTACTGTCGATAGACAGCAAGCCAAATATAGATTTAAAGTATCTGTACATCGGTAGTACTATCACCTATTATTGCCCGTCCCTGTTTAAGCCAAGACGCGGCCTTATTTGACCTCAGTCTTTTTTTTTTTTAAGCAATCCAGTTTATACTTGCAGTTGAATTGAATGTAAGTTCTACCGTTTATTATTTTTGCACTTTCTTCTGTTGTGATAATTATGAATAAGATTGTAACAAGAAAGAAGAGGAAAATCGATTTTGATTCGTCCGCTAGCGCTATGGTGAGTTAAAAATGTGTACGCACTACTAAAATAGCCTAATTATCTATCTATAGCAGTTAAATGTTAGTGCCGGATTCGTTATCTGGAGGCTAGCAGAAATTTGAGGTTGAAATATTTCAGTATTTCACAAGGCAGCGGAGCGGTAAATATCATTACAAATGCATTAAATTAAAACCAGTGCGTAAAAATACATTTGGATTTGTCTGTGTGGCCCAAAAATCGCGTTAATCAACAAAATATCGCCCAAACGGTGATGCTTGCATTTCTTTATAAAATTAGCTTAATATTCTATTATTAATAACCAAGATGGCAAAATATCTCGCAATTTAGTCACCTGGGCAGTACTCAGCTATGAAAACCATTTCCGATACGGAATGATTGGGTGGAAAAGGGGGTAGGGTTGTGAAGAGCAGAAAGGGTGCGGGAAGTTAGCACATTCTAGAGTTCGTTCCTTTCTGAAATAGTTTTTCAATGGGCTGCTTGAATTCTTCCGAGCCGAATGCGCTCTGCATCCTCCCCCCCCCCCACACACACACACTCCATTTGGGTCAAAGTGTATTTACACTCGTGTAATGCTATAATAACTGAAGCCAGCAATTCCATGCACAGTGAAATCTTAAAATATGCACGCATTCATGCAAAATCGAAAGACTAAACATGCACAATCAAAGGAGGAACAAGCAGTGTGAATTCGCCCTTTTGTTGCTTTACATTTTATTTTATTTTAAAACAATGTGCAATAGCCAGTTTTTCCAAATTCTCGATCGACTTGGGAAAGCTCAGAGTACTGGTCCGCTGTGCTAACAATCTCAAGATTCAGCAGGCAAGGTGGTCTGAATCCATTGGCCACCAACCTTGAAAATGGTTTTCTGTGGTTTCCCATTTTCATTTTCGGCATATGCCAGGGCTGCTCTCTTACTACAGGCCACAGCCAATTAATTCCGAATACCTTTCGTTCCTGAAAGAGTCCCATTCTATTAAACATGAAACTCCTCTGCTTGAAAGAAAGGAGCTGCATCGACGGCGAGTCGAGCACCTTTTTGGAGACTACCGGCATTAGAGGCCACATGATAAATAAATTATAACCTAAAGTCTCTTCATTTCCACTCATGCATGTGTATGCCGGGACATTCTTTAATGCAGAAACTGATCTTTCCTACACTGCAAGAAGTGAGAGATGCTTACTTAAATGCGGATGTTTGGGAAGGTGTAAGGTTGAACATTCCGGATCCTTTCCATTTTTCCATCAAAAATAGTTCTCTGTCGAACAGAGATCTCTTTACTACAAAAGCACTGCCAATAACAATTACGGTGTCCCATTAAATTAGCGCTCGTCCGTGCCTCAGCACTTCCTCAGCTAAAATTTAGACTGAAAAAAAAGAGTGTAAAAAGACCTTGGTGGGTGAAGGGGGTTTGGAGCATGACTCCTTCTTAGTGCCTTTTCAAAATACAGCACTCATAAGTAAGGAGATTATGTTTGCCGTTGGTGAAAACTCCAAAATCGTTGTCTAATAAAATGGTTTATCGTTCTTTACGGAAATTTTCAGAATAAATGAAAAACATGAGTCCTTTTTATCTTCAACAAATCGCCCCGCCCCCTCCCCGGCTTTGACAAAATCCTGGCTTGTTTATCTTGTGCAGGCCTCTTCATCTTTGGGTAGCTACTGCAACCATGCATCCATCTGAACCCGCTTCTGTATTCATGTCTTGGCCTCCCATTATTATTTTTCCCACCCACATGTCCCTACATTACCAAATTATCGATACCTTGAAGCCTCAGCACGTATCATACCAACCGATCTAGTACTTCCTCATCAGTTATTTTGTTCAGCATTCTTCTGTAGCATCATATTTCAAGAGCTGCTATTCTCTTCTTGTCTGATTTACTTATCGCTACCAGTTCATTTCTATACAAGTCTACAATCCAGACAGATTTTCACTAGCAGGACGGTGTGCACGTGATAGGGCTTGAAATGCCTCGCCGATAATCGAGCACAACATACAAATAAAAATAAAAAAAGAATGTGTGTGTGTGTGGATGTAATAGAGAGAGAGAGAGAGAGAGAGAGATAAAAATCAAAAAGAATGAGAGAGAGATTAAAATGACACGTTCCACTTCATTACGAAATATCGTATTCATGATCTATGAAACAAGAATGTTGTTGTTGTTGTTGTTGTTGTGGTTTTCAGCCCTGAGACTGGTTTGATGCAGCTCTCCATGCTACCCTATCCTGTGCAAGCTTCTTCATCTCCCAGTACTTACTGCATCCTACATCGTTCTGAACCTGCTTAGTGTATTCATCTCTTGGTCTCCCTCTACGATTTTTACCCTCCACGCTGTCCTCCAAAGCTAAATTTGTGATCCCTTGATGTCTCAGAACATGTCCTACCAACCGGTCCCTTCTTCTTGTTAAGTTGTGCAACAAACTCCTCTTCCCCCCAATTCAATTCAATACCTCTTCATTAGTTATGTGATCAACCCATCTAATCTTTAGCATTCTTCTGTAGCACCACATTTCGAAAGCTTCTATTCTCTTCTTGTCCAAACTATTTATCGTCCATGTTTCACTTCCATACATGGCTACACTCCATAGAAATAGTTTCAGAAACCACTTCCTGACACTTAATCAATACTCGATGTTAACAAATTTCTCTTCTTCAGAAACGCTTTCCTTGCCTTGGCAGTCTACATTTTATAGCCTCTCTACTTCGACCATCATCAGTTATTTTGCTCCCAAAATAGCAAAACTCCTTTACTACTTTAAGTGTCTCATTTCCAGACAAATAGCTTCGCAAAAGAAGTCTTAATAATTAAATTTGCGTTCACTATTAGCATTTCCGTCTTTTTCTGCCACTGCCAGTCCGCGTTTTATATCTTCTCTAGGTGGCCATAATGTTCTTTTGTTGTACAAATGGCAAAACTGATCTACTGCATTTGACGCCTTATTTCCTAATCTATTTCCCCCAGCATAAACTGATTAAATTCGACCATATCCCATTACCGTTGTTTTATTTTTCTTTAACTTCTTGATATAATTTTTTTGCAAGTTGCCATACATTTCAGGTAATGACATGATTATTAGAAAGATGCACCAGAATAGCTGTTTATAATAATTAGTAACGACACACTGTTTCGGCATTTATTACTATTGTCAACTAGCTGCGAATATAATTTTGCTGAGAACGTATATAAATGTGAATGTCTTTCACCCTTAAAGTGACCGTATTGTACTCACGTCTAGAATGAGGTGACGTCCATATTACATCGTTAGAGAACAGCTCTATAACTGTCAATGTTTTGATTAGATGCTAAATGACGTAAATATATGGAAAATAATACGTTAATTAGAATTTGACAGTTCTACTCCTGAGATGTTATATGTTTACAAAGATTATACAAATAAACAACAATGTTATATTACTAACTAAATTTTGTCACGATTATCTTTGGTTGTTGCCTATGTGATTTACGATTTATTCTTTTTCGTGTTTTAAATGTTCAATAGAGTTTTTAAGGTAGTAGTAGTAGGAGGAGATTAATGTTTAACGTCCCGTCGACAATGAGGTCACTAGAGATGGAGCACAAGCTCGGATTAAGAGAGGTTGGGGAAGGAATGCGTCTGTGCGCTTTCGAAGGAACCACACCGGCATTTGCCTTAAGCGATTTAGGGTAATCACCGAAAACGTACATCAGGATGGCCGGAGGTAGGTTAGAATCGTCGTCCTCCCGAATGCGAGTCCAGCATACTAACCACTGTTCTACCCTGCTCGGTCTGAGGTAGTACTTCTGTCTAAAGTAGACGGTGCGGTGTCCGATGGTGAATAGCGAGTGTGGACTGCTTCGAGTGGCCATAGACAGTAATCAGCAGGAAGGAAGGAAGGAAGCAGGCCGCCCGTTGTGGTTCAAATGGCTCTGAGCACTATGGGACTTTTTTACATCTGAGGACATCAGTCCCCTAGAACTTAGAACTACATAAACCTAACTAACCTAAGGACATCACACACATCCATGCCCGAGGCAGGATTCGAACTTGCGACCGTAGCAGTCGCGCGGTTCCAGACTGTAGCGCCTAGAACCGCTCGGCCACTCCGGCCGGCCCGAGCGTTGTGGCCGAATGGTTCTGCGACTGCTACGGTCGCAGGTTCGAATCCTGCCTCGGGCATGGCTGTGCGTGATGTCCTTAGGTTAGTTATGTTTAAGTAGTTCTAAATTCTAGGGGACTAATGTCCTCAGATGTTAAGTCCCATAGTGCTCAGAGCCATTTGAGCCATCTGAAGGAAGCAGGTAGCTGGAAGACGCAGTCTTCAAAGCGCAATGTGACGAGTTGAAATGAATTCAGTGTACATAATTAATGGGCCCGAAGGAAGGACACGTAGTTTTATGTTACTGTAACTAGCTTCTAGGAGGAGATCGGAGTTTGTAAGGGTGTTTCTGAGAAGTTGTTAAGTCTTACGCTTTAAAAATAAGGAGTGGCGCTATGGATATACGAATTTAAAAAAAATTAACGAATTTCGCTTTGAATTCGTTTGTGCGCGTCCTTCTTAGTAGCTAACCTTTTCCTCTATAAGTTTTCAAGTATTTTGTGATGTCGCTGTTTTCCATAGTGGGCCGTAATCTTTGTGTGCGGTAGATATAAGTGAACGGAAGAGGTGTTGGTCTAATTTTATTTATTGTTGTGTAGCTGCCAGCACTGGCATCCCTGCAGTTTGCCGCTCTTATGAACAGATGCTAGGCCTTCGAGACAGAGGTGCCTGTATATTCATATTTAAAAAATTGCCCTTGTCTCACATAGTAAACCATCTATAGTGACGCTGACGACTCAATCAATTTGTTAGTGGTATTAGTGAGTGGTTTTGGAGGTTACTGTACTTGAAAAATCTTTATTGAGATGAAGAGGTTTACGTCATAAGTTTTGGTATGGAACACAAAAATTCTCTACGGGTTAAAGCCATTGATAACCCATACCACGTGTGTTTATGTCCAGAGGCAGCACGGTGCCATATACATCAACTACATCTACATTGTTGAGCTAAAATATTATGATAAGAGCCCACTGTGAGACTAAATGCCACCTCGTAGCGTTTCAGCCAGGTAACACGGTCAGGGGAGTGCTTAAGTGGAGCAAAGAGGAATGGGACATCGTTCTAGTCACGATACGGGATATCACAGAAGAGATATGTGGCGTTCTCCAAGCAATTGTTATAAGTCCTCTGCTATTCCTAATCTATAAGGGGTGATTCCGTGATGATGTTACAAACTATCAGGGATGATGGAAAAAGATAAATGTATCGGTTTGGCTAAGCGTCTCCGTGACGCTTTAGAACTTATTAAATGAATCTGTAACGAAGCATATTACTCTTATATGGATATTCTCTATTTCCTCTTAACTCTATCTGTACGGGTCACAGACTGACGAGAAATATACAACTATCGGTCGATCGAGTTTTTTGTAAGCACCTGCTTTGTGTGTACACTGCACTTCCTGAGTACTCTTCTAATGAATATTGCCTTACATGAAATAAAGTTTTGGTGGGTCGTTCCACTTAAAATTGCTCTGAACGTATACCCCTATGTCTTTTATGGATGTCTGCTTCTGCCATTGCATAATCATGCAGTAATGGATATTTCTGCCTATGTAAGTATAATATATTACATTTGTTAATGTTGATGGTCAAATGCCAATTCCTGCACCAAAGTTTGATCCTCCGTAGGTTTTCCTGCATTTCGATACAATTTTTTGGCACTGCGATTTCTCTGTAAACAACATCATCCGCGAAAAACCTCATGGAAGTTCCGATATTATCCACTTGGTCCTTTATATACAGAGTGAGTCACTAACAATTGCCATCAAGAATAACTCCGAAATTATGATAGGAGCTGAACAGTTTGTGGGAAAAAAGTTTCATGGGACAATGGGGGCGATAATATGACTTTTGTTGCCAGGTGGGGTAGCTTCAAAGATATGGTCAACTTTGGTTGTTTAAGTAGGATGCTATAGTTTGGTACTTATTTTCTGATAGCGGTTATCGAGACGAATCCAATGATCTGTAGCAGCATGGTCTTTGAAGGTGAACGAAGGTCAAGAAGGTGGCATGAACATCCATTTACAGAAGGTGTTCGAAGTAATGACCATTGGTATCAATGCAGTACTGCAATTTTCTTATCATGGATTGAGTGGTATTACGTATCACTTCGGCACTTATCGAAGCACATGCTCTGACAAGTCTTTCTCGATATCTTCAAGTGTAGTTGGAACGTCTTTATAAACAATATCTTTTGCGAATCCCCACAAGAAAAAATTCAGAGGCGTCAAGTCTGGCGAACGAGCCGGCCACGAGACATCTCCTCCGCGTCCAATCCAACGATTTGGGAATTGTCTCTGCAACCCATTTGTGCCCATCAGCGAAAAATGTGCCGCACACCCATCGTGTTGATACCACATTCTGTGCCTTGTTCCTGAAGTTATTTCTTCCAATAGCAGACCTAATGTTTCTTGCAGGAATATGGTGTATTTCCTACCATTAAGAGTTCCTTCGATGAAATAGGGGCCTATAATTCTGTCCTCCAGAATCTCACACCATACATTCACCGACCACGGTTTTTGGTGTGCAACTTACCGCAGCCAACATGGATTTTCAGTTGCCCAATAATGCATGTTACGCAAATTAACATTTCCATGGTTCGTGAATGTAGCCACGTCAGTGTATAAAATCAGATTAATAAATGTGTCATTCCTCTGAATCTGAAGTTGAGCCCATCGGCAGAATTCAGTGCGACGCATACAATCCGTACCAGTTAATTCTTGGTGGAGACTGATATGGTGAGGATGATATTTATGACGATGCAGAACAGGAACAACACCAGTCTGGCTCATGCCAGATTCTCTAGCGATTTGACGCGGACTAACACAAGAATCTCGAACCACAGTAGCAAGTTACCAATTTCCTTTTCCTCGTTAGTAATGGTTCAAATGGCTCTGAGCACTATGGGACTCAACTGCTGTGGTCATAAGTCCCCTAGAACTTAGAACTACTTAAACCTAACTAACCTACGGACAGCACAAACATCCATGCCCGAGGCAGGATTCGAACCTGCGACCGTAGCGGTCGTGCGGTTCCAGACTGTAGCGCCTTTAACCGCTCGGCCACTCCGGCCGGCCTCCTCGTTAGTAACTTCCTTTTGCCGGATATGTTTCCAATGCGTTAAAGATCCAGTTGTTCTCAATTTATCATACACATCTTTAAATGTACGACGTGTAGGATGAGTACGTTGAGGATATCTTTCAGCCTATAAGTCTCTAGCTTTCACTGAATTTCGTTGGCATTCTCCGTAAATGAGAAGCATATCGATTTGTTCTTCGAAGGAATTCATCATTCAGATTATCTTGATTCGATGATACTAGTCTTACCGTTCCTACTAGTGTTGTATAGTGAAACTGTCGAATGGTGTTTACATGTCAATGGCACGTTAGATGGGTACGTCTTATTCGGCGACTATTTACTATTTGCACGATATACGAAAGAGAATTGTCAGAGCATGTGCTTCGATAAGTGCCAAAGTGATAAAGAATACCACTCAATCCATGATAAGAAGATTGCAGCACTGCACTAATACCAATGGATACCAAAGGTCATAACTTCGAACACCTTCTGTAAATGGACGTTCATGCCACCTTTTTGACCTTCGTTGACCTTCAAAGACCTTGCTGTTACACATCATTGGATTTGTCTCCATAGCCGCTATCAGAAAATCAGTACCAAACTATAGCATCCCATTTATAAAACCAAAGTTGAACGTCATATCTCTGACGTGACGCCACCTAGCAACAAAAAGCGAATGTCTTATTATGGGCCCCTTTGTCCCATGCAACATTTGTCCCACAAACTTTTCAGTACCTATCATACTTTCGGAGTTATTCTAGGTGGCAATAGCTAGTGACTCACCCTGTTACTGCGAAAAATAATTGTCTGATAACACTTCTTTAGGGCACGCCCGAAGTTATTTTTAAGTTTGAAGATTTTCTCCGTTAAGAATGGCACGCTGTATTGTGTTTGCAAGGAATTATTCTACGCAGTCACACAGACAGCCTGATATTCCGTGCGACTGTACTTCTTTATAAGGCGGCAGCGTGGAACTGTAACATCTGGAAATCAAGGAAGACATCAACCCGGGCGCCTCTATTATTGCTTTCTAGCTCTCGTGGACAAAGAAAACGAGATAGATACCACACGATCGTTACTTTCGGGAAACATGTTATTTCCTGCACAGTTGGTTTTCCAGCTCAAGAAATATAATACTACTCGATCATTAAACATGTTTCAAAATTCTGCAACAGACCGACGCAAGAGATGCGGGGCTATAGTTTTATGCGTCTGTTCGTTACTTCTGCTAGTAAGTGAGTGTGACGCACGCTTTTTTCCAATCACTAGCAACGCTGCGCTCCTCCTGCGAGCTAAGGTGTTCGCTTGCTGTAAGAGAAGCAAGTTCTTCCTCATGTTGTGTGTCGAATCGTACTGGTATCCCATCAAGTCCAGTGGCCTTTACTCTGTCGAGCGTTTACAGTTGTTTTCTATTCCTTGGTGACTCGTTTCGATATCTCTCATTCTGACATTCGTGCTACGATCTAAATGAGGAACTGCAGTACGAATATGATTTGCCCCCATAAAATAGTTTTGGGAAAAGCTGTTTTGTATATCAGCCTTCTCTCTACCATTCTCGGTTTAGATGGTTAAAGAGTGTCTGGACTGATGGAACGAACCCTTTAATGATTTCACATAAGACAAAAACTTCTTAGTATTTTCTGTCAAGACGGTAGATAGAATTATAATTTCGAATTCGTTGAAAGTTCCACACCTCGCTCTCTTTAATCTAATTTCGGTTTAGTCCAGTTTTTGACTGTCTGCGAGGCTTTGCCTATGTTTAAATTTGCAGTAAAACTCTTTCTTTTCGTAGCAATTTTTCAACACGATTGTCTAACCTTGGTGGGGCTTTCCCATCCCTCACAAGTTGCTCACTACATACCCATCTATGGTGTTTTATTCAGTACTGTTTAACTCTGTCTGTTGGTGCTAAACGTATTAAGATCCAGGAGATGAATTTTTATTGATTAGCGTTCAGCTAATATGAAATTCGTTTTCAGTCGCTCTTCCTGATTAGCAGTAAGTTCCTACCTTTTTTTTACGTTGTTATCTACAGCCATATGCAGTGATGCTATAAAGACCTTATAATCACTGATTCCCCGTTCTACGCCAAATGAGTCGAAAAGTTCGGGTGTGGAGATGACCAGCAAATCTAATACTTTGCCTTCACAATTCGTTTTTCCGACTACCTGCTCAAAGTAATTTTCGGATCTACTCCATATGCATCTACACCCGTCTGCGATGTAATTGTCACTTAAAACCTGGGAGAAGATTCATCTATTCAGTTTCACACTATTAGGCTACCGTTCCACTCTTGAACACTTAAATCTTTCTGTGCGAGCTCTAATTTCTCCCGTATTATTACACTGAATTTTTCTCTGTATATAGATGAGCGTCGACAAAATATTTTCACACTCGGAGGAAAAAGTGAAGTTCGAAATGTCGTGAAAAAATCTCGGCGTAATGAAAAACGCCTTTGTTTTAATGACTGCCAACCGAACTCGATTACCACAACCGTGACACTTTCTCCCTATTTCGCGATAATACGAATCGAGCTGTCCTTTCAACATTTTAAATGTACTCCGTCAATCCCATATCGTAAGAACCCCATACCGCACAGCATAATTCTATCAGAGGATGAGATGAACAAGTGTAATGTAGGCAATTTCTTTAGTGGATTTGTTGCATCTTCTAAATGTTCTGCCATTAAAACGTAGCCTTTGGTTCACCTTCCCAACAACATTACCTATGTAAACGTATCATCTTAAGATGTTTGTAATTGTTATCCCTAGGTATTTAGTAGAATTGATATCTTTACGTTTACTGTAATTTATCAACTATCCGAAATTTAACGGGTTTCTTTTAGTTCAAAAATGTTCAAATGTGTGTGAAATCTTATGGGACTTAACGGCTAAGGTCATCAGTCCCTAAGCTTACTCACTACTTAACCTAAATTATCCTAAGGACAAACACACACACCCATGACCGAGGGAGGACTCGAACCTCCGCCGGGACCTTCCTTTTAGTACTCGTGTGGATGATCTCAGACTTTTCATTATTTAGGGTTCAGATGGTTCAAATGGCTCTGAGGACTATGGGACTTCACATCTGAGGTCATCAGTCCCCTAGAACTCAGAACTACTTAAACCTAACTAACCTAAGGACATCGCAAACATCCATGCCTGAGGCAGGATTCAAACCTGCGACCGTAGCGGTCGCGCGGTTCCAGACTGTTGCGCCTAGAACCGTTCGGCCAATTACTGTATAAACTATTTTTAGATTTAATTATACGTCTCTCTCATCAGTTATAATGTTGCTAATAAGTACCTCTTGTTAAGTGCATTAAAAAATCAAAAATTGTGATGTTGTGCCTATGTTCACTAAGTTACTGAACGCTGCACTTAAAAAATCAGCAGTTGTATTACAGTCAAATGACCTCACTTTTAAAATTACCACCATTACTGTGCAGACTTCCTCTTGCTGAATGTGCTTTACGTTTTTATACGTATAATTTGTGTAAACACGGAGTGAAACTCGATACGTTGTCCTTGTCACTAGTACGTTTTGCTGCAGTTACACGTAAGTGCTGAAAGCTTTGTCAGCGTGCGTCAGCTGCAGGCGTGACGATTCGTGACACGTTGGCTGGGCCGGCGCTTTCTGTCAGGTTAATTTTATGTCCCGCCCGTAATACTTTTATCGCGCAAGAACTGCAACAGTGCGCGTGCTTTTGACAAAGCGCCTATAATTCTGCTGGCCCGCCCGCACTGGCCGTTATAAAACAGACGCGAGAGCTGCGTTATTAAAGCCCCGCGATATTTTCCGTTGTGTACGGCTGCGTTAATCACAGACATAAAAGTGACGCGATGTGCTCGCGAGGGCTTCGATTGAAAGGGCCCGAGCGCATTGGAGCAGATGCGACGTCTCCTAACCGTAAAAGCCAGAGTTTCGGTATCAGAGCGAGTGCTTCCCGCTCACAAAGGACGAATATCGCGTTACCTGCGAATGTTTCTGTACAAAACAGCCAGTTGGCCACACATACAATTCGGTTCTGTCCCTGGCACTGTACAGCGCTTGTACTGAATTCAAATCGTGCTCAATAAATTTAATAGCGGTGATGCAGCAGGAAGCGTCAAGCAACGCTGGAAGTTTCATTCTGGGAAATCGATAAGTTTACCTTTGTGCAGTTTTGTATGACTTCCAATAATCATTTAAGCTTAATAACCTCCAGGCCAGAGAGTACAGAATGTGCTGCACGGTTGTCAACAAGAATCAGTATTTTCCTTTTCTGACTTCTAATCTCCCGTTCCCAATACCTCATTTCAGCTTCAAAGATTTCAAAGATCATCCAGGACTTCTTATTAGCACTGTAATGCACTGTCAGATTTTGTACCAGCTTAAAACACCTAGGATTTTCTTGTTTACCTCACGCGGGTAATTCCATCCTGTGTTAGAACAAACCAAAACTATTATTGTTCTTTAGATAACATGCCTTGCAGATGGCCAGCCGGGGTGGCCGACCGGTTCTAGGCGCTACATTCTGCAACCGCGCGACCGCTACGGTTGCAGGTTCGAATCCTGCCACGGGCATGGATGTGTGTGATGTCCTTAGGTTAGTGACGTTTAAGTAGTTCTAAGTTCTAGGGGACTGATGACCTCAGAAGTTAAATCCCATAGTGCTCAGATCCATTTGAACCTTGCACATGTCGCAGTCTGCATATCCTTCACGAATTATAAGCTACAGGACAGTGACTCATTGTTAGACCGTTTGAGCAATCACACTGTTGGCTTCACCACTCACTTGCCAGAAGTAATGGCGCAACGTTGCATGAACCTGTCAATCCAGAAACGGCTGCACGCAAATTCCTCATCTTTCAATTTCTTGGCAAATTTTGGATTTTTTGATTACCCTATCACCAGCAAGTTTTTCTTCTCCGTTAAATCTGTGTTAGCACAAACCAGAACTGTTATTCGTTCCCAATGTAACTTGCCATCTACTCACTTTTCACCCTTGAATTTCAAAGTTTTGTCTGGTGTCAATTTAAAGAAAACGCCAGTCTCGGCTGCATTAAAGGTGTCACAGTCTACTGATCGTTCACGAATCGTAAGCCACACGATGGTTGGATTGTTTCAGTATTCACGCTGTTGGCCTCACCGCTCACTTTGCAAAAGCAATGCCATGACGTTGCCTGAATTTATCAATCCAGAAACAGCTCCATGTTAATTCCTCATCTTCTAATTTCTTATCAAATTCTTCTGCTTTCACCATAAGGAGAGGTCCGCTAATAGGTACATTGATGTTTCTCTGTTCAAAAATGGTTCTGAGCACTATGGGACTTAACATCTATAGTCATCAGTCCCCTAGAACCACTTAAACCTAACTAACCTAAGGACATAACACAACACCCAGTCATCACGAGGCAGAGAAAATCCCTGTCCCCGCCGGGAATCGAAACCGGGAACCCGGGCGCGGAAAGCGAGAACGCTACCGCACGGCCACGAGCTGCGGACGTTTCCCTGTTGCTTAAAGCACTTAAGCAGAGCTTCACCCACGTCGCTCTGTTCAGTTTTCCCTAACAGCTTAATTTTACATACATTTTGTTCAAACACAGTGTTTTATCCTTTTTCTTCCAAATCTTTTGGACTGTGGAATTTACGATGCCAATTTGACGACACATGTCAAACTTTTTAGCTCCATTGAAATTTGAATTTTACCGGTCATGATATTCTAAAATGAGCGCACTTCGTAACGAATTGTTATGAAAACTGACACCACGCGTACCGTTGACGAGTTCTGTGACTGTCACCACTACTGCAGTATGAATACGCTAGGGTAACAATGAGGTGAGGATGCTATACTGCACCTGTTTTTGACGAAAGGGAAGAGAAAAGAATCCGACAAGTTTCAATATTAGAACAATAGATATCCTTACATTGATTGTTGGGAAGTCGTTTTGCTAACGGAGGCTGAAAATGACGTTATACGTGAGGTACAAGCATATACATTTGTCGTATTAAGCAAGGATGAGATATTTCTCCTGAGGAATACGGCCGTACCATAGAAATAAGGACGCTATAGTCGAGTTGTCGTTGTAACCGATGCCTTTAAAAGTAGTTAGAGAACATACACTCCTGGAAATGGAAAAAAGAACACATTGACACCGGTGTGTCAGACCCACCATACTTGCTCCGGACACTGCGAGAGGGCTGTACAAGCAATGATCACACGCACGGCACAGCGGACACACCAGGAACCGCGGTGTTGGCCGTCGAATGGCGCTAGCTGCGCAGCATTTGTGCACCGCCGCCGTCAGTGTCAGCCAGTTTGCCGTGGCATACGGAGCTCCATCGCAGTCTTTAACACTGGTAGCATGCCGCGAAAGCGTGGACGTGAACCGTATGTGCAGTTGACGGACTTTGAGCGAGGGCGTATAGTGGGCATGCGGGAGGCCGGGTGGACGTACCGCCGAATTGCTCAACACGTGGGGCGTGAGGTCTCCACAGTACATCGATGTTGTCGCCAGTGGTCGGCGGAAGGTTCACGTGCCCGTCGACCTGGGACCGGACCGCAGCGACGCACGGATGCACGCCAAGACCGTAGGATCCTACGCAGTGCCGTAGGGGGCCGCACCGCCACTTCCCAGCAAATTAGGGACACTGTTGCTCCTGGGGTATCGGCGAGGACCATTCGCAACCGTCTCCATGAAGCTGGGCTACGGTCCCACACACCGTTAGGCCGTCTTCCGCTCACGCACCAACATCGTGCAGCCCGCCTCCAGTGATGTCGCGACAGGCGTGAATGGAGGGACGAATGGAGACGTGTCGTCTTCAGCGATGAGAGTCGCTTCTGCCTTGGTGCCAATGATGGTCGTATGCGTGTTTGGCGCCGTGCAGGTGAGCGCCACAATCAGGACTGCATACGACCGAGGCACACAGGGCCAACACCCGGCATCATGGTGTGGGCAGCGATCTCCTACACTGGCCGTACACCACTGGTGATCGTCGAGGGGACACTGAATAGTGCACGGTACATCCAAACCGTCATCGAACCCATCGTTCTACCATTCCTAGACCGGCAAGGGAACTTGCTGTTCCAACAGGACAATGCACGTCCGCATGTATCCAGTGCCACCCAATGTGCTCTAGAAGGTGTAAGTCAACTACCCGGGCCAGCAAGATCTCCGGATCTGTCCCCCATTGAGCATGTTTGGGACTGGATGAAGCGTCGTCTCACGCGGTCTGCACGTCCAGCACGAACGCTGGTCCAACTGAGGCGCCAGGTGGAAATGGCATGGCAAGCCGTTCCACAGGACTACATCCAGCATCTCTACGATCGTCTCCATGGGAGAATAGCAGCCTGCATTGCTGCGAAAGGTGGATATACACTGTACTAGTGCCGACATTGTGCATGCTCTGTTGCCTGTGTCTATGTGCCTGTGGTTCTGTCAGTGTGATCATGTGATGTATCTGACCCCAGGAATGTGTCAATAAAGTTTCCCCTTCCTGGGACAATGAATTCACGGTGTTCTTATTTCAATTTCCAGGAGTGTATATGTTGCTAGGAAATAGTGCACTTACGTTTTGTTGCTCTTGTGTTTTATTAACCTGTATTGAAAATTTGTATCAAACATATTCATCACACGCTACCTACGTCTGCAGCTTCGACTTCTTTTTGTTACTATGGACCTTCTTTCTAAAGAGCTGTAACGTATCACAGTTTCCGTGAGGGATCTGTGCCACTGCTTCCGAGGTACATAAACTCTGCATTCGGCAGTAGCATGTCCTTGTTATTTGTTCCAGAAGGAGATGATGCGCTCTAGTCGAAAGTAGCGTACTGTCCGAATGTAGCTGTTAATGAGTCATGCCCACAGTGTAACATGCAACTATCTGTTTCTAAAGGAAAGAAGGAATCGACAGCGGATGCACGAATAACACTATGACTGCAACGAGCAGTCCGCAAGTAATGGGTTGTAAGGTGAAAGTCTGAGGCTGCCGATTACAGTTCAAATGGCTCTGAGCACTATGGGACTTAACTTATGAGGTCATCAGACCCCTAGAACTTAGAAATACTTAAACCTAACTAACCTAAGGACATCACACACATCCATGCCCGAGGCAGGATTCGAACCTGCGGCCCTAGCGGTCGCGCGGTTCCAGACTATAGCGCCTAGAAGCGCTCGGTCAACCCGGCCGGCGCCTACCTATTACAGTGACATCATGATGAGTAGTTCTCAAATTTGGTCGCAGTTATCATGTGACCTGACCATCAATACTCCCCAATAGCATCCATTTTATATTAGCATAGATTTTCTATGGTATCACAGCAGCAAAGTTCAGAAAAATTGTGCTTCTATATGTAGAAAAAACTATTAGAACATAAAATGGAGATATATGCTGCAATTTGTTACAAATTCGTTTGATGCTTAGCTGTAACTGGTGACATATAGGTCAATTTGCAACAATGCCATTATGCCTAGTTGATACTTAAAGAGTGGTACCACGACTGAAGTATTGTTGTTGACGAGTCAACTTTATCCTGTATGTTAGATCAGTACCACCCACAAGTATTTTAATAAATAACACAGATAAATTTTGGTTTCTTTAAAGCGAGTGCAAATATCGAGCTGTAGGTGAAAAGTGCACATTAACTTGTAAGCTCCGTTAGCAGCAGCGCCATGTACGTGTCGTAACATTGTAGGACAGACTTTTCATATTTTGGTAGATAATACAGGCAGCATTTGGTTTCTTTAAAGTACGGTAGAATAACCGGATTTCGTTCACTGACAAGCGCAGCTCAACCTGTAAGTTATATCAGAAGTGCCAATATAGGAGCCATGTGTAATTGTTTTAATGCTATACAATGAGATGATAAAGGTCACCTCTTGATATCGTGTCGGACTTCCTTTTGCCCGACATAGTGCAGCAACTCGACGTGGCGTGCACCCAATCAGTTGTTGAAAAACTGCTGCAGAAATACTCAGCCATGCTGCCTCTAAAGCCATCCATAATAGGGGAAGTGTTACCGGTGTAGGATTTGGTGCACAAACCGACCTCCCGATTATGGCACAGAAATTTTCGATGGGATTCATGTTAGGCGATCTGAGTGAATAAATCATTCACTCTATTTGTCCACAATGTTCTCCAAGCCAATCACGAACAATAGTGGCCTGCTGACATGACGCACTGTCATCCGTAAATATTCCATTGTCGTTTTTGTGATCATGACGTCCATGAATGGCTGCAAATGGTCTACAAGTAGCCGAACACACCCATTTCCAGTCAATCGTCATTTCACTTGGACCAGACGGCCCGGTCCATTCTATCTAAACACAGCGCACACCAATACGGAGCTACCATCAACTTGCGCAGTGCCTTTTTGACAATATGGATCCTTGGCTTCGTGGTGTCTGCGGCGCACTTGAAGCCTGCCATCAGCTCTTATCAACCGAAGTCTGGAGTCTTCTGACCAGGCCACGGTTTTCCAGACATACGGGCGCGAGCCCAGCAGAGCCGCTATGTCGTGCTATTAGCAAAGCAACCCGCGTCGTTCTTCTTCTACCGTAGCTCATTAACGCCAAAATTCGACTCACGGTTCTAACGGAAACGTTTGTGGTAGGTCCCATGTTGATTGTGCGGTCATTTCACGTACTGTTGCTTCTCTGATAGCTCTGACAACTCCACGAAACCGTCGCTGCTGCTGGTCGTTAAGAGAAAGCTGTCGGCCTCTGCGCTGTCTGCGGTGATAGGTAATGCCTGAAATTTGTTATTCTCGGCACACTCTTGACACCGTGGATCTCGGAATACTGTACTCCGTAACGATTTCCGAAATGGGATGTCCCACGCTTTTAGCTCCAAGTACGATTCCACATTCAAAGTCTGTTAATTCCCATCAAGCAGGCATAATGACGTTAGAAACCTTTTCACATTAATCATCTTGTAAGATTCGTGTCTGATCAACAACAACTGTGTAAGCTGTAAATAGATTTGGTTTAATGTTACAAACTTATCCCAGAAATACACACATTTACACAGTTTACGATGTGACAATGTTACGACAGTTGTCAAACGGACGCATCTCGACCTCAGAAAGTGAAATAATCCTAAACACAACTATGGTAAATTTTAACTAGAAGTTTCTTTACAAAATTATTCTTACGACTACGACTGATGTTGGCCAGTACTACGATAAATCATCCGATTCCAGTTCAAAGTTAAGTACTGTTTAGGATGACAATCAAGGCTGTGGAGGATCGTTAGTTTTGTGACAAGTTGAGCAAAAGATTACCCAATGTCGCTCGAGTTTACAGTGGACGCAAGCTGGTGAACTAACAAGTTTACACCTCTTTCTTTCTTTCTTTGTCTGAACCTTGTCCTGCAGTTGCGCAGGGTCGCCCATGGTTAATCGGATGTGGCATGTTAAGTTTAAGGGGTGGCCGGATGCCCTTTCTGCCGCCACCCCGTACCACCCGGGAAGGAATTAGTGTACCCCAGCCGTCTGTGTATAATGTAGGCCATGAAATAGTGCGAATGTGTTGCAAACGTCTGCGAGTCGTGTAACTGAGGCGGAACGTGGGGACCAGCCCAGTATTCACCTAGGGGACGTGGAAAACCGCCTACATCTGCATCTACATGATTACTCTGCAATTCACATTTAAGTGCTTGGCAGAGGGTTCATCGAACCACAATCATACTATCTCTCTACCATTCCACTCCCGAACAGCGCGCGGGAAAAATCAACACCTAAACCTTTCTGTTCGAGCTCTGATTTCTCTTATTTTACTTTGATGATCATTCCTACCTATGTTGGTTGGGCTCAACAAAATATTTTCGCATTCGGAAGAGAAAGTTGGTGACTGAAATTTCGTAAATAGATCTCGCCGCGAAGAAAAACGTCTTTACTGTAATGTCTTCCAACCCAACTCGCGTATCATATCTGCCACACTCTCTCCCCTATTACGAGATAATACAAAACGAGCTGCCCTTTTTTGCACCCTATGTCCTCCGTCAATCCCACCTGGTAAGGATCTCACACCGCGCAGCAATATTCTAATAGAGGACGAACGAGTGTAGTGTAACCTGTCTCGTTAGTGGACTTGTTGAATCTTCTAAGTGTTCTGCCAATGAAACGCAACCTTTGGCTCGCCTTCCGCACAATATTATCTATGTGGTCTTTCCAACTGAAGTTGTTCGTAATTTTAACACCCAGGTACTTAGTTGAACTGAAAGCCTTGAGAATTGTACTATGTATCGAGTAATCGAATTCCAACGGATTTCTTTTGGAACTCATGTGGATCACCTCACACTTTTCGTTATTTAGCGTCAACTGCCACCTGCCACACCATACAGCAATCTTTTCTAAATCGCTTTGCAACTGATACTGGTCTTCGGATGACCTTACTAGACGGTAAATTACAGCATCATCTGCGAACAACCTAAGAGAACTGCTCGGATTGTCACCTAGGTGACTAAAAACCACATCCAGGCTGACCGGCACACCGGCTCTTTGTCGTTAATCCGCCCGGCACGCCTACCCAACTCCAGGAAGCAGCACATTAGCGCTCTCGGCTATCGTGGCGGGTAACAAGTTTACGCCTCTGTGCGCGGTATTTACCTTAGCTGCGATGAGCTGTTGTCTGCATCGCTGCTATTGCCTACTGAAATTCCTATAAAATGTAATTAAGCCTTTGCTGATTTTTTTTTTCAGCGGAAATTCTCCTTACGCTTCTTGTGATGCGAGAAAACATGCACTCAACCTTAGTCTTGGAATATGGCGATATGCACGCGTATGGCTGGAGCAGCGTGCATATTAAAATGCCCTCTCAGTCCTCGCAAGGACAATTAACTGGCTGATTCGTTTCTCCACAGTGGGAGCTCAACGACGCTACACCTAATATCTAGCTGACTGTCAGCCGCAATGAACGCAGTGTTCACTCAAATTTCTCTTCTGTGTAGTATAGAGCGTTATGCGCTCCATCCTGCACTTGACGCCAGTTCAGAGAAGAGTCCCCGAAAATTTCGCTCTCGTCTTTGTCATAGCCGAACCTTCTCCGCACTTGGGTTCTTTCGTTCGCCGGCCAGTGTGCCCGAGCGGTTCTAGGCACTACAGTAGTGTGCGATTTGCAGGGGGGGGGATGTGGGGGATTCCCCCCCCCTCCCCCCCCCCTCTGCATCAGACTATCCCCTCCTTTGGTTTTAGTTTATGCATCCCTACCTGGGATGTTTATTTCCCACGCACTGGAGTAAAACTTTACATATAATTTAAATTTGTGGAGCCGAACACTGAAACTTTTTAATAAGTCTTACTATTAATACTATTAATATGTTTCAGCTTTCTATCATCAGAATAAGTACAACTTTTCACATATGTGCCTCTACTTTTTTAATTCCCCTCGTATATCTGTAACCTATGTAGATGATTTTGTAAATAAGCTTTACTTATACTGTACTTTTAGAGGTATAACAAGCGATGGCTTTTCTGATAGTGCATACGCGTCAATAGTGAGTTTCGGCATTAACATCTATTTATAAATAGCTGTTTAACCATGCGTACGACCACGGTCCAAGCCAGTAACATATATAATTCTACTAACCCCCTAAGACATCCCCCCTAATGGTAAAAGCACAAATCGCACCCTGCACTACAGTCTGGAACCGCGCGACCGCTACGGTCGCAGGTTCGAATCCTGCCTCGGGCATGGATATGTGTGATGTCCTTAGGTTAGTTAGGTTTAAGTAGTTCTAAGTTCTAGGGGACTAATTACCTTAGAAGTTATGTCCCATAGTGCTCAGAGCCATTTTTTCTTTCGTTCTCCGCGTCACGTCTTTTTTGGACCAATTATTTTGTGGAAACTCTCTCTACCAATCGCAAGGGCCCTACCATTGAAATGCGTCGAAATCTCGTCACTTTACTATTTCTTAGTTCGTTTCTGCCAATCGGACGTTTCGTGCCTGCTCACATGTGTACCATTTGCTGTTCACGTCATCAACTGCGTCACAAGTTTTGTTCGTATCCATCTGGAATTCCGAAACGCAGTTTTCTAAAACTTCATTCTGTCCTACTTCTGGTGGCCCGTTACTCGCTCTGCAGCATGCGTCACTTTTCCGGTCACTTGACTTCCGCCATGGGACGCTCCCCTTAAGAGCTTTCTGTAGTGCCTTCCGTGGTGCGGCCTCTGCATCTGCTTACACTGGCATCCACACAAAACGCTGCTTGTTTCACCTTCTACTCATTGACATGCCTTATATGGAAGAGGTGTGTTAATACCGTCAATTGAGTGCATCCCTTTTTCATTACATAGTTATAGGCAAATCTGCTCATTACCACCGAAGTAAGTTAGGTGTCATATTCACCTTCCCATTACGATGTATAAAACTCTTACGTAAGGTGCGAAATTGACCTTCATTTATTCAGTCACCTGCCCTTTTATGTCTTGTGTACACGATACTACCACCCATCTGCGTATGTGCATATGGCTATCCCACGCCTTTTGTCAGCTCAGTGCAGAACAGTTGAGTTACGGCAGTAGTGCCACATATGTATTGTACATTTGTAGAAGAAATCTCTACCTATTTTTAGAAACAATACAGAGCATTTTATTTTGATGCAAGATCAATTTTTCGGAAAGTCGAACATTCATCTCTTTGTAGAACCTTGTTCATAATTGCCTTTGACCGTGCAGTGTTTAAATGCCATATTTGGTGTATTTCAAAGATGTACTTCTATATAACGATAATATATATTTGAAGTGATATAACACTTTTGAAAATTCACTGTATTGTTACGCTAAAGGATCGGAAAATGTGATTTACATCGATAAACGTGCTAGTACGACATGACTTCGGGTAGGTCCAAGATCAAAAGCGATATAAAAAGATATTTTTCAACAAATGTTGTTCCGGAAACAATCTTGTAACTTACTAAAATCTGTAATGAGAGATAGATATGAGTCAAATATTTAATTGACACTAAGGAAGATGATAAACAGCAGTATTAGCATTTGTGGGTAACCTCTTTCTTCTTTCACTCTTGATTCGAATTTACAAGTGTTGTAGAAGTGAGAGAAAATTGAGAGCATTCTGAATGATGGAAAAAGCACACTGACCACCAGGAGCAGTGAAGTCGACCACCACCTCTAGAGTCAGCTGTCAGAAGGCGTGCCGAGGAGAAGTGAAGGTCAATAACCCACGGGCCATCACCCACGTTTTTGTAGCGCCGCACCTGATCGTCCACCTTTGTTCTGAACGAACACAGATGTGGTCTCCTGTGCAGTGAACTCCTGGCAAAAAACTTTTTACAACCTAGGAGTGGAGTAAGTGGTTGGTGACGACTCATTGGCCACATAGAGAGGAAGAGAGAGAGAGAGAGAGAGAGAGAGGGGGGGGGGGGAGAGGGGGAGAGAGAGAAAAAGAGAGTGGAGTGACTTTTTTCTGTGGAAGGTGTTAGAACATACATTAGCTACACAAAGGGGACTATTGTTTTCTTAGGAGCATTTTTATGGTTTAGCACTCTGTAATGCATGTTACATGTAATCTGAGAAGAGATGGAAATACGACAATTCTTTCAGATAAAAATAATGTCCACAGTCGGACTGATTCATTGTTCATCACGTGAAATGCCCATTTTTCATGACAAAAATTTCATGATGAAATATCTTTTTCTTACGCCGTATCTAAGTAATGAGAGCATGGAGTATTACCATCCGAATTAACGGGCTTAGTTAAAAATTCTATGTCTGTGTAATTTAAAATTGTAAGTTTAACAATTTCAGTTTGCACTGGAAATTCGGTCTTTGTGAAGATAAAATAAGCAGTTCTACACTGCAGCGCCAAGGAAACTGGTATAGGCATTCGTATTCAAATACAGAGATACGTAAACAGGCGGAATACGTTGCTGCGGTCGGCAGCATGTATATAAGACAACAATCGTCTGGTGCAGTTGTTAGATCGGTTACTGCTGCTACAATGGCAGGTTATCAAGATATAAGTGACTTTGAATGTGGTATTGTAGTCGGCGCACAAGAGATGGGACACAGAATCTCCGAAATAGCAATGAAGTGGGGATCTTCCCGCACGACAATTTCACGAGTGTACCGTGAATATCATGAATCTGCTAAAACGTCGAATCTCCGACATCGCTGCGGCCGGAGAAAGATCCTACAAGAACGGGACCAATGACAACTGAAGGGAATCGTTCAACGTTACAGAAGTGCAACCCTTCCACAAATTTGCTGCAGATTTCAATTCTGGGTCATCAACAAGTGTCAGCGTGAGAAACTTCATCGATATGGGCTTTCGGCGCCTACTCGTGTACCCTCGATGACTGCACGACACAAAGTCTTACGCCTCGCCTGCGCCCGTCAACACCGACTTTGCACTGTTGATGACTGGAAACATGTTACCTGGTCGGAAGTTTCAGATTGTGTTGAATCGATGGACGTGTACGGGTATGGAGGCAACCTCATGAATCCGTGGACCATGCGGTCAGCGGGGGACTGTTCAAGCTGGTGGAGGCTCTGTGATGATGTGGGGCGTGCGCAGTTGTAACGATATTGGACGTTGATACGTTTAGATACGAATCGGACAGATGACACGTACGTAAGCATCCTGTCTGATCACCTCATACATTCATGTCCATTGTGCATTTCGACGGACTTGGGCAATTCCAGCAGGACAATGCGACACCCCACACGTCCAGAATTGCTATGGAGTGGCTCCAGGAACACTCTTCCGAGTTGAAACACTTGCACTGGCCACCAAACTGCTCAGACATGGACATTATTGAGTATATCTGGGATGCCTTGCAACGTGCTGTTCAGAAGAAATTTCGAACCCCTCGTTCTCTTAGCTATTTGTGGACAGCTCTGCAGGATTCATGGTATCAGTTCCCTCTAGCACTACTTCAAATATTAGTCGAGCCCATGCCACGTCGTGTTGCGACACTTCTGCATGCTCCCGGGGGCCCGACACGATATTAGGCAGGTGTACTAGTTTCTTTCGCTCTTCAGTGTATGTAATAAATATGACCAGTAATTATCTAAATGGATATGACCAGTAATTATCTAAATGGGATGGCTGCAATGGCGGCTGAAGAGATCACGACCAAGCCACCTAATTTTGATCACAAAATCCCACCGCTTGGTCCATGAGATGAATTATTAAAACGTAATGTTGACATTAAAATGGGAAAGCACAGTACAATGAATTTCATCTATCGTTACTTAATATTCAAGAAGAATTACATGGACTGAATGTCGATACAGATACAAGCGAGATGGAGAGCATAAGAGCATCTAAAAAAGAACTAGACAAGTGACAAAATATGAGAAAGGTTCTCTCTTTTACTCATGGAGATAAAAATTAAATCAGTGTTATTACGATTCAGGTCCAAACACTATGCGACTTCTTTTCTCATCATAAAAGTATTGTCTTCCGTTCAATAAAACGTCACTTTCAAGATAAGTTATACAGACTAAGCAAGGAAAAAAAAATTGTTCTGATGCTTCATGTTGGAAGATCCAGAGATCAACCGATCTGAATTTAGTAAGAAACGCAATATGCAACAATGCAAGGTTCCCTTTTAATTAACATTCCATCAGGGATCACTCGATGTACAGGAGCCTCCGACACCAGATTTTCATGCTGAGATCCCACATAGACTCGCCGGCTTGCCGTGCCGCTGAGCTGATTTATTGGGGACTTAGAAAAATTTCAAGCTGATCTGCACTTGGCAGACGGCAAGAGTCGGTGGTTCCATCAGTGACTGACTCTACAGCCGCTTCAGCTTCCGCCTGCGATACTATGGTGAGATCGAGCCGCAAGAGTGAGACGATGTGTAGGGAAATTAACGTCATTTTATAGTAATTCGGTTACTTCAGGCTTCACAAATAGGACTTGTACGAACGCTGATCAACAGTCTGCTTTCAACTCCAAACTTATGTGTGACGTATTCCGATATGTATTACTACCTGTTTCCAATTAACACCATGATAATTACTGGGCATTTTGTGATTGCAATTAATACACTTGTGCGATTATTAACATCTCTGCCCCCTGACCCTTAAGTCAGATATGCCAAGGGCTTACTATATTAGTATTGCCACTGTATGTCATTTGTTTTTCACTAGTTTTATCTTAAATAGTCAAAGTAATTGTGATTTGTGTATTATTTAATAATCCTACGTTGTTGGAGGTTACCCTCATATTATTGCGGTACCTGCTAGTCTTGTCTTGTAGTTTTAAAACGAAGACAGCTTGGAATATAACAGGCATTCCTTGATGTTAATTATATATTTCTTGATGTGTTATCTTATTTTCCCCCCTACAATGGTACGACTTCGTGCTACCAGTAGCATTGCTTCATTTAGGGCTGAGAGAACATGTCAACTATCATTGCATTACGTTAATGGGTTTGTTTACAAACTGAAGCGCCAAAGAAACTGGCATAGGCATGCGTATTCAAATACAGAGATAAGTAAACAGGCAGAATACAGCGCTGCTGTCGGCAACCGCTACACAAGACAACAAGTGTCTAGCGCAGTTGTTAGATCGGTTACTGCTGCTACAATGGGAGGATATCAACATTTAAATGGTGTTATAGGCGGCGCACGAGCGATGGGACACAGCATCTCCGAGGTAGCGATGAAGTGGCGATTTTCCCGTACGACCATTTCACGAGTCTACCGTGAATATCGGAAATCCGGTAAAACATCAACTTTCCGACATCGCTGCAATCGGAAAAAGTTCCTGCAAGAACGGTACCAATGACGACTGAAGAGAATAGTTCAACGTGACAGAAGTGCAACCCTTCCGCAAAGTGCTGCAGATTTCAATTCTGGGACATCAACAAGTGTCAGCGTGCGAACCATTCAAGGAACATCATCGATTTGGCCTTTCGGAGCCGAAGGCCCACTCGTGTACCCTTGCTGAATTCCTCGCCTGGGCCCATCAACACCGACATTGGACTGCTGATGATTGGAAACATGTTGCCTGGTCCGACGAGTCTCGTTTCAAATTGTATCAGTCGGATGGACGTGTACGGGTAAGGAGACAACATCATGAATCCATGGACACTGCACGTCAGCAGGTGACTCTTCAAGCTGGTGGAGGCTCTGTAATAGTGCACGCGGTGTGCAGTTGAAGTGATATGGATCCCCTGATACGTCTAGATACGACTCTGACATGTCACACGTACGTAAGCATCCTGCCTGATGATCTACACCCATTTGTGTCCATCGAACTTTCTGAAGGACTTGGCAATTCCAGTAGGACAATGCGAGACCCCACACGTCCGTAATTGCTACAGAGTGGTTCCAGGAACACTCTTCTGAGTTTCAACACTTCCGCTGGCCACCAAAATCCCAACACATGAACGTTACTGAGAATAGCTGCGATGGCTTGGAACGTGCTGTCCGGAAGAGACCTCCATCCCCTCGCACTCTTACAGATTTATGCACAGCCCCGCAGAATTGATGGTGTCAATTCCCTCGAGCACTACTTCCGACATTAGTCGAGTCCATGACACATCGTGTTGCGGGATCTCTGCATGCTCGCTGGGGTGCTACACGCTATTAGGCAGGGGTAACAATTTCTTTGGTTCTTCAGTGTGTAATAAATTTTATGCTACCAGTCATGCATTGTGGAAAACGTAAATAAAAAGAAAGTCGTGACAGGTGGCTTAAGAAATATTTCATAAACAAACCCACTGTTTTACAGTTTGTGACATCACTGTTACACATCATTACGCGATACTAATTCATTTTTGCCACCGTTCTATGCTTAATTTTATTTAGAGTGTACTGGGCACATTTGCTAGCAGAAAAGTTTTTCATTTTTCTCACTGGCAAGCTGTTCTCCTGGAGTGGTCTCTGACTGCTCTCTCTTGGCGGGAGTTGGTCAGTGAATCTCATTAGGATGGCGGAACGTCCCCTGGGAGCTTGGCTGTTTTCACGGAAGTAAGACTGCGGCTTGCTTCGTTGTTTTTTAACCAGAGCCAGCACTCCTGAGTAGAAGGCATTGCGCCACCACTGCCATAGTCAGATAATAATGGAGCACGACAGTTTTCCCTGTTTTGTTCAGACACCAGAGGACGAGACAATGAGACACTGCCTGACCAGCATGGGAAAGTCCGTTGGTTTTTCTCCAAAATTTGGTGCATTCAGTCGAATTGAGTAGTCCTACGACTGTGTTTGGCGTGACGAAACCGACCTACAATTGGTTCAAATGGCTCTGAGCACTATTGGACTTAACTTCTGAGATCATCAGTCCCCTAGAACTTAGAACTACTCAAACCTAACTAACCTAAGGACATCACACACATCCATGCCCGAGGCAGGATTCGAACCTGCGACCGTAGTGGTCGCGCGGTTCCAGACTGAAGCGCCTAGAACCGCTCGGCCACACAGGTCGGCACATCGACCTACCGATAGGACACTGCTCATCCCGATACCATCATCTTCTTTGTTAAGGTCCGTTTTGAACGCCAAGAGTGGGAAGTTCTTGCAGCGTTTCCCATTTTTTCATGAAATAAATGATATTTTCCGCCATCACAATGGCAGCAGCATTGAGTCATCTCCTCGATATAGATGTTCTCGAAAGTAGAGAGTTTTGGAGCGAGATCTATGTTTTGTTCTCATTTCATCATCAACCGCTGTGAGCGTCACCCATCTCCTGGCTGCCATTTGATGTTGATGGGCACAGTTTGCTGATTTTGGGGAAATGTAGGTGCAACCCAACTTGTGCTACTTTATTAGCTTATAATTTGTGGCACCTTGTTGTATGTTCAACTTTGATTTTGCGAGCAGCGCAGGCAAGCACGTGTCTTTTTTTGATTTCTGTACACAATGTTCCTCATATTTGATACAATGTTAGCGTCGTTTTTAAGTTTGAGATTAGTTTTAGAGAACTTTGTTCCCTCTTGATATTTATTGTGATTTTCTCCAGTCATTAGAGCAAATAAATATCTGTTAATCTTGGTCTTGACTTAGCTTTCAAAATCCTTTAAGTTATCCTACAACTTTTCCATAGTTAGGCGACCCACTAATAATAAATATAATCTGGTGTACTCCTAACCTTGTTGTCCCCATTGTGACTGTATTATCGTTGTGGACAGTGAACGAATTCAGCGAACAATTATATCAACTATTCACTTGATCATCATATATGATCGAAGATTTGTTTCGTAACGGGCACTGTACTTACGCCCCTCTACTCTGATTCAGAACTGGGACACAGCTTCCAAGTTGCAGGCTTTCACCATCATTTCCAGTGGATAAAATAAAAAATGCATCAAGTTATTTTAGCCACATCTGTTTTTTTTTGTTACAAAACAATGATGCAGACTATTTAAGCATGGAAGTAGTTTTGTGGCAGTTAATTTGACAGCGTACAGTCTTAGTGTAGGTGTCAAGTATATCTTAGCCTGTAAGTTATACAATAACTGCACACTTCCAAAACTCACATTTCTTTCACAAGCAATACAGCCACTTTAGATGTGGAAATACCGTAATTTACACACTTTATGTAGTCTTGATAAATAATTCAGACGTGAAAATAAATAGCGACATCTTACATAACCATTGTGGCTCATAACACTATGTGTTTTTGATAAATAATACACTCATGTTAGATGTTGAATTAACCATAAGTTACGCACTTTAAATATTTTTGATAAACATTTGTTGTAAGTATACCAGTTTTGTCAATACCTTTACGCATTTTTGACAGACATTTTAAACACGAAAATAACATTGTGACACTAAATGTCCGCCAGCAGTGCCAATAAGCGAGACATGTGTGTTTTGTACTGTTATAGAGCAAATGTTTGTGTGTTTTGATAAATTACACTGTTTTCGGCTACATTTAACTGCGGTACAATGATTAAAGCCTGATAGTAGTCAAGTGCAGCTTAACCTGTATGTTAGATAACCAGTGGCAATAAAAGAGCCGTGAGTGTGTCTTTTACTGTTGAGAAATTCTTGCGTAAGTTGATAAATAGTATAATTCAGATGCGGCGATGTTTAGTTGTGCGTTGCCCCAAGTCTGACACAATGATCAAACTTTCCTCATTGACAAGTGGGAGGTACAGAGAAGACGACGGTGTGTCACAGTTTCGTCTTAATGGTGCGTAAAATACTTCACGGAATAATGTAGGTAGAGCGGTACAAATGGACATACATGATGCAGATAACAAGGGGTTTTATTGAAACAAAGCAGCGTACAAAATGATCAACAGATTGCGCTTCATATTATACAAACCTAATAATTAGAATAGTTGATTTTTAGCAAAGATAATGTTCTTTATACCGATCCCTCAACATATCGGCCGTTATTCATCAACAATACCTGTAGTCGGGGAACTATGTATTGAACATATCAGTAGCTATTGTGAGAAATTGACTTCAGATGTTGATACTAATGAGGTCGGACGATCGCGGTAGACTTGCGACACCACAACCATCAGTCACATGGATTGAGTTCTGAGGGTCTGGGAGGCCAAGCATGACGGATGTGGCGGCTCAGCACACGATCCTCACAAAACGGTTTGCGCAAGAGATCTTTCACACGTGTGGCAAAATGGAATGGAGCGCCACCCTGCATAAAAGTCGTACTTTCCAGAAGGTGTTTATCAGCCGTGCTAGGGATGATGCGAATTTGCAACATATCTACTTACTTCACACCCATCACGCTGATAGTTTGAAAAGCAGCACCCCTCTGCCCAGTGCCATCTATTGGCCGGTTTTTGTACTTGGTTTTCTTTTTATTAAGACCCCATGTCATTGCAGATGTTTGTGTCAACTTTTACCTCTCTGCCTACACTATTCCGTGACTTAGTGCATTTTCAAATGGTAACGGACTTCTGGGCG
This sequence comes from Schistocerca nitens, assembly GCF_023898315.1. Classification (NCBI taxonomy): domain Eukaryota; kingdom Metazoa; phylum Arthropoda; class Insecta; order Orthoptera; family Acrididae; genus Schistocerca; species Schistocerca nitens. The sequence goes on along the minus strand of NC_064619.1, from coordinate 693,033,222 downwards.
ACCATTTACTTTAAAATTAAACACACCCAACAAAGAAATTAGTCACCCACAAGAGACGTCCCGTTAATTCAGGGCAACACCGCACAACTTCGGCGAGGAAGAGTTTCTATAAGTTTCTTCATTTATGTCATATCCAGCTGATGTGGTCCCATACTCCGAGGAGCGTAGGGGACGATGCGGGAGACCCGCACTGCTGTACTAGGCAAGGTCCTAGTGGAAGTGGTTTGCTGTTGCCTTCCTCCGACCGTAATGGGGATGTTTGATGATGATGATGATGAAGACGACAGAACAACACGCAGTTATCTCGAGGCAGGAAAAATCCCTGACCCCGCCGGGAATCGAACCCGGGACCGCATGCGCAGGAAGCGAGAACGCTACGGCAAGACCACGAGCTGCGGACTGTCCAGCTGAAGCCACTCATTGCTGATTAGACCCTCTAGAGCTGCCGTTTTTGGGGAATTTTGATTGCTACGTATGATCTGCTATTCCAAATGGTAACACATTTTCTGATAGAGTAAGACCAGGTGATGTAGCACGCCAGTCGAGGCGTTGTATGGTTCCCTGAGCGTTCGTAAAACCAGCAAAGCATGCGTGTTGCCCTGAAAACACAGCAATTATCATCCTGGAAGATGGGAATGACAACACCACGCTCGAGATCAAGATGTGAAAGAAAGGGCAACAAGTCATCCCGAGAATGTCGAAATAAACACGCATATTCAAGTTTGTGGTAACCTAAAGCAATGGAGCCCAAGTAACGGTAGGAGAAACAGTTCGAAAACACTACAGAACCACCTCTGGCATGAAATGCACCCACTACAGAAAGCGGATGAAACACCCCATTGCGCCGTCGCTGCGTTCCATGCCTCGCATCATTCGCAAAGCGTACAAAATCGCGCCTCATCAGACTGAGGTGCACACCTCTAGTCGCCTACTGCACAGTTTGTGAGTAGTTTTGTCCACTCAGCTTGTGCAACTTTGTGCTGCAGCGAGCGGAGACGTTTTCCTAGGTACCAGACATCACATTTTTATTTTAATGCAGTCATCTTCACAGTGTTCGCACCTCAACTGGTTGAGATACAGGGTGGGGCAAATAAAAGTGGCCAGGACGAGTAGATACGATTAGACGTGAATGTATGGATACAACCACATCCAGTGACGCGCACACCACGTTTACGCCCGCCACCTGATCCACGCTGGTTCAGGGGGCAGTGCGGTCTGTGTCAGTGTGAGTGGAGCAGTCCAAAGTGGGCGATGGTACTCACAGTGGAGCAGCGGGTGTTCGTTGTGGAAAGTTACGTGACATTAAAGTCACGGAAACGCTGTGGTCAGTTGTTTGCTGAAACGTTTAATAGCGTCAAAGTCAGAAAAGAGTGCCATGCAACGCTTAGTCCGAAAATGGCATCAGAGAGGATCTGTTTTGGATAAGTCAGAACACGTTCCAAGTTGTGCCCATACGCCAGAAAATGTTCCTGCTGTTCGCTAGAAAATGTTTCAGACGCCTGTCTCAAGAGACGGGCATATCACATCGATCAAGCAGACCTGCACATACATGCCTACCGAGTGTCTGTTGTTCATGCATTAAAAACAGCGGACGCTCCTCAGTGCCTCCAGTTTTGTGAGTGGCTGTTCACTGACATAACAAGGAATGGCTTGGACATGGATCTGCTCTTTATGTCTGATGAAACCTGGTCTCACCTGAGTGGTTATGTCAACACACAAAATCTCAGGTTCTTGGCAGCGGAGAATCTGCACAACTTCCACGAATCGCCACTGCATGATCAAAAGGCTGGGGTTTGGAGTGCAGTGTCTGCACGCCACGTTATTGATCACATTTTCTTTCATCAGACGCTGAATTCGACGCGTTACATTGGCAGAATTTTGAAACCGTTTGTGGCAGCATTAACGTAGGAGGAAAAGACCTACAGCTACTTCCAACAGGACGGAGTAACTGCTCATACAGCCGGACGAACCTTGGAGCATATTTACACAATTTTCACACCTGACAGAGACGTTAGCAGAGATCAGTCTGGTCACTGTCCTAGGAGGCGACCCAAGTCACCTGATCTGTCAGTGTGCAATTACTTTGTGTGGGGAGTCTTCGAGTCTAATGCGTATTGCATGAACCCTTGTAGTCTTCAAGAACTGCGGCAGAACATTTCGGATGAGACTGCAGCAATTCCAGCAGTCCATTCAGTGACAGGGCGTGACAATCATCTTCCGTCCCTGTAGTTAAGGATCTCTTTACGACCACTGCTCTTATGCCGTGACAGATACCTGTGAGTGGTACGCCATTCCCTGTCGACGAGCTGGACAATTCGCGTTGTGAAACCACAGAAAAAAAAAAAAAAAGAAATGGTTCAAATGGCTCTGAGCACTATGGGACTTAACTGCTGAGGTCATCAGTTCCCTATAACTTAGAACTACTTAAACCTAACTAACCTAAGCATATCACACACATCCATGCCCGAGGCAGGATTCGAACCTGCGACCGTAGCGGTCGCACGTTTCCAGACTGTAGCGCGTAGAACCGCTCGGCCACGCCGGCCGACGTGAAACCAGAAAATCAGACGTCTTGATTCATGCTGTGCTGATTGGGGGGCCTTAACGCTGCCCCATTTGTGTCATACTGTCACGCCGATACCCATCTTACTGCAATTATTCCGTTTCACTCTCGTAACTTAGGCCAGCTCTGAAGGGTCGCATGAACGCTAGGCACCAGTTCTATTCCATGTGTAGCGGCCAGTGTGCTATTGTAAGGGTACTGATATATAATTTCATGATTTTTTGCATGTAAAATAATTATTACGACTGATGGTTTCACAAAAGTTATTTAGTAGCCTATATGATCAATACAGGGCGTCCCAGGAGCAATGGGAAATATTCAGCGATATGAGAGGAACGATCATTCAAAGCAAAAACGTCTAGTAAACATGAGCTCTAAAATGCACACCTTCAGAGCTATGAGCACGTCTTCAAGTTCTATATTGTGAAGCCAGTCTCTTCTACCGTAAGCTCTTTCCTTTCCATGTTTTGAGAGGTGGTAGCAAGGACAAAAAGAAGAAAAAAAAAGGCCAGTAAACATCGTCTCTAAAGTGGATACCTTAAGAACTGTGAGCATTTGTTGATCTTCCCTTCTGTGAAGCACATCTCATCTACCAAATAATTGCTCATAGATCTTAAGGTAAGCGCTTTAGAGCTCATGTTTACCAGAAAATTTTTCCTTACTTTCATATCTGTTACCTCCTCCCAAAATATGAAAAGCATAGAGCTTGCAGTAGAAGAAATATTTTTCAGAGTATCGAAGTGCTTAAAGCTCTTAAGGTATGCATTTTAGAGCTCATGTTTACGAGATTGTTTGCTTCGAATAAGCGTTTCTTTCGTATCCCTGTTACCCATTCCTCGCATAGCACTCTGTAGAAATTTCTTTTTGCATTTCATTAGCAGATTCGACGATTAAACTATTGGCTGAGGACGACACGACGGTCGGTCGATTATCGCGTAGTCTTCAGGGCCTGATCACAGGGTTTCGTTTACGTTTCATTCCAAGAAATAGGTTGATCTAGTGGGTGTTGTCTGCCCTGGAGCGTGTAAGATTTAAACCAAGCCCAGGAAACCAGTAAAGCTATGTGGTGTGTCTCCCCCCACCGACGACAGACACGCATGTCCTTTCCTGCTTTGCTGAATGCAAAACGTGTATGCGCAAAGCTGAACAGGATAGGAGCATTGTGTAGGTGTCCTTGGACGGTGTTTTCAGGGACGACGTATAGCAGGGGCTCCGTCTGCAAAGTAAAGATTTTAAACCCGGCGTCTGGTGGACCCTCCGCCCCCACCGCCCCCGCTACCTGGCGCGGTGGGAGCGGCTCGAGCACCAGAACAATGCGCCGCCACCCCCGCCCCAGGACCCTCGCCAGCCCTCTCACATCTCCGGCGCGGCCTTGCCCCTCGTCCGAGCAGCCTGGAGAGCGTCACATTCCCTTTAACTGCTTCGAAGATGTCTCATTCGTGCACAGACTCCAGCAAATGAGCGATAAACATGCGATGCGTGTAAAGAATTCGGTAAGCAGGCTGAAATCTAAAGGCCAACGTGTTTGAAGACTCCTTTAAGCGACTAACTACCTTGTATCAGTCCCCTGCTCGTGTCACGTCAGTCTATCCCTGGAGCATTACTGATTTACTACGCTTTTAAAGGACGAGCAGTAGTTCGAGGCCGGCCGGTGTGGACGAGCGGTTCTAGGCGCTACAGTCTGTAACCACGCGACCGCTACGGTCGCAGGTTCGAATCCTGCCTCGGGCATGCATGTGTGTGATGTCCTTAGGTTAGTTAGGTTTAAGTAGGTCTAAGTTCTAGGGGACTGATGACCTCAGAAGTTAAGTCCTATAGTGCTCAGAGCCATAGTAGTTCGTGTTTACATATTAGCACCAAACTGCGTGTGTATGAGTGCTGTCTCTTATGTACAAAGTAGTCTACAGGTGTGGCACTGTCCTTCTAAAACAAAAACAGGGGGATAAACAGAAATTTATAGACACACAGTCCGAGGTGTCAGAGAGGGAATACCTGTGTTTATTTATTTATTTTTATTATTTAGCGTACGTCTACAACACTAAACATTAATAATTATCACGAATTACAAAGTAATATCCAGGCCATGAATGTAGTCTACTCACCCACTGTCATCACTAGGAACTCTGTTGGAGTTCTAGGGAAAGCTGTCAGAGGAATAATGGCTCTAAGCACTATGGGACTTAACATCTCAGGTCATCAGTCCCCTAGAACTTAGAACTACTTAAACCTAACTAACCTAAGAACATCACACACATCCATGCCCGAGGCAGCATTAGAACCTGCGACCGTAGCCGTCGCTCGGTTCCAGACTGTAGCGCCTAGAACCGCTCGGCCACTTCGGCCGGCAGGGAAATCTGTCAGAGGTGTTGGACAAAAATATGGAAACACAGCGGGAAATGTATGCTTGAACATAAAAGTAGATGCTAGCCAAGCCTGCAGGTGGCGCTGTTGTATTTGACCATGAGCATAATTTGTAGAATGTTCTTAACGTGTTGTAAGTCTCAATCGTGGTCAGAACAGAGTCCTGTGTAGCTGTGAGTGCATTATGTCGGAGCTAAGTCGATCGTGGGCACACTGTTTTATTTATTTATTTGCACATCAAGTTCCGTAGGACCAAATTGCGGAGCAAATCTCCAAGGTCAGGCCAGCCGGGGTGGCCGAGCGGTTCTAGGCGCTACAGTCTGGAACCGCGCGACCGCTACGGTCGCAGGTTCGAATCCTGCCTCGGGCATGGATGTGTGTGATGTCCTTAGGTTTAAGTAGTTCTAAGTTCTAGGTGACTGATGACTTCAGAAGTTAAGTCTCATAGTGCTGAGAGCCATTTGAACCATTTCTTTTCTCCAAGGTTATGGAACGTGTCAGTACATGAAATTACAACGTAAAAATAATAACAGATAAAAATAAAATGTTTATGAACCCCAAAAAAATCAAGCCATAAGTTTAAGTAAACGCAATTAACAACACAACATAAGAATCAACTTAATTAAAAAAAAACTCCTCAACAGAATAGAAGGAGTGACCTATCAGGAAACTCTACGGTTTCGATTTGAAAGCGCCTGGATTACTGATAAGTTTTTGAATTCTTGTGGTAGCTTATAGAAAATGGATGCAGCAGCATACTGCACTTCTTTCTGCACAAGAGTTAAGGAAATCCGATCGAAATGCAGGTTTGATTTCTGCCGAATATTAACTGAGTGAAAGCTGCTTATTCTTGGGAATAAGCTGATATTGTTGATAATAAATGACAGTAAAGAATATATGTATATTACCGTGAGGCCATTCTCTAGGATGGCCTTCGGCTGTGTGTCTGAGAAGGACTTTGAGGTCTTTATTGAGGCTATACTCTCTCAACCTAAACAAGACGAACATGGTAACTTCTTTTAAGTCAAATAAAAAAAAAAAAATTCACGAGCGGTCTGGCGCGACCAATATTGCGGACGAGGCATTGCTATACACATTAACACAAGTGAACGTAGCAAGCCAACGCCCAGCGACACCCAGAGCTAAGCTATGCGTCCGCAATATGGTGCGAACAATAACAGTAACTTTAAAAATACAAAGGAAAAAACGTTATATAAAATACAAACTGAAAGATAAGAAATATATACCAACAACATATAAAAACCAAAATAAAAGGCCAAAATAAAAGACCCGCCCACCTCCCCAAGGGACAAAAACCCCTGCGACACAAAAAAAACTAAGCGATAAACTGCAAAAACGCATTAATCTGCAACACGGGCCTAGTTATACTAGGCCCCGTGTTGCGTTACAGTCCCGCCAGACGGGCGGACAGTGTCTCCAAGCAGCCAGCAGTGCGGCGGAAGTCATTATCAGTGCTCATTAAAAGCCGGAAGTACATTTAGATTAAAAAAAATTGATAAGAGCACAAAATCCCATAAGAATAACACAGGGCGGAAGTGAATTCTTCTGCAACACGGGTTAAGTAAATATACGGGACGCTGAAAATTTCTAAGTCCGAATGAAGGTCTTTTATTTTGGTTTTTATTTGTTTTTGGTATATATTTCTTATCTTTCAGTTTGTGCGTGTCTCTGTGCGCGGCGCTCTGAGTTGTGACTGCGGGTGACCTTGATTCGGACTTAGAAATTTTCAGCGTGCCGTATATTTACTTAACCCGTGTTGCAGAAGAATTCACTTCCGGTACGTGTTATTCTTATGGGCTTTTGCGCACTTATCAATTTTTTTTATCTAAAATACTCTTCCGGTGTTTAATGAGCACCGATAAGGACTTCCGCCGTGCTGCTGGCTGCTTGGAGACACTGGCCGCTCAGCAGGCGGGACTGCAACGCAACACGGGGCCTACTATATATATATTGAGAGGCCAAAGTCAAAAAACTCAGACTCGTGAACGAGGGTCGACAAGAGGTTCGCGATCTTACACGACTTATTGTCCGAACCACTCTCGTTTCTGAGCCAAAAATATCCTTTTGGAATCTGAAGAGTTACCTCAAATATGATACCATTCGACATAATCGAATGAAAAGAAGGAAAGTAGATTAACTTTCTTGTCGAACGATCATTTACTTCAGATAGCCATCGAATAGTAAAAATGGCAGCTTTAAGTCTTTGAACAAGATCCTGAATGTGGACTTTCCACTATAGTTTACTAACTATCTGAACATCTAGAACCAGTTTCACTAATCATGTGCCCATTCTGTGAAATTGAAAAGTCGAGTTTTGCCCAGTTGTGTGTTAGAAACTGTAAAAACTGAGTGTTACTGTGTTTTAGCGTCGTTTATTGTCTACAAGCCACGAACTTATGTCATGAACTGCACTATTTGAAACCGAGCCAATGTTGCACACAACATCCTTTATTACCATGCTAGTGTCATCAACAAACATCAATATTTTAGAGTTACTCATAAAACTAGAGGGCATATCATTTATATAATAAGGAACAGAAGTGGCCCCAAAACTGATCCCTGGGGCAGCCCCCATTTGACCCTTCCCACTCACCCCCCCCCCCCCCCCCCCCCGCACACAGCCATTCTCAATATCGTGAATAACGACCTTTTGCTGTCTTTTGATAAAGTAAGAGGTGAACCAGTTCTGAGCTACTCACCATATTCCTTTATGGTCCAACTTCTGGAGCAATATTTTGTGGTTAACACGCCTTAGTTAAATCAAAAAATATGCCTAGCGTTCGAAACATTTTGTTTAATCCATCCAGTACCTCAAAGAGAAAAGAAATATAGCATTTTAAATTGTTAAACGACTTCTAAATCCGAACTGTACATTTGATAGCAAATTGTGTGGTATAAAATGATCAATTATCCTTACATACACAGCGTTTTCAATAACTTTTTAGCAAACAATTATGGCATCGAAATAGGTCATAAATTGACTAAATTATGCCTTTCTCCGTTTTTATAAAGCGGCTTTACTACTGAGTACTTTAATCGTTCAGGGAAGTGACCATTCCTAAAGGAAAAATTACAAATATGGTTAAGTACAGGGCTAACACGTGCAGCATAGTACTTTAATATTCTGCTAGGCACTCCGTCATACCAATGAGAGTCCGTAGTATTTAGTAATTTAATTATTGGCTTAATCTTCCCCTTGTCTGTATCACAGAGAAGTATTTCAGACATTAATCTCGAAAAGTCCAAGAGAGTAATATGATTTCCTGAAGAAACGAAATGTTTATTTAATTCACCAGCAACGCTCAGAAAATGATTCTTAAATACTGTACATATATCTGATTTATCAGTAACAGAAATATTTTTACTACCAACTGACTTTATATCGGCAACCTTGTGCTGCTAACCAGATACTTCCTTCACAACTGACCATATGATTTTATCTTCATCATGTGACTTAACTATTCTATTTGTGTACCACATACTCTTTGCTTTCCTAATAACATTTGTTGTTGCTTGTACGATGGATGCTTTAATGACAGAGGCAACAGAAGTGTCTGATGTTTCAAGAGGCACCATATCGAAGGCTCATATCGCGCGCAGGCAGAGTGGAAAAACATTATCCGTGAAGCCACAACGCGGACGTAGTGTGAGTTAAGTGTTCATGACGGACGGCCGTAGACGAGTGCTGCAACGAAAGCTGCAGAAGTCACTGCAGGACTGAATGGCACAGTCGGGAAACCTGTCAGCACCAAAACAACACGAAAGCAGCCCTATAAATGAGAACTGCAGCACGAGCTGAAAGTCCAAAACCACTCGTCAGCGATGCAAATGCCCGCAGCTGGAAAATGTGGTGCCGAAGCCGTGGTACCTTGACTATGGAGCAATGGAAGAAAGTCATCTGGTCGGGTGAGTGTTGTTTCACACTATTTTCAACTTCTGGCTGAGTTTATGTCCCAAAAGTGCCACATGGTATTCTATGGGACCCATAGGCACTCTGCAGGGTAGCATTGCTGTCAAGTATTATGTGACTGTTAACATTCATCGGTTTCATTATTTGGTACAATGGTTACTCCCTAACAGTGATGCTGTGTTCCAAGACGACAGAGTCCTGTTCATACAGCTTGCATCGTCCAGGTGAGCGCGAGGATGAATTGTCGCATCTTCCCTGGACTTCATAGAGAGCAGATCTCAATATAATTGAGTCTTTCTGGTCTACTTTGGAGAGACTCCGTGATCCTATCCACCCCAATTATCGTTACCTGAACTTGGCACCATTTTGTAGCAATAATGGTGTAAGGTTCCCTTTCTACAAGACCTCTATTTCTCCACTCACGACTGGAAGCCGTCTTGAATGCCTATAGTTTACCTACGCCGTATTAGGGATGCAAATGTGTCGAGTTTTGGGGGTACCCGTATTTTTGTGCATGGTGAACACTCTACAAAATGGTTCAAATGGCTCTGAGCACTATGGGACTTAACTTCTATGGTCATCAGTCCCCTAGAACTTAGAACTACTTAAACCTAACTAAGGACAGCACACAACACCCAGCCATCACGAGGCAGAGAAAATCCCTGACCCCGCCGGGAATCGAACCCGGGAACCCGGGCGTGGGAAGCGAGAACGCTACCGCACGACCACGAGATGCGGGCAACACTCCACATTTCAGCGCCACAGTCAGAACTAGGAGAAGTTATTTTCTTCCACTTGTGCATTGAATCAACACAACTGCCAGTGTTGGTACTCATTAGATTAAGAACCAATCAGATCTTGAGTGGCAATTCGAAAACAAGCAGTTTGGTCGATATACACAGCATCGTAAGTTTTTCCATAGTAGCTTTAATCTGCCATGTGTTTCTCCAGCAGTCATTGGCATTACAGTCATCGCGAACTAAAATCACTGCAGTTTACTGGAATGGGTGACGAGAGCAAAGCCTTCATTTGCTGATCGTTGGAATGTCTGCTTGAACAGGGAGGTAAGGTTTTTTTCTGTAAATTTTCTCCCATACAAGTGCACTTCCCTGCCGCGCAGAAGGAGATGACACCTGGTTGAGTATGGGTAGCACGAAAGTAGGCGTAAATCTGATTCACAAGTTCTAAGACGCACATCCATGTGTCTTTGATTACTCTCTAATGACTTAGCGTATGAGCTCTATATTGTTCTTCGAAACATTCACTACACAAATTTTTGAAGAGGTATTCCTTTCTGTAAGTCAACAAGCTACAAGTCTTGTGCGAGCGCTATTTATGCAAGCAGTATTCCGCAAAGCGACAACCAAACATAGGCAAAAGCCTTGACGCTATTTTACCAGCATGGTGGCTGTTTTGGATGGTCACATCATGGATGAAACTCGTGAGTTTTAGACAGAAAGGAGTCATGTGATATATTATTTATTTATTATTGAAAATTACAGCCTATTACACTTTAGCGGCTAATAAAGGACGTACAGCTGAACTTCCTTATTGCAACTTCGGTTACAACAAAAACTCAGCCATGACGTCGTGATTACTTTGGTACGGTCATATTTCTCATAAGGAACACATTTCCCGTCCTTGCTTAACACTACAAATATATATGCGTGCACCTCGTTTCAGCCTCAGTTAGCAACAAGATTTTCCAAGAATCACCCTATTAATCCGCGTAAACAGAGTTGACACTCGGCGAGCAGATCTGGAATGGCGGGGGGTTGATTCGATAAAAATCGTATGCTTTCGACCGTCAGTGACAGCTAGCTAGCAAGAAGCATTACAGCATAAATGATTCTTCTGTTTGTTGTAGTAGACGTGACAGAGTTAGGGACTGCTTCGTCGCTATACATATTAACTCAGTGTTATGCGTAGTAATTAGTGCTGAAGAGGTCTAACTTACTGATATATCGTGCTTATTAACATACCCACTGTTGCAAATTACGCAATGTAGTAGCTACGAAATGTCTATGTAAAGCCTAGTTAGGCAGATGTGATGCATGTAACAGAAGTTTGCTAATGATTTTTACTTATATTCTTCATATATACACAATATACAATGTGAAAATCATACAAAAGAAAGAAACAAACAATATGAAGTCTATGTAAAGACATTAAAGTTCAGACACTCCACTTATATCGTCAGCTTGATCTGAACCGGACTATGACAATTCACTGGGGTCTCATGTGCCAACAGTAAAATTGATGTCACCAATGGCAACTTGCATTATGCTCTCGTTCGTCCAGTACTCCTCCAATCGTTGCACCGTACGACAGTAGCCTGACCACCCATCTCCAGTAACTGACATAAGAGCTGGCCGCAAGTTTACGGAGATTTTCCGCAGGCATGTCTCGAGTGACATTTTGTTCCCTGAACGCTCTTTTTACTTCCGACCACGGAAGTTCGACTGCATTTAGGTCACAGTTATAGGGCGGTAAGGGTATCACTCTATGACTTTTGGTTGTGGCCAACGTGTCGACAGCATAGGACTTTTCGCAGACTTATGTAGCAGAATTAACGAGCAAAGAGCCTCGTCTCTCATGGTCTAGTCACACTCGACTTTTTTTCTTAGCCATGTGCGAATTTCCGCCTTTGAATCGTAATATCGCAATCCAGCTGGCTACCGTGATAGGTCGCAGAGTCTAAGGCAATAACTGAGTTAGGGGGAAGGTATGGTAATACCATTTCTTCAAACCACTTTTCAAAGTTACTCGAATTCATCTGGGTATGCTAATCTCCTTGGCTCCATCTGGCAAAGCTTGAGCTCAGGTGCCCTCACAAAACCGTTCTTAGAACCAACAGATGATGCTATTAATCTTTTGGTGTCTCTTCCATTAGCCATCACACCAACCACGTCTTCGCTTTGCCAACATTTGTCGGAAGAAAGATTGTTATCGAGCCAAGATTCATCTAGATAGAATATTTTGTTTCGTGCCATCTCAGTACCTTTGACCTCTACAGGAAAACTAGAGTTCCATTACGCAATATCCTCATGTTCGAGTAACAAGGTCTTTTTCCACATGCAGGACTTCAAAACTGTCCTCAGAGAAGCACCACACCAATATCATCGTACCTTTGATCTCAAAACTGGCAACAGTTTCATTATGCTGCAACTTTCTGCATCGCATAAACGTATCTCATTGTGTCATGAATGATACCCTTCTCAAAATCATCCAGTTTTTTTTTGAATGTTACTACGTTAAGGATAGAAATGAACACCTCTTCAAAATTAGAGAGTAATCAAAGACACATGGAAATAAATTAAGATGCAGTAGAGGGATCTATCGAACGACAGTGCAACAGCAGATTACTAAATTAAACTAACTTTTTCTTACGGGGTTCTTGGAGACTCGCCAGGATTAGTTTTGGTAAATTTTACAATTCTCCTCGTACTAGGCAGGCTCCTTCCTGTGGACTTAGCTGCTCTCTTCCCCTACTACGAAAGCGGGTAGAACAGTTGCTTCTGCATTGTTTCCTCTTTACAACATTTGATGACATTAAAAACTATTTCACGTGCTTGGTTACGTAACATTTTACTCCGTTTACCCTTAGGGGTGGAAGGAGTTGATAACTCATAGCACATTCCGAAACAGTTATAAAACAGTATTTACCGAGATAAAAACTCAACATGCCAAAGGCAACACAGAATGACAACAATACCGGTATTCCGGAGCACCTGCATTAGACGAAGGCTGATAGATCCCAAAACATATGAATGCAGCATCGGTGTCCACCATCTACTTCGCCGAGTGCCAACTAAACTTGCAGGAACTGATATCGTAGTAGGAACTGTGTTGTTGTAACATGGCAACCTATCATATTCTTCTCTCTCCCCTTCCGTCAACAATAGGTGTAGTATCGAACCTCGCCTCATTGTTGCCTAGCGTGTTCATGCTATAAGAGTGGTGACAATCAAAGAACTCGTCAACAGTACACGTGATGTCAATTTCCATAACAATTTTTTGCGAAATACACGCGTTTTAGAACAGCATGGCCAGTTAAAGAAAAGTTTTAATGGTGGAAGAAAAAGTGAAAGTGATTCATAAAATCGAGAATGGAGCTAAAAAGGCTGACATGTGTCGTCAATTTGACCTCGAAAATCCACAGCCCAAACTATTTGGAAGAACAAGGATAAAATTGTTGCTCCTTTTGAGCAAAATGTGTCTAAAATAAGCGGTTACGAAAAGCTGAATGTAGTGACGTGGATGAAGCGTTGTTTTAAGTGATTAAAACAAGAGAGAAGCATCAATGTACCTATTAGTGGATTTCTCCTTATGGTGAAAGCAGAAGAATTTGCCAAGGAATGAAAAGATGAGGAATTTGTGTGAAGTAGTTTCTCGATTGACTGATTCAAGTAACGTGGCGGCATCATTTTTAGCAAAGTGAGTGGTGAAGCCGACAGAGTGAGCACTGTAACAGTCCAACAGTGGATCACTGTCGTGTGGCCTACAGTTAGTGAAGGTTATGCAGACTGTGACACCTTTAATGCAGACGAGACTGGCGTTTTCTTTAAATTGACACCTGGCAAAAATTTGAAATTCAAGGGCGAAAAATGAGATTGAGTAGGTGACAAGTTACCTAAAGAATGAATAACAGTCCTGGTTTGTACTGATGCATATGGAACTGAGAAGAAAAAGTTGCTCGTGATAGGTAAATCAAAAACTCCTAAGTGTCTTCAGCATGTGAAAAATCTGCCAGTGCACTACAATGCTAATAAAACGTTCTGGATGACCTCTGCACTCTCTGAAGCTGAAATAAGGCGTTGGTATACGGGAGCTTTGAAGTCAGAAGAGGAAAATACTAGTTCCTGTTAACAACTGTCCAGCATATATTGCACTCTCTCATCTGGAGAATGTTAAACTTGTTTTTTTCTTGCAAATACGACAAGCTTATTGCAGCCTCTGGACCAAGGAGTAATAAAGAGTCTCAAATGCTACATTCGTAATCTCATATTACTGAAAATGGAACAGTGCACCGAGAACAAACAGCATTATTCTATTACGCTGATGGATGCGACGAGATGAGTTACCAAAGCTTGGAGCCAGTTCACAGCCCAAACGATCGAGAACTATTTCCGTCTTGTGGGAATCACAATTCAAGGAATAAATGCCGCCAAAACTGAAGACACGTTCGAGGACACTGGTGATCTGCTGCTGTCTCCATTTGTCCCAGAAATCAGCGGTGATATTCTCAAACAGTGACTATGAATTGCATGCAACAATAGATGATGACCTTGTTACAACCGAAACGCAAACTGAAGATAAAATTGCAAATGAAGCGAAGAATCAGAGCCACAGTGAGCCTGAAGTGTGTGAGGAAGATGAAGAAGGGGAAAAAGAAAGAAATAAAGTTCATATCCCTAGTGTGAGTGGCGGTTTAAAAGCTATTAGCGTTGTGATCATGTTCTATGAAGCTAGAGGACGGAGAAGTGAAATTGCAAATGAAATAATGAACATAGAATATAAATTAGAAAGTGTGTGTTGGACAACTAACAGATAACTGTATGCGCTGTGAATATATGTGGGGCATTTTTTTGACATCTTCGGAAATGCCATTTTCGACTTTGTTATGTTGATCTGAAAATGGGTCTCGGCCCGAAACTTATAATCGAATGAAAAATAAAATATTTACGACTAGCACTGGTTTTTCGTCCTTTCTGCCTATTTGATCTCAAGTGTCTTGGTGTCCACCTCCTACCCCCCCCCCCGCTCCCCCCCCCCCCCCCACACACACACATTATCAGGCGCAACGTCGCAACTGTCCCACTGTTGTTCGCAATTCGTGGTCTCATCCAGAATAACAAGTGAGCCATGGAAGTGCAAAGATTCGGAATTTGTATGGGCACTGATAATCGCGCTTTTGAGCCTCCCACAAACCAAAATCATCAACATCATCTTGTCTCACTGTTGCATTTACCTCTGCTAAAGACATAATGAGTGTCATCTAACCGTTCTTCAGTTTTCTTTTCATTCTTCTACGTGATACCCTTGTCACCGGTTTGGATGTGTGAGCTTTTAACCTGATCGTGTGATAATTCTCACATTTATCTGTTCCCGCTATTTCGGAATTGTGTGGATAATATTTTTTTCGAAATTCTGATAGTACGTCACCAGTATCATAGATTCCACACACAAACTTGAAGTCGTTCGGTTGCCACTTCTCCCAAAGATTTAGAAATACCGACGAGATCTGTCCTTTCTGTCGTATTCCATCTCAAGTGTTACAGATCGCTTTTAAATTGTGGCTTCAATACTGGATCTCCTATGTCTTCCACATCGACTCCAATTTCTTCTTTTATCATGTCATCGGACAAACCCTCTCCTAACTATTCTCACCTCTGCGTTCAACAGTGGAAATCCCATTGTACTCTTAATGTTGCTAGCCTTGCTATTAATTTCACCGAAGGTTGTTTTCAGTTTCGTGTATTGTTGAGTCAGTCCTTCCTACAATCATTTCTTCTTCTACTTCTACACGTCTTCCCTGCAGCTATTTCTCCTTGCCTGCCGTGCGCCTCCTGTTTATTTCATTTCTGAGGAACTGATATTGCTGTATTTCTGTCTTTTCCTGAGCATTTCAGTTCTTCCTTCTTTTGTCGATAAATTGAAGCATTTCTTCTGGTGCCCGAGGTTTCTTCCTTGAACCTATGTGTGACTGTGATTACCCTTTTTAGAGATATACACACCTATTCATGTGAACTGTTCACTGTGGTATTCCTTATCGCGGTATCTACATAGGTTCACCCGTAGCGAACTTCAAACACGTCTCATAGCTCCTCAGTACTTCAGTATCTCACTTCCTGTCACACTGATTCTTCCAGACGATTCTCTTCAATTTGAGTCTAGTCTTCGTCTTTACTAAATTGCGATAATTCTGATCTGAGTTTATATCTGCTCATGGGTACGCCTTGCAATCCAATATCTGTTTTAGGAAGCTCTGTACGGCCATGATAAAATGGAGCTGGAACCTCCCTTGTCTCTACGTCTTTTCTAAGTGTACCTCCTCTTCTTGTGATTCATCAACAGAGTATTCGTTATTATCTTCTAAAATTTATAGCAGAACTCAATTAGTCTTTCTCCTATCTCATTCCTACCGCCAAGTCCATATTTCCCCGTAGCCCTTTCTTCTGTAACTCCATTCGCTTTCGAAAGCCCCATGATTATTAGATTTTCATCCCCCTTCACATACTGAATTACTCGTTCAATATCGTCATAGACCTTCTCTACCGCTTCATCTTATGTTTGCCACGTTGGCATGTACACCATAATGACGTCATTTTATGTGGCTATACACTGATGAATCAAATCATTACGACCACCGTTCACCGCCAGAGTGAATGCCACCTCGTGGATTTGTGGACACGCGATGCCGTAAGCAGCGAAAATGAGTGTGGGATCGGGAACTTCTGTGGCATACACGATTTTAAGAAAGGACAGATTATGGCCCGAAGCCTGGAAACGAGCATCTCGGGAAGGTGAATCTAGTCGGCTGTTCGTGAGCTGCTGTGGCGAGCGTTTATGGAAAGTGGTTGAAGGACGGTAAACCCACGAGGGGGCAACAAAGTGTTGGACGTACACACCTCATCACAGAATGTGGAGGTCGGAGGCTCAGAAGCTCTTTAATACAGAATATGAAGCAGTATGTGCAGATCGAACGACAGAGCACAATCCTGGTGGAAGCCCAACTGGTTCGGAGCACTCCATTCTGCACACATAGCTGCAAATGACGGCTTTGTAGCAGACAATATCTACATATTTCCTGGTGTTCCCAACGGAATTGTCAGTTACGATTGCAGTGGACACTGGATGATCCGTATTGGAACGCAGACCAGTGGAAACCTGTCGCCTGGTCGAACGATACACCAGATCGATGGTTGTGTCCGGCTGCACCGTCATCCAGTGCGGACGGTACAAGAACAGCTCGAAACACGCACCACGTTACGGCAAGAGCCATATTATGCTACGCTGGGCTTCCGTTGGACTTGTGATTGTAAGCAAACGCACCAAGGCAGCTGAGGGATAAAAGATCATTATTGCGGAGCACCTGTGTCCATTCATGTTTGGTGTCTTCCCCGACGTTGATGGAATTTTCCTGTAGGATAACTGTACGTGTCAGAAGGCCAGAATTGTGGTACAGTGGTCTGAGGAGTATTAGAGTGAATTCATGCTCATGTATTTGTTACTAAATGTGCCTGACCTCAACCCGATGGAACACATCAGGGACTCTACCAGGCGTCAGATTCGCGCCCAAAAGCCACTGACCCGATATTTACGGGAACTGCGTAAGCTGCGCGATGTCTGTCTGGTGCTACATAGCTGCAGAAACATATCGAGGACCTTCCGAAACCATTGCACGCATAATGGTTATTGTATAGCGTCGCAAAGGCGGACGAATACGATATTAGTGGTTACAATGTTTTGGCTCGTCATATATATTAAAATTTAAACTGTGCTATGGGTAAAATGTAAATGCCGTGTGGCTAGGCCCTCCCGTCGGGTAGACCTTTCGCCTGGTGCTAGTCTTTCGAGTTGACGCCACTTCGTCGACTTGCGTGTCAATGGGGATGAAATGATGATGATGACAACACAACACCCAGTCCCTGAGGGGAGCAAATCTCAGATCCAGCCGGGAATCGAAACCGTGGCGTTAGGTATGAGATTCCGTCAAGCTGACCACTCAGATGGGGCTGACTGTGCGACGGGTGGAAATCAGTCACAAATCATTGTATAAAGAAACAATTACCGTCGAGTTCCGTAAGCGAAAACCAATCACAAAAAAAATCACGTTAACTGCAAAAAACTGCACTGTTTGGCGTAATAGCCATATTAGGGCAGTCCAAACTAAACTGACAGCAATAAACACGATACTAGTGTTGATAAGTGTGGAATTTCAACAAGTAGTAAATCATAGTAAGTCCACTTGTTGAGGACATAGGTGCAAGAGTTACTCTGAGATGAAGAGGTTGGCACAGGAGGGGAATTCGTGGCGGACGTCTTCATATGACACGCAACAACAAAAATGTTTCAATCCATGGGACACCGTGCTTATCAATAATTTCACAGGGACCAAAACGAGCAGTCACAACAAAACGACACATGACGGCAGCACCCTTAGCAACCAACTCACTCTATCCATTGCCAACGACGATTTATTTTACTTGTCCTACCAATGGCCCATGTTACTTGACGAACTATCGAAAGAAAAGAAGTCGATGGCGGCAGTTGCCAAATAATAGAAATGAAACTTCAGTTAACCTGTAATATTTGTATGAAAGATGATGTGTGAGGTTACAGAATCCTCACACGGAGAATTTTGTCAATACGAAATGAATGTTTAGTTAATGAGATTCAACATTCGTGGAACACTGCGTGTCCAACAGATCTCCAAAGGAATACCAGAATATCAAGATATACCGCGGTGAATAACGTGTTTACAACTACGACGTGTAAGAGACCGTGAAAACTTTGCCTGAAGCCTGGCGTCAGACGAATCGATGAAGGCGACAGCCGAAAGATGACGACCGCTGCCGGCAGCTAAACTTGTGGTGTGCTTGTCACGGCAGCCTACAAGCCGTGTGTGTTGATCCAGAAGTCAGTCGTCCTACGTGTTCCATGCCCACTGCAGTACATACACTGATGACTGGGGGCTTCGTGTAACATATAACAAACCAATTATTTCTATTTTGGCTAGTTAAATATTGTGTCTGAAATCTTACGTGACTTAAGGGGCTCCGGAAAGGCTCAAAATCATGAAAAGTTCAATTTTTACTTTTTTGCGTTTTCTGAATCTGCAGACTATTACCTTTTAATAGATATATAATTTATTCCATTCCGAAGACTACAACTATTTTTAATTTTTTTTGAAATGTGTTCTACATGGGCGTGACCCACTGTGGCGCTGTTAAACTGCTGTCAAATGGTGTTATTATTAACGTCCGTGTTCATCAGGTACATTTTAGTGATGTGAGATAAAGTATGTGTTGTGGCTAACCTGTGATGGTTCAATATATATCGCTGGTGTGATTGTCGATTGTTTCATGTTTATTTACTCTGTCGTTATCTCGAAAATATTCGTAATTAATTCTGTTTCTTGAGCCTCTGTTTTGTTGAAGTATAATAATGAGTAAAAGTAAAGTTATTAGAAATCCTCTGAAGGCTTTTAAGAAAAGGAGAAATGTTGGAAAGCCAAAGGTATGTGTTATTACTGTAAACAATAAAGACGATAACCAAGTGAGTGAACCTAACCTCTCAAGTACACCTGCCCATAGCAGTCAAAGTGGGAAAGAAAATACTTCACAGAAGAAGCTTGGTTCAATGAGAGAAAACTATGAATGTTTTATGGGCGAATCGGATGTGAATGAAATATTTGATATGTCGGTTCTCAAAAAGTGTATTCACGGAAAAACTCAAAACCCCAATGAAAGTGTAAATAGCGTTATATGGTCGAGAATCCCCAAGACTGTATTTGTTGGAATAGAAACACTTCACTTTGGTGTGTATGATGCTGTTGCGACTTTCAATGATGACAACATTGTAAGGTGCAAGGTATTTAGAAATATGGGAATGAAGATATGTTCTAACATGGTACGAGCGATGCTTGCTTTAGACAAGGAACGCCTTCGCGCTGCAGACAGGGCTGTAAAGAGTCTAGAAATACAAGCAAGAGTAAACAGGAGGAGGAACAAGAGGAAGCTGGAGGAGGAGTTTGCAGAGGATGAAGATAATCCATCCTATGGACCTGGAATGCACTAAAAAGTTAATCCAATCTTTGTCGCTCGATTCCCAAAACTTTTATTTTCTCATACAAATTACATGTTTTCTAAGGATCTTCCAAACATATTTGTTTCAAACTTTCAGTAAATGTTACACAGTACCTTCTGCATAATTTAACACAGCCTTTTTCCAAAAAACTGTATATTTTTGAATATATAAATAAAAAATTGCAAAAAATTTTTGTGAAATTTCATTACAATTGAAAAAAAATCATCTTTAATAACTGAACTAAAATTTTGTAAAATCCCTGTGTTAAGTTGTAGCCCATATTCCAATAAATAATCTGTAAAAAGTTCAACTTCCTACCTCAAATACTTTGTGAGGAAAGATGTAATTTATAAGCGTTATTTTAACATTGCAAGTATAGGGCGTTCCGGAGCCCCTTAACTGCTAAGGTCATCAGTCCCTAAGCTTAGACACTACTTAACCTAAATTATCCTAAGGACAAACACACACACCCATGCCCGAGGGAGGACTCGAACCTCCGCCGGGACCAGCCGCACAGTCCATGACTGCGGCCCCTCAGACCGCTCGGCTAAGCCCGCGCGGCTCTTAAATATTCCAACTGTGAATGGAGGAAGTGTAGTTTTAGAAACACTCGGCTTCCCATGGAGTTATTTGTCCTCTGAAGGCGTTTAACACGGCATTTGTTCTTTTTTGCCAGAAAAGCCATTCACTACCTCCAAAAATGCCTTGCTCACAACCTTCTCCTTTACATTTATCTTACTCTCAAATTACATCATTTGTGACTTTAATAATATCAGGTCCAATGAAAGTACCTTTCTTCAATTTCCTTAGGGTTTTCAGGTTCGTATGTAGGATCAAAGTTATTGCAAGGAACATCCTCAGTTGCATCACAGTGACAACTACATCTTGAGATTTCAATATCTTACCACTCTAATGGAGATTCTGGCATTGATGAACACTCTCCATGTCAAACTGGTCTAAGGATAGAACATTAGAGTAGACAATTTTATTGGCTGGTTGGTTGATTTGAGGGAGGGGACCACACGGCGAGCTTATCGGTCCCAGCCGATTAGGGAAGAATGGAGAAGCAAGACGACCGCGAGCTTTCTAAGGAACCATCCAGGAATTTGCCTGAAGCAAATCACGAAAAACCTAAATCAGGATGGCTGGGCGCGGGTTTGACCGTCGTCCTGCCGAATGCGAGTCCAGTGTGCTATCCCCCACGCCACCTAGCTCGGTGACAATTTTATACTTTCGTTTTTGGGAATATCGTTTTGATTTCGTCATCGTAAAAATAACACTCATTAAAATAGTTAGTTGGCTCATGCCAAACCGAAGGCATGTTGAATTGGCACTGATTTTATCTTGCCTTTCACCCACTGTATTAGACTGACGTCGCAGCTTCCGCAACAAACACGCGGAGCCCATGGTTCACCCTGATCGTTTAATCTACACCTAAAGTATAAGAAATATGCTTTTCACACATCTTTCTTATTGTTGGCCTAGCTTCACAAACATAAGGAAATGTACTCAGTGAGTTTTTATGCAGTCTTCGAGTCAACGTAGCTGTTACAGGACTAAACTGCATTAGGAAATACACAAAACTATAACGTTAATTTACGTTATCGTATTTTTGCTCTGCGTCGGTAGTCATTCTTTGGTTTATTCTCAGTGCATGAGCTGTACTCAGCTGTTGGTCTCATTCGACATGTTGTGATACCACATTTGTCTTAAATTCTTCATTTGTGTGGCCATATTGTCCGTGGTTGCTTTAAAATTCTTGCGGGTATTTTCATTCTTGTGTTGCAACTACAAAAAAATGCGAGTTTTTCTCACCAGACGTGTTTCGCTTTATTGAGGTAAAGAATCATCAGTGGTCTGTAATTAAGTTATTTACATTTTTGTTTGTTTTAAGATCGAAAAACAGTTCGTTATCAATTTTTTTTCGTTTTTACTTATGGTGATTTGCGCTTGATTTCTCGCCTACATCGGGAAATCTTCTTTAGACACTGATAGTCGTAGTCAAATTTTTAGTTGCTCTACAGAAATATGCATTCTTTTTGTTTCACACTTTTTCGTACACCACTGTTTTTTGTTTAGTTTTATGCATCTAAGTATGAATTGTGGTTTGTGTTTCGTAGCGTTGCAAACATAATATTGCAACTAGTTTGTCTCTGACCTATGCTTTCTTGTTTTTTGTTGTATGTATGTAATTCTATTTAACTATGTTGTTGTGTATTTATATACCAATTTTTGGATAGGGAATTAGATTATAAAGTGAAATAAAAAGACCTTGGTTGCAGAGAACGGTATAAGATGGAAATTCAGTGTCTTCGTTCCTCATATATAAAAATAATTTTGGGCCAGGTTAGTTACAATACAATGCCTTTCAGATGCCATTATTGGTGGCCACGAAATATGTGGCCGATCGTTAGAGGCTGTTTGGTTTGGATAAGGAGCGCAGGTATATCTTTCTGGGAAGTAGTTGGCCGCTAGGACCTGCCAGGTAACGGCAACTTATCAGGTCTAAACTCTGCTTCGGGCGTTTTGCAATAGATGACAGTGGTGGTGGTGCTGGTGGTAGGTTGTATGTGCCAAATACGTAATAAGCATAAACACAACGCCATCAAAATATTAGTCTATTTGTGATTGAATCATAAAGCTATTCTCGAGTGAGTAAGTCAACTACGAGCCCAATTCAATCCATTTTATTTGCGAGATATTTTAATTTTCTGCTTTAGCATGAAGAAATATGCGGTTGAGTCTCATAAAATGCAGAGTAAGACCTACAGCGAGTCGTCTATTAGTGAAAGAAAGTGCATGGAATGATTTCAACGCTTCAAGAACGGTGATTTTGACGTCTAAGACTAGAGTGGCGTGGGAAGAGGGAAAGTCTTCGAAGCCAGAGAGACCGACTGAGATAATCATAAGAGACCGTTATCGAAAGCTATTGACGCGTCTGAGCCGACCATTGAAAGGCAAACGGCCACAATACAGCGACAGACGTGAAAATGTGATTTTGCAACATGACAGTGGTCGATCCCATGTCGCAAAAGCCGTCAAGATATACTTGGGAACGTTGAAATGACAAGTCCTACACCATCCCTCGTATTCTCCAAACATTTCTTCCTCTGACTACCAACTTTTTCTGTTAATGGCACGCGTCCTAGCTGACGAGCACAAGTGCAAAATTGAATCCATTTAGGGATCTCCTACAAGTTCTTCCACCGCCGGCTTCGTATCCTGCCCGAGTGATGGGTGAAAGTCGTGGCAAGGGATGGCCACAACTTTGTATCATAAAATTTAAAGCAATAAACAGCCCTCGGTCGCAAAATAATGTGTTTATGACCTAGGTTTCGGCCGCTTCTTAGAGTGCCTTCATCAGAAATAAAACATTTAAACTGGCCTATAACATAAATACAAAGTTTTAGGAAAAATTATTTTATAAGGGTAAGTACTGGCTAGCAGTATAAAAAGAAAAGGCTTAGTACGTACATGCCACGTATACATTAAATAGCAAGAGATAAAGCTTTGGTTACAGAATTTTAAAATAAAGAACATAGAAGGCAAGCCGCTGTGGACTGCTCACACCTGTCGAGCTGCGGTAACACCAGGCTAGAAGTGGTAAACTGCATGTAAAGAATATATAAATATTTTTTCTCTAAAGCTGGATTAACATTCAGCGAAAGTAAATCAACTTATGGTAAATTGTTCTAGCATAATGCTGTGAATTATCCCTAATGAAACCATTGTGTAGCGTTTTGTCTTGTTTACAGATCCCACTAGGAAATGGCTTTATAATAAAGACGAAGCAAAATCAAGGACTTCTCACAACAACTTCATTAATTGATTCTGATCAACCACCAATCAAAAGACCGTAAGTACACAGAAACATGGCGTATCGAAGTTTTAGATACACACACAGAGTATTCGCAAAAAGTATCCGACTGTCAACTATGGCTGGTGGGTACTGATTCCTCTACTTCCTACGATTTTCTGTACCAGAACAACATTGTCAGTTAGTAAAACTGTTCTACCGACGCTTTAGTTTGAGGTAAAAGGATGCGTGGAAGCTTTCGAAACTTCTGACTGGTATTTCACCGCTTTGCAACGTTCATCTTTGTGTTAATAAGCCAGCGTAGTCTGCTATCACTAGCATATCTCTGCACATTATCTATATTTTCTGCCATGCTAATTGATTACGTGGCATTTTTGTGGCAATCTCAGTTTTTTAGTATTTATTCTTGGTCATACTATACTCAGCTAAAACACTCTACTCAGCTAAAACATCACACAAAACTAATGAGTTTATACAGCCAGAAATCTACAGTACACAAAGCACATGACTAAGATAACTGTTTCTATTGGCTGTACGGAAGGGAGGTGCGTTGCCTTGTAAATGATACCATATTTAACAACGGATAAGGGCCTTTCCGGAAAAGAAAGAAAAAAAGTAACATGACAGAAAAAGAGTGAGGCAATGTTTTGGCCTTATATTCTGATATTCTGAATATTGTTCTGAAATGGAGGGACGAGAGTTTGGAAATAGGTTCTTCAGTTACACCGAGCGAGCAAGTGCAATGCTTAAGACATGGACTTGTGTTCGGGAGGGCAGTGGTTCAAATGCAAGTCGGGCTATCCAGATTTGGACACGCGTGACTTCCCTAAATCGATTAGGCCACGTTCGATTTCCTTCCCCAATCCTAGCATGTGATACGACTGTAATGACCTCGTCATCGACAGCCAGTTGAACCACAGTCTTCCTTCTTTTCCTCTTCAGTTATATGTCACGTTGCAGTAGGACATACACAGAAGCGGTTGATTTAGAACCCTCACTGATGCCGAAGGTGAAACAGAGACACACGATATCTGATGGTACGGGACAGGTACGATACAGCCTGCGTGACATATAAAGTCGCGACGCGTTCAGTGAATTTTTGTTATTCGCTGCTGCAGACGTCTGCCAAGCAACCAATGAGCAACACTGGTGAGTGCCATAACTGATGCGTGTCAAGAGTATCGTTTTACTGCTTTGTGAAAAGGTTTTCACGAGAGTGGGAGTGTTATCCTCAGTAAATCATAGCAATAACAAAACGACGACACCACATTTGTCATTTAGGTTTCTATAGATCCTGAGAGGTATGAGTCATCACATTACATGCTGTTCGAATTTAGGAGGAATAACAAGTGGGCTGAGACATGAATAGGAATTTGGATTGAGGAGGGAGGCGTGCTAGAGTAGTTCATGCAGTGAGCAAAGCCACTGTGCCAGGGTGGCGTAGTGGTTAGTGCGTCTGTCTAGTTAGCAGGCGACCTGGGTTCGAATTCCGAGTTTATTACAAATTTTCATTAGTCGCTTCAGTCTGCACACATTCATTACAGGACTGTTTATCAACAATTCTCCCACAATGTACAGACATTTATTCAAGGTTAATATTTCTTATTCGGTCCATGTAACGGGTAGTAAATAGAAGGAAGACCTTTCGCAGAAATGTGTGGTAAACGCTTACAAAACGTGGAATGTTGTTGGTTACACCTTAAATAAGTTCCTTTTACGTCTTCATCGACCCATTTCAGTCAATCATTTTCTGGTCACCTTTTTCAATGGGTTTTCTTTCCGAATTGCTCAGTATCTTCCCATTCGTTCTGCTCTTACTTGTCGTTCTTCTTCAGTAAATACCCATTTTATTGTTTGCCGTTTGTTTATTCTTGGTTTGAATCTTATTTTTATATTATTCAGTTTCTTTAAATTTTCTGTCTTGTTTTGCAAATTACCCTGGGTTAATTCTAGCTCTGTCATATCCTCCCAGTTTTCGGTTACCCATCCTACTTGTTACTTCATTTTTATTGATAATCTGATTTCTGGCGTCCTCACAATGAGATCAAAAGAAGAGATCATTCCTTCCCTATAGTATCTGTAATGGGCTGCACTTCACTGTACACCACTTCATTTGGCACTATCCGCCATTGTCCATTTTTTCGATATTTCTTATTTTTGAATGTTCTATTACTTAAATCAGTTTATTCAGGTAGAAAATAAAAAATTTAAAAAATACAGTGTGGTATGTAGTAAATTCGTTATTTAACGTACCAAATACTGGTAAGTCACCACAACTATTGCTGAAAGATAATTGCCGCACAAGCGCGATCGTAGAAGAAATCCACGACTGTCGGTGCATCATACCACAAACATCAGAACCTTCAACACGGACGTCATCTGAGTATGAAGTAATTAGCTTAAAAAGAATTATTCGTACATTGCCGAAAAAAATAGTTCATCTGGAAAGAAGACGTCGATTTTTGGACAACATGGTTGTGGAGAAGAAGCAGCGATTAGTATGATTAATGAATTATTCAAAAACAGTCTTAATCGTATTCATTATTATTAAACCGCCAACCGGTTTCAACCCGACGGAGGCAGGAAACTAGTTTCCTGCCGTTATGTAGACAGAGCGACACCACCAGCAGTCGACCAATGGTGTAAACGCCCAGAAGATGACCCCTACGTCGGGTTGAAACGTGTTGGCATAATAATAATGATAATAAACCCCGTGGAGGCCCGGGAAAGGAATAGGCCTCCGGTATGTTCTGCCAGTCGTAAAAGGCGACGAAAAGAACAAACCACTAATAGGGCTAACCCCCCTTTTAGTGTGATTAGTTGGTTCAGGACAGAACTAAAGAAGCCTCGGACAAGCGCCGTCATGGTCGGGGACGACGCTTGAACCCTATGCCCACCCACAATGGTAACGATACTGCTAGCCAACTGGAAAATGATATAAATCCAAATAGAGGTGTTTTGCAGGATATGCTTCCTGCAACCACCCTAGAAGGAAAACAAAGACAGAGGATGAGATGGTCAGATGAAGTTAATCGACACCTCATGTTCTGTTATTACCAAGCAACAAACCTAGGAACCAACACAACTGGATACAGATCACAAGTATACACAACATTTATCACCAGATACCCAGAATTAAAATTTTTAACAGAACAACGACTAGCTGATCAGATCCGTGTAATAATCAAAAATAACAGGATACCCCAGTCAGAATTAGAAAACATCAAACAACAAGTACAACAAATACTGGAACAAAATAATGTGCAATCAGATGAAGAAGAAAATACAGTAATGGACTCAAACATCCCAGAGCAAACAAACAAAGAACAACACGCATCAATTAAACAATCAGAGGAAAACGAAATCTTAAGACAACCACCAGAACAAGCACAAATAGAACACGAAGTGACACACATGCTAGATATAGAAGAAAAATTTCAGCTGACATATATAGAATACAAAGACACAAATACAGACATTAGACCATTCTTGCATAGACCGCCAAATAACCCACAAGTCGAAACAACAATAAAAACTATCAACACAATCATACACAACAAAATAAATGAAAACACAACTATGGAAGAGTTACAACTACTGGTTTATATAGGAGCACTCACTACACTAAATATACACACTAGGCAGAGATCAGAACCAACCAACACACAGAAGAAACCCACAAAACCAGCATGGCAACACAGGCTACAGATCAGAATAGAAAAACTGAGAAAAGACATCAAACAGCTAACACAATTTATAAGAAATGAAATGTCAGAAAAAAAACGAAAACGGTTAGGTAAAACCTCACAACAAGAAGCGATAGAGCAATTAGATGAAAAGAAACAGAAATTACAAGCATTGGCCAAACGACTTAGAAGATACAAAAAAAGTGAAAATAGAAGGAAACAAAACCTAACATTCAACACAAACCAAAAGAAATTTTATCAGACAATAGATAACACACACATTAAAATAGACGATCCACCAAACATAACAGACATGGAACACTTCTGGAGTAACATATGGTCAAACCCAGTACAACATAACAGGCATGCACGGTGGATACAAGCAGAAACAGACACATACAAGATGATACCACAAATGCCTGAAGTGATAATTTTGCAACATGAAGTCAACCAAGCAATTAATTCTACTCACAATTGGAAAGCCCCTGGAAAAGATAAAATAGCAAATTTCTGGCTAAAGAAGTTCACCTCAACACATTCACATCTAACTAAATTATTTAACAGTTACATTGCTGACCCATACACATTCCCTGATACACTTACACAAGGAATAACTTATCTGAAACCTACAGATCAAGCAGACACAGCAAACCCAGCTAAATATCGCCCCATAACATACCTACCAAAAATATACAAAATATTAACTTCAGTCATTACACAGAAATTAATGACGCATACAACACAGAACAAAATTATAAATGAAGAACAAAAAGGCTGTTGCAAAGGAGTACGAGGATGTAAAGAGCAACTGATAATAGATGCAGAGGTGACATATCAAGCTAAAACTAAACAAAGGTCACTACACTACGCATACATTGATTACCAAAAAGCTTTTGATAGTGTACCCCACTCATGGTTACTACAAATATTGGAAATATACAAAGTAGATCCTAAATTGATACAGTTCCTAAACATAGTAATGAAAAATTGGAAAACCACACTTAATATCCAAACAAATTCAAATAATATCACATCACAGCCAATACAGATTAAGCGTGGGATATACCAAGGAGACTCATTAAGTCCTTTCTGGTTCTGCCTTGCTCTGAACACACTATCCAACATGCTAAATAATACAAATTATGGATACAATATTACTGGAACACGCCCACACAAAATCACACATTTGCTATACATGGATGATCTAAAACTACCGGCAGCAACAAATCAACAACTCAACCAATTACTAAAGATAACAGAAGTATTCAGCAATGATATAAATATGGCTTTTGGAACAGAGAAATGTAAGAAAAATAGTGTAGTCAAGGGGAAACATACTAAACAAGAAGATTACATATTGGATAACTACAGCGACTGCATAGAAGCGATGGAAAAAACAGATGCCTATAAATATCTAGGATACAGACAAAAAATAGGAATAGATAATACAAATATTAAAGAAGAACTAAAAGAAAAATATAGACAAAGACTAACAAAAATACTGAAAACAGAATTGACAGCAAGAAACAAGACAAAAGCTATAAATACTTACGCTATACCAATATTGACCTATTCATTTGGAGTAGTGAAATGGAGTAACACAGACCTAGAAGCACACAATACACTTACACGCTCACAATGCCACAAACATAGAATACATCACATACATTCAGCAACAGAAAGATTCACATTAAGCAGAAAGGAAGGAGGAAGGGGATTTATCGACATAAAAAATCTACATTATGGACAGGTAGACAATTTAAGAAAATTCTTTATAGAACGAGCAGAAACTAGCAAAATACACAAAGCAATCACTCATATAAATACATCGGCTACACCATTGCAATTACATAACCACCTCTACAACCCTTTACATCACATAACATCAACAGATACGAAGAAAGTAAATTGGAAAAAGAAAACACTACATGGCAAGCACCCGTATCATCTAACACAGCCACACATCGATCAAGACGCATCCAACACATGGCTAAGAAAAGGCAATATATACAGTGAGACGGAAGGATTCATGATTGCAATACAGGATCAAACAATAAACACCAGATATTACAGCAAGCATATTATTAAAGATCCCAATACCACAACAGATAAATGCAGACTTTGCAAACAACAAATAGAAACAGTAGATCACATAAGAAGCGGATGTACAATACTAGCAAATACAGAATACCCCAGAAGACATGACAATGTAGCCAAAATAATACATCAACAGCTTGCCTTACAACATAAACTTTAAACCAACACGTTCCCACATACAAGTATGCACCACAAAATGTACTGGAGAATGATGAATACAAATTATACTGGAACAGAACCATTATAACAGATAAAACAACACCACATAACAAACCTGACATCATACCAATAAAAAGAAGAAATTAACACAACTAATCGAAATATCCATACCCAATACAACAAATATACAGAATAAAACAGGAGAAAAAATTGAAAAATACATCCGACTGGCTGAGGAAGTCAAGGACATGTGGCATCAGGATAAAGTTGACATTATACCAATTATACTATCAGCTACAGGAGTCATACCACACAATATCCACCAGTACATCACTGTAATACAGCTACATCCAAACTTATATATACAACTACAGAAATCCGTAATTATTGATACATGTTCAATTACCCGAAAGTTCCTAAATGCAATATAACATATACCGTACAGTTAAAAGGAAGTCACGCTTGATCAAGGTCCGCGTCACTTTCCATTTTTGACCAGACATAACGTGTGAGAAAAGAAAGAAAGATAATAATAATAATAATGTTGTGTCGATTCCCTAAGGTCTCGACACAATGAGTGGCTAGGTGCACGCGAAACTAACGCAGACGGGCGTAAATTCTGAAACAGGAGACTGGATGAAAACTATAAAGAAAAGAAGAGAGATTTTAATATACTTAACTTTAATGTAGTCTTGTTCTTGTTGAAATACATCTCTTGCATAGTAGTAAGCAATTAGCAATGATACACATGGCGCCTTGCTAGGTAGTAGCGATGGACTAGCTGAAGGCTATTTAATCTGTCTCTCGGCAAATGAGAGGAAGACGTGATACGTCTTGTCGCAAGCTATGTCGTCCGTACAACTGGGGCGAGGTCAAGTCCGTGTCTTGTGACCTGCCATGTGGTGGCGCTAGGATTGCGATTACACAGTGGCGACACGCGGGTCCGACATGTACTACAGGACCGCGGCCGATTTAAGTTACCACCTAGCAAGTGTGGTGTCTAGCGGTGACACCACAAATAATAAATGCGATTAAGACTGTTTTTGAATAATTGACGTCGATTTTGATCCGTTGACGGCATATGCCAGCTGGGGTTAGTAGATACTCTAAATGTAAATGTCTTGTGACTAGGGCCTCCCGTCGGGTAGACCGTTCGCCGTGTGCAAGTCTTTCAATTTGACGCCACTTCGGCGACTTGCGCGTCGATGGGGATGAAATGATGACGATGATTAGGACAACACAACACCCAGTCCCTTAGCGGAGAAAATCTCCGACCCAGCCGGCAATCGGACTCGGGCCCTTAGGACTGGCATTCTGTCGCGCTGTCCACTCAGCTACCGGGGGCGGACAGTAGATACTCTGGTAATGGTTTCAACGTCATCTACCAATAGACAGCGTAGTGGCATGCCTACCAGAATGCCATCTGTGTCTACCCTTTAATAGAAAATGCTCACAGCCAGAAGGGTCAGTGTGGTGCAAACCATGCCACACAGACGCTCTCTTGCTTCCTACAGTCAACTGAAGAGTTTGAGAGGCTTTATTAGAGTGTGACCTTCCGAGTGGTGGGATGGTCATTTCGTAGAATTTCCAAACAAATTGGACATGCTGTGCGAGCTGTGCAACGCTACTAGCATCACTGATCACATGAACATGCTCACACCCGTAGACGAGTTTCTGGACGTCGACGCAGCACAGATGCCTGCTGCCAATATCTTCGTGTTGTAACAGCAGGAGTGGCAGATCGCACAGCTACCACAACACAGATAAGAGGTCCTGTGAGCCAAGACGTGTCAACGCGAGCGGCTGGGAACAGTGCACACACGCACGCCTCTAGCTTGGCTTCCACTCACGTCCGGTTCGACTGGTGCCGTCAGAGAGTCACTTGGACGGTGGAATGGCGCGCTCTGGTCTTCAGCGATGAGAGCAGATTCTGCCTGCACACCAGTGAGTGCCGTTTGCGCCTATACGCAGGCCTGGTGATCGCTGTCCCGTAGAGTGCATTCATCCAAGACACATTGGTCCTAGGCCACGTCTTATGTTCTGGGGTGCTACAGGGTGTTTCAAAAATGAGCGGTATATTTGAAACGGCAATAAAAACTAAACGAGCAGCGATAGAAATACACCGTTTGTTGGAATATGCTTGGGACAACAGTACATTTTCAGGCAGACAAACTTTCGAAATTACAGTAGTTACAATTTTCAACAACAGATGGCGCTGCGGTCTGGGAAACTCTATAGTACGATATTTTCCACATATCCACCATGCGTAGCAATAATATGGCGTAGTCTCTGAATGAAATTACCCGAAACCTTTGACAACGTGTCTGGCGGAATGGCTTCACATGCAGATGAGATGTACTGCTTCAGCTGTTCAATTGTTTCCGGATTCTGGCGGTACACCTGGTCTTTCAAGTGTCCCCACAGAAAGAAGTCACAGGGGTTCATGTCTGGCGAATAGGGAGGCCAATCCACGCCGCCTCCTGTATGTTTCGGATAGCCCAAAGCAATCACACGATCATCGAAATATTCATTCAGGAAATTAAAGACGTCGGCCGTGCGATGTGGCCGGGCACCATCTTGCATAAACCACGAGGTGTTCGCAGTGTCGTCTAAGGCAGTTTGTACCGCCACAAATTCACGAAGAATGTCCAGATAGAGTGATGCAGTAATCGTTTCGGATCTGAAAAATGGGCCAACGATTCCTTTGGAAGAAATGGCGGCCCAGACCAGTACTTTTTGAGGATGCAGGGACGATGGGACTGCAACATGGGGCTTTTCGGTTCCCCATATGCGCCAGTTCTGTTTATTGACGAAGCCGTCCAGGTAAAAATAAGCTTCGTCAGTAAACCAAATGCTGCTCACATGCATATCGCCGTCATCAATCCTGTGCACTATATCGTTAGCGAATGTCTCTCGTGCAGCAATGGTAGCGGCGCTGAGGGGTTGCCGCGTTTGAAATTCGTATGGATAGAGGTGTAAACTCTGGCGCATGAGACGATACGTGGACGTTGGCGTCATTTGGACCGCAGCTGCAACACGGCGAACGGAAACCCGAGGCCGCTGTCGGATCACCTGCTGCACTAGCTGCGCGTTGCCCTCTGTGGTTGCCGTACGCGGTCGCCCTACCTTTCCAGCACGTTCATCCGTCACGTTCCCAGTCCGTTGAAATTTTTCAAACAGATCCTTTATTGTATCGCTTTTCGGTCCTTTGGTTACATTAAACCTCCGTTGAAAACTTCGTCTTGTTGCAACAACACTGTGTTCTAGGCGGTGGAATTCCAACACCAGAAAAATCCTCTGTTCTAAGGAATAAACCATGTTGTCCACAGCACACTTGCACGTTGTGAACAGCACACGCTTACAGCAGAAAGACGATGTACAGAATGGCACACCCACAGACCGCGTTGTCTTCTATATCTTTCACATCACTTGCAGCGCCATCTGTTGTTGAAAATTGTAACTACTGTAATTTCGAAAGTTTGTCCGCCTGAAAATGTATTGTTGTCCCAAGCATATTGCAACAGACGGTGTATTTCTATCGCTGCTCGTTTAGTTTTTATTGCCGTTTCAAATATACCGGTCATTTTTGAAACATCCTGTATAAGCTCAAACTCTCGTTCACATTTGGAGTTTCTGGACGGGATGCTGACCAGCTCTCGGCACGTGCAGAATGTTGTTAGACACGTTCTTTTTCCGTTCTTGCAACAGGAAGGTGAGGTGTTGTTCCAACAGGATAATGCTCGCCCACACACTTCTCGTGAAACTCACCCACTTTGTAAGACGTGCAGCAACTTCCCTGGCCAGCACGAAGTCTGGACATCTACATCTACATCTACATGATTACTCTGCAATTCACATTTAAGTGCTTGGCAGAGGGTTCGTCGAACCACAATCACACTATCTCTCTACCATTCCACTCCCGAACAGCGCGCGGAAAAAATCAACACCTAAACCTTTCTGTTCGAGCTCTGATTTCTCTTATTTTATTTTGATGATCGTTCCTACCTGTGTAGGTTGGGCTCAACAAAATGTTTTCGCATTCGGAAGAGAAAGTTGGTGACTGAAATTTCGTAAATAGATCTCGCCGCGACGAAAAACGTCTTTGCTTTAATGACTTCCATCCCAACTCGCGTATCATATCTGCCACACTCTCTCCCCTATTACGTGATAATACAAAACGAGCTGCCCTTTTTTGCACCCTTTCGATGTCCTCCGTCAATCCCACCTGGTAAGAATCCCACACCGCGCAGCAATATTGTAACAAACGAGTGTAGTGTAAGCTGTCTCTTCTAAGTGTCCTGCCAATGAAACGTAACTTTTGGCTCGCCTTCCCCACAATATTTTCTGTGTGGTGTTTCCAACTGAAGTTGTTCGTAATTTTTACGCACAGTTACTTAGTTGAATTGACAGCCTTGAGAATTGTACTATTTATTGAGTAATCGAATTCCAACTGATTTCTTTTGGAACTCATGTGGATCACCTCACACTTTTCGTTATTTAGCGTCAACTGCCACCTGCCACACCATACAGCAATCTTTTCTAAATCGCTTTGCAACTGATACTGGTCTTCGGATGACCTTACTAGACGCCATATTACAGCATCGTCTGCGAACAACCTAAGAGAACTGCTCAGATTGTAACCCAGGTCATTTATATAGATCAGGAACAGCAGGGGTCCCAGGACGTTTCCCTGGGGAACAACTGATACCTCTTCAGTTTTACTCGATGATTTGTCGTCTATTACTACGAACTGCGACCTTCCTGACAGGAAAACACGAATCCAGTCGCACAACTGAGACGACACCCCATAGGCCCGCAACTTGATTAGAAGTCGCTTGTGGGGAACGGTGTCAAAAGCTTTCGGAAATCTAGAAATACGGAACGAACTTGAGATCCCCTGTCGATAGGGCCATAACTTCGTGCGAAAAAAGAGCTAGCTGCGTTGCACAAGAACGATGTTTTCTGAAACTTTCCCTTCGAGGTGATTCATAATGTTTGAATACAGTACCCTGTATATGCTCCAAAACCCTACTGCAAACCGGCGTCAATGATATTAGGTCTGTAGTTCGATGGATTACTCCTACTACCCTTCTTAAACACTGGTGCGACCTGCGCAATTTTCCAATCTGTAGGTACAGTCATGCTCAAAAGTATCCGAACGACCTGAATTGCATTACGTCTGATTCGCATGCAACCCACATAACGGAGCTGTCTAGCAGGTCCTCTAATCGTTCCTTCGTACAGTCGTTTGACTATTGAAAATGGTTCGAACAAGTCACCACCAGAAAACACTGCTCTGTATCGCAATAACTCAAGATGTAAAGTAATACCACAATACTACAAATATCAGGGGACACCTTATCACAGATAAGACTGTCCTTAAGGCTTGTAAGCTCACATTTATTACAATAAATGACATACCTGAAATGTTACCACTCTCACTATTATGTCAGGTAGGTAATGCACGTAGTAAGTTCGTCGTATTCATGATTTCCTCTTCAAAGTAACATACCGTACTTATTATTTAACACAAAATGAGATTAAAAATTTAAGTTATTCACGAGCAGCTAGTTGAGGATATGTATGAACTTCAAATGACACGATAAACCGTCTCATTCTGCATATGCAGACTAAGCAACGATTTCGTGACTGACGGAAACTAACAGTCATTCCTGATTAGGCATACAGAGAGTGATATACCTCGATTTTAGACAGTATCAATTAGCAAATACCAACTTTAAATTCCATAACGCAAGCATTTTTAACGGACGCGATTTCCTACCCAGCGCCTATTGTCCCTGTTAACGAACTACGAGAGATGTTAAATATTGCTTCTTAACAAGTAACTTACTTGAATTGCCGTGAGGTAAAGCTTTGTGTTGGACAGGGATTCGAACCCAGAACCTAGTCGGATAGATATCGACGCACAACCAACTGTGACATTTCGGATGTTTTCGGCAGTAGCTAGATGTTTTAACTGAAATGACGAGACGAAACATTAATTTTTTTCCTTCCCAGGACTCCAACCCGGCACCTATCGCTGTTATATTGTAGAGAAAACGAACGTTAAATATGGGTTTGTTGCACCAGCAGCGACATGTGAGCATGTTTGAACTAGAAATAATATGACGAAGAGTTCAGTGCTGACTAGGAATAGAACTCCACACATATCGTTGTTGACTGCACACAAAGAGACGTCAGCTACCGAATTTTTCTCCAGCTCGGACTAACATCTTGAACTTACAGTGATCTAGTAAATAGTTCTGTGTCTCACTGGGAGTCAAGAACGTCACATATCGTTAGTGTTGACAAGGAATGAAAGTACATTAAAAATCAAAATTATTATCCACCAGCAGATAGGTATTCTATGCTAGAGCTTGATAATACATAATGAAATCTTTAGTGCCTGGCCAGGATTCGAACCCATTCACGCGCAATATGTGGAGATGTTGAGGAATCTGCAGTTCTGAACAAATAACAAATTGTAGCCGAGCTGTATTGTCACGAAGGGATCTAATTCCGCGTTAAGGACGGTCTGATTTGCATTCCCAGTTCAGAACCAATTTTATCGACATTCAGAAGCTCAGATAAAAGATGGAATAACTGTCCTGTGAGCCTACATAGCGTTTGTTTCGTCACTAGAAATACATAACTAGTATAAGAAAGGTTACTGGTGATAGAGTTTCTATATGTAGCCACTCCAGACTTCATTGTGGTTCTACCTAACGTCTACTTGGTAGAGAAGGAATATCATGTTTAATGTTAACTTCAGACAACAATGCCATTACATCTTCTTCACTTGGTGTAGCCAGAAGAGAATGGAATCTGTCTCTCCCTATCTAAAATCATTGACAGAAGTTGGAATCGAACCCACACCATAGATATACAAAGATATCATCAGTCCAACAGACCACCAAACCGTCTTCTCTGTGGTTCAGTTTTCTATCTTTACGCCGTTGCGCCACACTGGTTGAGAATTCTGACACACAGGCTCCCTGTAGTAATTTGCAGCATGTTCAGTAAATTCATTTACTTGGTTGACCGAATCACCATGAAATAGCTGCCTCGGCTACCCAGTGCATACATTCGACATTAGTTTGTAATCACCGAAATAAAATCACGTAACTGCCACCTACACAGAACTGCCAACAGTGTAAGAGGCAGCAATTGAAATAGGAAGTGTTTCGTTCCACTTGAGCTACTCTATTGCGCTATCTCTTTGTTGAAAACGTCGGCAGTGCTAATGTGGCATTTCATAAATAAAGTTTCGTATTCCTAGAAAACCAAAATTTGCTTGTCAGCGGCGGGAAGAGGAGTTACCTGTTGTGCAGCATTGTAAGTTTCTCATCATTGCACTATGATCCGAAAGTATTTTCTTGCGATTTCCTTATCGATGTTTGATCTGACTGCGTGTAGCTCTTTCACAGAAGGGATTAAAACGGTACAGTCAGTGAGACTGGAACTGCGAACCATAACAGACGCTTTTTCATAGGTCAGCACGTTGCCACAGGGCCGGCGAAGAAGTATGTGTCTTAGCTTCCTCTTACGAGATCAATAGTGCCTAGAACTCGTAAATCGCTATTTAAAGGACGAGATTAGTTGCGATTCCACGTTCAACGACTTTATTGGGCTGAAAACCGTAAATTTACAATCTTTTTTAACACCTCAAGCAATAATAACTCAGATTATTCAATGGAAATGACAGGTAAAATCAAGTGAACTTTGAGGCTTAATTCCGTGCACACCAGGAAGTAACGCGTCGATCACAGAGTTGCCAAACATACCCTGCCTTGTTGCCAAATCTCAGTTACAGTACCAGCAGGAAGAAGACGAACCGATGTGCTCATACAGCGGCAGGGAAGTGACCACAGCTGGTGTCTCCAAGTTGCGGCTGCTACGGCCTGGAATACGTAATGCGTCTGATTCGCATTTCTGTAACTAGGTTTAGGGACTGGAGCGTAGTTACTAGTAATACTCAGAACTGACTGCAAACTAAGCATCATAAATCAGTAACTCTCATAGGTGTTTTTATATTTCTTTCGTAAGTGTACTCAAAACTAAGAAACTCATTCACAGACTTTTTGTAATAAACCGGGACTCCTATCAAGACCCTTTCGTCCCTGTACCTGGTACCTCAGAACAGCTTATACTATTGATCTGTAAATGTAATCGTTTCTTGTATGCCATATGCGCTGTTGCAACAATCACACTTGAGTGGGCAAATGGTTCACATGGCTCTGAGCACTATGGGACTTAACATCTATGGTCATCAGTTCCCTACAACTTAGAACTACTTAACCCTAACTAACCTAAGGACATCACACAACACCCAGTCATAACGAGGCAGAAAAAATCCCTGACCCCACCGTTAATCGAACCCGGCATGCATTTAAACATGAATGATGCGAACTTCTGTGGTGGAGATACGGACCCAACACGTTATCGGATTGTTAACTAAGTAAAATCAAATGTTACATATCGGTTTTTCTTACCAGCTGCTAGATGTTTGAATCTAAAATAAGGATACAAGCCGGCCAGAGTGGCCGAGCGGTTGTAGGCGCAACACTCTGGAACCGCTAGACCGCTACGGTCACAGGTTCGAATCCTGCCTCGGGCATGGATGTGTGTGATGTCCTAAGGATAGTTAGGTTTAAGTAGTTCTAAGTTCTAGAGGACTGATGACCACAGCAGTTTAGTCCCATAGTGCTCACAGCCATTTTAACCATTTTTAAGGACACAAACTTTCCTGCCTAAGCGACAGTCGAACTGAACACGTACCGTTCATCCACGAACATAGCTTAAATATCAGTTGCTTACTCACCAACGGTAAGACGTGTGCGTGTTTGAGCAGAAATAACTTCTATTGCGATTGTTGGCAACACATGAAGAGACATTAAAAATGCACGTCAATTTTCACTAGCAGGACGGTGTGCACGTGATAGGACTTGAAATGAAATTATGAATATTTTTGTATTGGATCAGGATTCGGACCCACATACTTACCTTTGGAGAAGACCTAGAGAAGACTGCAGTCTTGGGAAAAGAAACGAAAAGATTGAACTATACTGTTCCGAGAGATTCAGATCCTCGAAAGAGGAGATACGAATTCGAATCACAGTCCAGCACCAACTTTTTCATCCTCTCTAGTTCAATCAAGTACAAGTAAAATAAGAGCCCTGTTCCTTTAAATGGGTATCGCTTCATCAAATAAAATAAAATTTTCTAATGTAAGTAAGTTTACTGGCGACTGTATTTCTGTTTACCATTACTTCCGCTATGTCATTTCCCAACCTAAACGGGCTCTGCCCAGTTGGTAATGAAGGAACGTGATGTTTAATGCGGATTCTGGATTATTAAGTCTTTGTCTTGAGGTTACCAGAGGTAAAGTAAATCTGTTTGTGCCTCTTAAAAATAAATGCCTGAACCCACGCATTGCACATGTGATAGTTCGTTCCACCAGACCATTGTGGCCACATTTCCCAGCCCCACGAGTGTGCTGTAACGGATGATGTACTTAGCTTACAAAATTAGTCACGGTGGAAAAAATGCGAGTCTATTAAATGGTTAAGTAGTAGCAAGCTTCTGACACAGGGATTATTGTTTTAGAAAATCAATTGTTTTCCTTTGCAATAAACAGGAAGGTTTTCATTCTAAGCCATCCAAGTTCATAATTTTCGTAATATTAGTTCAAATTTAATATTCGCTTCTATAATGTAAGAAAGTATTTCACAGTTGCAAAACTCGCATCTGACTCACTGACACACTTAGTCGCTGACCAAAAATTCCAGCTCTGAGTGACACCAGATTAAGTAACCTAATGTAGCGAAGACGGTTTGCCACTGCTCTTTCTCACCGGAAAATACGCAGTTCACTCATTTGGCTCCATCACTACACTGTAACAGTAATTTACGTGTGTATGGAATGCATACGGATTGTAGAATTTAGTGGTGCTCTCTCTTCCACTTCTGTATACAATATGACTGTCCT
Source organism: Schistocerca nitens (assembly GCF_023898315.1). NCBI lineage: Eukaryota > Metazoa > Arthropoda > Insecta > Orthoptera > Acrididae > Schistocerca > Schistocerca nitens. Next base: position 692,993,809 of record NC_064619.1, on the reverse strand, counting down.
AAACGGGCCCTTTATCGTTACAGGCCCTGGGGCAGTGCTACATCGTACTGACAACAGTAATGTGCTTGTACTGACAACCTGACTGTTCGTTTTACCTGATTTTGTAATCATTTAAATAAAACAACATGACCTTCCATTGGGAGACATTTCGTCCTCCTTTTCCTTCTGTGAAATTTGTCAGTAAGCTACTTTCTTTCCGACCAGCGAAATGCGGCAGATTACAGCCGGCAAACGATTCACAAACCACGATTTAGTGTCGTTAAGACGATTTCTTTAAACATTGTCGTTGCTGTAGGAATTTAGTTTCGTCTTAAATCGTCTCAAGCAGCAACGTTCACAGACATCTGAAATACGAAAAAGCTCTTTATCCAGGTACGAAGGTTGTAAAACAAACTTCCCACTGTTTGTGTCAGGTTGATCTTTTCGTCTGATAGCACTGCGTAAGTATTTTGTCTATGAGGTATCACAAGTAGTGTTCCTGTAGCTGTGGGAATCATTGTTTGAAAACAAGTTTAACACCAATGGGTACAGTATTGCTAAATATTCGAAATGATTATCAACCTAAGTCTGAGTTCATCCGCAGACTGTGGCGAATTTGTAATATTGAAGCTAAACTTTGTATCCTTGTCTTCCTTGAGTGGTCATTGGAAGGCGTTTACACACACGTCTACAATACCATGAATACTTCGAACGCTATAGTTAACGTTTCTCTCATAAACTACTTTCGTTTTTTAATTCTTCTGGGTCTTCAGCGTGCAATATGTGTTGTAGATCGTTAGAGCAAAAAATTGACCGCTGATTCGTTCAGGTAAGGTGGGCAATACAGTCGTGCTCCTCTCAGAATCCTATGTCCGGCAATATGCTCGATCTGGCAACATTGCAGATTGCGGCACTTCCCAGAGGAAGTCTTGACTTCAGTCTTAGTACATTATTCTTGACTAAGACCGTAGTCTTGAGGTAAAACGCGAGACTAGCTAATATGACGTATGGCGACCGAAAGCACACATCGACAAAATTTTTATCGCCAATTTCCTCTCGGTGCTGAAGCTATAACTCAAACGAATCTACAACATATTTCGCTTTCTGTCACACTGGTAATAATAGTTTGGTTCAATAATGTTTTAGCGAAAGATCTCTTTGCCGACCATCTGCCTCTGAACACCGCATGCGTCTGAGTTCTCGGGGACCCGTTTGCTGCCTACCGGCGGGGGCTGAGGCACTGCATTGTCTCGCCTTCTGCCGACAACATCTGCACCTCTCCGCACTCTCGACCATATACAATGCTTTAATGTTGTTGAGTAGTGACCCATAAAGTCTGTCTACTATTTGTGTTTCAATCTTGATAGCAAAGGAGGCACAAAACCGTCTTTATTTGATGATTATTTTATTACACTAGAATGCAATACATCAAAGTGGCACAGAATTAATTTCATTGTTTCTGATCCAGTGCACTATAATTAAAGCGTCACATTCTGTTCTTTTTCCTTGCTACAACCCTGTCTCACTCCCTTCCCGACCGCTGCTTCCCTTTCATGTCCCTCGACTCTTATAACTGCCATCTGGTTTCTGTACAAATTGTAAACAGCCTTTCCTTCCCTGTATTTTACCCCTGCCGCCTTTAGAATTTGAAAGAGAGTATTCCAGTCAACATTGCCAAAAGCTTTCTCTAAGTCTACAAATGCTAGAAACGTAGGTTTGCCTTTCCTTAATCTTTCTTCTAAGATAAGTCGTAAGGTCAGTATTGCCTCACGTGTTCCAATATTTCTACGGAATCCAACCTGATCTTCCCCGGGGTCGGCTTCTACTAGTTTTTCCATTCGTCTGTAGAGAATTCGCATTAGTATTTTGCAGCTGTGGTTTATTAAACTGATAGTTCGGTAATTTTCACATCTGTCAACACCTGAGGGTATTTCGCCTGTCTCATACGTCTTGCTCACCAGATGGTAGAATTTTGTCAGTACTGGCTCACCCAAGGCCGTCAGTAGTTCTAAGGGAATGTTGTCTACTCCCGGGGCCTTGATTCGACTCAGGTCTTTCAGTGCTCTGTCAAACTCTTCACGCAGTATCATATCTCCCATTTCGTCTTCATCTACATTCTCTTTCATTTCCAAAATATTGTCCTAAACTACGTAGCCCTTGTATAGAGCCTCTACATACTCCTTCCACCTTTCTGCTTTCCCTTCTTTGCTTAGAACTGGGTTTCCATCTGAGCTCTTGATATTCATACAAGTGGTTCTCTTTTCTCCAAAGGTCTCTTTAATTTTCCTGTAGGCAGTATCTATCTTACCCCTAGTGAGATAAGCCTCTACATCCTTACATTTGTCCTCTAGCCATCCCTGCTTAGCCATTTTGCACTTTCTGTCGATCTCATTTTTGAGACGTTTGTATTCTTTTTTGCCTCCTTCATTTACTGCATTTTTATATTTTCTCCTTTCATCAATTAAATTCAATATTTCTTCTGTTACCCAAGGATTTCTACTAGTCCTCGTCTTTTTACCTACTTGATCCTCTGCTGCCTTCACTACTTCATCCCTCAGAGCTACCCATTCTTCTTCTACTGTATTTCTTTCCCCCATTTGTGACAATTGTTCCCTTATGCTCTTCCTGAAACTCTGTACAACCTCTGGTTAGTTTGTCCAGATCCCATCTCCTTAAATTCCCACCGCAGTTTCTTCAGTTTTAATCTACATCTCATAAGCAATAGATTGAGGTCAGAGCCCACATTTGCCCCTGGAAATGTCTTACAATTTAAAACCTGGTTCCTAAATCTCTGTCTTACCATTATATAATCTATCTGATACCTTCTAGTATTTCCAGGATTATTCCATGTGTACAACCTTCATTTATGATTCTTGAGCCAAGTGTTAGCTATGATTAAGTTATGCTCTGTGCAAAATTCTACCAGACGGCTTCCTCTTTCATTTCTTTCCCCCAATCCATATTCACCTACTATGTTTCCTTCTCTCCCTTTTCCTGCTCTCGAATTCCAGTCACCCATGACTATTAAATTTTCGTCTCCCTTCACTACCTGAATAATTTCTTGTATCTCATCATACATTTCATTAATTCCTTCATCATCTGCAGAGCTAGTTGGCATATAAACTTGTACTATTGTAGTAGGTGTGGGCTTCGTGTCTATCTTGGGCACAATAATGCGTTCACTATGCTGTTTGTAGTAGCTAACCCGCATTCTTATTTTTTTATTCATTATTAAACCTACTCCTGCATTACCCCTATTTGATATTGTATTTGTAACCCTGTATTCACCTGACCAAAAGTCTTGTTCCTCCTGCCACCGAACTTCACTAATTCCCACTATATCTAAATTTAACCTGTACATTTCCCTTTTTAAATTTTCTAACCTACCTGCCCGATTAAGGGATCTGACATTCCACGCTCCGATCCATAGAACGCCAGTTTTCTTTCTCCTGATAATGACGTCCTCTTGAGTAGTCCCCGCCCGGAGATCCGAATGGGGGACTATTTTACCTCCGGAATGTTTTACCCAAGAGGACGCCATCATCATTTAATCATACAGTAAAGCTGCATGCCCCCGGGAAAAATTACGGCTGTAGTTTCCCCTTGATTTCACCCGTTCGCAGTACCAGCACAGCAAGGCCGTTTTGGTTAGGGTTACAAGGCCAGATTACTCAATCATCCGTCGTTATTACTATCATTTTCTTCATACCGCTGCTGGAACACTGTACTTGAAGATCAGTTGATGCCTTTTGCTCACTATAGAAGTAGTTTCCCAAGAACAGGTTCTTTCCCTGTCTACGGAATTCTTTTCATGTTAACATCAAACATCATCAGTTACTCATAGATGACATTAAAACTAAAGTAACTGATGGAGACGTTACTTGATAACAAAAACGCGCTGCCTTTCTTCAGTTAATTGCGCCTAGAAATGGCTATCGAATACTGCCAAACCAAAATCCAAGGGATCTTACTGCCTTCCAATATACGTCGCTGTCGCTTCTTCCATATGATTTGGTCGACGTGACCTATTTCAAGTTGTGTATGACAGAGATTGTTTTAGAAAATCAATAGTTCTCCTTTGCAATAAACAGAAAGATATTCATTCTAAGCTATCCAAGTTCAAAATTTTCTCAATATTAGTTCAAATTTAATATTCGCTTCTACCTGTATAATGTAGGAAAGTATTTCACAGTTGCAAACTCGCATCCGACTCATTGACCTTACACTTAGTCTTTGACCATAAATTCTAGCTCTCAGTGACAGCAGATTAAGTAACCTAATGTAGCGAAGACTGTTTGCCAGTGCTCTTTCTCACCGGAAAAGACACAGTCCACTCATTTGGCTCCATAAGTACACTATAACAGTAATTTCTGTGTGTATGCAATGCATATGGAATGCAGAATTTAGTGGTGCTCTGTCTTCCACTTCTGTATACAATATGACTGACCTAAACGGGCCCTTTATCGTTACAGGCCCTGGGAAGTGGTACATCATACTGACATCAGTAGCCGGCCTGTAAGCTAAGCACATCTCCCGTTACAGCACACTCGTGGGGCTGGGAAATGTGGCCACAATGGTCTGGTGGAACGAACTATCACATGTGCAATGCGTGGGTTCAGGCATTTATTTTTAAGAGGCACAAACAGATTTACTTTACCTCTGGTAACCTCAAGACAAAGACGTTATAATCCAGAATCCGCATTAAACATCACGTTCCTTCATTACCAACTGGGCAGAGCCGGTTTAGGTTGGCAAATGACATAGCGGTAGTAATGGTAAACAGAAATACAGTCGCCAGTAAACTTACTTACATTAGAAAATTTTATTTTATTTGATGAAGCGATACCCATTTAAAGGAACAGGGCTCTTATTTTACTTGTACTTGATTGAACTAGAGAGGTTGAAAAATTTGGTACTGGACTGTGATTCGAATTCGTATCTCCTCTTTCGAGGATCTGAATCTCTCGGAACAGTATAGTTCAATCTTTTCGTTCCTTTTCCCAAGACTGCAGTCTTCTCTAGGTCTTCTCCAAAGGTAAGTATGTGGGACCGAATCCTGATCCAATACAAAAATATTCATAATTTCATTTCAAGCCCTATCACGTGCACACCATCCTGCTAGTGAAAATTCACGTGCATTTTTAACGTCTCTTCATGTGTTGCCAACAATCGCAATAGGTGTCGTTATTTCTGCTCAAACACGCACACATCTTACCGTTGGTGAGTAAGCAACTGATATTTAAGCTATGTTCGTGGATGAACGGTAGGCGTGCAGTTCGATTGTCGCTTAGGCACGAAAGTTTGTATCCTTATTTTAGATTCAGACACCTAGCAGCTGGTAAGAAAAACCGATATGTAACATTTGATTTTACTTACTTAACAATCCGATAACGTGTTGTGTCCGTATCTTCATCACAGAACTTCACATCATTCATGTTTAAATGCATGCCGGTTTCGATTCCCGGCGGGGTCAGGGATTTTCTCTGCCTCGTGATGACTGGGTGTTGTGTGATGTCCTTAGGTTAGTTAGGGTTAAGTAGTTCTAAGTTGTAGTGAACTGATGACCATAGATGTTAAGTCCCATTATGCTCAGAGCCATGTGAACCATTAAATTTAAATGCATGCACACTTTGTTACTTCAGAATGGAGGTATGTCAGACATCTTTCGTGGTTAGTTAACAGGGACGAAAGGGTCTTGATAGGAGTCCCGGTTTATTACAAAAAGTCTGTGAATGAGTTTCTTAGTTTTGAGTTCACTTACGAAAGAAATATAAAAACACCTATGAGAGTTACTGATTTATGATGCTTAGTTTGCTGTCAGTTCTGAGTATTACTAGTAAATACGCTCCAATCCCTAAACCTAGTTACAGAAATGCGAATCAGACGCATTACGTATTCCAGGCCGTAGCAGCTGCAACTTGGAGACACCAGCTGTGGTCATTTCCCTGCCCACTGTATGAGCACATCGGTTCGTCTTCTTCCTGCTGGTACTGTAACTGAGATTTGGCAACAAGGCAGGGTATGTTTGGCAACTCTGTGATCGACGAGTTACTTCCTGGTGTGCACGGAATTAAGCCTCAAAGTTCACTTGATTTTACCTGTCATTTCCATTGAATAATCTGAGTTATTATCGCTTGAGGTGTTAAAAAAGATTGTAAATTTACGGTTTTCAGCCCAGGAAAGTCGTTGCACGTGGAATCGCAACTAATCTCGTCCTTAAAATAGCGGTTTACGAGTTCTAGGCACTATTGATCTCGTAAGAGGAAACTAAGACACGTACTTCTTCGCTGTCCCTGTGGCAACGTGCTGACCTGTGAAAATGCGTCTGTTATGGTTCGCAGTTCCAGTCTCACTGACTGTACCGTTTTAATCCCTTCTGTGAAAGAGCTACAAGCAGTCAGATCAAACATCGATAAGGAAATCGCAAGAAAATACTTTCGGATCATAGTGCAATGATGAAAAACTTACAATGCTGCACAACAGGTAACTCCTCTTCCCGCCGCTGACAAGCAAATTTTGGGTTTCTAGGGATACAAAACTATATTTATGAAATACCACATTTGCACTGCACGACGTTTTCAACAAAGAGATAGCGCAATAGAGTAGCTCAAGTGGAACGAAACACTACCTATTTGAATTGCTGCCTCTTACACTGTTGGCAGTTCTGTGTAGGTGGCAGTTACGTGATTTTATTTCGGTGATTACAAACTACAGTCGAATGTATGCACTGGGTAGCCGAGGCAGCTATTTCATGGTGATTCGGTCAACCAAATAAATGAATTTACTGAACATGCTGCAAATTACTACAGGGAGCCTGTGTGCCAGAATTCTCAACCAGTGTGGCGCAACGGCGTAAAGATAGAAAACTGAGCCACAGAGACGAGGGTTTGGTGGTCTGTTGGACTGATGATATCTTTGTACATGTATGGTCTGGGTTCGATTCCAACTTCTGTCAATGATTTTAGATAGGGAGAGACAGATTCCATTCTCTTCTGGCTACACCAGGTGAAGAAGATGTAATGGCAAGTAGACGTTAGGTAGAACCACAATGAAGTCTGGAGTGGCTACATATAGAAACTCTATCACCAGTAACCTTTCTTATACTAGTTATTTATTTCTAGTGACGAAACAAACGCTATGTAGGCTCACAGGACACTTATTCCATCTTTTATCTGAGCTTCTGAATGTCGATAAAATTGGTTCTGAACTGGGAATGCAAATCAGACCGTCCTTAACGCGGAATTAGATCCCTTCGTGACAATACAGCTCGGCTACAATTTGTTATTTGTTCAAAACTGCAGATTCCTCAACATCTCCACATATTGCGCGTGAATGGGTTCGAATCCTGGCCAGGCACTAAAGATTTCATTATGTATTATCAATCTCTAGCATGAGAATACCTATCTGCTGGTGGATAATAATTTTGATTTTTAATGTATTTTCATTCCTTGTCAACACTAACGATATGTGACGTTCTTGACTCCCAGTGAGACACAGAACTATTTACGAGATCACTGTAAGTTCAAGATGTTAGTCCGAGCTGGAGAAAAATTCGGTAGCTGACGTCTCTTTGTGTGCAGTCAACAACGATATGTGTGGAGTTCTATTCCTAGTCAGCACTGAACTCTTCGTCATATTATTTCTAGTTCAAACATGCTCACATGTCGGTGGTGGTACAACAAACCCATATTTAACGTTCGTTTTCTCTAGAATATAACAGCGATAGGTGCCGGGTTGGAGTCCTGGAAAGGAAAAAAATTAATGTTTCGTCTCGTCATTTCAGTTAAAACATCTAGCTACTGCCGAAAAAATCCGAAATGTCACAGTTGATTGTGCGTCGATATCTATCCGATTAGGTTCTGGGTTCGAATCCCTGTCCAACACAAAGCTTTACCTCACGGCAATTCAAGTAAGTTACTTGTTAAGAAGCAATATTTAACATCTCTCGTAGTTCGTTAACAGGGACAATAGGCGCTGGGTAGGAAATCGCGTCCGTTAAAAATGCTTGCGTTATGTAATTTAAAGTTGGTGTTTGCTAACTGATACTGTCTAAAATCGAGGTATATCACTCTCTGTATGCCTAATCAGGAATGACTGTTAGTTTCCGTCAGTCACGAAGTCTTTGCTTAGTCTGCATGACCTGGGTTTGAATCCATATGCAGAACGAGACGGTTGAAGTTCATACATATCCTCAACTAGCTGCTCGTGAATAACTTAAATTTTTAATCACATTTTGTGTTAAATAATAAGTACGGTATGTTACTTTGAAGAGGAAATCATGAATACGACGAACTTACTGCGTGCATTACCTATCTGACATAATAGTGAGAGTGGTAACATTTCAGGTATGTCATTTATTGTAATAAATGTGAGCTTACAAGCCTTAAGGACAGTCTTATCTGTGATAAGGTGTTCCCTGATATTTGTAGTATCGTGGTATTACTTTACATCTTGAGTTATTGCGATACAGAGCAGTGTTTTCTGGTGGTGACTTGTTGGAACCATTTTCAATAGTCAAACGACTGTACCAAGGAACGATTAGAGGACCTGCTAGACAGCTGCGTTGTGTGGGTTGCATGCGAATCAGGCGTAATGCAATTCCGGTCGTTCGGATACTTTTGAGCACTACTGTACATGTCTCAATCTAGGACATGCTGGATATGATGGGACGAGAAGTGACTAATGGAACTCATCGACCAATAGCTCTTACACAACTACGTGATCAGGTCGAGCAGTCGTGGCACATCATATCCCAGGATAGTATTCACTGTCTGTGTGATCGACTGGATGCCAGAGTCAGCACATGCATTGCCGCCCGTGGGGGCTACAACACGTTCTGTTATGGGTAATTCAGCAATGGTCGATACCTGGTACCTCAGAACAGCTTATACTATTGATCTGCAAATGTAATCGTTTCTTGTATTCCATATCCGCTGTTGCAACAATAACTCTTGAGTGGGCAAATCGTTCAAATGGCTCTGAGCACTATGGGACTTAACATCTCAGGTAATCTGTCCCCTAGAACTTAGAACTACTTAAACCTAACTAACCTAAGGACATCACACACATCCATGCCCAAGGCAGGATTCGAATCTGTGACCGCAGCGGTCGCGCGGTTCCAGACTGAAGCGCCTATAACCACTCGGCCACACCGGCCGGCTTGAGTGGACAGGAAATCTCTAAAAGGGTGCACAAATTTTCTTCTGTCAGAGGATGTTTGGAAATCGAGTGAAGTGTAAGAATGTGTAAAGCCAAGTGATACGTAAAGTGCCTTCCATAATTAGAATACACCCATGAAACGTCATGGAAACCAAGTGAAAAAATGCAAGGTTATGTGAAACAAAAGTTAGATGCACATATCTGAAAAAGAGATGCAGCTGGGTCATTGAGCTCCTAATTCATGACATGTTTATTTAATTTTTTTATGTTGCTAGTATCTTTCTTGCTTTACAGAATATTCTTGCCCATTTTTAGCTGGTCGGTATCCAGTGACAAGTAATATAATATTTATATTACAACAAATTTATTTTATTTCCGTCAATTTCCACAGAACTTTTGGTTCTTAGAATCCTGATTTTGGAGAGCAATGACCATCTTCAGACCTGCAGGAAAACAGAGGAAATGAAATACAACTAATAGACAGATAAAATCCTAAAACAATAAAATATGCCATAACGAAAATTATTATTTCCATTAATATGGAAACATGCGCTTAAAATATAGCGAGAAATACTTGTTTTATACGTGTGGAGGAGGAGATTAGAGTTTAACGTCCCGTCGTTCATGAGGTGAATAGAGACGAGCACAAGCTTGGATTTGGGAAGGATGAGGAAGGAAATCGGCCGTGCAGTTTCAAAGGAACCATCCTGGAATTTGCGTGAACCGACATCGGGAAATCACGGAAAACCTAAATCAGGATGGTGGGACATGGATTTCAACCGTCGTCCTCCTGAATGCGAGACCAGTGTGCTAACCAATGTGCCACCTCGCTCGGTTTTTAGTTGTCGTAAGATAATGGAAGCATAGTGGCATCGTCACAAGATACACCCAACATCACCTTAACATCATTGTACATACACACATAAAAAAAGTTTTGCATCACCCCGGTTCCCACAACTCCTGAAGATAGACGTTGACTCTGGATATCGTATCACGGACACAGTCCCTTTGACTGTTCAGAGATGTCACTAAACACACCCTAAGATTTAAACAACCATGTATGAGCAGCGCCTATTAGACGGAGGGGCTACGACAGTCGATCAGTTCCAGTCTTCCAGTCATTCCACCAGGAAGGAGGTACACGGCTCGTGTTGTCTGTAGTTCAACCATGCCTAGACGGTCAATAACGTGATTCGATCGCGTCCCCATTGTTACTTTGTGCCAGCAAGGGCTCTCAACGAGTGAACCAAAGCGATGTTGTTCGGACATGGAGGAGATACAGAGAGACAGGAACTGTTGATGACATGCCTCGCTTAGGCCGTCCAAGGGCTACTACTGCAGTGGATAACCGCTACCTACGGATTATGGCTTGGAGGAACCCTGACAACAACGCCACCATGTTGAATAATACTTTTGGTGCAGCCACAGGACGTCGAGCTACGTCTCAAACTCTGCGCAACTTCACTCCCGACGTCCATGGCTAGGTTCATCTTTGCAACAACGAAACCACGCAGCGCGGTACAAATGGGCCCAACAACATGCCGAATGGACCGCTCAGGAGTGGCATCACGTTCTCTTCACCGATGAGTGTCGCATAAGCCTTCAACCGGACAACCGTCAGAGACGTGTTTCGAGGCAACCCAGTCAGGCTGAACGCCTTAGACACACTGTCCAGCGAGTGCAGGAAGGTGGAGGTTCCCTGCTGTTTTGGGGTGGCATTATGTGGAGCCGACGTACGCCGCTTGTGGTCATGGAAGGCACCGTAATGGCTGTACGATGCGTGAATGCCATCCTCCGACCGACAGTGCAACCATATCGGCAACATACTGGCGAGGCTATCGTCTTCATGGGCGACAATTCGCGCCCCCATCGTGCACATCTTGTGAATGACTTCCTTCGGGATAACGACATCGCTCGACTAGATTGACCAGCATGTTCTGCAGACATAAACCCTATCGAACATGCCTGGTATAGATTGAAAAGGGCTGTTTATGGACGACGTGACCCGCAAACCACTCTGAGGGATCTACGGCGAATCGCCGTTGAGGAGTCGGACAATTTGGACCAACAGTGCCTTGATGAACTTGTGGATAGTATGCCACGACGAATACAGGCATGCATCAATACAAGAGGACGTGCTACTGGGTATTAGAGGTACCCATGTGTACAGTAATCTGGACCACCACCTCTGAAAGTCTCGCTGTATGGTGATAAAACACGCAATGTGTAGATTTCATGAGCAATAAAAAGGACGGAAATATGTTTATGTTGCTCTCTCTTCCAGTTTTCTGTACAGGTTAGGAACTCTCGGAACTGAGGTGATGCAGACATTTTTATGTGTATATTTTAAATACGAGGCCTGTTCAGAAAGTAAGCTCCGATTGATTGCCAAATTGAAACCACAGTGAACATCAGAAATGTTTTACTTGTAAGAATTAGCTACACCTTTCAGCTACTTCTCTACGTAGTCGCCGTTCTGACTTAGACTTTTGTCATAGCGTTGTACCAACTTTTCAATAGCCTCATCATACAAGGCAGCCGCCAGTGCTTTCCGCCAATTCTCCACGCTGGCCTACACCTCGTTGTGTCAAAATGTTGTCTTCAAAGACAGCGGTTCATGTGACCAGAGATGAAACTCAGGGGGAGACAATTGCGGACTGTATTGTGGGTAATCTCACATTTCCATTTGAAAACTATGCAGGAGCATCTTCATTGCCCTTGCAGAATGCGGCTGAGAATTGTCTTGAAGAAGAAACAGCACGACAGTTATGTAATGTTAGCTGCATAGCTTCAGGCGAAATTTCTCACCAGGCCCTCGTACTTGGCGGCAGACACTATTTTCTAGACATCTTTACGCACTCACTGCGAGCTCAGAAATGAGAAGAGCGACGTGATGCTAACTGGGGTTATACTAGAGACACTACCCAGCACATCTGTGCAAAGCTTTATCGGATTTTCATAGTCGTTTCCATTTCGCGACCGATCGGAGCTTACTTTCTGAACGCCCCTCGTATGGTGCGAGCTATGTCACATTGCCGGTAGAGTCATACTCCTAATAGTGCTACTGTTTGTCTCAAAGTGCAGTACGGTAACCACAACATCTATTTGTGCTGTAAGCTCGTTAGACGTTCCTAATGTAAGTCTACACATATTCGTCAGTTAAAAAATTGTGCAGAATGCAATAAATGAAGAGTACAATAGGTAAAATCTATAGCGGCGTTGTCAAGCATATTAGTTAGTACAATGATAAAATATAATAATTAAGTGACTGAATAAAGCGAAATTTAAAATATTTGAAAATGAATTGGTTAAGTGATAATATACGATTCTTAGGTACGCTGTGTCCATTTTAGGCAAAATAATTATATACTCAAGGACAAGCTTATGGATAGAATAAAATAGTAAAATGCACATGACAAATTTGACGGCTGTGATGTATACAGGATCGATTGTTGTAATTATGATAAGTATTACATCGGCGAAATCGGTCGCTCTTTTAATGTAAGTTTTAATAAGTAATTAAGGTCAAGCAACAAAAATGCGTTTGGGTTACACTTAGCAAAATCTGGCTGTGCTGTAGGGAGGATTGAGAAAAATATGAGTTTCTCTACAGAGAGCAAAAATTTCGTGCTGTCGACTTATTGGAATAGCTTAAAAATTACAGAGCCAGAAAGCAGGAGGCAACATAAGTGCTGAATGGTTAACGCGATTTTGTGCACAACGCCTGCTTTCCTTTATTTGATAATGGTTTACATTTATTATTGTTTTTCTCGTTTAACGTCATTTCATACTCCTCGCCCCCTATATCTGGGGATGAGTTTTCAGCGGTGTAAAATTCCGCTCTTCAGCCAAGTGAATTACAAAATACAGAAGAAGAATGAGAGACAAAATTGTGGACTGTTTTTCTAGTGTAAATTAAAAGCCAAACACGACAGGTAAAAAATATATTCATTTCTAAAACAGCGCAGAAAGATGAAATATTTTTAAATAAAAAATACTGAAGCGCTGCACTTTCACTTAAAAACTGTAGATCTTGCACTGGGTGAGACGTGTTGCCATGTTGTTGGAGGACAGAATATGTTCCACAAGGATGAGAGGTGTGGGTAAACAGATAGGGGTCTGTTAGGTAGGAAAACTATGCAGATGACAGGTAGCAGTTGAGGTGGAGAGTTGTAAATACAGTTGGTGGAAAAGATAGAGGGTGAGAGGTAGTAATGTGTGGGTATGTTATTGGTTAGGAAAGGGATGGGTATGGATGGAGAAGATAAAGGAGAGAAGGACCCTGATGTGGTATGGTACATGTGGAGAAGAGCTGAAATTGATAGGAGACATAAATATAGGGGCGGATCACATTGTCTAGGGGATGGAGTTGGTTGAGTTTGCCCTGGGGTAGGATATAGAGTGTGTGTAGGTGTAGGGACAGAGGGATGTGTTTGTGAAGATGAAGCAGGATACCAGGGTTGGTAATCGGAGGGGAGACAATGAGGTTATAGGAATCTAGTTTGTGGATAGAATATGAGAGGCGCAAGTGTTCAGTATGGGTGAGGAAGGGAAGGAAGTTGGTGAAACAGTAGAGGATACATTTGGTGAAAGATAGACAGATGTGGAAAGCGAGACGTAGTGAATGACATTTGAGGATTTGGATGGACTTATAGAACTTTGGTGGGGCAGAAATACCTGCAACATTTATATATCAGAGGATGGGGCAGATCAGGATTTTGTAAGTGTGGAGAACAGTGAAGGTATGTAATCTCCAAGATCGGCCTGTTTAGTAGTTATAGTCTATTGTGGGGCTCCTGTTGAATGGTTATACGTTATATTAGTTGCCAGTTGAGGGTTAGTCCAATACATTTTACAGTGCTAGTTAACTGGATAGAATGCTTGTAAATGGTAAGGTAAGAGTCACGGAGGTGGAAAGTGTTAAGGAGCCATTGGTTATACAAATAGGTATTCTAACTGAGGTGGATTTGGAGGGATCGTTGGGATTTCTGAAGTGTAGGGAAGAGGGTAAGGACAGTAGTGTCATCAGCTTAACTGAAGCAGGTGCACTGTTGGGGGTGGTTTGGGCATATTGGCCATGTAGAAGAGAAAGAGGAGAGGAGAGACTATGGAGCCTTGTGGCACACTTGTAGTGGGATGGAAGGTGTGGGAAGTGGTATTATTAATAGTGACAAAGGATGGGCGATTAGATAGGAAGGATGCAATAGGGTGGCTACTGGAGTTTGAATGCCATACATGGGTGTAACCTTTCTCTAGGTCGAGGGAGACAAAAAGAGCAGATTTATGGGAGTTGAGTTGGTGGAATAGGAGATGGGTGAGGTGCGGGAGCTGTCATCAGAGGAAAAATTGGGATGGATGGCACACTGATTAATCGAAGGAACGTGGTGTTGGTTCAAGTGTTGTTGGATTTGTCAGGAGAGGATGGATTCGAAGACCATGCTGAACAATGAGGTGGGGCAGATAGGGCAGTGAGAGGAGACATCAGTAGTGGTTTGTGTGGCTTGTTGAAAGTAGGATTTTGGAGGTCTCCCAGAGTTAAAGGCTAGTGGTATAAAGGGTTCATAGGGTAGTTAGAAATGAGAGAGGCCATTCTTGAAGGTAGCGATAGAGGATGTCATGACCAATGGATGCGTTTCCTTTCCTGTAAAGTAATTATTTTATGCCATGTGCTATGATTTGTTTGTGATATGTTGTCGAAGTATTGGAAGTTAGGAGCCAGGAGTGAGACAGTAGTGTTAGCACATTCCTGGATGGAAGGGAACAAAGTGTAATTAAAATGAGGGTCATTAGGGATGGAGAAGATGTCAGAGATATAGGATGCAAAGTGGTCATCTTGGCTCTGGTTGTCAGGTAAGGGATGGTTGTTGTGGAGGAGTGGGTAGTGAGGTTCAGGGTTGTTACCAGTGAATCGATCGAATGCTTTCCAAAACTTGGATGAGTTTATGGGGAGTGTAGTCTGGTGCATGTCCGGCATCACTCTTGGCGTTTTTTCGCATTTAATAAATTCCTGATGTGTGTCTGTATTTTTCAGTGGTGAGTGAGTGTATCCAAATTATGAGTTTACAGAAAGGAACGGTACATGCTACAGGGTTCTCGAAGAAAGGAGTGGGGCTTGTGGGGAGAAGTTGGGACAGTGACAATAATGGTCTTGGTGGGAATGTAGGTGGATGATGCATCTGACAAGGTCTGCTGCAGGAAAGATGTGGCATGAGGGAACTTTCAAAAAAAAAAAAAAATGGCTCTGAGCACTATGGGACTCAACTGCTGTGGTCATCATTCCCCTAGAACTTAGAACTACTTAAACCTAACTAACCTAAGGACATCACACACATCCATGCCCGAGGCAGGATTCGAACCTGCGACCGTAGCAGTCGCACGGTTCCGGACTGCGTGCCTAGAACCGTGAGACCACCGCGGCCGGCAGGGAACTTTCAGGTTGTTGGAAGGTGGGGGGGGGGGGGTGGTTACTTCCAATCTGCGATTCTATGGATTACGGGTAGGCATGTGAGATGGCATAGGAGTAGTGTTGGATAACTCTCGGATGGAATCTGGAATGGGGTGCATTGGGACGAGTTTGTGTGTAGGCGATAGTAAGGAGTACTGCTGCCACTCAGAGTGGCTGTGTGGTTTGAGGTGCCATGTCACAGGCTGCACAGCCCCTACTGCTGGAGGTTCGAGCCATCCCTCAGGCATCGGCGTATGTGTTGTTCTTAGCATAAGTTAGTTTAAGCAGTGTGTAAGTCTAGGACTGAAGACCTCAGCAGTTTGGTCCCTTAGGAATTCACACACATTTCAACGTTTCGGAGTACTGCTAGATGGTCACTTCAAGTTGGATTGATGACTTCTGCAATGAGATGTCCTAAGAGGTTTTGAGATGCTACAGTAACATCTGGAGTGGTGTTGCCTTCAGAGCAGGTCTGGTTTGGGATGGAAACAATGTCACTTTGCAGGGATTCAGTAAACTGATGCCACTACTGGAGTTCTGTGGGGGATCTACTATGGATGTTGAGGTCAGTGGCAATAGTATGGGTAGAAAAGGTACGCCCTGTGTGGATGAGAAAGTCAAAGGAGATAGGGTGACTAGGGCAGACACAGATGGTAGCAAAGATGATGGTTAAGATTTGGAAAGAGAGGGTAAGAATAAAGTGTTTGGTGGGAGTATTGTGTAAGGGGTGTTCTTGTGTTGGCCAGAGGAAAGGGGTTATCTGTGCAGTGGAGGATACATGTAGAGAGATGATTGGATGGCGTTAATAAATTGGAGAAACGTTTCGTTAAGGCTAAAGGTATTGATGATGTGGTGAGGCAGGTTAAGCATTAAGAGATGCTTATTAGTGGGTAGGAAGCAGATGTTGCGGTACAAGATATTGTAGGGCTGTCACGCTATTATAAGGAATAAGAATGTTGTGTGTAGGTGAGGATTAGTTGCAGCTTAGACTAGGGTGTTGAAGCAGGTGAAGAGAAACAGGACCTGGTTGTGGGAGTAGGTGGGTTGGATGTTGAGATGAAAGATAGAGCAGGCCACAAGTGCGATTTGTTGAAGGATGTGTGTATGTAAGGAACGGACGCTTGTTTTAGGGGAAGATTTTCATGAATTTGATGACGTATTCAGCTGTGGGGGGAAAGGGGGCGTGGTTGAATCAAGGGAATTTTTAGGATAAACGGGCTTTCAGTGGGTCACACTAGGTATGATTGGTTGAGGCTTGAATTTGCTTTTGCAGAATCGCTGGGGTTGAAGGCATTGTAGGTGTTGCAGGTAGGAGGTGAGGCAAGATTAGTGGACAAATGGATGGGGTTTACAATCTGCGCTTATGTGATCATTGCAGAGAAGAGAGTTTTGACAGTGGTAGGACTGAAGACGGTATTTTGAAGGTTTGACCTTGTAGTGGTGGCAGTATACCAGAGCTTCCTCTTTAGGGAGAAGGTCTATGGCAGAGGCAGGTTCAGTAAAGAGATGGATGTGGCGAGTGGGACCATGATCACTGTTCATCTGAGGCACTTTTGGAATGACTAAATTTTGGTTGTTCTTCAGATTCTAGTTCTCAAGGTCAACTTAGGTGATCACTGTGGTGAGGGTGGGAGGATGGAAAGAAAGTTGTTGGTGTTTGGCATGGGTAATTATGTAAGTGGTGTTAAAGAGGCTTTGGATCAAAGATAGCACAAGCAATTTTGGAGAGAATGTCACTGTGGGAGTTGGGGTTCAATGACTTAAATAATTCACAGTCTTTTCTGGGGATGATTTGTTGGATGCAGCAGTATACTGCAGACCTCTCTGCACGAGAGTTAAGGAAGTCCGATCCAAATGCAGGTTTGATTTCTGCCACATATTAAGTGAGTGAATTTGGTTTGAGGAATTTCGGATCTGCATAGTACAGGATGGTAAGGGAAGATGTTGGAGAGTGAGGAGTTATGTCCATATGCTGGGTATTGTCAGGATCCGAGTCTGGTTTTCTGGTGTAGGCGTTTTGGACTTTTATTTTTTATTTAACGGTTGTTAGAGGGAAGGATGATCGTGGGATGGGGGAGTGGCGGGATGTATTGTTGTTGAGATTGTATGAGAGTTGTGCGGGTCCTTGAGCATGGCACTCATTCATTGGTAGATGCAGTGAAACTTGATGGGGTGGTGCAGGTGTTGTCAGCTGAGATAACTGTTGTTTGCAGGCTGTTATGTGTGTGGCAGTGAGTGTCGTGGCTGTTGAGTTGTGGCCGAATCAGAAAATATAGGGGGAGCTGGGGACGGAGAGAGTTGCATGTGTTACTGATGTGGAGAGAGAGGATTTTGTAGATATGGGGGGGGGGGGATAGATGTAGGCGGGAGAGTTAGAAAACATTGTTCTTATTACTCTGGTGTTTGACTTTTCCTTTTCTGTTTATGCAGTACATTTCGTTAACAAGATAACCTTATTAAATGACTGACAAAATATTTTTATTTATTTATTTATTTACACGTCAAGTTCCGTAGGACCAAATTGAGGACCAAATCTCCAAGGTCATAGAACGTATCAGTGCATGAAATTACAACGTAAAACTAATAACAGATAAAAATAAAATGATTATGAACCCAAAAAGTCTCAAGCCGTAAGTTTAAGTAAACGCAATCAACAATACAACATAAGGATAACCTTAATGTTTCAAGGAACTCCTCAGCAGAACAGAAGGAGTGACCCATGAGGGAACTCTTCAGTTTCGATTTGAAAGTACTTGGATTACTGCTAAGATTTTTGAATTCTTATGGTAGCGTATTGAAAATGGATACTGCTCAGCAGTATACTGCACACCTTTCTGCACAAGAGTTAAGGAAGTCCGATTCAAATGCTTGTTTGATTTCTGTCATGTATTAATTGAGTGAAAGCTGCTTATTCTTGGAAATCCTGAATGAGGGCTTTCCACGCCAGTTTACTATCTATCTGAGCGCCTAGAAATTTGAACTATTCGGTTTCACTAATTATATACCCATTCTGTGAAATTAAAACATCAGGTTTCGTTGAATTGTGCGTTACAAACTGTAGAAACTGAGTCTTATTGTCATTTAGCGTTAGATCATTTTCTACAAGTCATGAACGTATGTCATGAACTGTACTATTTGAAACCGAGCCAGTGTTGCACACAACATCCTTTACTACCTAGCCAGTGTCATCAGCAAACAGAAATATTTTAGAGCTATCCGGAATACTAGAGGGAATATCATTTATATAAATAAGGAAAAGGAGGGGCCCCAACATTGATCCCTGTGGCACCCCCCCCCCCCCCCATTTGAGTGTACCCCATTCAGACCCCACATCACAGCCATTCTTAACACTGTGGATAATGACCTTTTGTTTTCTGTTGCTAAAATAATAGATGAACCAATTGTGAGCTACTCCCTGTATTCTTTAATGGTCCAACTTCTGGAGAAATATTTCGTGGTCTGGTCTAGCGGTTCTGGCGCTGCAGTTCGGAGCCGCGGGACTGCTACGGTCGCGGGTTCGAATCCCGCCTCGGGCATGGGTGTGTGTGATGTCCTTAGGTTAGTTAGGTTTAAGTAGTTCTAAGTTCTAGGGGACTTATGACCTAAGATGTTGAGTCCCATAGTGCTCAGAGCCATTTGAACCATTTCGTGGTCAACACAGTCAAACGCCTTAGTTAAATACAAAAATATGCCTAACGTTCGAAACCTTTTGTTTAACCTATCCAGTGCTTCAAAGAGGAAAGAGAATACATGATTTTCAGTTGTTAAATGATTTCGAAAGCCGAACTGTACACTTGATAGCAAATTGTGTGAAATAAAACGATCAGTTATCCTTACATACACAGTCTTTTCAATAACTTTAAAAACACTGATGGCATAGAAATAGGTCTAAAATTGAAACTTGCTGGTAGATTAAAACTGTGTGTCAGACTGAGACTCGAACTCGAGACCTTTGCCTTTTGCAGGCAAGTGCTCTACCAACTGAGCTACTCAAGCTGTTAGGACGGGGGTGAGGTGTGCTTGGGTAGCTCAGTTGCTAGAGCACTTGCCCGCGAAAGGCAAAGGTCCCCAGTTCGAGTCTCGGTCCGACACACAGTTTTAATCTGCAAGAATGTTTCATATCAGCGCACACTCCGCTGTAGAGTGAAAATCTCATTCTAGGTCTAAAATTGTCTACTTCACCCCTTTCTCCATTTTTATAAAGTGGCTTTACTACTGAGTACTTCAATCGTTCAGGAAAGTGACCATCCCTAAAGGAAAAATTACAAATATGGCTAAATACAGGGCTAAAATGTGCAGCACAGTACTTCAATATTCTGCTAGGCACTCCATCACATCTGTGAGAGTCCTTAGTCTTCAGTGATTTAATTATTGACTCAATCTCCCTCTTGTCTGTATCACAGAGGAGTGTTTCAGACAACAGTCTCGGAAAGGCGTTTGCCAAGAGAGTTGTTTAATTCATCAGCAATGCTCAGAAAATCATTGTTAAATACTGCACATATATCTCATTTATCAGTAACAGAAATATTTTTACTACGAACTGTCTTCATATCGTCGACTTTGTGCTGCTGAACTGATACTTCCTTCACAACTGACAATATGGTTTTAATTTTATCGTGTGATTTAGCTATTCCATTTGCGTACCATATACTCTTTGCCTTCCTAATAACATTTTTAAGCACCTTACAGTACCGTTTGTAATGGGATACTGTATATTCATTGTGACTACCTTTAACATTTTGATATAATTCCCTCTTTGTTCTGCATAATATCCTTAACCCAATGGTCAGCCACCCAGGCCGCCTTTTACTGCTAGTACCACGCTTAGAACGTTCTAATCAGCAACTCTCAAAGAGCGAGAGAAATGTGTTAAGAATAGCATTATATTTGTCGTCTGTGTTATCGGCAATGCAAACGTCCTGCCACTCTTGTACCTTGACAAGGTTTAAAAAATTGTCTATTGCTGTTGGATTAACTTTCCTACATAATTTGTAATTATATGTGACATTTGTTTGAGTACAAAAGCCTTTTAGTGTTAAAATTTTTGCATCAAGGTCGGGAAGGCCATTCACCCTTTTACTAACAGAATGCACATCTAGTAATGAAGAATGAATAAAAATATTGTCTATGGCTGTGCTACTGTTCCCCTGCACCCTAGTTGGAAAAACACAGTCTGCATCAGATCACATGAATTTAGGAGATTTACGAACATCCTTTGTCTTGCACAATGACATACAAAATTAATATTAATGTCACCTCATATAACTAATTTTTGGCATTTACTATAAAGTGAATCAAGAACTCTCTCTAGCTGGAGCAGAAACTCTCTGAGGTCAGAGTTAGAGGACCTATAAGCAACAAACATTAGGCGTTTAGTTTCACTGTATTCAACTGCCCCTATACAACATTGAAATATCTGTTCTGTGCAGTGCCGTTATACATCTATGGACTCAAATGTACAACTGTTTTTTACGTACATGGCCACTCCCCCAACTATGCAAGGAACGTCCTGAAAAACAGCCAGCTAATCTGTATCCTGGTAAACGAAGCCTCTGAATTGTCAAATTACTTATGTGGTGCTCCGATATACCAATAATTTCAGAGTCAACATCTATAAGCAGTTCACTAACTCAATTTCATCTTACTTACAGGGACTTCCTTTAAGCAGGTATACCTATTAGCTGACTTCAATCTAAAAAAGGTGCAGCTCTAACACCAACAACTACAGGAATTTTTCCATGAGTGATCCCACCACCACCCACTACACTGTCACCTATAAGCTGTGCCAGCCTCCCCTTCCCATGCCTATTGAGTTGCAGGTCATGCATAGTGAAACCTGTTCTACTGATAGTCAACTGGCACCACTGCAATGTGACCCATGCCCTCTGTCATCAGTGCCTTCTCCAGCCCCACATTAACGCGCCTAACAATCGCATTAAGATGAGGCCGAACATGACTATGAAACAGTTGCACGGAATGCCACCAATTTAGTGCCACCAATTCGAGTAGCTGTCTTTACCAGGTCACCATCTACATCATATTTCCCATCCCTATCAAGACTATTCCATGTTGCATCCACTATCACTATCTGATCCTTCTTCGTAAAATTCCTACATAGCTCCCTTATGCTGTCTGTCACCTGAGCCAACCCTGCACTAGGCTTCACAATGCTGGTGACCTGGTACTCACTCCCCAACTTCCTACAAATTCCTCCCTTCCCCCCTTCCCCCCTCCCCCCCCCCCCCTTCCCCCTCCCTCTACACTTTTCTTGGAATGTCGTGTTGCCGAGTACATGTGGCCCTATGGCGGTTAAGTTCCGCCAACTTCTCGCCTATGCTGCGTTCTGACGGCCACCCCAACATATTTCGCTTATTACTTACTTTAATCCTATGTTTTCACTCTTTTCGCTTCTTTTCCTAGTTATTCTATCAACTTCATATTATTTTATTTGCTTCATGCGCTTGTTCTTATGTATGGTAATATTTTTATCTAAAATGATCAACAATTTTAAATTTCACCTTATTCGTGTTTTTAATTAATAAATTTTATCACTTGACAAGCACGCTATAGACTTTACCTATTGTATTATTCATTTATTGAATTCTGTACAATTTCATAATTGACGAATATCTGTAGAGTTACAGTAGCGATATCTAACGAGCTTATGGCACAAATATCTGTTGTGACGCAGTTTGTTCGAACAGTAGCGCTATTAACAGGCACTGTGCCCCAGATTACACCATATTTAAAATCTGTACGGCGATGCTAAGCTGATTGTGTGTGTATCTTGTGACGATACTACTTTGGCTTTATTGTATTTGGACATGTCACAAAACAGGTACTCCTCGTCATATCTTAAGTTCATATTTCCACAGCCATGAAAGTAACAATTTTTCGTTACGGCATATTTCATTGTTTTAAGATGTAATCTGTGTACTACTCGTATTTATTTCCTTTGTTTTGTTGCAGATGATCATTGCTGATCGAAACCGGTAGTCAAGGACCAAAAGTTTTGCGATCATCGACGAAAATAAAAGAAATTCATTGCACACTTCCTGAATCACTGTTCTATTCCACAACTTCGCCGCAGCTTGTGAAATATTTAAAGGGTGTCCATAAAGCAAACCAAACCATGTTGGATACAGTAAATGGAACATGCATTACACGACATATACCTCTACTTATCAATTTTTGATCCCTAGATAATCATTTAATACGGGTAATATACATTTAAATCACTTCAGCATGTGCACTCCTGGTACCACGCAAAATATCAAGCCTGTATTCAGTCTATAGTTTCTGATGTAATTCTGGCAATGGCATCAGCGAAGTGTTGTTGCAATGCCATAATACCAGTAACTTCTGTGTTGTTTACAATATCTTTCACATATTCTCAAAGAAAGAAATCTATGGAGGTAATATCAAGTGACCTCGGAGGATGGAACTGGACGCTCCCTGCCAATCTGCATGATTGGGAAGGTTTCATGAAGAAAATCACGGACTTATAGAGGCCAATGAAGGGAGGGGGGGGGGGGGGGGGGGAACAACAACAACAACACAATCTTGCTGAAAGATGATAGGCGTCTTGCATGTCCTGCAGGGTTGGGGAACGGCATAATTTACCAGCGGGTCAAGGTAAACACATTCACTCACATTGTTTTCAAGGAGAGAAGTGGACCAGTCACTCGATCACACATTAAGTTTCGGACTGTCCCGAATGTGTTCTCATGCGACATAAGAATTTTCTGATTCCCAGAACCGGACATTATGACCGTAGACTGAACCATAAACATGAAATGTAGCCTCATCGGAAAGTACACGCGCTTCCTCATCCAAACGGTTCAGCATGTCCATCGCAGACCGTTCACGTTTTCGGCGATCATCTGGTTGTAATTTTAGAACTATTTGAACCTTTTACTCATACAATTAAAAACGTTTGCGAGCCACTTTATGCACTGTACCCTTTAGCACTTGAAGCTTCGGCGAAGCTTGTCTAATCGATTTGTATGGTGACCTTCTGAAGGCGCGTTGTATTGCCTACACAGTCCCCTCCGAAACAGATGGTCTGCTACTTCCTGTCCATTTCTGAACCCCGTTGATAAAAATGTTCCCATCCTTCTTCAGATTAACTTGACGTCAAGTGCTTTCTTTCCATAATGGGACACAACCTTTCGGTACACAGTAATCGTTGGTGGTGGTAAGTTCCCGTGGGACCAAACTGCTCAGGTCATCGGTCCCTAGGCTTACACACTATTTAATCTAACTTAAACTAACTTACGCTGGGGACAACACACACACCCATGCCCGAGGGAGAACTCGAACCTTCGACGGGGCGAGCCGTGTGAATCGTGGCAAGACGCCCAGAACCCCGCGGCTACCCAGTGCGGCCCAGTAATCGGTGATTTGGTTTCTGCTGGCCACGTAACACATTGAACTTTCTCCTATGGGGCAGCCATTTTTTCCATATAGCTCACACAGCACTCCTTGTGGCGAAACTGTTGAATGAGACACAGGTGTACAGAGACATCATGCGTTTGCTAGTAGACATGTAACAAAAAACAAACCTTACGATCATAAACACGATTAATATTTAATCTTGAAATTAGGGTAACCATTTATGGAAACCCTTTATATTGATGTTAGCTGTGGTGAAAGCAAAATACTACAACGAAATTTGAATTGTATTTTTACCTTTGATTGTATGAACCTAATACTGAGCCGTGTTGCGGCTCGTGTTGGTGCCGTTGGTAGGTTGCCATCGTGTAATAGGGATAGTGGTGTCTCGCTTTCTTCTTGTATTAACTGGCGCCACTAAGTTTGCTAGAGTTGTCTGTCCGTGAGTGGCAGTAGCAGCGGTTATCGATATCTAGTATGGTGGTACTATCTTTGGAGGGACGTCAAGTGTTTTCCAGGTCGGACTGTGTCAGGGAGTTCGGTTGGGACGGAGCAGCAGTGATGTCCGGCAGCACGGGGACATGCCGGGACCACTGGCGGCACGCAGGCACTGCCGGATCGAGGGGCTGTAGTTGCGAGGACCACAGCCTCGTTCTCCACCGGACCCAGGACGTTTGAGTTGAGTGAACATTAACCCACTTATGAAACCTCCACTATTTTGAGATCACGCAGTTTGTTCGCACGTTGCTGCTCGCAGGGTCGCTGAGACGAGGAGCAACGAGTGGAGTGTTTGGAGTTGGCGAAATTAATTAGCCGTCCTCCACCATTTATTATTAATCATTGAATTCCTTGTGTACATCAGTAAACACTTCCGGGCTAAGTTGCCGTGGTCGATCTGTAGAACTTCTTCTCCCTGACGTTTCGTTCTCAACTACGGAGAACATCTTCCGAGGTGAGTCAACGACTGGCTGCTAGGAGCTGGGGCCGCCGCTTATATGGATATCGTAGGGAACGCCACCACACGTCACGTGGCGTCGATGTGCCGCTATCTCTGGCTATCGTCTGTTCTCTCGATTGCAGGCAATCGATTGTCACGTGATTGATGCAACGTCGACCGCCATATTTTATCCAATTTTAATCCTTCTTCTTTACGATTAAAATTGTATTGATGTTTGTGGATTTCAATTGCCTCTCTACACATACGTGTATAATAGTGCGACGTCCTCGCTACCACGCTTGTTTCACCAAATTTTATTTCGTGATCTCCATCCTTAAAAATATGTTCCGCTACTGCCGATTTGTCGATATCTCCCAAGAGACAGTTTCTTTTGTGGAATGAGATTTTCACTCTGCAGCGGAGTGTGCGCTGATATGAAACTTCCTGGCAGATTAAAACTGTGTGCCCGACCGAGACTCGAACTCGGGACCTTTGCCTTTCGCGGGCAAGTGCTCTACCAACTGAGCTACCGAAGCACGACTCGCGCCCGGCCCTCACAGCTTTACTTCTGCCAGTATCTCGTCTCCTACCTCCCAAACTTTACAGAAGCTCTCCTGCGAACCTTGCAGAACTAGCACTCCTGAAAGAAAGGATATAGCGGAGACATGGCTTAGCCACAGCCTGGGGGATGTTTCCAGAATGAGATTTTCACTCTGCAGCGGAGTGTGCGCTGATATGAAACTGGCAGAAGTAAAGCTGTGAGGGCCGGGCGTGAGTCGTGCTTCGGTAGCTCAGTTGGTAGAACACTTGCCCGCGAAAGGCAAAGGTCCCGAGTTCGAGTCTCGGTCTGGCACACAGTTTTAATCTGCGAGGAAGTTTCAGTTTCTTTTGTGCTCCGTCAACCGTGTATTGATGTGTACGTGATTTAAAAAAAGATATTGAGCAGCCAACGGTGACTGAGTACGGCGCCGTCCACACTGAATCTTGCCACGTCTCAAATACCGCAAAGAATAATAAACGAAAGATGCATTTTTAGCAACGGACACAGCAACGACTGCAGAGCGGAACAGAATGTCAAATCCTTTTTACACGAGCAAGAGCGTATAAGGGGTGTTTCACAGTTCCTGTTGCAGACTTCTAATCGTTGCGGATATAAGATTCGATAAGTAAGCTAAGTCCTGAAACGTACCTATTAAATGAAAAATAAGTTCCAAATTTCCAGTTTCATGGTACACACACGGAGGGGACGATGAGATCTCACCTCCGTGCCCTCCAGGATTTGCTCCACGTGGAGACCTTGCCGTTCTTGTGCACAAGGTGCACCTGCGACCCCAGATCACGTAAGAAACAGATTGCCCGATCGCTTGGTCTAGCAGGCAACCCTTGTCAGGGAACGTGATCTGGGCCTGCGACCTATCCTTTCATACACGGGGTCCACAAACCCTGATGCGATTCCGTGGATCATCACACTCAGCTCTTCTTGTTGCGAATGTACAAGTTTGTCCTAGACGTTGTTGTAATCGCACGAAACGGTATGCGATGCACTGAGGCGATCCGGTAAACGTTCTCGATACATACGTTGTGCAGCTCTACCATTACGTACCATACAGTAATACTGGAAATTTGAAAGTGATCTGATCTTAAATCTTGCTTTATATTCAAACAGTACGTTTCTGGGCACATATACCTAATGAAAACTTTTTCTACTGTCTCCTCTCTACATCCCCCAAACGCCTGTAATAGAAATTGTGAAACACTCTATATATACCTATGAGCAAGATACTATATATCCATTACCATATTTAGCGTATAGGGTTGCACCTGTCCCGTATTTTACGGGGCATCCCGTAACTGAGGTGAAAAATACTGCGTCCCGTGTTGTGAACAGTTGCCCGTAAAAACGAGCTTTTGTCTTTTTTTGTGTCTAAATGTTTTAAAAACCCTTGAAGTTCAAAGTAGGTCCTTTTTTTTTGTTGGACCCTTAGAAGAAGGAAATATCGTGATGTCTCGCCTTTGATAGTGAAGCTGCGCACGCTGAATTGTTTACTTCGTCTTCCGCCGCGTACTTTCGAAGGACTTCTATTTCAATTTCCAATGTCACTATTCATACTGTTTGAGATTAAATCAAAGTAAATTTTGAAGTTATCAAAGCTCATCGAAGACACCGGTGTTAAGTTGTCAATCTGATGAGAAAGCAGTCAGTACAAGTCCTACGAAGACAGTTAAACGAGTAATGTCGTGTCAAAATAGCTGGAAATCGTCACACGTCGGTGAAGCCCGTTATGGGACAATGCTGCAAGGCACGCTGTTGCATGTGTGCGTGTAAATGCTCTCTCCCTTGGAGGTGAGTCAGATCTTGAGCAACTTCTTACAACTGAAACCCCAAAAGGAAATACAAGACCATAAACTAAAATGAAAAAAATCTGGATTCGTATTTTTCTAATCAAGGGACTTCTCAAACACAGCAAGATAACACAACTGCAGCAGAGATATCTAGCATGTTTCACAACGTAAAACATAAACACCCTTACGCCAGCATGGATTGTTCGAATAAACTGACATTACATATTTTTGGAGATTTTTAGGGATTCCAGTTTTGCTGACAGTGTTTCGTGTTGAGGAATGAAGGGAGAGAGTTTGGTGCAAGATATGTTGGCTCCAAAGTCTCTAAAAATGTTATGGCCGCACTTGTTTCTAAAAACTGTTCCTTTTCACTTGCAACACATGTCAGCAATAAAGGTAACTTTTATGGAAGTGCCTATGAAACCGCAAGTTCAGTTCATGAGTATGTCATTAATCAACGAAAATGACCTGCCTTTAAACAACACTGTATACTGTAGACAACACTAATTTCAATTCCGTTAAGTACAATTCTGTTTTAAGGCTGCTTCATGATGGCGTTGCAGCATTTTGAAGTCAAATTGTTCGCCTCACATTGGGGCATGCAACTGACTGCCTTGATATATACATAGAAAATGTTCCTCTGAAAATGTTGCAGCACTGATATTTTGCAACGAACCCACAATTTTTTGGTTGAAACTGAAGCACAGATTTTTCTTCCCTGGAAGTTGCAGTGACATCGTTCCAATTAACTGAAGTAACAGATCTGGATGAACTCTGTGAAGAGCTTTGCCTTGTTGGGAACATTCCTGCCAGTATTTTGGAGAGTATAGTAAATGCCTTAAACAAGTCGTTGTCAGTGTTTGCTAATTATAGAGAACAATACAATTTAATAGTTTTAGTTTCGTTTTAGTTATGTCATGTTCCGTAGATCATTTTCCCGATTATTTTATCGATATGATGTGGAACAAGCCAGATTACAAGATATATATACACACATGAATAGTGCTAATATTAATATTACTGAAATTTTTAGTTCTGCATATGGTACTACATTTAGAGGTACAATTTTTTTTTTACCATTTCTGAAACAGAACCTGCTTCCCTGGTACTTTAAATTTGATGCTGGTAACAACCAGAGCAAAATGCCTCGGACCTCTGGAGGTGACGGAGTCCCACCACTAACTGACAAACCAGGGGCTCCTAAGATACGACTTGGCAAACAAATCGTAATGAGATGGGGAGCTATTAATATCAATGGGGGCTACTCTGGGAAGAAGGTAGAGCTGGCAGAGGCTGCAAGATGGGGCTGGACGTTTTAGCTGTTAGTGACATTCGGGTAAGGGGTGAGAAAGAAGAGGAAGTGGGAGAATACAAGGTCTACCTGTCAGGAGTCAAAGCAAGAATAGCACAATGGGGTGTAGGGCTTTACATCAGGAAAGAAATGGAACCCAGCGTAGTTGCAATAAGGTATGTGAACGAAAGACTGATGTGGATAGATTTGACAGTGTCTAGCAAGAAAATTAGGATTGTGTCAGTATATTCGCATTGTGAAGGGACGGATCAGGATAAGATGGATAGTTTTTATGAGGCACTCAGTGATGTAGTTGTTAGAGTAAACGACAAGGACAGTGCTCTGCTCATTAGTGATTTTAACGCCAGGATTGGAAATCGAACAGAAGGGTATGAAAAGGTTATGGGTAAATTTGGAGAGGATATGGAGGCCAACAGGAACGGGAAACAGATTTCTGTGCCAGTATGGGCTTAGTAATCACAAACTCCTTTTTTAAACATAAGAACATTCACCGGTATACTTGGGAAGGCAGGGGAACCAGATCTGTCATTGACTATATAATAACAGATCAGGAATTCAGGAAGGCTGTGAGGGACACACGTGTATTCAGGGGATTCTTTGATGACACTGATCATTATTTAATCTGCAGTGAAATTGGGATTGTGAGGCCGGAAGCGCAGGAGGTCAGGTCCAT
Source organism: Schistocerca nitens (assembly GCF_023898315.1). Lineage (NCBI taxonomy): Eukaryota > Metazoa > Arthropoda > Insecta > Orthoptera > Acrididae > Schistocerca > Schistocerca nitens. The sequence goes on along the minus strand of NC_064619.1, from coordinate 692,964,567 downwards.
ATGTAGGAGGATAAGAGTGGAGAAACTTCAGGATAAGGAAATCAGGCACAAGTACATAACAGCGATCTCAGAAAGGTACCAGTTAGTTGAATGTAGTCAATTACAGTCACTGGAAAAGGAATGGACAAGGTACAGCGACACAGTACTAGAAGTGGCTAAAGAATGTCTTGGAACAGTAGTGTGTAAAAGTAGGATGAAGCAAACAGCTTTGTGGAACGACATAGTCAAGGCAGCCTGTAAAAGGAAAAAGAAGGCGTATCAAAAATGGCTACATACTAGAACTCAGGCAGACAGAGAAAGTTTTGTTGAAGAAAGAAACAAAGCCAAACAGATAATTGCAGCATCCAAGAAGAAATCTTGGGAAGACTTTGGAAACAGGTTGGAGACTATGGGTCAAGCTGCTGGAAAACCATTCTGGAGTGTAATTAGCAGTCTTCGAAAGGGAGGTAAGAAGGAAATGACAAGTATTTTGGACAGGTCAGAAAAACTGCTGGTGAATCCTGTGGATGCCTTGGCCAGATGGAGGGAATATTTTGAAGAGTTGCTCAATGTAGGTGAAAATAAGATCAGTAATGCTTCAGATTTCGAGGTAGAACGGGATAGGAATGATGATGGAAATAGGATCACATTTGAGGAAGTGGAGAAAATGGTCAATAGATTGCAGTGCAATAAAGCAGCTGGGGTGGATGAAATTAAGTCGGAACTCATCAAATACAGTGGAATGTCAGGTCTTAAATGGCTACACAGGATAATTGAAAGGTCCTGGGAGTCGGGACAGGTTCTATCAGACTGGACAAAAGCAGTAATCACACCAATCTTTAAATATGGAAACAGAGAAGATTGTAACAAATACAGAGGTATCTCTTTAATCAGCGTTGTGGGTAAAATCTTCTCAGGTATTGTTGAAAGGAAAGTGCGAGTATTAGTTGAGGACCAACTGGATGAAAATCAGTGTGGGTTTAGGCCTCTTAGAGGTTGTCAGGACCAGATCTTTAGCTTACGGCGAATAATGGAGAAGTATTATGAGTGGAACAGGGAATTGTATCTATGCTTTATAGATCGGGAAAAGGCATATGACCGGGTTCCTAGGAGGAAGTTATTGTCTGTTCTACGAGACTATGGAATAGGAGGCAATTTTTTGCAAACAATTAAAGATCTTTACATGGATAGTCAGGCAGCAGTTAGAGTTGACGGTAAATTGAGTTCATGGTTCAGAGTTGTTTCAGGGGTAAGACAAGGCTGCAACCTGTCTCTACTGTTGTTCATATTATTTATGGATCATATGTTGAAAACAATAGACTGGCTGGGTGAGATTAAGATATGTGAACACAAAATCAGCAGTCTTGCATATGCGGATGACTTAGTTGTGATGGCAGATTCGATTGAAAGTTTGCAAAGTAATATTTCAGAGCTAGATCAGAAATTTAAGGACTATGGTATGAAGATTAGCATCTCCAAAACGAAAGTAATGTCAGTGGGAAAGAGATATAAACGGATTGAGTGCCAAATAGGAGGAACAAAGTTAGAACAGGTAGACGGTTTCAAGTACTTAGGATGCATATTCTCACAGGATGGCAACATAGTGAAAGAACTGGAAGCGAGGTGTAGCAAAGCTAATGTAGTGAGCGCTCAGCTACGATCTACTCTCTTCTGCATGAAGGAAGTCAGTACCAAGACTAAGTTATCTGTGCACCGTTCAATCTTTCGACCAACTTTGTTGTCTGGGAGCGAAAGCTGGGTGGATTCAGGTTACCTTATCAACAAGGTTGAGGTTACGGATATGAAAGTAGCTAGGATGATTGCAGGTACTAGTAGATGGGAACAATGGCAGGAGGGTGTCCACAATGAGGAAATCAAAGAAAAACTGGGAATGAACTCTATAGATGTAGCAGTCAGGGCGAACAGGCTTAGATGGTGGGGTTATGTTACATGCATGGTAGAAAGAAGGTTACCCAAGAGACTCATGGGTTCAGCAATAGAGGGTAGGAGAAGTCGGGGCAGACCAAGGAGAAGGTACCTGGATTCGGTTAAGAATGATTTTGGAGTAATAGGTTTAACATCAGAAGAGGCACCAATGTTAGCACTGAATAGGGGATCATGGAGGAATTTTATAAGGGGGGCTATGCTCCAGACTGAACGCTGAAAGGCATAATCAGTCTTAAATGAGGATGATGATGATGATGATGATTCTGAAACAGAAATTCTAGTATGGAGTTAAAGGACTTGTCCAAAATAAATTATTTTAAGCAAGATTTAAAAGTTGATCTGCTACCTGCCAGACACTTTATGTTGTTGGGCAAATGATCAAAGATTGTTGTTGCTAAATAATGTACTCCTTTTTGAGCAACTGACAGCTTCAATAACGTATAGGAAGGTCATTTTTCCCTGTAGTGTTGTGTGTACGAACATCACTGTTCTTCATGAATTGGGATGGATTATTTGTAACGAATTTCTTTAGTGAATATATGTACTCTGATGGTGCAGTTAAAATACCTAACTCCTTGAAAAGGTTCCTACATGACGTCCTTGGGTGAACACCACTAATTATTCTCACTGCTCTCTTTTGTGCGATCAATATTTTATGTCTAAGTGGTGAGTTACCCCAGAAAGACATTACTGAGTGTAAATATGCAAAGTACATTAGGAGGCTGATCTGTTTATTACCAAGACTAGCGATTATACGAAGAGCAAAAGAAGCTAAACTTAGTTGTTTGAGAAGCTTAGTAATATGCTTCTTCCAGTTCAAGTTGTCATCAATGTGAACACCCAAAAATTTGGAGAAATCTACCCTGCTAACTGAGCCCTGTTCATATGCTGCATCAATTGTCAGTATGACTCTGTTTGGTGTACAAAACTGGATATAGTGAGTTTTTTCAAAGTTAAGGAAGAGTCCATTTGCTGAGAACTGCTTAATAATTCTTTGAAAGAATTCCATAAAACCTGAGTTTTTCTAAGAGTGTGACATGATCTACACAGTCAAATGCCTTGGATAGATCACAAAAAATACAAACTGTCGATAATTTGTTATTTAGAGCTTGTACTGTTTGATGGGTAAATGTGTAGATAGCATTCTCAGTCAAGTAACCCTTCCAGAATCCGAAGTGTGACATGCTGAGTAAATTATTTTCACATAAATGTGAGACTACCCTTGAATACATAACTTTTTCAAATATTTTAGAAAATGAAGTCAGCAATAACATCGTCTATAATTATTTAAGCCGCTCTTGTCCCCTTTATTATGAAAAGGTTTGACAATTGCGAATTTCAATTTGTCTGGAAAAATTCCCTGTGCCAGCGAAGCATTTCATATATCGCTAAGGACTCCACTTATTAAATTAAAACAACACTTCAAAATTCTGTTAGAGACTCCATCAACACCACATGAGCTCTTGTTTTTCAGTATATTTATAATTCCCTTTATTTCAATGGTGGATGTTGGTACTATTTCTAAAGGCCTAAAGTCCTGGCGAATGACATTTTTAACATATTATTTTGCTTCTTCAACTGAACCTTTTAACCCTATTTTTGCTGCTCCATTCAGAAAGTGATTGTTAAAAGTATTTGCAACTTGTAAATTATCACTCACAACATCACCATTTAGTTATATTACTATGGTATGCTGTGCACTGTCAGGCTGCCCCGTGTCCCGTTTGACAATATTCCATATAGTTTTAATCTTATTATCCGCATTATTGATTTCTGTCAGAACACACAAGCTTCTCGACTTCTTAATGACTTTCCTTAAAATATTACAGTATCTTTTGTAGTAAGCAAGTAACGTCAGAGCCTGACTTATTCTAGCCTGTCCATATATTTCCCTCTTTCTCTTACACGATATCTTAATTCCCTTAGTAATCCATGGCTTACTTGACTTTGTAATGGCTTTTTTGGATAACGTTTTAGGGAAGCAGCTCTCAAATACTGAGACAAATTTACGGTGGAATAAACTGAATGTGGCATCAGCATCATTTTCTGTGTACACCTCATCCCATTCTACCTCTTCTAGGCTGCACTTAAAGCTCTGTATCCTGTTCGCATTAATAAGCCTCCCTGCCTTGCATGAACCTGCCTGAATCCTGTAAGGTGCTATATCTGTTATTTCCATTAACTGTGCATCATGATCAGATAGCCCATTAACAACTGGGTACACATTAATTGTCTCAGCCTGAGCACTGTCTATGAAAATGTTATCGATAAGTGACCTACTGGAGTTGGAAAGTTTACAACACATACTAGATTGAAGCAACCAGACAAAGATTCTAGCTCATTTTTCCTATCCATATCTTTTAAGAAATCTACATTAAAATCACCACAAGCTGCTAACTGTTTCTTTTTGTCTGTCAGGTAGCTCAATAATGCCTCAAGATTTTTCATGAATAGCTGAAAGTTACCTTGAGGGGATCTGTAGGTTGTTACTATAGAAGAATATTGCATTAACAAGCACGTGCTTCAATGATCTGATGTACACAAAAACAATTTGCTTCAATATTTTTGACTTTGTGTCCAGTTTTTTATATAAGTAGCAACTCCTCCTTTCTCCATGTCGACTCTACATGAATAAGATGCTACCCTGTAATCCCTTAAATTTAACTTCTCCATATGTCATATAATTACAACAACTTTTATCTTTTCCGTCGAACGTTCCTGGGAAAAATGCATATGTTGAGCGCATTTTCTGTTCAATGTGTTGTAAAATGGGTGGTCAGTAGAAAAATTTGTTCAGCAGAGTGATTAAAAGTGAACTACTAATTACTGTAAACATGAACACGTCTTTTAGAGAGTTCCATTGCATGATAAAGTAAGACAGTGCAAGTTTAGTCAGGTGGGTCAAAAGAATGTATAAACGAGTAAAATATGGTTGTTCCATTACTGTTTTTTGCATGTTTTGTCATGCCTAATGCATTGCACTGTATGTGTTCTTAAGAGCGCACAAGTTAGCTTTTTAAGAACTTCAATAACTATCTCATTCTCTTAATGAAACAAATTATAATGTAACTGAAATTGGTATCTAGCACTGATGTCCAACTCTACCACTGGTATGTAGCATTATGTAGCATTGATCTCCAAGTCTACCAGAAACTGGCGACCCTGTTAGTGTACGTCATTTCATTCAGATCATTTTGCTCTGTTAACATTTACGTTGACATCTTCCATGTGTCCTGATAATTTACTCCTGCTTGGGACGCAACAATATATCCACTATTTCCTAAATTACTCGGAAAAAATTTAAGACTGAACTAAGTCTTAAGGTGAATATGACGTTAGTAGATAGTAGGCTTCCTCGTCGCTAGGTGTGCTAGTGTCGCTCCAAGTTCAAAGGCCCTGCTGTGTGGCAAGCGTCTTTCATAAATCGCTCGCTACAGGTAAGTCATTTGTCAAGTCACAGGCGATCTGTGAAGGGTCTACTCTGTTTACTGGAGTGGTACATCTCTGCAAACAGGAACAGGCTGGCATCTCTTGTCGAGACATGTCATACAGTTTTAAGCACAAAGTAACCGCTTCGAGGCCAGCATGTCGAGCTGTAGTAATGGAGACATTTGTCTTGCATAATTGATATGGGCGCTTTCGAGCACGAACTTTCGCTATGGTGGTAAGACTGCAACAAGCTGTCAGCATTCTGCCTGTATTCATGTGACTGGAAATCACAATTTTGGTGGGGTTATGTGAAATCGTATCCTTTTCGCATTGTATTTTCCATTAGGACTTGTTGTGAAAAATGTTATACCTTAGTTGTCGCTTTTGATCGTATCACAACGCATGATTATCGGTATCCGTTTGAATTAACCACCCATAAATTCAGGTGCTTTATAGATTCTCTCACTCACGTAGTCTTTTTCAAGAAATTCTTGATTTATTTTTACATATTGTTAAAGAGTGATGTTTAGAAGAATGTTAACTATTCTACTCGAATGGTCATATTTACCATTGACAATTAACTTCGTATACCTTGGTTATTCGTTCATTATACTGGATTTATCATACGTTTCGTCTTCACTAATTCACTATGTTACATTTTTTCCTTTGTACACAAATTTCGTCACAAATACCTTAACTCCACGTTTGAAGAAGGTTTGCCTCATACAAATCGTAGGTCTTTCCGTTATAACGCAATTTACTCAAATTACAATATTTACGTTTGCAGCGCTTGCAGTTATCTTCCGTAAGAACTTTTCAATAATTTAGATAATGTGTGGCAAATGCAGTATTTCAAGATATATGGCGACAGAGCCCATATAATCATAAGATTTTGCTACTATGTAGCGTTGCGCTCTGCCAAAGCTGTGGTTATGCAGGTCGGGTACACTACAAAAGTGACGTAGTAAATGGTTAAGTTTACTGGTATTATAGGTAGAATTGGCACTGAAAGAAACATAAATGAATGTGTAAAAGAGAAACTGGGAACCAACGATTTTTCTTTGTTATTTGTTTGTTTGTTTTGCACATAATTATAACTGCACATAATTCAGTGTTAATTCATTGCGTATTTCACATCCTTGCACAATTTAAATTGCATTTCATAAATAATAAAAACCAGTTGGTCATGCAAGTTCTGCACTGCACAGTTTACATGCACCAACATAAAAAGTGTATATAACTGCTGTTGTTGTTTTGTTCTCAATAGAATGATCAATGCCAACAGTTTCCACTTCTTAGTGGTAAATGCGAAAGTTGATTATGAATAACAGAAACATGTTTTACATACGTTCGAAGCAGTATTGACACGATGTTTGACATATTTTTGTTTTGCTGTTTTTTGTTTTACCTTTTTATTGAGAAAATCGCTTTCTCTAGCGTTATGTGATAAATCTGTTTTGTTTTATGATAAAGAGTTTTCGAATAAAATCTGAATTAAACATTGACAATTTCAATTTCGCTACAAATACCGTTTCTTTTTAAGCAACAGACAAGAGGGTAGCTATGTAGAGCAAAAATTTTCTGGTGGTTACGTGACCCTATATATATCGTCATTCAGTTTATAGATAGCTCACCAATTCCGGTTTTTAGGGAAATCTAGTAAAACACTGATCGCATATGTAAAGAAAGCAGATGTTACGTGGAACGTCTGATAGTCATGCAACACGCCTAACATAGAGGTAATGTGTGTCCAATTTTAACTGACCAAAGCTGCTATGACAACTACCGAGGTTCATGCTTGCTTATGAGAGTCTACGGTAGCCTAAGGTAGTTTTACAACTTTGCATAAATTTTGCTCAGGAACTTAAACACTGGGGCCGGAATGCGTTATTAATGGGTAATATACAGTGCCTGAAGGTATATTTTAGGGTATAAAGAATGTTCATAATCGTATATGATCACACAAGTTCAGTTTCAAAAGAGTGGCAAGCTTACAAAGTATCTAATGGTAACAACTTTCACAGCACTGAATGTCGGGACTGTGTATGTTAGACTGTGGAACTGGCAACGCTGCCACAAGTCGATCCTTGCCGACCCCTTAGTTTCCCGTCCTTCTGCCCACGCAACAACAACGTTACTGGGTCGGATATAGAATTTTGGTGCCAGGAAGGGAGTGCAGAAGGATGCAAGGAACGTGGTCCTGTTGTGTAGGAACAGGGGCGAGGGGTTGCAGCGATCGATCTGCGCTGGAGAGCTACTCGCGGGCGCCGTTTCCTCCGCCGTCTGTGACGAGATATGCGCAGGAAGTCACGCGCCTGCGAGCGGACTACCCGCACGACGGCCGCCACGTAACCCAGCCGCGTAGCAGCAGTCGGCGAATCCTGCGGTGTCGCAACGCGGCGAGCATCTCAGAGATTCGCGCTGTCTGCAGCTCTTTGTGGCGCCGGCGCTGAAAGCCCGCCTGATTGGGCAGCTGCGTTTCGGTGTAAACCGCGACAGCCAGACACCCCCTCTCAGCCAGCGGGGAGGCCGACTACGTTGTCACTCTGCAGGCCCTACGCCACCGGTCTGCATCTACACGCAGCGTATGAAAATGTTCGATGGCTAATAAAGCTGTTACTCCAGTACCGAGTGACGAAGATGAGCCATTATCGGTTTTCTTAATTCAGTACCATGTGTATATAAATAAATGTAAATGTCGTGCGACTAGTGCCTCCCGTTGGGTAGACCGTTCGCCATGTGCAAGTCTTTCGATTTGACGCCACTTCGGCGACTTTCGAGTCGATGGGGATGAAACGATGATGATGAGGACAACACAACACCCAGTCCCTCAGCGGAGAAAATCTGCGACCCAGCCGGGAATCGAACTCGGGCCCTTAGGATTGACATTCTGTCGCGCTGACCACTCAGCTACCGCGAGCGGAGAGTTGTACATTATAATACGTAATTTTCGTCGCAACTATAGAAAGAGCATATCTTTCCACTCACCTTTATCTCTGACCAGTCAGCGATGGGGTGTCGCTTTAATCGTTAAGTATTCCTTTCAAATTTGTAAGCGAATGTAATTATAAATTGTAACACTGCCAGTTATAATGTAAACTGAAGGAGGACAGAGGCGGAGAAATGAAGGGAAAGGGGACGGATTATTGATATTAGATGCATTAGGACTTTGTGAAACATCAGTGGCGACAAGCGAAAATGTGTGCCGGACGTGGATTCGAACCTGGGATCTCCTGCTTACTGGGCAGTTATATTAACCACTGCGCCACCCGGAAACAGTGTCTGCCTCTACTGTGCGGACTACCTCGGCACGCCTCTCTGCCGAACCACACTCCCACCTGTCATCACCCATCCGCAGTCTCTGTTCATATCCAGTATTTACGCTAGTTAAAGATTTCTACAAGAGGTCGGACGTAATTGTGCGTCTGCACTGAATGTGGTGGATTCATTGCCTCCCGAGCGAATCAAATACATGAACTAACTCCCAGTTATGGTTTTGACTCTAAAGTCCGATAATGTAGTTAAATATTTCATGCTTTGGCCCTCCCGGTTGGCCGTGCTGTCTAACGCACGGCTTTCCGGGCGGGAAGCAGCGTCTGGTCCCCGGCACGAATCCGCCCGGCGGATTTTTGTCGAGGTCTGGTGAACCGGCCAGTCTGTGGATGGTTTTTAGGCGGTTTACCATCTGCCTCTGCGAATACGGGCTGGTTCCCCTTATTCCGCCTCAGTTACACTATGTCGGCGATTGCTACGCAAACAAGTTCTGCACGTACGCGTACACCACCATTACCCTACCACGCAAACATAGAGGTTACACTCGTCTGGTGTCAGATGTTCCCTGGAGGGGCCCACCGGGGACCGAACCGCACAATAACCCTGGGTTCGGTGTGGGGCGGCGGAGGGGTGAAGTGAACTGCGGTAGTCGTCTTGGGGTTGTGGACCACTGCGGCTGCGGCGGGGTCGGAGCCTCTCCGTCGTTTCTAGGTCCCCGGTTAACATACAAAACAATACAATACAATGCTCCGTTTTATACACACTCTACATAAAAAAGGGAAAAAATCGCATGACGAAGGAATTATCAGAATGAGATAGAAATCGGTAGATGTGACGTACATGTACAGACGAACAAATGATTACAATTTCAGAAAAATTGGATGATCTATCCAAGAGAAATAGCTTCAGAAAGCCCGTAGCTCGTGGTCGTGCGGTAGCGTTCTCGCTTCCCGCGCCCGGGTTCGATTCCCGGCGGGGTCAGGGATTTTCTCTGCCTCGTGATGGCTGGGTGTTGTGTGATGTCCTTAGGTTAGTTAGGTTTAAGTAGTTCTAAGTTCTAGGGGACTGATGACCATAGATGTTAAGTCCCATAGTGCTCAGAGCCATTTTTGAGCTTCAGAAGCTGGGAAAATCAATAACGTGTTGGCCCACCTCTGGCGCTTATAGAAGCAGTTATTCTGCTTGGAATTGGTTGATAGATTGTTGGATGTCCCCCGAAGGATATCGTATCAAATTCTGTCCAATTGGCGCGTTAGATCTCCAAAATCCCGAGGTGGTTAGAAGACGCTATCCATAATGTTGCAAATATTCTCAACTGGGTAGCGATCCGGCGACCTTTCTGGCCAAGGTAAGGTTCGGCAAGCGCCAAGGCAAGCAGTAGACACTCTCGGCGTGTGCGGGCGGGCATTGTCTTGCTGAAATGTGAGCCCTGTGGAATGGGACGCGAAATTAAAGCGTCACCCATCCACAAGGATCAGCTCAGTTTGCAGGTAAATGTAAGTTTAATTTAGTGTTTTGTTTATGGATTTGTAATAAAAAAATGGTTCAAATGGCTCTGAGCACTATGGGACTCAACTTGAAACGTCCCCTTTTTTTTTTTTGAACAATTTTACATAACTGTGCTTATACTGACGCACAATATTTTTAGCGCAACGCAATCTGACTTTCAATAATCTCTACAAGAGAATGGCCCAGACTAACATTAACCTGTACTTTTCACAAATCACTTACCTCACAAAAATCTGGGTTACTCCCACTACTGCAATAGAGCAAGCGCCACTACTGCCAGTTAAATAAAAGATTCAAACTATGGATGGCACTAACTACTGATAGGGATAGTTAGGAAATGATAGATATTAATAGAGAACAAACGTTGTATTTACCTTGATATCATCATATATAAATATAGCAGTTCATGACAAATTTCAAAACTCCGCCATCTCTCTCCCCACATCCACCACAGCTGGCGGCTCACCTCCAACTGCGCAACGCACCGCGCTGTTCACAGCCAGCTGCCTAACACTACAATGGCGAGTATTACAACAACACAAAGCAGCCACAGACTGCACACAGCACAGCCAGTGATTTTCATACAGAGGTGGCGTTACCGTTAAAAAAACCTAAACAGCCTACTTACAAACTGCTGTGGTCATTAGTCTCCTAGAACTTACAACTACTTAAACCTAACTAACCTAAGGACATCACAAACATCCATGCCCGAGGCAGGATTCGAACCTGCGACCGTAGCAATCGCACGGTTCCGGACTGCGCGCCTAGAGATTTGTAATATTTTGTTATGTTTGTAAAATATTTAAAGTTTTGTATTTTTGTTTTGTATGTTTCATGTTTGGAGAGAACATCGCAACTCGCGGAAACAGCATATTCACTGCCGGAACCAGAAAGAAAATTGCTGGCCACTAGGCGTCGTGAGTCAACGGCCAAAGAGCAGCCGAAGATCCTGTGACCGGATCGTTGCGTCGAACCTCCAACATTCAAGTAAACAAAAATTTGTAATTTTCCATTGTAATGACGTCACAGAATGTTTAGTTCATGTTGTATTTTGTTCAGTTCTGTTTTGTCGAGTCTGATTTTCACATCTGTATGTAGCATTTTTTTTTTTTTTTTTTTTTTTTTTTGTCATCAGTCTACTGACTGATTTGATGCGGCCCGCCACGAATTCCTTTCCTGTGCTAACCTCTTCATCTCACAGTAGCACTTGCAACCTACGTCCTCAATTATTTGCTTGACGTATTCCAATCTCTGTCTTCCTCTACAGTTTTTGCCCTCTACAGCTCCCTCTAGTACCATGGAAGTCATTCCCTCATGTCTTAGCAGATGTCCTATCATCCTGTCCCTTCTCCTTATCAGTGTTTTCCACATATTCTTTCCTCTCCGATTCTGCGTAGAACCTCCTCATTCCTTACCTTATCAGTCCACCTAGTTTTCAACATTCGTCTATAGCACCACATCTCAAATGCCTTTTTTGCCATAGCGAGTCTGCTTTTCATGTCCTCCTTGCTTCGTCCGTCATTGGTTATTTTACTGCCTAGGTGGCAGCATTCCTTAACTTCATTGACTTCGTGACCATCAATCCTGATGTTAAGTTTCTCGCTGTTCTCATTTCTACTACTTCTCATTACCTCCGTCTTTCTCCGATTTACTCTCAAACCATACTGTGTACTCATTAGGCTGTTCATTCCGTTCAGCAGATCATTTAATTCTTCTTCACTTTCACTCAGGATAGCAATGTCATCAGCGAATCGTATCATTGATATCCTTTCACCTTGCATTTTAATTCCACTCCTGAACCTTTCTTTTATTTCCATCATTGCTTCCTCGATGTACAGATTGAAGAGTAGGAGCGAAAGGCTACAGCCTTGTCTTACACCCTTCTTAATACGAGCACTTCGTTCCTGATCGTCCACTCTAATCATTCCCTCTTGGTTGTTGTACATATTGTATATGAGCCGTCTCTCCCTATAGCTTACCCCTACTTTTTTCAGAATCTCGAACAGCTTGCACCATTTTATATTATCGAACGCTTTTTCCAGGTCAACAAATCCTATGAAAGTGTCTTGATTTTTCTTTAGCCTTGCTTCCATTATTAGCCGTAACGTCAGAATTACCTCTCTCGTCCCTTTACTTTTCCTAAAGCCAAACTGATCGTCACCTAGCGCATTCTCAATTTTCTTTTTCATTCTTCTGTATATTATTCTTGTAAGCAGCTTCGATGCATGAGCTGTTAAGCTGATTGTGCGATAATTCTCGCACTTGTCAGCTCTTGCCGTCTTCGGAATTGTGTGGATGATGCTTTTCCGAAAGTCAGATGGTATGTCGCCAGACTCATATATTCTACACTCCAACGTGAATAGTCGTTTTGTTGCCACTTCCCCCAATGATTTTAGAAATTCTGATGGAATGTTGTCTATCCCTTCTGCCTTATTTGACCGTAAGTCCTCAAAGCTCTTTTAAATTCCGATTCTAATACTGGATCCCCTATCTCTTCTAAATCGACTCCTGTTTCTTCTTCTATCACATCAGACAAATCTTCACCCTCATAGAGGCTTTCAGTGTATTCTTTCCACCGATCTCCTCTCTCCTCCGCATTTAACAGTGGAATTCCCGTTGCACTCTTAATGTTACCACCGTTGCTTTTAATGTCACCAAAGGTTGTTTTGACTTTCCTGTATGCTGAGTCTGTCCTTCCGGCAATCATATCTTTTTCGATGTCTTCACAGTTTTCCTGCAGCCATTTCGTCTTAGCTTCCCTGCACTTCCTATTTATTTCATTCCTCAGCGACTTGTATTTCTGTATTCCTGATTTTCCCGGAACATGTTTGTACTTCCTCCTTTCATCAATCAGCTGAAGTATTTCTTCTGTTACCCATGGTTTCTTCGCAGCTACCTTCTTTGTACCTATGTTTTCCTTCCCAACTTCTGTGATGGCCCTTTTTATAGATGTCCATTCCTCTTCAACTGTACTGCCTACTGCGCTATTCCTTATTGCTGTACCTATAGCGTTAGAGAACTTCAAACAAATCTCGTCATTCCTTAGTACTTCCGTATCCCACTTCTTTGCGTATTGATTCTTCCTGACTAATGTCTTGAACTTCAGCCTACTGTTCATCACTACTATATTGTGATCTGAGTCTGTATCTGCTCCTGGGTACGCCTTACAATCCAGTATCTGATTTCGGAATCTCTGTCTGACCATGATGTAATCTAATTGAAATCTTCCCGTATCTCCCGGCCTTTTCTACGTATACCTCCTCGTGATTCTTGAACAGGGTATTCGCTGTTACTAGCTGAAACTTGTTACAGAACTCAATTAGTCTTTCTCCTCTTTCATTCGTTGTCCCAAGCCCATATTCTCCTGTAACCTTTTCTTCTACTCCTTCCCCTACAACTGCATTCCAGTCGCCCATGACTATTAGATTTTCGCCCCCCTTTATATACTGCTTTATCCTTTCAATATCCTCATACACTTTCTCTATCTGTTCATCTTCAGCTTGCAACGTCGGCATGTATACCTGAACTATCGTTGTCCGTGTTGGTCTGCTGTCGATTCTGATTAGAACAACCCGGTCACTGAACTGTTAACAGTAACACACCCTCTGCCCTACCTTCCTATTCATAACGAATCCTACACCTGTTATACCATTTTCTGCTGCTGTTGATACAACCCGATACTCATCTGACCAGAAATCCTTTCACTTCACTTCACTGACCCCTACTATATCTAGATTGAGCCTTTGCATTTCCCTTTTCAGATTTTCTAGTTTCCCTACCACGTTCAAGATTCTGACATTCCACGCCCCGACTCGTAGAACGTCATCCTTTCGTTGATTATTCAATCTTTTTCTCATGGTAACCTCCCCCTTGGCAGTCCCATCCCGGAGATCCGAATGGGGGACTATTCCGGAATCTTTTGCCAATGGAGAGATCATCATGATTCTTCTCCAATTACAGGCCACATGTCCTGTGGATACACGTTACGTGTCTTTAATGCAGTGGTTTCCATTGCCTTCTGCATACTCATGTCGTTGATCATTGCTGATTCTTCCGCCTTTAGGGGCAATTTCTCACCCCTAGGACAACAGAGTGCCCTGAACCTGTATCCGCTCCTCCGCCCTCTTTGACAAGGCCGTTGGCAGAATGAGGCTGACTTCTTATGCCGGAAGTCTCCGGCCGCCAATGCTGATTATTTATCAAAATTTAGGCAGTGGCGGGGATCGAACCCGGGACCGAAGACGTTTTGATTATGAATCAAATACGCTACCTTTGTTTTGTAATCTCATTTTGTTCGTTATTGTTCGTTTCAAATGTTCGTGGCGGACGTCACCTGACGCCCATTGAAGTTCGTTTTTGATCCATTCACTCAGTTTTTTTATTACAGAGGGCAGCTAACCCTCTGACCGAACACGCTCAGCTACCGTGCCGGCAGCTCTAGACCACAACGAAGACAATAAAACAGTGTATGCTCTAAAGCTTAAATACGTGTTCGAGAATTATTTACGAAGAGTTATATTGAGGAAGAATTGTTGCTGAATTTTTCCAAGATATTAATTTCCAGAAGAGCTTGATTTCGATTTTTTGAATCTTAAAGGTTTTACAGTCTGATTTTAATGTGGGAAAGTAAGATAACTTGCAGGAATATAATTTCCAAGAAGAAACAAACGACATCTAAATTTCAAAAGTCTGGGCAAACGAGCTGGACTGAGTGACGTAATTTTGCACAAACGACTCAACTGAAGGTGTTTTAATTACAGTTTCGTTCAAGAATCTTTTATAGAGAACTTTAAAAGAATTTAAATATTTTTTTTGAAGTGTTTTGTAAACGAGAAAGGTGACGAAGTCTGCACATCGTCGTATTTCAAACAAAAATCATTGAGTCATACGCATCGTTACACTACACCGGGATGGCTTGCTATGAAGGAAAAAAAAAACGGGGCTTGGAATATCGTTTACGGACCGTTGTGATGTAAGGCTGCCGCAGATGACAACAAAAGGTGTCCTGCTATGAAAAGAAGTCGCACCCCAGACAACACTCCTGGCTGTCGAACCGTACGGCAGGCGATAGTCAGGTTGTCATCCCACCCCTGTCTTTGGCGTCTCTAGACACGTCTCCGGTCTGGAATCTCACTGACTGGAGTAGACTTATCTTCAGTGATGAGTCCCGCCTTAAACTGAACCCCGATGACCAGGGAAGACGTGTCTGGAGACACCCCTCACAGGAGTGGGATACCAACTTGAGTGTAGCCCTCCATAGGGCCCGACAGCCGGGAGCGTTGGTCTGAAGTGCCATTTCCATTCGTAAGGATCCCACTGGTTGTCATCCGCGGCGCTCTTACAGCACAGCGGTACGTCGATGATATTATGTGCTCAGTTTTTTTTCCCTTCATGGCAAGTCACCCTGGGCTTAAATTTCAGCAAGATAATGCCCTCCTGTACAGAAGGAGTGTTTCTACTGCTCGTCTTCGTGCTTGCCAAACCCCACCCTGGTCAGCGAGGTCGCCGGATCTCGTCTCCAACTGAGAACGTTTGAAGTATTATGTGTAGCGTCGCCCAACCAACTCTGGGTTTTGATGATCTAACGCGCCAGTTTGTTAGAATTCAGCACGATATGCCTCAGAGAGTCATCCAACAACTCAGTCGATCGATGCCAAGCCGAATTGCTGCCTTCATTAGGGCCATGGCCAGAGGTGTACTAGCGCTTTATTGGTTTGCTCAATTTGTGAAGCTCTTGAATGAGTCGTTCAATTTTTCTGAAATTGTAGTCATTTGTTTGTCTATACATGTACAGCACATCTGCCGATTTACGTGCCATTCGGATAATTCCTCCGAAGTGCGCCTTTTATTGTCTTAAATTTACCGTACTTAACATT
This sequence comes from Schistocerca nitens, assembly GCF_023898315.1. Classification (NCBI taxonomy): domain Eukaryota; kingdom Metazoa; phylum Arthropoda; class Insecta; order Orthoptera; family Acrididae; genus Schistocerca; species Schistocerca nitens. Next base: position 692,948,554 of record NC_064619.1, on the reverse strand, counting down.
ACTTGATAGTTCAAATGGCTCTGAGCACTATGGGACTTAACATCTGAGGTCATCAGTCCCCTAGAACTTAAAACTACTTAAACCTAACTAACCTAAGGACATCACACACATCCATGCCAGAGGCAGGATTCGAACCTGCGACAGTAGCGGTCGCGCGGTTCCAGACTGTAGCGCCTAGAACCGCTCGGCCACCCCGGCCGGCCATTATTTGTTCTGTGTTCGTTTTACTGTATCAGTCCACCCACGCTAAGCTCCTAAAACTGTATGTCGTAGGTAAGTACGCTCACTGTAGCCCAAGTATGTGCTCCTTATCCTCTGTAAGTTCTATTTTTATTTTGTCAGTCAAACAACCAACGGGTTCTCTATGGTTTGTATTTTAATTATGAGGTAAGTCCACAAGATAAGTTCCGTTTCGTTATATAAAACAAACGTGTACAGATACAGACAAAATATTTATAGTACAAAAATATGCAACTGTTAAACTGGTATGAGATTTTCACTCTGCAGCGGAGTGTGCGCTGATATGAAACTTCCTGGCAGATTAAAACTGTGTGCCCGACCGAGACTCGAACTCGGGACCTTTGCCTTTCGCGGGCAAGTGCTCTACCATCTGAGCTACCGAAGCAGGACTCACGCCCGGTCCTCCCAGCTTTACTTCTGCCAGTATCTCGTCTCCTACCTTCCAAACTTTACAGAAGCTCTCCTGCGAACCTTGCAGAACTAGCACTCCTGAAAGAAAGGATATTGTGGAGACATGGCTTAGCCACAGCCTGGGGGATGTTTCCAGAATGAGATTTTCACTCTGCAGCGGAGTGTGCGCTGATATGAAACTTTCTGGCAGATTAAAACTGTTTGCCCGACCGAGACTCGAACTCGGGACCTTTGCCTTTCGCGGGCAAGTGCTGTACCATCTGAGCTACCGAAGCACGACTCACGGCCGGTCCTCACAGCTTTACTTCTGGCAGTATCTCGTCTCCTACCTTCCAAACTTTACAGAAGCTCTCCTGCGAACCTTGCAAAACTAGCACTCCTGAAAGAAAGGATATTGTGGAGACATGGCTTAGCCACAGCCTGGGGGATGTTTCCAGAATGAGATTTTCACTCTGCAGCGGAGTGTGCGCTGATATGAAACTTCCTGGCAGATTAAAACTGTGTGCCCGACAGAGACTCGAACTCGGGACCTTTGCCTTTCGCGGGCAAGTGCTCTACCATCTGAGCTACCGAAGCACGACTCACGCCCGGTCCTCACAGCTTTACTTCTGCCAGTATCTCGTGCTAGTTCTGCAAGGTTCGCAGGAGAGCTTCTGTAAAGTTTGGAAGGTAGGAGACGAGATACTGGCTGGCTGTGAGGAGCGTGCGTGAGTCGTGCTTCGGTAGCTCAGATGGTAGAGCACTTGCCCGCGAAAGGCAAAGGTCCCGAGTTCGAGTCTCGGTCGGGCACACAGTTTTAATCTGCCAGGAAGTTTCAACTGTTAAACTACTTTTCTACATAGCTTCCGAAATTTTGTAGGCACTTGTCATAGCGTGGCACAAGTTTTTGTATGCCTCCTTCATAGGAGGTTGCCGCCTGTGTATTCAACCATGTGGTAACATGTTCTTTCAGCTCGTCTTCACCGTTGAAGCGTTGACCACCACTGACAGATTTTGGGTACAAGAAGAGATGAAAGTCGCTACGAGCGAGGTCCGGTCTGTACGGAGGATGATCAAACGCGTTCCAGTGAAATTTCCGTCAGAGTTGTTTGGTCACATTTGCCGTGTAAGGTCGGGCATTATCGTGGAAAAAAACAACACCTTTTTGACAGTAAACCTACGCGCTTGTTCTGTATTGCGCGGCGCAATTTCTTAATGGTCTCGCAGTAACCATGTACATTGATTGTTTGGCCTCGTTGTAAGAAATCAATCAGCAAAATGCCTTTTCTGTCGCAAAAAACGGTGAACATGACTTTTCGAGGTGTCAAAATTTACTTAGGCTTAACGTTCGTTGGGGATGGAGTGTACTACAATTTCATTGATTTCCATCTTGTTGCAGGGGTGTCGTACGATACCCAAGTTTCATCCCCCGTGACTATCTGAGAAAGAAAACCATCGCCTTCTTTATTGTAGCGTGTCAAAAACTGAAGTGCACTGTGCTGTGTTGGCAGAAGAGTCAACACCGTGTTGCTAGAGGAGGCCGAAATGCACGCGTTTAATTACACGCAGACTGGCGTGAGGTCTGGAACAGGACAATGTCTTGAGAATTGCAAATAAAGTACGTAGATGATGTAATACTTAACTTTAATCCATAATTGGTGTACATCGCTCTTGACTGTACATGCTTCAATATAAATATCAATTGAATACGGCGCCTTGCTAGGTCGTAGCAAATGACGTAGCTGAAGGCTATGATAACTATCGTCTCGGCAAATGAGAGCGTATTTGTCAGTGAACCACTGCTATGAACGTCGGCTGTACAACTGGGGCGAGTGCTAGTAAGTCTCTCTAGACCTGCCGTGTGGCGGCGCTCGGTCTGCAATCACTGACAGTGGCGACACGCGGGTCCGACGTATACTACCGGACCGCGGCCGATTTAAAGGCTACTGCCTAGCAAGTGTGGTGTCTGGCGGTGACACCACACACTGCCCATCCGTTATTTTATTTTATTTTATTTTATTTTATTTTTTTTATTTTATTTTTTTTATTTATTTATTTATTTTTTTTTTTTTTGTTCGGTAAGAATTTTGGGTACTCAACGTGAGCCAAGTTTTCGTAATTTCAGTTTCTCAATAACAATTTCATGAATTACTGATGGTGAGATTTGCGGAACTTCCATAGCAAGGGCACTAAGTGTAAACTTACGGTTGTGCTTAATCTTCTTTTCAATTGTGTGAACCAGTTCATCAGTAACCACAGGCGGGCGTCCACTTCGTTCTTCACCGTGAACTTGATCACGTCCTTCATTGAACAGCCTGACCCATCTTCTAACCATTGAATCACATTTACCATTTTGTCCGTAAACCTCGCAGATTTGCCGATGAATTTCCTTTGGTTCAACATTCTTTGCGTTTAGGAAACGAATCACATACCTGATTTCACGCGCGGTGGCATTTTCAATTAGAACTGACATTATAAAGAACCACCACAAAGCACATATCGGCAGCAGCGATCTGAAAACGTATACGTCTTCTCCTTGAGTCAGAGTAACTGCCGCGCATGCTCGGAACTGCGATCGTAGCGCTGCCGCGGATAGAAATAGAAACGGAACTTACTTTGTGGACGATCCTCGTATATTATACCATTAACCTTATCCTCCACTCCCGTAACTATAGAGACTCGAACTCCCATTTATAAAATAGCTCCAAGTGTCTGATTACTTTGACCGGTTGGTTATAACCTGTCGTTTCAGTCATTGGAACGTAGGGCTTCGGCGGAGCATGACTAGCGGGCTCGGTTTTGTGCCGTTGCCTTGACGTCTCCCCACGTTCTTCCTTCTTACTTTTCGTCTCTTTCCACTGTGCTCCCCCACGTTATCCTCGGTCTTCTGCACATTCCAGCCAGGCCCTGTCTCATTACTGCCACCTGATTTTTGCACAGTATGTGTCCAACTCGCTTCCACTTCCTTACCTTTATCTGTATATCCACAGGCTTCTCTTTGGTACATTTTCACAGTTCTTCACTTGATATTACATTCGGGAAAAGTACTGCTAAGATTCTTGGTAAGCACCAGTTTCTAAAATTTTATATTTTCTTGGTAATTTTGTGACATTCCGGGTTTCAACCCTATACAGCAGCAATTATTTGACCGTGCTTTTGGAATTATTTGACCGTGCTTTTGGAATCCCAATTTTTGCATTTCCAAAAGGAAAGTAGTTGAACGAACTCTGCATTTGCTTTCTTGATCCCACTGCAGACATCCTTTCCCGCTCTTCCACTGCTAGTCTCAATGTTTGGGAGGCGTGTGAAGTCCTCAAAAATCTCTACATTCCTACTATTTAGTTGGAACTGCCTATTGGCAGCCGCATTTGGCACAGGCATTTGGTCTTTCCCACATTTATTTTTAGCCAGGTGGTTCCCACCTCTTTCTGGAGATCTTTCAGTTTCTCATTCCCGTGCCAGAAGTTTTCAGGGAGGAGACAGATACCACGGCAAAATGAAAATCTTCCAGTTGCTATGTGACGCTCCAGCTTATTCCACATTTTTTGCCTTCATTTGTTTTTATCATCTCTTCATCCACCAAAATTAAGAAGGAAGATGGAAAGAGAATTCATCTCTCTTTGACCGCTGCCTTCACGCCAATTTGTGAGATCAATTTCCCTTGGTGCATTACTTTGGAGTATCCATTATACATTTGCTACATTATTTTGACAATAGTGACAGGTATATCATAGTTTGACATGGTTTTCCATGTGCTTCTTGATACTGAATCATATACCTTTTAAAAGTCCGTAAACACTAGATGTAGAGTAGTCGTATACGCTACACGTCTGTCTTTGGAGGTTAGTATCGACATAGCGTCAGACTGGAATGTCTGTCGCTGATGGCCGGCAGCGAGAGGTCAAGACAGTTGGCGGAAGATGAGATTTTAAATTGGGATGAGCAGGCCGAGTGTGGGAAGCTGGAGTTGGATCGCAGGTACGCTGTGAGCGTGGGCAGCTGAGTTGGCACTTGATGCCGGGTGCGAGACCGCGGCAGTAGACTTCCAAACGGTACGTTCGGCAGAGCAATGCCGATGGCGACAGCCCAGACTGGAAATTGCGAGGCGTGTTGTGGCTCTCAAGTTTGAACTAAGATCTCTCGAGCGAATGCGCCGTGGATTCGTTCACGATTGCACTTTCTGGCGAATAACGGGTCTATGGATGTAGTCCGTCTCTAATCATGCATCATTTTGCTGACCAGGTGTAATTATTGTGAACACTGAATACAGAAGGTGAGTAGTCCTTACTTGCGTTTCAGGATTTATTAAATTGTTTTGCAGCTATAATATGCTCGTAATTGTAGTGATTGGTTATTTTGTATGCATATGAATGTGCAGATTATAACGTTTGGAATAGTCGATATCCAGTAATTTTGTGTTGCTTATTTCGTGTCACAAGTCCAGGTAGCTACCGCATTAAGTTTATGAACCACCAGTTTGTACTTAGACCACTGACTTAACCATTTGCTGTGAAGATCTTAAAAGAGTGGTCTTGCTGACTGTAAGTTTGTGGCTATTTGTATATTTCGAGTGTCACTATCTCAAAAGGTGAATGTTTTGGTACCATTTACTATAATTTAATGTTGTATGTTTAGAGTAGTCCTTAGATAGGTTTTAAGGTAAATTTGTAGATTACTTACGCGACTAAACTGTGTGACCATCGGGGGCTGTGTTTTCATAGGCAGGCGCCACACCATTATTATTAAATGCGTTTGATACCGACGCCGTTACGGGCTTGCATTGAGGCCCGTTTTCCTCCACCTGAGTTGTTCACGTGTTATTGCGCCCCTTTCATTTCATAGGCTATGGATAGTAAATAACGTCTCATGTTGACGCGTTAATTTATTGAAATCTTACCGACCGCGTCATTAGCACTAATCTGTTACTTTATGTCTGTAACCAATCTTGTTGTTAAATAAGATCTGAGTCACTTCTCTCAAACTTAAAACTGGCAACTGGCCGTTACTGTCAATAATGGGTTACGTGATTGAAAGTTGCCTTTGATATCTCTCTGTTTGAGGTAACCAGTGTCATGATGTTCGTTTAGTTTGTGCCTCCATGAATTAAAACTCACTACTGTTCCCCTTAAATAGTATAATTGATACACGATGTTGATTCACGGTTCACCTCCTTATATAAAAGGCCGTTAGGCCTTTATTGTAAATGACTGTTACGTACTGCTACCCGTCTATTGCATTGATTGCTTGAAGTAACTTGCGCCACACTTAAAGCCACTGTTTAGTTCTACATTAGCTAAGTAAATTCAAAATTTGCCTTATCGCTGGTCATTTGTCCTGGAAATTATTTCTCCCTGTTCTAAAAAGGGCCGCTGGCCGTTATGTCACATAACAGTTACTTGTGAGAATTGTCTAGAACATGATCACCTCTCAACTCAATTATGTCAATTTATTTTATTTCATTACTATCATGCCCTTGATGCGGGCCGTGGAGCCGTGGCAGCTGCATTATGCCACTTGTTTTTTATGCGTTAATTTGTACCTGAAAATGATTAACCGTCATATTATTGTACTTAAAACTTGTTAATGGTCAATCAGTGTAAAGACAGAGTTGTATCACCGTGAACCCCGGGGAAAAATTGTTTCTTGAATCTGAACATTAACATTGCAATTAACGTTTTGCTAATAAGCTACACAATACACTCCTGGAAATGGAAAAAAGAACACATTGACACCGGTGTGTCAGACCCACCATACTTGCTCTGGACACTGCGAGAGGGCTGTACAAGCAATGATCACACGCACGGCACAGCGGACACACCAGGAACCGCGGTGTTGGCCGTCGAATGGCGCTAGCTGCGCAGCATTTGTGCACCGCCGCCGTCAGTGTCAGCCAGTTTGCCGTGGCATACGGAGCTCCATCGCAGTCTTTAACACTGGTAGCATGCCGCGACAGCGTGGACGTGAACCGTATGTGCAGTTGACGGACTTTGAGCGAGGGCGTATAGTGGGCATGCGGGAGGCCGGGTGGACGTACCGCCGAATTGCTCAACACGTGGGGCGTGAGGTCTCCACAGTACATCGATGTTGTCGCCAGTGGTCGGCGGAAGGTGCACGTGCCCGTCGACCTGGGACCGGACCGCAGCGACGCACGGATGCACACCAAGACCGTAGGATCCTACGCAGTGCCGTAGGGGACCGCACCGCCACTTCCCAGCAAATTAGGGACACTGTTGCTCCTGGGGTATCGGCGAGGACCATTCGCAACCGTCTCCATGAAGCTGGGCTACGGTCCCGCACACCGTTAGGCCGTCTTCCGCTCACGCCCCAACATCGTGCAGCCCACCTCCAGTGGTGTCGCGACAGGCGTGAATGGAGGGACGAATGGAGACGTGTCGTCTTCAGCGATGAGAGTCGCTTCTGCCTTGGTGCCAATGATGGTCGTATGCGTGTTTGGCGCCGTGCAGGTGAGCGCCACAATCAGGACTGCATACGACCGAGGCACACAGGGCCAACACCCGGCATCATGGTATGAGGAGCGATCTCCTACACTGGCTGTACACCACTGGTGATCGTCGAGGGGACACTGAATAGTGCACGGTACATCCAAACCGTCATCGAACCCATCGTTCTACCATTCCTAGACCGGCAAGGGAACTTGCTGTTCCAACAGGACAATGCACGTCCGCATGTATCCCGTGCCACCCAACGTGCTCTAGAAGGTGTAAGTCAACTACCCTGGCCAGCAAGATCTCCGGATCTGTCCCCCATTGAGCATGTTTGGGACTGGATGAAGCGTCGTCTCACGCGGTCTGCACGTCCAGCACGAACGCTGGTCCAACTGAGGCGCCAGGTGGAAATGGCATGGCAAGCCGTTCCACAGGACTACATCCAGCATCTCTACGATCGTCTCCATGGGAGAATAGCAGCCTGCATTGCTGCGAAAGGTGGATATACACTGTACTAGTGCCGACATTGTGCATGCTCTGTTGCCTGTGTCTATGTGCCTGTGGTTCTGTCAGTGTGATCATGTGATGTATCTGACCCCAGGAATGTGTCAATAAAGTTTCCCCTTCCTGGGACAATGAATTCACGGTGTTCTTATTTCAATTTCCAGGAGTGTAGTTACTGCCAAGATTTCAGTATTGATACAGGCTGTTAGTATTGTTTTAAATTTTCCATTTTGATTAATGCTGTATTATTTTGCGTCGAGTGTAATTTAATTAATGTTTTAATAAAAAGTGTTAAATTATGTTCCTTGCATTTAATGTGCTGAGCACCTTACCTCTCCACCTTATCGCCATCCCACCAGAGTAACATAACGTTTGGATTTGTTTCGCAGTGTGTTAATCTGACCTACACAGGACCGGTTCCTACGAAACCCGACGTCTTCCCTTCGTAGGTGGGTTTCAAGCTAATCCTTTATCCTGCACGTCTTCTCTTCACTACTGCTATGTGTACACCTAGTGTTAGTATGTCTGCTTCCAAAAGTCCTCTACACATTAATTAACGACAAAGGGAAGGAGGTGGCTTAAACTATTTTAACAATTATCCGTGAAGATAGTCCATGACCTCGAATCGTATTTATGAAGTGACTACAGTATGAAACCTTTTAGTGAAAGTTTGGACGTTTGAAATAACTTTAGTTTGGAAGTTATTTGCGTGTTATCTTTCTTGTCGTGCTTCAAACTCCGCGTGGCGTGTTCCGTGAACATCTTGAGACATTATGGCAAGTACTTCTTTTTAAGAAGACCACTCAACTATTTGATGCAGTAGTCCGCGCATAGCTGTGGGTCAGTGACTGTACAGGACGTGAAAATCATTCGGGTCAGACTAATGGACTTATGGCTGCTTTTGTGTGAAACGTTGTAGTAAAAAGAGTAACTAACTTGCACTGGTAATACACTCCTGGAAATGGAAAAAAGAACACATTGACACCGGTGTGTCAGACCCACCGTACTTGCTCTGGACACTGCGAGAGGGCTGTACAAGCAATGATCACACGCACGGCACAGCGGACACACCAGGAACCGCGGTGTTGGCCGTCGAATGGCGCTAGCTGCGCAGCATTTGTGCACCGCCGCCGTCAGTGTCAGCCAGTTTGCCGTGGCATACGGAGCTCCATCGCAGTCTTTAACACTGGTAGCATGCCGCGACAGCGTGGACGTGAACCGTATGTGCAGTTGACGGACTTTGAGCGAGGGCGTATAGTGGGCATGCGGGAGGCCGGGTGGACGTACCGCCGAATTGCTCAACACGTGGGGCGTGAGGTCTCCACAGTACATCGATGTTGTCTCCAGTGGTCGGCGGAAGGTGCACGTGCCCGTCGACCTGGGACCGGACCGCAGCGACGCACGGATGCACGCCAAGACCGTAGGATCCTACGCAGTGCCGTGGGGGACCGCACCGCCACTTCCCAGCAAATTAGGGACACTGTTGCTCCTGGGGTATCGGCGAGGACCATTCGCAACCGTCTCCATGAAGCGGGGCTACGGTCCCGCACACCGTTAGGCCGTCTTCCGCTCACGCCCCAACATCGTGCAGCCCGCCTCCAGTGGTGTCGCGACAGGCGTGAATGGAGGGACGAATGGAGACGTGTCGTCTTCAGCGATGAGAGTCGCTTCTGCCTTGGTGCCAATGATGGTCGTATGCGTGTTTGGCGCCGTGCAGGTGAGCGCCACAATCAGGACTGCATACGACCGAGGCACACAGGGCCAACACCCGGCATCATGGTGTGGGGAGCGATCTCCTACACTGGCCGTACACCACTGGTGATCGTCGAGGGGACACTGAATAGTGCACGGTACATCCAAACCGTCATCGAACCCATCGTTCTACCATTCCTAGACCTGCAAGGGAACTTGCTGTTCCAACAGGACAATGCACGTCCGCATGCATCCCGTGCCACCCAACGTGCTCTAGAAGGTGTAAGTCAACTACCCTGGCCAGCAAGATCTCCGGATCTGTCCCCCATTGAGCATGTTTGGGACTGGATGAAGCGTCGTCTCACGCGGTCTGCACGTCCAGCACGAACGCTGGTCCAACTGAGGCGCCAGGTGGAAATGGCATGGCAAGCCGTTCCACAGGACTACATCCAGCATCTCTACGATCGTCTCCATGGGAGAATAGCAGCCTGCATTGCTGCGAAAGGTGGATATACACTGTACTAGTGCCGACATTGTGCATGCTCTGTTGCCTGTGTCTATGTGCCTGTGGTTCTGTCAGTGTGATCATGTGATGTATCTGACCCCAGGAATGTGTCAATAAAGTTTCCCCTTCCTGGGACAATGAATTCACGGTGTTCTTATTTCAATTTCCAGGAGTGTAGTTTAGGATGTAAATAACTGAGTTAATAGCAATTTATGAATTATTTTGGAGTAAAAAAGCCTAATTCTTCGAGTTTTAAACCTTTTCACGCAAGCTGTTATTTAGAATCACGAAATTTTTCGAACTTACGGATGTTGCTTCCAAGACTGAGATGTGCTGCCTTTGGTTGGTAGGTATTTAGACGAATGTTCTTCAATACAACTTTTGTTGGCTGAACGAGTATCTAGACATCCAGAAGCTTATCGAGTTAGATGGAAATAACTGTAATAGGTAAGAAGAACGAACCGACCCCGCTGAAATTTGTTTATGTAGTCGTGGCTGCTCCATGGAGCCGTTGTGGAAAGAAGTCACCGGTGAAGGTGGGATTCAGCAGGAAGGAGCGGGAATGGCGACATCGTCGTGTGCCAGAACCAGAGGCCACTGTGGGCAACGGCAGATTAATAGTCATAAGGAGACGTCGGAGACTTTTTGACGCCCTTGCATCAGAAAGCTTGGCCACAGGTCTGTCCCTAGTCATCCTATGAATGTGCGCAGAGAATGGAGTTCATATACAGCTACCAAGTGAGACAAACCATGTGGAGAAGAGCACCGAGGCACGGTGAGCGGTGTGAAAACAGCAAAAAGTACTGGAACGGTCACACGAGGCGTGGCCAGAAGTAATGCAAACTTTGTTGAACAGAGTTAGTGTATGGTAACTTCATCTTGGTGTCCAGAAGAATACGCAGTTGACAGTCAGCGAGGAGGATCGGTGGAGAAGTTGGTTATGGCAAGACAGTGCAGAGCAGAAAGTTAAGTGCTCTTTTGGTGGGCAATATTTGCTATTGGCAAGATGTGGTAATTATCAGAGTTAGGCCGACTAGACCGCAGTTCAGCGATTGGTGCTAGGAAGGTGAAGCCAGCTTGCTTTAGTTGTTGTATGAAAGCACGGTGAGGCGCTGAGGAATCTGCTTGTGACAAAATTGTTGTCAAGTGTTTCAAGTGTTTTGTACGGCGTTGCCGTCGTGGAATGTAGTGTAACCTCTCGATTGTTAAATTGCTTATCTGGCGAGACCGTCGTTCGATCACAGTGTATTAGCGATAAGTTCTGCGTCATTTGCTGAGCGTAAGTTTCAACTATTGTGTCTTTTGCTTACCTGTGTTTTCTCTTATAGTAGTCGCAGTTCTGTGTGGTTGTGTTCTGTGTAGGGCCAGCTTTAGGTAGCTGTAGATTCTAGTTAATTATACCGAATAAGCGGCTGGTCCTGCTTGATTTTCATGAACTCCTGTAAAGCTATTAGTGGACAGATGCTAGTTTTCTTCTGTCTGGTTAATCAGTCAGAAATAAGCTGCGTTTTTGTTTTGTTTTTAGTTATCTAGTACAGGTTTTCTGGCCACAAGCAAAGTTATTTTATTTATACTCTCTGGAAAAAAAACTACACACCACAAAGGAATTATGCGAATGCGGCGGAAATCGGTCGAAGTGATGTACATGTACAGGCAAACAAATGATTATAATTTCAGAAAAAAATGGATGATTTATTCGAAGGAAAGAGATTCACAAATTGAGCAAGTGAATAACGCCTTGGTCCACTCCCGGCCCTTATGCAAGCACTTATTCGTCTTGGAAATGTTTGACAGAGTTCTTGGACGTCCTCTCCAGCTGGAGCATTAGGTTGTCAAAATAGAGAGTTAGTTGGGGAGCCCTGCCCATAATGTTCCAAACATTCCCGATTTAGACGATCCGGCGACCTTGCTGGCCGAGGTCGTGTTTGGCAATCACGAAGACGAGCAGTAGAACCTCTCGCCGCGTGCGAGCGAGCATTATTTTGGAGAAATGTAAGCTCAGGATGACTTACCATGAAGAGGAACGACAGGAGATGTAGAGTATCGGCGACGTACGCTGTGCTGTAAAGGTGCCGTGGATGACAACCACAGGGGTCATGCTAGGAAAACAAATAGCACCCCAGACTATCACTCCTGTATGGCGGGCGGCAGTCGTGTTGGTACCCCACCGCTGTTCCGGCCGACTCCAGAGACGTCTCCGATCTGGAATCTCATTGACTGGAGTAGAATTGTCTTCAGTGATGAGTCCCACTCCGAACTGAGCCTCGATGAGCGGTGAAGACGTGTCTGACGGCACCATACCCCTCAGGAGGACAACCAAGAGCTCTGTCCCTCAGTGCCAAGCCGACTAAACATTCGCGTGAGGGCCAGAGGTGGACCAATGCGTTACTTACTTGCTCAATCTGTGAAGCTCTTTTCCTTCCAATTTTTCTGAAATTGTGATCATTCGTTTGACTGTAAATATGCATCACGTCTATTGATTTCCGTCCCATTCGGATAATTCATTCACGATGCGTCATTTTTTGGTTTAGAGTGTATAATGTATAGAAGTATTTTATCATTAGTTCTGTTGCTCAATGTGACGTAGACTTATTGCATTTCTATTGGGTTTGCATACTGTTTTGATCTCTTGTAGCATTAGATTCTTCTAACTAGTATTCTTCAAACTGAAACTGAGTCAGAAGATTTAATATCCGTATGTTGTAAAACAAATGTTCTGAAATAACAAAAGTATTAACTACAAGCCTATGCTTCTACACTCTCCCGCCGAACTCCTCTCGACCCAAGGAGTACATTCTCAGAAATTCCTCTTCCAATTAAATCACCTTGCAAGAATCTTTTTTAAAAACTTGAGGAACAGCTGTTGAAGGTAGAAACTCGGTGTCATCTTCAAACTGCTTCTTATCGATCGAGCAGAAAAAATTAGCCTAATAGTGGTTTGCACAATGACGTACATGCAATTGTTCTTCTAACTCTACATCACTAAATGAAAGTAGTAGGAAACATAATGTATCGTTCAACAATAAATACGCTCTGCAACAGTATTCATATTAATTCGCAGAATATAGCTGTAGATTGGAAATATGGTATAATCAAGAGCAACGTTTTCATTTCGATAATACGTTGAGCTGCGTAATATTTGTTAACAATCAAAAAGGTACGGTTGATGCAAGAACGGGCACTGCTGCTGTTCAAGAAACGTTAGTCATTCGCTCTTGTACGTAGTTTAGAAAATATTCTACAAGTGTTTGTAAAGTACAAGCTTTGTAGCGTTTCTAATGACGTGGACTGTCTACAAGTATAACAAACTCAAAAATGTATTTTAGATACTGTTCTTTACAATTTGCTGTTGTCCGAAGGGCTCTGGCATACCAATTGTACGCATTAAAAAATGAATACGTTAACAAAACGAAGTGAAACACTTCGTTTCTATCGTTGTAAGGAATTTAATTTTGAGTTGCACAGTATTTAGCTTCATAAAGAATTTCTGTGAAAATATGGGCTTCGAATTTACGCCAGGTGCCTGATATTGTGGAGCAGAAACGAGCAAAGTTCTGTCGCCGCCATGTTCGCTGCAGTAGTCCTGAAACCCGGATAAATATTTCACAGAGCGACTGCGCGCATTGCGTTACCTTCCTCGTACCGCCCGCGGTTCGTTGTTAGGGATTCGTGCGCTGCATGGCGAATTCGCCGCATTTGACTTCGGAAACGACGACATGTAGCTGCAGCAGAGCTAAAAAAACTTTCTCGGGGGGGCCTGGAAAAACCCTGTGTTGATGCTCTTCATTTTCTGTATTATCCATCTACACACACATTCATATTTCACAGTTATGTCGAACACTTTTTGAATTTTACTACTGAAAACTAGCGACACTTGTTTCTAACGCAAGCGAACAATCATGTCGTTTTGTTGCGACTCACAATGAGCGGAGTATCGCGAAACAGATATGAGATGCTGGACACCTAAATTGCAGGCATATTCTTCTAAACGTTATCTGATGATCTTAGTTTGTATTCTACATGGTTATGAAAAATTACTGAAGGAAAATGTGATCATCCAGACTGAAATTTTCACTCTGCAGTGGGGTGTGCGTAGATATGAAAGTTTCTGGCGGGTTAGAACTGTATGTCGGACCGTGATTCGAAATCAGAACCTTTGCTTTTCACGGGCAAGTGCTCCACCGACTGAGCTGTAAGAAAAATACGTCATTCGTGCGTGGATAGCTTAGTCGATAAAGTACTTGCCCGCGAAAGGCAAAGCTCCCGAGTTCGTGTCTCGGTCCGACATACAGTTATAATCTGACAGGAAGTTCCAAAGTATGAAGATATATCAGTATATCAGAGTGGCATCATTGTGGAACATTCCCATCATTGTGGAACATTTCCAGCTGCTGACATTGTTTCATTGGTTGTGAAGTCCTGTAGGTAAAACAACGAAATTCAAATTATGTTGGTGATGAACAAAAAGAGCTGGACGTTTCTCAGGCATAAAATATAGGACCTTGAATTGAAAGTGCCCTTCAAGCCAAAAGCAGTCAACTGGCAACATCATTTGTGAACATTTTTTTCTTTCGAAAGTTTAATTCTTGGGTGACTGCTGGACGCTGTTTACGGCAGTTCGTTCACTGAGAATGTCTCTGAAGTTTGGCACTATTTTTCTTCTCTGAAGGCATAACACGAGGTTTTACACACGCATTTGTAATGTAACAAAAATCAGATTTTGCTTTCAACTGAGGACGTTTATGATAGCAATGTTATAAAGTAATAATCGATATACAACATTGGTGTACTGCTTATACATAATAATTTGTATTGTGTTGTCATACATTTACTATTACCTTTATTTTTTCTACATTTATCAGTCATTATGTAACACCATTTAAATTAATTGAATGGCCGACCGATAACAAAGTTGCCGGCCGCTGTAGCCGAGCTGTTCCAGGCGCTTCAGTCCAGAACCGCGCTGCTGCTACGGTCGCAGGTTCGAATCCTCCCTCGGGCATGGATGTGTGTGATGTCCTTAGGTTAGTTAGATTTAATTAGTTCTAAGTCTAGGGGACTGATGACCCAGATGTTAAGTCCCACAGTGCTTAGAGCCATTTGAACCATTTGATAACAAATTTAGTTGTATCATTTGACATGCAAGATTACTAAACTATACGAAATTCGAAACTTAAATTTGGTGTAGGTGTATTTATATTCAGTCAGATCGATAATTTTAAATACATGAAGACAAAAACTGACTGTTAAGTGTAGATTTTGTATACGCAGATTTATCGAACAGAGATTTCTGGAAAACACTGTAATATGTCAAAGTTAATTAATGAAAATGTAAACATTTTAGACGTTAGCACCTTTCAACACGATTTTAAATACAGTCCTTTGTATGAAGTGACATAACATTACAACTGAAACTTCTGTAAATGAAAGCAATCTAAATACTACAACTGGAATTCGGGTGTTTCAGAAAATACTGCTGAAAGAAATGAAATTTTGTAGACGATTCCGAAAAGTAGAAGAAAACGTACTCTCCCACATATTCTCTTCATTAATGTTAAACTTACAGTTGCACTTATGGTTTTGCGAATATTTAATTATACGAAAATGTTGATGCTGATAATGTACAAGAATTTATTAATTGTTGCTTTCCTATGTAAGGGCCGGTGCAAAGTCAACCGAAAAGAGCAGCTGTACTAGTAATAAGAGGAACTTGTGCTTTGATTTTTCAGAGTGTGACCAAAAATATAACATGTAAAACCTTGACACTGTATTGGCAATTCAGATAATACAAGATAATATCAGCAAAAACCAAGCGTTTTGTTATGTCTCAAATTACTGCTTCACTACCATGGACAAACGATAAATGTGTAATGAAATATCAAAGTAAGACGGAAAAACAGTACCACAGCTTGATTCCTTTGTAATATCTGCAGACTGGTAGGATAGACGATAGACGTCTACATCTACACAACACAAGCCATTGTGCTGTGTATTGCGGAAGCTACTCTGCCTGCCACTATCAGTTATTATTCTTATGGCGATTTGTATTTTTAAGTCTGCCTCAAGAAACCAGACAGTTTAATCTCGGCTTAAGGCTGAGACATCGACGCTAGATAATTGTTGCTACTCTTTTTGTTGGTCACACTAAACTGAGACAATACAACGAAAGAAATCTGCAGCAAAATCTCCACAGCTGTCAGGAAGAACTCAACACGGTGTCTTCGTTCCCCTGCTCTGTCCTATTGTTTGGGCGCTTTCCATGTTCGACAATAATACACTGGACAGAGGGTAGTTATACCAGGATTCACTTGATGCCACCTAATCTGATTGTGTAATCTAGCTAACATGGGTCTGCAGTCTAAGTCTGATAAAATTTTATTTCCCATGAACGGTTAATTTAGACTGACAAAACTCCCCTCTGTAACAGAGGCCCCTAAGTTCGCAGTCAAGAGACTCTGCGCGGGTGTCTTGGATTCAGTTCCAAACCTATCTGCACATCTCATGGCGTGAGGTCATGTGACACAGTTGACGGAAATCCAGCCGCAAATGAATCTCTATGTGTTACTAGAGAGTAATAAGCTACAAGTGACACCCTCTTCTTGGTCACATCATCATACAATACAAACATGACACCACAATTTTTCTTGTCATCAGTCTTATGATTGATTTGATCCGGCCCACCACGAATTCTATTCCTGTGCGAACCACTAGCTCTGGAAGCCATCGTCCTAAATTGTTAACTGAATATATTTCAGTTTCTGCCTTACTCTGTACATTTTACCTTCTACAAGTCCCTCTGATACCACCGAAGTTATTGCCTAATGTCTTGAAACGTGCCCTAATATACTCTCCCTTCTTCTTTTCAGTGTTTTCCACCCGTTTCTCTGCTCGCCGGTTCTGCAGAGAACCTGTTGTTGTTGTTTTGGCCTTCAGTCCTGAGACTGGTTTGATGCAGCTCTCCATGCTACTCTATCCTGTGCAAGCTTCTTCATCTCCCAGTACCTACTGCAGCCTACATCCTTCTGAATCTGCTTAGTGTATTCATCTCTTGGTCTCCCTCTTCGATTTTTACCCTCCACGCTGCCCTTCAATACTAAATTGGTGATCCCTCGACGTCTCAGAAGATGTCCTACCAACCGATACTGTCTTCTAGTCAAGTTGTGCCACAAGCTCCTCGTCTCCCCAATTCATTTCAATACCTCCTCATTAGTTATGTGATCTACCCATCTAATCTTCAGCATTCTTCCGTAGCACCACATTTCGAAAGCTTCTATTCTCTTCTTGTCCAAACTATTTATCGTCCACGTTTCACTTCCAAACATGGCTGCACTCCATACAAATACTTTCAGACGACTTCGTGACATTTAAATCTATACTCGATGTTAACAAATTTTTCTTCTTCAGAAACGCTTTCCTTGCCATTGCCAGTCTACATTTTATATCCTCTCTACTTCGACCATCATCATTTGTTTTACTTGCCAAACAGCAAAACTCCTTTACTACTTTAAGTGTCTCATTTCTTTATCTAATTCCCTCAGCATCACCCGACTTAATTCGACTGCATTCCATTATCCTCGTTTTGCTTTTGTTGATGTTTATTTTATACCCTCCATTCAAGACACTGTCCGTTCCGTTCAACTGCTCTTCCAAGTCCTTTGCTGCCTCTGACAGAATTACAATGTCATCGGCGAACCTCAAAGTTTTAATTTCTTCTCCATGGATTTTAATACCTACTCCGACCTTTTCTTTTGTTTCCTTTACTGCTTGCTCAATATACAGATTGAATAACATCGGGAAGAGGCAACAACCCTGCCTCACTCCCTTCCCAACCACTGCTTCCTTTTCATACCCCTCGAATCTTATGACTGCCATCTTGTTCCTGTACAAATTGTAAATAGCCTTTCGGTCTCTGTATTTTAGCCCTGCCACCTTCAGAATTTAAAAGAGAGTATTCTAGTCAACATTGTCAAAAGCTTTCTCTAAGTCTACAAATGCTAGAAACGTAGGTTTGCCTTTCCTTATTCTTTCTTCTAAGATAAGTCGTAGGGTCAGTATTGCCTCACGTGTTCCAACATTTCTACGGAATCCAAACTGATCTTCCCCGAGGTCGGCTTCTATCAGTTTTTCCATTTGTCTGTAAAGAATTCGCGTTAGTATTTTGCAGCTGTGACTTATTAAACTGATAGTTCGGTAATTTTCACATTTGTCAACACCTGCTTTCTTTGATATTGGAATTGTTATATTCCTCTTGAAGTCTGAGGAAATTTCGGCTGTCTCATACATCTTGCTCACCAGATGGTAGAGTTTTGTCAGGACTGGCTCTCCCAAGGCTGTCAGTAGTTCTAATGGAATGATATCTACTCTAGGGGCCTTGTTTCGACTCAGGTCTTTCAGTGCTCTGTCAAATTCTTCACGCAGTATCATAACTCCCATTTCATCTTAATCTACATCCTCTTCCATTTCCATAATATTGTCTTCAAGTACATCGCCCTTGTGTAGACCCTCTATATACGCCTTCCACATTTCTTCTTTCCCTGGGTTTCCATCAAAGCTCTTGATATTAATGCAAGTGGTTCTCCTTTCTCCAAAGCTCTCTTTAACTTTCCTGTAGGCAGTATCTATCTTACCTCTTGTGAGATAAGCCTCTACAACTTCCAGATGACGCTGTGCTCCAAATGTATAACCTCACAAATCTCTTAAGGCCGAAGTTTGGTACTAGTAGGATTCCTTTTGGTCGGACCGCCGCCTCTGTCTGTGCTAATTCGCTTTGTATGTCCTCCTTGATTCATCCGTCAGAGATTATTTTGCTTCCGAGGTAAAATAATTCATTCATATGGTCTACTTCATCGCTCTTAATTTTGATGTTAAGTTTCTCACATATCTCATTTCTACTACTCCTGATTATGTTCGTCTTTCTTCGGTTTGTCCTTTCTTCGGTTTATCCTACGCTCAGTACGTCCTGTAATCTTTTCGCTTTCACTGAGGACAACGATGTTATCGGCGAATCTTATACCTGAATTATAACTGAAGTCTGAATCTTTCATCTAATTTCGTCATTGCTTCCTAGACGAATAGACTGAGCAGTAGGATGAAAGAGTGTATCCCTGTCCTACGTCGTTTTTTATGCGACTACTTTGTTCTTGATTTTCCATACTTGTTGTTCCTTTTTGGTTCTTGTACAGATATTATATTTCCCGTCTTTCCGTCTAGCTTATGCCAATATTCACGAGAATCTTGCACCATTTCACATTATCGAACACTTTATCCAGTTTGACAAATTCTTTGAAACTGTCATGACTTTCCTTGAGCCGTGTTTACACTATCAAGCCCAAATTCAGAATTTCCTCTCTGATGCCCTAACGTTTCCTGGTGGTCGTATAACAAATCCTCAGTTTTGTTTTCCATTCTTCTGTACATTACTCTCATCAGCAATCTTCATGCATGAGGTGTTAAGGTGATTGTGGTATTGTTCTCGCATTTATCTGCATCACATTATACCATGGGCGTACCCAGCGAGGGGCAGGGGGGAGGGGGGCAGCTGCCCCCCCAGAAGATATTCGCACTTTTTCACTAGCTTACTGTTTTATTTAATAAGAAATGCTGCATTTTTTCTCGGATTGTACAAGTGCATTCTTGTATTTAAAATGTTTATTAAAAGCAGTTTTTCACTGGTTTACTGTTTAATTTAATAAGAAGTGCTGTATGTTGTCTCGAGTCCTTGTTTCCTGAGACTAGTATGACCTGCACCCCCCCCCCCCTACCCCATGCCCCCCTAGTTCAGATCCTGGGTATGCCCTTTCATTATACATACCTCTATTACGGTCACCAACACTCTATGGATACATTTCAGACACAACACTCCGACCACGTGTAGAGTGTGTGCGCGGCTGAAGAAATCTGTTTCCGATTAGACGACTGAATGTTCCCTCTAGAATCTACCAGCCGATACGGTTCTTACTTCCTATTATAAGAAGAAAGTCATATGGCACGAATTTGAACTTTATTACACGGCTTGTATTGGTAGTTAGTACTAGGTAATACATTGCTGGTGCAGTCTCAAAATTCATTCATGAACGAGCCAACATCTCAAGATACGTTTTACTAAGTTTCCACCTGTCCATATCTTCAAAATAGTTTAATTAATTTATGTTCAAAATTATCATTGTTGCTAAGTAGGCTTTCGCGGGACAGTTGGCCCCTATCTTCGAACATCTCATAGTTCAAGTGACGCTCTCCTATGATTCAAACAATCCTGTCATCATTTGTGCTGCCCTTCTTTATACTGGCTGTTTGAGTATTGCATGTACAACCGTCAATACGACATATTAGGACGAGTAAATCAAAACTTTATAACATAATCTCCGAGGATCCAAAGAGCGGATACGCATTCGAGGACTAATACATATCAACAAAATCTCTACATGGTCACCGTTCATGTGAAGGTAGGCTTCAGCACCCGATTACGTTCAGAAATCCCAGACATATTCGAAATGCGTTGACAACCATCCACAACACGTTTCCAGAGTTGATAGGCGCTTTCAACAGGGCTGGAATGTACCAAAACTTTAAATATCCCCACACAAAAAAAATTCAAATGTAGCCTTTGACATTGTAGACTGATAACATTTTCGCAGTACATCTACGAAGCGAAGTCTACCTCCTTCACTAGCTATTACTGAGCCTAACTAACCATTCGATTTCATCTCCTCCGCTAATTGTTACCCCAAAAAGTTAGTATTACTTGCATGGTTCCAATTGTGGCTCACAGATGTAGTAATCATAGGATACCTTTTTTGAGTTTTGTGAAGAATTCAATTTTGCTTTTCTGAATAATTAAATCAAGCTTCCAATCTTTTTACCACTTTCAAATCTTATCATTGTGTTACTATCTGTGTAGCTTTTTTCAGACTGTGCTTCGTTACAGGTAACTGCATCATCTGCGAAAATTCTTATGTTGTTATTAACATTGTCGACCAGATCATTGATATACGGCATTAATAGAGAAGGACTCAGAGCACTTTCCTGGGGCATGCCTGAAGTTACTTTTACATCCGCCAATGACTCGCAGTCCAAGATAACATACTGTGTCCTCCCTACCAATAAATTCTCAATCCATTCACAGACATCGTTTCTTACCCAATATGGTGATACCTGAGATAACAGGCGTTGATGTAGTGAGTCAAATGCTTTTAGGAAGCCAATAACTAGCGCATCTGCTTGACTCCCTTGATCCACAGGTCTATGGATGTCATGTGAGAAAAGCGCGAGTTGGTTTCCATTTGATCAATGTTCTCTACATCCATGCTGTTTGGCTTGCTGGAGTCATCTTATTCGAAGTACCTCATTATGTGTGAAATTAGCGTATATTCTACGTTCAGTGTCTAAGATTCACATTTGGCGGTACTGTAAAATTAATGATTTTATTGCAAATATTTGAGCGTGTAATAATATTTTTCTTTTCTAGTGAACTTTTTACGCTTGCCTGAATATCAGCCTTCTTCGTGCTACTGCTTTTGCATTTTATTTTCCATCCACAGCCCAAATTATGAGCTAAGCTGCAAGTCAATACCATTAAAATTTTTTCCAAATAACTTTTACCAGTCTAGGTACTGATACTTTTACTCCTCGTTGTTTTATCACTATTCTCAACTTCATTTTCATTCGTTGTCTTTCCAACATATAATTCAAGCAGCAGTAACGATAAGAATCGATTTTCCCTTTATACTATAAACTCGACCTGGTTTCTTCAAAGGGCCATCTTTTTGTATCGGTATAGTTTTTACTATCGAGATTTGAGTATGTACTAACATATGCAGATAGCACACGTAACTGACTCTCATAAACAGTAACTTCTACAGTTTATAAGAGGCGAATTAGTTAATTTAGAGGTATACTGCGCACATGCCAAGTTAATACTGAGATAGGTTTGCGCGATTGTAGTTTCTACTGCTTCATTAACTTAGATGATTTGCTTTTGGAACGCATTCTGTGCTACAGAGTCGATATCAAGAACATTCTACACCGATAAAGCATATCGTCTGCTTTCTTATAAATGATTCTACAAAAAATGTTCGTCCTCTATTACTTGAAATTACCAGTTACAAGAGTAATAACACTAACTCGCTGTTGCGCTGGAACACAACACTCACTGTATAGGTATGATGCATGTTGGAGTAGTATCATTTCTGGAGCAAAGTTCAGAATATGAAGCTAACAAATACATTACAGGTCTTCGGATGATATGTAGTGTATCTTACATACTTTTATAAACTTTATGAATGAATGGGTCACGCCAAATAATAATAGGTCACACATCTACATCTGCGTCTACAAGCATACTCCGCAAGACAGCTGATGGTGTGTGGTGGAGGGTGCTTCCGATAGTAGTATGTTTCTTCCCCCTCCCCCGTCACACGTCCCCTCCACCTCTCCTGTTGCATTCACGAATAGCAGATGGGAAGAATGATTGCCAGTAAACCCCGTATGACATCTAATTTCTCTGACTTTCTCGTCGTGATGAATTCGCAGGACGTATGTGGGTGGAAGTAATATGTCACACGACTCTTCTTGGAACTGAGACGTTCAACATTTCAACAATAATTCACAACGCCTCTCTTGTAGCGTGTGCCACTAAAGTTTGCTTAACATGTCTGTGAAACTATCGCTCCTAGCAAACGCTCCCATGACGGAGTGCGCCACTCTTCATTGGATCTTCTCTCTCTCTCGCGCGCGCGCTCGCTATGTCTCTTTCTCGCTCTCTGTCTCTCTGTCTCTCTCTCTCTTTCTCTCTATCTCTCTCGCTCTGTCTCTCAAGCGCTCGCTCGCTCTCTCTCTCTCTCTCTTGCTCTCTCCCTCTCTCTCTCTTGCTCTCTCTCTCTCTCTCTCTCTCTCGCTCTCTCTTTCTCTCTTGCTCGCTCACTCTCTCTCTCTTGCTCGCTCTCTCGCTCCCTCCCTTCCCCATCTCTCTTTCTGTCTCTCCCCCCCCTCTCTCTCTCTCTTGCTGGCTCGCTCGCTAGCTCTCTCTTGCTCGCTCGCTCCCTCCCCCCATGTCTCCCTCTCTCTCTCTCTCTCTCTCTCTCTCTCTCTCTCTCGCTTTCTCTTTCTCTAATGCTCGCTCGCCCCCCCCCCCCCATGACTCCCTCCCTCTCTCTCTCTCTCTCTCTCTCTCTGTCTCTCTCTCGCTCTCTCTTTCTCTCATGCTCGCTCGCTCTCTCTCTCTTGCTCACTCTCTCGCTCCCTCCCTCCCCTCCTCTCTCTTTCTCCCTGTCTCTCTCTCTCTCTCTCTTGCTGGCTCGCTGCTCGCTCTCTCTTGCTCGCTCGCTCCCCTCTTGCCCCCTGCATCTCTCTCTCACACTCTCTCTCGCTCGCTCTCCCACTTAATTTTTCACGGTACGAATCCCTGTCTGGTTAATAATAGTCAATATCCAGTCAAACCAGTGTTTTGAAAGCCATTTCTTTTGTGGATGAATTACATTTCCTTGAGATTCTCCTAAGGCTTCTCAGTCAGTCATCTGCTTTTTCTACCATTTGTTTTATGTGGTTATCCCATTCTGGTCGCTCTGGATGGTCACTTCTATGTATTTTATGGTAGTTATCATGTCCAGTATTTATCGACAATAGTGTAACTATCTTCCCTCATGGTGGGAAGTTTAGTGTGTGTGGAAGTTGTGTTGTGCAGGTTAGGTGGTGATGCTTCTGGTGTAGGAGGGCGAGTTCAGGAGCTAGTGTGACTGGCTGTCTTGCACTCTACAGTAGCGATGCTCAACCTTTTTGGGCTTGAGATCTAGTATTATTTAACGATCCACTGACTAAAAAATTCATAAATGTTTGAGCATAGAAAACATTGTAGTTAAAATCAGTCACTTTCATTACACGAAATGCACAGAATTTTCTCTCTATCAAAGCTGCAGGCCTACTGCTCATTTTTTAATATACTACACATGCGAAAATAGTTAAATTACAAACTATCATAGATGTTAAAAACGTTGAGTGAGATACTTGGCTTTGACTGTCGTTAGCGAGTTTATTATAACCTGATGAGTAATTTGTCAGAGCCAACCTTACAGTCTGAAAAATTGAGATCAGCCGGTTTATTTCTACACTTGGATTTCATTATGTTCATCGTTGCCTCACAGAGATAAAATGATCCAAAAAATGATTTGACATACGATACCACTCTTATAATGTTAGGGTAGGTTTTTAAAATCACTAATTTCCAAACGTTATCTTCATTGTATTCTGACTTTAAGGAAATGTCATTTTTAAATCGAATTATTTCCTCATGAAATTCAGTCTCACTACAAGAGCAATAGGCACTCATTTTACCTCATCTATCTTCCACTTTCTTTTTTGGAAAGGTGGAACTGTGAAAGCTTGAACAGGTTCCATTTCCTTGAAATCAGAAAACTGGTTTTCAAAAAACTTTCCTTCCATGCTGTCTGGTTGGCCATATTTTGTTTGCAGCTATTTGATTCAATGATATTTGTTAATCCGACAGTTCTGACTGTGTTATAGAAAAGAGTTTCACATTTAATTTCTGTAACTATCCTATGCAGAAAGTCAAATTTTTGTATGAAACACTTTTATGGAGGTTCTAACAGTTATGACAGATTGGTTTTTTCCTTGAAGTTCTTTGTTTAACTCATATTAGTTACAAATGCCAGACCTAATAACCCGTTAAAATTACGCAGTTGTGAGTAATCTTCCTCTGACTCAAACACAAAAGATTTTATTGCTGGTGGAAGTTCCCTAAATCTATGTAGAACCATACCTCTACTTCGCCATCGATATGTGATGTGTAATAGCGGGCCTACATACTGCCTCTCCTATTCTTCTACTAAGACTTTCTTTTCTGTAGTGATTGTGAGCGAATTGAATTCTAAATTTTTGTGACAATATTCACAACATATGTCATTTTGAAAATATGTTCACAAAGCACTTGCTCATGCAAATACAATGATAGTTAGAGGAAGGCGGGAAAAATTCATTGTTCGCACATGAGGTAACAAATCCTTTGTGTGTGACTATCATGCAAGATGCTCCCCCAACAGTGAGAGATGCAAATTTTTGAATTGGTAAATCATATTCAAGAATGAAAGATTGAATTCACTGTAAAAGTATTTTCTTAGTGTTTAGCCTTTGAGGGCGAAAATCGTAAGCAAGTCTTCTTTTACAATGAAGTCCTAAAATATCACTCTTACAAAAATCGCAACTTGATGTGAAAGATCCCCTTTACTAACTCATGTAACTGCACTGAGAAATACATAGAGGACTGGTCTTTCATATTTTCTACCATGAATTCCACTTTTCCTGTTTAGTAGGTCTTGACAGAGGCATGTTTGCGATGGCTAATATTATCTCTGAGTTTTTTTAAATATGGGAAACAAGGACTCACTAACTACCAGAAAGCACTCCTTGATAACTGTGCCATCGTCAAATGGTTTTGCACTCTTCAACAATGCTTCTAATACACGGAATGTACTACGTTTGATGAAATCCTTTTTTGTACAGGCTTAATAAAAAACGACTGCTGTCGTTGTAAATTTGTTTTATGATTAGAAAGTTTCTTCCTCCTCAGCCCACACCAGCAGCTGCTTCCGATTCGATGTCTTTGTGAACCTTTCTAAAATGGCGTTCAATATTTACCATTTTAAGTATAGCTGTGGTAGTATTGCATATGAAACATATACACCTATCGTTATACTTTGTAACAAAAACTTTTCTTTCCACTTATTGTGGAAATGTTTTCTTGTGTTTATCTGCACTCATTTAAACAGATTTCGGACAGAGGATTTGAAAGATCGACTCATAAAGCTGCGGTGACGGGTTGAGTACGCGTGCCCTAAGGCGTCAGTGGAGATGCGGTATCTGGAATAACATTTGTTTGGTGTGAAGTGTACAGATTTGTAGGTGTCTTCGGAGGTGTAGTCGACGGCCGTTCACGGAAGTGTATGCACCGCGAAGTCCTCACGCCTTGTCCACGAGTCGTGACGATCAGTGTGTTGTGCTGGCGGCGGCAGCGAGCGAGGAACGCGCTGCCAGCCCAGATGTTCTGTGATGAAATAGTGTGGTTTCCACCTCAGCGCCCTCAAAGAGGTAAGTGCGCTTAGGTGATGGCATGTCACAGACAGCAGATGTTGTGAAAGTGGAAGCCGAAGACAAGGGTCGGTGAACAGCGAGCAGCCAGGAAGGCAGTACTAGGTACAACCAGGGAAGAAGCACTCCAGTGTCATACACAACAGCTGGTAGACACTAGTTTGCAGTCGCTCGGTATGGCCGTTCACTAGAGGAAGACCCAGTCTCTGCCACGTCTTCTTCAGTCAGGCCAACGACCAGGCAGCAATAGCAAGCT
Organism: Schistocerca nitens; assembly: GCF_023898315.1. NCBI lineage: Eukaryota > Metazoa > Arthropoda > Insecta > Orthoptera > Acrididae > Schistocerca > Schistocerca nitens. Next base: position 692,922,426 of record NC_064619.1, on the reverse strand, counting down.
AAGTCCCACTACAGCCAGCTGGCTGTGGTCTTGGAGGCTAAGTCTCCTTCCGGCAGCGCAGAGCACATCACATTTCGCCCGTAGGTTATTCTGTAACCAGCAAGATTGACATTCCTTCAGAATCAGAGATACAGACGGGATGACCAGACACAAAGGGTTCAGAAACGGTCGTGTTTAAAGCTGGATGTAAAGTCATCGCATCATAAAGGGGTATTTACCCTGACTATCCGGAGGAGTCAGCGGACTTGTCCCCATCGTGGTATCCCAGTTATTACCCCATTCCCCTTGCCTTCGCACTTCCTGCCCTTACTAAGACGCTGTGGAATGACTTCGGGCGGAGGTTACATGTTATGGCTGTGTAGTGCAAGGATCACAGAATGACATACTACATACTGTTATACTAAACTGTTTGCTTCTAGATTAAGGCTCGGCTCGGCTCGATGTGGAAATGTACTACGAGAAGTGCCCTGCCTTCCCCAACATAGAGCTCCTTGCGTGCTCCAAATACACTCCTGGAAATTGAAATAAGAACACCGTGAATTCATTGTCCCAGGAAGGGGAAACTTTATTGACACATTCCTGGGGTCAGATACATCACATGATCACACTGACAGAACCACAGGCACATAGACACAGGCAACAGAGCATGCACAATGTCGGCACTAGTACAGTGTATATCCACCTTTCGCAGCAATGCAGGCTGCTATTCTCCCATGGAGACGATCGTAGAGATGCTGGATGTAGTCCTGTGGAACGGCTTGCCATGCCATTTCCACCTGGCGCCTCAGTTGGACCAGCGTTCGTGCTGGACGTGCAGACGGCGTGAGACGACGCTTCATCCAGTCCCAAACATGCTCAATGGGGGACGGATCCGGAGATCTTGCTGGCCAGGGTAGTTGACTTACACCTTCTAGAGCACGTTGGGTGGCACGGGATACATGCGGACGTGCATTGTCCTGTTGGAACAGCAAGTTCCCTTGCCGGTCTAGGAATGGTAGAACGATGGGTTCGATGACGGTTTGGATGTACCGTGCACTATTCAGTGTCCCCTCGACGATCACCAGTGGTGTACGGCCAGTGTAGGAGATCGCTCCCCACACCATGATGCCGGGTGTTGGCCCTGTGTGCCTCGGTCGTATGCAGTCCTGATTGTGGCGCTCACCTGCACGGCGCCAAACACGCATACGACCATCATTGGCACCAAGGCAGAAGCGACTCTCATCGCTGAAGACGACACGTCTCCATTCGTCCCTCCATTCACGCCTGTCGCGACACCACTGGAGGCGGGCTGCACGATGTTGGGGCGTGAGCGGAAGACGGCCTAACGGTGTGCGGGACCGTAGCCCAGCTTCATGGAGACGGTTGCGAATGGTCCTCGCCGATACCCCAGGAGCAACAGTGTCCCTAATTTGCTGGGAAGTGGCGGTGCGGTCCCCTCCGGCACTGCGTAGGATCCTACGGTCTTGGCGTGCATCCGTGCGTCGCTGCGGTCCGGTCCCAGGTCGACGGGCACGTGCACCTTCCGCCGACCACTGGCGACAACATCGATGTACTGTGGAGACCTCACGCCCCACGTGTTGAGCAATTCGGCGGTACGTCCACCCGGCCTCCCGCATGCCCACTATACGCCCTCGCTCAAAGTCCGTCAACTGGACATACGGTTCACGTCCACGCTGTCGCGGCATGCTACCAGTGTTAAAGACTGCGATGGAGCTCCGTATGCCACGGAAAACTGGCTGACACTGACGGCGGCGGTGCACAAATGCTGCGCAGCTAGCGCCATTCGACGGCCAACACCGCGGTTCCTGGTGTGTCCGCTGTGCCGTGCGTGTGATCATTGCTTGTACAGCCCTCTCGCAGTGACCGGAGCAAGTATGGTGGGTCTGACACACCGGTGTCAATGTGTTCTTTTTTCCATTTCCAGGAGTGTAGTAACTGTGAAAGACAGTATGAGCCGATTCTGGTTCTCTACCCTTCCGTACAAAGTAATGCCCTAAAAAGTTATATGCGCACCAGAGAATTAAATTTGCTGTGCAACGGTAGTGTAATAGGACAGTAGTGCATCTCTTAGCGCAGTACGTTACATTTATTTACGTTTAGGATCAACAGCCAGACCCTGTACCAAACTTCCACCCTCTTCAGGTCTTCCTGCATTTCGCTTCAGTTTTCTGGCTTCGCAAGCTACCTACAGACAACAGCGTCGGCAGTGGGTAGCCTCAGGCAAACTCCAGCGTCGTCTACGTTGTAAGTGTAACCGCCTTAAAACACTGGTTTGGCGTATCTCTTCACATTAGCTTTACATATGTCGATTTTGCTCAGTTAAGAAAGACTTGTCCAGTTCTATTAGCAAATGCCGGAACTGTTATCCTCCCCCCCCCCCCCACCCCCACTTCACATTCATTCCCCACTGTAACTCCTTCTATCACACAAACAGCCTGTCTGGTATTCGACTGAAATGGCTCTGCAGTGGGCCAGATCTCAAAAAGCCCATTCTATCCCTTGGAGTAGAGAATCGAAAGGTAAAACAGTCCAATATAATTCTTCGTTTTTGAGCTATAATTGAAAGAACATTTTACAATGTTCCTACGTTTCCGTTTTTTGTATCTTACAAACAAATACATGATTTTTCCAAATTTAGGTGTTCAGGAATTTATTCCTTCCGTGACTGTTTTACTCAGACTCTCGCACTCTGTTCAATAACCACGCATTCGAGATATTCTAATCTTTCGCTGCTCCCATGTTACATAAAAGTAAAGAGGGTATGAACCCTGAGATTACTTAAAGCTATGCAGAACAATACGTGGCTTGGTCGTAGTAATGGCGCCGAGCCAAGCTTCAGGCGGACCTAAAATTTAACAAGCCAATTTTCCCGACCGCAAATCAGTTCAAAAAAGTGAAACCCAGGGTCAGTGAGCCGTGGCCGGCACTCATTGATGCCATTTGTTCTTTGGCATTTTGTCACAATAGAGTGGCGTCTTATTTCTCCCTGAGTTACTACCGTAACAAGTTGCTCACCTGCCTCCATCAGTGGCAGCAGCATCGCTTTGCTGACTCACCAGTACCATTATTTCTACAAGGACTACAGTGGGTCTACACCTTTGCTGACTCACCAGTACCATTACTTCTACAAGGACTGCAGTGGGTCTGCACCTCTGGTGGCCCACCAGTACCGTAATCTCTACCAGGACTATAGTGGGTCTGCTCTGTGATGACCTACCTACCAATACTCTTCAAAACTTCGACTGACTCTGCTGTGGGTTTGCTCTGTTATGGCCCATTACCTGTCAGCATGTCAAGAGTCAGCACTGTCTTTCCGTTGGAAGGACAACACTACATCATCAAGACTGCATGGAAATCCACTACTTCTGTGTGCAATTTCTTTTACTAATGAGACTTTGTGAAAAAAAACTGTAATTACTATTATGATGAATGATCAGAACTATCTTTATGGACTGTGAGAAAATTTTAGCTTTTGACCAACATTGTATCAATAAGTGTGTGCATTTGATTTCTTTGTTATTGTAATTACGATTATGAAAAATTTTAACAAATATGTATTGCCCAGTGCCCAAAACAATTTCTAAAATTTTTTGTGGGGAGCATGGGGCCTATGTAAGTAGGCTGTAGTAAGTAGTGTAACGTTCCCTGGCAAACTCACGTGATTAAAGAACAAGAGTTTATCTGTACCATATACGCCGCTCTGGGCAAGTTGTATATATCGTAATTATTGAACAAAAATATTACTGAATGTGGTGTAAAAGACATTTGTTATTCTCCTTATATTTTTTGTTGTAATATTTCTCTGTATTTAGAATAGGAATTTTTCTGTATCTATTATGTGATTGTAAAATGTGTCAATATTTGCGGTATCAGAGATGTGAAAATTTGCCAGAAGAGAATAATATCGTCAATTTACAAAGAAATGTTAATAGTCAGCACTACTATATAAGCACAATTCATTATGTATTCTTTGGTCTTCTCTGTTCAGAAGTCATTGAGGTAGGACACTGTGAAAGAGTTTTTTACGAATGTGTAGACTTCTTTTGTCTCTGGCTGGACTTAGCCGCCATTAGACGATGCGTTACGAATTAATGTGAGTTGTATTACTGTTTGATCTAAATATATTAGAATTTATCAAAAGTGTGAGTTATTTATGTAAATTAGCTTGCCCACGTCATCTATAAAATTTCTTTAAGAATTTTTCAGCATTTTTTAGCGGTGTTGCTGGGCTGTGCCGCGACCAACAATAGCAGAGGCGGCACATTTAAAAAATTATCAAACCCGTAAATCGGGAACAGATGCATAAAAATCAACAGTGAATTAAGAAATTGTTCTTCTTTTTCAGTGATCCTGTGGCTGATAAAATTTGAATTAATTATACGTTTGTGCATTCGTAGGCGGATAGTTAATGTTAGTTAACATTGAAATTTAAACAGTTTGGTTCTTTAAAATAACTCAAATGCATAGTGAAGTAGGTTTGATCAGTGATAAATGTCGGCTTGGCAATAATTAAAACATTTTCTGCTAATAGAGGTAATCTTGTGTTCTATGGCTAAAATTCAGTAAAAATATTTAACAAAACCCACTGCATCTGGAAAGTGTATGCCAAGGCCGAATGATCTAAAGGACTCAATTCTCAACCAAATATTATTATCCAGTTAATATGAGTGCACGTAAATATTTATTTCTTTAAATGTACGTAATTCTTAAGAAAGAAAATTTTTTATTACCACACGAAAATAAGAGAGTGGTTCTACAACAAAGTTCGCACGAAAGAAAATTAACTTAAAAGCAAAAATATAAAATTTATTCTTCTTTAACGAAATTTCAAACAATTCATATTTAAGATTTCGTTAAATTGGCGCCCAGCGTGGGGCTCGAATATGCAGTGGCCACTAAATACCCGTGAGATAACTAGGGAATTAATATAGTCGAACTTTGTTGCAGAACATTTGATAATTTTTCTATGTATTGTATTTATTGCATAACCAATATTGTGTGGTAATACCTGTGTGTGATTTTTTGCATGAGAACACTATGTACCCAGAGGCAAGCTGAAGAAGAGAGCTCATTATTTCGAAAAAATTAATTACCTACCACAATATCAGGGGACAGCTGCGCCCAAGATAGATCACCAAAAGGTAAAGCTACAGTGTAGTTGTCCTGTGGGTAGTAAAGTAGCCTCAGTGCAGTGTTCTCGGATCATTAGTGGTGTGCTTGTGGTTAGTGCTTTGTTTTAAAATAACAGGACATTTAAGTAGTTAGTCATTGTAGTATATAGTAAGTGTGTATTAGTTAATGTCCATTTCTTGTGTGATTATGTCAGTGAAACCTGAGTGTTAGGATATTTAGTTCAGATTTTATTTCCTTTGTTTACTATGGTTAGATTGCGTAGTCAGAAAGATATCAACATGGATAATGAGCAACAGTCAGTAAGTAGTGATACTGAGTTAGAAAGTGGGACACAAAGTAATGTTAGTGACGTAGTTCAGGAAGTACAATGTGAGAATCTGGGGGCAGAAGGGCAAGAAATGTTGCCACTGCCACCCAGTGATTCAGTTGATAGCGGAAATTCTGTGCCACCCGCAAGCACTGGACACGGACCAGAGAGTGGTGAGGTGTCAGAAGTGCAATCATTAAGAGTTATGGTCGAGCGCATGCTCAATTTCCAGGTTGAATTTGTACGTATGCAAGCAGAGCGTGATAAAGAACGTGATGCCAAACAAGCAGAGCGCGATAAAGAACGTGATGCCAAACAAGCTGAGCGCGATAGAGAACGTGATGCTAAACAAGCAGAGCGTGACCGACGCCTGCATGAGAGGGACTTGCAGTTGATGCAAACTTTACAAGTTATGCAAAGTGAGATTGTCAGTTTCAAACAAAAATATGAAACCATACCCAAAACGGTGCAAGAATTAAGCGAAAGGGTCGATAGTGTTCAAGTGGCTAACGCCAATATCGTAGAGGAAATCAGTGTCCTGACTAACAGAGTCGAACAATTAGAAATTGACACAACTCAAGTAATTGAGAACAAAGTGACCGAACAAGTGCACAAAGTAGAAAATGGAGTCATAAAAGAAATAGATCAGAAAGTGCACGCCGCAATTGAGGCCAGAGAAGTGGACTCAAAAGCGGAAGTGCAGAATCTAAATAAGATTGTGCAAAAAGACATTCCGCTGTGGCAGCGGAGTGTGGACCGTCGTCTTGCCGAGATGGAGCTTAGCTTGCGGCATGACGAGGCACAGGAGTATGTCACGCCAGCCAGGTCCAACAATGATAGGCATATAAATACTGCAGTAAAAAATTGCGACTGCGAGACAGAACAGGCAACCAGTGTAAGCGAAACAAATAAATGTCATTCCAAAGTAGTGATTGAAGAAAGCCTGATTAGGAACCGACAGTTTCAGATCTTTACAACGGAGAAGAAATCTGTTCACCCTGTAGTGTTTATCAAACGATTTAGAAACATTTTGCCTAGCGTTTGGAGTCATACCCAGAAAATACAGTTCGTTATGTCTTACATACAAGGAGATGCTGCATTATGGGCAACCTAAGCAGCTGACAGTTGCGATACATATGAGCAATTTGAGAAGGCATTCTTGGCCAAATATTGGTCAACATGTATTCAGGAGAGATTACGGAAGGAGGTATATAATCCAGAGCCGTATTCTCCACGACTAGGCAACTTACGAAAATATTTTGAGAAGTACATTAACAAGACCCGTTACTGGGACGAGCAGATTTCATCTCGGGATTTGATCAGACTTTTGAAATCACACTTGCCGATACATGTAAAGGAAAAACTTATACACGTGCCCGAAAACGATATGGAACATTTCTTGTCTGTTCTGGACTCAATTGACCTGATTCAGGAGGATGTTAAAGCAGCCTCTGAACAGGCTAGAAATAACGGAAACGGTTATAGAAATGGTAGAAATAACACGCCTCCACCAAGTAATGGAAACGGTGGAGGTAACAATAGGAGACAAGATTATACACAAATCGGGAATAGAGGTAGAGACCGGAATGGCAATAGTCCGCCGGTGAATAATGACAGGAAAAGGAGGTTCGATGACCGGTATGAAACAGGCCCACCAAGCAATAGTAGATGGAAAAATGCCAGGGGGCCGTGCAACACTAATACCTATAATGATGCAAACCGAACTTGGCCACAGAACCAGAGGCCCAGTCCGGACCGGCAAAACAGTGAAAGATATGACAATAACCGACCGCCACCACAAAATGCGCCAATTGCGCAACCGTGGCGGCCGACGCAACACAACGTGCACATAGTGGAGGTCAGTGACACAGAGCAGCCACACCCATCCACTAGCAATAACTCAACAAACTAGATGCAGCCGAGATACGCTCTCCATCGTCGGCTGAGGTTTGGAGTGAGAGCAGCCCGACACCGAACAACATCTGTATCCTTAGGTACAATGACGGGGTACAGATGGGAGATGAACTAATAACTGGACCATCCACGTGCATAAAGAAGCACAAAGACAAAGTACAAGCGATAATAGAGATCAAAATTAACAATATTGATGTGCAAGCGGTCGTAGATACAGGTGCTACTGTCAGTGTTATGAGTATGGACTTATTCAAAGTACTGGGGAAGGAAAGGCGTATGCTGACTTTTCCCGTGAATAATTGTAGAGTCACTGGAGCCATAAGTGCACAGCGACAAATAATTAAACTCCAAGTGCGGGTAGAGATGTATTTAGGGGATGAAGCCATAGCGTGCTCATTCCTGGTAGTAAGGGGTTTAAAGGTAGCCTGCATTTTGGGGGTAGATTTTTTGAGAGAAAGGGACGCAATAATCGACCTTTCTCGGGGAAAATTAAGTTTGATGAATGCTGGTAGGAGAATAGAATTGTCCATGCTCAGATCTGAAGAGGTACCTGTACCTAATTGTAATGCTATTAACATAAAGTGTAGGAATCAGTCGATACTACATTTAGACAATCATTGTCTAGGACAGAATCTCTATTATCCTGACGTACAAGGTGATCAATCAAAAGCAAATATGGACGCATTAGTGAACAAAGTATCACAGTCCGAAAATTTGAATTCTATGCAACAGCAGGAATTGGTACAGTTATTATTTAATTATGCAGAGGTATTTTCTGAACGACCAGGAATTGTTAAGGGATATCAGTACAATATCGAGGTGAAACCTCACAAAACTTACTGTCGAGCCTCATACTCCATTCCTTGGTCCAAGAAAGAAATAGTAGCTAAAGAAATAAGAAAACTGATCGAGTGGGGAATAATAGAACCGTCTTTGTCCCCTTATAGTAGTCCTTTGGTGGCGGTAGCAAAAGCGGACGGACAGGTACGGTTAGTACTAGATGCAAGAGACATAAATGAAATTATTGTACCTGTCAGGACTCATCCAGAAAACCTTGATGAGCAAATTCAAAAATTCCATGGAGTGCAATATTTGACATCTATTGATATGAGAAGTTCATTCTGGCAAATCCTGCTCACACCCGAGTCGAGGAAATATACTGCATTTATATTTGGGGGAAGGAGCTACCAATTTAGGGTACTACCTTTCGGCCTAAATGTAAGTGCAGGAGTTTTCATAACAGCCCTCGACGCGGTTTTGGGTCCGGATTTGCTGCAAAGGGTAACAGTGTATGTAGACGATCTAGTGATTGCCACTGCCACCTGGGAGGAGCACGTAGAACTACTGAGTAAAGTCTTAGAAAGGTTTAAGCAAGCGGGGGTAACAGCGAATCTTGAGAAATCCAAATTTGGAAGTAATCAGATTAAATTTCTAGGTCACATAATAACACCACAAGGCATCAAACGTGACAGCAAAAAACTTGATGCAATTCGTGGGTTTCCTAGTCCGAGAACTAAGAAACAGCTCAAAGCATTTATAGGTCTAGCATCCTTTTTTAGACGGTTTGTTCCCAACCAATTAATGAATAACGAATCTTTATTGAGCCTGTTGCGTAAAAATGCGCACTGGGTGTGGTCAGAAGAATGTCAGCGCGCATTTGACGCTATAAAAAATGCCTTGGTGAATGCAAACATACTGCGACACCCAGACATGACAAAAGATTTTTGTATAGCGACAGATTCGTGTTCATACGGTCTGGGCGCTTGTTTATTTCAGTGGGACAGGAGCAACGACCCCACAACAATCAATGTAATCGGATTTGCCAGCCGCACACTAAACAGCTGCGAGAGAGCATATTCTGCTACCGAATTAGAGGCTCTTGCAGTGGTTTGGGCGATAAAGAAATTTAATTATTACATCTATGGTAAAGAAGTCAAAGTATTCAGTGACCACCAGGCTTTGAGCTATTTAATGACTTGCAAATTATACCATACCCGCTTGCTAATATGGAGGTTAGCATTACAGGAATATAAAATTAAAATCATGTACCTAAAAGGACAAGATAATGTTGTAGCAGACGCCTTGTCGAGGCTTCCACTAGGGCAATCCTCAATGTCAGATATTTTGGAACAATCGGAGGAATATCGAATACTCTTAGTACAAGATAAGGTACATAGGAGGGACTTTTTACATATGTGTAAGAATATGTCTATATTGCAGGAAACTGATCCGATTTGGCGATATATTATTAGCAAAATTAAAGAAGGAACCAATCTTAAAAGTGTTCAGAATTTCAAAATAGTAGATAATATTCTGTATTATAAAACAGGTGTATCAAATGACCATGGAGTCGTGTGTATACCACAACCGGCTATCCCAGCTGTAGTGTGGCACACGCATTTAGCATGGGGTCACGCTGGGATAGGCAAAACAATAAGGATTTTATCCAGATTCTATTTTAAGGGGACAAGCCAGCAGACTCGCAACATTATCAGGACTTGTCCTCTGTGCCAAAAAGCTAAGTTTCAAAATAAGTCCACAAGGTTTGAACTGCATCCTATAGTGCCTCATCGGCCACTTCAGTTAGTATCTATAGACATAGCAGGACCCTACCCACGAGCCAGGGGTGGATTGAAGTACATTTTAGCGGTGTATGACCTTTTCTCTAAATACTTAAAAATATACTGCCTTAAATCAGCCACTGCTCGTGGAATAGTTAAATGGTTAGGGAAAGAATATTTTACACAAGTAGGTAAGCCTGAAGCGATAATATCGGATAACGCTTCCTATTTTACAGGCCATACCTGGAAAAACTATTTACATGAACAAGATATAAAGCACATACTAATTTCCCGCTTTCACCCACAAGCAAGTTTAGTAGAGAGAACATTTGGAGAGTTAAATAAATTTTTCAGGTTATACATTGCATATAAGCACACAAGATGGCCAGATCTGATACCTAAGTTTGTAGAAATTCAGAACGCAACCCCGCATGCTTCTACGGGGTATCCACCAAATGAGATATTAATGAATAATAATAGAATACTAAATGAGTGGCTGGCACCTTTGCCTAAGGTCACAGTCATTCCTGAGCCTAAGGAAGAGAAGATAAGAAAAGCAGGGTGCAACCTTACCAGGTGCGCTCAGAAAAGGAAAGAAAAATATAATCGACATGTGACGAATAACCAAAAATTTAGTGTTGGGGACTTGGTACTCTTACGCAATCATCCTAAGTCCTCGGCATCCTTGAAACAGAATAGCAAGTGGCAATTGGTGTACAATGGACCTTTTAGAGTAGTAAGTGTGCCACATGAGTGTAGCTATCTCTTAGCAGATCCCCACTCAGGGAGAGTACGGGGACTGTATCCGCGTAAGGATGTAAAAGCATTCCTACAGTAAAAGACTAATAGTCCTATGTGGACACCATTCTTTTGTAAATAATGACCATTAATAATGTGTGATCTCTAGAGATAATGTACTAGTGAAGGCCTACTGAGTAATAACTGCCACTAACTGTGTGCGATCTTTCCCACAGCAGGAAAAATGCCTATAAGGATAGTACACTGTTTGTGAACTTGTTGCATGTTTCCTGGAGCACTGCAAGAAGACGTCGCACGGGCGAGCTGATATCCAACGCGCATCCGGCTACATCAGCTATGCAGCGGCCGCAGCAGCCCGTAGCAGACCAGACAGACAGCCACGCCCCTCCGCGCCGTAGCTGTCAACGCCGGGGGCGGTGACCTACACGGAGTCAGCGCGCCGCGCCGAGCGCCGCTCAACAATCACTCCGCACCGCTCACCAAATACAACATTATTGACTTTTTTTGAAATGTTCATATAAACTGAATAACATGTCAATGACTTCATTTCGATAAACATTGAACATTTACTATGTATGTCCGTAAGTGATATATCCTAGGACAAGTGACCTTGTAGTGTATCACAAGAATAATAGTATCACACACAAAAAACTTCCGTTGAACTGTATGTGACTGTGATATTGTGTAATTGTGTAACCGTTTGTGACGAACTGCTAATTTAATTCAAATGAATAACTGTTAAAGAGACAATATTGACTATGAACCAACTGGGATGGCTGGCTTCCGGCACAGTTTTGCCCAGGTTTCCTGTCTGCCTACGCCCAAATGGGGGAGCCATGAACTTATATAACCCTGGGACTAAATAAATGAGCCATTCCGTATAAAAAAAAATTCGGAACTGAAAAGAACGTTACTGGCACCATTGTGTCAAAGTGTAAAAACTCTTTGCCAAATGCTGCCAGGGGGCAATGTAACGTTCCCTGGCAAACTCACGTGATTAAAGAACAAGAGTTTATCTGTACCATATACGCCGCTCTGGGCAAGTTGTATATATCGTAATTATTGAACAAAAATATTACTGAATGTGGTGTAAAAGACATTTGTTATTCTCCTTATATTTTTTGTTGTAATATTTCTCTGTATTTAGAATAGGGATTTTTCTGTATCTATTATGTGATTGTAAAATGTGTCAATATTTGCGGTATCAGAGATATGAAAATTTGCTAGAAGAGAATAATATCGTCAATTTACAAAGAAATGTTAATAGTCAGCACTACTATATAAGCACAATTCATTATGTATTCTTTGGTCTTCTCCGTTCAGAAGTCATTGAGGTAGGACACTGTGAAAGAGTTTTTTACGAATGTGTAGACTTCTTTTGTCTCTGGCTGGACTTAGCCGCCATTAGACGATGCGTTACGAATTAATGTGAGTTGTATTACTGTTTGATCTAAATATATTAGAATTTATCAAAAGTGTGAGTTATTTATGTAAATTAGCTTGCCCACGTCATCTATAAAATTTCTTTAAGAATTTTTCAGCATTTTTTAGCGGTGTTGCTGGGCTGTGCCGCGACCAACAATAGCAGAGGCGGCACATTTAAAAAATTATCAAACTCGTAAATCGGGAACAGATGCATAAAAATCAACAGTGAATTAAGAAATTGTTCTTCTTTTTCAGTGATCCTGTGGCTGATAAAATTTGAATTAATTATACGTTTGTGCATTCGTAGGCGGATAGTTAATGTTAGTTAACATTGAAATTTAAACAGTTTGGTTCTTTAAAATAACTCAAATGCATAGTGAAGTAGGTTTGATCAGTGATAAATGTCGGCTTGGCAATAATTAAAACATTTTCTGCTAATAGAGGTAATCTTGTGTTCTATGGCTAAAATTCAGTAAAAATATTTAACAAAACCCACTGCATCTGGAAAGTGTATGCCAAGGCCGAATGATCTAAAGGACTCAATTCTCAACCAAATATTATTATCCAGTTAATATGAGTGCACGTAAATATTTATTTCTTTAAATGTACGTAATTCTTAAGAAAGAAAATTTTTTATTACCACACGAAAATAAGAGAGTGGTTCTACAACAAAGTTCGCACGAAAGAAAATTAACTTAAAAGCAAAAATATAAAATTTATTCTTCTTTAACGAAATTTCAGACAATTCATATTTAAGATTTCGTTAAAGTAGGCTGTTTAGGTTTTTTTATTGGTAACGTCACCTTGTATGAAAATCACTGGCTGTGCTGTGTGCAGTCTGTGGCTGCTTTGCATTGTTGTAATACTCGCCATTGTAGTGTTAGGCAGCTGGCTGTGAACAGCGCGTAGCGTTGCGCAGTTGGAGGTGAGCCGCCAGCAGTGGTGGATGTGGGGAGAGAGATGGCGGAGTTTTGTAATTTGTCATGAACTGCTATATATATTATGACTGTTAAGGTAAATACATTGTTTGTTCTCTATTAAAATCTTTCATTTGCTAACTATGCCTATCGATAGTTAGTGCCTTCCGTAGTTTGAATCTTTTATTTAGCTGGCAGTAGTGGCGCTCGCTGTATTGCAGTAGTTCGAGTAATGAAGATTTTTGTGAGGTAAGTGATTTGTGAAAGGTATAGTTTAATGTTACTCAGGGCCATTCTTTTGCAGGGATCTTTGATAGTCAGATTGCGTTGCGCAAAAAATATTGTGTGTCTGTTTAAGGACAGTCGTATATAATTGTTAAAAGGGGACGTTTCATATGTCGACCCTTAGCCTAGGATACCTCACTGGAATCTTCTGATTTTTTCTTGTAGTTTGTGTAATTAGTGTAGCTATTGTTTATTGCTAGCGCGTAATTATAGAGAGAATTTCCTTTGTAGTTGCAGTCTTTCGTTGTTGTACAGTAAAACAGTTGTGGCATGCATGTAGATTTGAACCAAGAATTTCGCAGCTGCAATTAACCAGATATTATTTTCAGTGCTATGTTAATGTGTTCTCTTGTTTTTGCTCTTCAAATTGTGCTTTTCTGTGTTATTGTGTGAAATATTGTGACAATAATGGCGTGTGAAAAACGTAACACTAGGCTACAAAGTAAACTGAGAAATAATAGTGACGACGAGCGTAGTCACAACACCACTGTGTAATGAATTAACAGACATTCAAAGTAGTAATGTGGTAACTGTGCATAGGGAAATGGAGCGGGCGTCAAATAATGGCGTAGACAATGAAACAAGTAGTGAACAGGGAAGCATTATCGATCGATCGGTCGGCAATAGCTCGCCTCAGGAATCCGAAATGACACGATACGATCTCGCAAATACTGTAGATTCAGGTTTTGGGTTCTCACCGTTTTCTCAAATAAGTCAAGACACATTTTCTGCTTGTCAAAATGTGAATGTTTCCGGTGCAAATTCACTGCCGAAAAGCACTGAGGAACATGTTCCAGACACCAGTGCATTGTTATTACAATTAATACAACAAATGGGACAAACACAGCAAAATCTTCAAAAGTTAGACACAATGGAACAAAATCTTCGAAAGTTAGACACAGTGGAACAAAATCAGAGACAAACGCAGCAACAGCTAGACACAATGGAACAAAATCAGAGATAAACACAGCAAAAGCTTCAAAAGTTAGACACCACACTTGAACAAACACGTGAAGATTTAACTACTGAGTTACATAACATTGAATCGAAATGTCAAAAAGTCTGTAATAACGTAAAAACACAGATTTGTGAGCATTTCCAACCTATTTTTTCGCGTCATGAAAATGCATTACAGAATCACGAAGCAGCCATAAAAGAACTGCAGACTATTGTTCATGAAAATCACGACACCTTGCAAGCTAAAATTGACTCAGTTGCATCTACCGATTCGGTTATGCAACTTGCAAAAACTCAGGAAAACTTAAAAGACACAGTAGATACGATTTCAACACAAATGGACACTCTGAAACTTGGTTCAGAAAAACACACAGAGGAAATAATTTCACTATCGGATAAAGTAGCCGAACTTTCAGATCAGTTCACTAACTTATCTACAAAGGTAGATGATGATCTGAATGACACAAGACCTGTAGCCTTCAAGGACACTGAAGAGTATGAACAAATTAGAAAATTCAAACAAAATCAAAATCAAATCAATACACAGTACAAAAGAGAAATCCGGGAAGTACAAGATCATTTGGCACAAGTAATACGAGAATTACATATTTCAGAGGACACTCGCGCTACAGTACACGTATTTGAGTGATTAATTTCACACTTAAAACATTTATTTTTCTTAAGATATTTGAAGTGCAATGATACAAGGGTTTTCCGTGATACATTTCATTCCATTGCTGTAATCTGTAACACCTGAGGGTATAATTACATTAATCGTCAGGGGGGTACACGCCTACTTTGTGTACCATGTGTTTGGCAAGCACAAGGAGCCCTAGCTAATATGGTATTTGCTTCTACAACTTTACACATCGGTACCATATTTCTCTAACACACAAATTACACAGCTATCTGATCATTTAAGAGAGAAAGAAACTTTTTTTACTACATCAGTGACAGATGTTTACGTAATTGCACAGTTGGATAATTTCACACTTACGAAATTGTATTTTGTCTGTACTTTGTGAATTGTTCATATTTTTTCGGAACCATTGTGATACTATGAGAGCTTTGAATGATGTATTTGGTATGAGATCCTGATTTTTAACGTACATTTGAGGTAATGACACTATTGAAATAAGCAGAGAATATTTTTTAGGGTTTGAAATTATTGCAGAAAGCTATGACGTTTTTGAGATTTGACTGAGGTGTTATGATATTTTTATGACGACGATGTGTATTATGCTATTGAGGTATGTTTATGATCAACTAGATGATGCTACCGTATAAGAGGAATTTGATTATGCTACATATTCCATATGATGAAATACTGAAGAAGTGTCGACGAATATGTATATGTATAATAAGGTAAGGAATAATGAGTAGTGGTTAGGGACTCTGACTTGTGAAGAAGTATGTTGGAAACCAAGAATCGTACTTTAAGAGTTATGAAATGTGTGTAAATGCGTGACTGTATCACAATGCTGACGAATATTTTTTTTGACACTTATATTTATAGGATTTTGTTTCTACAGATTTGCAACGCTAATTCTTGACCTGTGAAATATTTTTATGTGAGACTGTCATTGTAGCGGAAACTGCTGTCGTAAATATTTCGGTAAGAAAGTTAAGTGACCACCTGCATGTAATGCGACCACCTGCACGTAATGCGTCGTGGCCACCCAGCTGGGCGACAGTCGGCTGGAAAAAAAGCCATTAGTGTGTGTCAGCGGCACAGGTAAAAAAAAAGAAAAAAAAAGGGAGGCCATTATCCTCGCTATTGACGTTCCTTTGTAGAAAGCATTGCAAAAACGACACGGTCGAACTTGAAACCATATGGTTACACTGTGGAGCTCTAAATTTATGATATTTACTAAATTGCCTAATGAAATGACGAGAAACATTTCACATCTATTGTCTTTCTAGTTGAAAGATTGTTTACTGCACTATGAAATGCCATATGGCTAGTGAATGACGTTTCACGCCTTGCTTTGCCTATTTTGTTTAATATCTAGTTTCTAGCTGCACTGCAGCATTGGTTAAAATAAAATTTTATAGATGTACTAATATAAATATTTTCTGTCTACAGATCCAGTAAATAATAGTTTTGTGATATATTTCCAAAAAAATGAGGGAGCACAAATAGACATTTCCCTTCACAGAGATGCATAAATAATTTCTTTACGATTTGGTAACTTATCTGCTAGTGTAAGTTCTCGTGATGCATCACTCTAGTGTTAAGATGTGACATAGGTATTAGACATGGCCATTTTTTAGTGTTATATTTTTTCTGCTTGAGCTATGTCATGTTTAGATATATGTTTTTTTTTTTATTTTGCTGCTGCTGTTTGCCAGGCATAGTGCTACTGAATTTTAATTTGTGTTACTCTTCTAAGCCATTTTACTACTGATTTATTTTTCTTGTTTGCTGCTCATTGCCTTATATTAGTTGTAATACTGCTGCTTGCTTTGCGAATTTGAATATTTTGTCATTGCTGTTTGTGTTATTTGTTTTGTGCTGCTGCATTACCTCGTGCCTTAGTTTAGCATCTGAGCTCAGTAGATTTAAGTTAGCTTAAGAGGGGGTAGACTATATAAGAAACTGACTAAGGACAATAGGGAAAAAATCCATTGAGAAGTTATATGAAAAAGATTTGGGCCAAAATGAGTATTGTACACTGAGAAATAATTATTTTTGAAAGAAATATGAATAGAATACAGAAAGCAGGTATAGATAGGACTTTTTGGGAATAATGACGAATGAAGGGAGATCTCCGAGAAGTAAAGAAAGTTTTGTTTGCAAAATACTGCAGTAAAAGAAACCCTGTCCTTTCCTTGTATTATTCCGCTATGTGTTTGTGTACCCTTGTGTATTTGTGTTTTTCCTGTCTTTATGTGTTTAGCTGATGAGAGCTATGTTGTAGAATTTTTCTAATAGCATGTTATTTACTTTGTAAAGATGTTAGATATTATTTATTCTGTTTTGTTTTAATGCTCATGTGTAAAGTTGATGTTTCAAAAGTTATTCTGATCTTTTATGTATTTACTTATGTCATTATTTTTGTGACACTGATGTATGTATATATTTTTATTCTTTTGTAAATCCTGTACTACAAATGTTATCTGTATTGTTATGTTTTTTAATGATGTATTTTGTACCTTTGTAATTGTATTCTCATGTTATAAAATTGTAATTGACACCAGTTCACCAAATTAAGCAACTTGTAAGTTACATTTCACTGCACACGTTTCTGTTGGTCGTAGTATATGGACAATATGTGAGAAGTAGGGACTGTTAGTGTTTGCATGTGTGTTAATAATTCAGCAAGGGACTGGATAACAGCATTGCTGGTTCTAAGGACAATTCCAAAAACTTTGTGAGTGCAGAAGTGGTGGTTATGGACTTGCTATATTATCCGCAAGACTCTTCAATGGTGATTGTGCACCTGCACAGTCACAACAGATGGCTGCTGGCCATCTCTACAAGGACTACAGTGGGTCTGCATCTTTGATGACCCACCAGTACCATTATCTCTATAAGGACGACAGTGGGTCTACATCTTTGATGATCCATCAATACCATTATTTCTACAAGGACTGCAGTGGGTCTGCACCTCTGGCGGCCCACCAGTACCGTAATCTCTACCAGGACTACAGTGAGTCTGCTCTATGATGACCTAACTACCAATATTCTTCAAAACGTCGACTGACTCTGCTGTGGGTTTACTCTGTTGTGGCCCATTACCTGTCTGCATGTCGAGTCAGCACTGTCTTTCCGTTGGAAGGACAACACTACTTCTTCAAGACTGCATGGAAATCCACTACGTCTGTGTGCATTGTCTTTTACTGCTCAGACTTTGAGAAAAACACGGCAATTTTAGTGTGATCAACGATCAGGACTGTCTTTATGGAGTGTGAGAAAATTTTAGCTTTTTACCAACATTGTATCAATAAGTGTGTGCATTTGATTTCTTTGTTATTGTAATTACGATTATGAAAAATTTTAACAAATATGTATTGCCCAGTGCCCAAAACAATTTGTAAAATTTTTTGTGGGGAGCATGGGGGCTATGTAAGTAGGCTGTAGTAAGTAGGCTGTTTAGGTTTTTTTATTGGTAACGTCACCTCTGTATGAAAATCACTGGCTGTGCTGTGTGCAGTCTGTGGCTGCTTTGCATTGTTGTAATACTCGCCATTGTAGTGTTAGGCAGCTGGCTGTGAACAGCGCATAGCGTTGCGCAGTTGGAGGTGAGCCGCCAGCAGTGGTGGATGTGGGGAGAGAGATGGCGGAGTTTTGTAATTTGTCATGAACTGCTATATATATTATGACTATTAAGGTAAATACATTGTTTGTTCTCTATTAAAATCTTTCATTTGCTAACTATGCCTATCAGTAGTTAGTGCCTTCCGTAGTTTGAATCTTTTATTTAGCTGGCAGTAGTGGCGCTCGCTGTATTGCAGTAGTTTGAGTAATGAAGATTTTTGTGAGGTAAGTGATTTGTGAAAGGTATAGTTTAATGTTACTCAGGGCCATTCTTTTGCAGGGATCTTTCATAGATTGCGTTTCGCTAAAAATATTGTGTGTCTGTTTTGCCATTTGTTCTTTGGCATTTTGTCACAATAGAGTGGCGTCTTATTTCTCCCTGAGTTACTACCATAACAAGTTGCTCACTTGCCTCCGTCAGTGGCAGCAGCATCGCTTATTGACACTAGTACTGCTGTACCATGCGGTGTGACCGCTATATTTCCGTTTGGTGGTGTGTGCGGTAGTCGGTCGGTTGGGACAGAGCAGCGCGGATGTCTCCATGGCGTGAGGCCAGGCCGGCACAGCCGGCGCGGCATGCACGTGCAGTCAGATTGTGAGGCGCTAGCTGCAAGAGCTAAAACGTTCGTCGCCCACCGATCCTGGACAATGAAGTTGAGTGATCAGTTAACATGTTATCAAACTGCTGTGACATCTCTTCGTTCATTGCCAGTTGTTGCTTCCTGGGCCGTTCTGGCTAGCATCAATGTATGGTGTGTTGGAGTTGGCAGAACTTTGCAGCTGTCTTCCTGTTTGGTCTTTAAGTATTAAACTGACTGCGGTACTTTCTGCCTTGTGGCCATTAACGCCCCAGTTACCTGCCCTGGTCGTTAGCGTAGTTTTCCAGCAGTATGTTTTTCCTCGCCGTGTTGATGCTGTCCGACATGGTGTGTAGGTCGACAGCCTTTTAGTTGTTTGTTCATACACTCCTGGAAATTGAAATAAGAACACCGTGAATTCATTGTCCCAGGAAGGGGAAACTTTATTGACACCTTCCTGGGGTCAGATACATCACATGATCACACTGACAGATCCACAGGCACATAGACACAGGCAACAGAGCATGCACAATGTCGGCTCTAGTACAGTGTATATCCACCTTTCCCAGCAATGCAGGCTGCTATTCTCCCATGGAGACGATCGTAGAGATGCTGGATGTAGTCCTGTGGAACGGCTTGCGATGCCATTTCCACCTGGCGCCTCAGTTGGACCAGCGTTCGTGCTGGACGTGCAGACCGCGTGAGACGACGCTTCATCCAGTCCCAAACATGCTCAATGGGGGACAGATCCGGAGATCTTGCTGGCCAGGGTAGTTGACTTACACCTTCTAGAGCACGTTGGGTGGCACGGGATACATGCGGACGTGCATTGTCCTGTTGGAACAGCAAGTTGCCTTGCCGGTCTAGGAATGGTAGAACGATAGGTTCGATGACGGTTTGGATGTACCGTGCACTATTCAGTGTCCCCTCGACGATCACCAGTGGTGTACGGCCAGTGTAGGAGATCGCTCCCCACACCATGATGCCGGGTGTTGGCCCTGTGTGCCTCGGTCGTATGCAGTCCTGATTGTGGCGCTCACCTGCACGGCGCCAAACACGCATACGACCATCATTGGCACCAAGGCAGAAGCGACTCTCATCGCTGAAGACGACACGTCTCCATTCGTCCCTCCATTCACGCCTGTCGCGACACCACTGGAGGCGGGCTGCACGATGTTGGGGCGTGAGCAGAAGACGGCCTAACGGTGTGCGGGACCGTAGCCCAGCTTCATGGAGACGGTTGC
Organism: Schistocerca nitens; assembly: GCF_023898315.1. Classification (NCBI taxonomy): domain Eukaryota; kingdom Metazoa; phylum Arthropoda; class Insecta; order Orthoptera; family Acrididae; genus Schistocerca; species Schistocerca nitens. The sequence continues at coordinate 692,902,085 of NC_064619.1, read as the reverse complement.
GAATGGTCCTCGCCGATACCCCAGGAGCAACAGTGTCCCTAATTTGCTGGGAAGTGGCGGTGCGGTCCCCTACGGCACTGCGTAGGATCATACGGTCTTGGCGTGCATCCGTGCGTCGCTGCGGTCTGGTCCCAGGTCGACGGGCACGTGCACCTTCCGCCGACCACTGGCGACAACACCGATGTACTGTGGAGACCTCACGCCCCACGTGTTGAGCAATTCGGCGGTACGTCCACCCGGCCTCCCGCATGCCCACTATACGCCCTCGCTCAAAGTCCGTCAACTGCACATACGGTTCACGTCCACGCTGTCGCGGCATGCTACCAGTGTTAAAGACTGCGATGGAGCTCCGTATGCCACGGCAAACTGGCTGACACTGACGGCGGCGGTGCACAAATGCTGCGCAGCTAGCGCCATTCGTCGGCCAACACCGCGGTTCCTGGTGTGTCCGCTGTGCCGTGCGTGTGATCATTGCTTGTACAGCCCTCTCGCAGTGTCCGGAGCAAGTATGGTTGGTCTGACACACCGGTGTCAATGTGTTCTTTTTCCATTTCCAGGAGTGTATTTTTTCTTAGAGTGGTTATTGTGCCTTGGCTGTTTTTAGACACCAATTTTGAAGACATTGATGATGCTATCTTTGTCCTCGGCTGATACTTTCCGTTGTCGTGCTGTTGGTCGGGCAGAACGGAATTGATTAGGTTGTTGGTCGGTCCTTCAGCCGTCCATGGGTCGGGTTGCCATCCGATTGTTTAACCCTACTCTTGGCTGCCTGTCTCACCTCACCTTACGTTAGAGTTACCTCCTCAGGCCGACCCTCGGAACACTTCTGAGTACCACTGTTCTGTTGGTTTTAGACTGTGATTTTCATTTTAGTCTGAAGTACTGTGTGAGGCCTTCAGCCGTCTATTAATTTAGTTTGTTTTAATTTTAAAATAAGGCCTTCAGCCGACTTAAATTAAAATTTGAAGGTTCATTTGTTTAAAAAGAATTTTTTTTTAAAATTTCTCTATCTGAAATTATTGAATCCAGACCCTAAGCCCTGAGTTGTTCAATGTCTTGTGTGTGGTCTTCAGCTGAGTATTTACGTGAAATATTTTTTAACTAAGGCCTTCAACCACGTGTATTCTTTAAAGCATTTTTTTTTATAACTTGTGTTCAGGCCTTCAGCCTTTCTTGTTTTTGGTGTGGTTTTGGGCCTTCAGCCTCTCAAGTTTTCTTAACTAGGCTTTCAGTCACATTGTTTTGTTTTGATTCTTTTAAGGCAATGTGTAATTAAGTGGTTGTTAGGAAAATAAAGGTTTGTGTGTTTTGTGCAACTGACAGTAACTGACTACGATCCCCTCCACAACCATAACCTGATCCGCTCTACACTGCAAAACCAGGTTTCTTCCGCATCTGCATATACGCACCGAAAGTTACTGTACAATGCATGGAGGACTCTACCTTGCACTCTAGCAATGTTACCGATTCTCTTTCCTATTCCATTCGCTTAGTGAAAGATGGAAAAATGACTGTCTATAGAACTCTGTGCTGTGGAGGTTCACTGCATGGCGAAATCGTAGCAAGTCTTTGTTATTCTTGGAGTAGATTTCTATTTAATTATGTTCCTTATTATGGTTATTACTCTGGTACCGAGCGACTTGGGTTTCGAATCCGCGCCAGACGGCATGGATCTCGATTACCACTAGAGGTCTCTACAGTCGTCGCGCCGTAAGCCGCGGCTGCGCACGTTCCTGGCCCGCGTATAACGTGAGGGCGCCACTGCGGAGCACGTGGTCCCATCAGCCAATAGCGACGTACCGTATCCTGTATGTAAGCGCCTGCCTCTCGCTCAGGTATACAAGCCTCCATCTGATGCCTCTTCCTATCGTCCTATCTATCTCACATCGGTGTTCAGCAAGCTCTTGGAATCCATCCTTTCCCGGCGCATCCATCACCACCTCCGCCAAAACCACCTCCTCCCCAACATCCAATGTGGCTTTCGACCTTCCTTCTCTGCTGATGACCAACTCTTCCGCCTCACTCATCTCCTCTCCCTCCAGCTTAACTCCCGTCGCTCCGCCATTTTTGTCTCCCTTCACCTCCAAAAGGCCTATGACCGTGTCTGGCATCCCAGTCTCCAAACCTACGCCCTTCCTATCAACTACATCCGTCTGATGGCCTCCTTCCTCTCCCACCGCCCCTCCTATGTTACCATCCATAATGCCAATTCCCACACCTTCTACCCCTCTGCAGGTGTGCCCCAGGGCTCTGTCCTCTCCCCTCTCCACTACCTCCTGTACACGGCAGATATGCCCCAACCCCCCCCCCCTCTCCCGTGCACCTCTTGCAATATGCTGACGACACCGCATTCCTCGCCCTCGCTCCTACCTCCAACGGTCCCAACGCCTTCTCCAGAATCATCTTGACCTTTTTGCTGCAGGTGTAACCAGTGGCTCCTGAAAATCAATCCTTCCAAGACCCAGGCAATCATCGTAGGTCGTACCACTCGCTCCTTCCGGCTCCTGGATTTCTCCCTTACTGTCTGCGCCCGTCCTGTCCGCCTCACCCCCACCCTCACCTACCTTGGCCTCACCATTGACCGTCACCTCACCTGGGTCCCTCATCTCCGCTCCATCCAATCCAAAGCCCACAACCACCTCCGACTCCTCAAACTCCTCTCTGGCCGGACATTGGGTTTGCACCCCTCTACCATCCTCCACACCTACAAATCCTTAATCCGTCCCATCCTCTGTTATGCCAGTCCTGCCTGGATATCTGCCCCCCCCCCAAATTCTACAAGGCCCTCCAGATCCCTGAGCGTCATGCACTCTGCCTCGCCTTCCGTATACGCCTCCCGTCTCCCACGCGGATCCTCTATGATCTCATTCCTTTCCCCCATCTGCTCCTACTCCTTGAACATATCTGCATCCTCTACACCTCCCGCCGCCTTGAACCCCCTCATCCCCTGGTTGCTCCTCTCCTCTCCCATCCCCGCCCCCTGCCACATCTTCAATGTTGTGTCCCCCCTACCCTCCATCACTACACCCTACATCTCCTTTCCCAAGGTGGCTTCCATCAACTCCCCCTCCCGGATGATGCCCTCTCTCCCTCCATTTATCCCTCCTATCAACTCTGATCCTCACTCCCCCTCCTTTCCTCTGTCCTTTTCCTGGGCTCCCTCTCCCTCGTTCCATCCTCTTTCTTCCCCACCTCCCCTCTCTTTGCCCCCTTCTCTCCCCCGAGCCCTTTTACATTTCCCTCCTCTGCCTCCTCTCATTCCCTCTCGCATCTGCCCTTCTCCCCCTTTATTAGTCCTCTCCCTCCTTGGTTCCCCACTTTTTTCGTTAATTTCCTTCCTCCCTCCTTGTTCTTCCCCCTCCTCCAGGTCCCCCTCCCCCATCTGCCTTTGGCTCGGGAGTGTCATCTTTGTGCCGCCACTTTCGTGCAGTGTTCTACAGTGAGTGTTCTACAGTGCGTGTTTTACAGTGAGTGTTCCGTGTTGTGTTTTTTGGGAAGTGTTGCGAACGGCCATCATACTGTCGCTGGGTGTGCCTTTTATCTCGTGTGAACAGAAACCAGACTGTCTCTGTGTTTTTTTTTTTTTGTTTTTAAATTGTGTGTGTTCTATGTTACTTGTCTGATTCCTGTGTCTCTTATTAACGTTGCCAACCCATTTTGCTTTCTGTTTTAACTTTCCGCATTTTTCCGCCATTTCACTTGACGTCACCGTTTTATCGCCTGTTTTTCTTGTTTCTTTTCTTCTTCCGTTCTTTAAAATAAAAGTCTGTAGGCTGTAGAGCAGCGTACTAAGCTGCTGTCAGCCCGCCCCCCCCCCCCCTTTCGGGGGGAATTGAAACTCAATAAAGGAAAAAAAAAGCTCAGGTATGCAATCAACAGACAGCGTGTTTACAGTACTTCGTTTTAGTTACTAGTAGACTTTGTGGATTCGTTTGGTTGTCTCTTGTCACCCCGTAGCTTCTTGCATTTTGTCGTCGTAAGGTCTTGCTCGGTCGTTTGTCGTTGTACGTGTCCGTCCTTCCCCGTTCGTTTATTTGTTCAAGGGCTGCTCCCATTTGGTCCCACCACGCTTCGTTCTCGGCAATAATTATTCTCTTTAATGCCTTGAAATGAATATCGACTTTGTTCAATACCAGTGTGCTATTATTACCTTAAATTGTACAACAGATTGTATGTGTGGATACTTCAATAATAGTTTTAATACTCAAATCAAACTCGAGGTATTATCGTTTACCTATCATTTACATTCTTTGGTAACAATTTCCTTGAAAGTCTTCAGTCTGTTATTACGAGGTCCTCCTTATGCCCGTGCAGAGATGGAAGTGTGCACATTCGAACGCTGAACGGTTAGTCTATAATGACAGACGTAGTTTACCTAGTGGTACATTTACCACCGTGCAGAAAATATCAGATAGTAAATTCCGTGACATATTGGCGGGAAGACTGTTATACGCAGATAAACAACAATTAACATGCTGAAGTGGATAAATTTTAAGATACCAAGAGTTGCAGTATCTGCACTTACAGCTCCAGCACCCTCTATGTACTACACTGAGCGCCAAAGAAGCTGGTATACGCATGCGTATTCAAATACATAGATATGTAAATGGGCAGAATACGGCGCTGCGGTCGGTAACGCCTATATAAGACAGCAAGAGTCTGGCGCAGTTGTTAGATCGGTTACTGCTGCTGTTACTGTTGTCAAGATTTAAGTGAGTTTGAACTTGGTGCTATAGTTGGCGCACGAGCTATGGGACACAGCATCTCCGAGGTAGCGATGAAGTGGGGATTTTTCCGTACGACCATTTCACGAGGAATCCGGTAAAACATCAAATATCCGACATCATTGCGACAGGAAAGAGATCCTGCAAGAACGGGACCAACGACGACTGAAGAGTACCGTTCAACGTGACAGAAGTGCAACCCTTCCGCAAACTGCTGCAAATTTCAATGCTGGACCATCAACAATTGTCAGCGTGCAAATCATTCAACGAAACACCATCGACATGGGCTTTGGGACCCGAAGGCCCTCTCGTGCACCCTTGATGACTGCACGACACAAAGCTTTATGCCTCGCCTGGGCCCGCCAACACCGGAACTGGACTGTTGATGACTGGAATACTTGTTGCTTGTTGGTCTGAGTCTTGTTTCAACTTGTATCGAGCGAATGGACGTGTATAGGTATGGAGACAACCTCATGAATCCATCGACCCTTCATTTCAGCAGGAGACTATTCAAGCTGGTGGGGGGTCTGTAATGATGTGTGGCGTGTGCAGCTGAAGTGATATGGGGCCCCTGACACGTTTTGATATGGCTCTCATAGGTGACACGTAGGTAAGCATCCTATCTGACCCTCTGCATCCTTTCATAAACATTGAGCATTCAGAGCGGCTAGGGCAATTTCAGAAGAACAATGCGACTCCCCACACATCCAGAATTGCTACAGAGTGGCTCTAGGAATACTCTTCTGAGTTTAAACACTTCCACTGGCTCTCAAACTCCCCGGACATAAACGTTATTGAGCATATCTTGGATGCTTTGCAAGTGCTGTTCAGAAGAGGTGTCCATCCCCTCGTACTCTTACGGATTTATGGACAGCCCTGCAGGATTCAGGGTGTCAATTTCCTCCAGCACTACTTCAGACATTAGCCGAATTCATGCCACGACATGTTGCGGCACTTCTACGTGCTCGCGGCGGCCATACACGATATTGGGCTGGTGTACCAGTTTCTTTGATCTTCAGTGTAATACATAACGCCACATGCAAAACATGGACCTGCGTGACAATACATTTATCAATAAACTGTACTATCACTTGTTTATACAAGACGACGAGCTTACAGAAAACTTCCCACTTCTGACTTTTGAAAGGGAAATATCACGAATTTAATGACTAATAATTATGTATGCTCACAGTACGCACCCTAATCTCTTTTTCTCATGAAGCCTACGCGAGATGAATGATGGTAGTAGCAAAATGGTCACACAGACTTTTTCGAAAACAGGGTCTCCAAAATTTACCTGAGTTCTACGAGAACTATATCATCTTTCCTGGAGTAAGTTCCGAGAGCATTTCTGTTACACTTGCTTATGAGCTGTACACATCCTTTACGGCCCTAGCGGTCCATCACTTAACACATTCGATGTCTCTCTTTATGTCAACTCGTCTTCCAACCCTTCAAACAATGCATTGGAATTGATCGCACTACCGTCTTGAATGCAATTTCCTTTATCGATGCACTGCCCTTTCCCAAAAACCTTCAGACAAATCTAAGCCTTCCAATCGCTTTCCATAATATTGATTTTGCGTCATCACCTCATTTCATATCCCTTCTTCATATTGCCCCTAAATACTTATAGGGTCTGACCTTCTCTAGATGCACCGCTAATCTTGTAATCAGGTAGTATTGGGTATTTTCTCGTTGTTATTGTTTTGCATTTACACCAAGTGAAAATATTTTCAAAGTCTTTCTGCACTTCCTTAGAACTGTCCAACGATGATATTCTCCCATAGATAACATGTTGTGACAGCGAGGCGAAACCGCTGCCAGCTAGACGTCCCTCTAGCAACACAAGCTACCCGGGACGGCCTAAGAGCCAGGTGGAGGGAGCCACCAGAAAATTCTAGCGATTTACTACAGAGGTCACCAGCTTTGCGGGAACTATGTTTCATGTTACGCATCACGTGGAACAAATAGTGCGGAGTATCGTATCACTGCGCACCAGAGTACAAGCAACTCTCTGCGGCTTAACTGGCAGAGTTCCTGCACAGTTCCGCTGAGAGCCAATCGTTCAAGTTTCAGTGGCAGTCGCTGAAGTAATCAAAGACGTAGTTACAGCCCATCGTAGCTCACCTGTCAGAAGAAGGGCCAGCGGCTCATCGCATTGCACGACGCAACCGCGGCAGCGTCTACGGCACGTGCTAGGACCATTCTACGACGACATCTTGAACTTCACTAAAAAAAAAAGAAGTCCTGATCCTCTCAAGTTTCTACCTACCTACGAGACAATTTTACTAACTCTCTCTCTCGAAATTAGAATTATATTTATACCTTGAGCTCCTGACGGGCGTTGTTTTATGTCAACAGGGACAGGCGAAAATGTGGCCCCGACTGGGAGTCGATCTCCTGCTTACAGGGCAGACGCTCTATCCATGTGAGCCACCGAGGGCACAGAGGATAGTGCGACTGCAGGGACTATCTCGTGCACGCCTCCCGTGAGACCCACATTCTGACCTTATATGTCTCGTACTCAAAACAAATGGCATACTTGAAACAAGAGTACCATAAGGCTGCTTAGCCAAGAGTCCTGTAGTCTCAGCTATACTCCATGTCTTCCAAGCCAAAATGTTAGCATCTGGAAATGCTTCAAGGCCACCATAATCTGCATGATTGCCCCATACAACAGCCATGTCATGTCGGACATGTCCGAAAGAACAGAAACCATTGATGACCTGCATCCGTCTAGAAAGAAATTAGAATTATGTTTATTTCTTCAGCTGTCCGAAAGAACAGTATATAAGTATAGAAGTATATAACTCTCTCTCTCTCACTCTCTCTCTCTCTCTCTCTCTCTCTCTCTCTCTCTCACACACACACACACACACACACACACACACACACACACACAAAATCGTTTCATAGATGGCAAGACTCACACCGTGAACGAAAACAGACGAATAATCATAAACACTGTGGCAGTGAAGAATGAAAAACAGTTAAGGAAGTGAATTGTAAATAGTGCAGCACAAAAAATAACGCAGAATGCCAAAAACTGCTAAGTGCAGATGTGAAATGAAGCCTGTCGACACCAACCACTGGTATCATGAGGGGAAGGAGCAGATTATGCAAAGGAACACCGTAAGTAGCTTTCAGACCAACTTTGTAAAGAAAACGATGTTTTTAGCTATAAACAATCAAAAAAGTACAAACGTGTTTATCCAATTTACAGAATAACCACAGAACATTCTTTGTAAATATAAGCGAAACGCGTCTGGTGTAATTCGTTTTAATCAGATTGCAGTTAGCACAAGACAGACAACATATAGCAACAGATTTTAACAGCTGCTACGGAAGATGGCCACGCAAACAAACGTAAATATTGATTACATTTATTTGTAGACACTTGATTTGAATACATCGGCTACATAATAGACAAAAATGTTCTGTTTCAAAATATAACACGTTACTGCAACTCTTACGAAAATGAACAAATAAACTCATGTGGTAGGAAGCAAGTGAGGTGAGTGGTAGGGTGCTTGGCACATTATATCCAAAAACACCTGTCAACAGTCTTTATTATAACACTAATTAAAGTAAACTTGACCCAAAATAATACAGGATTAATCAAAAAGGAAAATTTAAAACAAATACTATATAACCTGCAACGCTATTGAAATCTTGGAAGCAGTTATATAATCTCATTAGACATCAGATTCATTGGAATGTTAAGGTTCAGATCCTAGCAAGCAATTTTTCTCCAACTCTGTCATACAACTCCATCCCTAGACTGGCTGACCTTTAGCAAGTTTTAAATACCGCACCACAACAACTAATCATTCTCAGATACAAGCTAGTTCAAAAAACAAGTCGGCATAACGCAGCTACGCCATTGCTGGCACGTCTCCACGGCCCGCATCAAAGGTACCACAAAAATAAAAATAAAAAAATAAGTAAATCAATTAAGAGGTGATCAAGTTCTAGACAAGCCTCACAAGTAACGGATAGATGTTATAAAGGCCAGAGGTCCGTTTCAGAACCGAAAAAATAACTTCCAGGACAAGTAACAGTCGTTAAGACGAATCTTGAACTTACTTGCGTAATTTTAACCTAAATAGGAGTGAGCATTAAGCGTGAAGCAAGTCACTTCAAGCAGTCAAAGCAATAGGCCGGTAACAGTACATAAGTCACTTACAATAACGGCCTGACAAAAAATCTGTCAGTAAGCTGTACCTGATTACACTATTTCAAAGTAACAGTACAGAATTTTAATGTTTGCAGGCACAAACCAAACAAGGATGATAATACCGTTTACCCCAAGCAGAGGAACATCAGAGACAATTTTCACTCAAGTGACCCCTTCTTCACAGTAACGCCCAACTGCCACATTTAAGTTCGAGAAATGTAATTGACCCAATATCGTAAGTAGCAGCAGGATTAGTTACACCCAAAAAGTAATAGAGTACTGCTAATGATGGTGTCAGTAGGATTTTAATAGATAACGGCGCCAACGCAAGATGAAGAAATTTGAGGCGTTGTTGCATCCCATAACATTTGAAATGAAAGGGACACGATTTTCGTGAACAAGTCAGGTATGGTGAACGAAAACCTGTCTCAACGCAAGCAAGTAATAGCGTCGACAGCAAACACACAATAATAACAATAATAGTGTGGTGCCTGCCTATGAACCCCCCCCCCCCCCCCCCCCCGAGGGTCACACAGTTTAGTGACGCAAATCAGCTAGTAATTTACGTTAAAATCTACCTAACGAGTACCCTAAACGTACAAGATCGCCGCGCGGGATTAGCCGAGCGGTCTGCGGTGCTGCAGTTATGGACTGAGCGGCTGATCCCGGCGAGGGCTCGAGTCCTCCCTCGGGCATGGGTGTGTGTGTTTCTCCTTAGGATAATTTAGGTTAAGTAGTGTGTAAGCTTAGGGACTGATGACCTTAGCAGTTAAGTCCCATAAGATTTCACACACATTTGAACATTTTTTTTGAACATACAAGATCAAATAACAGTAAACGGTGGCAAAATATTCATCTTTTGAGAAACGACACAATCAGCAAGACCATTCGTTTAAGACATCTAAAGACAATGGTCTAAGTACAAACTGTGTCAGTAAAAGCTTTGATAGCTCAGAAATTTTATGCAGTGATTGCCTGAAACCTATGACACAAATTACACGCACGAAAGAAGCAAAACAAAACTACTGGAAATCGGCACACACATAATGCACGCAATTTAATCACTCACAACAATTAACGAGAGTCATATCAGCAAGTCAATTTAATAAATCTTGAAACGCCAATAAGGACTACACACATTTTCTCTGTCACTCACTAGTACTGCAGTCGTGAACGAATCCACGGCACGTCCGTTCAACAGAGTTTTCTGATTTTGTATGAAGCCCGTCGGTTCATGCTGTAGGCTGCAAGGAGCGCGTTTCCAATCGGAAGTCTGGTAGATGTCAGTTTCGTACTGAATTCTAACGAAAACCATTTACTCTGGCTGCTAAATACAATGTTCATTATTCCATAGGAAGAGTAACATTTATTATGTACACCCACCAACATAAATATTCCCTTCATTTACTTTTCATAACCAACAAAGACAGTTGCACTCGCGGTACAAGAAAGATCGGGAGAACGAGGACAGGCAAAAGTTAGTAGAGATTCGTGCTGCTGTAAAAAGAGCGATGCGCGAAGCATACAACCACTGACACCGTCATACCTTAGCAAAGGATCTTGCTGAAAACTCAAGGAAATTCTGGTCTTACTTAAAATCGGTAAGCGGGTCGAATTCTTTCACTGATCAGTCTGGCCTGGCAACGGAAGACAGCAAAACGAAAGCTGATATTTTTAATTTAGCATTTGAGAAATCTTTCACGCAGGAGGATCGTACAAACATACCGCCGTTTGAGTCTCGTACAGATTTCCGTATGGAGGACATAGTGATAGACATCCCTGGGGTTGAGAAGCAGCTGAATGGGTTGAAAACAAATAAATCGCCAGGTCCTGATGGGATTCCAATTCGGTTTTACAGAGAGTACTCTACTGCATTGGTTCCTTACTTAGTTTGCATTTATCGCGAATGTCTTGCCCAACGTAAAGTCCCGAGCGACTGGAAAAATGCGTAGGTGACGCCTGTATATAAGAAGGTTAGAAGGACGGATCCTCAAAATTACAGACCAATAACCTTAACATCGCTTTGTTGCAGGATTCACGAACATATTCTCAGTTCGAATATAACGAATTTCCTTGAGACAGAGAAGTTGCTGTCCACGCATCAGCACGGCTTTAGAAAGCATCGCTTCTGCGAAACGCAACTCGCCCTTTTTTTACATGATATCTCGCGAACCATGGATGAAGGGTATCAGACGGATGCCATATTCCTTGACTTCCGGAAAGCGTTTGACTCGGTCCCCCGCTGCAGACACCTAACTAAGGTACGAGCATATGGGATTGGTTCCCAAATATGTGAGTGGCTCGAAGACTTCTTAAGTAATAGAACCCAGTACGTTGTCCTCGATGGCGAGTGTTCATCGGAGGTGAGGCTATCATCTGGAGTGCCCCAGGCAAGTGTGGTAGTTCCGCTGTTGTTTTCTATCTACATAAATGATCTTTTGGATAGGTTGGATAGCAATGTGCGGCTGTTTGCTGATGATGCTGTGGTGTACGGGAAGGCGTCGTTGACTGTGGGAGGATACAAGATGACTTGGACAGGATTTGTGATTGGTGTAAAGAATGGCAGCTAACTCTAAACATTGATAAATGTAAATTAATGCAGATGAATAGGAAATAGAATCCTGTAACTTTGAATACTCCATTAGTGTTATAGCGCTTGACACAGTCACGTCGATTAAATATTTGGGCGTAACATTGCAGAGCGATATGAAGTGGGACAAGCATGTAATGGCAGTTGTGGAGAAGGCGGATAGTAGTCTTCGGTTCAATGGTAGAATTTTGGGAAGATGTGGTTCATCTGTAAAGGAGACCGCTAATAAAACACTAATACGACCTATTCTTGAGTACTGCTTGAGCCTTTGGGATCCGTATCAGGTCGGATTGAGGGAGGACATAGAAGCAATTCAGAAGCGGGGTGCTAGATTTGTTACTGGTAGGTTTCATCATCACGCGAGTGTTACGGAAATACTTCAGGAACTCGGGTGGGAGTCTCTGGAGAAAATGAGGCGTTCTTTTCGTGAATCGCTACTGAGGAAATTTAGAGAACTAGCATTTGAGGCTGACTGCAGCACAATTTTACTGCCGCCAACTTATATTTCGCGGAAAGACGACAAAGATAAGAGAGATTAGGGCTCATACAGAGGCATATAGGCAGTCATTTTTCCCTCGTTCTGTTTGGGAGTGGAACAGGGAGAGAAGATGCTAGTTGTGGTACGAGGTACCCTCCGCCACGCACCGTATGGTGGATTGCGGAGTATGGATGCATATGTAGATGTAGATGTAGACACTACATCTGATACACCTCGAATACATCTCGGTGCCAGTGTCCCCCCGCAGGAATGCACTGTCTTCATGCATCTGATCCACGCTCAATTGTATTTAGCAGCCAGAGTAAATGGTTTTCGTTACCATTCAGTACGAAACTGACATTTGCCATATTTTCTATCGAAAATAGCGCCCGACTGGCTTCATACAAAATCAGAAAACCAATCACACTATCAGAAAGCATTTTCACTCGGCAGGAGAGTGAGCTCTGATTTGAAACTTCTTGCTTGATTAACACTGTGGGCCAGATTCGATTCCAGGTCCGACACACAGATTTACTCTGGAAGAAAGTTTCAAACTAGTCACATTTATCTCTCATGCATATTGAGGCACTTGAGTCCATATAACATACGTTCCCATTCACTGAATGTGAACTACCTGTAGCATCTACGACGAAAGTTTGATCTACTTCCGGATTAAGTTCATTTATTCAGTGCGGAAGTATCTGTTCCACTAGAAGCACCGCATCCCCTAATTGTTGCTTTCCGTCACGTTTTTCTTGTATAACTGTTATCCTTGAACAAGCCTTTGTTAATAACACTACTGACGTTCTTTACAAATGCTTAGGTCTGCGGTGATACGTATTCCAGAACTTTCGTTTTCTATTATCGCTAGGTTGTATAATTCAGGAAAACAAGCCGACCTCATTGTTCCAGCTACTCATCATTAACATGAAATCATAGATTTGTCCATTTACGAACGTTTTTTGTATATCCTCTCTGTGAGTAGAAATGTATAATACTGTTATCAATTTTCTTCCCCTTATACAGACTCTCTAACGTATGTTCATTCGATCTTTCAGCTTCCTGTTCTTTGCTTATTAATGGCTTGCCATCTGAGCTCTTGATTTTTAGTTTACTTTCCTGTAAGTGGGTCTTTAATTTTCCTATAGGCAGCATCTATCTTTCCCCTAGCTATGCTCCCAAGGCCTGGAATTTGTTCTCTAGTCATTCCTGCTTAGCCATTTTTCATTTTGTCACTCACGTCTTTTGTACCTCTGTATCCCTTCTCGCAAGCTTCATTTGCTGCAGGTGTACTTTTTTTCCCTTTCGTGAATTATACTCAGTATCTTCTGTTATCCAACGTTATGTTTCTGTGGAACGTACACTGTGACTCCCTTCTGAACGGATCTTGAGGAGAGGAAGTGGATTCCGAATAAATAATTCAGGGTGCTGTTTTAAAAAATACGTACCACTGTTCATATATTCGTAACGAACAAAGTTGCGAGGAAGATAGTCATGCTGTAATGTACCGCCTGGTAGCTAAACAACATGCGCCTGATAGATTTTTTAATTTGCTTCTGGACAAAAGTTATTTCTGTTGGTCAAGATAAATGGGGCACCTTGCATACACTACTCTCTGGTGCTGAAATTTTCTTATTAGTTTCGTGACTACGTATGCTGCGATAGCAGCGGTTCCTATTCAACAATGTTAAGCATAGCGGTTCTCATGACTCTTCATGCAAACAAAAACAATCTTTACCGGAATGTAGTTTCAAATGGAATGGATCTATATCTTTAATCGACTTAAACCAGTGTTTAATAACTTGCTTGTCAGTCAAATCGGAAAATGAAAAGATAAAAGATAACATAAATCCTTTTTTTTCTTTTTTTACTATTGTTGACATGTATACTGAATGCGAAGGAAATTACATACTAGCACTAGAGGGCAACTGTACGTTTCTTCTGACAACAGGGGCTTCCATATCAGAACGTTCAAGTTCAAGTGGTTCAAACGGCTCTAATCACTATGGGACTTAACATCTTAGGTCATCAGTACCCTAGACTTAGAGCTACTTAAAACTAACTAACCTTCTGACAACAGGGGCTTCCATATCAGAACGTTCAAGTTCAAGTGGTTCAAACGGCTCTAATCACTATGGGACTTAACATCTTAGGTCATCAGTACCCTAGACTTAGAGCTACTTAAAACTAACTAACCTTCTGACAACAGGGGCTTCCATATCAGAACGTTCAAGTTCAAGTGGTTCAAACGGCTCTAAGCACTATGGGACTTAACATCTCAGGTCATCAGTACCCTAGACTTAGAGCTACTTTAACTAACCTAAGGATATCACACACATCCATGCCCGAGGCAGGATTCGAACCTGCGACCGTAGCAGCGCCGCGGTTCCGGACTGAAGCGCCTAGAACGTTCAGGCAGAAAATGGTTACTGCGTAACTCTGTATTGTCTATTCCCTTAATAACATTTTCATTCGAAGGAAAGGGTCAACATATCTCGTCATATTTCATCACTAGGAAAAAATTTTACAGGTACGGAAGATTATGTAATTAAAATGCCCGAAGTTAATATCATGGAAAACAGAAGAATGAAGTTATTGATATTTAATAAATTTCGGCAAGTACTTTATTAAAATCAATATACAGGGTGATTCAAAAAGAATACCACAACTTTAGGAATTTAAAACTCTGCAACGACAAAAGGCAGAGCTAAGCACTATCTGTTTAGTGATGAAGCAACTTTCCACACTAATGGGAAAGTCAACTGTCACAATGTCTGTATATGGGGCACTGAGAATCCGCGGGAAACAACTCAGTATGAACGTGACTCGCCTAAGGTGAACGTTTTCTGTGCCATTTCAGCCAATAAAGTTTTTGGTCCCTTTTCCTTCGAAGGTGCTACTGTAACTGGACTACAGTATCTGGAGATGTTAGAGAATTGGCTGTTCCCTCAGCTCGAACAAGAAGCACAACAATTCATATTTCAGCAGGATGGAGCGCCATCACATTGGCACTTATCTGTCCGTAACTACCTGAACGTCAACTACCCGAGGCGATGGATCGGCCGCCAGGCAGCCCGTGACAGAGCACTTCAACACTGGCCTCCAAGAAGCCCTGATCTTACCCCCTGCGATTTTTTCTTATGGGGGTATGTTAAGGATATGGTGTTTCGGCCACCTCTCCCAGCCACCATTGATGATTTGAAACGAGAAATAACAGCAGCTATCCAAACTGTTACGCCTGATATGCTACAGAGAGTGTGGAACGAGTTGGAGTATCGGGTTGATATTGCTCGAGTGTCTGGAAGGGGCCATATTGAACATCTCTGAACTTGTTTTTGAGTGAAAAAAAAACCTTTTTAAATACTCTTTGTAATGATGTACAACAGAAGGTTATATTATGTTTCTTTCATTAAATACACATTTTTAAAGTTCTGGTATTCTTTTTGAATCACCCTGTACTTTCAACAAATTTGGAATCCTTATACACACCTTCATACACTAAAGTGACAAATCATTTAATTTAATATCTCGGTCTCATTCACTTTGATATATATTTAAGCATTATTTAATTAATTCTACATGCATAGTGTAATTATCCCCCCCCGCCCCCCCCCCCCCCCCCCCCCATGAACCATGGACCTTGCCGTTGGTGGGGAGGCTTGCGTGCCTCAGCGATACAGATAGCCGTACCGTAGGTGCAACCACAACGGAGCGGTATCTGTTGAGAGGCCAGACAAACGTGTGGTTCCTGAAGAGGGGCAGCAGCCTTTTCAGTAGTTGCAAGGGCAAGTCTGAATGATTGACTGATTTGGCCTTGTACCACTAACCAAAACGGCCTTGCTGTGCTGGTACTGCGAACGGCTGAAAGCAAGCGGAAACTACAGCTGTAATTTTTCCCGAGGGCATGCACCTTTACTGTATGGTTAAATGATGATGGTGTCCTCTTGGGTAAAATATTCCGGAGGTAAAATAGTCCCCCATTCGGATCTCCGGGCGGGGACTGCTCAAGAGGATGTCGTTATCAGGAGAAAGAAAACTGGCGTTCTACGGATCGGAACGTGGAATGTCAGATCCCTTAATCGGGCAGGTAGGTTAGAAAATTTAAAAGGAGAAATGGATAGGTTAAAGTTAGATATAGTGGGAATTAGTGAAGTTCGGTGGCTGGAGGAACAAGACTTCTGGTCAGGTGACTACAGGGTTATAAACACAAAATCAAATAGGGGTAATTCAGGAATAGGTTTGATAATGAATAAAAAAAATTGGAGTGCGTGTAAGCTAGTACCAACAGCGTAGTGAACGCATTATTGTGGCCAAGATAGATACGAAGCCCACGCCGACCACAGTAGTACAAGTTTAAATGCCAACTAGCTCTACAGATGACGAAGAAATTGAAGAAATGTATGACGAAATAAAAGAAATTATTCAGATAGTAAAGGGAGACGAAAATTTAATAGTCATGGGTGACTGGAATTCGACAGTAGGAAAAGGGAGAGAAGGAAACATAGGCAAATATGGATTGGGGGTAAGAAATGAAAGCGAAAGCCATCTGGCAGAATTTTGCATAGAGCATAACTTAATAATAGCTAACACTTGATTCAAGAATCATAAAAGAAGACTGTATACATGGAAGAATCCTGGATATACTAGAAGGTATCAGATAGATTGTATAATGGTAAGACAGAGATTTAGGAACTAGGTTTTAAATTGTAAGACATTTCCAGGGGCAGATGTGGACTCTGACCACAATCTATTGCTTATGAACTGTAGATTAAAACTGAAGAAACTGCAAAAAGTTGGGATTTTAAGGAGATGGGACCTGGATAAACTGATTAAACCAGAGGTTGTACAGAGTTTCAGGGAGAGCATAAGGGAACCATTGTCACGAATGGGGGAAAGAAATACCATAGAAGAAGAATGGGTAGCTCCGAGGGATGAAGTAGTGAATGCAGCAGACGATCAAGTAGGTAAAAAGACGAGGGCTAGTAGAAATCCTTGGGTGACAGAAGAAATATTGAATTTAATTGATGAAAGGACACAATAAAAATGCAGTAAATAAAGCAGGCAAAAAGGAATACAAACGTCTCAAAAATGAGATCGACTGGAAGTGCAAAATGGCTAAGCAGGGATGGCTAGAGGACAAATGTAAGGATGTAGAGGCTTACCTCACTAGGGGTAAGATAGATACTGCCTACAGTGAAATTAAAGAGACCTTTGGAGAAAAGAGAACCACTTGTATGAATATCAAGAGCCCAGATGGAAACACAGTTCTAAGCAAAAAAGGGAAAGCAGGAACGTGGAAGGAGTATATAGAGGGTCAATGCAAGGCTGATGTACTTGAGGACAATATTATGGAAATGGAAGAGGATGTAGATGAAGATGAAATGAGAGATATGATACTGCGTGAAGAGTTCGACAGAGCACTGAAAGACCAGAGTCGAAACAAAGCCCCGGGAGTAGACAACATTCCATTAGAACTTCTGACAGCCTTGGGAGAGCCAGTTCTGACAAAACTGTACCATCTGGTGAGCAATATGTATGAGACAGGCGAAATACTTACAGCCTTCAAGAAGAATATAATAATTCCAATCCCAAAGAAAGCAGGTGTTGACAGATGTGAAAATTACCGAACTATCAGTTTAATAAGTCACAGCTGCAAAATACTAACACGAATTCTTTACAGACGAATGGAAAAACTGGTAGAAACGGACCTCGGGGAAGATCAGTTTGGATTCCGTAGAAATGCTGGAACACGCGAGGCAATACTGACCTTACGACTTATCTTAGAAGAAAGATTAAGGAAAGGCAAACCTACGTTTCTAGCATTTGTAGACTTAGAGAAAGCTTTTGACAACGTTGACTGGAATACTCTCTTTCAAATTCTAAAGGTGGCAGGGGTAAAATACAGGGAGCGAAAGGCTATTTACAATTTGTACAGAAACTAGATGGCAGTTATAAGAGTCGAGGGACATGAAAGGGAAGCAGTGGTTGGGAAGGGAGTAATGCAGGGTTGTAGTCTCTCCCCGATGTTATTCAATCTGTATATTGAGCAAGCAGTAAAGGAAACAAAAGAAAAATTCGGAGTAGGAATTAAAATCCATGGAGAAGAAATAATAACTTAGAGGTTCGCCGATGACTTTGTAATTCTGTCAGAGACAGAAAAGGACTTGGAAAAGCAGTTGAACGGAATGGATAGTCTCTTGAAAGAAGGATATAAGATGAACATCAACAAAAGCAAAACGAGGATAATGGAATGTAGTCGAATTAAGTCGGGTGATGCTGAGGGAATTAGATTAGGAAATGAGACACTTAAAGTAGTTTTTCTATTTGGGGAGCAAAATAACTGGTTCAAAATGGTTCAAATGGCTCTGAGCACTATGGGACTCAACTGCTGAGGTCATTAGTCCCCTAGAACTTAGAACTAATTTAACCTAACTAACCTAAGGACATCACAAACATCCATGCCCGAGGCAGGATTCGAACCTGCGACCGTAGCGGTCTTGCGGTTCCAGACTGCAGCGCCTTTAACCGCACGGCCACTTCGGCCGGCTAAAATAACTGGTGATGGTCGAAGTAGAGAGGATATAAAATGTATACTGGCAACGGCAAGGAAAGCATTTCTGAAGAAGAGAAATTTGTTAACATAGAGTATAGATTAAAGTGTCAGGAAGTCGTTTCTGAAAGTATTTGTATGGAGTGTAGCCATGCATGGAAGTGAAGGAAGAACGATAAATATTTTGGACAAGAAGAGAATAGAATCTTTCGAAATGTGGTGCTACAGAAGAATGCTGAAGATTAGATGGGTAGATCACATAACTAATGAGGAAGTGGTGAATAGGATTGGGGAGAACAGACGTTTGTGGCACAAATTGACTAGAAGAAGGGATCGGTTGGTAAGACATGTTCTGAGGCATCAAGGGATCACCAGTTTAGAACTGGAGGGCAGTGTGGAGGGTAAAAATCGTAGAGGAAGACCAAGAGACGAATACACTAAGCAGAATCAGAAGGATGTAGGTTGCAGCAGGTACTAGAAGATGAAGAAGCTTGCACAGTAGACTTGGCCACTGTTTCTATGTTTCGATACAGTGTATCGATACGTGGAACTGTTTCAGTGTTTCGGAACGGCTGTGGTTCACTGTTTCGAAACAGCGGTGTTTCATTCCGCCCCTGTCTCGATCTCGAGCCAGACACAGAAACTGTATCGTTGTTTCAAAATAAGGCTGTTTCAGTCCACCTGTGCTTGGAACGGACTGATTGTATCGAAACAGTGATGTTTCATTCCGCTCTGTGTCGAACGAGATTCGGGCTCGGCACAGGTACTGAAACACAGCATAACACTTCGTGAAACACTTTCAAGAGTGTCGAAATCTTTTTGACAAGCGATAGCATGAAGCTTAAGATGTCCGAAAATAAAGCTTCGTTGGAGCTGACTATCCTATTCCGAAATGGCGTAACATCTGCTTTATAAACACTAACTAAACAGTAAAACAACGCATACTATTCACATTCAAAATAATAAATATGTGAAAATCATTCAGTTAAATTACAATTTTTTATAACATATTCTTCTCTGTTCATGTACTGTAATCATATTAAGAAACGCAAGTAAGCCTGCAACATTTTGAATAAAAAAGGCGTAGAGTGACAGTTATTAGACATATACATAAATTTGATGTAGGTATAATTGCAAGCATCTGTTTGACATATCACTGATAGTGTAATGGTGAACGGGAAGGACTAGGAAGCATGGTGAATGTATAGTAACGGTTCGAAACACCTTGAAAGACGAAATTTTTTTGTTATATTTCGTTATTTATTCGAATTATTTGGCGTTATTTGTGAGTCTATAGTGACTGTGCCTATTATCCTCAATGATTCCCTTTGTGTGCATGGAAATAAGCAGGATGGGTATATTACCGATACTAATGGAATGTGGGAACCCCAGTAGCATATTCGTTGTTTCTGCAGTTTGCTCCCACCTCCAGTTCCGTTCGTGGTGGTTCTTCTGTCTTCAGCTATGGCTGTCCTCAGCCAATTGAAAAGTATGAAAGTCACACGACACGAAAGCAGTGCATTTGCTGCAGGAAATACGAAACTGCCAAGACACCTAAGTGATAGTTTCATACTTTCTGCGACATGATTAGTGCTCTCGCACCTCATTTGTGTTTATATGGACATTCAAGGTGATAAAATGTGTAGGTTTATTAGATTACAAAACACAAATTGTTTCACTGTTTCGAAACAGCGTATCGAAACATTACATTGTACTGTTTCATTTGTTTCGAAACAGTTACGTGTTTCAGTTTGCCCATCTCTATTGCACAGGAAAGAGTAGCATGGATAGCTGCATCAACCCAGTCTCAGGACTGAGGATAACAACAACTGTAATCATGTCTACCCCCATGTGGCTTTCTCTTATTCGTTCACTGACCAACAAAATAACGGAATCATACAATCGCAAAAATTTCACACGTTTGTTTGCTGCCAATGGTTATTTATGTATACTTTCGTATTTACAAGCGACTGCGAGAGCGCTGAATAACGTTCATTCTAACAACTAACACGTATCCCAACATATCCGAGCTTGTCCTCCGTCACGTGGCCGACGGAATGCAAAGACCTAGTTGCGTCTTAACAATACAGTCGCTTTAAGTCCAAGTAATTGTCAGTTATGGAAGGAAGGACATTTGGCCAAGTACGAGTAGCACTCGTACTCTGAAGGTTCCATACAATCTGAATTGTGTATGTAGATGGTTCATATATCCCGGTAATCGAGAATTTCGACGATTTCTGCCTGATATCGATACTGGACAGATATCGGTCGCGGGAAATCCAGGATTTTCGAGAATGTATTAACCTTAAGCTATTGTAATTCTTTATAAAAAGAGGTCTTAACAAACGGACAGACTCACACTCGGGTAACAATTGACAAACCGAGAGACATAATTACAAATTAAGAACCTCAGGATTGTTTCCTTTACTTGTCCTGTGAGACCTTGCTTCTTGCCAAATTTCATGATTGCTGGACAGCGGGGTTTTGATGAGTGAGTTTTACACCGCCAAGGGACCGTAGACCTCAATATATGACGTCTCAACTCAATACGTTTACCCTTTCCTGAGAGGAAGGGTTCGTAACAGTAGGGCAGAGAGACGTACAATAAAGCGATCAATGAAACGATCTTATTAGGGTTCTGTTTTTGTCGA
Organism: Schistocerca nitens; assembly: GCF_023898315.1. Classification (NCBI taxonomy): domain Eukaryota; kingdom Metazoa; phylum Arthropoda; class Insecta; order Orthoptera; family Acrididae; genus Schistocerca; species Schistocerca nitens. Next base: position 692,880,912 of record NC_064619.1, on the reverse strand, counting down.
ATGAGGTACAGAACCTTAAAAATAAGTACTTTGAAAAGGTGCTAACCTAAATAAAACTTGCACCTGTATAAGATGGGAAAAGTTGGTAATCGAGGAAAAATGAAGGTCGAGTACAAAGAGAGACGAGTAATGTAAAGTGAGCAAGACAGAGCAATAACTGTGGAAAACTCAACACCAAAAATTCTTAAACTTGATAACGAAGCACTGTTTTTATAAAAGTTAAACGCACCGCCACTGCCACAGATATAACAAACGCGGTGATCGGTAAACGGAAGTTCTCATTGGGAAGATGCAAGGCAGGATTGCAACTATTGTTTAAATTGCGTGATGAAGCAACAATGAAGGAAGGAAAAGAAAATTCCAGATCAGAAATAAAAGTACATGTAAACCCTGGAATGCTATTTGGGATACACCTGTTCCTCAGTACTTCCAAAATGTGTAGCTAGCAGCCAACAGATAACACTACAGCTCTGTGCTTCCCAGCAGTTTCATGCCTTAACAAATCAGCTCAACGTGCGTTTCGCAAGTTCGGCAGTCCTTTTCGCGTTATTTAATCATCGGGCTGCTGGTGCATCCCACAAAGGGAGGTCGCCAATCGGGACACGCCGATTTCGCCCAAATTGCGTGTATAGAAGGAGGTGGGTCTCCACATCACCTGCCTTTAATATTTCGTCTGAGTGTGCCTTAGGAAAGGAGAAAATGCCCTCGAAAGTTTTTCCGATATCACTGTATATCTTATTCACCGCTCCGTTTCTCGTTAAGCGCGTAGCGTAATGGTAAAGCGCGTTACGCACGAAACAGGAGACGTGGCATCAATCGCAGGTGCTTCCGGATCTTTTTTTCCCATCTTTATTTTATTTTGTTTCTTCCTATTGTTCAGCTACTTACCGTAGAAATTAAACACATTCAAGCAGTTTGTTGTTGTTGTGGCCTTCAGATCTGAGACTCGTTTGCTGCAGCTCTCCATGCTACTCTATCCTGTGCAAGCTTCTTCATCTCCCAGTGCCTACTGCAACCTACATCCTTCTGAATCTGTTTAGTGTATTCATCTCTTGGACTCCCTCTACGATTTTTACCCTCCACGCTACCCTCCAATACTAAATTGGTGATCCCTTGATAGAATATGCCCCACCAACTGATCCCTTCCCATGGTCAAGTTGTGCCACAAATTTCTCTCCTCTCCTATTCTTTTCAATACTTCCTCATTAGTTATGTGATCTACCCATCTAATCTTCAGCATTCTTCTGTAGCACCAAATTTCGAAAGCTCCTATTCTCTTCTTGTCTAAACTACACTACTGGCCATTAAAATGGCTACACCACGAAGATGACGTGCTACAGACGCGAAATTTAGCCGACAGGAAGAAGATGCTTTTCAGAGCATTCACACAAGGTTGGCGCCGATGGTGACACCTACAATGTGCTGACATGAGGAAAGTTTCCAACCGATTTCTCATACACAAACAGCAGTTGACCGGCGTTGCCTGGTGAAACGTTGTTGTGATACCTCGTGTAAGGAGGAGAAATGCGTACCATCACGTTTGCGACTTTGATAAAGCTCGGATTGTAGCCTATCGCGATTGCGGTCTATCGTATCGCGACATTGCTGCTCGCGTTGGTCGAGATCCAATGACAGCATAAAATGGAATCGGTGGGTTCAGGAGGATAATACGGAACGCCGTGCTGGATCCCAACGGCCTCGTATCACTAGCAGCCGAGATGACAGGCGTCTTATCCGCATGGCTGTAACGGATCGTGCAGCCACGTCTTGATCCCTGAGTCAACTGATGGGGACGTTTGCAAGACATCAACCATCTGCACGAACAGTTCGACGACGTTTGCAGTAGCATGGACTATCAACTCGGAGACCATGGCTGCGGTTACCCTTGACGCTGCATCACAGACAGGAGCGCCTGCGAAGGTGTACTCAACGATGAACCTGGGTGCATGAATGGCAAAACGTCATTTTTTCGGATGAATCCAGGTTCTGTTTACAGCATCATGATGGTCGCATCCGTGTTTGGCGACATCGCAGTGAACGCACATTGGAAGCGTGTATTCGTCATCGCCATACTGGCGTATCACCAGGCGTGATGGTATGGGTTGCCATTGGTTCCACGTCTCGGTCACCTCTTGTGTGCATTGACAGCACTTTGAACAATGGACGTTTCATTTCAGATGTGTTACCACCCGTAACTCTACCCTTCATTCGATCCCTGCAAAACCCTACATTTCAGCAGGATAACACACGACCGCATGTTGCAGGTCCTGTACGGGCCTTTCTTGATACAGAAAATGTTCGACTGCTGCCCTGGCCAGCTCATTCCCCAGATCTCTCACCAACTGAAAACGTCTGGTCAATGGTGGCCGAGCAACTGGCTCGTCACAAAACGCCAGTCACTACTCTTGAAGAACTGTGGTATCGTGTTGAAGCTGCCTGTGCAGCTGTAGCTGTACACGCCATCCAAGCTCTGTTTGACTCAATTCCCAGGCGTATCAAGGCCGTTATTACGGCCGGAGTTGGTTGATCTGGGTACTGATTTCTCAGGATCTATGTACCCAAATAGTGTGAAAATGTAATCACATGTCAGTTCTAGTATATTTGTCCAATGAATACCCGTTTATCATCTGCATTTCTTTTGGTGTAGCAATTTTAATGGCCAGTAGTGTATTTATCGTCCGCTTTTCACTTCCATACATGGCTATACTCCATACAAATACTTTCAGAAACAACTTCCTGACACTTAAATCTATACTCGATGTTAACAAATTTCTCTTCTTCAGAAACGATTTCCTTGCCATTGACAGTCTACATTTTATATCCTCTCTACTTCGACCATCATCAGTTATTTTGCTCCCCAAATAGGAAAACTTATTTACTACTTTAAGCGTCTCATTTCCTAATCTAATTCCCGTAGCATCATCCGATTTAATTCGACTACATTCCATTATCCTCGTTTTTCTTCTGTTGATGTTTATCTTATATCCTCCTTTCAAGAGACTGTCCATTCCGTTCAGCTACTCTTCCAGGTCCTTTGCTGTCTCTGACAGAATTTTCAATGTCATCGGCGAACCTCAAAGTTTTTATTTGTCTATATTTATATAATTAGGCGAAAGTGTTAATGAAAATAAAGTTTCCAAAGATTCTTGTGATTACGTGCGCAATTTTTATTCATTATCACAGTAGAAGATTTGCAATTTTTATGGTGGTATCTATCATAGAAACATGTGAAACACACATATATATGTTTCACACCAGGCACATTTTATGAAGGCATTGTTTGAGCAGTTGCCGAAATATGCGTCATTGCAAAGGAAACTTCATTCAAGTTTGGAAACGACGGTTTGTCCGCTATCGGTTTGGATGCGAACCAAGCGTATTGGATTATAGAGGTGAACACAGGAGCACTGAATTGATGCTGCACCATCGAATAAATTTTAGTTGCATCTTCTCTTGATGATATTTCTCGCTGTTGTCGGAGCAATTCAGGGGCACTTTGTAATCTTTTAATTAGAATTTTGACTTGGAGATGCATAAAAACACAAGGGATAAAAGTTTCCCTGAAGCGGTTAAACTGTACTGTGCTGTGTAAGAGTGGTGGTCTTCGATAGATTGAGTTTCTCCACCATATCAGTCTTTGCATCTTTGACATTCAGTGACCTGTTGTACGTTAACTTATACTGGCATCCGGTCTGGTCGGTGTTAATTATGTAGTCGATGTTGAAATGTGGCATTAAATGTCTCACCTGCATACAAAACTTCCCTGTGCTGCCACTGTTTCGTCCAAAGTTGCGACATCATTTTTGCTGACGAATTTCGTGATTTTTCGCTGCCTTATCGAATATTTTTTCTTGAAGGATTTTGCCCAGTATTAGAAGCACGGAAGTGAAAACTCTCCGGCAAATACAGGAATGCAGCGGTCATTGCCCATTGCTGTGGGGTTCTAGCCACCACCTGTTCATAGCAGCATCGTGCATCTTGAAATTTTTCCCATGTTTCCGAGTCAATTAAGGACAACTTTTCAAGTTTGGTTCCGCCATGGTGTACTTCTTTCATCTAACTTTTAAGGCAATCCCTTTTCTTCAGGATTGGAAATCTAGACTGTAATGTTGCAAATTTCCATTTCGGATGAGCGTCAGCAAATTTCAGGGCCTTCTTCTTGTCAGCCAATGTTGCTGATGTACGTGAGGAACTCGTGGAGAAATCTTCAGGAGTATAAGCCTCATCTGTACTTGAAGAAGTCACCTGTGACAGATAAAAATATACTGCATATGATAAACGCGCGCGCGCGTTTGTGTGTGTATGTGTGTGTGTGTGTGTGTGTGTGTGTGTGTGTGTGACAGAGAGAGAGAGATAGAGAGAGAGAGAGAGAGAGAAAGAGAAAGAGAGAGAGAGAAAATGAGATGTTCCACGCACTCTTCATAAATATTTTCTTCATCAGGCTCTGTGCATAGTATCAGATCTTCGTCGTGCTCTATGAAATGCGTATTCGTAACGTCGATGACTGCCTCTGCAATTGCTTCACCTATGAATATTACTGTAGGACTGAAGGACATAGGAGGATTGTCAGTGATCATCCCTTTTTCTTCATAAATTGAGAAAGCGTAGAAAAGAGCACTGATGAAGTTTGTTTTGAAATCTTCATCAAACGTTTCGAGATTATCAGTCACTTTTTGTTGGGTTGCCATGTTCGATTTTGGCGCGACGTTACAGCTTCACGAATCGTTGCGAACTGACAATAGAAGCACAGTCTAATACATACAGTCGCGACACTCACTGGTGAGAAATCCATTACCGTCTGATAGCTGACGCGATGCTTGCGATTACAGGAGTCAGCTAGGGTAACGTGTGTTAAACGTCGTATACATTATAAGAATAATATTTTATTTCCTAATCTTTTTGTACGTCATTTACGATATTATTGTTTTATATTTGATTCGAAAGCTTGAATGTATTTAAACTCTACGGTAAATTGTTGAACAATCTGAAGAAATGAAGTAAAATAACAATGAGGAAAAACAGAAAAAATTAGGAAGCACCCGCGATTGATTTTTTTTAAGGTATAGTAGATCAGGGGACAAAGTGGGCAGGGGTCGTACTTGGGGGCCTGGCCACGGGGTTCCCGTCTCCTGACAGGATAAGGGAGAGGCAGCGGGAAGGAAACATTGTACATTTATGTAATTCTTTGTTATTATTGTTATCATTATTTTTTATTTTTTATTTAATTATAACATCCCAGAAGAAAAATCATATATGAAAAAGTAATATCCTATCCCTTGAAACTACGTAAACCTGGGACTCCCCACCGCTTCGGGGGGTCATGAAATATGCTGCCTAGAAAGTTCGCAAAGTGCCTTTTATATTTAGAGTGGCGTCGGATGATTTCGTGTTGTGCTAGTAGACAATGCCAATAGTCAATGTCCGATATCAAGGTCAGCGAGAGCAAGTAGTGAGATGCGTGTCCTCCAATCCAGCGGATTGCCGCTGTTTTCTGTGAGGTGAAAAAGACAGCACCAGGAAAAAATAAAGCGTCCGTCGTGGTCGTGGATTCGTCGGTGCGTCGGAGGAGTGCCATGATGCGTTGCGTCAGCCGCCAAACTTCCTTTGCCACACCGCACTGCAGAGAATGTTCGTCGGTGTCCTGCATGCCACACACAAGGCAAAAAAATGGTTCAAATGGCTCTGAGCACTATGGGACTTAACATCGATGGTCATCAGTCCCCTAGAACTTAGAACTACTTAAACCTAACTAACCTAAGGACAGCACACAACACCCAGCCATCACGAGGCAGAGAAAATCCCTGACCCCGCCGGGAATCGAACCCGGGAACCCGGGCGTGGGAAGCGAGAACGCTACCGCACGACACACAAGGCAGAGCTGGAAATCTACCATACGAGTGTCGTACAATCGTTGGCGGTTGACACTCTTGCGGTTTAGTAATGTATACCATGAGGATCTCGCTGCCGTGGTGAGGAGAGACGTATGGACAGCTCGCCAAATCTGCCGCCAGTCTCGCGTTGGGTATTTAATGTCGACAACATCGCTGCCATGATGACGCCGCAAGTATCGATACATCTCACGGGTAGTGGGGATTCTTGTAGACGGTATCTGTAACTGAACATAACTAAAATCAACAAAGAATAGCGCGTCAAGAGAAAAAGAAGGCGATATTGTGCCTACCGCCACCGGCGTTTCAAAGGACAGGGGAAGAAGCACGTCCAGGTCAGCGACGTCATGGCGTGTTGCCGTTGGTTCCACATTCGTAGCGTCGCTCGCAGGTATAGAGCCAGAGCCTTGTTCCGCACGTTCGTGAGATTAAGTCCTCCAGAACGGTGTGGGAGAGTTAAAGTCTCGTATTTGATCTTAAACAACATCCCTTGGCTGACATAGTATCCAAAGGCCGCCAATTACCTGTCAGCAATACCATGTGGCATTGGCAGTACCTGTGTCAGGTGCGGCAGTCGCGAGGCCAGATGAACACTAGTGTAATCCACCCTTTGGAGCAGGTCGTGGGATCCGAGTGAATTGTTGCGTACGTGCAGTCGGACGTGCTGGAGCAGACGTCGGTAGCTCGCGGCCGCTGATTGCCGTATCGACCGGCTGAACAATACACCTACGCATCGCAAGATGTCCACCGTCGTTAGCGGACTGTGCAGAGCGTCCACCCCTCGTCCGATGTGTATCATCTTGGTTTTATTCATATTGACCCTGCTTCCCGCAGCTACTCCGTATGTAGTGAGAAGGGTAACTACCTTACTGCGTTCTCCGAACGGACGAGTATCATCAAGTAGTCGGCATATGCACGACACGTGAACGAGCTCGCACGAAGTCGGACGCCTGTTAGAGTCCGCCTAAGAGTCTGCATCATTGGTTCGAGCGCTATTGTAAACAGTATCATCGACAAGGGACATCCTTGCCTAACTGAGCTGCAAACAGGAATCGTTCCTACCTCCCTGCCATTGACTCTCACCGTCGAAGAAGCGCCGCAAAGGAGTCGCATGAGGACGGTAATAAAATCCTGTGGTATCGCCATGCGTCACATGGTCGAGTCAAGGAAATCATGGTTGATCCTGTCAAAAGCACGATTACAATCCACTGAGACGCTCGCATGCGACAAGCTTCCGTCAGGGTAACTATGTCACGATATTAGCCTAGGATAGAATGGATGGTGCTCAGAATCCCTAGACAAGCACGGTCTGGTGGTATTGTCTGGGATATTACAGTCTTGAGCCTTGCCGCCAACATTCGCGCAAAGATCTTATAGTCAGTATTGAGCATTGTGAGCGGTCTAAATTGATGGGCGCTGACACTCGCTGTCGATTTCGGAATTGGTATAAGCAGTACCGCCATGAACTGTGACGGAACGTCCGTGTCAGGGCTCAATAACTCATGATACATCAACACCAACTGGGACATAACTAAATCCGCAAATGCGAGAAAAAATTAGATTGTCAACCCATGTTGCCCAGGGATCTATGCACGGCACCCTTCGTGAGTGCCCTCCGTATGTCATCTTCCGTTAGGGGTTCCAATAGCGCCTCTGCATCCGGACCATCCACCTCCGTTTGCATCTGTCGCAAAATTTCTTCTCCTATCCGATTGTCCTTCCGCGTCCCAGTGAAAATGAGGCGGTAATGCTCCAGAAACCCAGCAGCAATGTCCTGTTGTGACCTCAAGGGCGGACCATTGTCATCATGGAGCACTTTGATCAAGGATAGGCGATTACGCGCATGTCCCTTGGACACATAATGCATACCAATACGTTCTCCATCGACGTTGTCCAAGCACCGAGCACGGATCGAAAGTCCCTCCAGTCGACGTCTCGTGATCGATAAAATGCAGGCCTGAATGCGATGGACTTCCGCTTGACGCTCGGGCGATTGGGCGCTGGAGGACAGGTCGCGGAGGACCATGTAGTAATAATCAAGTGTATCTCGGAGCCATTTCGCTTTTTCTTTGCCATTCGTTATGAGAGCTCTTCGTATCGCCGGTTTTGACTGCAGCCACCATGAAAGACCCGTACGGTGCAGCGGCAGACGGCGAGTGCATGTCTGCCAAGTTTCTTCGATACTCTGGCGACATTCGAGATCCACCAATAAGGATGAATTAATATAAGAACGTTGTGATTAAAATTCCTCTGGGTATTATGCCGCGTCATTGCTAAAAACTAACAACAATAATAAATTAAACCGACGTTGCGGCCGAATTTCAACGGCCTTCCTCAGGGCCGAAATGTCGGTTTTAGTTTATTATTGTTGTTAATTTTTAGCAATGACGCGGCATAATACCCAGAAGAATTTTAATCACCAAGGATGAATTAAGTTTCCATGAACTTCCACTCCTCAAGATCTGCTGTCGTGGGAGGGTTAGCGTGCATAAATATGCAAGATGATCCGTAAAAGCTGCGAGACAACGTTCTGCAGCCAACACGTGATCCCTTAGAAACATAAATCCGATCCAGCCTGCTCGCCGAGTGGCTAGTAAAAAACGTGTAGCTCTCTCGCTGCCCATGGATCTTTTCCCACGTGTCCATTAGTGCCATGTTCCGGCAGATCGTGTTCAGTGCGTGGCAGGAGCTGAAATTAGGAGTTTGATCCTTCGGTGGGAGAACACAGTTAAAATCCTCTCCTACTAAGAAGTGGTAATATATCCCATGGAATAGGGGGCCAATTTCCTCCGAGTAGAAACTTGCTAGCGGCCGTCGTTTGTGAGATCCGGAGGGTGCATAGATGTTGACGATAAGAATTCCGTTCACGGTCATAGCCAAACCCCGAGACGAAGGAAGGTAATCGAGGTCACACATCGGAATCCCTTCCCGGACTAGTATCGCTGTGCCACGTCCTCCATCTGGAGTCGGCGCTAGATAAGTGTTGTAACCACGCACGTCGGGAAAAGCAGCATTGCAGGTTTCCTGCACCAGCAGAATATCCACTTCTGTGGCGTAAATCATATCCCGGAAAAGTTGCATTTTGCAAGCGAACGTGCGGTGTTAATGTTCACTGTGCCAACCTTATACGCTTGGTCCGTTGTCGTTGTCATGCTCGTGTCATGTCATAGTGAACTCCAAGGGCTTTAGTCTACTATTCGTGCTCAAAAGGGTGCCCGCCAACGGGTTGTCCTCCGTTGTTTTCATTCTGTGGTGTGCATCCTGTAAGTGAGCTGTCATCTATTGGGGGTGCCAATTCCTGTATCTCTTCGACTGGTTCCGCCCACTCCCAGTGGTCATCAATCCCAGAAATGTCCTCTGATGTATTCCGATGTAGCTGCCGGGACAGCGGTGTCCCTGACTCCTCCATCGGCAGTGCTGGGTCAGTCGGTTTCAATGAAGAGGGACCGTCTGAAAGGCAGGACATCCGGTCACCATCTGAAGGAATCTCTGTCAGCGTCCTATAAAGGCACGTGTTCCGTGTCAGATAGTTCTTCGGCCAAGATAACTTCCGTGTCCCCTAGGCTAGGGAGGGACGTATCACCCTAACTATGGCGATGCTTTTTGCGACGCTTCGGCGATCGCTGTTTGCGTGCCCTGACCCCTACTGCCGTAGGTGACGCCTCATTGTGTCCGTAGATCGTTCGTTGGTCCGTCGCTGCCATCACTGTCTCGACCTCTTTCACGCCACGTGCTACATGCGAGAGCGCGGAAGGTTCCTCCCTCATATGACGTGACGTGGGTCTAGGGGCATTCTCTGTGTCACCTCCATGCTCTTGCATCAACACGTCCTTGTCACGCTCCGAACTTGGCAACACCTCCCGGCGGGCCACCGACACGTCCGTGATCGGCAGTTGTCTGGCAGCTTCTCGCTGTGGCAGTTGCATGATGGCAGTTGCATGACGCTGCGTTATATGCACTCCGAGGGGATATGTCCTTCTCCACCACAACCAGAACATGTGCGTGGCTGGCCATCGTAAGTAACAATAGCTCGACATCCTCCAATGTATAAATAAGAAGGGATATGTTTGTTAAGGACGATCCGCACCTGTCGGACGTCGTTTAACACGGGATAGGTGCCAAAACTTGCCCAGCGTTCAGGCGTATGACTGAGTACCGTTGAATATGGTCGCAGCGATTCAGCAACCATCGATTCTGGTACCCCAAGCGGCAATTCAATGATCCGAATGACTCTCACAAGTCTGAAGGAGCTACTGTTACATCGCTGATACGGCCATCAGAGTGTCGAAATTTAAATCCTCTTTGAGCAGCGACGAGAGTTCTTTCACACGCAGATTCATCGGTCATCTTGACGTACATTGTACTGCTTACAATGGGCAGGTGTATTCTAATTAGGTATGTAGCTGGTAAACGAACTTCTTCCCTCAAAAATCGTTCTATTTCGAAAGCTTTGGGTCTGGCATATTCGATGTCAAACGTAAACTGGAGTGTAGTCTTTCTAAAATAGTGTGCCATGGCGATCTAGTCAGACAACAACACGGGTGAGTGCTGGCGGTGTAAACACTTGACCAAGCGCGCCCGCGGCCGGAACAACAGGTCCGTGCTGCGCCACCGCCTAAAGCAGACTGACTCTGGTCGCCTGTTTTGTAAGCAATGCGCTTGACCATTACGCTACGCCGTTAACGACCAACAGAGTGCTGAATAAGGTATATAGTGGTGTCGGCAAATCTTTCGAGAGCATTTTCTCCTTTCCTAAGGCCCACTCAGGCGAAATATTTAAGGCACGTGACGTGGAGACCCACCTCCTTCTACACACGCAATTTGGGCGAAATCGGCGTGTCCCGATTGGCGACCTCCCCTTATCAATGCTGCATAACTGGCAAAAAAATTTCCGGACTAAGATTCTTCATACGTGTAAAGTATGATATCAAATACTATTACACTACTTTTAAACACTGAATTTACGATTATGTTACTTATAAAGCTTAAATTACATATTGTTCTAAAGCAATTAATGTAGGCCGAATCAGTGAATTAAAATTTGTACCAAGGCCGGGATTTACTAGGCAAATGCGGTAAGGAGACATCCATTAATTACGTGAGGGGTTTTCTGTTTTCTTTAAAATTTGAATCTCCCCTGCCCCCTTGGTGATATCTGGTCAGATGTAGTGGGACCCCCCCCCCCACCCTGTCCATGTGAGATTTACCGCGTTACCACGTAAAAATGAATTTTTTTTTATTTTTTTATTTATTTATTGTTCAGTGGGACCAAATTAAGGAGAAGTTTCCATGCTCATGGAACGAGTCAATACATGAAATTATAACACGATAGTAGAAACAGATAAAATGAGACATAAGAAACATATTCAGGCGACAAATCGTAAGTTTAAATAAAGAAAATCAACAATGTAACACTGGAATTAATTTTTCAGCTCCTCCAGGAGCTCCTCGACAGAATAGAAACAAGTGATTAAAAACAATGTTCAGAACGGACGGACAGACAGAGAGAGACGGATAAACAGGCTCGACAAAAACAGTATTAGCCTGTTTGATGGATCCCTAAGAAAATTGACCTTTTATTGATATACATATTAAATATCATTGAACCTTCACTTATTCGTACACTGCAGACGAAAGACAACATTGTTTGTACCTTTCTTCGAACTGTTTGATTTGTAGCTTCTCAGTCTCTTAATTTGTGGGATCATCAAGAGAACTCTTGTCGGTGAACATCAGCTTAGATTCATTCTATAGACAATTAACTTCTTGTCTGAACGTGTGTTTTCACTTGCCAGCATGCCACTTAACATATAAATTGTAAAGTTTTGATACAAGTTTATGTAGAACGCAATGACATCGACATTTTACGCGTTGCAGTGATTTCGACCGGCGCGGTAGAGAACTCTTGTGTGGCATTTCTTTCAAATCGGGGAATCCCTGATATGCACACTTGTAAAGCTTTCAGATCAGAGAGGCCATGAAGAATAATGGGCACTTTAATATTGTCTGTTCTCGGGATTTATTATGTAAAACAAAATGTTTTCTTTTACAATAAAGAATATTCTCTGAATTACAGAGTGGATGTGTATTTTCATTGCCCCCTCCACCGCCCCCCCCCCCCCCTAAATTGAATTTGGTAAGATTTTGCCAGACCGCTCCCCTCTCATTTTGAACTCACGTAATTAATAGACATGCCCTAACCGATGCACCATCCTGGCACTGCAGCTAAAAGACCTGCACGGATCACTTAAGTGCATCTCCCTCCCTAATACAACTTGTATTCGTATTGCAGACGCTTTCCAGCATTGGAATAGCGCCTTTGTGTTGAACGAAATGGGGATAATCCTGCCTGTACCTTAGAAATAGGTGATATATTAGTGAAATTATATGTTCCAAATAGATATTAAGTCTCACGTTTATCTATGATAATGAATACAAGCAAAAGCAATGAATTAAAATTTTTACCCAGGCCATGATTTGAACCCAGGCCTCCTGCTCCCAAATCAGAATTGAGACATCTAGAGTAATTCGCGCCAGGGTAGCGCAGTGTTTAGTGCACCTGCATAGTGAACGGAAGATCCGGATTCAAATCCAGGCTTTGGTACAGATTTCAATTCATTACTTCGGCCTGTTTTCACTATCACAGAAGAATTGAGGCTAAATATTTCTCTGCAGAGGATAATTGGAAATTTCCGGTAAACAGATTTTTTATGTGAGACAAAATTACATCTCGAAAACAGACTGTTGACCTTACCAAGGAGGAGGATATTAGCGAAATAAGTCGTATGCTCTTGAGTTCAGATTGTGAAATCGCGTATTCTCAAATCGATGAAGCCGATGAAGAGGACTGTATCGTTACAAATTTTAAATCCAAAGAAGAATCTGAAAGCGAAGAAGAATAATCAGATGCTCTTACAGGTCAAATTCAACGTCCCGTTGTGCCAGTTTATGATTCTGATGAAGGCAATCAGTCACAGCGTTTCCAAGGTTCTGATACGTCGAATCGTAAACACTCCGAATAAATTCAGTGGGAAAAATAAATTAAGTGCAATGGCGAAACAGTCCTTCTTTTTTGCAGTCCTCAATGAAATCTTGCAGTACGATTACCAGGAAACAAAAACGAAGCAAGACAGATAAAGTATTTTGCTTACAGTGAGCGTTAAAATATAAATTGAAGCTAAGAGATCCAAATACAACAGAAATACGGATGAAAAATATTAAATGGAGGCTGAACCTGACGAAAATAAGGCTTCATACACCGATATTGAAACCGAAACTCTTATAGTATTATTGTACTGTGCTGGCGTCATTAAAATGGGAGATGTCTTTACAAAACCAATTTTGGCCCAAACAGTGGAGTATTTCGCGCTACATACCTGAAGTACGTTTCAGATTTTTAGCGAATTGCTTCAGAGCGAATTGCTTCAGATATGATGATAGAGAGTGTAGTGCAGAGAAACTGAGTGACAATTGGTCCCGTGTCGGGAATTACTTGAGCACTCCGTACACAAACTGAAACAACTGTACGTACCTCTAGAATAAATCTCTATAGACGAACAATTAGTTGGGTGTAGAGGCTGCTTCCACACACAATGAGGCCCTTTTTAAGCTCTATTATGTGCTGATAACGATGCTGCCGACGTGTACGCATCATATCCATGTCCTTCAGCGATCACTCAGGATCTGATGCTGATCAGGTCCCTGAGATACCCTAGCAGGCCTACTAACGACACTACACACGAAGAACACGAACTGATGTACTACCTGTCATAGAACCGCCATGAACCGTGAATTTACTTTCAAAATCTTTTCTGAAAGAATTTACTTTATTTACGAGCGATTCATCAAGAACATTAACACATTTAATCACACTATGTGAGCGTGGAACTAGTTACCAATGGGTAACTGATGAAAACAAATTTCTTTCAAGAAATGGAAATTTTATTCCTAAAAACCCTTTCTCTTTTTTTTAAAAAAAAAGAAAAACAAATTTAAAAATTATAATCAGAAAGCACCCTCTAAATATCAAGTTACAATTTATTCAGAGGCAGAAATAACAATTTTTTTTGACAGTATGAGCTTTCGGGCCGAGAACCTTGCCGCTCCCTTTTAACACGGCCGTAGTCACGACCGGTCACAACAACCTCCAAAAGACTACACTGGTGCAAATCTGCAACACACCAAATTACTTTAAACTAAAAATTTTAACAACTCACACAAACACATAAACTATGCACCCCGTAGGAGGGATGGAAATGGTACAAAACACTCACATTAAACAAAATTACTTGCCACCGAAAGTGCAACTTGTTTTTAAAAGAAAACTCTTACGGTGGAAGGGTGGCAACTTTATATAATAAAATGACCATTTAAATAAAAACCCATGAAATGCAGCCTTACATAAAAATGTACAAACGTGCTCTACATTACACATATACCGCCTCTCAAGGTGATAGGCAAGATAAAAACATATTTCAGGAATTCGGCCTTTACACCTTAAGCAATAAATTCGTTAGCACCGAATCCGACAAACATGACAGAGGCAGCTATTAACGTATGACAGACCGACAGACAGACACTAACTGCCTAACAAATGCGGACGAGAGACAGACGAGCAAGCTGACCAAGAAAACAAGTAGAATTTAACAAGTAAAGGAAACAACACACCACGAATCACTTTGAGAGGCACCCACATGCCTTGCTCATACTGTGGCATCAAGCAGTCAGGCCTGCAAGATGAGTGGTCTGCCACTTGAACTAGAATAACTAGTAACATGAACTCTAGTACTCACAATTAAGTTACAAGTTATTCTCCTGTTTGAATATTACGCAACGGAAACGCACATCTGACTATTAGTAATTTACACAACTCTGACTGTTCACTACGCACTGGCAATACCACATTTTCTTTCTTATTTACCGGCTTTGATCAACACGTGGCCATCGCACTGAATATGGATGGCGCACACATTATAAATTCTGGGTATCATGACAACATACAATTCGAATGAAAAGGCCACCAATCTTTTTTCTTTTCACTATCTTATTTATTCCGATAAATTCTATAACCTAAACACACAAATTCTATAACCTACAACAATAACACATGAGAAATTCCGCCCAGTGGGCATGGCTTTACATTGGTGATTCTATATCTTATGGTCTCGTAATTATTTAACGCTACAGTGCACTTCCTGGATAGGATGGTATATCTTTTGCTATATCTCACACTTCGACTTTCACACCCATCATCACGAAAATTTCCTCCAGACCAAGTGGTACAAAAAGGAACATGCATAACCCACTGCCTCTGAAACTATCTTGTTACTCTCCCATGCCAACCACACATACTTAAATTTCATGAAATACATCACACTGGCAACATACAATACAAAGAATAGTCACAACGTTATAATCGCATCACTTTCAGCTTTCCCACTTCAATTAGTGTCTATCCCAGTTTCACACGACACTGCCCCACTTCGTAACTTTTCTTTCCTACTATGAACTCTGGAGGATATATGCACGTCTTCCTGTGCAATGCAAGCCAAGTGGCGTTGCTGGATAGACGGCTGACTCACCTTGCTTCTCTCTCAGAGTATTATAGTTTAAATCAAGCGTCACACGGAAACATAACACGCAAAGTAATATTAAGAACATATTCATCACACACGCGAGTCCTCAACTGATACCATGGACGAGTACTTCTCTTTATCCTTTGTCTCATACACAGATTGAGACTCACACAGTACTCACCACGTGGAAGTTCTCGTCTCTAATTTCAAGTCCTGCACACGCCATTTATTAAATATTTCCAACTTATAGTACACACGCTATTAATTCAGCTTAAGCACTCGGAAGTATTTCAGCTTATTGCTACACGTGGTTTCATTGTGACCGTTGGTCACTTCCGAATATTACTACGATTACCTTAATATTACCTACCTGACATTTAATTCTCCCCACAAAAGTTCCTGAAATAGAGAAATTATTATTCCAAACTACTCTTAAGTATTTCACATGCATACCATGTCTCCACTCTTTTGTCTTTACGGAGCACACCTAAGACAGGTCTTACCAACACTAGATCCAGCGGCAGAGTGCTGAAACATGGCCGTTCTTCAGGTCAGCTCGCACCTCTGTCGAGGTGGGGGCGCACCTTGGTACCGTATTGGTCAGCCACATTTCAGGCGCTCAAAGCTCAGGTAAATTTCATCTCTTTGGTTCCACCAAAGGTGGCCAATGTACCGTCTCAAAGATGATCACATATTGCACATTCACTATCTGTGGTTAGCAGACGACCATACATTCATTCATTTCGCAGATCTCACGAAACTGGATGTAGGGATTTATTTTGTGGGAGTGCACATGTGATCAATTAAATAAATAAATTGTCGTTCTTTCCTACACTGGTATCCGGCTTTGGTGTATTAAGTGAAACTGAGTTATTATTACAAGAATAACGAAGAATGTTGAACCTATTTTCAATGTCGGGCGGTACTGTACCCTTTCAACTTAACTTCTAATAAACTGCGATGTCTGGCGAAGACCTGGCGCAGCACCCCCAAATTCGCTCTCCCGAACCGTCCGCTGCCAGCCGCTTCAACGGACGCAGGAAGGCGCGCCGGTCTCCCGTCTCACGACGTCGCAGCTCGCACCGGACAGCTGATGCCGCGGGTTGACTCCTGTTGTTCTCGTGTCGGCCGCGAAGCCACTAATCCTCGCTATACGGCGCGGCCTACCGGACTCACGAGGCGACCTCACATGAGCCAACGCTCAAGACGGACAAGTCATCTTGTGTCCGAATGCGCGACCGACCAACCGATCGATTCGACCGCCAATAACCATTGCCTGAACAAACTCGAGCAGACTGGCAGCCTAACACATACTAGCACTCCGGACGACAGACAGACACTGACTGCCCCACACTGACCCGGCTGACCAACTGACCCCATACTCGCCCCTGGTGAGCTCATAGCGCCCCTTAAATGCACGTGAACAGGCTACCTTTCCCCTTTCACACCAGACGGAGACACCAAAGCTGCGATTGCCACAGCGGCGCCACCGCCAGAAACGGAGGGCGACTGCTTCACACTACGCGCTGCGGCGTGCTCTTCGAAACAGTAAATTTTACCACGGCTCAAACTGCAACTTCTTCTTCCTTAGCGTTTTTTCCGCGTGCTGGCACGGGTCTGCTGTTTTGAATCGTTGTCGCCACTTCTTGCCATCTTGTGCCGGATCAGGGTGAAGGCCTGAGCTCTTGAGGTACACTCCTGGAAATGGAAAAAAGAACACATTGACACCGGTGTGTCAGACCCACCATACTTGCTCCGGACACTGCGAGAGGGCTGTACAAGCAATGATCACACGCACGGCACAGCGGACACACCAGGAACCGCGGTGTTGGCCGTCGAATGGCACTAGCTGCGCAGCATTTGTGCACCGCCGCCGTCAGTGTCAGCCAGTTTGCCGTGGCATACGGAGCTCCATCGCAGTCTTCTTTAACACTGGTAGCATGCCGCGACAGCGTGGACGTGAACCGTATGTGCAGTTGACGGACTTTGAGCGAGGGCGTATAGTGGGCATGCGGGAGGCCGGGTGGACGTACCGCCGAATTGCTCAACACGTGGGGCGTGAGGTCTCCACAGTACATCGATGTTGTCGCCAGTGGTCGGCGGAAGGTGCACGCGCCCGTCGACCTGGGACCGGACCGCAGCGACGCACGGATGCACGCCAAGACCGTAGCATCCTACGCAGTGCCGTAGGGGACCGCACCGCCACTTCCCAGCAAATTAGGGACACTGTTGCTCCTGGGGTATCGGCGAGGACCATTCGCAACCGTCTCCATGAAGCTGGGCTACGGTCCCGCACACCGTTAGGCCGTCTTCCGCTCACGCCCCAACATCGTGCAGCCCGCTTCCAGTGGTGTCGCGACAGGCGTGAATGGAGGGACGAATGGAGACGTGTCGTCTTCAACGATGAGAGTCTCTTCTGCCTTGGTGCCAATGATGGTCGTATGCGTGTTTGGCGCCGTGCAGGTGAGCGCCACAATCAGGACTGCATACGACCGAGGCACACAGGGCCAACACCCGGCATCATGGTGTGGGGAGCGATCTCCTACACTGGCCGTACACCACTGGTGATCGTTGAGGGGACACTGAATAGTGCACGGTACATCCAAACCGTCATCGAACCCATCGTTCTACCATTCCTAGACCGGCAAGGGAACTTGCTGTTCCAACAGGACAATGCACGTCCGCATGTATCCCGTGCCACCCAACGTGCTCTAGAAGGTGTAAGTCAACTACCCTGGCCAGCAAGATCTCCGGATCTGTCCCCCATTGAGCATGTTTGGGACTGGATGAAGCGTCGTCTCACGCGGTCTGCACGTCCAGCACGAACGCTGGTCCAACTGAGGCGCCAGGTGGAAATGGCATGGCAAGCCGTTCCACAGGACTACATCCAGCATCTCTACGATCGTCTCCATGGGAGAATAGCAGCCTGCATTGCTGCGAAAGGTGGATATACACTGTACTAGTGCCGACATTGTGCATGCTCTGTTGCCTGTGTCTATGTGCCTGTGGTTCTGTCAGTGTGATCATGTGATGTATCTGACCCCAGGAATGTGTCAATAAAGTTTCCCCTTCCTGGGACAATGAATTCACGGTGTTCTTATTTCAATTTCCAGGAGTGTATTTATGCAGGGTGTCAAGCCATCGCTGCCTTGGTCGTCCTCCTGGCCGTTTCCCATTTACATTAAGGTTGAAGCTAGTCTTTGCCACTGTTGTCTCGTCTGCTCTAAGGACATGCCCGTACCAACGTAGGCGACTTTCTGTCATTTTCTCTACTGTTGGTGCAACACTGTATAGCCACTGAACTTCATTATTTGTGACATGGTCGTACGACGTTAATCCCGACGTCCACTTAAGCATTTTCGTCTCCATTGCTGCAAGTCTTTGCTTTACTTACTGTGTTGAAGGCCGCCATTCAGCTCCATATAGTGCAACTGGACGGATTTCCGATCGGTATACTTTTGGTTTGAGCCTGTTTGGAATTTTCTTTTCGCTTAGTACTCCATTAACGGGACGCCTTTTGATCCATGCGCTGCTAAGGCGGTTGGTTGTTTCTTCACTGAGATTTCCATCGGCAGGTACTTAAAAGTTGGGAGGTCAACACTATTGATTCTGATGCTTACAGAGTCATTTAAATCTGTGGAAAAGTAATGTGTTTTCAACACATGGAGCCGTAGTCCTACATCTGCAAGGCGGTCATTCCAGGCTTGGACTTGTCGATCATTCTTTTCTTCACTGGCGAGTAGCACATCAGCAGCATACAGTAACGTTCAGGGAATGGTTTTCTGCAGGTTTCTCGTGACGGTATCCATGACAGTGGTAAATAGGAGTGGTGAGAGAGCAGATCCCCGATGAACTCCCACGGAAATAGAGAAGTAATCACATAGTCTGGCAGCTGACTGTTTCAGGCTCTTCGGGGGATGGTGGAGCAGTCTGAACTACCTAACGAGCTCTACTGGTACTCCATGCTCTCGCAGGGCGGGCCAAATTAACTCGTGTGGCACTCGGCCAAAGGCCAGTTCGAGGTCGAGAAACACAAAGTGTAGATGTTTTGACTTCTCACAGTGCTTTTCGATAAACAGGCGAGCTGCATGGATAGCATCTGTCGTCCCACAACCCTTCACGAATCCATTGATTGTTGGAGAGGCTGGTAATTTGTTGGATCCTTTTATCGATGATGCGCTCGAATACTTTCACGATGTGTGACAGAAGGCGTATTGGGCGGTAGTTGTTACATTCAGCTGGACTTCCCTTCCGCTTCCCAATTGGAACTGTTGTCCTACATGTCCAGTCATCTGGAATCTTACCCTTTTTATTAAAGTAATCTGTCAACCACTCAGCTGAATCCCAATGTTTTGATTCCCTCAAGTCTGCGGGAAGATCATCTGTCCCCGTTGCCACTAATGATTTACATAACCACCGATGATGCGTACGTGGACCAAGTTACGTAGATAGCCCACTACGTCTTCCGTGTGCTTCACTCTATGCTGAGATGTGCTGAGATGCGAAAACATATTACGTTCTCGGTTCAGAAGTGTGTGCAGGTACTGTATCTATGTTAGAAAACATAGCGGAGGCTCAGTATTATTGTGAAAATTTCATTTCTTCTTCTCATGGACCAACGGAAACTGGACTAAGGACAATTGATTTACATCCTTAGAAACAGCAAAAAACCTTATAGAGAAGAATATTACCATAGATCGTACCATGCAAAAAAAGAGATGTTCCTCCACCAGTTCTCAGTAGCAAGGGGAGAGAGCCAAATTCTGCAATGTTCTGCTTTAGTGGACAACTTACCACGTTGTCCAACTGCCTCACCCAAAACAAAATAAAAATAGTGTTCTTATGCTATCAACTACGCATGAAAAAGAGGATGCACCAAATACAGTAGTTCTCCGTAAATTATTCAGTTTTATATCTCTACCAAAGGAGGTGTTGCAACTTTGAAGCTGTTAAGTCATTAGTATTCTTGCGTTCGGAAAACTCGTCGTTGGCCTGTCTGCCTACCCTACTACTCATCAAACATCAGTGAATATAGTTATAGGAGTTCTTACCTAAAAAAGTGGGCAGTGGAGATGATCAAATGACACATGTTAATAAGTTGGGAAAAACCAACTTTAAAAAGAGAACTCCGTCAAACCGTTGGTCGTATTTTAGGTGGAAGAAGCCCAAAGGATACCAGACGTATTTTCTGCACTAGAACTCGTGACCACAAATCGAGGGTTAAATGTGATTCTAGAAATTTAAATACTTTGGACCATCAATGAAAAGTGTGTACTTCGTATGTTCGGTAGCGTAATGTTTGCATCTGCACATTTTTCATTTTTTATGATTAAAGTGTTTATTGTATTACTGTGAAATAGAAAAAATAATACATTTAAAAAAATTTATTTCGGGTACACCAATACTCCAGTGTAGCATATCCGACGACAAAAATAAGGTTTAAGGTACACTGTCACGTGACACATGTGGCCGCGAGAAAGGTTAAAATAATTGTTGAATAAAATGTACGGGTCACTAACGATACGTGTCAAAGATAAGAAATCAAAGTAGAGTTCTGCAGCACATTGCTACAAACGGAGAGAGATTTCTCAAATTGAAAATGAAAGGCGGAGACGGAGCCCTCTGTTAGTATCTGGTAGATACGTGGAACTGGTAGGCAAGTTTCTGAAATTCTACTTGTGGATTACATTGTGCAGAACCCATACGCGGACCAAGCTAGAAAGGAGAAGGGCAAACTTGCTCCGTTTCAAATTTAATGCAACCTATGGATGTTGAAAGTTAAATGGAAACATCACTGTAAGAAACAAAGAAGGAGAAACCAGAACTATTATGGGAATATATCTTCTGCAGAATATCTTTACCATAAAAAGAAGAACACTAATGAAATCTGCCGAATGAAGACTGATATTTCAAGATTTTAAAGAGGTCAGTCATTTGAGATAGGTGCAAACTCGCATTTTCCATCGTTGGTTATCGGTAATCTTCTGTTCAATCCTTAAGCATTTAGGAAAAAGTATTCATTTGTTGCCATCCTTCGTGTCATTGTCTGTATTTATACACCACCTGGCAAAAACGTGAAACTATGAGAAAGAGAGGAGGAAATTAGACGAAATTTCATGGTTTGAGAAGATACATGATGTAATTCCAGTAACTGCAAAACAGAGTCAAATTTGCACTATGGGCCCAGTTATCAGTATGAAGTCACAGCCCCCCTGGCCTGGATGCACGCACTGATGCGGTTGGGAAGGGTGTCGTAAATCCGTAGCATCCTCTCCTGAGGGAGATGTCCCTCAAATGTTGTAACTGGTCCTCGATATTCTGATGTAATACTGGCACGTATTTGATGTCGGAGCTGGTTCTCCACATTGGGGACGGATCTCAGGGTATCGCTGGCCATGAGGAACATCACACACAGCTCGTAAGGAAACGTGCCATGTGTGCGGACGGGCTTTGTACTGTTGAAAAGTAGCACCGCAAGACTGTCACATGTGACGGCGCAGGTTGTGCGTGACTTACTGTTGCGCCGCCGGTTTTCCCTCAGCCGCGACCTGAAGTCACACTCGATGGTTCCCACACAGTAACGCCGGGAGTAATACCGTAGTGATTCCCTGAAAACCTTGGAAGAAAGGGAGTGCTCCCAGTGTCGCCGCCGTAATCGCCAATGATGGTCATCTGTCGCAGTGCAGAACAAAGTGAACGCAGTTCCATTCATGGGCGGTCCATGGGGCTCAATACGGCGATCCTCTCTTGTGGTGATCGGATGAGGTCGATCAGAAACTTCATAACGGGTATGCTTGCCCTCAGGTTCCCGTGCATTCCAACATTAGACCACTGTAATACCAAAATTCATCATGAATCTGGACACTGCACGGTTGGACCAGCTGACCAAATGGAGTGCCACAGCGAGGCCACTTTTATACCCTGTTATGAACGATAACGCTATCTGACACGAGTACACGGCATCTCCATTCCCTTCAGAGTGATCACGCTCCTTAGATTCCGTGTCAGGTCTGATAGCGACACTAAGCACGAACACTAACACATTAATGCACTACTTGTCACAGAGGATTGTAACTCTAATGATTTACGTAACCAACGATGGCGTGTACACAGATTAAGTTGCACTGACATTGAACTATGTCTACTGTGTGCTTCACTTTTTTTGTCAGGCATTGTGCAATATGTCACGTTTGCAAGAAATCCCAAAACATTTTACATGATTTAATTGATAACACAGTCTCGTGTCAGCAGTTGTGTTACTAGTAAAAATTATAACAACAACAGAAAGCTGCCGAATTACATCAGACTAAAAATCAATACCAGAAAGCTGCACTTCAGTACCGGGCTGACAAATAGGGGAATAATGCATCGGATCGGCAGTTTTTGGAGAAGTCACAACGAAAAGTAGAAGAACAAAATACCTAGTTATGGATGACCAATGGAACCCTAAAGAAGGAAGCGAAGGACAGATTTTTGCAGCACAGGAGCAAACCATGACAACTAAAGTCATCAAAGATAGAATCGACAGACCAGTTGAAAAACCGAAGTGCAGACCCTAAAAAAAAAAAAAAAAAAAAAAAAAAAAAAATCACCACTTTGAGCACTTGCAAAACGATCTCCCAGATTAATTACAAGTAAAGGTGAAACTCGTCAAAAATAATTCACTGCAATGTTTGCCAATATTACCGTCTGCCTGTGGAAAGGAACCGGTGGGACCATAAGCCAGAGAAAATGTTGATCACAAACATAACAAATTACTGTAGAACTTCCTGCTTCAGACATATATTGCTGGAACACAATACTCCAGGTATTACTAATGTGGATAAAATTAAGTATGGCTTTTTGATGTTGTTATCCCACGTGATAATAGAATCGACGAGAAACAATTGGTAAAACTTACCAAAAATGAGGACTTGAATCTCTCACTATTCTGGCGTAATATGTGAAAGCGGTCCCAGTGGTTGTCGGCATACAAGGAACTGTGAGAAAAAAACTTAGTGGACACATCAAAACTCTACTGGCACTTATAAAATATCCATCTTATAACTATAAAAAGTCACTTTGCTGGGCTCTGCGTGAGTTATCTGCCGACACATTCCGCACTCATAGATACTTTGGAAGTGTCGGACTAGAGATAATATACGCAGTTCAACATAGTGATATGTTATCATACAGTAATAATAATTTAAGTATAATACGAAAGTTGAAACTTCCTGGCAGATTAAAACTGTGTGCCGGACCGAGACTCTAACTTGGGACCTCTGCCTTTCGCGGGCAAGTGCTCTACCACCTGAGCTACTCAAGCACAACTCACGCCCCGTCCTCACAGCTTTACTTCCAGGAAATATCCCACAGGCTGTGGGTAAGCCATGTCTCCGCAATATCCTTTCTTTCAGGAGTGCTAGTTCTGCAAGGTTCGCAGGAGAGCTTCTGTAAAGTTTGGAAGGTAGGAGACGAGGTATTGGCGGAAGTAAAGCTGTAAGGACGGAGCGTGAGTCGTGCTTGGGTAGCCCAGGTTGTAGAGCACTTGCCCGCGAAAGGCAAAGTTCCCGAGTTCGAGTCTCGGTCCGGCACGCAGTTTTAATCTGCCAAGAAGTTTCATATCAGCGTACACTCCGCTGCAGAGTGAAAATCTCATTCTAAAATACGAAAGTCGTTTACCACGTATGCTGTAGTTCACCTCAGAACTGCCATCGACAGCCTGTACGATAGACGTAAGGAAGGAAGGTGAACTGTGAGACCAACAGAACGAATATATTATAGCGCCATAGTTGCATTTGGCAATGTGAATGACCCCATAACGTGTTAAATAATACTGTTGTGTATATCAAATGGAAAAACAGGAAGTACAACCCAGGGTAAGAGGGATGAAAGATCGATGTAACACAATGCGCGGGGTACTGACACTGACTTGCGTCGAGAAACTAACAACAAAATGGAAACTGAGATTAAAAAAATAAAAAAAAAACTGTCAAAGTACGAGGTGTGAAAAATACCGTGAATAATTTTTTTAGAAACAAATTAATTAGCTTACATGAAATTGGATTTAATCTTCTTCAAAGTTTTGTCACTGGCTAGCAGTACACTTACTCCAACGTTGTATCCTTGACTGGAAGCATTTCTGCAAGCCTTCTTTTGGAAGGGCCTACAGCTGCTCAGCAGGGGGCCTCTAAACGTCAGGAATGGCGTCAAAATGTTTCCTTTTAAGCACTGTTTTAATTTTCGGAGAGAGCTAGAAGTCACGTAGTGCTAAATAGTGTTAAATTTGGTGAGTAAGAAGAATATGGACAGGCAGGAACACTTTTTTGGCCAAAAACTCCAAGGAAAATCATCTCGCGGTTGTTTCCGCGTATAAACTTGGTTTTCTTGAAATCCGAGAATGATACATCTTAAGTAATCAGGTACTTCACTCCTACCGGTTGTATAAACCATCTCGACTTGCGACCGAGTTACTTTAAATTTTTACATCTACATCCATACTCCGCAAGCCACTTGACGGTGTGTGGCGGAGGGTACCTTGAGTACCTCTATCGGTTCTCCCTTCTATTCCAGTCTAGTTTGTTCGTGGAAAGAAGAATTGTCGGTATGCCTCTGTGTGGGCTCTAATCTCTCTGATTTTATCCTCATGGTCTTTTCGCGAGATATATGTAGGAGGGAGCAATATACTGCTTAACTCCTCGGTGAAGGTATATTCTCGAAACTTCAACAAAAGCCCGTACCGAGCTGCTGAGCGTCTCTCCTGCAGAGTCTTCCACTGGAGTTTATCTATCATATCCGTAACGCTTTCGCGGTTACTAAATGATCCTGTAACGAAGCGCGCTGCTTTCCGTTGGAGCTTCTCTATCTCTTCAATCAGCCCTATCTGGTACGGATCCCACACTGCTGAGCAGTATTCAAGCAGTGGGCGAACAAGCGCACTATAACCTACTTCCTTTGTTTTCGGATTGCATTTCCTTAGGATTCTTCCACTAAATCTCAGTCTGGCATCTTCTTTACCGACGATCAACTTTATATGATCATTCCATTTTAAATCACTCCTAATGCGTACTCTCAGATAATTTATGGAATTAACTGCTTCCAGTTGCTGACCTGCTATACTGTAGCTAAATGATATGGGATCTTTCTTTCTATGTATTCGCAGCACATCACACTTGTCTACATTGAGATTCAATTGCCATTCCCTGCACCATGCGTCAATTCGCTGCAGATCCTCCTGCATTTCGCATTCGGAAGGACGACGGTTCAATCCCGCGTCCGGCCATCCTGATTTAGGTTTTCCGTGATTTCCCTAAATAGCTCCAGGCAAATGCCGGGATGGTTCCTTTCAAAGGGCACGGCCGACTTCCTTCCCCATCCTTCCCTAATCCGATGAGACCGATGACCTCGCTGTCTGGTCTCCTTCCCCAAACCAACCAACCAACCTCCTGCATTTCAGTACAATTTTCCATTGTTACAACCTCTAGATATACCACAGTATCATCCGCAAAAAGCCGCAGTGAGCTTCCGAAGTCATCCACAAGGTCATTTATGTATATTGTGAATAGCAACGGTCCTACGACACTCCCCTGCCGGCCGGCCGCTGTGGCCGAGCGGTTCTAGGCGCTTCAGTCCGGAACCGCACTGCTGCTACGGTCGCAGGTTCGAATCCTGCCTCGGGCGTGGACGTGTGTGTTGTCCTTAGGTTGGTTAGGTTTAAGTAGTTGTAAGTCTAGGGGACTCATGACCTCAGATGTTAAGTCCCATAGTGCTTAGAGCCATTTTTTTTAACTCCCCTGCGGCACACCTGAAATCACTCTTACTTCGGAAGACTTCTCTCCATTGAGAATGACATGCTGCGTTCTGTTACCTAGGAACTCTTCAATCCAATCACACAATTGGTCTGATATTCCATATGCTCTTACTTTGTTCATTAAACGACTGTGGAGAACTGTATCGAACGCCTTGCGGAAGTCAAGAAACACGGCATCTACCTGGGAACCCGTGTCTATGGCCCTCTGAGTCTCGTGGACGAATAGCGCGAGCTGGGTTTCACACGGTCGTCTTTTTCGAAACCCATGCTGATTCCTACAGAGTAGATTTCCAGTTTCCAGAAAAGTCAATATACTCGAACATAATACGTGTTCCAAAATTCTACAACTGATCGACGTTAGATATAGGTCTATAGTTCTGCACATCTGTTCGACGTCCCTTCTTGAAAACGGGGATGACCTGTGCCGTTTTCCAATCCTTTGGAACGCTACGCTCTTCTAGAGGCCTACGATACACCGCTGCAAGAAGGGGGGCAAGTTCCTTCGCGTACTCTGTGTAAAATCGAACTGGTATCCCATCAGGTCCAGCGGCCTTTCCTCTTTTGAGGAATTTTAATTGTTTCTCTATCCCTCTGTCGTCTATTTCGATATCTACCATTTTGTCATCTGTGCGACAATCTAGAGAAGGAAGTACAGCGCAGTCTTCCTCTGTGAAACAGCTTTGGAAAAAGACATTTAGTATTTCAGCCTTTAGTCTGTCAACCTCTGTTTCAGTACCATTTTGGTCACATTCTGGACATTTTGTTTTGTTTTGTTTTGGCCCTCCTCACATTACGTTTCGCTTTGCGTAGTTTTTGTTTGTCTGCAAGGCGTTGGCTATGTTTATGTTTGCTGTGGAGTTCCCTTTGCTTCCGCAGCAGTTTTCTAACTCGGTTGTTGTACCACGGTGGCTCTTTTCCATCTCTTACGATCTTGCTTGGCACATACTCATCTAACGCATATTGTACGATGGTTTTGAACATTGTACACTGATCCTCAACACTATCTGTACGTAAAACAAAACTTTTGTGTTGAGCCGTCAGGTACTCTGAAATCTGCTTTTTGTCACTTTTGCTAAACAGAAAAATCTTCCTACCTTTTTTAATATTTCTATTTACGGATGAAATCATCGATGCAGTAACCGCTTTACGATCGCTGATTCCCTGTTCTGCGTTAACTGTTTCAAATAGTTCTGGTCTGTTTGTCAGCAGAAGGTCTAATATGTTATCGCCATGAGTCGGTTCTCTGTTTAACTGCTTAAGGTAGTTTTCAGATAAAGCAAAAAATTTCTTGAAATGTTCCATGTACAGGCCAGAAGTTGCCTCCATCAGCTAGTGGAAACAGGTCTTAAGCACCACTTCAAAAGTCTGATGACTGCGAGGTAGATATAACTTTTCACGGCTGAACTATTTTTCTAGATTTGTAGAGTTGACTGTTACTCATCCTGTATCGCTTGCTACCGTACCACATACGCCGCTTTTCTGATGACTCGTGAACAGCCATGGCTGGAACTTCTCCAGAAGGTGTTGGGATTTCAGGGCCTCCCAACAAGCGTTCCTTGCCTTGAAAGCTTTTCTAATACAGCCAATCTGTCTACGTTTTCAACACTTTGGAGCGCTGGGTGCAAATGTCCATCCCAGTGCAACACAAGTAATAACACAGCAGACGACTGCACGCAACTAACGCCGCGAAACTCGCTGGCAGTGTCAAAGTAGTCTCTTTGTTTCATTTTAAGTGTTCACTGCTAGGCTGCAGTATTCTCCAAATCAATAAAAGCAAGACGCCTTTCTTACTCCCACCTGATTACTACACAAGTCCTTACTAACACTATTAATCTTGTGCTGAAGTTATTGAAAGTGGAAAAATAAGGGACACCCTAAGTGTCTACCGTTGAGTTTTGGTTGAAATGTATTCTAACCACCACATAGCGGACATGCACCTGACGTACTTACCTGAAAATTGTAATGCATATGAAACCAGACGTTTGTACGCTGAATGATTTCCTAATAGACAATTAACGAACAATAGGTCCTTTCGAGGAATACATGAACGTCTTATGGAGACAAGTTCTTCCGAGAAAAGGAAATTCATTCTGAAACACCAAACAGCGTTAGGACAGCTGATTTAAAACATCGACTACTTGATCATATTGAAGACAATACTGGCAGCTGTAACAGAGATGTAGTAAAAGCTGAGAACGTGAATCTTATGACAATGTGAAAAGTGTTACGAGGGAAATTCCTTTATCCATACCATCTTCAGAGAGTACAAGGTGTTACTGAAACATATTTTCAAACCAGAAATTTTTTTGTACTTTCTTGTTGAGGATATCATACTAACCACTGATGAAGCAAAGTTTACCAGGAAAAGAGTGTAGAATTTTCTGTATATACGGCATATGAGACTCCTTCTGCAGTTCTGGAACAAAGACATCAACAACAGTTGATCATTAATGCGGGGGATGGTATAACTCGAAGCATATTGTGTCTTTCATTTCCCATGGGACACTGGAGCATCCATCTTGCAGTGAATTTTAAATGGAACAATTAAATGTTTTGGTGGAAGAAGATCCATTACTCTTAATTCAACACATGTGGTTCACGCTCAATGGGGCACCACCTAATTTTGCTCTGCAACCAACAACAGTTTTAAATCAGCGTTTACCAAGTAACTGGGTAGACCATGAGGAAGCAACATCTAGGTCTTCTCGATCTTCTGATCTCAATCCATTGGATTTTTATTTTTGGGGACATCTAAAGGATACAGTGTATTCAAGACCTATTTAGAATGTTGAAATTCTCCGCCATTGTGTTCAAGAAGTATTTCAGCACATCCAGCAGACATCTGGAATATGGGAGCAAGTAGGGCAATCCATGACGCGGTGTTTCGGTGTCTGTGTTATAGTTGATGTTAGGCATTTTGAGCACTTCATTTACCCATCACAATACTATATCTGAAAACAAAATAAACTCTAAGTCTGAAAACAAGAAGACGAAAAGAAATCAACAAGTAACAACAAAAAGCGTTTGTTACTAAGAAAATAAAAGATTGACCATATGTATATAGCAACTGTTTCTTTCTTTTGAAGTCCTCTATCCATTCTCTAGATGTTTTCCACGTGTTAAGTAACACCTCCTATATTGTGTCTGGTATGGCGTTGTGATATTGGGTGCATACTCATATTTTCTACCACAAGACCCGCATTCACATCTTTCCTAACACTAGTCGTACTAGCTTACACATTGTTATTCACATCCATTAAACTACAATGTTACAAACTTCCAGCCAGCCGGTTGCAAACAGAATTTAAAATTCTTTAACAAGTTCTCAACGCCAACAAGTAACAGCTGTTACTTACTCGTGGCCTCCACCACTGTAGTGCTCTTAGAGGCATGTTTACACATTGTTTTAAATTTTTACTCTATCTGTTATGAATCCAGGTGGAAAATGTTTTAGTCGTGGTTTTAACGTCTTGACTAGAGCGATGTCGCTCATATTTTCCTTTCATCCACACGTAAGGTAACAGTTTCTTCTGACGAAGGCACCCCCAGTTGGCGTTGAAAACTAGTTAAAGAATTTTAAATTCTGTTTGCAACCGGCTGGCTGGAAGTGCGTAACACAATTAATTACGGTTGCTGAGCACAACCATGTTCAAAACATTATTCACTAAACTGTAATTATGCTTGCGGATCAGGTGAGATGTTGGTCGTATTCATAACTACCTTTCTCATATCGCGGAAATAACTTTAGTTTCATGTGGCCAAAGCATGTGAAACTTAAATTAATAATACCGACGATAGATCTGAAATTTTTTCCAATTGAGCAGTCAAGTGATGAAATTGTAGGCAAACAAATATTGTGTAATACTACTTTAGTAGATGTGCATATTTGAAAAATATTAGCAAAAGATAGAAAGAAATGGCAGGTTAATTGACACTTTTTTAATGAATGATGACGTCGAAAACAGTTTTTCCCAGCGACCATATTGCAATAACTTAAACCAGGAGACCCGTGCGAAACTTCTTCACTTTTATAGTTTTCAATAATGACAGTATTTGGAACAAAAATAGTGGTTGGGGTAAGCTTAGTTCTGGGAATGAAGAGGAAACATCTTTCAAAATGAACCGAACGACTGTAATAATAATCATGAATTTATGACAGAATTTTGTGAACACACTTCTATGTGTCCACTAAGGTGTTTTGCATTCGGAATGTTTGTCCCGGCTTTTACGACAGGGACTGTCAGTAGCGCCACAACGTATAAATTTAACTCGACAAACATTTTCAGCCGAGTGGTTCTAGGCGCTTCAGTCTGGAACCGCGCGACCACTACGGTCTCAGGTTCAAATCCTGCCTCGGACATGGATGTGTGTGATGTCCTTAGGTTAGTTAGGTTTAAGTAGTTCTAAGTCTAGGGGACTGATTACCTCCGATGTTAAGTCCCATAGTGCTTAGAGCCATTTTTTTGGAACATTTTCAGTTACAATAAGTACTTTACAATCCCGCGTCCGGTCATCCTGATTTAGGTTTTCCGTGAATTCCCTAAATCGCTTCAGGCATATGCCGGAATGGTTCCTTTGAAAGAGCACGGCCGACTTCCTTCCCTGTCCTTCCCTAATCCGATGAGACCGATGGCCTCGCTGTCTTGTCTCCTGCCCCAAACAACCCAACCTCAACCCAATAAGTACTTTAAGCCGTTGTAGCAATAGGTAAATCACAATTCAAGGCGACAATGACAAAATGACAAATACGTTTGTCGTTTCGGGAAGTATATTCGTTTAGAAAAGTCAACTTGTAGGACGAGAAGAGATAATGGACTACCGCAGTGGTCACGGTTTTTATCTGTGACAATGATGTATACAGTTAATAAATGTTTTAAAACAAAGAAAGTGATGTTTGCAATAAGATAATACGAAACGGGAGTCTTATTTGTGATCAATAAGTTCGTGTCATGAAATATATGTGTGAAGCAGGGCATACATGATAGTTAAAGGTATCTTTTTTGTTAAAATTTTCCAGAAGTGAAACGTCAGAAGCCGGTTAAGAAATCTTCCTAACGATGCAGCAATCATATGTAAAGAAAAAGGGATGTTGACTTGGAAATAGTATATATGATAATGACGGCTGTGTTGTCAGTATCGGCATTTCAGTGCAAAAACGCATGAAGACTCTGCGAAACTTAAAAGGTGCTTTATTTATTTATGTGAGCAGATCTGTTGTTTCGAAGGTAAATCTACAGAAAGGTCTGCCTTGAATGTGCTCCTCACCGGCGCGCGAGTTGCTGAAGTCAAAAGCGCCTTTTCCCGAGACTGCGGTTACAGAAAACTTTGTGTAAAATAAAGAGCGAACCTCGACGGAGATCCGAATAAAGTGCATTCCCGTGTCCAACAGCTTTAGCAGGATTTGTAGCGCACAGTAAACTTTGTACTAGGAGGTCCAACAAATTAGAAAAGAAGGGCGGAAGTTACCCGCCGGGGCAGAGAAGTTGGCGGCGATGCCGGACGCGGCGGCGGCGGCGGCGGCGGCGGAGCCGTCAAATATTCATGCCGCGGCGGGCTACCCGAGTTCACCGCAGACATAATTCATTACCGTTAGCGTCAGCAGCCAGCGCGGAACCGAATAAATTCCGAATCAATGTGTCTAATCTCCTCAAAGGGATTATCGCCGTGATGGATGCCAAGTCCCCGGCGCGCCCTCCCCGTACTAAATCTTGATATATGACGCGTTAGTCGCAAAACCCGCTATCTGTCTCACGAAAAAGCATCATTGACGAGTGTTCCTCAAACGCACGTAACAGTAACATTAAAGTTACTGAATGATTCAGTCGGTTTCTTTAACAATTGCGTTCAGAAACTGAACCAAAAATTAGCGGTTCTGGCAACTACGTACTATATTAAGGGGAGTCGTACCGCCCTATCTCAACAACGTTAAGGGGCTCCGGAAAGGCTCAAAATCATGAAAAGTTCAATTTTTACTTTTTTGCGTTTTCTGAATCTGCAGACTATTACCTTTTAATAGATATATAATTTATTCAATTCCGAAGACTACAACTATTTTTAATTTTTTTTTGAAATGTGTTCTACATGGGCGTGACCCACTGTGGCGCTGTTAAACTGCTGTCAAATGGTGTTATTATTAACGTCCGTGTCCATCAGGTACATTTTAGTGATGTGAGATAAAGTATGTGTTGTGGATAACCTGTGATGGTTCAATATATATAGCTGGTGTGATTGTCGATTGTTTCATGTTTATTTACTCTGTCGTTATCTCGAAAATATTCGTAATTAATTCTGTTTCTTGAGTCTCTGTTTTGTTGAATAATGAGTAAAAGTAAAGTTATTAGAAATCCTCTGAAGGCTTTTAAGAAAAGGAGAAATGTTGGAAAGCCAAAGGTATGTGTTATTACTGTAAACAATAAAGACGATGAAAATCCCCAACATAGCTTGTGTCCCAAAGAAGAAGACAGTTGGTGTAAATATAACAAAGGATTGCTAACTGGTGAAGTGTACACTCATAAGCATAGTCTGCCTCATGCAATAATGGAGGTGATAAAACCTATTTTCAGAGACTTAGCAGCACCTGAACTGTTGAAAAAGTGTATTCACGGAAAAACTCAAAACCCCAATGAAAGTGTAAATAGTGTTATATGGTCGAGAATCCCCAAGACTGTATTTGTTGGAATAGAAACACTTCACTTTGGTGTGTATGATGCTGTTGCGACTTTCAATTATGGCAACATTGTAAGGTGCAAGGTATTTAGAAATATGGGAATGAAGATAGGTTCTAACATGGTACGAGCGATGCTTGCTTTAGACAAGGAACGCCTTCGGGCTGCAGACAGGCCTGTAAAGAGTGTAGAAATACAAGCAAGAGTAAACAGGAGGAGGAACAAGAGGAAGCTGGAGGAGGAGTTGGAATGCACTAAAAAGTTAATCCAATCTTTGTCGCTCGATTCCCAAAACTTTTATTTTCTCATACTAATTACATGTTTTCTAAGGATCTTCCAAACATATTTGTTTCAAACTTTCAGTAAATGTTACACAGTACCTTCTGCATAATTTAACACAGCCTTTTTCCAAAAAACTGTATATTTTTGAATATATAAATAAAAAATTGCAAAAAAATGTTGTGAATTTTCATTACAATTGAAAAAAATCATGTTTAATAACTAAACTAAAATTTTGTAAAATCCCTGTGTTAAGTTGTAGCCCATATTCCAATAAATAATCTGTAAAAAGTTCAACTTCCTACCTCAAATACTTTGTGAGGAAAGATGTAATTTATAAGCGTTATTTTAACATTGCAAGTATAGGGCGTTCCGGAGCCCCTTAAATTGGCTATACAGGGTGTTACAAAAAAGGTACGGCCAAACTTTCAGGAAACATTCCTCACACACAAAGAAAGAAAATATGTTATGTGGACATGTGTCCGGAAACGCTTACTTTCCATGTTAGAGCTCATTTTATTACTTCTCTTCAAATCACATTATTCATGGAATGGAAACACACAGCAACAGAACGTACCAGCGTGACTTCAAACACTTTGTTACAGGAAATGTTCAAAATGTATTCCGTTAGCGAGGATACATGCATCCACCGTCCGTCACATGGAATCCCTGATGCGCTGATGCAGCCCTGGAGAATGGCGTATTGTATCGCAGCCGTCCACAATACGAGCACGAAGAGTCTCTACATTTGGTACCGGGGTTGCGTAGACAAGAGCTTTCAAATGCCCCCATAAATGAAAGTCAAGAGGGTTGAGGTCAGGAGAGCGTGGAGGCCATGGAATTAGTCCGCCTCTACCAATCCATCGGTCACCGAATCTGTTGTTGAGAAGCGTACGAACACTTCGACTGAAATGTGCAGGAGCTCCATCGTGCATGAACCACATGTTGTGTCGTACTTGTAAAGGCACATGTTCTAGCAGCACAGGTAGGGTATCCCGTATGAAATCATGGCGGTGAATCGAGGAAGTACAGTACATACTGACGAAACTAAAATGAGCTCTAACATGGAAATTAAGCGTTTCCGGACACATGTGCACATAACGTCTTTTCTTTATTTGTGTGTGAGGAATGTTTCCTGAAAGTTCGGCCGTACCTTTTTGTAACACCCTGTATAAATTCCCCGTTTTCTCAGGAACTGTTGAGTATATAAATGTGGTGTTTTTATCACATGTTCTCCCATGTTTTGTGACGGTATTGCTCTACAGTCACTTTAAAATAACAACTGGAGAAAAGTTGATTTTTTTCCCTAAACATATAATTTTTTGGTGTAAATTTTCACAATTTTAATTTCTTGAATTTTAACTATTACAGTAAATACTACTAAAGTAGAGTACATCATTGTACTATCTATGTTATGTGGTGAATAATTCACCGATGTAGATTCAGAAGTTTCTGAGAAAAAGGGGCTTTCATACTGAAAAATGTCATGTTGAGAAAATTGCGTTTAAAGAAAAAATTCTAATATACAGCCAACTGATACATAAAAAATATGTTAGAATCCTCCTGGATGGTAGTCCTAATCTCCTCGTTCATCTTCCTCACCCAGTGCTGCCCTCCTTCTCTTGGATCTGGCTTCTTTTGAGATAATGTTTGTTGCGATCTCTGCCTTCATGATTCGCAGTTGGTCCAAGTCCATCACACTTTTACTGGTGTAACCTTTATGAAAGCCAAGATATTCCAAAACCTGTAGTCTTACAGAATAGGCATCGTTAAAAGTAAGAACAGCATCCAAAGCACCAAGTTCAAAGAGTGACCCAACAAACACATTTTTTGGCATCCTTGACCATACAACATTGTTAAATGGTTCATTCGCATTTTGTGTTTTGCCATTGAGACATTTCTTCAACAACTCTGGTTGGGCTAGATCCTGAAACACGGGTTTCATGGCAAGCATAACAGAATTTGGTATAGTAACTTTGTGCAAGAAAGTGTCTACTTTACTCTCCTCTTTTGCTTTCAAGTATTTACACCACTCAGTGGAACATAGGTTGTGTATTGGTTCAGCATCTGTAGACATATTGTGAAAATAAATTGTCCAAACAGCTCTCTTCATACAATCTAAATTATCTCTGTTACTTCTAATAGCCATAGCATAATATTGTGTAATATGATCTATTTGTTTATCAGTCAGTCGACGTCTTATACTTAGACCATCAGATAACTTGGTACTTCCCAACTGCTGTTTGAGTCTACGTAGTCTCGTGCCCATCCTCTTATGCACATGGTTAATGCACTCTAGTTTTGTAACTGACAAATCACCATAGGGTTTACTCTCTACCAGTGCCTTATACGATCGTGAGTCTCTATCCCCAAGAAAACTCATGTAGCGAACAGCACGGTCATGCTGGGAACGTTGGAAAATTTTCACTGCAGAAGTAACCTCCATCCCTCCACTAGTTCCTTCATTTCTCTGATAATTCATTTCATGCTTAGTTTGCTATTCAGTACTCTTGCCTGCTTGCCTACAACCCTGACAGTACATGGTCAACACATCAACATCCAACACTTTCCCACTGTCGATGCTGATAATAGATGCACATGAATTCTTTGACTGGAAACCTCTTTTTTTGCCAGGATCCGTCGAATTATATTTCTATGTCAGAACTACCATTTTCTGCTACAGCCTGCTCTGCTGCACTAGTCTTTGACTCCATAGCACACGCCTTGACACTACTTCTTACTATAGAGCTGTATTTGATAGATTTTGTGGCGGGACTGGGGAGGTTCGGCAAGACACAAAGAATCTTACCAGATTAATGGCCTTTTCCTATGCATCTAAGTCCATAGAAGTATGTTAAATTAGTGTAAAAAAAAATACATTCTTTACACACTTCTGAAGTCTTGAAAGTCTTTTTCCTTTTACAGTTCAAACACATTATTTGTAATGTGCACCCCAGACCATCGCGTTGAGAGATAGCTTTTCAGAAATTTCAATTTCCCCTCCAAATATACGACAACACACTGTTTCACACAAACCTGAAATAAGTATATGGAGATTAATAATGATATTGCAGTTTGTTTCATTGTCTGAAACTGCGTTGTATTTTACATCATTACCCAGCAGGTTTTTCTTGGAAGCACTCGGAGGAGTAGAAGGAGTGTCACTATTTACAACCAAATTATCACACCCTTCGGCGCTAACCACTCTTTTTACTGCTGCTAAATTTGTTCTGTAGAATCTGTTTTCTTTGTTTCGTATTTTTTAAACACTCATTTTGGTTTAGTCATGACGAAAACCATCACAGGAAACACAGAAACTAAAACGTGGCAAGTAGATAACTGTTGTTGTCAAACACAAACAAATATACAGTTCAAAGAGTTTACTACGAAGTACCAGCAGTGTAGGCAACTTATGAAACGGACAGTTCTCTACAAAACAAAAGAAACCACAGACTTCTAGACTATATAGTTCCAGAGAAAAATGCCAATATGCGAAATGATGGAAAACAAAATTCTCGGAAATGTCATTGCATGATTGTCACTTTGGGCGGCACGACTCCCCTTAAGAGCAACCACATGCTGATTTACCCCTAAGTCAGAACATTTTCGTACAAAAATCATCTCACCACAAGTTCAAAATTTCCCCTCTAATTAAAAAATATATTTACTCAAGACCATTGTTAGAGGATTGTGACAATTCGTACCAAACATTGTTTATTTATTTTGTGACTTATTAATTATCTAACATTCTGGTGGCACATCCCCAAAAGTGCACTGTCCATAACATATTACATATTTATTCATTTATCTAATACACAACTCATTTAATGATACAGTGTGTTCATCTTCAGTAAAATGGGTGTTTTTTTGTCTTTTTGAGAAATGCATGTTAACTTTGATGTATTGAATTTATTCCGACCGGTTTCGCTTTCTTAACCATCATCCAGGGAAAATAAAAAAAAATAATACGACTTTTAAATAATTGGAAACCGAAACCGGTCGGAATAAATGTGTAAAATTCAATACAGAAAAGTTAACATGCATTTTCTACAATATATTCATGCTTCAGACGGTCGCCTAAAAACAAAAAAATGGTTCAAATAGCTCTGAGCACTATGGGACTTAACATATATGGTCATTAGTCCCCTAGAACTTAGAACTACTTAAACCTAACTAACCTAAGGACAGCACACAACACCCAACCATCACGAGGCAGAGAAAATCCCTGACCCCGCCAGGAATCGAACCCGGGAACCCGGGCGTGGGAAGCGAGAACGCTACCGCACGACCACGAGATGCGGGCTGCCTAAAAACATCTTTTTTTTATTATTTCAGGGGGTACAGTAGTTATCGACAATGTTGGAAGGTTAACAACGTCCGCAATTGTTTCAGTTATTCAATTGAAAACAACAAATCAACAACGATTATCACAGTGTAGTGACATTTGAAGGGACAGTACACTGTGGCAGCACTATGTTCTATTGTGGTTTCTAAATTTCTCCTAATAAAGGATATTTAAGCAGGACTGCACCTAAATTCTGCTCTAACTTTCTATTCTGTGAGAGTGGAAAGTATAAAAAATTAATGTTCAAAACCCGCAGTTAGCATCTTGCTGTTGCCTAAGGTTACACGAATTAGATACATTCTTTCCTTAAGAAATTCAGTTGTTAATTTTTCTCAGTCTGTTACTCTGCGTAATTAGTAGACTTTGAGCAGATAAAGTTGAAACTTCTTCCCGCAACACGATGCAAGTAATAAAGAAAATTTAAGCTCTCTTAATTAAGACGGAATAAAGAGTAATGGTACCACTAGGTCTTTCTAAGTGGAAGAGATTAAAGGTGATGCGCGAGAACCAGCAAAACATCACAAAGTGCACTTGTAGTCCGGCGTGTATTTCGTCGGTACGGCTATTAAAGTAAATGAAACGTCCAGCTCAACTGCCTGCAGCTGCAAGCTTTGCTGTAACGCTAAGTGAAGTAACGAATATCAGTTAAAATTAATATTCAATTTGAATCTCTTGACTAGAAAACGGAAATATAGCATCGCAATGGAACAAACAAATGGTAAATATTCTAGTACGTGAAACTGCTAAAAAATAAACCATGGCGCAGAGCGTAAAACTGGAAAAAATAAAACAAATGCTATCATACTGGAATCAATTCGAAAATAAGAGTACAAGCAGTGAATAGTTTTACTTTATCCAGTATTAAATCGTTGAGCTTTTGAAACATTAACGCTCATTGCTCAAGTAATCGACATTCATTCGGCGAAAGTGCTTCCCACATTGTCTGCTTAAATATTTGAGTTCTGTTTGGTGTAGACATTACGGATGTGATTCCCCTTCGATCTTCGCTAAAAAGTTTCAGAACATTTTAGGGAGCTGCACATAACGTCATCTGCTTCTTTGGGAAATGATTTTATGGTTAGTTACAAAAAATGTTAAACAAAAGTCCGTAGCACTATACGATAACAGTGGCCAGTTTTCCGGTGGAAATGAAATGAGCGTTTGGCGTCATTGGCCGGGTGGACCCTTGCAGGGCAGGTCCGGCCGCCTTGGTGCAGGTCTTATTACATTCGACGCCACATTGGGTGACCTGCGCGCCGGATGGGGATGAAATGATTATGAAGATAACACAACACCCAGTCCCTGAGCGAAGAAAATCTCCGACCCAGCCGGGAATCGAACCCACGCCCGTAGGACGGCAATCCGTCACGCTGACCACCCAACTATCGGGGCGGACAGTTTTATGGTAAAAGGACGGAACAGAAGAAAGACTGTCTGTATACAAAATTTCGATTTTAATATTAGAATTGATAGAGGGGGAACAAAAGAAAAATTTGGAGTAGAAATTAAAATCCATGGAGAAGAAATAAAAACTTTGAGGTTCGCCGATGACGCTGTAATTCTGTCAGAGACAGCAAAGGACCTGGAAGAGCAGATGAACGGAACGGACAGTGTCTTGAAAGGAGGATATAAGATGAACAACAACAAAAGCAAAACGAGGATAATGGAATGTAGTCGAGTTAACTCGGATGATGCTGAGGGAATTAGATTAGGAAATGAGACACTTAAAGTAGTAGATGTGTTTTGCTATTTGGGAAGCAAAATAACAGATGATGGTCGATGTAGAGATGATGTAAAATGTAGACCAGCAATGGCAAGGAAAGCGGTTCTGAAGAAGAGAAATTTGTTAACATCGAGTATAGATTTAAGTGTCAGGAAGTCATTTCTGAAAAAAAATGTTCAAATGTGTGTGAAATTTTATGGGACTTAACTGCTAAGGTCATCAGTCCATAAGCTTACACACTACTTAACCTAAATTATCTTAAGGACAAACGCACACACACTTATCCCGGGGGAGGTCTCGAACCTCCGCCGGCATCAGCCGTACGTCATTTCTGAACGTATTTGCATGGAGTGTAGCCATGTATGAAAGTGAAACATGGACGATAAATAGTTTGGACAAGAAGAGAATAGAAGCTTTCGAAATGTGGTGCTACAGAAGAATGCTGAAGATTAGATGGGTAGATCACATAACTAATGATGAGGCATTGAATAGAATGGAGGAGAAGAGAAATTCGTGGCACAACTCGACTAGAAGAAGGGATCGGTTGGTAGGACATGTTCTGAGGCATCAAGG
Organism: Schistocerca nitens; assembly: GCF_023898315.1. Lineage (NCBI taxonomy): Eukaryota > Metazoa > Arthropoda > Insecta > Orthoptera > Acrididae > Schistocerca > Schistocerca nitens. The sequence continues at coordinate 692,841,075 of NC_064619.1, read as the reverse complement.
GATCACCAATTTAGTATTGCAGGACAGCGTGGAGGGTAAAAAATGCAGAGGGAGACAAAGAGATGAATACACTAAGCAGATTCAGAAGGATGTAGGTTGCAGTGGGTACTGGGAGATGAAGAATCTTGCACAGGATAGAGTAGCATGGAGAGCTGGACTAAAGACCATATCAACAACAACAACAGCAAGAGGGGGCGCACTGGTGGAATTATCAGAGAAGATAATGACCGTCCTAAATCTATTTCAGCACCCAGAAAAAAGTCAAGGAAAGTAATAAACACAAAAAGTCAAAGTTAATTACAGTGCTAAATATAAAAAATTAGTACACCCTCTTCAAGGCTTCCAGTTCACTGAGGGTTTGTTGTTGAAACAGTGAATACTTAGTACATGCAATGATTACATTTACAGATCAATACCACAAGCGGATTTGAGGTACCATAATCTCGCCTTGCTGAAACACCCATCTCAGAACGTGGGGTAGCCTTCACAGGCGGCAATGCAGTCGCTGACTTTGGCAACCAGTCGGTCGTACAGACGGGTAATTCTGTTCCGGAATACGCTGTACCTGGCTTGCTGGGCCTGTTGACGTAGTTGTGTAAGAATTGTTGGTCGATGAGTCATACTAGTGGCTTTTCGTTCCATCATATCCCACATGTGCTCGATTGGAGACAAGTCCGGACCTCGTGCTGGCAGGGAAGTTGCAGCACGTGTTGCAGAGTACGTTGAGTTTCACGGCAGCATTATCCTGTTGGAACAACACATCGCCTTGAAACTTCCTGGCAGATTAAAACTGTGTGCCGGACTGAGACTCGAACTCGGGACCTTTGCCTTTCGCGGGCAAGTGCTCTACCAACTGAGCTACCCAAGCACGACTCACGCCCCGTCTTCACAGCTTTACTTCAGGCAATACCTCGTCTCCTACCTTCCAAACTTTGCAGAAGCTCTCCTGACAACCTTGGTAGAGCACTCGCCCGTGAAAGGCAAAGGTCCCGAGTTCGAGTCTCGTTCCGGGCCACAGTTTTAATCTGCCAGGAAGTTTCGTATCAGCGCACAGTCCGCTGCAGAGTGAAAATCTCATTCTGAACACATCGCTTTCCTTCTACAAGAATGGCGGAAGAACGGGTGTAACAAAAATTCTGCACGTAGCGAGCTCTGGTTATCATCCTCTCCAGACACACCGTAGATGAACGAGAGTTGTAGCTTTCCGCATCCCGGACCGTATAGCCTAGAATGGGACCAGTGTGTCTTCGACGAATGCACTCTGCGAGACAGCATTCACCAGGTCTACATCGTAACCACAAAAGACCATCACTTGGGTGCACACAGGACTCGCATTCGGGAGGATGACGGTTCAATCCCGCATCCGGCCATCCTGATTTAGGTTTTCCGTGATTTCCCTAAATCGCTCCAGGCAAACGCTGGGATGGTTCCTTTGAAAGGACACGGCCGAGTTCCTTCCCTGTCCTTCCCTAATCCGATGAGACCGATGACCTCGCTGTCTGGTCTCCTCCCCCAAACAATCCAATCCAATCCACTGGCGTGCAGGCAGAATCTGCTTTCGTTTCTGAAGACCACAGCGCGCCATTCCATCTACCAAGCGATCCTCTGACGGCACCAGTGCAGCCCTGCACGTCCATGCTGTGGCAAGAGTGGAAGATAGGCTAGAGGTGTGTGTGCCCGTAGTCCCACTGATGATAAGTGGTCCGCAACAGCTTGACACGTCTGGGCTCACAAGGTCACTTATCCGTGCTGTGGTAGCTGTACGGTCCGCCACTGTTGTCCTTACAATAAGGAGGTCGTTGTGGGCGTCTGTGCTGCATGCAAGTCCAGAAACTCATCTGCAGGTGTTGTAAAGATAGCGTCGTTGTAAAACTGCCAAAGCACGTCCAACTGATGTGGCAGTTCTCCAAAGGGACCATCCTGTCACTCACAAGGCCACATTTGGGCCCTTTCAAATTCATTCGGTTGAGTGTAGGAAGCACGAGTGCGTCTCGGTGGCCTGTTTGCTTCTCACGTTTGCACCACGCTGAGCCTCCTTTCTATGAGCATTCCACGTTAAAGAACAGACACGGATGGCGCTCTGTTGGCTATGTCACTACGCTATGTGTTAGCGGACGATGTTGAAACCATTATCAGCACATCTACTATCCCCCACGTGGTATATTCCGTCATCGGAGCAAACTCGACGTTGTCTTTCCACATGTACTAATTTTTTTTTCTGACAGTGTATATTCTCTCATGCAACAAGAAATTTATGCAGGATGTGTGTGAAAGACGCATTGAGCTTGAAATAAATTTACAAAAAGCTATAGACAATTTGGAAATAATAGGAACGTCAACTAAGGTTTGCTGGAACTGATTAGAAACTTTAGATGAACCAAAATAAATAAACCAAAAACAAAGTCCGCACCCGGTAGCTGAGTGGTCAGCGTCACAGAATGTCAATCCCAAGGGCCCGGGTTCGATTCCCGGCTGCGTCGGAGATTTTCTCCGCTCAGGGACTGGGTGTTGTGTTGTCCTAATCATCGTCATTTCATCCCCATCGACGCGCAAGCCGGCCGGTGTGGCCGAGCGGTTCTAGGCGGTTCAGTCTGGAACCACGCGACCGCTACGGTCGCAGGTTCGAATCCTGCCTCGGGCATGGATGTGTGTGATGTCCTTAGATTGGTTAGGTTTAAGTAGTTCTAAGCTCTAGGGGACTGATGACCTCAGACGTTAAGTCCCATAGTGCTCAGAGTCATCTCAACCATTTTCTTTTCGACGCAAAAGTCGCCGAAGTGGCGACGGGAGGCGCTAGTCACACGATATTTACGTTCAACAAAACACAAAAACAAAATGAGTCAGGTCACAGTCCAAACACAGAGAGTTAAAAAGTACATGGTTGCACTAATTGAATTTCTTTCTCTGTGCCTTGTAGAACTATTCAAAGTCGTGTTCAGTGAAACGTAACCTTCTGAGGCTTTCAAGTAATCACAGTATCACTGAAATGTTTAGTGAAAAGGAATAGTAACTATACGTGTATTGCTCTTTGCAAGTTTCCCACTGATAATTAGTTAACGTTGCTTAGGTAGAGGACACAAGATAGCACTGTAATAAAGCCCAGGGTCAGTACAATGACCCTTAGAAGGTAGTGACATAATTAAGGAGTATAAGCCACACATCGTCAACAGCATCTAAATCTAAACTGAAGCAACATCCCCCCCCCCTCAAAAAAAGCGATAGTCTACCGACGTCTACGTCTACATCTAGTCCAAAAGCCCCTTGTGGTGTGTGGCAGTGGGTAGTCTAGTATCACTATCATTTCGCCACTTTCTTGAGGTCTGATTTCTCTGATGTTTCCTCGTGGAGAGAGAAGTACATAAAAGAAAATAGTACATTGCCTGACTCTGCTTGGCAAGTGCGCTGTCTGTATTCTAACAGCAAACCACTCCATTAGACGCAACGCTCCTGTTGTAGCGTCTGCCGATGCGGTTTGTTCAACATCTCTGTACTGCTCTGGCGTTCGCTAGACGATGCTCCGACGCAACATGCCGCTCTTCGTTGGACCTATCCTCTCTCTTACTCGTACCTGGTAAGGGTCTTAGACTGAGAAGCAGTATCGAAGAATCGTCGGAAAAGCGTTCTGTAATCCACTTGTTGCATGGATAAATTACATTTCCTTAGATTTCTTTTGATGAATCTTAGCCTGGTTTCTGAACCAACTTCAGATAGTTTTATTGTCGTCCCACTTTTGGTTGGTCCAGAGCACGATACTTTCAGATGTTTGCAGTGACTTAGCGCCAACGTACTGCTCGGTTTAAGTTGCGCTACTAGTGCAAATAAATCCCAACTTGCACTGATCTGAAAAATTGCGTCCTATCTTACATAAAATTTTGACCCGTGCAATTAATTTACGATGACAGTTTCACTGCAACATCATAAATGAGATTTACCTGAGCAGTTCACATTTACTTTAAACGTAAGGCCATACTGAGCGGAACTGCATTGCAGCAGAACGGCGGGGCACGACGACGGTCTATTTAGTACATCGCATTTCAACTGCAGCGGCGCGATAACACACAGCAAATTATTCACGGAAGTCGTTCGGCAACCGCCTAGAAAAATGGACCTAAGTGACATGGATGTGATGCTAATTCCTGTGTTACGTGAGGAAAAAGAAAGGCTGAAGCAAAAGGAAGCAAGAGAAAGACGAAGACTACGCCTACATAAAATTTCGAACTGACGATGTGAAGAAGGAAATTATCACATGATTCTATGAACAAACAGATGGTCTTGCTATGGGTTCCCCCCTGGCGCCAGGTATTGCCAACTTGTTCATGGAGCACTTTGAAGATGTGGCACTGAACACGGAACGCCATAAACCAAAGGTGTTCTACAGATACGTAGACGACACTTTTGTAGTGTGGCCGCATGCCAAGGAAAAACTACAGGAGTTCCTATGCCGTCTCAATGGCATGCATGACAGCAACAAATTCACCATGGAGGTAGAAGAGAATGGCTGCCTTCCCTTCTTGGATATTTTGATCAAGAAAAATCCGGACGGTACGTTGGGACACTCGGTTTACAGGAAGAAGGCGCACACGGACTTATATCTCAATGCTCGGAGCTGCCACCATCCAGCACAAGGTAACTCAGTACTGAACACCTTAGTACAAAGAGCCAGGTCGATCTCTGACAGGGAAAGTTTGCCGCGTGAGTTGGCACATCTGCGGGAAACCTTCCGTAAGAACGGCTACACCGAGACACAAGTAAGACGCGCCTTGCGTGCAGACAAGAGGCGGGGGGAGAAACTAGAAGAAGACGAAGCAAAACGTGTGGCGTTTCTGCCGTTTGCTAGACCGCCAACAGCCAGGATAGCAAGAATATTAGAGAAGCACTAAGTAACGACCATCTTTCGCGCACCGAAAAAGTCAAAGATACATTTGGCTCACCCAAAGACCAGCTGGGGTTGCTGACTCCGGGAATTTACAGTATTGAGTGCGAATGTGGGATGGAATACATCGGGCTGACACAACGATGTATCTGCCAGCGCTGTACTGAACACATCAGGAACGTACAGGGTGTTTCAAAAATGACCGGTATATTTGAAACGGCAATAAAAACTAAACGAGCAGCGATAGAAATACACCGTTTGTTACAATATGCTTGGGACAACAGTACATTTTCAGGCGGACAAACTTTCGAAATTACAGTAGTTACAATTTTCAACAACAGATGGCGCTGCAAGTGATGTGAACGATATAGAAGACAACGCAGTCTGTGGGTGCGCCATTCTGTACGTCGTCTTTCTGCTGTAAGCGTGTGCTGTTCACAACGAGCAAGTGTGCTGTAGACAACATGGTTTATTCCTTAGAACAGAGGATTTTTCTGGTGTTGGAATTCCACCGCCTAGAACACAGTGTTGTTGCAACAAGACGAAGTTTTCAACGGAGGTTTAATGTAACCAAAGGACCGAAAAGCGATACAATAAAGGATCTGTTTGAAAAATTTCAACGGACTGGGAACGTGACGGATGAACGTGCTGGAAAGGTAGGGCGACCGCGTACGGCAACCACAGAGGGCAACGCGCAGCTAGTGCAGCAGGTGATCCAACAGCGGCCTCGGGCGTCCGTTCGCCGAGTTGCAGCTGCGGTCCAAATGACGCCAACGTCCACGTATCGTCTCATGCGCCAGAGTTTACACCTCTATCCATACAAAATTCAAACGCGGCAACCCCTCAGCGCCGCTACCATTGCTGCACGAGAGACATTCGCTAACGATATAGTGCACAGGAATGATGACGGCGATATGCATGTGGGCAGCATTTGGTTTACTGACGAAGCTTATTTTTACCTGGACGGCTTCGTCAATAAACAGAACTGGCGCATATGGGGAACCGAAAAGCCCCATGTTGCAGTCCCATCGTCCCCGCATCCTCAAAAAGTACTGGTCTGGGCCGCCATGTCTTCCAAAGGAATCATTGGCCCATTTTTCAGATCCGAAACGATTACTGCATCACGCTATCTGGACATTCTTCGTGAATTTGTGGCGGTACAAACTGCCTTAGACGACACTGCGAACACCTCGCGGTTTATGCAAGATGGTGCCCGGCCACATCGCACGGCCGACGTCTTTAATTTCCTGAATGAATATTTCGATGATCGTGTGATTGCTTTGGGCTATCCGAAACATACAGGAGGCGGCGTGGATTGGCCTCCCTATTCGCCAGACGTGAACCCCTGTGGGGACACTTGAAAGACCAGGTGTACCGCCAGAATCCAGAAACAATTGAACAGCTGAAGCAGTACATCTCATCTGCATGTAAAGCCATTCCGCCAGACACGTTGTCAAAGGTTTCGGGTAATTTCATTCAGAGACTACGCGATATTATTGCTACGCATGGTGGATATATGGAAAATATCGTACTATAGAGTTTCCCAGACCGCAGCGCCATCTGTTGTTGAAAATTGTAACTACTGTAATTTCGAAAGTTTGTCTGCCTGAAAATGTACTGTTGTCCCAAGCATATTGCAACAAACGGTGTATTTCTATCGCTGCTCGTTTAGCTTTTATTGCCGTTGCAAATATACCGGTCATTTTTGAAACACCCTGTACGACTAGCACAGGCAAACAAGTCCGCGGCAGCAGAACATGACATTATCGAAAAAATCGAAGAAGCTGTGCAGCGCGAACGATTCCTGGGACTCTATCTTCAAAGGGGCAGTGCAGATACGCCCGCACAACAATTTAATAAACAGGGATAGCGGTTTTCGGCTCAGTGCAGCGTGGAATCCCACAATTGACAAAATGCGTCAGGAACGCTCCGATCTGAAGCGGCGTCCGCAGACAGATTGGATAACCACCGGGTCCCGATGTTGGGCCGTGCCGCCGTCCCCCCCCCCCCTCCCCCCCTCCCCACCACCGCTACCGATGCGGTACCCCTTTCCGAAGGAACGTGATTGGCCGGCCTACAGTAGCGGACGACGTCCAAGCAGCTATATACAGGGTAAATCAAAAAAATGTATACACACTTTGAAGCATCATAGAAATTTTATTTCCCGTTCTCTGATGTTAAATTTCTGGAAATGGAAAGCTTACAGTCCAATTGTAAAAGTAAATGTACATTGAAAATGTGATTAATGTTCAAACTGGTGGCCTTCAGCATCAATACATTTTTGAGTACGAGTCACCACTGATTCCGTACATCGTACCAAAGTGTCCAATGCACACCGCCTGAATCTCATTCCAAAGTGTGTCCAGGTTACGTGGTTTACGTTTGTACACCTCATCTTTTACTGTGCCCCATAAGAAGAAATCCAGCGGCGTGAGGTCTGGAGAGCGTCCAGGAAACTCGATTGGTCCCCTGCGTCCAATCCACTGGCGTGGCACATTGTGATCCAGGTATAGTGCCGGGGGGGGGGGGGGGGGGGGGGGGCGCCATCTTGTTGGAAATAAAACTCATCATTATCGTATAATGCACGAATGGAAGGGAATATGGAGTCATCAAGCATTGTTAGGTACGTTTCTCCAGTAACACTACCTTCAAAGCGGAAAGGCCGAATGAGTCCCCTTGCAGACAAACCACACCACACATGTACACCAGGCAAATTCACAGCCTTCTCAACTGTAATGTGATGATTATCTTCAGCCCAGTACACACAATTGTGCCTATTCACAGTTCCATTGAGTTTGAAGTGGGATTCATCCGACCAAATTATGTTACCCATAAATCCCAGTTCGCGTCTCACCATCTCCTGAACCCATTCACAAAATTCTAACCTTCGATCTGGATCGTCGCTCTTAGCTGTTGCACCAGCCTTGGAATGTACACACGAAAGTTGCCTTTCTTCAGAATGCGTACAACACTACTAGCACTTACATTACTCTCACGCGCCGCTTGCCTTGAACATTTTTGAGGCGAACGCTGAAACAGTTCCAAGACCGCAGTTGTGGAATCATCACTTGTAGCTGTACGAGGTCGCCCTGCTCGACCTTTATGCACATCACACACTGTTCCATGAATTTCGAATTTGTCTCGTAGACGTGTAATTGTTAACCTTGAAGGTGGTTCTGTACCATACTCACTTCTCCACTGCCTTCGAACCGCAGCTACACTCTCAAACTTCCAGTACCACTTAAGTATCTGCTTCCGCGCTTCAAAGCTCAAACACACGTCCGCCATGTTGCAGTTACTTCCTTGCCACTGCTGCCACCTGTTGAATAAACATAACGTTACTTTCTCACAGATATTTAACCTTGTAGAACGGGAAATAAATCGTCTATGACAGTTCAAAGTGTGTATACATTTTTTCGACGCACCCTGTAGATATGCAGAACGCAGCATCCCGACACTTCGCCAGAAGATGATGGGTACAAAACTCATTGAAACGTTGCGACAAGACGACGCCACCCCTCGGCTGATAACCCGAGAAGAATTCATCAAAGTATGACATGTTTTCCCACGGCTTAAAAATGCTCCAAAGAAATTACATATGTACTTTAGAATGTCTCAAGATAAATTCAGCGATTTAATACAAATTATGGAGTCCAATATAACAAAAGCGGATGCACTGTTCCGAAAATCAATAGGCGTGGTGGGAAAACACATGGTCACTATTACGATGGTAGTTTTTATTATGTAGATACTGATTATTACTCACCATATGTAGCATTTTGTGTCTGTAGAAAGCCATCCGAGGTTATGATATATATGGTTTGTTTATTCGGATCTACCTCAACACTGCTTTGAGAACTGTTGTCCGTTCCCATGGCTGTACCAGAAATATTATATTGGTGACTTACTAGAAGGAATCTGATTTCCCTGGATTTCAATATTATGAAGTCTTGTTATCATTGTATTTTGTCTATTGAGGAATTATTTATTGAAGACAGATATAGATGGAGTTGGTTCATGAAACTGTTTATTTAAATCATAAGATGCAGATGGAGCCGGTTCCTATGTTACCGCTCTGTCTCGTCTTGTGGATGATGTCGAGCTCCTCAGTAGATTGTCGTATTCTGAGTTTGATGCTATAGTATTGTAAGTAGCCTACTTGTATGTTGGCAGCGCCCTCTGCGAGAGATTCTGTGATGTACGTACTAGCAGTTAGCGAGTGGATAGGGAAGTGTATGGACATGATATTGTTGGTAGGACATGCATTGTGAAGTGAGATGGAATGATATGTTTATCAGAAAATAACCAAGGAAATGTATGATGATAAATGTATGGTTGATAATGTTTGGGCAGTGGAATTACTGACAGCTACATGATTTTTGGAACTGGATTTCACATGAAAAAGATAATATTTTCTATGAACATTGTTTGCTTTTGAACAAAATCTTTCTTTTTGCTAACCATATGCCTCCATATGCCTCCTAGTAGAATCTGTAGTAGTTAGAATCTTTTCATTTGGCTGGCTGTTTTTGCTACTTGTTGTAATTGTTGTAGTTCGTGTTATGAAGATTTTCTGTAAGGTAACTGACTTATGAAAAAGAATGGGGTTTCCACAGTCGGGATTCGTGAGTGAAATAAGTTTAGGCAATTAATAGAGGTCGAGGTAGTTTTATATTTCTTTCATTTCATACTTTTTAGATTTGTAGTACTGTTAGGATTTGTTGTAATTCAGTGCCATTCGTTTGTGTTAATCATTTGAAGTCGTGTTGTCAATGTATAGCAGTCATATTGCGTTGGGCTTGTACACTCCTGGAAATTGAAATAAGAACACCGTGAATTCATTGTCCCAGGAAGGGGAAACTTTATTGACACATTCCTGGGGTCAGATACATCACATGATCACACTGACAGAACCACAGGCACATAGACACAGGCAACAGAGCATGCACAATGTCGGCACTAGTACAGTGTATATCCACCTTTCGCAGCAATGCAGGCTGCTATTCTCCCATGGAGACGATCGTAGAGATGCTGGATGTAGTCCTGTGGAACGGCTTACCATGCCATTTCCACCTGGCGCCTCAGTTGGACCAGCGTTCGTGCTGGACGTGCAGACCGCGTGAGACGACGCTTCATCCAGTCCCAAACATGCTCAATGGGGGACAGATCCGGAGATCTTGCTGGCCAGGGTAGTTGACTTACACCTTCTAGAGCACGTTGGGTGGCACGGGATACATGCGGACGTGCATTGTCCTGTTGGAACAGCAAGTTCCCTTGCCGGTCTAGGAATGGTAGAACGATGGGTTCGATGACGGTTTGGATGTACCGTGCACTATTCAGTGTCCCCTCGACGATCACCAGTGGTGTACGGCCAGTGTAGGAGATCGCTCCCCACACCATGATGCCGGGTGTTGGCCCTGTGTGCCTCGGCCGTATGCCGTCCTGATTGTGGCGCTCACCTGCACGGCGCCAAACACGCATACGACCATCATTGGCACCAAGGCAGAAGCGACTCTCATCGCTGAAGACGACACGTCTCCACTCGTCCCTCCATTCACGCCTGTCGCGACACCACTGGAGGCGGGCTGCACGATGTTGGGGCGTGAGCGGAAGACGGCCTATCGGTGTGCGGGACCGTAGCCCAGCTTCATGGAGACGGTTGCGAATGGTCCTCGCCGATACCCCAGGAGCAACAGTGTCCCTAATTTGCTGGGAAGTGGCGGTGCGGTCCCCTACGGCACTGCGTAGGATCCTACGGTCTTGGCGTGCATCCGTGCGTCGCTGCGGTCCGGTCCCAGGTCGACGGGCACGTGCACCTTCCGCCGACCACTGGCGACAACATCGATGTACTGTGGAGACCTCACGCCCCACGTGTTGAGCAATTCGGCGGTACGTCCACGCGGCCTCCCGCATGCCCACTATACGCCCTCGCTCAAAGTCCGTCAACTGCACATACGGTTCACGTCCACGCTGTCGCGGCATGCTACCAGTGTTAAAGACTGCGATGGAGCTCCGTACGCCACGGCAAACTGGCTGACACTGACGGCGGCGGTGCACAAATGCTGCGCAGCTAGCGCCATTCGACGGCCAACACCGCGGTTCCTGGTGTGTCCGCTGTGCCGTGCGTGTGATCATTGCTTGTACAGCCCTCTCGCAGTGTCCGGAGCAAGTATGGTGGGTCTGACACACCGGTGTCAATGTGTTCTTTTTTCCATTTCCAGGAGTGTATATTGTAGGTAATAAATGAATAGGTTAAATTTGAGTTGTCTTTATCAGGGAAAATTCTGTAGATCAGTGTTTTAAAAAAATTAAAGAGGTAGTTTCAATATAAGTTTAATTTTTTGGCTTTAATTGTAGATCTGGTGGCATGCCTTTGCCGGAGTTAGCCATAACTTTGGAAAAGTAACTTCCCCTTGTTGTTGCCGGTGCAGTTGTAGCTGGTAGTGAATTCAGATAATTGTGGAGAATACTGGCTACTGATAGCTGATGCGTTCGGTTCTTTTTCCTCACGTTAATATTTTTGAATGTTAATAATGTTGCCGATGAAGAAGATAGGACTGAGTTTACTGGCTGAAGAAAAACTGCCATTACATCACGAAGCGAATCGGATTAGTAATATTATCATCTCTAATAACTCGGCGTCTTCACTGACGCTCTCTGTAACTCTCTCCTGAAGATATGGCCGTAACAATTCTTTTTGACTCTTGTGTTTTTATTTTTTGCTTGTCTAGGGCCATCTCCATTCTTGCATTTGCGTCTCTTTATATTTACATGATAGTGTCTCTCAAAGCTTTACATTTCTATTTTCAATAGTATCTGACAATAAAAATATAATTTTTTAACTTTGCTTGTTTAGGTTTCTTGCTATTCGTGATTCATTCAAGAATATTGCAGAATCTTTTCGTTTGGGGTATACAACCGTACAATAAATCGTAGACACTACACTTACTGCATTGTGGGAAGTGTTATCCAAGACAGTAATGATCATACCGGATCAAGAGAAATGGAAGAAAATTGAAAAAGAATTTTCTGAAAAATTTAATTAGTCTGTAAGACCTTCGGTACACACACCATCAGATTATTTGACTTGTCGCTCTAACGAAGTAGGTGAGTGTCAGCAGTATGTGTCGTGGTCTTATCGTGCCGTGTTTATCTTCTGCTGTTAGGTCAGACGATAGAAATGCCACTTGCACGCCTAGAGTAGCAGATTGACGGTGACCAACTTTAAACAGAACTTGATTAATTTTCACACACATTTATTAAAATAATAACAAGCATAACAATTACTTAACTTGGTTCTGTATGCTGTGTACAATTGACAGGTTCTGTATGCTGTGTACAATTGACAATCTGAAGTTCCTTTGGTCTTCGTACGTTAATTTTATTCTCACATATCTCTGATACTTGACAAAGTGTCTATACATTTATCTTCATGGCTATGTACAGGAATATGATAATCTTATTAGGTGCAGACTGAAACTTGACTACAGACAAATGCAGGCTAATGCAGACTGATGCAGACTAACTAATCGGAGGTCTGTACACTCGTTGTAATACCTCGAGCGTTCAGGTATCACTGCGCGAGTGTGATCCGCGAGGAGAAAAGGTTCTACGTTAGCAGCAATCTCATTGGCTGCGTTACATATTAATACGCGGATCGGCGGAAGCAGAATTTGCTCCGTTTCTAAGACAGCGCCATCTCGTAGTGCGGAGACGGACGAGCGCTGCGCCTGCGCTGTTGTGCTTAGCGGGGCGCGCTCTAGTGGGAAAGTTGTGTACGCGCTGACTACGCGGAACTATGTACACAACATAGTCAAACCGTATTGTTGCACTAGATGTGTACCACAGATATATTTTCTCGGCACCAAAAAGTGGTTCGCTATATTTTAATTACAAAAAGTTTATAGTGCTACTTGCTGTAGTAGATGCCGACTATAAATGGACATACGTGAACATTGGTGACTTTGGAATGAATAGCAACACGATGATCTTTTCATGGTCAGATTTAGCAACAAAACTGGAATCAAATACCTTGAATTTCCTGGCCCAAAAGAATTATGAGTCACGAGAGTTTGACTGCCTCATGTGATTGTTGCAGACGAAGCTTTCCCATCAATATCCTATATGATTAGACCGTGTCTTGGTACATAATTAGATGGCCAACCGATAAAAATATACGGTTACATATATAACAGAGGCTGAAGAGCTGCAGATAATGCCTTTGGAGTACTGTGCTAACATTTAAGATTAACTATGACAAGCGCTATCTCAATCCGAAACGCGTGGGCAACGTGATTCTTGCCACTTATTTTTTGCACAATTTTCTCAGATACGATACAGTGCCTTTTCTCAATGAGGTAACTGAGGACATGCAGTTAGGAGACCTTCGCCATATAGGAGGCAGTTTAGTTAGTAATGCTATCCAGGTGTGGGATAGATTCATAGATTGTTTCAATCCCCCCCCCCCTCCCCCCTCCAATGTAGTTTGTTCTGGAAAACGATTTGGTACACAGAGTATGTCGTCAAACAGAAAATGAGCAGCTGGTAAAAACGTAATAGTAAGCGTGTAGCACTCCATCTTCAGACCACAAGTGGCCGATCGGGACCATCCGACCGCCGTATCATCCTTAGATGAGGATGCGGATAGGAGGAGTGTGTGGTCAGCACACCTCTCTCCCAGTCGTTATGATGGTTTTCTTCGGAGCCGCTACTATTCGGTCGAGTAGCTCCTCAACTGGCATCTCGAGGCTGAGTGCACCCCAAAAAATAGCAGCAGCACATGGCGGCCCGAATGGTCACCCATCCAAGAGCCGGCCACCCCCGACAGCTCAACTTCGGTGATGTGTCAGGAACCGGTGTATCCACTGCGGCAAGGCCGTTGCTAATAAGCGTGTAGTCATAAAAAATAAATACTTTATCGTCCGTTTCACAAAATAAAAAGGAATGTGGGCATTTGCACATTATTTTTAACAAAAAATGAATGTAATGGGCCATCAGAGAAATAAATATGCAATTTACATATCCTTTACTTCCCCTTCTGTGCCACCTGAATGACGCCCAGTGTAGCGACACTTGCTAGTCCACACTACGCTACGACGGAACTACGCGACACCACACAGCGCGTCATAGTTGGCCAGTTTGCCAACTTTGCCTCTCAGTGAAGTGTCGCACGGTCTCACACGATTTCATACGAACAATACAGGGTCGCGTCGTGTCGCACTGCTCTACTGCAGTGCAGTTCCGCTCAGTGCGACCTTACCTTCAGCGCGCAACGGTAAACAGCGGGCACAGCAAATGGAAACTCTACTGAATATAAAAAAATGTCTCTAATTTTTCAGCAATAGCGCAGGTGTTTTAGCAGCTCGAATTATGGGCCGTTACTACGCTCCGTGGATTTGAACACAGATCTGTAATTAGAATAGTCAAATGTCAATGTCGAACATGTAGAGTTTCATAGAACGAAGTACAGTGCTTCTGTAAATTGAACTAGCGGCACGCCGTACCTTATTTGCTGGAAAATGTGTACAAAGAACGGGATACGTAATAACTAATCAGAGTAGTGGATGCTGTCTTTGATGTGAAATACCGTACGAAAATCGTGGGACGTTTCAATTAGCACAGCCAAAGGTTGCGTATTGGACTGCGCGATCGTACATTTGCTGGAAAATATCAGTCACGCCAACGCATTTAATAAACAAATAAATGGCCAAGGAAATTAAAACATTATTATTAACTTCGGAAGTGAGGTGAGCAAAATAATACATGACCTATTAACGTGGAAGGTAAAATTCAAATACGTAAGCATCACATGAACAAATTTCCGTTTAAGTCACTAACTATTTACGGGGGTCGTTCAATAAGTAATGCCCCACATTCTTTTTTAAAAAGCAGTTAATATACATAGACAAACGTCACTGTTGGTGTTTCACATTTGATGTTTGTTCTGCGCCCCGGTGAAGTTTCGATCGTTCTGTCAGATGTCAGAGCCGTAGTACAGCGCCAAAATGGCGTCTACATACGACTCACGCTACAGGCAGGGTGTTGTTATTGAATTCTTGTGTGCAAAGAAAGAAACCGTGGTGAACGTCCATATACGTTTGTGGGCAGTGTATGGCGATGCTGCAGTTGATAGGAGTACACTCGGGGAAGTTGCAGCCTCAGGAAATGCAGAAACAGAGCTCCATTATCAGCAACGCTCGGGACATCCTGTCAGAGCCACTGCTCCAGACATGCTGAATTATGCGGATGCTATTATTCATGCCGATCGGCGCTTCACAACTCGACAATTTGTTCTACAGTTGTCGGTCAGCATTGGAAGTGCGTCTGCAGTGATCAAGACTCTCCGATATTCAAAGAGGTGCTCACGATGGGTTTCACGAATGCTGACAGCGGACCACAAGATTCAAAGAAAGGCCATTTCATCGGAATTGTTGGAGATCGACGAAGAGGCCTTCTTGTCACGGATAGTTACGGTAACGAAAGCTGGGTGCACCACTTCGCGCCGAAAACACAAAATGCAGTTCATGGAGTGGCATCATCCTCATTCACCATTCAAAAGAAGAAATTGAAAACAACCCCCTCTGCCGGAAAAGTCATGGTGACAGCCTTCTGGGATTGCGATGGCGTCATTCTCGTGGATGTGATGCCAAGAGGGCCAACCATGAATTCAGAGGCATACGCGAAGACTCTGAATAAACTTAAGAGCCGTTTCCGACGTGTTCGATCGGACAAGAATCCAGCAAAAATCTTGCTCCAATATGATAATGCACGCCCACACACAAGTCTGAGAACCTGGGAACACATAGTCAAACTGGGTTGCCTCATCCAACCTACAGACCTGGCAACCTCGGACTTCCATCTCTTCGGTCCGCTTAAAGATTCTCTACGGGGAACACACTGTGAACATGACGAGAGCGTCTGTCATGCAGTTAAAACATGGCTACGCCTACAGGACAAGAGCCTTTACCAGCAGGGAATACATGCTCTTCCACAACGTTGGCGCACGGCCATAGAACGTGATTGAGAGTACGTAGAAAAATAGGACACGTACATGTTGATGTACACTCCTAGAAATGGAAAAAAGAACACATTGACACCGGTGTGTCAGACCCACCATACTTGCTCCGGACACTGCGAGAGGGCTGTACAAGCAATGATCACACGCACGGCACAGCGGACACACCAGGAACCGCGGTGTTGGCCGTCGAATGGCGCTAGCTGCGCAGCAATTGTGCACCGCCGCCGTCAGTGTCAGCCAGTTTGCCGTGGCATACGGAGCTCCATCGCAGTCTTTAACACTGGTAGCATGCCGCGACAGCGTGGACGTGAACCGTATGTGCAGTTGACGGACTTTGAGCGAGGGCGTATAGTGGGCATGCGGGAGGCCGGGTGGACGTACCGCCGAATTGCTCAACACGTGGGGCGTGAGGTCTCCACAGTACATCGATGTTGTCGCCAGTGGTCGGCGGAAGGTGCACGTGCCCGTCGACCTGGGACCGGACCGCAGCGACGCACGGATGCACGCCAAGACCGTAGGATCCTACGCAGTGCCGTAGGGGACCGCACCGCCACTTCCCAGCAAATTAGGGACACTGTTGCTCCTGGGGTATCGGCGAGGACCATTCGCAACCGTCTCCATGAAGCTGGGCTACGGTCCCGCACACCGATAGGCCGTCTTCCGCTCACGCCCCAACATCGTGCAGCCCGCCTCCAGTGGTGTCGCGACAGGCGTGAATGGAGGGACGAATGGAGACGTGTCGTCTTCAGCGATGAGAGTCGCTTCTGCCTTGGTGCCAATGATGCGTGTTTGGCGCCGTGCAGGTGAGCGCCACAATCAGAACTGCATACGACCGAGGCACACAGGGCCAACACCCGGCATCATGGTGTGGGGAGCGATCTCCTACACTGGCCGTACACCACTGGTGATCGTCGAGGGGACACTGAATAGTGCACGGTACATCCAAACCGTCATCGAACCCATCGTTCTACCATTCCTAGACCGGCAAGGGAACTTGCTGTTCCAACAGGACAATGCACGTCCGCATGTATCCCGTGCCATCCAACGTGCTCTAGAAGGTGTAAGTCAACTACCCTGGCCAGCAAGATCTCCGGATCTGTCCCCCATTGAGCATGTTTGGGACTGGATGAAGCGTCGTCTCACGCGGTCTGCACGTCCAGCACGAACGCTGGTCCAACTGAGGCGCCAGGTGGAAATGGCATGGTAAGCCGTTCCACAGGACTACATCCAGCATCTCTACGATCGTCTCCATGGGAGAATAGCAGCCTGCATTGCTGCGAAAGGTGGATATACACTGTACTAGTGCGGACATTGTGCATGCTCTGTTGCCTGTGTCTATGTGCCTGTGGTTCTGTCAGTGTGATCATGTGATGTATCTGACCCCAGGAATGTGTCAATAAAGTTTCCCCTTCCTGGGACAATGAATTCACGGTGTTCTTAGTTCAATTTCCAGGAGTGTATATTGTCACCAAATTTTGACTCTTGACAGTAAATACGTTCTGAGAAAAAAAATGTGGGGCATTGCATATTGAACGACCCTCGTAGTAAGGTAAACTGATGAGAAGTTTAAGTGACTTTACTGCAACGTTCTTTGGAGTAGTTCATTAAAAACAGATTCTGTTAAAGTCAGATTCTGTGAGCAAGCGTCGTAACTATTGTCTTCACAATGAAACAAGAACCAGTAATGGCACGTGGATCTGGACTACACTCTTGCTGTTTGAAACAATTTCACTACGTGAATCAGTTAAAATTTACTCACTGAATGCCACCACCTCATGAATGACTAACGAAATTGCCTACGCACAACCCAATTACATGAACCATCTCATCAACCAGCAACTCAGCAACCAGCCAAATTCAAGACCAAACCACGTCTTGTTCTCCTTGTAGCACACCCAACAGCAGAGTACTTGAAAGCCAAAGCCAACCCTGAGTGCTTTTGTGAGCACGTCCATTGGGCTGGACACCTGGAAATGCCGACCACACTACCCAAAAACGAACAGAGCAAAACTCCGAAGACAACCAGGGCTTGTAGTTGATACTGCATACAGAATCGTCTTTGGAGTAGGGCTGGGATAACTAGTTCACGAAGTAATGGAAACATTGAAACACTAAAATTAAATACTGAACACTGAGATTTTACAGCCAATTTTCAAGTGTAATCGAACATTTTGGCTGTCGTATACGACTTAGTACACAAAGATAAAGAGATGTGGGCACAGAGTCGTGCAGCAACTGTCATCGTAGGGAAGCTGGACAGGAGCATAAATGATTAGCGAACAAGTTAACACAACATCGGGAAGATTTACTTAACTTGTAACAACCGTATGAAGATTCATTACAAATGATGCAACATGATACAGAGTCCAGCTATGACAGTATCAATAAGGACGAAGCTCGCTGTTGTAGGCACGAACTACGGTGTTTGTGCGATGAGGCTCCAAGTGGAAGTGGGCTGAGTCTTTTTTTTTTCTTTATTAATTTTCAATTCCCCCCGAAGGGGGCGGGCTGGCAGCAGCTTACTACGCTGCTCTACAGCCTACAGACTTTTTTTTAAAAAAAGGAAGAAGAAAGAAGAAAAAACAGGCGATAAAATGGTGATTTAAAGTGGAAAATGGCGTAAAAATGCGAAAAGTTAAAACAGAAAGCAAAAGGGGACGGCAATGTTGATAAAATACACAGGAATCAGACAAGTAACATAGAAGACACACAATTAAAAAACATGGCGACAGTCTGGCTTCTGTTCGCAAGTGGTAAAAAGCACACCCAGTGACAGTATGATGGCTGTTCGCTACACTCCCCAAAAGACACAACACGGAGCACGCACTGGAAAAACACACTGTAAAACACTGCACGAAAAAGGCGGCACAAAGATGGCACTCCCGATCCAAGGCAGATGGAGGGGGGGGGGGACCTGGAGTAGGGGGAAAAACAAGGAGGGAGGAGAGGAAAAAACGAAAAGGGGGGAGGGGAACCAAGGAGGGAGAGGACTAATAAAGGGGGAGAAGGGCAGACGCGAGACGGAATGAGAGGAGGCAGAGGAGGGAAATGTAAAAGGACTCGGGGGAGCTGAGTCTCTGTACCGGTCATCCTATATCGTGGCGGCAGAGGGCACTCCTAGTCCACAGCCACTAGTCCGTATAGCGCTTGGCGTATTTTGAGTGTTACCACTTCGCTAGAAGACATAGATCACCTTCGGAAGGATCCCGAAATTTTGTATATGCGTTTTATGGACATCTAAACAATTTTATACCTGAAACTGACATAGTTTTAAGGCTGTAAAGAGCAAGGGTATTGTGCTTTTTCGCCACAGTATCATAGCTCACTTCCACTTTACTTACGTTTTTTCGGGTGCGGGAAAAGAACTGATAGCCAACTATACCTTTTTAGGTTTTCTATTGCACTTATTCATGTTATCGAATCTCCGTTCTAGTTAATTACGTCACAATGACACTGTATTGGGCGCCGATGTATCACAGGAAAGGGTGGGGGGATGGGGGGGTGTGGCTACGCATTTGTAGCAATGACAATGAAATCGTTACTGTAAATAAGCAGTTTACACCACCTATGAAAAGTAACTGGTTCTCTTTCCACGTACTTATCTTTACATCCGTAGCAACAACAATATTGCACCATGGCTGTTAGAACTACTAAAACGTGTAGAAACGTATGCAAAAACAGGTGAATACGTGTAATATTAAAGTTTCGCTGTTGCCACAAACTGCAGACAAGCAGCGACGTCCCCAACACCACGTGACTAGCCCGGTTTGATGTTGAGAACATGCGCAGTAGGCTATTCTCACGCCACAGATATTTATACTCTAAGGTGTGGCTCAGTGGGCGTGTTCCAATGGTCCTGGTGGGTCCTGCACCACCGCTGTCACTGTTGGACGGAAACTTGCAATTCCGTTTTTATTTTTCCTACTAGATACCGGTTTTGGTACACAGCACCTTCTTCAGGCCATGCTACAATCAAAAAATTACAGTACATGTATTTAAAATAATCATGAAATAAGAGATTACAAAATATTGCCTCTCTATGATAGCAAACATATGGTACAAACTGCAGCTTTAAAATACATAGATGGCCATTTACGACTAGAATGCAATGGTCATAGTTGTTTCTCAACTAGGTATGGCAAATACTAGAACTAAAAGTGAATGCTAAGCTTTAAAGAGACGCTCAAAGTAATGCTAAGGGTGAATCCTATGCACAGAGTTTCAGTTTTCTTCTTAAAAAAGTCTTATTATTAAAAATATAAGTAGAATAAATGTACCACAAAATATGAAATTTACGAAACAACATCGTAAAACAAAGAACAGAAAAAAATGGGTTGGTAGTAGATTTGAACGCGATATCATGTTAGGGTTATATTAGGGGCAAAACGTGTTTAACACATGCAAAACATATGATGACTTTGTACACACGTTTCCCAACCAGTAATGGTCTACCAGCAGACAGGACAGCATCAGAAGTGACATAACTGAAGGGAGGCGCTTCGCCATAATTTTTCTAACATTACTGGGCGAAGAACATGTATTTAACTGACTCACTGGAAGAATCGAACCTTATTTTTACAATAAAATTGTAACTTGCAGTGTCAGTAGAGAAAAATCTTATTAGCGTAAACAAAGATGCCGTCAGTGATTTAATGCATGTACTTCAGTAGATAGTTTCACTGTCACGCAACAGACATGGGTAGGAAGGGTGGAGAGGAAATACGTAGTGAAGGGAAAGGCATAATGACATTGAGAAAAGCAAAGGCATCGGTGCTGGTAGGAATGGTATGCGTCACAGCTGGGAAGAGAGTAGACTAATGGAACATAGCTGCAAGACATGTAGAGGAGGCTTGTTTCAGTAGGTCATCAAAAAGGAAGCTACCACGGAGGCAACAGAGAGTTCCTGAATAGTGGAAATTGGGAGCACGTACCTGAGAGATATAGAATTCGCGAGGTGCAGGGAAATTAGAGGGTGGTTCCGATCTGATTCAGTCGGTAATGGCAAAATATAATGGATCACTTACGAAATTACTCGGAAATGAGGGGCCATGTAAGACGATACAAATGAAGTAAAAGAACTGTACCAACCAACTATTGAAGTTAGCATACAAAACATGAGGGTGGTTGCAATTCTGCATTCAGGTAGCAAGTGAAATGCCACATCCAATGATTAATTTGAAGAAATGTAGAAGACCAGTATAAGAGGTCAAAGTTGTTCCAGTGTGTAGAACCAGAAGCAAGCTAATAGAGAAGCAAGTTCCCTTAGAGTTTAAGATACACTGTCAAGCGCTATGCTACTGCTAAGGCTATGTGTCAACTTAATATCAGTAATGGGTTGCCTAAGAGCAGACGGGGCAGTGTTAAATTTCACTGAAAGCATTGTAACAGAGGATGACGAAGAGAACAGGTTCATAAGAAATGAGACCACACAAGATAGCAATGAATAGCTAGAATACTTATAATGAGGAAACAAGTGTACTGGAATCGTGGTTCAGACGAAAATATTCATACGCACGAGAGGGTTGTACGATCCAAAGAGGTCAAAATAAAAGTAAATATTAAAGAAGGGTTAACTGAAGGAGAGGCGCATGATTTGCAAGAGGTACTGCTTAAACATCAAAATGCATTTTGGAAGAAAACAGTGACCATGAAAAAGTATATGTATTGTTTTCAAGATAAGCCACATGATGCATTTAAAGTTACACTGTACCCCACAGCGTTATCCAAGAGGGAACCAATGGGCAAAGAAATAAAAAGGATTCTAAAGTAATAATTGAGCATTCACAAAGCAGTTACTGTAGTGCCATTATCATACAATCAAAGACAGATGGATCAGTACACATCACTCGTCAGTTGAGTGAAGTAAGGTTCAAGTATTAACGACTCAAATTATACTGTGAAAAATTTTTATACTAAAATAGGATTCAGTTACATTAGACATATTAAGAACCACAGATAATGAACGGATCCTTTTGTAAGTAAAACAAAGAATTAAGAAGATTCCGTTCATAATCATGAGTGTTCTTAAGAAATAAATGCGGAATTGTATGAGTTCGTCCAAGCAAATGGAATGTATTACGCAAAACAAGGAAAACGGTCATGACGAAATAATGAAACAATGAGGATATAGTAATATACAGACGTGGTGACTGTGACGACTACAGGGTGGTCAGGTACAGTCTGAAAAGCTCGAAAAGCTTGTAAGAGTGTTGCAGGTTAGGTTGCGCTGAGAAATAATTTTTAAGAAAAAATTCGATGCGTTGTACCTATTTCGAATTAATTAGCATTGAAGTTAGCCAATCAGGCCTTTGTGCGCGCAAATGAAAGTGGCCCATCAGAAGAACGTAAACATCGGACGACTGAACAGTGAAGAAACGCTGTGTGGAGTGACGAATCACGGTACACAATGTGGCGATCCCATGGCATGGTGTGTGTATGGCGAATACCCGGTGAACGTCATCTACCGGCGTGTGTAGTGCCAACAGTAAAATTCTGAGGCGATGGTGTTATGGTGTGGTCGTGTTTTTCATAGAGGGGGCTCGCACCCCTTGTTGTTTTGCGTGGCACTATCACAGCGCAGGTCTACAATGATGTTTTAAGCACCTTCTTTCTTCCCACTGTTGAAGAGCAATTTGGGGATGGCGATTGAATCTGTCAACACGATCGAGCACCTGTTCGTAATGCACCAAAATAACATCCCTGTAATGGACTGGCCTGGACAGAGTCCTGACCTGAATCCTATAGAAGACCTTCGGGATGTTTTGCAATGCTGACTTAGTGTCAAGCCTCACCGACCGACATCGATAGCTCTCCTCAGTGCAGTACTCCGTGAAGAATGGCTGCCATTCCCCAAGAAACCTTCCAACACCTGATTGAACGTGTGCCTGCGAGAGTGGAAGCTGTCATCAAGCCTAAGGGTGGGCCAACGAATTACCGATGGAGGCCGCCACGAACTTGTAAGTCATTTTCAGCCAGGTGTCCGGATACTTTTGATCGCATAGTGTATCATCGTACTGCAAACCACACCGGTCATACGGACTCCACCATTGCTCGCTGTTGGAGACAATGGATACAGGAATGTGTGCATGCCTGATATGTAGCATCTGGACATACGACACTCACCACGAGGAGGGAGGATCGACAGGTTGTCTGCCACGCGCAAACACATCCAACGGCAGCGATGGGACCTATTGAGCAGGATGTCTTGCGTTCTATGCAACGTCCCGTGAGTGCTAGTACCATCTGCAGGTGGCTCCTTGACGCAGGACTCGCTGCACTCCGGCCATGACGACGTCTGCCACTTTCACCCTGCAAAGCCACGCCTGGTGTCGTCAATCACGAACATTGGGCCCTGCAGACTAGCAGCAGATCATCTTTCGTGACGAGTCCCGCTATTGCCTTGGAGACGACGTCCACCGGACCCAATTCTGCAGGCACAGTGCAGAGCGGCACAAAGAGCGGCTTGTGGTCTGCCACCACACTACCCACCAGCCTGGTGTAATGGTGCAGGGAGTGATATCGTGTGGTACCCGGTCACCGCTAACTTTTCTAACGCGTTCCGTGCGAGCTGCATGGTACGTGGAGGAGGTACGGCAACTGGTGTCTCAGCTTTTCGTAATTCCCAAGCCAATGCCATACTTCAGCAGAACAACACGTCCTCACGTCAGTACCCGTTGCAGCTGTGGATACTGTGCCATGAGCAGCCTCATCTCTTCTCTAACGAAATTGTGTCGGGTACTACGGAGCATGGCATCTGTACTCCACCGACCAGTCTGCGGGAACTGCGCCCAGGTGCAAATGACATGGGACACAGTATCGCTGGTCTACATCCGATATCTGTACAGCTACGTGCCATGACGTCTGGACGGAGCCTCGCGTCATACTAACCCATAATTCAAAAAATGGCTCTGAGCACTATGGGACTTAACATCTATGGTCATCAGTCCCTTAGAACTTAGAACTACTTAAACCTAACTAACTTAAGGACAGCACACAACACCCAGCCATCACGAGGCAGAGAAAATCCCTGACCCCGCCGGGAATCGAACCCGGGAACCCGGGCGTGGGAAGCGAGAACGCTACCGCACGACCACGAGATGCGGGCTAACACATTTTTTTTTTTTTGTCGTCTACCTCAAAAGAATTTGCTCCTTCATAGTTGAAAGAGTAGTCGTTTTGTACGTGTGGTACCATGAACCTACCCACCAACAAAGAACGCAGCCCACTGCCCTCCTGAGGGCCACTCTTACTCTCAGTGTATTATGTATGCAGTCCGAGCACTGTGTGTAACATTGGCTCGCTCCCACAGTGCGCACCTAACAAACTGTTTCAGGCTGACTTTATGTATATAGTGCAAGAGAAAAATATGCGTGGGAAGACGACGTCATTTTGATCTGATGAAGGCATACGCCTTCTGGGAGATATAGGATGTACTGATAATGCTTTCAACGTTGTCTGCCAACAGATAGGTTAGTGACATAGCTACCAGAGAGCCATTCCTGTCTACCTATTAAGAGGGAATGCTCATAGCCAGAAGGCGCAGTGTGGTGCAAACATGTGGAGTAAGCAGGCAACCATGTCACAGACATGCACTTCCTACAGCCAGCTGAGCGAGTTTGAAAGGGATGAAATAACGGCCTTACGAATGGCAGGATGGTCCTTTCAGAGAATTACCACACGAGTTGGGTGTTCTGCTTCACTTGTGCAACGATCAGTAGTCACGTGAACATTCTCACACCAGTGGACGAGGTTCTGGACGTCCACGTAGCACAGACGGCCGCCAGGATTTTCGTGCTGTAATCCCAGCAGTGGAAGATCGTACAGTTCCAACAACACAGATGAGAGGGCTTGTAGCCCAGACGTGTGAGCACTGGCTGTTGCGAACAGGTCGTTTGCAGTGCGACCACAGCCACGCGCACCTCTGCTGCTCATGCCACAGCGTCGACGTGCACGGGTCGAATGGTGCCGTCAGAGTGCGGCGGGGCGGATTCGTCTCTCAGAATCCATTAAACCAGGGGCGGGCAAACGTTGCACGCGGCTCATGAGCGCACAGCGCTGCACGTGTGCTGCTCGCGTGCAGGCGTCGACCGGGGCTGTGGCGACAGCCGGCAGGTTGCGGCAGTGTAGTGCCAGGCTAAGCTGCGGACGTTGATGCGAAGCGAGCACTATGTAGTGAACGTTGTATTTCAAGAAACGGAGAAGTGGAGATTTGCTATCTTTTAAAAAGTAATGGGAGAATCATTTTTTCTTTGTGCAAAAACGTGAAAATTCGAAATGCTTAATATGTGGCAGTATTCTCGCTGGTCACGGAAGTTTAGTATTGAAGGCCATTATAATAAATTTCACAAGGACGAATACAATTTATTGTCGGATTCTGAGCGGTTGGGGAATTGACTGAGCTTAACAAGACCGATCTGACGATACCAGATGAATCTGTCGTAGTTGGCCGGCCGGAGTGGCCGAGCGGTTCTAGGCACTACACTTTGGAACCGCGCGATCGCTATGGTCGCAGGTTCGAATCCTGCCTCGGACATGGATGTGTGTGATGTCCTTAGGTTAGGTTTAACTAGTTCTAAGTTCTAGGGGACTGATGACCACAGCAGTTTAAGTCCCATAGTGCTCAGAGCCATTTGAATTTGTCGTAGTTGCTGTTGTCACGAGAGATCTGCGACTTTCTCTCGTCATGTCTCTCATCTAACTGATCTAACATTTTATGGAGCACTATTTTCAAGTTTTCAGGACGACAACAATAATAGCCCAGCGGTATGTGCAAGTTATAAGACTGCGCTTAATATAGTGAGAGCTGGAAAACCATTTGCTGAATTAATAAGTCTCGGTGAAGAGCAAACGTAAGTGATGAAAATTTACGTAACTGTTTATGTTTGTCTGTATGTAGAAATTTGGTTCCAGATATTAA
Organism: Schistocerca nitens; assembly: GCF_023898315.1. Taxonomy (NCBI): domain Eukaryota; kingdom Metazoa; phylum Arthropoda; class Insecta; order Orthoptera; family Acrididae; genus Schistocerca; species Schistocerca nitens. The sequence goes on along the minus strand of NC_064619.1, from coordinate 692,815,269 downwards.
ACGTATTGTAAACTCCACCTGTGATAATTAAATAAAACGTATCGTAGGTAATAGGTACTCTTTCAAACCATGATTTCTTTCAAGCACTCCTACTAACCTTATTGATTCACTCAATAAAGCAAGCTAGGAAACAAAACGCATTACAGAGGAAGGAACGAGCAGAAGGTATGGTGGGGATGGGAGATAAGCGGGTGGCCAGCTTGCCCCTGTGTGCACGCGGAACACCTGTTAACTGCACGCGTGCAAGTGCACTGCACATGTGCAGGATTCCTGCCCGCCCCTGCATTAAACAATCTGTCCACCTACCTGGATACGTTTTGGGTTGTCTGCCCCCTCATTCTGCGAAGTTAGATATGATTTAGCCGACAAAAGCAGCATTGACGAAAATTCGACTAAATGCCTACCATGCAAACGCCACGTAACTACAGTCCATGGGTAACATCTGAAAGTTAGTTAAACTATCTGGCGGTCTGGATTCTGGCATGAGTCGTTTGAAAAAAATATCTAAAATTTCCTTTAAGTTGTTTTATTTTCTTTAAAACGAGGAAAAAGGCACTCAAGTGCTTATTTAATATCCCGATATTAATTATGCAATGTTACTGACTGTCACTGTAACAAGTTCACACCTGAAATCAGCTAGAAATTATTTAGTTCGGCTACTTGCGAGTTAATGCATTCATTCAGTAGGATTCCTGTAAGTGCTCTCCACAACGTCTCATTATCTGCACGAAACATGCCACGCGGAGTTGGTTCACACGCAAATATATCCGTAAATAAAATACTCACAAGGCTCAAATTTTCAAAAAATACTCAACGCTGTAGTTCCTTTCTTGTCAACGATACTAGAACCGATCAAACGCGCGAATTTCTTCATTTTCGTTTAAAATTTGATCAGCGTGATTTAACATAGGCGCCTACCAGAAGACGGCTCCCAAGCGACTATCTCGACTCATAGAACTGAGGCACAAGCCCTACTCAAACGTGCGGGAAATAATGAATTCCTATTGGCTAGTATGTTAAGCAGCCAATCAGGTCATCTCGAGCACTTCTATACTCGCGGTATTCCTGATGTCAGCCAGTCAGAAATCTCGTAATTCTGGAAGTAAATAAAATTTAATGAAAAGAAAATGCGATTCCTTTTCACTAAATAAACTACTATTAAATTTAAAACTCAATCCCCCTTCTGGCTGCGTTTTACAAAATCAACCTCAGTCGGACATAGGTTACAAATTTCCCTATCGCACAACAATTTTCTCCGGCATGCATGAATATGGTTTTAATAAAATTATCACATTCTCTCTTTATTATATCCGCCATTCACCTTCTCAGGCTCTCCCAAAACACTCACACAACAAAAACACGATGAATTAATAATTTTCCAAAGTACTTTTTATTACGTCAGAAATCTGTTGTAATGAAACTGAAGTAAATTCCAGAAAATTTGATTATACACTCCTGGAAATGGAAAAAAGAACACATTGACACCGGTGTGTCAGACCCACCATACTTGCTCCGGACACTGCGAGAGGGCTGTACAAGCAATGATCACACGCACGGCACAGCGGACACACCAGGACCCGCGGTGTTGGCCGTCGAATGGCGCTAGCTGCGCAGCATTTGCGCACCGCCGCCGTCAGTGTCAGCCAGTTTGCCGTGGCATACGGAGCTCCATCGCAGTCTTTAACACTGGTAGCATGCCGCGACAGCGTGGACGTGAACCGTATGTGCAGTTGACGGACTTTGAGCGAGGGCGTATAGTGGGCATGCGGGAGGCCGGGTGGACGTACCGCCGAATTGCTCAACACGTGGGGCGTGAGGTCTCCACAGTACATCGATGTTGTCGCCAGTGGTCGGCGGAAGGTGCACGTGCCCGTCGACCTGGGACCGGACCGCAGCGACGCACGGATGCACGCCAAGACCGTAGGATCCTACGCAGTGCCGTAGGGGACCGCACCGCCACTTCCCAGCAAATTAGGGACACTGTTGCTCCTGGGGCATCGGCGAGGACCATTCGCAACCGTCTCCATGAAGCTGGGCTACGGTCCCGCACACCGTTAGGCCGTCTTCCGCTCACGCCCCAACATCGTGCAGCCCGCCTCCAGTGGTGTCGCGACAGGCGTGAATGGAGGGACGAATGGAGACGTGTCGTCTTCAGCGATGAGAGTCGCTTCTGCCTTGGTGCCAATGATGGTCGTATGCGTGTTTGGCGCCGTGCAGGTGAGCGCCACAATCAGGACTGCATACGACCGAGGCACACAGGGCCAACACCCGGCATCATGGTGTGGGGAGCGATCTCCTACACTGGCCGTACACCACTGGCGATCGTCGAGGGGACACTGAATAGTGCACGGTACATCCAAACCGTCATCGAACCCATCGTTCTACCATTCCTAGACCGGCAAGGGAACTTGCTGTTCCAACAGGACAATGCACGTCCGCGTGTATCCCGTGCCACCCAACGTGCTCTAAGTCAACTACCCTGGCCAGCAAGATCTCCGGATCTGTCCCCCATTGAGCATGTTTGGGACTGAATGAAGCGTCGTCTCACGCGGTCTGCACGTCCAGCACGAACGCTGGTCCAACTGAGGCGCCAGGTGGAAATGGCATGGCAAGCCGTTCCACAGGACTACATCCAGCATCTCTACAATCGTCTCCATGGGAGAATAGCAGCCTGCATTGCTGCGAAAGGTGGATATACACTGTACTAGTGCCGACATTGTGCATGCTCTGTTGCCTGTGTCTATGTGCCTGTGGTTCTGTCAGTGTGATCATGTGATGTATCTGACCCCAGGAATGTGTCAATAAAGTTTCCCCTTCCTGGGACAATGAATTCACGGTGTTCTTATTTCAATTTCCAGGAGTGTATGAAGGTATCCTGTTTGTTGTAGTTTCAATTGATACTTTAGATGACTAAATTACAGTCCCTACCTCGGTTTCACAATGCCAGCACAGTTATTACGTTTTTTAGGTAAAAATTATATCTCAGTAAGTATTGAAGTTATTGATTTGAAATGTTAACAGTGTCCTTGTGATATCCATAGAATTTGATATACTAAGTATGAAAAGATCGATTATTAATTAACAGTACTTCTTCAGATTCATAGTGTGTATGTGTAAGGTATGTTGTTGTATGTTAACTGGGGACCTAGAAACGACGGAGAGGCTCCGTCCCCGCCGCAGCCGCAGTGGTCCACAACCCCACGAGGACTACGGCAGTCCACTTCACCCCTCCACCGCCCCACACCGAACCCAGGGTTATTGTGCGGTTCGCCGGCCGGGATGGCCGTGCGGTTCTAGGCGCTACAGTCTGGAACTGCGCGACCGCTACGGTAACAGGTTCGAATCCTGCCTGGGGCATGGATGTGTGTGATGTCCTTAGGTTAGTTAGATTTAAGTTGTTCTGAGTCTAGGAACTGATGACCTCCGATGTCAAGTCCCATAGTCCTCAGAGCCATTTGAACCATTTGAACCAACTGAAGTTACATAACAGTCTCTTCAAACGTTCTGAGAAAATAGTTTCGAAATAGGTAGCCCACAAATATTTCTTGAATGTGTTTGACTAAAATACAACAAGTAATTGAAGTTTGCCTAAAAAGGAGTTCCTTAAAAGGAAACAAAAAAAAAAAAAACTGCTCCATGTGAAACCACCACACGTCGGGCAATGTGATCCTGACGAATAGACCCGAAATTACTTAGGGCAGGCCCAATATGTTTCTCACCACGCTCCTCGTTCCCTAAGCAACCAGTGAGAACACACCCAAACGCACAAAAATATAATGATTACCAGAGAAGTAATTTTTAAGTAAAACGAGTAAAACGTAAGTCGTCAGATTATACGCTAGCAGCGTAGATAACCGTTTGTGAAAAATCGCTGAAAGGTAATAAGGCACCTGGTCAAGGCAACCCTTATACCTGATAGCAAAGAAGTTCAGCGGCCAACCAAGATCCAATTCCATATCACGCCACTAGGCAGACAGGCTAAATACTCAACCGTCGCGCGGGACGGAAAATATAGGTGGAAGAAAGACGCGAAACTTTGGCTGATGAGGCAGATGAACCACACCTACGGAAACACAAGCCACCAATGTACAAGCAACATGATTTTCCCGGTGAGGCGCATAAGTCTGTGGACTCCAAATAACTAAGGAAAGTAGTAGTTGTTGTTGTTGTGGTCTGCAGTGCAGAGACTGTCTTGATGCAGCTCTCCATGCTACTCTATCCTGTGCAAGCTTCTTCATCTCCCAGTACCTACTGCAACCTACATTCTTCTGTATCTGTTTAGTGTATTCATCTCTTGTTCTCCCTCTACGATTTTTACCCTCCACGCTGCCCTACAATGCTAAATTTGTGATCCCTTGATGCCTCAGAACACGTCCTATCAACCGGTCCCTTCTTCTTGTCAAGTTGTTGCCACAAACTCCTCTTCTCCCCAATTCTATTCAATACCTCCTCATTAGTTATGTGATCTACCCATCTAATCTTCAGCGTTCTTCTGTAGGACCACATTTCAAAAGGTTCTATTCTCTTCTTGTCCAAACTATTTATCATGCATGTTTCACTTCCATACATGGCCACACTCCATACAAATACTTTCAGAAACTACTTCCTTACACTTAAATCTATACTCGATGTTAACAAATTTCTCTTCTTCAGAAACGCTTTCCTTACCATTGCCAGTCTACATTTTATATCCTCTCTACTTCGACCATCATCAGTTATTTTGCTCCCCAAATAGCAAAACTCCTTTACTACTTTAAGCGTCTCATTTCCTAATCTAATACCCTCAGCATCACCCGGTTTAATTCGTCTACAGTCCATTATCCTTGTTTAGCTTTTTTTGATGTTCATCTTATACCCTCTTTTCAAGACACTGTCCATTCCGTTCAGCTTCTGTTCCAGGTCATTTGCTGTCTCTGACAGAATTACAATGTCATCGGCGAACCTCAAAGTTTTTATTTCTTCTCCACGGATTTTAATTCCTAATCCAAATTTTTCTTTTGTTTCTTTAACTGCTTGCTCAATAGACACATTGAATACCATCGGGGATAGGCTACAACCCTGTCTGACTCCCCTCCCAACCACGGCTTCCCTCTCATGCCCCTCGACTCTTATAGCTGCCATTTGGTTTCTGTACAAAATGTAAATAGCCTTTCGCTCCCTGTATTTTACCCCTGCCACCTTCAGAATTTGAAAGAGGGTATTACAGTCAACATGTTCAAAAGGAAAGTTCTCGGCGTTTTTGTACAGGAGCTAATAGGGAAAAAAAAGCTAATAGGAAAAAAAGTGCTGGAATTCATAAATAATAACTATTAATATACAAGATATTTATTAAACTTTAAAACATACAGTCAAATTATAACTTTATGACAATTGCTAAATGAAAACTATTATGTTTTGATATGAGCGACACGTTTTCTTAAATAGCTTGGCCAGACACAGGAACAGGGAACAACAACAACAAAATGATGAAACGAGTCCAGTATAAAAGCAGCAGGTCTCAATCACGACAGGAAGCGAACCAGTCACAATTATCACGCTCACAGCGGGCAGGATGATCAGCCTTTACGAAAGCCGCATGGTCACGGCACCGAAGCAACGAACTGAAAGCAGCTCACAGAGGATACAAAACCGCTGTGGGATGGGAAACAGTAGAGAACTCGGAGCGGCCAAGAGACGTGTGTATGAAGGTACGTTTACACTGGGATACATGTATCGCGACATGTATGAGCGACATGTCAATTTGACATGTCGCGATACATCACCTCATACAAAAATTCACGGAACTTGTATGCGGACCCTCCAGCTCATACATGTCGCGTATATATTTTGTATATCGCTTTTTGGCCATATACGCGACATGTATGAGCGACATTTGAAGAACTCGCGCATGCGCAGTACTATCTTTTCCTGTCGTCTTGTCGACTGCCGCTTATTTCGACGATTAGCGCATGCGTAGTACCAGGCTCTTTGGCGGCTGTTTGAGTTTTGAAGGTGCCGACTGTCGTTTCGACGTTAATGTATCTGCATAGAATATCAAAAAGTGCCATATGCAACATTATTCTTCGTGTTTGCGAGGCCATTATGCAAGTTTTATCTCAAGAAGTGAAGGTAAAAGTTTTATATATATATATATATATATATATATATATATATATCAGAGTATGTAATACATTATATAATTTTTTCATGCATCTGGCACGTATATCAATGTTTTGCTATTATTCCGGCGGCCTCGCGTGATAATGTTGACAACGAATGCCGACAATCGTGTGTGAGACGTTGGCATTAGCAATCGCGCGACAATGCAAATGTTTTGTCATGAAATCTTCGTTTTACGAGGAATCCCCAGTGGCTAAAAAACGGAGTGTTACTGCCAACTGATCCTCTGGTGGAATCGCTTCCCGAAAGTTTGTGTTGGTTTTGGATACAAGAGGAGCCACAAGTGATAACAAACCGCGGAAATCCTCCATACTCATCCTAACATAATTTCTAAAATATGCGCCACCCTCTAGCGTTAATTCGCGAGAAACTCTCTGTGCCACCATCTACGCTTCCTCCGCCTTTTCTTCCTATCATCTTCCAAAAGAGCAAGTGTATCAGCACATAAAAATGTGAAATCTTCCAAATCGTCGTCGGAAGCTATCGCACAGTGATACATATCAACCAGTGTAAACGCACGCTCATACATGTATGAAATTGATACTTGTCAACTCATACAAGTCGCGATACATGTCGCAAAGTCGCATGTACATGTATCTAATACATGTGCCGATACAAATCGCAGTGTAAACGCACCTTGACGACGACCCACCGCCCGCCTCCGACATGTCGGCCAAAGGGTGTCCACTCTCGTTTCCGGTGCACGTCCCTTGTGTGCGGAAGGTGCTCAGCTAGATTGACTTGGAAGTCACACGTGCGGCAGAACAAACAGCCGGCCCGTTACCCGCAGACCTACACTGTAGGTCCGGCTTCACTGACTGCCTCTACACAGAGAAAAGGTCTCAACGGCATTCTAGGCAAACGCGCCACGCCCTGTTCATGCCAAAGATTGTGTTTCAGATATGTGACGCGAGCTGTCGATCGCGCAACAGTTCACCTCCGTGTATTACTACTTTCCAAGGCTCCACTCTGAACAGCTACTTACAGAAAAACTCCCGAACACTTAATTTTATATTCAGTGTTATGATGTTACTCTTTCTGAGAAAAGATTTTCTTGTTACTGCCAGTTTGCATTTTATATCCTTTCTACTTCGGCCCCGTCATCAGTTATTTTGCTACCCAAACTGTAAAATTTATCGACTACTTTAAATTTCACATTTCCTAATATAATCACATTAGCGTAAACTGACTGTATTCGCAAACAATCCTATCAAAGGAACATCCGCAACTGAACGTTATATCAGACGTTGAGCCGGTCGTTGTGGCCGAACGGTTCTAGGTGCTTCAGTCCGGAACCGCACTGCTGCTACGGTCGCAGGTTCGAATCCCGCCTCGGGCATGGATGTGTGTGATGGCGTCAGGTTAGTTACTTTTAAGTAGTTCTAAGTCTAGAGGACTGATGACCTCAGATGTTGGGTCCCATAATGCTTAGAGCCATTTGAACATCAGACGTTGAAAATAACTGCTACAGTTGTAAGGTTCTTTTATTTAGAACACGACCGGTTTCTGGCTCTTATACGCCCATCTTCAGGTGTCGTAACTTGGTGCTGAGACTCTGAGCGCCGCTGTATACGAGCACAAGACGCGGTGTTCCCTCAGCGAGCGCAGAGCACCACTGTATTCGATTATCCTTGTTCTACATTTGTCGATACTCATAATCTTATAATCTTTTTTCAGCACACTATCCATTTCGTTCAATTGCTCTTGCAAGACCTTTGCCGTCTCTGACAGGTTGAAGATGTCACTGCCAAACAGCAAAGTTTTAAAATTATTATTCATTAACTTCAATTTTCTTCCCAGATTTGTCCTTGGTCTCCTTTACTGCTTGCTCCCTGTATAGCCCGATAACATTGAGAAGAGGCTAAGGTTACAACCCTGAGTCACTGCCTGCTCAACTATTGTTTCCCTTCACGTCCTTCATCTCTTATAACTACCGTCAGATTTCTCTACAAATTGTTAATAACTTATCGTTCCGTGTGTTTTATCCATTCTACGTTGAGAGTTTCACGGAGAGTATTCCAGTCAGCATCGTCGAAAATTTTCGTCATATCTACGAATGCTATAAACATAGTTTTTTCCATTGTTCAGTCTATCTTCTAAGGTAGCATTTATTCAAAACTTAAGTGACATCTTCTATGAGTTTTTCCATTCATATAAAAAAGTACGCGAACATGACTTATTAATTATTGCTTCGGTGATATTCACACCTGCCAGCATTTACATTGTTTGGAGTAGGAATTATTACATTTTTCTTGACGGTTGAGGGTAATTCATCAGTCTGATATAGTTTGCAAACAAGATGGCATATACAGGGTGTCCCATTTATCTTGACGACCCTAAATAACTGTTTGTCCAGATGCAAAATGTTTCAAGCTCATGTTCTTTAACTGTCAGGGAGACATCAATCAGCATGATTGCCTTCGCTGTAGCATTATTTTTACAAAGATATGGGCAGCAGTATGACTTTTTAATTGGCACCCTATATTTTTTATTCGGTAATTCATTTCCTCTCCTAAAGACCTATTAAAAATGTATCACAGTGTACCATTCACTGAAACACAACGTTACTAATTACATAACATAACATAGTTGACGCTCCCAGCGCTTAGTGCAGGTACTTTGGGTAATGGAACACATACACGTGCTGAGGTTGACAGAGGATAAATGTGAACATAAGTATAATGCACACCCGTGATTCAGTCAACCATCGTCAGTTGAAGAGTTGTGTGAGTAGAATGTACACTAACGAAGAAAAGGTAGAAATGCTACTTATCTATTGGGGATGTAAGTGAGCAGAACAGTAATTGCAATACTGTTTTCTTATGTACGGGTACATTTAGTACAGTAGTTTTGTCCTTTTAAATAGTGTTGTGTAGAGTAGGGATGCAGTAAAGGCTGTCCTTCCTACAAACTGCATCGACATAATGTTTCTTTTGTTGTTGTTGCTGTTGAAGGTAGGCGAAATGCTACGTAGGCAGCGGAACTGTACAGAGAGCGATATCCTGACAATGACCCACCTTCCCGACGCATTTTTTCTTGTCTTGTTGCGACGTTTCAGAAAACGGGAAGTTTCAACCCACGACAATGCAATCCTCGTAGCACTCGCACAGGCGAAGCTGCCGAAGTTACTGTTCTCGCTTCCGTTGCTATGAATCCACATGTGAGCACACAGCAGTTTAAACACGAGACTGGCATTCCTAAAACCAGTGTACATCGTATTCTTACACGTCACCGGTTCCATCCTTACCACGTACACCTGCATCAAGAATTGCATGGGAATGATTTCCAGAATTGTGTACAGTTTTGTCAGTGGGGACAGCAGCAAATCCTGGCCAACCCGAACGTCTTCTCCAATGTGCTATTTATCGCTGAATGTTCCTTCTCAAACAAAGGACAGGTAAATACAAGGACCATGTGTTATTGTTCCAGCGACAACCCACGATAGCTTAGACAGGTGGAACATCAGCGTCAATGGAGAGTTAGTGTCTGGTGTGGGATGCTTGATTCTACTATTATTGGCCCTTATTTCATCAATGGTAGTCTTAACGGCACAGCGTATATCAACTTCCTCAGACGAATTCTTCCTCCTCTTCTGGATGAAGTGCCGCTAAGAACCAGAATGATTGTGGTATCAACACGATGGGTGTCCAGCACATAATGCCTTGTGTTCACGTCGTGCTCTGAAACGAAGGTATCCTGCCACATGGATTCGTCGAGGAGGATAAGTTACTTGGCCTGTTAGGTCTCCTGATTTTAATCCTCTGGACTTTCTTTGTGGATGCATTCAAGACGTTGTCTATCGCGATATTCCAACAACTGCAGAGGACATGCAGGAACGTATCATGCTTGCTTGTAATTCTCTCCAGCATGCAACACTGGAAGCAGTAAATAATTCTTTCATTCAACGAGTGCACCAGTGTACTGGTGTCCAGGGTCATCACTCTGGGCAGCTCTACTCCCGGGTGATTGTACAGGAGAGTACAGGAGAGTCAAAGTCAATTTTGTGTTATGTTTTTACTTGGTTTTCATTTGTTTCCTGACAACTCCACCAAATTGACGAGTTTGTGATCCTGGGCTCAAACTCAATATTGTGTTGTATAATTAATAACGTTGTGTTTCAGTGAATGGTACAGTGTTATACATTTTTGAATAGGTCATCAGAAAAGGAAATGAATTACCGAATAAAAAATACAGGGTGCTATTTAAAAAAGTCATACCGCTGATCATATCTTTGTAAGAAACCAAGCTACAATAAAGGCAATCATGTTGACTGATGTCCCTCTGACAGCTAAAGAACATGTGCTTGAAACATTTTGTAATCTGCATCTGGACAAACATTTATTTTGGTTGTCAAGATAAATGGGACACCCTGCATACTCAGACTGAAGTGATTACTGAAAATTTGTACCAAGCCTAGGATTCCAATCCAGGTCTCCTGCTCACGAGGCAGATGTGCTAACTACTACACCACCCTGGCACAGTGGCTTTACACAACTGCACGAACCACCCTATCACGCCTCCCTCCTCAGTCCAGATTCCTATTCATGCCTCAGCCCAGTTGATATTCCCCCATAAACTCAAGGGCGCTTCAGAATCAAACTAAACTGGGAATCCTGCCTGAGATGTGAGTGGGAATTTGGACTGTAGAGCGAGGCATGCTGTGCTAGTCTGTGCAGTTGTGCAAAGCCACTGTGCCAGAGGGACTTAGTAATTAGCGCCTAGTGAGCAGCAGACCTGGGTTCGATTCCCAGTCTTGGTACAAATTTTCATTTGTCATTTCAGTATATATATATATATATATATATATATATATATATATATATATATATATGATTGACAGATGAAAAGGTATCTAGAAATGTATAATATCACAAGATGGAACAGTTTCATACTTGAGATAACGAATAGTAAGTGTTTCTGCGGTCTGGCCTGGATACTAAGGCGTCTCTCGTCGCCAGCAAGTGGAGGTAGAGGCGGAGAAGAGAGGAGGAGAGGGGCCGGGGGGGGGGGGGAGCAACAGTTTGCCGATATAGCGGGGTGGGGGGGGGGAGGACTGCCAGGCAGTGCGCTAATGAGCGACCCCCTGCCCCCCTGCCCCTGGTCCCGCTCATCGGAGATCGATTCACGCCTCGCTTCGCAGGCGCCGCCGCAGCCGTCCTTTCTGGCCCCTGGCTGGCCATTACTGTCACCCAGGGACAGCCACTTGCCAGAGATACTCGCCCCGCAAGAAACAGAGGAGCTGCGACTCGCGTCTCAAATGTGTTGTCTTACAACTTCGTCAGTATCACGTCTGTGTGTCTCACGTGACCCGTTTCTAGACTACCCTGGTGGATGTAAGATATTGAATAGGGCACATACTAGGTGGACCCGTTTCTCTGTAATGTAGTAAATATAAAGGGTGTGGGATAGACCGTCAAAGAACTAATTTCCAAATAGTTCCTCTGTGGTGTCACCGCTAGACACCACACTTGCTAGGTGGTAACTTAAATCGGCCGCGGTCCTGTAGTACAGGTCGGACCCGCGTGTCGCCACTGTGTAATCGCAAACGTAGCGCCACCACAGGGCAGGTCACAAGACACGGACTTGACCTCGCCCCAGTTGTACGGACGACATAGCTTGCGACAAGACGTATCACGTCTTCCTCTCATTTGCCGAGAGACAGATTAAATAGCCTTCAGCTAGTCCATCGCTACTACCTAGCAAGGCGCCATGTGTATCATTGCTAATTGCTTACTACTATGCAAGAGATGTATTTCAACAAGAACAAGACTACATTAAAGTTAAGTATATTAAAATCTCTCTTCTTTTCTTTATAGTTTTCATCCAGTCTCCTGTTTCAGAATTTACGCCCGTCTGCGTTAGTTTCGCGTGCACCTAGCCACTCATTGTGTCGAGACCTTAGGGAATCGACACAACAATATTTTGGCGCCGAGGAGTGGTGCCGCGCCCACGTTGCAGTCTTTGTGTTATACTTGATCTAATTTGCTTGTGTCATGGCTTCGCCGCATTCTCCAGATGTACTGTCCGAATTTTTTCGCTTGCAGAATCAGCAGACGCAGGCGTTATTGGAAGCCCTTGGACAGCTCGTCCAGGGTCAACGTGCGCTGCAAACCGATGCGGCGGCAGCCGCTTCTTCGCTACCGCAGCCACACAACGCTGTCGCACCGCCATTTAGGCCCTTCGAGGCCACAACTGAAAGCTGGACTGAGTGGGCCGATCAGTTCAACTTCCACCTCACTGCTTATGGAATTCAAGGTAAAGAGCGGCAGCCGTTTTTGCTTTCTTGTGTCGGTGTGTCTACCTACCGTGTGATAGTGAAATTGTTTCCCCGACGCGACGTAGCAACTCTGACCTACGAGGAAATTTTGTCGGCTTTAGATGCCTATTTCAAAGAAACAGTTAATGTAGTTGCCAAACGGTATACGTTTTTTCGTACAAAACGTACGGCCGGTCAGACTAACAGGGAGTGGGTAGCAACTTTGCAAGGCCTTACTAGAGACTGCGCGTTTGCCTGTGAATGTGGCCTCCCATATTCAGATACTATGGTGCGTGATGCAATTGCACAGAACGTTTCTGATGTTCGCATAAGGGAACAGATTTTGAAACTAGTTAATCCCTCCCTGCAACAAGTGATAGACATATTGGACAGGCAAGACACACTTGACTTTGCTCAGGAATCATTTGAAACTTCGCCAGCAGTGTGTCACGTTAATCGGCCCGCCCGGCCCGCTGCACGGGACGCTAAGCGGCCCTCGCGCCCGACTTCGCTGCGGCCGCCTAGCTTGCAACCACGTGCGCCGCGTAAGCAAGCAAATGCAGTGAAATCTTGCCCGCGGTGTGCAACTAGACATTCGCGTGAAGATTGCCCGTCACGCCAAGCTATTTGCTTTTACTGTCAAAAGAAAGGACATGTACAAAGTGTTTGCCAGAAGAAGTTAAGATCAGACAATCGCAATAATTCCAGGCCTTTTGCTTCGCGCCGGAATCGAACCCAGGACAATCAGGCTCGTGGACCTTCGCCCATGGACATCCATGTAGTTCATTCCCACCCGTCCAGTGACACTTTAGCTAACAGTGACTGTGTTCGTCCCACCCAAAGTGTGCGTCGACGTCGCCGGAAATCCCGTAAAGTCGCAAGTGCTTCTGTACCTGTCTCAGTTCAAATTGCACGTGACAGTCGCTCTTGTCGTCAACAAGACAATAAACTTTTTGTGGACTTAGACTTTGCAGGAAAAGTGATACCATTCCAGCTCGATACCGGAGCTGCAGTTTCATTGCTTAATCACGACACGTACAAACAACTGGGCGCCCCGCCATTGCGTGCCGCAAATGTTACGTTAACTAGTTACTCAGGACAACAGATCCCTGTGTTAGGCCAGTGCAGCCTTCTTGCCGCATACAAGGGACAGACAAAACTTGTGTCATTTTATGTTCTTCGTTCCTCTAGTGCAGTGAACTTGTTTGGTTTAGATTTGTTTCAATTGTTTAATTTGTCTATAGTAAATCAGGTCCTATCCGTGAATCAGACTGTGCCTTCCGCCAGTGTTTCTAGTCTTTGTGAAGAATTTGCAGACATTTTTGCACCGGGCCTTGGTTGCGCTAAGAACTATGAAGCGCATTTGGAACTGAAAGACAACGCGCAACCAAAATTTTTCAGAGCGCGCAATGTTCCCCACGCATTGCGTGATGAGGTCGCAAAAACATTAGCCGAATTAGAATCTCAAGGTGTAATTGAACGTGTGCAGGCTTCTCTCTGGGCCTCACCCTTAGTCATTTTGCCAAAACCTTCCGGAAAATTGAGACTTTGCGTGGACTTCAAGGCAACTGTGAATCCCCAACTAGTGACTGCTACTTTTCCTTTGCCCCGCCCGGAAGATCTTTTTGACAAACTGTGCCCGGGAAAATATTTTTCAAAATTGGACCTAGCAGATGCGTACTTGCAAATACCTGTGGACGAAGAATCCCAGCGCGTCTTAGTGGTTAACACGCATCTTGGCTTGTATCGCTTCAAAAGACTGCCATTCGGGTGTGCATCCGCCCCTGCTTTGTTTCAGCAATATTTACAAACTATTTGTGCGTCGGTCCCTACTGCTGCGAACTATCTGGACGATATTGTGATCTCAGGAACGACAGAAGCCGAACATTTGCAGAATCTCCGAACATTATTTCAGGTCTTGCGTCAGAATGGTCTTCGCTTGAGGAAGGACAAATGTGTGTTTTTTGCTCGTGACTTACCGTACCTGGGCCATGTCCTTAACGCCCAAGGTATACATCCGAGTCCAGAGCACCTTCGTGCCATTCAGGACTTGCCGTCACCGCAGAACTTAAAACAGCTACAGAGTGTGCTGGGTAAGGTAAATTATTATTCAAAGTTTGTGCGCAATGCTTCTTCCATTTCCGCTCCGCTTCATCGCTTACGCCGTAAAGGTGTTCCGTTCGTCTGGACGACGGAATGCGAACGCGCCTTTCGCCAGTTGAAATCGGCGTTACTTTCAAATACTTGCCTTACGCCATTCGATCCCCGAAAACCCCTTTTGTTGATGGTAGATGCGTCGGATTTCGGGATCGGTGCTGTGCTTGCGCACAAGGCTGGCTCGCATGATCGCCCTATTGCCTTTGCGTCCAAATTGCTCTCATCTGCGCAAAGAAATTATTCCCAAATAGAGAAAGAAGCTTTAGCTCTCGTGTTTGGTGTTACCAAGTTCCATGACTTCTTGTATGGTCGTCACTTTACCATCGTCACGGACCACAAACCGTTGACATCGCTTTTTCATCCGACAAAGCCTGTACCTCCACGTACAGCGCAGAAATTCATTCGCTGGTCATTTTTTCTCTCGCAGTACCGCTACGATATCTTGTATCGGTCCACTGCTAAGCACGGCAACGCTGATGCGTTGTCCCGTTTGCCTGTTGCTGAGGATAAAGCATTCGATTCTTCCGAACTTGCTTGCATGTTCATTGATTCGGCAGCCGATGACGTGGTCGCATCGTTTCCGATTGATTTTCGTCGTGTCGCTACTGCCACAGCTGCTGACCCTGTCCTTGCTTCCGTTTTGCGTTTTGTTGCTACGCAATGGCCCTTGTCAAAGTCACGGATCGAGGATCCTTTGGTTCGCCGTTTTTTTGCTCACAAGGAGAGACTTTTTGTACGACGTGGTGTTTTGTTGTTGCGTTCCGATAATGATCAATCCCGAGTCGTGGTCCCACGTTCGTTACAGTCCTCTGTCTTAAAGCTTCTTCACCAAGGACATTGGGGTATAGTGCGCACGAAACAACTTGCTCGTCAGCACTGTACTTGGTTCGGAATCGATGCTGCGATTACGAATATGTGCTCCTCTTGCGTGGCGTGTGCCGAACAACAATCCGCACCGCCGCGGAAATTCTTTGCTTGGCCGAAAGCCACTTCCCCTTGGCAACGATTGCACATCGATTTTGCTGGGCCGTTCTGGAATGCTCGATGGTTGGTTGTGGTTGATGCTTTCAGTAATTTTCCTTTTGTTGTCCGGATGTCTTCCACGACGTCTTCTGCCACCATCCAAGCCTTGTCTGCTATCTTTTGCATTGAGGGTCTTCCGCAGACTATTGTTTCCGACAATGGCCCACAATTCCTGTCCGCAGAATTTCAGTCATTCTGCACGGCCAATGGTATTCAACATCTGACATCCGCGCCGTTTTCGCCTCAGTCAAACGGTGCCGCTGAACGATTGGTCCGGACTTTCAAGTCGCAGATGTTGAAGTTGAAAGAGTCGCATTCTCGGGAGGACGCTTTGTTGCTCTTTTTGTCCTCATATCGCTCTCAGCCTCGCGATGGTCGCTCGCCGGCTGAGTTGCTCCACGGTCGTCCTCATCGCAACCTGATGTCTTTGCTGCATCCGCCACATCCGGTTCCTGTGCAGCGGCAGACTCCTGCTTTTGCTCCTGGCGACGTTGTCTATTATCGCAACTATCGCGGTTCACGGCGTTGGCTCGCAGGGCGCATTCTTCGCTGCCTCGGCCGCGCGATGTATTTGGTTTTGGGGGCCTCTGGTGAGGTGCGTCGGCATCTCAATCAGCTGCGCCTCTGTCGTCGCCTGGGTTCTGCCGCTCCCCGTCTGCTTTCAGCGACGGAGCCGTCGGGTCAGCGCCCTGGGGACCCATCTACTGGCTCGCCTCATCCCCAGGTGTTACCGACGATGCCTTCCATTTTGCCTCATGGCGTCGCGCCGCCGCAGCCGCCGCCGGCGCCGCCAGCAGCGGCCGCTTCGCTGCAGCCGCCTCGCGCCTCCCTGGGTCACGCGCCGCCGCTTGCTTCCCGTGACCAGCCGTCCTCCGCCATGGACCTCTTGCCCGCTCCGGACCAGATGTCGTCTTCGCCCGTCGGGTGCTCCGACCACATGGAGGTCGACCCCGCGGCTCCTCTTATATCATTCCGTGCGCAAACACCTCATGTTGACGTGCACCCTGGACTAGGTTTGCAGGCGTTTCCTAGCTCCCCTCGGACCGAATGGCCGGGTGCGGGTGGCACAGCCTCGCCTGTTGTTAGGCTCCCCACCTCATCGCATACGTCAACGTGGGGTCCTCCCCACGGCGGGCGGAAGCCTTATCTCACGACCGTTCGCCGATTTGCGGGGGAGGAATGTGGTGTCACCGCTAGACACCACACTTGCTAGGTGGTAACTTAAATCGGCCGCGGTCCTGTAGTACAGGTCGGACCCGCGTGTCGCCACTGTGTAATCGCAAACGTAGCGCCACCACAGGGCAGGTCACAAGACACGGACTTGACCTCGCCCCAGTTGTACGGACGACATAGCTTGCGACAAGACGTATCACGTCTTCCTCTCATTTGCCGAGAGACAGATTAAATAGCCTTCAGCTAGTCCATCGCTACTACCTAGCAAGGCGCCATGTGTATCATTGCTAATTGCTTACTACTATGCAAGAGATGTATTTCAACAAGAACAAGACTACATTAAAGTTAAGTATATTAAAATCTCTCTTCTTTTCTTTATAGTTTTCATCCAGTCTCCTGTTTCAGAATTTACGCCCGTCTGCGTTAGTTTCGCGTGCACCTAGCCACTCA
Organism: Schistocerca nitens; assembly: GCF_023898315.1. Taxonomy (NCBI): domain Eukaryota; kingdom Metazoa; phylum Arthropoda; class Insecta; order Orthoptera; family Acrididae; genus Schistocerca; species Schistocerca nitens. The sequence continues at coordinate 692,798,051 of NC_064619.1, read as the reverse complement.
TTGTGTCGAGACCTTAGGGAATCGACACAACATCCTCATGTGCCACCCCCTAGAAACACAGTTCCAACACTTCTGGAGTTAATATGGGTATGCATAGGACAAAAGTCTCCAAAAACAAATTACATGGAAGCTCTTCATCATTGAATTTAGTTTAAAGTTGCAAGTTCCCAAAATAAAAAGTTCCACAATGCTTGAAATAGGAGGGTTGGAACTTTAATAGTGGCAACTATTTATTTACAGCTCGTACAAAATAGATACGTGTTTCAAAGTTTTATTGCCCTTCAAAGTAGTCACCAGCATTGTGTTCAACCCGTTGCCAGCGATGTGGAAGTCGTAGGATACTCTTAGCAGTGCCAGTTGTGTTGAAAGTTCGAGCGGCGCCGTCTATTGCCCGACGAATTTGTAGCAGTTCTGAAGCGAATGCCGTGAACAGTTTCCTTCTGTTTAGAAGTCGAGTTGAACTCACGAGGGCGTAAGTCAGGGGAGTGCAGTAGGTGGTTTAGCACTTAGCATCCCCATTAGTCAAACAAATCAGTAACAGCTTGCAATGTACGTGCTTGAGCATTGTCCTTCAAATGGTCAGGTCCTGCAGAAAGTGGCATCACTTCTGTCTCTATGCTCTTCATTTCTGGAACACAACCTACGACCAGCTTAGAGTGGAAGTAGTCCTTCGAGTAGAGCATCATTCAGCAAGTCTGTCAGGCATGGCACGATAAGTGGAGCAGCTCGTTTGATGGTTTCGGGGTGGATGCCATCCGGGCCCGGAGTCTTTTTGTTCTTTATTTTGTGTATTGCCAAAGCAACGTCCTCGCGTGCGAAAGCAATGGTGATACCTTCGTTTCCGTATTTGCAATAAAGTAGTTTGCGAGGGAGGTGTGAAGTTGTTTGCCCTGAGAGTGGTTCAAATGGCTCTGAGCACTATGCGACTTAACTTCTGAGGTCATCAGTCGCCTAGAACTTAGAACTAATTAAACCTAACTAACCTAAGGACATCACACACATCCATGCCCGAGGCAGGATTCGAACCTGCGACCGTAGCGGTCACGCGGTTCCAGACTGAAGCGCCTAGAACCGCACAGCCACATCGGCCGGCCCCTGAGTGTGGTCATCGTCAGGAAGTAGTTTGTTGAGCAGATACTGCGTTGTACATCTTCCGCCTCTTCATTTCTTCAGCGCTGATAATACTGTCGGCGACTTGATACGTTCAGTCTGCAGTTTGATCGGCTCTCCAAAGATGTCGTTGTGTCAGTTTGACGTAACGTATGTGTCTGATTGGTCTTTCCTGGTCCTATGTAGTTTGTCTTTGTATCTTGTTTTAGCTTCTCGGTAATGTTGATGTCTACTTTCTCTTTCTTTATTTGATTTTTGGTAATATCGTCTTTCATCCCGAGTGTCCTTTCTTAGTCTTGTTAATAGTGCTGACCATGGTGTCCTCTGGGTGCATCGCGTACTACAGGTATTGCTGTAGCTTGTGTTCTTTGTAAGACATCAGTAATAACGTAAGCTCTGTAATCTACGCTACTTGGGTGGCACATAGAGGAAACCCTTCTGACACGAGCCTTAGTTTTTGCAAGTTTGCTACGTGTAGCAGCAACCTTGGGTGTTGTGGTGTGTTTGTGTTTGTTGTAGTGTATATAATTGTTGCGTTATTACCAACAGGAGCAAGCAACAAAATAGCTTACAGCATAAGAGTCCTAAACCTACACCACGTGCTAATAGAATACAGATTAACAGCGACCACTGGTGATCTATGGACGTAAGTACCAGATACGTATATACGAAAATATGATTACCCAATATCATAACAAAGTAAAAGTATTTTTGAACTTTCGCAGATGGTCTGAAGATGTCATTCTAGCCGAAATAGATCCATCACAATAAGAACATCATTAAACTACTGTAGCGTTAATCCATATTTTAGCACATAATATTTCTAAGAGGTATCTTCGACACTGCGAGCCCAGCGAATCGTATCATCTTCTGTGATAATAATTGAGCTAACTGACGGTGACCAGAGTAGCGGTCGTTGTAACTCAGACGTGCGTGGAATTTGAGTTCAACGGATTGAGTAGTCGTTGTGTTAGTATTTGGTTCACCCCAAGTATTTGATTTCCTCGGTACCACCCACATGGCGGAGGGTTTCCCCTATCGGCCCCACGGCATTATTATTACTATTATTATTATTATTTTTGTCATCAGCAAATCCGATATGGTGCATCTTCCCACCACTCAAATAGATGTGCATTGTTCGATTCAGTATTTCCATCTCATAAATATGGGTTATAATTACGTTACATTGCTGCTAGTAGACATATTTCTCACATTTGCTTAGGCAGTTGCTACCTGTTACTCCATCATAGGAATTTATGTGCGCAGCATTGTTGCAATACAGACGTTCGATTTATCCGATTTCTGTAATTTCATTTCGATACCAGATCGTTCTAATCGGATTCAGCAAGTCAGGCTTCATGTGGATATCGGAATACGACTCTCATGACGTGATAGACTGGGTAAACCACATTCTTAATCGGACGGTTGAATCTAGATCACATAATTATGACAGGGTTGAATTCATAAGCACTGTGGAAAATAATAATAGAATGTGCTTATTACTAATATGTTATTTAAATATAAATATATGAACGAACGAGATAACAGTTTATTTACTGGAGTAGAGCCCCATCCATCATAGCAGAGCAGTGCGAAATTGGTTTCAGGGCCAAGAGAGGATAAAGCTGATGCCGTTTGTTCCACGGTCACCGAACATCAACCAGACAGAGAATATGTGGGCAGAGGTAACAAGGTCTTAGCCATGTGGACCTCCAAATGCAAGCGAGCTTTGGACGAATATAGAAAACGTGTGGTGGGAAGTAAACCATCACGCTACACTGTCGACGACTTAATAAAATCAATGCCCCTACGCCTTCGAGAAATCTTACGTAATGATCGTGGGTGGGTTGGTTACTGAAAGTATACTCGTCCACAAAACCCATGTGGACAATTATCTGATAGTCGGTCAAGCTTTGCTTTGTCGCAACTCTTTAGATACAGGTCCATTTACTTTGTCTCCTCCTTACAATTCTTGCAATGCAAGGTAATTGAAAAATCTCATCCACTCGACACCAACTGAGGAATTGACTGGTGCATGTGCTGTTCAACACACTGTAGTTGTCTCCCTCACTGGAATCAATGAATGTTTGTGTATGTGTGTTTTCGTGTTCACGCACGATCTGATCAATACTATTAACATTAGAGAGACAACCAACAATAAATATTGCATCAAATATGACTGTAAAGTATTTTAATGCGATGGGAAGTTACAAACTGAATTTTTACCCAACCCACGACCTGCATATTACGTTACGTTAAGTAAGATGTATTAACTCCATAGTATCGTTAGCAGAGACAGTGCGCTCTTGTTGTCGAGGCTCGCGACAAGTGCAGCAATTAGCAGTGCCCAATGCCGCCGCGATTTGTTTATGTTGGCTGAGCGTGGACACTGCAGCAGACGCTTCGCCATAAACAGAGAGAAATCACCTTGGCTCTGACTGCAGTGAGCGGATATCACTGCCTGCGTGTTCTTATAGTAACCAACGTGAGACTCTACTCATAGGTGCCATGGAGCAATTGCAACGCGTATCATGTCATTAGTCATCGGGAAATGTCCAATCTATTTGAATCCCAAGAAAATAAAAACCTTCTCACAAAGGAATGTGAGGTGATATCAAAATTTATCCAACATACAAAAATTACCTGCAGGACTTTCATGTTCAATGGTTCAAATGGCTCTGAGCACTATGGGACTTAACATCTATGGTCAGCAGTCCCCTAGAACTAATTAAACCTAACTAACCTAAGGACATCACACACAACACCCAGCCATCACGAGGCAGAGAAAATCCCTGACCCCGCCGGGAATCGAACGCGGGAACCCGGGCGTGTGAAGCGAGAACGCTACCGCGCGACCACGAGATGCGGGCGACTTTCATGTATGCAGTAGTTGCACACAAGGAAATAATATGTCTTGGAAGCGTATATTTCATTTCCTCTTCTCATATTAACGCCCTTGTTTTAGTATGAAGTGAGAAAATAAACACGAAAAACTAAAGTTCCTGAGAAGCATGTCAGTCATTTCCTCTTCTCATATCATAACTTTTGTTTTAGTATGAAGTAAAAAAATAAACAGTTTAAGATTGTGAAGCATAATATGACAGCAGATTCTGATCGTAGGCGCTATCGGAAACGCAAAACGCAGTGAGCTGTCCATTCTTTTGTCCAACAGCCTGTCTCCTTTCATGCATTACTCGCGCTAGGAGATTCTTATTTAAGGACTTGGGGCATCAAGTTCTTCAGCAGAACAAGCCTTCTGTTATTGTGATAATTACGGTATGGAAAAATGCTACAAAGACGAGTTCCCCGAAAGCAGTGAGGATATTTGCACATGTCTGTATTCAGCAATGCCTGCCAGCTGCCACAACACTTCGCAGAATCCATGGGGCAGGCAACACAACTGTGCGTCACTTCAGACTTCATTCAGTAAGACGTCAGGAGATGGATGGAAACGCCAAATTAACGTCGCTTTCCAAGTCGTATTCAATCCAGAATGAGGTGTTATTAAGGTAGTTGAGCGTTGTAGCAATTACACTTTTATAATTCCGATATGAGTGTTCCGATAGCCAAAAGAACCCGTTAGTGTGAAACTATCGGGAACTGCATTAATATCAAACTGCAAGAATTTGAGACAACACGTGGACTCATCCCTTCGCTGGGTGACCTATTACTGTTATTTAGGATTCTCTCCGTCCTAGGCGTAATGCAAATGGAACTTCAGAGGCGCTATTCCGCTATTATTCTACTCGCTCGCGGCCACACTGTATCCCCGCCAGGGTTCGGACGATGCTGTGCGTCTAGCACTGAAAACTTTCGATGACCCGTCGAGACCCAAATAATTATACAGGATGTTTGAGGAGGAATAGTAAATATTGTAGGAATTGGTGGTATAGACAAATTGTAGGAAAGATGCCATATAAGTCCTTGTATATGGATATATGTGTGGTGTCTGTTCTTTCGGGGTTGTCCGAAAGAAAAGACACTACGAATCCGGGTTCGAACCTGGTCAGGCACAAATTTTCATCTGACGCCGTTGTTCTATTTTAATGCGCATGACAGCCTAGACATCTGACCGTCAATCTTTAATTGATTAACAAGGCTCTCTATTTCGATTCAGAGTGTCTGTTCTTTCGGAAATGTCCGAATGAACAGACACACACACACACACACACACACAAACACACACACACACACCTACGCACACACACATACACATTTTTATCTTAAGTGCTATTCGGAAAATGTTTGGCAACTCAGTGATAGTGCTGGACTGGAGCTGCATCAACCTACTCATTTCACTAGGTATAGTTGTAATTTTCTGAACAATTTCTGTTTAATAAGTGACAGCGACAGTGTCTCTCATCGTTTACTTTGTCGGAAACGTGCTTTTCTCTGCCCTAGCCTATACTATAGCAATGAGTGATTGCTCACATTCTTGATACCTCACTGGACGTGCTACTGCAACTGTAGCCAAAGATACAAATCCCGCTGGAAAAGTATGTTTCAAGTCAGATTGTTTTGCTCCTCCCGTACTGTCATTGAAAACGATCACAACGAAATTAAATATAGGTATCCTATGAAACCCTTGAGTTCATACTGTGGTGCTGTGAAGATGAAAAAGGTAGTTTTTCACAATTATCAGATGACAGATGGAATTTGTCAGATTCCACTAATTATGATTGCACTATTAATTGTTGATTCACAGGCGCTTTTCTACCGCTTATTGTAACTGTTATTTGAATGTTAGAGCTGAAAGAATAGAAACATCAAGTTTTCGCCATATGGAATGTTCGAATTTACCCTAAGTCTTCACGTTTCGAACAAAGGCAGAATATCCGTCAGGAGAGCTGACAACAATAAGCCAGGCCATGCCTGTCTTCTGGTGGATGTGCCAATGACAGTGATCTCAATAACAATATTGTACAGCAAATATACATTGCCAACTGAACCAGTGGAGAAGTTCCAAAACTGTGAATCGCGTCTCGTGAATACACTTTCAAGGTGTCGGTCCGATTAAGTGAGTAAAACACAAATAATTGCCGCAGTTATTAATTTATGACATTTAGTTTGCATTCAGTGCATCGATGTATTACAAGTAATTCCACTCTGGCCCCTAAACCTAGTTACAGAAATGCAAATAAGACTCATTGACATATAATGAGGATCTTGCGGCCCTTGCCACCCGCAACTTTGAAACGACGCTATAGTCACTTCCGAGGTCACTCACAGAACACAACAACTGGTATCCTTCTTGGCGGTATAACTGAAACTTGCCAACAGCGCAGAATATGTTTGGCAACTCTGTGACCAACGAGTTACTTCCTTGATGGCACAGAACTATCCTGCTGAATTCACTTGATATTATCGTGTCATTTCAATTTAATACTGAGTGATTTTCGCTTGAGATTTGACATAAGGATATCAGTTAATCCTTTTGAGGTCACGAAAGTCGTTCCACATGGGAAATACAACTACTGTCGCCTCTTATGTTGCGGTTTATTTGCCATAGCGCTTACTGGGTCAATAAGTAAGTAGAGGACATCGCGACTATTCGCTAGCTCGTAGGTAGCGTGCTTGCCTGTCAGGTGCATGCTGCCTCTGTTCGCCTTTCGAGCCCCGCCGAAAGCTAGATTTTTAATTGTTTTTAGCAGAGATACAAGCAGGCAGATACAAATTCAATGAGGGAATCGTAAGACAACGCTCTAGCAAAATTCGTCTTGCTTCTTTTAGTAACCCTTGGTGTCAAAGCGAAAACCTTGAGATACTGCTAAATTCATAATGCCACGTTTTCGTTTTCTGCCGACATATTTTTTGTTGTTGTGAATACATAATTTTATCTATGAACTGCCACATTTTCATAATACTTGCGAAGCAACTCATGTGAAGTAACACTTCACCAACTTGTTGGGAAGGTGGAAAAAGCAGTACCCTTTCTGGCTGCTCTTTGTCTCTTCCTGGATGTCGAGTAATACGACCTTCGAGTAAATGGTTAGAGATGAAGAACCTAGTGGTGAATGAACTCATAGATGAGCTGAATGCGGGAGACTACTCTTGAAAAGAACAAGTGCACGATCAATTCACAGTAAGACCTATAAAATTTGCTAGTACTGTTAAACCTATGTGCACCGAACATTGTGAAAAAGTATTTTAAGACGAGCCCCACAAAAATTGGTGTAGTATTATTTATGGGGAAGCATGTCTAGCACACATACTGAAAAATTATGTTTCTCGATGAAACTTTAGAGAGGGTTGTAGTGTATCTAGAGATAGCCCTGGATGGAAAACTATTATGAACACCTCACATAAAGAATATTTTCCACTGCAAAAGATAATCTTATAAGCACTAGAAGCTGCTGTAGGGTAAACTGGGGTCTAAAACCAGTATGTACTGGATACACATCCCTGCAGAAAGACCAATGGTAATTTATTGGCCTATAATATGAACATTCTTTTACGTTGGTTCTAAAATCAGAACTGTTATAATTTGGCAAAACCCCTCCGGCTCCGAAATTTTTTTCATTTGTGGAAAAATATATGGCTTCCTTACAGACCTCATATGCATCCAGTGCAAAATAACTTAAATTGTGAATATATTTCTGAATGAATGTTTGTTAAGTATTTTTCCGTCACCCTTCTCACTGTTATAAGTTATGTTCTACAAGTAACGCACGCCATTGGAGGCGGCAATCTGTAATTTATTTTACCTTAATTACTACTTCAATTTTTTTCCACAATTTAAAGGCATATATGGGAGCAAACATGGAATACATGGGATTAATGCAGCTGCTCAGTGACAGGTATGGGGGAGGCATTGAGGACAGGCCTCGGATCTTCGACCCCTGCCCTCTTTGCCTCCGCCTACCTGGTGCTGAAAGTCTTCTCAAAGTTTTTTTTTAAATAATAGTGCAGTGATTAGCATGTCTGTCTAGTAAGCAGGAGGTCCAGGATCGAAGCCCAGTCGGTCACAAATATTCATCTGCCATCTTAGCTGTGTTTCAACGCGCTGTGACAGTGTGGACGTCGGTCCTTCGATATTTAAGATGCAATTGTTTTTTGAGGCAATAGAGGTGAATTGCGAACATTTGTCTTGCCATCAGTGTAACGGGACTTCAACGGCATCCAACCCTTAGTCATTGCTTTGCGCCGGCGCTAACCCATGTCATATATAAGCGAATCAGATTGTAGTTCATATTTAGTCAAATAACGAAGGGTCAGTAGACAAGTACGCTGGCCGGGGTGGCCGAGCGATTCTAAGCGCTACAGTCTTGAACCGCGCGACCGCTACGGTCGCAGGTTCGAATCCTGTTTCGGGCATGAATGTGTCTGATGTCATTAGGTTAGTTAGGTTTAAGTAGTTCTAAGTTCTAGTGGACTGATGACCTCGGAAGTTAAAACCATAGTGCTCAGAGCCATTTGAACCATTTACGAAGTATACAAGTATTTACGAACAGTAGAAGCAGGTTGCAGCGAACTGATCCCTTAACCAAGTGAAACATAGAGTACCTGTGTAACGAGTCGTTCCAGCTGCACAGCTGAGGGTAATATTTGTTAAGCAATTCATTGCAGAATTAATGTAATACGAGCACGATGATCTCTGTAGTCATACTGTATCATTAGCAGCCCGCGAATGGAGTACTATGTTCGTTAAATCAGATTACTCAATCTGAGGCCAAATAAAGAGAAGCGACGACTATCTTTACTTAAGTAGGTAGTCAGCGCTGAATTATGTGTGCCACCATTAACGTTACGGTAAGCAGTTTGACAGCATAACACCACCACATCTACTGACTACCTGAGCCATATCATCACGCAGTTGTAATTCGCAGTGATTACAAGTTGCTGACACTTGTCAAGAATAGTGGAAAGCGGCTCTGAAGTTCCATTTTCATTACGCATAGGACGGAGAGAATCCTAAATAACAGTAATAGGTCACCCAGCGAAGGGAAGAGTCCACGTGTTGTCTCAAGTTCTTGCAGTTTGATATTAATGCAGTTCCCGATAGTTTCACACTAACGGGTTCTTTTGGCTATCGGAATACTCATATCGGAATTATAAAAGTGTAATTGCTAGAGCGCTCAACTACCTTAATAACACCTCATTCTGGATTGAATACGACTTGGAAAGCGACGTTAATTTGGCGTTTCCATCCATCTGCTGACGTCTTACTGAATGAAGTCTGAAGTGCACGCACAGTTGTGTTGCCTGCCGCATGGATTCTGTGAAGTGTTGTGGCAGCTGGCAGGCATTGCTGAATGCAGACATGTGCAAATATCCTCACTGCTTTCGGGAAACTCGTCTTTGTTGCATTTTTCCATACCGTAATTATCACAATAACATAAGGCTTGTTCTGCTGAAGAACTTGATGCCCCAAGTCCTTAAATAAGAATCTCCTAGCGCGAGTAATGCATGAAAGGAGACAGACTGTTGGACAAAAGAATGGACAGCTCACTGCGTTTTGCATTTCCGATAGCGCCTACGATCAGAATCTGCTGTCATATTATGCTTCACAATCTTAAACTGTTTATTTTTTTACTTCATACTAAAACAAAAGTTATGATATGAGAAGAGGAAATGACTGACATGCTTCTCAGGAACTTTAGTTTTTCGTGTTTATTTTCTCACTTCATACTAAAACAAGGGCGTTAATATGAGAAGAGGAAATGAAATATACGCTTCCAAGACATATTATTTCCTTGTGTGCAACTACTGCATACATGAAAGTCCTGCAGGTAATTTTTGTATGTTGGATAAATTTTGATATCACCTCACATTCCTTTGTGAGAAGGTTATTATTTTCTTGGGATTCAAATAGATTGGACATTTAATCACTGGTTAATTTCCCGATGACTAATGACATGATACGCGTTGCAATTGCTCCATGGCACCTGTGAGTAGAGTCTCACGTTGGTTACTATAAGAACACGCAGGCAGTGATATCCGCTCACTGCAGTCAAAGCCAAGGTGATTTCTTTCTGTTTATGGCGAAGCGTCTGCTGCAGTGCCCACGCTCAGCCAACATAAACAAATCGCGGCGGCATTGGGCACTGCTAATCGCTGCACTTGTCGCGAGCCTCGACAACAAGAGCGCACTGTTTCTGCTAATGATACTATGGAGTTAATACATCTTACTTAACGTAACGTAATATGCAGGTCGTGGGTTGTGTAAAGATTCAGTTTATAACTTCCCATCGCATTAAAATACTTTACAGTCATATTTGATGCAATATTTATTGTTGGTTGTCTCTCTAATGTTAATAGTATTGATTCAGATTGTGCGTGAACACGAAAACACACATACACAAACATTCATTGATTCCAGTGAGGGTGACAACTACAGTGTGTTGAACAACACATGCACCAGTCAATTCCTCAGTTGGTGTCGAGTGGATGAGATTTTTCAATTACCTTGCATTGCAAGAATTGTGAGGAGGAGACTGAAAGTAAATGGACCTTTATCTAAAGAGTTGCGACAAAGTAAAGCTTGACCGACTATCAGATAATTGTCCACATGGGTTTTGTGGACGAGTATACGTTTAGTAACCAACCCACCCACGATCATTACGTAAGTTTTCTCGAAGGCGTAGGGGCATTGATTTTATTAAGTCGTCGACAGTGTAGCGTGATGGTTTACTTCCCACCACACGTTTTCTATATTCGTCCAAAGCTCGCTTGCATTTGTAGGTCCACATGGCAAAGACCTTGTTAGCTCTGCCCACATATTCTCTATCTGGTTGATGTTCGGTGACCGTGGAACAAACGGCATCAGCTTTATCCTCTCTTGGGCCTGAAACCAATCTCGCACTGCTCTGCTATGATGGATGGGGCTCTACTCCTCAAAATAAACTGTTATCTCGTTCGTTCATATATTTATATTTAAATAACATATTAGTAATAAGCACATTGTATTATTGTTTTCCACAGTGCTTATGAATTCAACCCTGTCATAATTATGTGATCTAGATTCAACCGTCCGATTAAGAATGTGGTTTACCCAGTCTATCAAATAATGAGAGTGGTATTCGGATATCCACATTAAGCCTGACTGGCTGAATCCGATTAGAATGATCTGGTATCGAAATGAAATTACAGAAATCGGATAAATCGAACGTCTGTATTGCAACAATGCTGCGCACATAAATTCCTATGATGGAGTAACAGGTAGCAACTGCCTAAGCAAATGTGAGAAATATGTCTACTAGCAGCAATGTAACGTAATTATAATCCATATTTATGAGATGGAAATACTGAATCGAACAATGCACATCTATTTCAGTGGTGGGAAGATGCACCATATCGGATTTCAGTCCGGAACCGCGCGACTTCTACGGTCGCAGGTACGAATCCTGCCTCGGGCATGGATGTGTGTGATGTCCTTAGGTTTGTTAGGTTTAAGTCGTTCTAAGTTCTAGGGGACTGATGACCACAGATGTCCCATAGCGCTCAGAGCCTCAGAGCCATATCGGATTTGTTGATGACGTAATGACAATAATAATAATAATAATAATCAAGACGCATCCAACACATGGCTAAGAAAAGGCAATATATACAGTGAGACAGAAGGATTCATGATTGCAATACAGGATCAAACAATAAACACCAGGTATTACAGCAAGCATATTATTAAAGATCCCAATACCACAACAGATAAATGCAGACTTTGTAAACAACAAATAGAAACAGTAGATCACATCACAAGCGGATGTACAATACTAGCAAATACAGAATACCCCAGAAGACATGACAATGTCGCAAAAATAATACATCAACAGCTTGCCTTACAACATAAACTTATAAAACAACACGTTCCTACATACAAGTATGCACCACAAAATGTACTGGAGAATGATGAATACAAATTATACTGGAACAGAACCATTATAACAGATAAAACAACGCCACATAACAAACCTGACATCATACTCACCAATAAAAAGAAGAAATTAACACAATTAATCGAAATATCCATACCCAATACAACAAATATACAAAAGAAAACAGGAGAAAAAATTGAAAAATACATCCAACTGGCTGAGGAAGTCAAAGACATGTGGCATCAGGATAAAGTTGACATCATACCAATTATACTATCAACTACAGGAGTCATACCACACAGTATCCACCAATACATCAATGCAATACAGCTACATCCAAACATATATATACAATTACAGAAATCCGTAATTATTGATACATGTTCAATTACCCGAAAGTTCCTAAATGCAATATAACATGTACCGTACAGCAAAAAGGAAGTGACGCTTGATAAAGGTCCGCGTCACTCCATTCTTAACCAGACTTCTAAAAAGTCTGAGAAAGTAAAGAAATAATAATAATAAAAGTTATTTGATTTCCTCGGCACCAGCCATATGGTGAAGGGTTTCCCCTATCGGCCCCACAGGATTTTTTTATTTTTTTTTACAATCGTAATCACAAACTAGGATCACGTTAACAACTTCAGTTCCTCTTCTTCCTTTGTTGTTCTTTACTTTTTTTCCAGTGTCCCCTCATTTTCTCCCCATGAAATGTCTTCCTTTCTTCTGTCCATGTTGTTCCCGATTTTTTATTTCTTCGAAGCAGAAGAAATAAAATATCGGGCACTACATGGACAGAAGAAAGGAAGAGACTTCATGGGGAGAAAATGAGGGAATACTGGAAAAATAGGAAACAACAACAAAGGAAGCAGAGGAACTGAGGTTGTTAACGTGATCCTAATTGGTCACTACATTTGTAAAAAAAAAAAAAAAAAATGATAAAAATTCCGTGGGGCCGATAGCAGAATCCCTCCCCCATATGGGTGGTACCGAGGAAATCAAATACTTGGGGGTGAACCAAATACTAACAGAATCTTTAACGGTTACTCAATCCGTTGAACCCAAAATCCACGCACGGCTGAGTGAAAATCACCGCTACTCTGGTCACCGTCTGTTAGCTCAATGAGCTCGGCTGAAAATATTTGATTCCAAAGGCTTCAACACCCCCTGATCCTGACGGTCCTGGTATCACCCAAGCGTATTCAACGAAACACAAACAAACATGAACTGTGCAAGCAAAGTCAACTTTACCACAGGTGGTACACAACCCGGCTGTCGACAGGCGGCAGTTGGATTTTCGGATTCTGGGGAGTCCAGGTTAACATGGCAGAGAATATCGAAGATCTCTGGTAAATTTCCCTACAAGCAGAAAACATGCATTTGAAAACTAAACATCGGTACATTGATCCAAGCACGAAAACTAAATAATTTCACAAAAGAAATTGACCAACAAAAAATTCTCATCCTTGCTCTTCACGAACCACGACTAACTGACAGTGAAACCTTGCATCACGGAAACCATTGCATCTTCAAGAGCAAAATACAACACAAGGTAGCGAAAGGCTTACCAATCTTCGGCATTGCTTTTCTCGGACACGGATCTATCATCATCTCTGTCAAAGAAATCACACCCATCAACAATCGACTTATGACTATGCTCATTCAGAGCCCCAGTAAAAAATATACACACATCAATGCGCATTCCCCCACCAACATCGAAAATAAGAAAAACACCAAAAATGTTGGAAAATTCTGGAACACACTCGAAAATACTATGAGCAAAATTCACCAAGATGACGTGAAAATACTAATGGGAGACTTCAACAGTATTTGGAACAGAAAGAACCTGTAGAAAAAACATTGGTACAAATTGAGCATACCGAAACGCTGAGACCAACGGCACACGTCTGACTGACATTTTCAAACAATTCAAGTACAAAAAGATGTCTTCCCACTTTAGGAACAAACCAGTTTCCAGGTAACATGCTTGGCTACCAGGTGCAAGCTGCTTTCGTTCGCCTTTCGAGACTCGCTGAAAGCCAGATTTTTTATTCTTTTGTAGTAGAGCTACAAGCAGGCAGATACAAACTAAATAAGGGAATCGTAAGACAGTGCTCGAGCAAAATTCGGCTTGCTACTTACAGTAACCCTTAGAGTCAGAGCGGAAACCTTACGGTACTGCCAATATCATAATGCCACTTATGTTTTCTGGCGACATATTTTTTGTTGTTGTGAATACATAATTTTATCCATGAAATGCCACATTTTCATAATACTTGCGAATGATACAGGAAATGAAGTAAATACTGATCTTTTCGAAGTCAAAAGTAAAAGTCGGTAATATTCTTACTAATTCGTGTTAAAGTATGCTCAGTTGTCTTACAGACACATGATGCTTTATTTAGATAGATTGCCGTCGTGATGTTTCTGTAGTAAACTGAATTTAATTTGTATTAGTAGAGTGAATAATTTAAATGCATTTTCCACTAGTTTACTAATCGCAACATTAATCATCAAAGATAAATTAATCAGTAGTTGAATTTTCTTTCACGATATCTACAACAATCTGACTATGTTAAAGTTGTTTGCAAATTCTACGCCTATAGAAACCCACTGGTTCTAACGATGTCATTAAAACAGTGTAGTTTTAAGAGTATTTTCGTGTAGAAATGAATTGCCTTGACGGTTGATAGATCAAGAGGGGACAAGTGCTTGAGAGAGGACTTCCCTATCAATACAAGTGCCTGAGAGACGACTTTCCTATCAATCTCCTGGATAGTTTTGTTTCTCAAATCAACAGAGTGAGTTATCATGCAGTAGCATAGGTGATGTAGTTTTGTTGCTCGATTTTCTTACATTGCGACCGAAAGGTGTCTCAGTTGTTGGCAACAAATTCCAGCTGTGTTGCACACAGCCCTTGGGGCAGAATTCGTGGCCCAAAACACACTTTTGGAGCTATCAAATGGAAAATATTATGTTCACACTACTCTTTGCTCTAGTCTACGTCTTTTGGTGGGGCTCAGCCTTTCATTTCTTCTTAGGAAGTTAACGATAAAGGCAACATAACACGTCACCAGTAACAGTACTGCAAAGGAATGCTCAATGAGCGACCTGATGACGTTCAATAATAGTCGCTCCGTTGATTTT
This sequence comes from Schistocerca nitens, assembly GCF_023898315.1. NCBI lineage: Eukaryota > Metazoa > Arthropoda > Insecta > Orthoptera > Acrididae > Schistocerca > Schistocerca nitens. The sequence goes on along the minus strand of NC_064619.1, from coordinate 692,782,983 downwards.
TGTTGTTTCGAATTAGAGCATTCAGTACTCCTACACCAGACTTCTGAACTTTGCCTGTTGAATGCAAATGTCGCATGATGGTAAAATGTCACATTTATCAGTAGTCGAAACTTCCTTAATGTGGAAAATCATTCATGCCAGAACGATCTTTGTTGAAACAAGAATATCTTTTTCTGGCGTATTTTTCCCAAAACCACTCGCTCCACGCACAGTCAAATCTTTCTAGTTGCCTCCTCTACATTCACCCTTCTGTTATACCGAAAGTAAACGTTGTGTTGCAGGTGTTACACCTTTTTCCACTTGCGACTCAATTTTACAATGCTTAACTGTAGTTCATGATTTTCAAGTATGCAAAATCCAATGCTTAACTGCAAGATGATAACTAGACCTTCAAATTCAAAAATGGCATTGATACATACACTGACAGCGTGGCGACGCCTTCACATGGGCGGCGCCGGATTTCAGGCGGCGGGTGGCGTCTGGCCGGTGGCCGGTAGCCGCTGCATCGCGAGGAAACGCTCGAGCGTAAGCTGTTACTGATCGCGACACAGCCACGAGCTGTCCTGCGGAAATGTTTATGGAATACTTGTTATTGCGGGTGGGTAGAATGTTAAGCGAATTGTCTTCAATGTTCAATCAGACTCATAACTTTAGACCGAAATGTGGTAAAAAAAAAAAATAATTAGTTGGACGCGAACATGCGAGTCTAAGCTTAGAATGTACGACGATTACCGCAAGACCACGGGGTCACTCCATCCATATGAACTCGGCAGTAGACAACACTTCCTCCTAACACTTCCGCATCTTTCAGTGTTGCCAGATTGTGCAGATGGCCGGACTTAGAGTTGTCAGGGGCGGTCAGTTTTATTGGCCACCTTAAGTGAACGACTCGGACTTAGTCTGTGTGGCGGCCGGCCGGCGGTCAGTTTTTATGTCTAAGACTGTACATACTTCAGTTTACTTGTACTCGATTTAAGTCGCCACTTTCTAAAATATAAGCTCGTAACGGCTAGGCCTTCTGTGAGAATTGTCCCCGCTTTCGTTCTACAAGCAAGAGCGATATCGCTCGCATAGCAGAAGTTTGTTGACCTGGTATTGGGGAGATCGGAGATATACTGGGTGGTCTACTGATCGTGACTGGGCCAAATATCTCACGAAATAAGCGTCAAACGAAAAAAACTGCAAAGACGAAACTTGTCTTGCTTGAAGGGGGAAACCAGATGGCGCTATGGTTGGCCCGCTAGATGGCGCTGTCATAGGTCAAACGGATATCAACTGCGTTTTTTTTTAAAATGGGAACCCTCATTTTTATTACATATTCGTGTAGTACATAAAGAAATATGAATGTTTTAGATTTGAACTGTCGTCTTCCAGAACGTGTGAACCACTGCACCACATCACTCGGTATGTCATTTGAATGTAAGTATTATTTATTACTCCATCCATCTCTCTCACATAGGTAAAAAAGAGGGTTGCTATTGTTTCAGCTAATAGTTTCGCTTCTTTTCAAGGTCATCCAATTACACACATTTTAGCGACGTAGCAGGAAGTTTTTTAAAAATGTTGCCACAGTAAGGGACTTGTGCTCTCACCATATAACATCATCAGCACTAGTGATGCCTCTATTTGATGTTTCAACAATTGCCACCACTATTGTAGTGGGATAGGAATAACTGCGACGCCTGATCTTAAACAAACACCATCCGTGGAGCAGGTCTCTGCACGTGTCCAAGCATGCCACATACTAAACTCAGTCGGAACAGGGCAGAGAAGGCCCAACGGTACCGACCGGCCTCCGTGTCATCCTCAGCCCACAGGTGTCACTCGATGCGGATATGGAGGTTCATGTGGTCAGTACACCGCTCTCCCGGCCGTGTGTCGGTTTACGAGACCGGAGCCGCTACTTCTCAATCAAGTAGCTCCTCAGTTTACCTCACTAGGGTTGAGTGCAGCCCGCTCGCCAACAGCGCTCGGCAGATCGGATGGTCACCCATCCAAGTGCTAGCCCAGCCCGACAGCGCTTAAGTTCGGTGATCTGACGGGAACCGGTGTTACCATTGCGGCACGGCCGTTGGCCTGCTACATGTCTGATGGAAGCAGATGTGCCACGCCGCAGACATCTACCCATCGCTGTGCCACTGTCATTATGCCTCATGCCCCTAACATCGCACATGGGTAGGCAGCTGAACATACAATTAACGCTACCTCGCATCTGCGGAACAATGTGCCACTGCCTTCGAGTCCCACACAGGCTGTACGCCGTCGCAGGGAGGCAGGAAGTCACCAACCTTAAATGCCCTCTAATAATTTTATTTATACAACTCGCCTATTAGTCGGTGGGGATATTTTCAGAAATGAGGCTTTTTTGACATTCCTTCACCCTGACATATTTTTCCATAGCAAGACTTGTACAGTAACCATTTTTATGTCGGCTGTACTATACATCAAAAAACTGTCATTCTCTTAGGGCAGACCACTTATAGGCAGTCACCGCCATGCCATGTACGCGATTGGTGCTGTTGTTATTGTGTGCTTGTACATAAAGAGGATATTTACCCTTTTTAAGCATAGTACAGGCTATACCACTTGATGCGCAAGCTGGAATGTTACAACTAGCGCACCCACCTCGCTTCCTTAACGCACAGATGCATGTGTGAATTTTCGACAGCATTAGGACATGCTTTCCACTGCTTCCCGGTATGCGTGTCCTTACCACACATTGTACTTATCGAACAGGAGATGATATTTTTATCAATACGTTATATATCGCAGAAACGAGACAGACAACTGCATTTGACCTAGGAACTGACTCAAAGAACTGGCCTTTACACCGGTTATTAATGTACCAACATATACTGTTTGCAATGGCTTATCTCGCGCTCACATTAACCTATAATCTCGCAATGCTAATCATTTAATTATGCTACCTAGGCAAAAGTATTCCCGAAATTTCATTACTCTACATTAATTATGTTCTATGTTGCGATTTTTTCCGTTAGGGTTTATCGGAGTGATCTTCTGATATCTCACAATCAAAATATCTATTGCTCTGCGGTTATGCATGTAAAGTAAAATTGCCTGTGCAGCTGCTGCTTTTACAGAACTTATAGAGAGATCCAACTGTCAAAAGGGCAATGCGTGAATCCTTCAACGACTGGCGTAGCGTAATCTTCATCGAGAAACCATATTTTCAGGCTGTTTGTGGCACCAACGTTAGTGTCCACATACACATGATTGCCACATTACTCGAACCAGAGCAAAGATGGCTGATATAGATATTAATGTCAGTGGAGTTAAGGAACAGCTGCAATCGCTATACAGTGGAATCTCTGTCAGATGCTACAAAGAATTTGCTACTGAGTTATGTACGCTCCCGACTACAATACACCATAGTTCATTTGAGCATAAAGCGGACCCCAGTGTTCGCACGGGAGCACAAGTTACACCCATCTAGAAGAAGTTTGGCAGTGGTGATCAACGAAACTATCACCCATCATCATTGAGATCCAGGTGCTGCAGAATCTTGGAACACATTCTGAGCTCCAACGCAATGATGTACGTCAAACAGAATGGTCTCCATTCCCGCTAACATCGGTTTCGAAAACATGGGTCATGCAAAGCCACCTCACCACCTTCTCATACGACATCATCAAACCCATAGGTCAAAATTGTTGCAGTATTACTTCACTTCCAAATCGACTAGACTACACAACGCACCAACACTTACTAAGGGCAGCATTTTTATGTATGACATCAACTGATTAACTGATTTGAAGGTTTTTTGGTTAGGAGAAAGCAGCATTTTCTTTTGGCTGGATCATCATCGATGGATGTGGGTACGATTTAAAACGTGCGACATGTGTGAAGTGTGTAGGGACCCTTACAGTTCATAGTATGCAACAGTGCCCTGGCAGGCAATATCAACAGTAACCTCATACTTTTTGCAGATGATACAGTTATCAACAATAACGTTGTTGTTGTTGTTGTTGTGGTCTTCAGTCCAGAGACTGGTTTGATACTGCTCTCCATGCTACTCTATCCTGTACAGAGCCTCTTCATCTCCAACTAATTACTGTAACCTGCATTCTTCTGAACCTGCTAAGTGTATCCCCCCCCCCCCCCTACGATTTATACCCTCCATGCTTCCATTCAGGCTGGCCGGAGTGGCCGTGCGGTTCTAAGCGCTACAGTCGGGAACTGAGCGACCGCTACGGTCGCAGGTTCGAATCCTGCCTCGGGCATGGATGTTTGTGATGTCCTTAGGTTAGTTAGGTTTAACTAGTTCTAGGTTCTAGGGGACTAATGACCTCAGCAGTTGAGTCCCATAGTGCTCAGAGCCATTTGAACCATTCTATACTCGATGTTAACAAATTTCTCTTCTTCAGAAACGTTTTTCTTGCCATGACCAGTCTACATTTTGTATCCTTTCTAGTTCGGCCATCATCAGTTACTTTTCTCCCCAAATAGCAGAACTCATCTACTACTTTAAGTCTTTCATTTCCTAATCTAATTCCCTCAGCATCACCTGATTTAATTCGACTATTCCATTATCCTCGTTTTGCTTTTGTTGACGTTCATCTTATATTCTCCTATCAAGACTCTGTCCATTCCTTCAACTACTCTTCGAGGTCCTTTGCTGTCTCTGACAGAACTGCAATGTCGTTGGGAAACCTCAAAGTTTTTAATTCTTTTCCATGGATTTTAATTAGTACTCCATATTTTTTTTTGTTTGCTTTAATGCTTGCTGAGTATACAGATATAATAATATTGGGGATAGGCCGCAACCCTGTCTCATTCCCTTCTCAATTACTGCTTCCGATTCGTGCCCCTCGACTTTTGTAACTGCCATTTGGTTTCTGGTTTTGGTTTACACTTGGTAAATAGCCTTTCGCTTCTTGCATTTTACCCCTGCCACCTTCAGAATTTGAAAGCTAGAAGCATAGGTTTGCATTTCCCTAGCCTATGTTCTAAGATACGTCGTAGGGTCAGTATTGCCTCGCGTGTTCCAGCATTTCTACGGAATCTAAACTGATCTTTCTCGAGTGAGCTTCTATCAGTTTCTCCATTCGTCTTTACATAATTCGTGTTAGCATTTTGCAATCGTAACTTATTGAACTGATAGCTCGGTAATTTGCACACCTGTCAACACTTGTTCTCCTTGGGATTGGAATTATTGTATTCTTCTTGAAGTATGGGGGTATTTCGTCTGTCTTATACAGCTAGCTCACCAGATGGGAGAGTGTTGTCGCGGCTGGCTCTCCCAAGGCTATCAGTAGTTCTAATGGAATGTCGTCTACTCCAACGTACCGTCAGATAAAAGCTGCTCAAACATCCAGCAAGATTTCGATAAGATTTCAATGTGGTGCAAAGACTGACACCTAGTTTTAAATATTCCGAAATGTTAAACTGTGCCTTTTACAAAGCGAAAGAAGTTAATGTCTTACGACTAGAATATCAGGTAATCACAAAAGATATGATAGATCTCGGGTCATTGGTAGGGTACTGGTAAAGTTCAGACAATCTACAAAGGAGATTGCATAAAATAGGCTCGTGCGACTTTTCTTTGAATAATGCTCAATTATGAGTGACCCATGTGAAACAGGACTAACAGGATATTGAACGTATACAAAGAATTGCCACCCACGCCGCTCGCGCCAGTCAGCCCGCACGCTATTCGTTCGTTTCTTTCGTCAAGCGACTCGACATAATCGAATTATCGAGTAATTGCACTTTCCTATGTAGCACACGCTTCCGCGTCATCGTATCTTATACGTTTCTGTCATGCACATAGATAGCTAAGACATATCTACGAGAAAAGTTGTGGCCATTCTAGTGATCTTGATACGTTATTTTGTCTGGGATTTGTTCGATAAAAGTCACGAATATTCTACTGTTTTCATGTACAGAAAACCTTCGACACGTAACGTTATAAATACGGACTATTCGCCGAATAGGAAGATAGTTTACATTCAGAAGCAGAAATATTAGGACTGAAGAGTGAATAAGTAAAAAGTCCTAGTTGTAGCAAGTGTAAGTGTGAAGATTAGTCAAGATTAAGAGTGATCAGTATTAATAATAGTAGTTCATAGTAATTTCTCAGTAAAAATATTGTTAAAAGACTCGTAACAATATTTTTACTAATAACGTACAAAGGTAGCTCAAGATATCTTTAGCGCTCCAACCTTGAGGTTTTTCTGTACCGGCACTGCAAGCACCGCACTATTTTTTTCGCTGTTTTACTTCGGAATCATAATTATTCGGAAATACTGAGTCTGTATGTAGGTGTAAAGAAAGATTATTAAGGATTGACGTCCATTTGTGGTGCGAACAGACACATGATAGGTATAGCTCTCCATTTCAAGCTCTCGCAGTCGCTTATATACTTGAGAGTATATATTTTTAATGATTGGCTTTCCTCGTCTATATTGTGCGACTTGCAATAAAACGAAGTTCAGCCTCTCCTGCTTGGTGTTAGGTGTGTGATTAGAATTTCAGCTTCTTCCGCCTGTTGTTAGGTGTGTAATGAGTCCTCAGTATTTCAGCTTCTTCCGCTTGTTGTTAGGTGTGTAATGAGTGTATTATGAATCTCAGCGCCTCGTATTTGCTGTTAAGGAAGTAAAGATTAATATGTTATTACAACGCAACAAATCTCAGCGCTGTTCATGTGCTATTCGATAGGAGATGAACGTCAGTGGTGCCCGCTTGCTATTGGGTTGGGGAGCTAAGGTAATGGTTTTAGTATTGTCACAATATGACAGACGTCGCTGCTGCCCCTTTCCTGACCCTTCGCTATTGGGAATGTATTGTATCTGAAGTCGGCTGGCTTATACGTGTGAAATTATTGCGTACACAGCGAAGCTCATGTCCTAGCCATCTCCCCCAGGTAGGCTTATCATAAATTTATTAACAGAGGAGTCTCTGTAGAAAGAAAATTTGACAATGAGATGGAATACTTGTCTACATTATGGGAAGGGAAATCATTGTTTTGGAACCAGAGCTAGGATAGAAGACTGCGCAACCTTCTCCTTATTTGCCTGTAGTTTTGACTCCATCAAGATCTGAAATAAGCCTGGGTATTATCAGCATTGCAGTTTTTAGCTAATCAATGTGCTGCGGCGTATATTTTTGTTGGAAAGTAGAGTTTTTTTATTGGTAACCAGAACGCTTTTCTGAAAATTGATACGACTGCCTTCTCATCCATGAAACTGATACATAATTCTTCTTCATGCAACGTATTACAGCGTATTTTCCGTATTCCATGGCACAGTCCTTCGAGTTTCTGTGTTACTGGGTTGTCAGTTACAGAATGTCATTTTAGGAAAAGTACGTCTGTTGGGTGTTAATTTTAGATAGTCATAATTAAAACACTGATACCCTTGTTAAGGGATAATAATTAAAATAACTGTTTCAAAGATATTGTTGCTACGTAATCTGTTTACTTGGCTGCACCTTGTCCGATTAGCCTTAATCAGTAAACCATTACAGCTTTTACATTAAGCATTCACGATGCCATGCACGAGCGCTACTAAATTAATACAAGCCGAATCCGCCACATACTGCGATGGAAGTGATTCGCATTAAGAGTAATGGAACGAGATGCACCGTGAAATTATCAGTAATGTCAGGAAGCATGGTGTTACGCGATCCTAGTGTCAGTACGCAATTTATATTCGCTTTCTTCTGTTGTTAGTACATTCTTGAGCTGTATCTGTTCAGAAAATTTTAATTTGCGCCCTTTGAAAGGCCTGTTGTTAAACAGATAAATAATAAATTTGTTTACGACTTTACGCCTTATTCATAGAACTACAAATCACAATTATATTTTAAATAACGTCTTTAGCTCAAAAATAATTGCACAGGTGCAAAACAGTTCTTTATAATGAAGTTCATACGATTATTTGCTGTGCTTCTTAACTGCGGCATTAAATGAATATGGATGGATGGAGTCAATATTATTAACTAAACTAGACGACAGTGAAGTTTATACTTTCAAATAAAATGTATATTTAAAAGAAAAAAAAACACCAGACCCCAACTAAATGATGAACAAACTTCGTATCCTACACCTCTTGTTCTTTTTCCCACGACACCTGACGAAAACTTCAAGAGTTCACAACCTGAAATGCTTCGTAACAACATCTACATCACCTACTGATTTATCTCGCAAAACTTGTGACTTTCATTTACGTGACTGTCTACTGTCCCGAAACGAAGAAGACCTGTTTATCCGTACCGTGTCCCAACATTAAGTCTACACGCCAACATTTCCCACGACAACGTATCCTTTTTTCCTCCCCAAGCAATAAATCCTTCCATCCTGCACGTTCCACCGCTACCATAGTTACCCAGCCTGTCATTAGCTGTCGCTTTTTACTGCCCCCTCCCATTTGGTGGCCCTAAGACGTACCTTACCACAACATGAAATTTACAATTTTCGAGTCTGTTGCCCGATTTATATACGCAGCGATGAACATTTCCGTTTTGCAGTTGTTTTTATTATCGACAAAAGTGCAACAGTGCCATAAATAGACATGAAACACTAAATCATAGATTTAAACGACAGTCGTTACTTATAACTGTAACCGGCTTGATGAACATCTATGTGATAGCTGAAAACTTGAGACCGGAATCGCATTTGAGCCAAAATTTTTATAGTTTTTGCGTAGAGTTGTCGTCCGCTTTACTACTGTGAGAAATCTGACATAGTTGAGAGAATTGTGTCACTCGAAAATACGAGCATTTAAATGGAAAAGAAAAATTGTTCCATTCCCAAAGCCTCTTATACCGTTCACCTTCACAGCTTATTCGACTACGCTGTTCACAAAGTTATGCAAACCTAATACGTAATTGGAAGGCTCAGTTATCGTAGTATATCCTCTACGCAACACCTGCAGCAAGTCTGCTAAGAATTGATCTTCATTGCGCAGTCCGAAGTATACGTAAATGTCCATTATCCATGCATAAGCGTTGCGCTTGGCTGGCTGTTGGAACCTAGACGACAGCGGCCGCAGAATATTTTCCAAGCTGTACTGTGATTCGTTGGAGCTTTCTTTTAGTTCTTTTTTTTCCACGTGTTCTATGTTTTAGGTGTCATTTAGTTGTTAATGGTTGCGTGCTAGGTCTGCTCTCTGCTCTAATCTTGAAAAATGTTTCATGCTTGGGAAATACATTATTTACTACTTCGGATCAAGTGGCTCGTCTGTATGGAACACTAAACAAAAGATTGAGATGAGAGAGGCTACTTGGGTAATAACTTCACTGGTATGTTCCTGTAGTATCAATTAAGAAGTTCTTCCTAGATGCGGCTCGAACGTGGACTACCTTCTTTTGGCGAGCATACATATGACTTTCTTTCCTCCTGAAGGGGCGGGGAGGCACGAGTGGTGGTGGTGCTGGTGTGTGTGTGTGTGGGGGGGGGGGGTGGCGAGGGGAGGAAGACCTCTTGCGCTGTCCAAATTCGACTCCTTTGGCATCGGCTTCAGCTGCCTTGCAGATGAAAATACCTTCTTCGACTTTCTTTTTCCATATGATGTGGCTGTCACCATCCACCAGGTTTCGTACTTTCCATTCGCCCTCTTGTAATTCTCTAATTATGAACTTAAACACAACAGACACATAGATTTCACATAAAACAAATAAAACCCATCTTCTTGACTGGAAAAGCGTGAGAATGACGTTCACTTTGTATAATAAATGAAACAGAATTCTTTCTTATTATGTCCACATAAACCATATGTTGCCAGTGTCTTTTATTTATTTTTTAACATGATGTAATAGGTAAACTTAATACTTCTCTCCTGTTATCACCGTCTTCTCTGAATTCTTTCTGGAAATTACGATATATTCAAGATAACGAAAAAATCAATAAAACCCTACGTTCACTTAATTCCACACGAATGTTAATCAACCTTTGTCACTAGTCCAGAATGAGATTTTCACTCTGCAGCGGAGTGTGCGCTGATATGAAACTTCCTGGCAGATTAAAACTGTGTGCCCGACCGAGACTCGAACTCGGGACCTTTGCCTTTCGCGGGCAAGTGCTCTACCAACTGAGCTACCGAAGCACGACTCACGCCCGGTACTCACAGCTTTACTTCTGCCAGTACCTCGTCTCCTACCTTCCAAACTTTACAGAAGCTCTCCTGCGAAACTTGCAGAACTAGCACTCCTGAAAGAAAGGATATTGCGGAGACATGGCTTAGCCACAGCTTGGGGGATGTTTCCAGAATGAGACTTTCACTCTGCAGCGGAGTGTGCGCTGACATGAAACTTCCTGGCAGACCAAAACTGTGTGCCCGACCGAGACTCGAACTCGGGACCCCCGCCCTTCGCGGGCAAGTGCTCCACCAACCGAGCCACCGAAGCACGACTCACGCCCGGTACCCACAGCCTCACCTCCGCCAGTACCCCGTCTCCCACCTTCCAAACTTTACAGAAGCTCTCCTGCGAAACTTGCAGAACTAGCACTCCTGAAAGAAAGGATATTGCGGAGACATGGCTTAGCCACAGCCTGGGGGATGTTTCCAGAATGAGATTTTCACTCTGCAGCGGAGTGCGCGCTGATATGAAACCTCCTGGCAGATTAAAACTGTGTGCCCGACCGAGACTCGAACTCGGGACCTTTGCCTTTCGCGGGCAAGTGCTCTACCAACTGAGCTACCGAAGCACGACTCACGCCCGGTACTCACAGCTTTACTTCTGCCAGTACCTCGTCTCCTACCTTTCGCAGGAGAGCTTCTGTAAAGTTTGGAAGGTAGGAGACGAGGTACTGGCAGAAGTAAAGCTGTGAGTACCGGGCGTGAGTCGTGCTTCGGTAGCTCAGTTGGTAGAGCACTTGCCCGCGAAAGGCAAAGGTCCCGAGTTCGAGTCTCGGTCGGGCACACAGTTTTAATCTGCCAGGAAGTTTCTTTGTCACTAGTGTTTACACAAATGTGTGTTAAGAAATAGGCTTAAGCTTTTTTATACTTCTTTATCATGGTTAGGTTGTCATGCTGTGTGGTAAGATGTAAACAAACGTCTTTCTTGTATTTTCGCAGGATGTAACGGATCGCATGTCCCTTGTACCAAACCTTTTCGTGTTGGGGTAGGGGACACCATCCGGATGCAAAAAGTCTGCTGGTGTGATACTGTTTGGTGCTGTCCTGGATACATGTGATAGATTATGCTGAATGGTTTGCCACACGAACTCCACTTTCTCACACAAAAACTTTCTTCCTCAGCATATATTAAGCTAGAATAAGCATACAGTGACCATTGTGTTAGGTGAAGCGCGTGCAGTTTGTAGTTGGTCGGTATTATTCTCTTCCTGGCTTTGTGCCACGTCGCTTTTCACATTCAAATGTAAAATCAAGTGACCAATTTTTTTTCAGATCTCCGTCCAGTCACAATGTGGATATTTCTGTTCTGTCATGTTTCTGTAAGGACGTTCTATGCGTTTCTGGTCTACAATAGTATTTTCACTTTTGTCACATTCGTGACAGGAATTTGCATTTTGGATAGCTAAATTCTATTCAACATTTCTTGAGATGACGAAATCCATTCGGAATGTTCTGCACAGCTATGGGCGGTCTCAGATTAAGAGGAGTGATTTCATCTACTAAATGGGCCATTAAAATGTCGGATGACTTTCTCTATAGCCTGGTGTTCCATATGTATAAAGCTTGCGGTCCAAAACTGACGTCAGCAAAACCACCTTTATTTGTCCAGTGTTTTGTGCAGGGACCCCTCATACTTCATTCATCATACTTGATTTCGTATAGTTCTGTTTGGCACCTGTACCAGTTAGCATCTGTGTACATGTTTAGCTACGCAAGCACGGCTCCTACCCTATCCAAATTACTAGTTACTCAAAGTAGGTCCGATACATGAAACAATGATACATATTGTCCCATCACGGGAAATATGATCTCTATAATGGAATACAGGCACCGTGAGTAATAGGGCAAGGCTGGCGTCACCCCACTCTGCATTGTTGCCAAATGTATTCAAGATGACAGATCCAAGATGGCGGCGATAGATATCGCAACGCCATAATGACATCATGACGATAGGTTAAAATTTTGGTGGGAAAATAGGTCAGTTGGGCTACCTCAAATAAGCTAACCCCCCTACCCTCCCCCTCCTCTCCTCATCCACTCCCCCTCCCCTCCCCCTCCCCCCCTCCCCATCCCCCTCCCCTCCCCTAGAAAATGGCGTGAAGTTGAAATTCCGTCAGGACAATGCAACACACCATGGCTACCTCCACTAACCTAAGAAAATGGCGGGAAAACAGGTTACTTGGGATACCTCCACTAAGTTATCCAAGCACCACCTCTTCCTAGGAATTGGCGCGGGAAGGACTCAGCCTGCACTGGGCTACTGGATAGGACTGACGTAAGTCTTTATTTTGCATGCAGTGTTTATTTAAACAATTAAAGGCTGTAACTCCATCTGGTGTGTTCACCATGATGTTCAGAGTCCAACTGACCTAGTACACAGTACTGCCACCAGAGGGCACTGTCGTCCCTTCTGTGATGTAATCCAAGATGGCGGACTGTGGGAAAAATGGTGGGGAAAGGACTCAGTGTGTTATAGGCTGCTGGAGAGAGGAAGGACTTACTTTATTTATTCTGGAACAACTTATTTAGCGATGGATTTCACGTAGTTTATTTATTACACTGATACATAACACTGGCTCTGACGTGCTTGGGGTCACAATACACAGCCTCCAAACCTGCAAACAACTCGTAAATTATCTAAATAATGCTGCACAATGATGTGCAGACACGAAAACAACTCTTAAAATTACTGAAACAATGCAGTACACAGCATACAGACCTGCAGACTACTCGTCAATCACTGAAATAATGCAGTACACTGATGTGCAAACACGACAAAACTCGTAAATTATCAAAATAACGCATGTAGAATGCTCTGCAGACATGCTCACTAACTCTAAACTGTACAAATAATGCAGTAAATAGCCTACGCACCTGCATACTGCTCGTAAATCCCATAAACAGTGCATATATAGCGCTCTGCCAATACGCTCATAACGCTTAAACAGCTGAAAATAATATAGTGCACAAACACTCAGTACACATAAAAAACGCCTTCGAATTATTGTCAAATGCAACGTATCAGAGGCTCCAACATGTGCATATGCCAACGCCACCGTTAGCCTCCCCCGGCACACGAGCACAGGGGTGTGAGTCATTGCTCTCAGGCCACTATCACCTACAGCCAGCAGGTGAAAGTCATGTCTGTTTTCTGACATCCAGTTAGAGTTGTTTGAGTGTTATACTGACGTCACATGTCTATGCAAATAAGATCCAAGTCACCCTCTGGGCCACACATGTGTGTTTACCAGTGCTGGCACAATACCTCTCTACCTGGGGATACTGACATCACAAGTCATGCTAGAGAAATCTGTTCCAGTGCTACCCAGAATAGCACAGGGTGTATTGTTCCTAGCAACCCTTATGTGAGATGCCTCCGGCCACGCATGTGTTTACTATGACTGACATCTACCTGCAAGTCCAGCACCAAGCGAGAGATGTCTGCATAGCGGCTTACCTGGACACACGCATGTAAAACGTTCTCAATGTTACACTGCTGTCACATAAATAAGAACCAAGTCGACCTCTCAAGAATTGTAAAGTGTCACAGAAATAGTTAAAGGTCGCATTTGTAGGAGCTTTCGTGATGTTTCAGCTTTTCCGCATGGAAATTCTTGTCCTAACAGAACCTGTTTATGAAAATAGCCCAGAAAAACGCCGAATGGATGATGGTCCTAACACCGCACACCGTCCATCACATGTTACCTTTCCTGGAAATCGTTAAGTTCTGCTTTCAACAAACATCTCTGAAATGCAAACGTTCTCACCACTATATAGAGGCTCCTATGCCCCAGCACAAAGAATGTCTTGTGAATGAATGGAGCATTATGATCGTCGTTTACTGAATTTAATAGCCAAATTACTGATGCTGCCGGTTTGGTAGCACTGTCCGCCTTTGTCTTTCTGCAGATGAGACTTTCAGTGGCAAAACTGTTTTGTACATATCGCCATATTGCACTGACAGTAAAACAATGCAAAGTGGCCTACAGATCGTCAAATACGCAAAGACTCTTACTCAGTTACACTGATCTTCCACTGAGGATGGAAGCTTGAATATCAGAGCGTGAAACCGATTTCCAACCCATCAGTATATCATGGCGTACTGTGTCAATGTAGTGAACATACAATTCATATCGCATGCCATACAAATTCGCCCCTTTTACATCATTCATATAGCTATCGACCGCCAGACACTTGTACATATACTGCAAAGACAGACAGCCCCATATATACTCCTTGCTGCACTAGATATTTCCCGTGAGGTCAGGTGGTCGCAAGTCATCTGCTCCCGACGTGTGACCAGAGTGCCCTCAGCAGACCGAAGTCACTCTCTGAACTGTTGTACAAAGATGGGCTAGTTTCCCCTCTGCACAAAGGCGTTATTGTTTCTGGCCCCGACCTGCATGCTTGCTTGATTCCTACATCATCTCCAGATTCTGGGATTACAAGAACATATGTAATTTCACATGGTTCTCGGAATATCATACTATTTACGCGATACTTCTCGATATCAAGCACACAGCAAAATCGCTTGCACAAGAGTAGTATCGCTTGCGCAGTATAATTCTGAATATATAGACTGGAAATTATTTCTCTAGAAATCCGAAATTTTGCGAGGTGTAGCAGGCTGTAAACCACTGAGTAACTAGAAACTTACCTTGTCTGTGAAAACATTCACGTGAGAACTCGAAAAAAAAAAAAAAAAACAAAAGACGACACCGATAGTTCCACTCGCGAATACCGATTTTGGTGATGTAACAGATTCCAAATCATTCAACTAAGGTATCTCTCATGTCTATGGAACCAGCAAACGTCTCTTCCACTTTTCTTTCACCTGCCAGATGCGCACACCACAATCGATGTTCTCTCAACTAAATAAAGGCGCGAAATGTGCAGAAGCAGTCAACCAAACAATTTACATGGGAAGGAATAATGGTCCAGTACAAACACAAGTCCATATTCAATCTTCTCAAATTTCCACGCGATCACGAAAGCTATCCAACACAAACTAAGTATTAGTTCGCTCTTCGGTCGTCTGGACAACACGGTTAAGTCATCTATATTCCTACACTCCAACAGGCCTTTCCATTCGGACAGCGCCTATCGTTAACTGGTGCTGCATACCAAGCATGCATAGACAGAATCATCCTAGGAAACTGGCCACATATATATTTTATCACTGTACTTACAATTAAATATTACGATCAGGGTCTCACTTGGACCACATTCAGCAATGAGCAAAGTATTGGAAATACACCCAGCTGACAGCTGGGGCTCTGGAAATAGAAATATCTG
This sequence comes from Schistocerca nitens, assembly GCF_023898315.1. Lineage (NCBI taxonomy): Eukaryota > Metazoa > Arthropoda > Insecta > Orthoptera > Acrididae > Schistocerca > Schistocerca nitens. The sequence goes on along the minus strand of NC_064619.1, from coordinate 692,767,591 downwards.
TACCATTCTTATGACTTGACATACTCTTCCCTTTCCTGTCACAGTATTCCACTTCAAATCCATACCTTCCTTACGAGTGGACATTGTCATTTCCTTTGCACATGTGAGAACGCACACACACACATACTTTATAAGCCTGATGCTCAAGGCGAAACTATCATGTATCCCCTACTACTAAGTATAATACTTCGTCGCCGGCCGTGGTGGCCGAGCGGTTCTAGGCGCTTCAGTCCGGAACCGCGCGACTGCTGCGGTCGCAGGTTCGAATCCTGCCTCGGGCATGGATGTGTGTGATGTCCTTAGGTTAGTTAGGTTTAAGTAGTTCTAAGTTCTAGGGGACTGATGACCTCAGATGTTAAGTCCCATAGTGCTCAGAGCCACTTGAAGCATTTGAACCAATACTTCGTCAATAACTGATTGCTGGTAATACGAAATAAAAATGAGAGAAGGTCAGTGATGGGTGGACATGTCTCAAAAGTTTTTCGTGCGAGTGCTACCACTGTGTCTTAGAAAGAGAGGCGTAATCGTTTTACAAACCACCAGATGTTAGAAAAACACGATCGCAACGATCATATTTCTATCACAATTGTTTTGGGTTCTACAGGTGCACTGGTGCACACAAGTATCCATGTTAAAAGCTATACTGGCTTTATAAATCGAGGTATGGCATTACCTCTGAATGAAGTGGTTTTTGCCGGCCGGTGTGGCCGTGCGGTTAAAGGCGCTTCAGTCTGGAACCGCGTGACCGCTACGGTCGCAGGTTCAAATCCTGCCTCGGGCATGGATGTGTGTGATGTCCTTAGGTTAGTTAGGTTTAATTAGCTCTAAGGTCTAGGCGACTGATGACCTCAGAAGTTAAGTCGCATAGTGCTCAGAGCCATTTGTGAAGTGGTTTTTATAGACAAATACCACGACACTCAGTATAGACACTGATCGCTGGAGTGTATATTATCAAAGCAACAGTGCAGTTACACGTCACCTCATGATAAAATTACCTAATTTAGGAAGTGATGCGGCTAAGGAACGTGGTATGAAGCTGGTATTTGCAACTCCCTCACGCCGGCACTAGGTAGTATTTGCAATGCGTTCTGTGCCGATGCCATGTAAGAGGTTCGGTGATATATCGACTGGGTTAAAGGCGTTGGTTGATTGAGAAGGATCGCAAACAGTAGATGGTGTGCTGATTGTGGTCGTAAGAAATGTACACTAGTTTTTCAGATCTCTAGTGCTACGCTTTCCAGTAGGAATGATGTCTATGATTTTGAATCAAGTCTTTCCATTGAACCACATACCTACGTTGTATCCGATGGAGAATTCCTTTATTGATTACAGCCACTAGTGAATCATATTTCTGGCACTCTCATATCTCGAAATGAGTCACCGTTTCCTTACCTATCTGCTGCAGTAAAATTTCAGATAGTCGCTATGCCTCTTGCAACTGCTACCATTTCTGTAGATTTGTGCATGTGATCGTTGCACTTTAAGTCGGAACTCAGCAAAAGTCGGACAGAGCTATATCCAGCAGAGAAGGGATGGTTTAGAGATGATACTGAAATTGGGAAACATGTTGTCGCACCATTGTCCGGTGTTGAAATTACTGTAAAATTGCTAAAACTGTTCACATTATCAACTGTTATCCTTGTTATTACAGTACATCGACGGTGTCTTTTCCATCCCATCACAATTAGCACGTAACTCAAACCGTCTTAGACAAATGCATGTGCGCTTCGGCGTTTCCCTTCTTGCAGTGCCTAAAATATCTGAAGAGGATGTTGGCCGTGTCAGAATATCTTACCTTTGTAGTAGGAAGAAGTCTCTTCGGAAAGCAAATCTTGAACTTCAGTTACCAAAGACAACAGTGTGGAGGGTTTTAAGAAAATGTTTGCACATGTGTCTATACCAGTTACAGTCGGTGCATGCATGAAAGCCAGATGATTGTGGTGTACGATATCGTTTTGTAAGTGGGCTTTGCAATTGGAAGATAACTTCCTTGATCGTGTGGTGCTCAGTGATGATGTAACTTTCCATCTAAGTGGGAAGGTAAGTACCCATAACCTGGGGGTCAGAACATCCTCATGAACCTGTACTGTACAAGAGATTCCCCAAAATTAAACGTTTTTTGCCCCGTGTCCCGACGTCTAGTGCACGGACCACTGAAGCTGCCGTAACAGGATGACTTATCTGGATACATTGCGAGGATAGCTCCCCGATTAGAATTTGAGCGTGAAAAGTTTATTTGGCAACAAGATGGAGCGTCTCATGATTGTCTCCTCACTGTACGAAAGTGGCTGAATGTCGACGTTCCCGGCCGTTGGATTGGTGCTAATGGTCAGTAAGACAAAGCTCTTTGCTGTTGTCCCACGTTCATCTGACCTCACGCCCTGCGATTTTGTCCTGTTGGACTTTATAAAAGATTTGTCTTCATTTCGCCTTTGCCTAATGATATACCAGAGTTGAGACACAGAACTCCACCATTCCGGACTTCCAACGTGTAGGATGAACTGGATTTTAGGATGATTTTGTACTGCATAACTTACATATGCAAGAAAAACTAGGTTTATTTGCGTACAGTTTGATGTGAGACACAGAACTCCTCCATTCCGGACTTCCAACGTGGGGGATGAACTGGATTTTAGGATGATTTTGTACTGTATAACTTACATATGTAAGAAAATCTAGGTTAGTTTGCGTACAGTTTGGTGTATGATGTATGATTTGTTGTAAATAGTCTAAATTAAAATGTTGTAATATACACAGAAACTAGAAAATACTTTTATAGACAACCTGTATTACATCTAGCAGAAAAAGGAGCCACTATGAACCCATTAGAAGGAATGGAACTACATAAAAATAGCTCCCCCAATCATTTCCTTAATGAGAATTGGTAAACACAAATATCCCTGGTTTAAAAATTTGCAGAAAGTACTTCTCAGTCTCCAATATACATTAGGGTACTTTCCTGTGTGTAGATCAAATAAGGAATGTTATAGTATGTTCTATAGACATTACATTTGATGCCACTAGATATTTAATAAGCATTAATGAACTGTCTTCAACATTATTCAAACTGCACATCAAGTGTTATTTACCTTTATATCAAAATTTATTTCTCTACCGTTTTGTAAGATACGTTGGTAATGCTCTAACTGTTTACGTCCCATTTATTTATCTGCACTTCACGCTTTATATTTAATACAAAGTACGTTTTCCAGTTAATGTAACAGTAATTTACCCCTCCTTTTCCCGAAATGTCATACCACTGTAATCTATCACTGTACTGCAGCGTTTTTGATATTCACGTACTTCATAACCACTTTTTGTTTGTTTTCATGTGTTATAAAAGAGTCAAAACGCATGGTGCGCACTGCAAGTTTGTTTTTTGGCCCAGCGAAAGATCATAATAAAGAAAGCCAATGTGTGTGTCCTTGAAATGCGAGTAACAGCATATATAGTCATGTGAGAAGCAAGAATTTGCCAAAATTAGTCCAGACTCTTGTAGCGATGGACTCTGCTCTTTGTTGATGGTCAGTGCAAAGGCGAGCGCACTAGAAGCTGCAAATGTTTGAATCTAAATCTCACACCTGTCGAAATCATTGGAATGCGTGGCAATCTTCTCCTGTAAATTTTCCATTTAAAATTTTAGCTATCTTGATATTGTTCATCACTTTACCATTGAAAGCCTGGAACCCTCACTATGTCATTGTGAATTTATGTTTTGGAGAAGAATGATATACATTCCAAATTTCAATGTTAAAAGTGTGGCAGCTTGCCTGAAAAATAAAGTGAATGCAAGAATTAATTTATGTAACTGACAACTTCGTCTTGATTCATTACAGTATCGATGGCCAGATAGGTTGCCGCTTCGCCTGGTTCTTCGTTTTGAATTCTGATGTTAATGGCGTTGACATTTTTTGCTAGTATATCACGTGCACTCAGCCAGCAATGATTTCTACAACTATGTGCAATATTCTGGAACAATTTGTGAATCAATTCGTTTCTGGTTGCTGTGATTTTACAGAAGGTTGTTGCCAATGTGGTACGTTGTGTGTATTCATCGATTGGTGTTTTCCCATGTATTTAATTGCCTCATACATCCCTGTCTGGTTGGTCGGTTGGTTGGTTGGGGGGGGGGGGGGGTGGGAGGGGACAAAACAGAGAGGTCATCGGTCCCTCATAAATACTTCCTTCGCCTTTAATGACTGCTTCAAATCTGCTAGGGACTCTTTCGATGAGGTGCCGGAATGTCTACGGAGGAATGACAGCCCATTTTACTTCAAGAGCCGAAACAAGGGAAAATAGTGGTTCAGGACGATATGGTCTGGAGCCACGTCAACGTTCTGGTGCATCCCAAAATTGTCTCATTGGAATGAGATAGGCACTCTGGGCAGGACACGAAAAACACCGCCTCCTCCGTATTTCACTGCTGGCGCTATATGTGATGGCACTTAATTTTCCCCAGGTATTGGCCAAATCTAAACACTTCCGTCGGATTGACACAGGGTGTAGCGTGATTCACCAGTCCAAAGCAATTGTTTCCAGTCATCCACTGTCCAGTTACGTTGTTCTTTATACGACCTCATGCGTCGCTTAGCACTGACTACACAAATGTGTGGGTTATGAAGAGCTGCTAGACCATTCTACCCAATTCTTTAGACTCTCTATGCACAGTCATTGTGCTACCTGGACTGCAGGTAGAATTTTGTAACTTACGAGTGATTCCTTCTATCGACTTCATGCAATTTTTTACAACCACCTTCGGCGATTCTCGTCGGTCCCCGTTCGTCATTACGTCAGGCCTGCTGGCTCTTGATTTAACTGTGATTCTTCCTTCGCTTTTCCACTTCACCATCACACTACCAGTAGTTGATGAACAGGACAGAAATGTCCCTGATGGGTTTGTTACTCCGGTGACATCCAATGATCACTCAGCGTTCGAAGTTACTCAGCTCTGCTGACCAACCCACTGTGTTGTTACGACTTCTCTACTCACAACGCAAGTCTCCTCGCCTGCTTTTATACTGAAGGGTCCCCCTCACTTGGCATCTAATGGGCGATGCTGTATTACATAAGTACGTTCGGATACTTTTCATATTGTCCGTGAATCGGAAGACAATGTGTTGGCAGTAGGCTCAGTGGCTGGAAGTGGGGCACAATAATCTCTGGTCAGATTATGTTGCATACGACTTCATACACAACAGTAAGGACAGATAGGTTACAAAGTGGTGCAGCAACTGTCTTCACAGGAAATGTGGATAGGAGCAGAAGTGACTAGCGAACATGTTAACACAACAGACAGAAGATTTACTTATATTTCTCCAAGCGTACAAAGACACATTTCAAATAAAGCAGCAAAAATTAGAATCCGAATGTCAATAAAGGTGAGGCTCAGCCCTCAAGTAAGCACAAATGATGGTGTCGGGGACACGAATAGGCGTCGTCCGCTTACCTTCATATGGTGAAGTGGCACAGAGTGTGAGCTGGTTGAGTGGCTGTCGCCAGCCGCCCTATATTGCACTGGCAGAGGGCGCTCCGTGGTAAGGGCAGGCGTGGCTCAGCGGGTCTGCACCACTGGGTTCGCTGGATCCTGCATGACCACCATCGGTGTCTGCCAACTGAAAGACGCCAGCAGGGTGGTACTGAATTGCGATACCACGCCTTTAGTGCGACCATGGCATGTTGTTGTTGTTGTGGTCTTCAGTCCTGAGACTGGTTTGATGCAGCTCTACATGCTACTCTATCCTGTGCAAGCTTCTTCATCTCCCAGTACCTACTGCAACCTACATCCTTCTGAATCTGCTTAGTGTATTCATCTCTTGGTCTCCCTCTACGATTTTTACCCTCCACGCTGCCCTCCAATGCTAAATTTGTGATCCCTTGATGCCTCAAAACATGTCCTACCAACCGACCCCTTCTTCTAGTCAAGTTGTGCCACAAACTTCTCTTCTCCCCAATCCTATTCAATACCTCCTCATTAGTTATGTGACCTACCCATCTAATCTTCAGCATTCTACTGTAGCACCACTTCTATTCTCTTCTTGTCCAAACTGGTTATCGTCCATGTTTCACTTCCATACATGGCTACACTCCATACAAATACTTTCAGAAACGACTTCCTGACACTTAAATCTATACTCGATGTTAACAAATTTCTCTTCTTCAGAAACGATTTCCTTGCCATTGCCAGTCTACATTTTATATCCTCTCTACTTCGACCATCATCAGTTATTTTGCTCCCTAAATAGCAAAACTCCTTTACTACTTTAAGTGTCTCATTTCCTAATCTAATCCCCTCAGCATCACCCGATTTAATTTGACTACATTCCATTATCCTCGTTTTGCTTTTGTTGATGTTCATCTTATATCCTCCTTTCAAGACACTGTCCATTCCGTTCAACTGTTCTTCCAAGTCCTTTGCTGTCTCTGACAGAATTACAATGTCATCGGCGAACCTCAAAGTTTTAATTTCTTCTCCATGAATTTTAATACGTACTCCGAATTTTTCTTTTGTTTCCTTTACTGCTTGCTCAATATACAGATTGAATAACATCGGGGAGAGGCTACAACCCTGTCTCACTCCTTTCCCAACCACTGCTTCCCTTTCATGCCCCTCGACTCTTATAACTGCCATCTGGTTTCTGTACAAATTGTAAATAGCCTTTCGCTCCTTGTATTTTACCCCTGCCACCTTCTGAATTTGAAAGAGAGTATTCCAGTTAACGTTGTCAAAAGCTTTCTCTAAGTCTACAAATGCTACAAACGTAGGTTTGCCTTTTCTTAATCTTTCTTCTAATATAAGTCGTAAGGTTAGTATTGCCTCACGTGTTCCAACATTTCTACGGAATGCAAACTGATCTTCCCCGAGGTCCGCTTCTACCAGTTTTTCCATTCGTCTGTAAAGAATTCGTAAGTAAGCATACGTCCTTCCAAACACGGCCGCTCGAGGTAGCCATGCAGTCTGAGGCGCCCTATCACGGTTCATGTGGCTCCCCAATTCGAGTCCTTCCTCGGGCATGGGCATGTCCTTAGCGTAAGTTACTTTTAAGTTAGATAAAGTAGTGTGTAAGCTTCGGGACCGATGACCTCAGCAGTTTGGTTCCATAGATCTTACCACAAATTTCCAATTTTTTCCGAAAACGATATGCTGAGAAAGTAGGTCTCACTAGGCTAAGAATGGGACATTTCCCCTGAAGAGACGCCTTTGCTTACTCTGGGAGGACTCAAAAGTGTGACGTAGATGTAGAATATGGTGTTAATACAGCATATTTTAAGAGAGTGTCTTTTATATGACGAGGCAGACTAACATCTCCTACAGGAACTGCTCTCTATTTTAGATATTTGTGAGGCCCGGTTGATTCATATCATAAAGTTTGTATGTGTGGGAGCTTCTCGCCAGATTGTAGGTTGCGCGATTTTAGTATCTTACAGAGTGGCTTGGTCATCCATCATTTATAAGTAGTCACCCAGATCAATAATCTGGTCCTTTTTAAGTACATTTGTGTCAGTGATTTATACGATTTGATCTACAGTTATTCTCCTGTGTTTTATCTGCAATTAATTAGCTGTATTTTAAAACTCTCCTGATGTTAGTGTTGTATTTTAAATTCCTTTTCGTTGATATGGTTTGAAATTACAATTTATTGTTATTTAAAACATTTTAACCATCCTTGTCATTATTTACTTCATGCAAGAGCGCTGATGACCTAACTGTTTAGCGCCATAAAACTCTAAATGCTTACTAACTGCATGCCTAGAACGAAACTATATGATGTACACTGCTGGCCACCGTAAATGCAACACCAAGAAAGACAAGAGGTAGCACAACAAGATTTATTTTGTAGATAACATGTTGACCAAGTATCAAATGATTACGTTTACAGACGTCTGTGACATGTGGTTCCTGCCAGAATCAGTAGCCAGAGTAGCCGCCATTGTTGGAGATCACCGCTGCCACACGTCTCGGCATTGAGTCAAAGAGACGTTGGATGTGTTCCTGGCGTACAGCAGCCCAAGCAGCTTCCACACGTTGTCAAAGATCATCTGGTGTGGCAGCTGGGGATGTAATCTGGGTCACTCGTTGAGCAACCATGGACCACATGTTTTCTATCGGCGAAAGATCCGGAGAGCGAGCCGGCCAGGGAAGCAATTCAATCTGGTTATTGACGAAGAACCTTTGGACAATGCGTGCCACGTGTGGTCGCGCATTATCCTGTTGAAATATGGCTGTGGCCGAGCCCTGAAGGTAAGGAAGGACAACTGGCTCCAGCACCTCGGATATGTAGCGCCGGCTATTTAAAGTACCGGCAATGCGTACTAGAGGCGTGCGAGAGTAATATCCAATACCGCCCCATACCATAATACCCGATGCAAGACCAGTGTGGCGGTGCATAATGCAGCTGTCCAGCATCCTCTCCCCACGGTGTCTCCACACTCGAATCCGACCATCGTGGTGCTGCAGACAGAAGCGTGCCTCGTCAGTAAAGACAACCTCATTCCATTCTGCCGTCCACATCCGTCTGTCATCACACCATTGGCGACGGAGACGTCTGTGGTTCTGCGTCAATGGTAGACGAAGCAATGGACGTCTTCCGGACAGACCACTCTGCTGTAAACGGCGTCGAATGGTACACGCAGACACTGGATGATGCGTTACAGACGCAATGTGCTGTGCTATGGTTCGGGATGTCACTGAGCGATCCGTCACTGCCATGCGCACAATTTGCCTATCAGCACGTGCAGTGGTGCACCGAGGTGAATGCGATCGACCACATCGGTCCGTCGTACCCTCCTGCATCCAACGGTCACATATCCGCATTACAGTTGTTTGGTTTCGTCCAACACAACTAGCGATTTCTCTGTATGATAATCCACAATCTCGGTAAGCCACTATCATTCCTCTGTCGCACTCGGATACTTGATCAAACGATGTTCGCTGTTGTCTACGAGGCATAACTGATCATCTTGTGAAACAACCACAAGGTAAACACACCTGCCGAACGTACACTCGTCGAAATCGCCAAGCCTTAAATGGCGCTATGGGGTGGCGCCACAGGCGCGCGTGATGTGCGTCTGCGCTGAAATTCTAATCAGTTGCATATCTCATCGCTGCAAACTCATGGTGTAAATTTCATTTGATTCAGATGCTTCCTTCAGGGTGTTGCATTTACGGTGGCCAGCAGTGTATTATACGAACTGCCGTACTCTCTAGAATTGATACAATTCGATATAGATTTCAGCTTGGTTTCAACAAAATCAGTAATGACAGCCTCTGATATTACATGCTCCAGTATATTGAAGAGCATGTACGTCTACATCTACAACGATACTCTGCAGTCCTCGTGACGGCGAGTGGCAGAGGTTTCATTTTCCCTCTTCCGAGTTCCATTCGCAAAAAGTGTCTGGAATGGTCGACTGTTCATGAACTTCCGTATGCGCTCTAATTATTCTGAATATTTTCCGTCGTGGTCATTTCACGAGACATATGCGGGAGAAAGTAATATGTTCCACAACTCTTCTTAGAACGTCCGCTCTCGGAATTTCAATAGCTAATTCCATCCTTGATACACCACGCACCCCCCCCTCCCCCACCTCTCCCCCTCCCCCCTCCTCGCCCCCCTGTAGCGTCTGCTACTATACTTTTTTGGCATCTCCGTAACTCTCTCGCGCCTACTAAACGTGCCGCTCCGCTGTTTGGTGTACCTTCTTTATCTCTTATGTTAATCCCACTAGCTAACGCCCCCAGACTGATGAACAATACTCAGAAATCGATCGAGCAGGTGCTAGGCACTTCAGTTCTTTTGTGGATGAATAGCATTTCATTAAGATTTTTCCAATGAAAGAAAACCTGACACTGCTTTCCCTACATTTCTCTGTATATGTGCATTCCACTAAATGACAGCTACTCGTAGGTATTTTACTGTTCCTACTTGTCCCAGATATTCTGAACCAATAGCATAATCGACCGGTAAGGGATATGTATGCACTACAGTTACTGATGTTCATTTCACAATAAGGCATTTCACACGAGTATGACAAATTTCCATTTATTTACATGTGGTCATTAATGAAAAATAAATGGGTGACATTTGTATTACAAATGTTACAATTCGAAAAATGTCTGTATCCATATCGTAAAAAACATAGAATTTAAATAAGAGTAAAGAAAGTTGTTGCTAGCAGCGTTCGAATTAGCGGCTGTTGTGTTAAGAGTCTTGTGCTACGCACTCAGCTACGGCACCTATTTTATTTAACTCGGAATGTTTTATACTTGATATTGCTCTGAGAATTGGGCCGTAAAGCTGTAGGAAATTGATGTCCGTGCAGTGACTATGATATCCTTTTAAGCGTGAAAAAATGGTTCAAATGGCTCTGAGCACTATGGGACTTAACTTCTAAGGTAATCAGTCCCCTAGAACTTAGAACTACTGAAACCTAACTAACCTAAGGACATCACACACAGCCTTGCCCGAGGCAGGATTCGAACCTGCGACCGTTTAAGCGTGAAGAAAATGGAAGGGGACCAGGGCAGTCCGTAAGGTTCCATTGTTAGTGGACTGATTTAGACTGCAAGAAAACAGTAGAATCCTTGTACGTTCGCGAAAGAGTGTGTTCGAACGCCGGCTGCGAGCGGCGCGAAAGAGAATTTATTCTCGCCCAGGATTACGCGTAACCCCTGACATTTTTCCGCGGGAATTACGAGAGTAATTGATAAACTGTCAGATCACGGCAAAATAAAACACGGCGGTAGCTGTAGAGAGAGCGACCGCGCTGTAATCTGTGCCAGGGGACACGGCGCGGTATCAGTCACGACACGGCAACAGGCCAGCATGCTATACGTACAAAGCGCCAACACCACACAGTGCCATGTTCTGTTGTCGGGTCCTCACACGTAGTCTGCTATACGAACGGACGTTTAATTTTGTTTATGAAGTGGTAACGCTGCAGGCTGCGATGTTCCGTATTGTGTTACGTATCGGAAATGAGGGGTGAGGGAGGGGGGAAATGTGATTTCTTTATTCGTGTCAGTAGCACTCGCCACATTAATCCAGTATCATAACGGAAAATGTAATTACATCTTGCGCGGGACAACAAAAGAGATCAGTAAAACCGTATAATGCAGACAATGACATACAGGAAAAAAAATGGAGAACAAAAATAAATAAAAAAGAAGCTGAAAAGTAGCATGTGAAAATGTCCGCTGAAATAAATGGTTCAAATGGCTCTGGGCACTACGGGACTTAACATCTCAGGTCATCAGTCCCCTAAAACTTAGAACTACTTAAACCTAACTAACCTAAGGACATCACACACATCCATGCCCGAGTCAGGAATCGAAGCTGCGACCCTAGCGGTCGCGCGGTTCCAGACTGAAGCGCCTAGAATCGCTCGGCCACCGTGGTCGGCCAGAAATAAATATAAATACACTTCAACATAAGCAAATTAGATTCGTACTCAACATTTAAATAATGAAATGTAAATTAATGGCAACTGTGATAAGCATTTGTGCCGTGCTGAACATTACTTTTGAAATTATATTCATAGATTAATTACAATTACCTAAATTGTCATAAGTAACATTTACATCGACGTTACACCAAAGAGCATAGTTATATAGTAGTCACATAAAGTAAAAACAGAAAAATAATTTACAGGGCTATTACAAATGATTGAAGTGATTTCATAAATTCACTGTTGCTCCATTCATTGACATATGGTCACGACACACTACAGATACGTAGAAAAACTCATGAAATTTTGTTCGGCTGAAGCCACACTTCAGGTTTCTGCCGCCAGAGCGCTCGAGAGCGCAGTGAGACAAAATGGCGACAGGAACCGAGAAAGCGTATGTCGTGCTTGAAATGCACTCACATCAGTCATAACAGTGCAACGACACTTCAGGACGAAGTTCAACAAAGATCCACCTACTGCTAACTCCATTCGGCGATGGTATGCGCAGTTTAAAGCTTCTGGATGCCTCTGTAAGGGGAAATCAACGGGTCGGCCTGCAGTGAGCGAAGAAACGGTTGAACGCGTGCGGACAAGTTTCACGTGTAGCCCGCGGAAGTCGACGAATAAAGCAAGCAGGGAGCTAAACGTACCACAGCCGACGGTTTGGAAAATCTTACGGAAAAGGCTAAAGCAGAAGCCTTACCGTTTACAATTGCTACAAGCCCTGACACCCGATGGCAAAGTCAAACGCTTTGAATATTCGGCGCGGTTGCAACAGCTCATGGAAGAGGATGCATTCAGTGCGAAACTTGTTTTCAGTGATGAAGCAACATTTTTTCTTAATGGTGAAGTGAACAGACACAATGTGCGAATTTGGGCGGTAGAGAATCCTCACTCATTCGTGCAGCAAATTCGCAATTCACCAAAAGTTAACGTGTTTTGTGCAATCTCACGGTTTAAAGTTTCTTCTGCGAAAAAAACGTTACAGGACACGTGTATCTGGACATGCTGGAAAATTGGCTCATGCCGTAACTGGAGACCGACAGCGCCGACTTCATCTTTCAACAGGATGGTGCTCCACCGCACTTCCATCATGATGTTCGGCATTTCTTAAACAGGAGATTGGAAAACCGATGAATCGGTCGTGGTGGAGATCATGATCAGCAATTCATGTCATGGCCTCCACGCTCTCCCGACTTAACCCCATGCGATTTCTTTCTGTGGGCTTATGTGAAAGATTCAGTGTTTAAATCTCCACTACCAAGAAACGTTCCAGAACTGCGAGCTCGCATCAACGATGCTTTCGAACTCATTGATGGGGACATGCTGCGCCGAGTGTGGGAGGAACTTGATTATCGGCTTGATGTCTGCCGAATCACTAAAGGGGCACATATCGAACATTTGTGAATGCCTAAAAAAACTTTTTGAGTTTTTGTCTATGTGTGTGCAAAGCATTGTGAAAATATCTCAAATAATAAAGTTATTGTAGAGCTGTGAAATCGCTTCAATCATTTGTAATAACCCTGTAGATAAGACTCCTATAGGTAATATCAATAATTATGTTAAAAGATGACTGTAGTCTGTCGTACACAAGGTATAAAAGGTCGGAGGTGTCAACTGTAATTAGGTGACTGATGTGAAAACATTTCCGACGTGATTGTGGACACGAGTTAATAGACCGTGAACGCGGAATGGCAGTTGAAGCTAGACACATGTGGCTCAGACCCCACGAAGCCATGGATCCAGGTTGTCAACAAGGCACTTAGCTGGTGACGGCTCCATAATGGTGTTAGCTGTTTTTTCATGGCATAGACAGGACCCTTTGGTCGAAATGAACCGACTAACTGGAAATCGTTATGTTCGGCTACTTGGAGACCATCTTCAGCCATTTATGGACTTCGTGTCCGCAAACAACCCCTCTATGAACGCCTATAGGGCACTTGTGGAGTCCCTACCACGTCGAGTTGTTGCATTAACCCAGGCAAAAGGACGGCCAACACCATATTAGAAGGCATCCCATGACTTTTGTTACATCAGAGTAGAACCATTGCGAATCTTACTTCATAGTTGTGCCGTACTTGTCCACAGCAAACCAGGAGTTCCCTCCTCCCCCCCCTCCCTCCTCCCCCCTCCCACACTTATTTGAACAGTGGCCGCCACCATAGATATGGGGTCTCCTAAGTTGTGTGAGAGTGTCTACTTCGGTTTGTGGACTCAGCTGTCAGAATGTGTTATTTACTTATAGAAACATCTGATTGCCTTTCGGTCCGAGTTATCCATGATAGTGTGGTAGTTCCCTTTAATCTTGGTTATTTTGGTAAATTCTGTGTGAAGAATTGAGTCTGACGATGTTCTCATTGAGTGAACTCGAGCCACCGATCAATATTTGCCTAAGTATCACATGATTTGAGCACTTTGTGACTACGTGTTGGCAGGTAGTTCACGTGGGTTTCCGAATGTATTTTAGCAATTCTTCTGGAAAATTTTCGTTAAGCTTAGGATGCCCACCTCTGTTCCCCAACCGCCGTTCCCTGTGTGACGTTCGCAGTTGCATGATGACGAGCAATGTTATTTTCTGTGGAAATAATATTTAATTCCGAATAAGATCTTAAGTGGATTTGAGTTCGTCTTAGTGATGGTGTCTTTGAGTTTATCAGGTCCACTTTTCTCGACCACTACTCCCCTGGTCATGGTCTTACAGCTAGCAGTTAATAGTATCCTCCGTTATACGGTGCAATAAATTCTGCGTACAACGAGTACCTAAAACCCCGCGTCAAATATTATTCTGCGTCTATGTCGTCTCTGAATTCTTGGAGAACATTGTTCAAGATTGTGCGTAGTTAGCCTGGTTTTCACCGTTCTGTTTTTTAATCAATTCTCCAATAGAAGTAAGGGAGACGGTCAAGCGTAAAAAAACAATGTTAAGTGAAAAAATACAGGGTTTAAAAAGGTCTATCCTCTTACCTTTTCAGGGTTACGTACCTTAATCGATAAAAATGGAAACCATATGGCATCGCTTTGTTGTCCGTCTCTTGAAAACACTTTATCTCAGGAACGGGTAGATGTATTAAGTTTAAATTTATCACACGTGCTGGGGCCTGCAGTTTCTTGGAAGGTTGTAAAACACGGAAGGTTCTGTGTCAATGCAATCGAAAGATACTCCCATTTATGTCACATATCTTCTTGCTCCCAAACTCACTCATCAAAACAAATTGTACTTCCCGTTGGCCTAGACTCACGAAATTTGGCAAAACCGAAGGCTTCAGAGTATAACAAAAGGAAAAAAAAATCCGAAAACTGTAGATCTGTAACTATATCAAACGAAAAAATGTTTTTCTGTCATTTCTTATCTGACTGTTCCACCGTTTGTTAAGACCTCTTTTCCAGAGTAACGGGTCGACGTATCACGCTAGATTCTATGGAAAATACTAATGTCTACGGTCTCTTGGCTGTGTAAAAATTGAAGCTTCTACGTCAACGTAGTTTAAAAGATGTGGCAATTTTTAATCTGCGTCTATGTCGTCTGTGAATTCTTGGAGAACATTGTTCATGATTGTTCGTACTTAGCAAGATGTGGCATTTTTAATCTGCGTCTATGTCGTCTCTGAATTCTTGGAGAACACTGTTCATGATTGTGCGTACTTAGCATAGTTTCACCGGTCGGTGTTTTAGTTAATCCGCCAATAGAAGTAAGGCAGACGGTACTGCGTTCATCTGAACTCATTCTGATATTAATTTCTTTGCGAGTGGCTGGTCTGCCTGTTTACACCGCCATCCCGGTGTTCATACAATCATAGTAAGCAAGCAATAGTTCCATTTAATAGAGACCGCGTATAATAACTAACTAGATGTACTCTGCGTTGTATTTTGTAACCGCGGTCCGCATGTTTCGGACATTAGGGTGAGTCCAAGCATTCTGTGACGGCATATCGCTAATTTGCAAACATTATTACCTGTAAACAGAAAATATGAGCGTACGGGAAATTAAATTTTAAACAGTTTCTTTTCATGAAGCTGGATCCAAGTTGGTAATATGATTTTAAAAAACCCAGAAAGTGAAAAATACGGTTTTTCTTAAGTAAAAAACTGTACCTCCAAATGAGATGTTAAATGGAAAAATGTAGGGCTTAAAATGGTCTATCCTACTCCTTTAGGAAACCGTGTAGCATCGCTTTGTTGTCCGTCTGTTGATAACACTTTACCTCAGGAACGGGCAGCTGTATCAAGTTTAAATTTATCACACATGCTGAGGTCTACAGTTCCTTGGCAGGCTGTAAAACACAGAAGGTTCTGAGTCAATCCAATCGAAAGATACGCTCATTTATGTCACATATTTTCTTATTCCCAAACGCACTCATCAATACGAAGTGTACTTTCCGTTGGCCTAGACTCGTGAAATTTGGCAAAAAGAAAGGCTTCAGAGTACAACCAAAGGAAAAAAGAAATCCGAAAACTGAAGATCTGTAACTACAAGTATATCAAACGAAAAAAAAATTGTCATTTATTACCTGATGTTCCTCTGTCTGTTAAGACCACTTTTCCAGAGCAACGGGTCGACCTATCACGCTCGATTTTATGGAGAATACTAATGCCTCTTGGCTGTGTGAAAATTGAGGCTTCTACGTCAATGTAGTCAAAAGATGTGGTAATTTATGTCACACGTTTTCATACTCACAAAGTTACTCATCAAAATCGATGGGGTACTTCTCGCTGACGTAGAATACTGAAATTTGGTGCAATACAAGTAAAGGAAAAATATCCGAAAATTGTTAATCTGTAATATTATCAAAGAATATATGTCTATAAACAGTAGATATGCATGCAGACTGACTGGCTCGCAACGGTAAAAATCAAACATCAGGCAAGGAGTGACTGTATCGCTCATATGATGCGTTTCGGAATTTATCTATCATCGGATACCCAGGAGAGTTTATTGTACATATATTTCCAAATTATATGTGAAACAAATATTCGTAGACTACTGATTACTATAATAACGCTCGCCTGCCTCTTCCAGGACAAGTTGGTAATATGATTTTAAAAAATCCACAAGGTTGCAAAGAGAAAAAAAAATTCAGTTTTTCTTAAGTAACTAAAAAACTGTACCTCCAAATGAAATGTTAAATGGAAAACTGTAGGTCTTAAAATGGTCTATCCTACTCCAACATTTATATAACTAAAACAAACTCGAAAATCTTAGAAGGTATCTTGTCAGTATCAATGTCAATAATAGACAAATGTGGTCGAGATTCTCGTTTCCCGGGATGGATGAGCTGTCTGTATACATGATTAAAGTTGCACGGAGCTCTCGGTGCGCGCATTGTACTCGCATTCGGCTAATTTTTTAGAAGCATTGATTGCTTTCTTACGATAAAAGTTGTTTTTTATAACTCGTTAACATTCAAGTTACCATACTTGCTATTTACTGTAAGCGTATCCCGCGATAAGTCAAGAAAGTGCCTGTTTGGGAATTTGACGATTTTAATTATTTTGTTACATGTATCGATTATTCGAAAAAAATGCGCTCTCAATAACTGGCTAGGTCTTCTCAGCGGATGGTCCTACAGTAACAGTTGTATGCTTATTTTCTTCGTAAAGAGCTGTGATAGCATGCTATTAATTTTTATGATTTTATTAACTGCAAGAACAAAAATGACTTAGAAAAACTTGCACAATTGTTGGGCGTGTTTTATGACTATCTGTCTCAATTTTTATTTTCTAAAAATAATTTATAAGGAAAGGAAATGCAGACTTTTTTCATGAAATAACAGGAAAGACATAGCGAATACGTTTTGACGTAATTTAGGTCCCCTTGATTCTAGCAGAGAGGTGTCGGCTACTAGCTGACTGCGTACATGGAACGCTTGTGAACAGCTTCCTTCCGCCTACAGAGTATTCAGACGGGTCACGGACGCAATTAGTCGCGAACAAATCTGTCTACAAACGACGTTTCCGGACAAATTTGGTGTCTATTTGCGAAATGTCACAGCGCATGAACCCACGAGCATGGCTTTAGCGCAAAGTTTCCGGCTCGCAAGTAGCATCATTTGATCTCATGTTTGCCAGCTGTGAAGACTCTTCTCGATTCATTGTTTACATACAATTTGTTTCAAATTTTGCCTTAAATTAATCTGCACGTTAACTGCGGAGAAAGTGAAATGGATTAGTGACAGTTAAGCGAGAGAGACTAAGCGTATACAGGACAAAACAAGCAACCAATATTAATTAAATATGAGAATGTAATCCGCGTTTTTTAAGTTTACCAACAGAACGACATGGCTACTACTACGATCGGCGCCCAGGCGCGTTAAGGGTAGCTAATGTGGTTAAAAGAGCGACTACGAAGGCGAAGCAGAGTTCAAAAATATTGGAAGAAACACGATAACTTGTAACTGCACTGCATAAAAGAGGTATCACTTTTTCGAAGCCTCGTAATTGTCTCCCATTGCAACGCATAAGTTCGAAATTTGTCTGAAACGTGTCTACAATCTTCTTTTACAATGCTGCAAATTCATGGCGCCCTGCGACTTCAACCTCGGGTTCGCTGTCCCTTCAAGTAGCGCGGCATGACACATGCGAAAAAAAAGGCTAAGGTTCAGAAACTCAGGTGAGGTTTCGTTTTATTTTAGTTTCTTATTTTCGTCATCAGTCTTTTGCCTGGGTCTGGTGCGGCCCGCCTCAAATTCCTATACTGTGTCAACCTTTTCATCTCAGAGCAGCAACTGCTACTTACGTCCTCAGTTATTTGCTGGATGTATTGCATTCTCGGTCTTCCTGTGCTGTTTTTACTCTCTACAGATTCCTCTAGAACTATGAAAGTTATTCCGTGATATCTCATCAGATTTCCTATCTTCCCATCTCTTTATCTTGTCATGGTTTCCCATATATTCCTTTACTCGCTTATTCTGCAGTAAACCTCCTCATTTTTTACTTCATCAGTCCACTAATTTTCGACATTATTCTGTAGCAGCACATCTCAGATATTTCTATTCTCATCTGTTACGGATTTGCCGCAGTCCATGTCTCAGTGCCATAGAATGCTGTGCTCCAAATGTATATTCTCTCAAATTTCTTACTCAAATTAAATCCTATGTTTGATACGGGTAGGCTGGGAATCCCCTTTTTCGCTAGTGCTATTCTGCTTAATGCGTTATATGTCCTCCTTGCTCCGTTCGTCGTTCGTTATTTTGCTGTCTACGTGGCAGAACTCCTTAACTTGGTCCACTTCGAGATCGCCAGTTCTCATGCTAAGTTTCTTCCTGTTCTCATTTCTGATACTTCTCATTACTTTCGTCTTTCTTCGACTTACTCTCAATACATATTCTGTACCCATTAGACTGTTCATTGCATTCAACACATCCTGTAATTCTTATTCGCTTTCACTGAGGTCAGCAACGTCATCAGCCATTTTTATCATTGAGATACGTTCACCTTGAAATTTAATCCCACTCTAGATCCTTTTTTTATTTCCCGTACTGCTTCTTCGATGTGTAGATGGAACAGCAGAGGCGAAAGGCACATATTTTTATTAGACCTTCTTTAATCAGAGTATATTTATCATGGTCTTTGAGTCTTTCCCAATAGTTTACCCCTATTTTATTGAGAATTTCGAACATCTTGCACAATTTTACATGATAGAACGCTTTTTCCAAGTCGACAAATCCCATAAACGTGTCTTGATCTTCCTTCGATCTTGTTTCCGTTGTCAACTGTAACGTGAGGACTGCCTCTCTGGTGCTTTTATCTTTCCTAAAGCCAAACTAATTGTCGTCTAACACATCCTCAGTTTTCTTTTCTATTCTTCTGTTTTATTATTTTTGTCAGCAACTTGGATGAAGGAGCTGTTAAGCTGACTGTGCGCTAATTGTCCCAGTTGTCGACTCTTACAGTCTTCGGTACTGTGTGAATGATGTTTTTCATAAAGTCTGATAGTACATCGGCAGTCACATACATTGTAAACATTAACGTGAATAGTCCTTTTTTGTCATTTATTCCAATGATATTAGAAATTCTAATGGAATATTATGTATCCGTTCCGCACTTTTAAAGACTGATTCCAATACTGGATCCCCTATCTTTCCCCTGTCGACTCGTCTTTGTTCTAACACATCAGAGAAGTTCTCCCCCTCATACAGGCCTTTAATGTACTCTTTCCATCTATCTGCTCTCTCCTCTGCATTTAACAGTGGAATTCCCTTTGCTCATTTAATCTTATTGCCCTTTCTTTTAATTTCACCGATGGTTGTTTTGACTTTCCTATACGCTGAATCAGTCCTTCCGACGATCATTTCTTTTTTGATTTTCTAGCATTTTTCATGCAGTCATTTTGCCTAAACTTCCCTGCAGTTCCTATGTATTTCAGTCCAAAGTGACATGTATTTCTGGATTGCTGAATTTCCCTAACATTTTCGTACTTCCTTCTTTCGCCGATCAACTGAAGCATTTCTTCTGTTACCCAGCGTTTCTTCGCTGTTACCTTCCTTGTACCTATCTTGTTGTTTCCCACTTCTCTGATTTCCATTTTCAGACATGTCCATTCCTCTTTAACTGAACTGCCCACTGAGCTAATCATTATCGCAGTTTCTATAGTCTCAGAGATCTTTAAACGTATCTCTTAATTCATTAGTATTTCCTTATCCGACTTATTTGCCTACTGATTCTTCGTGACTAATCTCTTAAACTTCAGTCTACTCTTCTTCATTACTAAATTGTGATCCGAGTCTATATTTGCTCCTGGATACATGCTACAATCCGGTATCTGAGTTTGGAATCTCTGCTTGACCAGTGTGTATTGACAAATCTTCCCGTATCTCCCGGTCTTTTCCAAGTATGGCTTGTACTCTTGATTTTTCAACAGAGTATTCGCTGTCACTAGTGGAAACTCATTGCGGAAATCAATTAGCCTTTTTCCTTTCGCATTCCTACTACCAAGGCCATATTCTCCCGTAAATCTTTCTTCTACTTCTTCCCCCACTACCGCATTCCAATCCCCCCTGTCTATTAGATTTACAGTTTCCTTTACGTACTGAATTACCTGTTAAATATCCTCATACACTTTCCCTATCTCTTGTAATGAATCCTTCTCCCGTTATGCCATTTACTGCTGCTGTTGATATTTTCGTATACTCGCCGGACCAGAAATCACTGTTTTTTTTTTTCACTTCACTGACCCCCCTACTTCACACATTTTTAAACTTAGCATTTCCCTTTCACATTTTACGGCTTCCTTGCTGTGTTCAGACCTTTAACATTCCACGCCCCGACTCGTAGAACGCTACGCTTTCTATGTCTTTTTTTTATCACGATCGCCTCCCGCTTGGCAGTCCCGTCCCGAAAATGCAAATGGGGAACTAGTCCGTAATACACTCCTGGAAATGGAAAAAAGAACACATTGACACCGGTGTGTCAGACCCACCATACTTGCTCCGGACACTGCGAGAGGGCTGTACAAGCAATGATCACACGCACGGCACAGCGGACACACCAGGAACCGCGGTGTTGGCCGTCGAATGGCGCTAGCTGCGCAGCATTTGTGCACCGCCGCCGTCAGTGTCAGCCAGTTTGCCGTGGCATACGGAGCTCCATCGCAGTCTTTAACACTGGTAGCATGCCGCGACAGCGTGGACGTGAACCGTATGTGCAGTTGACGGACTTTGAGCGAGGGCGTATAGTGGGCATGCGGGAGGCCGGGTGGACGTACCGCCGAATTGCTCAACACGTGGGGCGTGAGGTCTCCACAGTACATCGATGTTGTCGCCAGTGGTCGGCGGAAGGTGCACGTGCCCGTCGACCTGGGACCGGACCGCAGCGACGCACGGATGCACGCCAAGACCGTAGGGGACCGCACCGCCACTTCCCAGCAAATTAGGGACACTGTTGCTCCTGGGGTATCGGTGAGGACCATTCGCAACCGTCTCCATGAAGCTGGGCTACGGTCCCGCACACCGTTAGGCCGTCTTCCGCTCACGCCCCAACATCGTGCAGCCCGCCTCCAGTGGTGTCGCGACAGGCGTGAATGGAGGGACGAATGGAGACGTGTCGTCTTCAGCGATGAGAGTCGCTTCTGCCTTGGTGCCAATGATGGTCGTATGCGTGTTTGGCGCCGTGCAGGTGAGCGCCACAATCAGGACTGCATACGACCGAGGCACACAGGGCCAACACCCGGCATCATGGTGTGGGGAGCGATCTCCTACACTGGTCGTACAGCACTGGTGATCGTCGAGGGGACACTGAATAGTGCACGGTACATCCAAACCGTCATCGAACCCATCGTTCTACCATTCGTAGACCGGCAAGGGAACTTGCTGTTCCAACAGGACAATGCACGTCCGCATGTATCCCGTGCCACCCAACGTGCTCTAGAAGGTGTAAGTCAACTACCCTGGCCAGCAAGATCTCCGGATCTGTCCCCTATTGAGCATGTTTGGGACTGGATGAAGCGTCGTCTCACGCGGTCTGCACGTCCAGCACGAACGCTGGTCCAACTGAGGCGCCAGGTGGAAATGGCATGGCAAGCCGTTCCACAGGACTACATCCAGCATCTCTACGATCGTCTCCATGGGAGAATAGCAGCCTGCATTGCTGCGAAAGGTGGATATACACTGTACTAGAGCCGACATTGTGCATGCTCTGTTGCCTGTGTCTATGTGCCTGTGGTTCTGTCAGTGTGATCATGTGATGTATCTGACCCCAGGAATGTGTCAATAAAGTTTCCCCTTCCTGGGACAATGAATTCACGGTGTTCTTATTTCAATTTCCAGGAGTGTATTTTGCCAATGGGGAAAAAAATCACGGACTTTAACAATTACAGATCATCTGTCTTGTCGATACACAAGTGTCTTTGATGCGGTGGTTTCCATTGCTATTGATCGTTGCTGATTCTTTCTTTTGTCAGCGGCAATTTGGCACCCCCTGGGCAAGTGAGTATCCTGAACTGTCCGTTTCTCCATCGTCTTTGACAAGCCCATTAGCAGAACCAGGGTCAGATAAACTTTTTAAAATAATCTTGCCAATTTGGGTCATGTAGGAGTAGGTCAAGGGGCAATGTGAACAGAGGTCGATTGGGCACCGTGTCTCCGCCACACATTGCAGAAAAGTATGTAATCAGTCGTATCAGCTTCTCAACCAATAGATCAAGGGTTTCGCACAGAAAACGGTAGGTGTGTTAACGATGTCGATACAAGATCTCACAGATATAAGAACACCTGAAAAAAAATATATAAATATTTTCGAACCTGCAAGGATAACCCTTGGAGGGAATGAAAACAAGAGGAAATGTGTAGAAAAGTTTCCCAGTGGGTTGGAAGACATTATTCAGAAAAAAAACCGGCATACATGATGAAATGGTTAATCACAACAATTCAGAATCATGAGACTTGTACATGAAGATCAGACAACAGGTTGAAATGAATGTCAGAATGGAGGGGAAAGAACAGCATCTCTTGTCATCTTTTCTAAATGTCAAAAAGAAGTTTGAAAAATACCACTCCACAGATGTATCTTCTGGGGCCGCTATTTTCCCAAACTGTTTGTGTAGATACCTTGCCAATACACTTCCTCCATATTTCAGAATTTTCGTCCATATATTTCCTAGTCGTGACAGTCACTTCCTTTTTCCTTAGACAGCCCTGCTTTCACATTCTCCTTCGTTATTTCTATACTTTCATGCAATAATTTTGAATTATCTCCTATTAATTCTAGTGAAGGATTTTTTGTATAAAATTCTTACTCATTTTTCAATTTTTTTAAAAATAACTTCCATGTTTCAGTGGAATTATTGTAAGATGTGGTCCCACCTATTTTGCTGCACAGCCTGTCCCACTGATCGTTCCCCTCCATTCTGACATTCATTTTAACTGGTAGTCTGATCTTGATATATAAGTCTCTCGATTCTGAATTGTTGTCACTTAACCATTTCGTCAGCCGGCCGGAGTGGCCGTGCGGTTCTGGGCGCTACAGTCTGGAACCGAGCGACCGCTGCGGTCGCAGGTTCGAATCCTGCCTCGGGCATGGATGTGTGTGATGTCCTTAGGTTAGTTAGGTTTAATTAGTTC
Organism: Schistocerca nitens; assembly: GCF_023898315.1. Lineage (NCBI taxonomy): Eukaryota > Metazoa > Arthropoda > Insecta > Orthoptera > Acrididae > Schistocerca > Schistocerca nitens. The sequence continues at coordinate 692,744,093 of NC_064619.1, read as the reverse complement.
TAAGTTCTAGGCGACTTATGACCTCAGAAGTTGAGTCTCATAGTGCTCAGAGCCATTTGAACCATTTCGTCATGTACGCCAGTCGCTTTTTCTGAATAATATCTTCCAACCCACTGGGAAACATTTCTACACATTTCCTCTTCTTTTCATTCTCTGTAAGGGTTATCATTGCAGGTTGGAATTTTCTTTTTCAGGTGTTCGTATATAGCTGTGGGATCTTCTATCCTTTCCATGTTCTGCAGTTCTTCTTCAGATGTTTCTAATAGATTTTGGCCGTATTCCGAGTGAGGCAGAAGGCGAATGCTACATTTTTTGGAACAGCCTTTTGAAACTATGCTGCACCAAGGTGTATGCCACAACAAACGCTCGAAAACTCTGAGCCCGAAAGAAGTTCACAACGCACGTCGTTCATCTGTCTGAGCACGTGTACCGGTGGCCGACACTCCAGCTATTCACGTAAATCCACACCTACACCAATACTGGGCAAGCCACCTGATAAACTTTTTGTAGCACTGTTCTCCCCCTTTACTGTTCCGTCGCGAAAGGTCTGCGGGAAGAATGATTTCTGGTAAGCCTAGAAGTGAGCTCCAATCTCTCTAGTTTTAGCTTCACGGTATTTTCGCGAGATATATGTAGTAGGAAGTAGTTTATTGGCTGACTTTTCTCGGAACGTACACTCTTTGAATTTTAACAGCAAACCACACTGTGATGTGCAGCGCCACTCTTGTAATGTCTATCAGTGTTGCTGGATGAGAATTTCCGTAGCGCTTTAGCATTTACTAATGGGGCCGGTGACGAAACGCGTCGCTCCTCTTTGGATCTTCTGAATTTCCTTCATCAATCTTATATCACATGGTTCCCTGACTGATGAGTAACATTCAAGTCATTCGTTTTTAAGATATTTTACAAGCTGCCTGCTTCATGGATGGACCATACTTCCAGAGGATTCTTCTAATGAATCTCAGTGTAGTATGTGCGTATGAGTGACAAGTTTCATGTGGTCATTCCATATGCGTGGTCAATCCGTACGCATACTCCTAGATATTAATGGTTGTGACTGATTCGAGTAATTGTTCTGCAATAGTTTAATCACATGCACAGTACTTTACATTTATTTTTCTTGAGGGTAAACTGTCAATCACTGCGCTAGACGTCTGATCCTCAGTATTTGTTTCTGCACATAGCTACAGTTTTACATCGTTGCACCTTCTCTACCTAAAAAACCCGTTGTGAAAGTACTGTCATCATTTCTATACCGGCAGAGGTCGGAACGCGGTCCATCCGCCCGGACTAGTTTCAAGGAGCAATAAGGTTCCGTAAGCGATCAAAGTCGGTGTCCTCCAAGCTTCCAGACAGTCAGAATATACCCCTATCTGAAACAACGATTGGTGGTCAGGTTCCAGCCTCGACGCAGCTTTCACTTAAGGAATTATACGGAAGCAAATTCTGCGTGAAACTTGGGAATCCCGTTTTTTTTTAATTTCCGGTAAATGAAGAGCTATTTGGAAATATATGCCTGTGAAAACGGCAGGTGCTTCCGTGGCACAGGGTGGTTATGGAAGATCGGGATGAAGTGGGCAATGGCATTCTGGACTGCAGGCCCATTAGCGTTAAAAGGTGATGTCAGTGAGACTCTTGTGCGTGAACTTTTCAGTACAGGCCGTAGAATCAACGTTCGCCTAATAGTTCTGAAGATGGGTACACACACAAAAAGAAAAAAAAAAGTCTTTGAGATGGCACCGAACGATTGCAGGTTAAGAAAGTGTGTGCAAAACGTCCCGAAAATTCTGACCGACAGCTACAAACCCTAAAGAGAGCTCGCTTGTCAAGAACGTCTGAATTTTTTTTTGGGATAATATTATTACGGAAGATGAACTGCGGATTATAGTATACGACACTGAGATGAAGAGAGAGATGCGAGTGTCACAATGCCACGCCTCGCAGTCACCACTCCCAAGGCACGCCTAAGCAGATCCAAAGTGACGGCAGCTGTCATCGTTTCGATACTAGTGGTAAGGTCCACTATGAGTCTGTACATGTCGGACAGCCGACAGTGCTGCCTCTCGTGTGGAAGTCCTCAGAAGGCTGGTCGTGAGACCGTACATTAGTGGTTCCTGGAATCTTCACCAAGACAATGCCCTCAGTCACCCTGTCTTGTTGGTGAAGCTCTATGTGCTATCTGCTAAAAAACGATTTGGCAACGCTGTTCCAGCCACCCTACAGTCTCGACCTCACTCCAGCAGTTTTATCCGTTTCCTCGGCTCAAGAGGCCCTTCGAAGTACACCTTATCCCGACCACTAGCAGCGTGGAAGCTGCTGTTATGCATAACCTAAAGGACATTGAACCCAAACCTTCCTAGGTACCTACAATGATTGAAAATCTCACTGACAATAATGTTTGCACATCTTCGGTGGTTTTAACGTTCTGATCGACAAATTAGTTTTTATGGACTCAGTTACATTACTTTCTGGTCAAATTGTATCTAACATCATGTGAGGACAGAACTACTGAACTTCCGACATTATTCGAAAGGTCATTTCCATAAATAGTGAAAAATAATGATCCTATAACACTCCTTTGAGGCACAAACGAAATTACTATTACGTATGAAGATTTTTCTATGTTAAGCATGACATGTATGCTATGTTATTAATACAATCCCAAACATGGTCTGAAGCTCGTATTTTGCTCATCAGGTGGCATTGCGGAAATGTATCGAAAGCTGTACCAATTGCGGATGGTGAAATGTAATTGTGATTTAACTTCTCGATTTATGTGGATGTAATGTAGGACGAACACGGAGAAACTTTTCAATCTGCTTCAAAGAACATATGGGTGCTCCCTGACTCCGAAACGCAAACAAGTCCAGTGTTGCGTCAGACACTGTCCATCATTAACACTCTGCTGGTGATAGCAATGACAACTTTCCGGTTTTACATCTTGCTGACGAAGAGTTACAGATAGATCTCCTCGAAAAGGTAAAGATTTAGATTCACAAGCTAGATTGACCTCCAAAAATTCTTAACAAATAAACTGAGTTAAGGCAGAAATTTTTCTTCCGGAAGCTCTACGACGTTCTGGCACCAAAACACCAAAAGAGATACGCTTATCCTCCTGCAAAAATTATTATTGTTCTGTTATTCTACACTCCTGGAAATTGAAATAAGAACACCGTGAATTCATTGTCCCAGGAAGGGGAAACTTTATTGACACATTCCTGGGGTCGGATACATCACATGATCACACTGACAGAACCACAGGCACATAGACACAGGCAACAGAGCATGCACAATGTCGGCACTAGTACAGTGTATATCCACCTTTCGCAGCAATGCAGGCTGCTATTCTCCCATGGAGACGATCGTAGAGATGCTGGATGTAGTCCTGTGGAACGGCTTGCCATTCCATTTCCACCTGGTGCCTCAGTTGGACCGGCGTTCGTGCTGGACGTGCAGACCGCGTGAGACGACGCTTCATCCAGTCCCAAACATGCTCAATGGGACACAGATCCGGAGATCTTGCTGGCCAGGGTAGTTGACTTACACCTTCTAGAGCACGTTGGGTGGCACGGGGTACATGCGGACGTGCATTGTCCTGTTGGAACAGCAAATTCCCTTGCCGGTCTAGGAATGGTAGAACGATGGGTTCGATGACGGTTTGGATGTACCGTGCACTATTCAGTGTCCCCTCGACGATCACCAGTGGTGTACGGCCAGTGTAGGAGATCGCTCCCCACACCATGATGCCAGGTGTTGGCCCTGTGTGCCTCGGTCGTATGCAGTCCTGATTGTGGCGCTCACCTGCACGGCGCCAAACACGCATACGACCATCATTGGCACCAAGGCAGAAGCGACTCTCATCGCTGAAGACGACACGTCTCCATTCGTCCCTCCATTTACGCCTGTCGCGACACCACTGGAGGCGGGCTGCACGATGTTGGGGCGTGAGCGGAAGACGGCCTAACGGTGTGCGGGACCGTAGCCCAGCTTCATGGAGACGGTTGCGAATGGTCCTCGCCGATACCCCAGGAGCAACAGTGTCCCTAATTTGCTGGGAAGTGGCGGTGCGGTCCCCTACGGCACTGCGTAGGATCCTACGGTCTTGGCGTGCATCCGTGCGTCGCCGCGGTCCGGTCCCAGGTCGACGGGCACGTGCACCTTCCGCCGACCACTGGCGACAACATCGATGTACTGTGGAGACCTCACGCCCCACGTGTTGAGCAATTCGGCGGTACGTCCACCCGGCCTCCCGCATGCCCACTATACGCCCTCGCTCAAAGTCCGTCAACTGCACATACGGTTCACGTCCACGCTGTCGCGGCATGCTACCAGTGTTAAAGACTGCGATGGAGCTCCGTATGCCACGGCAAACTGGCTGACACTGACGGCGGCGGTGCACAAATGCTGCGCAGCTAGCGCCATTCGACGGCCAACACCGCGGTTCCTGGTGTGTCCGCTGTGCCGTGCGTGTGATCATTGCTTGTACAGCCCTCTCGCAGTGTCCGGAGCAAGTATGGTGGGTCTGACACACCGGTGTCAATGTGTTCTTTTTTCCATTTCCAGGAGTGTACTAACAACCATGGGACTCCGTCTGTTTACTCATAATTGTTTTGTTCTTTTTTATTTTTATTACCACGACTCTACCAAGAAAAACTGTCACAGCTCACTCATTGATTATGTAGGATATATTTCTCTCTATATGTTCATTTTTGTGTATCTATTTGGTACTTGTTATATCAATGTTGTCAATGTATAAACACACCCTTGACTTTCAAGATACTCTTAAATACATTATCTATGTTTTTTAGCTTTTACGCTGTAGTGCAATGCATCTCAAGTCAAAGATCGTGGTGTGTCAAAGGGTCATGTCAATAATATTTCCAATTATCGTGCTTACGTTCAGTGTTTTACGTAGTGTGAATGAGTGTGACACAAAGAGCACCTAAATATTGTGTATGTGAGTGTGTACAACCTGCAAAATGTACATTATCAGAACGGCCAACCTTTTCGTTTCATAAAATTTTCGTTAGTGACAAGTAAATTTCCGTCAGCACAACGACAATAGTATCTAGCTGCCCGTAGTACAGGATAATTTCCTGCAACACCACACCATTTGATGATGTGCCTGCAGCGGCTTGAAAACAACGGTACGGAAAATAACTCGTATAAAAAATTCAAAAGGGCGTCTAGTTGCTTATTATACCTACATAAATAGACAATGTGTTGAACACCTTCCGCAAGTCAAGGAATATGGCATCAACGTGGGCGCCTATATAACGTCTTGTGGACGAACAGGGTAAGCTAAATTTCACAATTTGAATTTTAAAATCGTCAATGATATTGCCGTCATGTCTGAGAACCATAGAAAGTACGGTCCACAATCGAAGAAATATCCAGGCTGAACTTATTACCCTGATTCTCTTATATATTCACCAGACAGATTTACGTTATGTGTTTAAGAACCGAGTACCAAAAGCTGAAGCAGATACTAGAAACGTGACGGTATAGTAGAGCATGAAATCACCTGTGTCGATTCACTGTTCTCGTGCAGTACTTGTGATTACAGTAGCTATTATGAAGCGATTGTAGTGCCGTGCTGCACCGGTACTGCTCGATGAAAGTGCAGTAGAACGTTGTAGACTTAACTGCCACTGACTGAAATTGTCTCTGTGACGTAGAACAGCCACTTGTCGGCCTGTAAACACAGTTACGAGATTACGATCCGAGTAGCACCACAAGCACACCTACCCCTGTGTAGTAATGAGCTCGATTGCGACTAATTTCTGCTTTCGCTCTCACCTCAGATTTATGACCCACCAGTTAATGGCTTTCGGTGAGTACTGCGGACATTCGCAACAGTGCTGGTCTTTATTTTCTCCTCACAACTGGTGTGTCTCTCCCGCCCTCACTTCTTTCTCCAGAAAGCACGGAATATAAGAGAGTCTAGAGGGCGTCTAGAGAGGAGTATAGCTTGCCAAAACACCATCTCCTCCGCACACGCTTGGCAGAGCTTCCGTGTATGATAATAAACTGAAACGAGTGCAGAAAATTTACTACAGTGGAGTATCGCGTCTGCAAACGACCTGAAGGGAAGCAGTGACATTCAGAAGCTGCTGTGAATCTTCCACACTTATCACTGTATTTCTCTGAACCTTATTTAACCCGTGGCAATTACTACGATTTTCCAGGTTGTTTATCAGAAAAAGATGAACTGTCAGGTAGACAAATCAGTGTTCTTACACGTAACAAAACTATCCTACAATCAATGTACTGATTCTCAGAAATGCCCAAAAAGTATTTAAAAATACGTAGCCACGCGTAAAAGATCTGCTTTAGGTGAACTGTGGTGAAGAATGCGTCATGACAAAATGCAGAGGGTTTTATATTGTGGAACTTGCAACACGTACAATACTATTCCATTGGCACGAAAGTACACACACACACACACACACACACACACACACACAAACAAATCACAACATGTATAATTTATTCCTCTCTTTCTCTGATACAAAAATGGTTTTCATTATAATTAAAATTAAAAGTCTTCAATTTCTTCATAGGTTTCTAAAAAATATTTATTTGAAGTACAGCATATACAAACCAAACACAATGAATACCACTTGGGACTGGAAAACATCAAAAGGCACCGTGAAAAATGCGGTATTATTTCCGGCTGAGAAAACACTAGGAAGATATGATGCAGAAAGGCTATAAAAAGAAGAAAGAAAAAAAAAACACGAGGAAAATACTGAGTACTAAAAGTAGAACTGTATGGGAGCTTGACGAAAATATCAGGAGAAACCAGACTCAAAATGATAAGATCTGCAAAACATGCGATCAGGATAAATGTGGATAGAAAGACAAAAAGAGTATAAAAAACAACGGCGTAGACATAAGAGAAGATAGGAATCAAGCAGATTGTTAGTCGCGGGGATTGAGGATCAAGGTGGAAGAAAGAAAACAGAAGTTAGCACTCATCCACCCTTACCTCAGAGATCAAAGGCAGAGAAGGATACAGGAGTATTGTACAATCACCAGGGAAGCATACAAGAGAAGAGAATACTGAAAATCTCGGAGGAGCGCGAGAGAAGGAGAAATAGGTGCAAATGGCTCTGAGCACTATGGGACTTAACTGCTGAAGTCATCAGTCCCCTAGAACTTAGAACTACTTAAACCCAAATAACCTAAGGACAACACACACATCCATGCCCCAGGCAGGATTCGAACCTGCGACCGTAGCGGTAACGCGGCTCCAGACTGCAGCGCCTAGAACCGCTTGGCCACTCCGGCCGGAGGAGAAACAGGAAGAGGAGGTTTTGGGAGGAGAAGAAGAAAATGCTTTTCATGAAGGGGTTACCCTTCATCCTACACTGGCCATAACAGAAACAGAATTTATTTAAAACTTCCTGGCAGATTAAAACTGTGTGCCGGACCGAGACTCGAACTCGGGACCTTTGCCTTTCGCGGGTAAGTGCTCTACTAACTGAGCTACCCAAGCACGACTCACGCCCCGTCCTCACAGCTCTACTTCTGCCAGTACCTCGTCTCCTACCTTCAAGCGTTCCAGGCTGTGGCTAAGCCATGTCTTTGCAGTATCCTTTCTTTCAAGAGTGCTAGTTCTGCAAGGTTCGCAGGAGAGCTTCTGTAAAGTTTGGAAGGTAGGAGACGAGGTACTGGCAGAAGTAGAGCTGTGAGGACGGGGCGTGAGTCGTGCTTGGGTAGCTCAGCTGGGGAGCACTTGCCCGCGAAAGGCAAAGGTCCCGAGTTCGAGTCTAGGTCCGGCACACAAATTTAATTTGCCAGGAAGTTTCATATCAGGGCACACTCCGCTGCAGAGTGAAAATCTCATTATAGAATTTATATAGTCACTGTATGATCTTGTTCAGTGGTTGATACAGGAGAACATTGATGCAGGAATATCGTCTGTAACACTTGGAAACATCTAGAGGGAGCATTTATCCGGTAGCGTATGTCAACAGGTTGATATGGTTGCTGCTGATATCCTACGATTATATTTCTGTGGATGATCTTCCAATGAAACTTGAAGAGGGAAATGAATTGTTGGGTGCCATGCACTCAGGAGCACGCAACAGACGCAGGCTTGTGGAGTACAAATGCAGATGCTTTTGATCACGACGACCTGACCGAGATATACGCGGGGTGTGCCGACAGAGGAAGAAAGCTTCAGCCACTGACTTCCAACATATGGATAGACACAGGTCTTACGCTAGTTAAACCTGGCGAGCCCTCCTAGCGCAGCGCTGGTACGGTGTGGCACGACAATCATTTCGTAATAACTGTTGTGCGCGCTGGTATGCCGTTTGTGTTTTAGCTCGCTAGTATTGGCAGCTACTGGACGCAAAACGCTGCCTATTCGAACTCGAATGGCCTCAATAGACTTACGGCGATGGCTTATGACCATGGCTGAAGATGTTGTGAACGAACTACTGTTAAAATAGGGCGGATCCTGATGTGTTAGCGACCTACATTGTGTATGTCAGGCACTTTTTTCTTTTCGGTCAGGTGCCATTTAATGCTCCGTAACGTGACAGATTGGAAGATACTTTGTAAATGTTGCCTATAATGCCAACAGCAGCCACCATGATATCACCGTCTCATGAGAGATGCGCTCGACATCGATCATACACAAAACTTCTAGAGCATGACATACCAGCAGATAGCGATTTGCTTGCTTGTGAAATATGTCGTGAAGATGTGATCAAATCTGAGATATTTTAATCGGTGGAATCAAATATGTTTCTGTAGACGGAAAATCGCTGTGAAATCGTATGTTAGACAGGATGAGTCTGCAACAACTCTCGTAAGATTGCTACGCATTACGATATTTACAGAATGACAGAAAAGTTAGATGTTTCTGAAATGCATTGTGGGAGCACTGCCAAAGAAGAACCGCTATCATGGGGCGTGCACACACCACACGCACCACACACACCACAAATACCACACCACACATACCACACCACACATACCACACCACACATACCACACCACACATACCACACCACACATACCCGACCACAAAAGCACACCCACCACACACCCGACTACACCCACCACACACCGACCACACACACACACCGAGAGAGAGAGAGAGCCCCTTCTGTCTTGTGATGCGATATTCGTTTTTCCGTAAATGGTTACGTCACAATAGTTCCCAATAAAATCAGCAAAAAAAATTCTTATCAGTATACAAATTGGTCAAAGAAATTACCAATACAAAACTAAGTTGGAGGAGGCAGCTTGAAAATCCACCCTTCCAAATTTTTTGTGATACTTTTGCCTCAGAAATTTCTCATCATGTTGTCCAGCAGCAGTCAGGCAAACAGGTGGCACTCTATTTGCCTCGATAACATATTTCCGTTTGAGATGTGTCCTGGTTGGAATTGTTTACAATGTTCGTCAGTACCTGCATCAAATTTATAGTGGGAGAAGTCCAAACGATTGGCTAGAAATTTAAATTGTGTCGTTACATGTCCTATCGGTGGCTTATGTACCAGATCGTGATAGTTCTCAGCCTTATGTTTACCTATAAGATTTTTTCAGACACTTGCAATAGCCGGTCTATAACGGGTGTTCCGTTGGTAGTAATAAATCTATGGGGCTCCCGGCAACGCTTATAAGCTTAATACTGTACCGTCCTTAGTGACGTCCCCATAATGTCACACGCCCGAGTTGTCTACATGCTGGGTAGAAGGTCTACCGCAAAGAGAGTGGTGGATTACTTTGTCAGCATTTTCAGAACCCACACAGCTTCGTCAACACAGACACACACCCATAACTATACACAAACACACACATATTTTGATCTAACTGTCACATTTTGCAACTACTTTTTAAAACACTCCACTTTATTGACAATAAGTGTGCGTGCGGGCGCGTTTTGCTCTCCCAATTTATTCACACCCATAAGAAATGAAACAGCCAATCACAGAGCTTCCTACTGGGGGCACGTTATCTTTCACATCTAGTGGTGATAGCATTTGTGTCATTGTTTGCGTTTCAGTTCCAGACAGGTATGATAGGTATAGTACTGAGATATATAGCTGACATGTTTATCATCTTCAGCTCATAATGCCAACTAACATTGATAGTAGAAACTGAATGCAGCTTGGGTCGAATTATATACTGAACCACAGATTAATCAACTTACATCTCACGGTTCTCACATGGTGAAGCTCACGTTGTCGCCCATGGCTTCTCTGTGTTGTGGCTACACCATGGCAGAGTAGCAGATGTATATTAAGGTAAGTCAGAGACACTCATTCAGTAGTAAACCGTAGTCAACATGGAGGAATTACCACCACCATTAAAGGATGCTGAGTGGTGGGCCAAGAAATTACTCATGAGATAAAGTTCATCTTTATTAAATTAACTTTCAAATTAGATTGTATAAACGGAGAACTAATGTCTGAACTGTTTGACAGACTGGAGTCAAGGATTGTTAAATTAGACTCTAATAACACAGAACTAATTGCCCCACTAGGTTCTAATAATGACAAACTGAACAAACTAGACTATTTTCGCAGAGAACTGGAAAATTACTTTCAATATAAATCTAGTGAATATAGAAAGAATAAAACCTGAAATTAGTTTTATAAGAAAGGATTTAAAAATTAAAACTACTCAATTGTCAAAACACATGAAAAAATTAGGCAAATTATAGTATATAATAATTATTTGAATTATATGAGAAGATATCTGCAGGTCTAACAGTAGTGACAGATATGAGCTGGAAGAACCGAATTTAAGTGTCTCAATTATAATCTCAGCAAGCTGAGGCTATGGACACAGTTAACGACGAAATCTCAGAAATACGCAGCTGTTATGTCAAAGAGCACAAAAATCAATCTATTGCTGTTGAAAGCTTATCTAGTAACTTATGTAAGTCAGAATTGGAAGTACTCAAATAACTGACACCTTTAGTTATGTACATGATGACGGGAGATGGTGAAATAAAGTACCATAAGTTTCTCACGTACAATCCAGCTGACGATCTACACCCAGATGTTTTTAAAATTATTTAAGGGGGCGATCCCTAAAAACTGGTGAGAAGTAAAGAAAATTAGAGTGGTTGGTTGTTGGTGGTTGTTTGAGAAGTGAAGCTGGTGAATGAAGATTCAAGTAGCAACATAGATATAAGACATTTGATAAATTTCAAGTGGATTCTAAACCGAATTTTTGTGCCCCAATGAGTGTACTAATATGTATGATGATCGCAAACATGATTTGGAGACGTATTTGCAAGTTAATGTGTTCTTAGATAAATATTTAATTTCTAAACAATGCATGGGTATAGTAAGTCTGAAAGCTTTGATTAGTAGGTACAATGAAGAGTGTGTTGGCCTTAAACCTTATTGTGATAAGTATATGAACCTCGAAGAGTACTTAGAGGAAACATGAAGCTATGGATACGTTGTATGTAATGAATTAGGTCATTTGTTATTAGTAACAGAAAGGATTACTGACAGTGAACTCTGAGATGAGACAGGCATGTTCACCTGCATAGATGTAATGTATATGCTGTAAAGAAATGGATCATTTGAAAGGAATTATGTATGGAGATATTAAATATTTGTTTATTGCCCAGGTGAAGGCAGAGGCTTTATTATTTCGCGCAGCGAGTAACATAAAAACTTTATGGTTGTGATGTTCTGCATAGTCACCATTGATATGACTGAAAAGGTTTTTAAAGTTGTTTAAAAGTTATTTCTAATGTTTATGAATTTTATATACTTTTTGATTATGAGGTAAGCTGTCCTTTTTTATGCATAAACTTATTTGGTATTGAACGAAGTGAATGATGTTAAGAGTATTTAAATATTTACATACTGTAATGGTATTAGTGTTCGATTGTCTCCCATTGCAGTAGCAGAAGTTTACGTTGTCTCTATAGCTGTCACTGGCTTAGTGCAATAGAGAAAGTATATAAAATTTATATACTCGTCATACAAACTTCTCGTAGTCACTTTTTAGAGCTTTTGATAAATAGAGATTGAATTAATTGAGGATAATCAGGAAAATTAATTAAATATTATTTCCAAATGTGAAGAAAACAACAACATATTGCTATTACTTTCAAATGTTAAGAAAGCAAGAATATACTTTGTATGCCAATTACGTTATTGTCTTTAAAAATCTCATAAATCAAACAATCGAAAATCCAGGAAGGAATGTAACAATTTTATGAAAAGGAAAGTTGCTACTCACCATATAGCGGAGATGCTGAGTCGAAGATAGGCACAACAAAACGTGTGTGTGTGTGTGTGTGTGTGTGTGTGTGTGTGTGTCTGGTGTCTGTCTGTCTGTCGTCTATTGTTGACGGAGGCCTTAACGGCCGAAAGCTATATTGTGAGTAGCAACTTTCCTTTTCATAATATTGTTACAAAACATCATAAATTACAGTTTAAGGGAATTAGGATAACATAGTATGTAATCAGGAAATGTTAAGATATATGGAAAATTAGTCCTGCTATGATGGTGAAGTGTAAGTGGATGGATGATTCATTCCCACTACCAACACTGGAAATAATATATTAAAATATACTTGTCTTATTTAGCAGGTCAGTTTATGTGGGCACAGTGCCAATAATGAGAAATAATATTCAAATGATTAAAATTTAAGCTAATGTACTAAATATGAGTTTACAATCAGTCAATTTCACTCAGAAAAGACAAAAAAGATTTGAATTAAGCTGTAGTGTGGGGAATATGACATGGTCCCTAAAATATAGATGTAAGTCAGGAAAGGAAGTGCTCCTATTAATCATACTTGACATGTATCATTATTAAAAGCAGTAATATAGTGATATTCTCTGTGTTTGAGATAAGGTGAAGATAAAGGATAATTACAAATGATTGAAGCGATTTTATAAATTCACTGTAGCTCCATTCATTGACATATGGTCACGACACACTACAGATACGTAGAAAAACTCATAAAGTTTTGTTCGGCTGAAGCCGCACTTCAGGTTTCTGCCGCCAGAGCGCTCGAGAGCGCAGTGAGACAAAATGGCGACAGGAGCCAAGAAAGCGTATGTCGTGCTTGAAGTGCACTCTCATCAGTCAGTTATAACAGTGCAACGACACTTCAGATCCACCAACTGCTAACTCCATTCGGCGATGGTATGCACAGTTTAAAGCTTCAGGATGCCTCTGTAAGGGGAAATCAACGGGTCGGCCTGCAGTGAGCGAAGAAACGGTTGAACGCGTGCGGGCAAGTTTCACGCGTAGCCCGCGGAAGTCGACGAATAAAGCAAGCAGTGAGCTAAACGTACCACAGCCGACGGTTTGGAAAATCTTACGGAAAAGTGTAAAGCAGAAGCCTTACCGTTTGCAATTGCTACAAGCCCTGACACCCGATGACAAAGTCAAACGCTTTGAATTTTCGGCGCGGTTGCAACAGCTCATGGAAGAGGATGCGTTCAGTGCGAAATTTGTTTTCAGTGATGAAGCAACATTTTTTCTTAATGGTGAAGTGAACAGACACAATGTGCGAATCTGGGCGGTAGAGAATCCTAACGCATTCATGCAGCAAATTCGCAATTCACCAAAAGTTAACGTATTTTGTGCAATCTCACGGTTTAAAGTTTATGGTCCCTTTTTCTTCTGCGATAAAAACGTTACAGGACACGTGTATCTGGACATGCTGGAAAATTGGCTCATGCCACAACTGGAGACCGACAGCGCCGACTTCATCTTTCAACAGGATGGTGCTCCACCGCACTTCCATCATGATGTTCGGCATTTCTTAAACAGGAGATTGGAAAACCGATGGATCGGTCGTGGTGGAGATCATGATCAGCAATTCATGTCATGGCCTCCACGCTCTCCCGACTTAACCCCATGCGATTTCTTTCTGTGGGCTTATGTGAAAGATTCAGTGTTTAAACCTCCACTACCAAGAAACGTTCCAGAACTGCGAGCTCGCATCAACGATGCTTTCGAACTCATTGATGGGGACATGCTGCGCCGAGTGTGGGAGGAACTTGATTATCGGCTTGATGTCTGCCGAATCACTGAAGGGGCACATATCGAACATTTGTGAATGCCTAGAAAAACTTTTTGAGTTTTTGTATGTGTGTGCAAAGCATTGTGAAAATATCTCAAATAATAAAGTTATTGTAGAGCTGTGAAATCGCTTCAATCATTTGTAATAACCCTGTATTTCATGAAGTATGAGGTTCGGAACGTGAGAAGTCTTTTATATTACAAGAAGTCAAATGTAAAAAGACTGTTGAAAAAAGAGATGTTTTATGTTCGGAAGTGTTCAAGATAAGAGAGATTCAGGCATTACTTGTATACATGTTTATGGGTATGCAACACCGTTGTTGTTCATGGTCATTCTCAGTCATTAATAGTGATTTTATTTCTTAATGAATAAGCACTGCTGTTCCAGTCACAGATGGGCCAACAGGGACCGACTGAACGCCGTCTCATCCTCTGACAGTGGATGCATTTGGACGCAGTGTGGAGGGGTGAGGGTGAATGGACTGCTCTCCCAGCAACTTTTGATTTAGTAGATCTGGAGGCGCTACTGCTGCACAAATCCTAGTGCATCCCGTTCCAGCCCACCCCCCTATCCACTAAGGAAATGCCACTGGCAGTAGCAGGAATCGAAACTGGACCTCCTGCATGACTGTCAGCTCCGTGGACCACTCAGTTATGGAGGAGTGCATTTCTTAATGAAAAATGTCATAAAATATTAGGTTAAATGAATGTAGTTACTAATGTAAAGAACGTAATGTGTTTATACAGAGCAAAGCAGTGGTCTAAAGAAAAAAAAAGAGCCTACATCCACACCATCATAAATATTATGGTAGCACTTAGAAACTAATTCCACTCAAAATGTCAATTTGGATTGATCAAACTTATAGCTTTTTCTGGCAGGTCAGCTAATCTAGACTCAGTTACTTCGGCCTCGGTGGGGACATACATAATGAAACAACTATTATCAGCTGTGCATGCACCTGTTTATTTCCTCCTGCGAAGGGACAACGCTAGGGCAATGTTGGAAGACTATCTGCTGAGTTATGGAATTAAATAAGTCGAGCAGGGGATTATCACGGTATCAGTTTGCTTCAAAAACCGTTCTAGTAAGCCATGGACCACCTTATAGTAGTAATTCAATCCAACAGGAAACGGAGTACCTGGTAATAAGCAGTATGAGCAGTGACCACAATCAGACAATCCGCTGACCAGCAAAGAGCGTTTCGAAGCCGCAGCAGATTAACAAAAAAATTAAAAACATTGTAATGCCTCAGTCATAGCATTGTATTCATGTGAGACCGATTTTAAATCTTTTGGTTGCACCAGCTCAGGAAGCTGATTATATTTGACATTAACTGCAACCAAGTTGAATTGGTCGTCGCACCAAGTCATAAGTTAACTATTTTACAAAAGTGGCTTACGTATTGGAACTAGTTGATAAAAGTTAGCCACATTAATACATACAAGAAGGGCAGTAGTCAACCATCAAACAGCTTTACTATCAGAGTTAGAAATCTCGTTAGTCATTGAGTTGTACCCTTTTTGCAACTACAGTAGGGAAGCAAAGACATTTGTGGCCTTTTGCTGCTTACACATGTATTTCTTCTAGCTAAGTTTGACAAACTGTAACTACCCTATTAGTGGTTCACTCCACAATGACCAAAAGTTTGTACAGCAGAATTAATGAAGTTTTTGAATGTAATGAAAAAGAAAGTAATGTCTCTGAGTTGTAGTCTGTCTTCATGCAAAATTTACCATTACTAAATATTTCTGTGCAGGATATCTTTTATACGTGAAAGCTGCAGGTCAATGTTTTTAACATACATAATTTGAAATATAAACACTAACACTATTATGGGTACCATGAAGGCCAAGCCCAGAAAGTGGATATGTACTTCGCACATTTCTATACCATTGCATCCAGAAACATATTCCAAGTGATGTGAATGAGCTTCATCTGTCCTCCAACAGGTGTACTGGTCAGAATAAGAATGACTCTTGTATCGACTGGGAGATTTACTTCTCTACACACGAGCATAATTTTCTCCTAAATGATACAGATGGGACTATAAAGAAGTTGGTGAGCGCTGATGACAGGATCTATATACTTGAAGAGTATGCCATAAAGAGACAAAAAATGTCAGTGGAAACTGCTGACGCTGTTGCAGTACTACCATTTTAAAACTGATGACCCGTCTACTTTAAAAAGTTTTGCCTCTGTGAATGAAGCGTGTGAAAATTTCGCAATGAATACAAAATTTCTTTTTCTCCTTCTAAATGGACGAGTTTTGAGTGGGATGCACATTTTCCAGGGCAAGCAAAACCGGAGCATCTCGTGGAAATCGGGTTTTCTGCCGGATATCAGCGTCTTCCAAACACGATATGTCGACGTCATTACTTGACGTCTTCATCAGGTGTTCCTGAGAGTGGCTGTTTGCTGGACCGGGTCGCATATAAGCCTGCCCGGTGCCTGGTGTTCTGTTTGCCAGGTGCAGTTCATTGATGGTGCTGTCACAGGGATATTTCAACACATTTACAGGTACACTGAGGATCTTGTGCATCCCAATGAGTTAGCTTATCCTGAAAAATGTGTGCCCATCAGTGTCAAAATTGAAAGTTAAAAGATATATTCCACCTGAGTACGTGGAATTTAATGAACAATTGCAAGAATAGCCAAGAGCTGGAGGAACAAACACCGACGATGATGTTCAAGAAAAGTGACTTGTTTTATTGCTTTTTACTTCACCATTGTTAAAAGAAGCGCAGCTGCAGCTCAAAATCTGAATAATATAGAAATAATTTCACTTGAGTTGCACTTAACCACCTTTACTGATTTTGTAATAAAATTAACATGTGTTTCCAAGTATAGCTTTCATTTATTGTAACGAGTAGTCGTTCATTGTGTAAAGTTCGTATGTCAGCAAGTTTTAAATTTACTTTTATACTAACTGTAAATTACAAAACAAAAATGCACAATGCTGTGCAGGTCTTGAAGACTTTGCAATAACAAAAAATGCGCAGGAGGTTTACGCTGTAGGAAATTTGCCTCGTTTCATGAATCATGACCTTTCTGAAATGACCGATCCAGCTAACGGAAGTATGGCTACGGATTAGGACGCGCATTGTGTGTGTATTTGTTTTCCAGAATATATTGGAGTTTTGCTTGAATAGCATTTCACTGTGTTCTTTAGGTGTGGAGAATATTTCAGTGAATGGATGATGATTATTTTGGTAATTCACTGTGTATTGCCAGCCTTGTGTTTCATTTAACGCATGTTAACGTTGTACGAGAAATAGCAATTCGTTGAAAGTGGTATTTAGTCTGCGTCTTATGATTGTAGGAATTACGAGTGCGTAGGAAATCAGATGAACGTTTATGGCCACAAAAGACTTTCAAACAATTACCAGTTGCTACATAATCGCGTCAAATAAATGAAATTCCAGAATACTAAACTTATATCCATCGTCTGGAGTTTCTAACTATTTATTGGTTAGCAGAAGTTGCGGTTCTTTGGACACCAGGTCGTGAGTTCTATAATATCGAGAAAATCAGCTTTATGAGTGAACGAAACAGTGCAAACTACGTGCAAGTAGATGCTTTTACGTCTTGAACTGCGTGTTAGGGCAGATTTGGTAGCAGCATGTGTATTAATAAAGTGACAATATATCACAGAAATTTTATCTAGGATCACACTTTATTTTGCGGCTCAGTCAGATCTAATAGAATGAACCTGTGACAGAACGATCCATGCAGCATCTCTTGATATTGCTTCTCCAGGTTGAGCCACACTATTTGTTGCTTCAGGGTAGATATGGTTCTAATGTAAGCGAGTAATTTACAAAAATTTAACGGCCTTACACTGCCGCACGTGGAGAGGGAAACATAAAGTACTATAAATGTAGACCATTAAGGAGCGCACGTTGTCATTGGTCAACTACTTATCGGTAAAAAATATGGCAGCCTCTTTGCGTTAGCAATGCATTAGGAGCTGCGCCAAATGCAGTATGTGTGAGAGCATAAAGAACCCAGGGATTCAACGTGCCAGTGTCATCCAGTGAAAAAAAATTGGTGATAATGGGAAATCTAGATCTTACTTAGAATATTTCTGGTGGGAGGGGGCGGGTTGAAACCTCCCCCCCCCCCCCCTCCCCTCATCCCCTTCCATACAACCATGATGCTTGTGATCCCTGTCAGGAGCCTACTTGTAACCCCGCCTCGTGATGCGGTTGGCCACTAATCTCGAGACAATATTAATGAGCGAAATTATGTTCACCCGTGAGTGTAAACTCTCTCTCAAATAGAATGTTCACCCAATTAGGTTTGAGATCACATTTCTTGATTCCGTAACCTTCACAGCACGGTTGATTGTTACACACGAATGCGGTAGATAATAACTTTTAGACGTGTTTGCTGTTGACGCACTGACATGAAAAGTGAACGAATACTGTTGTGGAAATTACATCCGTTTTTGAAAACTCAACGGATGGTTTTCCGTAAGTCACAGGTGCGACAATACTCCTGCTTCTCACAACAAAAACTCACGACTCTAAACACACTACACGCTCTCCAAAGAGGCGATAGTTTGAGTGTCATGTAGCGATACTACGCTAAAAATATGTTATGTCTGGTGAGCGTGCAGGCTTTTTCTGTTTTCTGAAGGGCTGGTCCATTTCCTTCCAAGTGTTCTGTTACGAAAGTCTGTAGTAACACGACCTCCAATAACTGCGGCAGAATATCTTTAAGCAACAGAGGATACCAACTAGAGATCAATGATGTGATTCTTAAAAGCCCGTACCGTGAATGGACAGAGAAGGTTCGTTGTTTATCCAATTTCCCAAGCCAGTGTGTACTATCAATTCTGGTTTGCAGCGCCGTTATGTAGTCTCTAAGAATGGATAAATTATCACATGTTATGTCGCTGAAACCCTCTTCGAAGGCTCTTCCTAATGCCGCAGAAATATTAAAATAGTAGTGTTTAAAATTAAGTAAACATCACAGATAGATGATTGTAGTTGGATCTTTCATGTTCCCACTACCTAATTTAACTTTTTCAAAAAGTCGACCATCATTCTCATTCTCGTTCTTTTTCTCCTTACTAATGCAGCACTGTACTGGAGCGTCGTTTTTCAGTGACCTGAAGTGTTACAATGTGTCCGGTACAAGAGCCATATTTGAAGCAGCATAATGTTGTCACGTTTTAATTTACTTGATGGAGAGCCATGGCTTTGAATAGTTTGTACGACAGGCAACGTTACCGATAAGAACGTTCCACATTATTTATTGTGTTGAATTCCTTTGTACCACTTGATATTTGATGTTAGTCAGGTCTTGGTTTCTATCCTCCCAAGCCTTGTTATGCTTTCACCTATTCACACATGATGGTGTAGATTTGGAGTGGTTACTAAGTATGAAGAATTTAACTGGTGCTCCTTGCATTACTGATAAGCTCATTTCATTCCGTTTTGTATTAAATGCTTTCATATTAAATTTTATGAGAAGTGCATACATAGTCAGTTTGGTCAACGGTACAGGATTATGTTCCCGATGATACCGGCTTGTATTGTAAGGCTGAATGTTGACGGGACTGTGACTACAAACTTGTGTTTTGTGTCTCTACTTCTGAGGAACAATAAGTTAATATTTAACAACGTGTGACATTTCCAGACAGATCGTTTCCTTTGTTCACGTTTCTCTTAAATGTACTGCAAATAGGATGCTGCCATCTTGTTGACCCGAAGTTAGAAGAAAAGTGGTAGAAGTGAAAGGTATTCAGGTGATTAAATTGCGTTCCATGCAGCAAGGAAGGAAACAGATCCATCTGGGCATGGGAGTTACCTTTCTCAGTCATTCAAGAAGCTAAGGCGACGTGCGTTGTTGTCGCTGGTCATCAGGCTGTTAAGTTGGGTAACAATGTGTAACCTAATCATATTGATTTTATGTGCTAGAAATGTTGGAGATCTATTGAATGATGCTTATTTATATGCTTACTTATTGATTTTGCTATGAATAGATGAATACTTATTCGGTGTAACAGCCACAAAGCACTGCAAATCGCTACAAGTGAGCTAACATGAATTAGTAGCACCTTTTGCCTCCATACAAATACTTAGTTTCGGATTATACACTGAGATATGCTAGACCTTTTTGTACCCGTTCCGTTGATTATATGCAAGTGTGCTTTGAGTGACTACTTTTGAGGCTTTACTTCGAGTCAGATACCAGTAGCAATCTTTTCATGCCCACTACATATTTCATCATATTTCATTTGCATATTATTGTAATATCAGGGCTTGCCCGTTACTACCTAAGAGAATGACTGATAACTTTCGCAATGCACACGCATCTCTCACTTAATTTGGTACCAATGAAAAATTATTTGCGTTCGTCAGAAAATTCCCCTACTTAGTCGCTATGACTTCAAAATATTTATTCTCTTTGGATATATTTGGAATAGTCTTAGCTGCCTTATCCTTTATTAATGCAAAATCGGTGGGACTAGGCCACCTGAAAGGAGAAATGAGTAAGAAGATAGTGCGAGATTGTCTTCTGTGTTGGCTGGACTCGACGTGTGTGAAAATGTCGATTTTAACGGCCCAACAACTAAAAGGTAGTAAAAATGTCTCTAAATGCGGACAACAAACGTTTGAAGTCACCATGAAGCGTAGATACCTACATATTTTCATTCTATGAATGTTAATTTACATATTATGGTATAGGTATAACCATTCTAATGCTTTCAGAAGAAAGGCCACAGTTATCTGAATCATTTGATATAATCAAAGTACAATGACAAAAGTAATCTAGCAATTTATTTGACGTGCCAAGGGCAGCCACCTATGTTCATCTTTTAGTCCTCATTCTTTTTTTATTTTTAAGGAGCTCGGGGAAACACAGAATGGACTTAAGTTTCAAAGGGTGGAGGTCGAACACAGGAAGAACGTAAACCTACGAACCGTCGGTATAACAGTTGTAAATTGTCGTAGCTGTCTTGGAGAAGTACCAGAGCTCCAAGCGCTAACAGAAATCATTGATACTGAAATCGTTATAGGCACTGAAAGCTTACTAAAGCCGGCGATAAGTCCAGCCGAAATTTTTGAGAAGGACTTAACGGTGTTCAGGAGGATAGACAAAATACAGTTGGCAATGGTGTGCTTGTTGCTGTTACAAGTATTTACCTTCTGGCGAAACTGAAGTAGAAAGTTCCTGTGAGCTAGTACGGGTAGAGGTCATTCTCAGCAACCCGTATGAAATAATAGGTGGATCATTTTACTGACCTCCTAACTCAGACACAATTTCTGAAAGGTTCAATGAAAGCTTGAGTGTAGTTTCAAATACGTACCCGATTCATACAACTACACTGATAAGCCAAACCATTATGACCACTGTCCACAGCAACGATTCATGCCGCCATGTGGCGTTGCGAGCACGTGATGCGGTAAGGAAAGTATGTAAGCGGAGCAGACAGGGAAGGAGGTTCACTGTAGCGAAGATATGGGCTGTAAATGGGGAAATTCGTTGAGATAAGCGGCTTTGAGCAAGGGCAGATAACGTTACGCAGAGCCTGTGAACGACTGTGTCGAAAACGGCGAAGCTGGTCGAATGTTCACGTGCTACTGTCGTGAGCATTCACGGGAAGAGGTAGGAGGACAGTGAACCTACCAATAGGCGCTAAATGGTTGGACGTCCACGACTCTTCACACAACACGGGATACGGAGGCTTGTTTGCTTTGTAAAGTGGGACAGATGGGGATCTGTGGTATCTCTGCCGAAAGAGCACAGTGCTGGTACAAGCACAAGTGTTTCGGAGCACATCGTTCATTGTATACTGTTGAATATGGAGTTTCGCAGCAGACCACCCCTACGTGTTCACATGGTGACCCAACGACTTCATCAAGTACTACTGCAGTGGGTACAGGACCATCAGGATTCAACCGTCTATCAATGGAAATGTGTCGGCTCTTGGGGTGAATCATATTTTTGCTACACTACGTCGATGGTCGTCTCTACAAACGCCGTCATCGAGGTGAATGACGGCTCGAAACGTGCAGCGCGCCACGGACACAGGCTGATGGGAGCAGTATTACTCTAAGGGAGACATTCTCCTGCGTTTGCATGGGATCTGTGGTAGTAATCGAACATATACTGATAGCTGTGAACCACCTGCATCCCCTCATGCTTGAAGACTTCCCCAACGGGGATGTCATCTTCCAATATTGTAGTTGTCCGTGCTTTGAAGCCAGAACTGTGCTACGGCGGTTTGAGGAGCATTATAGTGAACTCACGCACATGTCTTGGTGACAAAATTTGCCTGATGTAAGCACTATGGAACCCATCTGGGTCGCGAGAGACCACCATTACCGCGTACGCAAATCAGCGGCTAGTTATTTACACGAATTACCTGACCTGTGCGTAAACATCTAATTTCACATACCTCCACAAACCTAGCAACAAACTGTAGAATTCCTTAATCGCTGAATCAGTGATGTACTTCGTTCCAAAGACGGACAATCAAGCTATGAAGCCTGTGGTATAATGTTTTGGTTCATCAGTGTATAGTTGGTGGTGACTTCACTTTAGGCCGAGCGGTTCTAGGTGCTTCAGTCTGGAGCCGCGCGAGCGCTACGGTCGCAGGTTCGAATCCTGCCTCGGGCATGGATGTGTATGATGTCCTTAGGTTAGTTAGATTTAAGTAGTTCTAAGTTCTAGAGGACTGATGACCTCCGATGTTAAGTCCCATAGTGCTCAGAGCTATTTGAACCATTTGAACTTCACTTTACCCTTGATGTGATAGCGAAAATATATGTTCAGATCTTCACGTACGCATAAAACACCATCCGAAACTGTGCTAAACGCATTCTCTGAAAATTATTTCAAGTAATTAGTTCATGAGCCCACTCGAATTGTAAAATGCTGTGAAAACACATTTGACCTCTTAGCAACAAATAATCCTGAGATAATAACGAGCATCAAAACGGATACAGGGATTAGTGACCGCGGGGTTGTCGTAGTGACACTGAATACCATAACTCCCAAATCCTCCAAAAATAAACGAAAAATATATCTATTCCAAAAAAGCATGTAAGAAACCGCTTCACGTCTTACAGAGAGATAATCTTCACTCCTTACTAATAAATAATGTCAGTGTAGACCAGATGTGGCTTGAATTCAGAGAAATAGTATCGACAGCAACTAACAAACGGCGGAGTTGAACCCCGTGATACACAAAACATGTCAGAACCGTGTTGCAGAAACTATGAAAAAAGCATGCCAAATTTAAACTAACGTAAAATCTCCAAGATTGGCGATCTTTTACTGGAGCTCGAAATTTGGCGCTGATTTCAATGCGAGATGCTTGTAATAGTTTCCAAAACAAAACCTGCACAATATCCTACGAACATCTGGTCATATGTAAAGCATGCTAGCGGCTAGAGACAATCAATTGCCTCTCTCCTCCATAGCAATGGAAATGCTATCGATGAGTGGTGTTAAGGCATGCTCCGCTTATATACTTTTGTTACCACGTCACATCTCAGCAACGCCACCAGGTGACATCCATCGTCGCGTTGGGCAGCGGTCATAGTGTTCTGGCTTATCACTCTAATGGTATGAGTCGGGTACTTGTTTTAAACTGCTAAGCACAGCCTTTCGAAATTCCTTCACCACAGAAGACGATGTAAATATTCCAGCATTCGAATCAAGAACAGCTGCCAACAAGAGTAATTTAGAAGTAGATATCCTCGTAGTAGTAAAGCAATTTAAATCATTTAATAAAAGCAAGTCTTACGATCCAGATCGTCAATGGGATTCCTTTCGGAGTATGCTAATGCAATAGCTGCATAATTTACCGCTCAGTCGATAAAAGATCTGTACCTAAAGACTGGACAATTGCACAAGTCACACCAATATTCAAGAAAGGTAATAGTAGTAGCCCACGACATTACAGTCCAATATCATTAAAGTTGATACGCCGCAGGGTTGCGTTCGAATATTCTGAATTACGTCGACGAGAATGGTCTTTTGAAAAACAGACAACATGGATTTAGAAAACGTCGTTCTTGTGGAACACAACTAGCTCTTTACTCACACGAAGTGCTCAGTGCTAGAGACAAAGGATTTCAATTTGGTTCCGTATTTCTACGTTTCCAGAAGGCTTTCCACACCGTACCTCGCAGACGGCTTGTAATGAAATTACTTTCTTATGGAGTATGTGACTGGATTCGTAACTTCCTGTCAGAGACATCACATTCCATAGTAACTGACAGAAAGTCGTCGAGTAAAACAAAAGTGACAAGGTAGTTACATAGGCCCTCAGCTATTTCTTGTCTACATAAACGATTTTGGAGACAATCTGAGCAGCTGTGTTAGGTTGTTTGCGGATGACGCTCTCGTTTACCGTCTAGTGAAGTCCTCAACATCAATTGCAAAACGAGATATAGATATCTATATGGTGGGAAAATTGACAATTGACCGTAAATAATGAAAAGTGTGAGATCATCCACATGAGTGCTAAAAGGAATTCGTTAAATTTTGGTTACAAGATAAACCAACGAAATCTGAAGCCCGTAAGTTCAACTAAATACCTAGCAATTACAATTATGGACAAGTGAGGTTGGAAAGAAGACGTGGAAAATGTTGTGAGGAATGCGAACCAAAGACTGCGTTTTATTGGCAGAACACTTAGAAGTTACAACTGATCTACTAAAGAGACTGTTTACACTGCGCTTCTCCGACCTCTTTTGGAGTATTGCTACTCGGTGTGGTATTCTTACCATGCAGAACAATGGCAGCACGTTTTGTGTTATTGAGAAATAGGGGAGAGAGTGTCACAGACATCATTAAAACTAAGGCGTTTTTCGATGCGGCGAAGTCTCCCCATGAAATTTCAGACATCAACTTTCTCCTCAATTTTATTGACGGCGACCTACACAGGGAGAAATGATCATCATAATAAAACAAGGCAACCAGAGTTCGGACGGAATGATGTAGGTGTTCACTTTTCCACGCGCTGTTCGAGAGTGGGATAACAGAGAATTATTGCGAAAGTGGTTCGATGAACGGTCTGCGACTGTGCGGCTGGTCCCGGCGGAGGTTCGAGTCCTCCCTCGGGCATGGGTGTGTTCGTCCTTAGGATAATTTAGGTTAAGTAGTGTGTAAGCTTAGGGACTGATGACCTTAGCAGTTGAGTCCCATAAGATTTCACACACATTTGAACATTTCTGAACGGTCTGCCACGTACTTATGTGTGATTTGCAGAGTATCGATGTAGATGTACGAGGGTCAGTCAAAAAGTAATGCCTCCTATTTTTTTTTCTACGTTTAATTGTCAGGAAATTTAAATGCAATTACATAGGTTGAAAACCACAACATTGAGGATCATTTTGTCATTTTTCAATGTAATCTCCGCCCATCTCTACAGTTTTGGTCCATCTTTGAACAAGGGCATGTATCCCAGCACGGTAAAAATCACAGCTCTGCTTCCTAAGCCATTGACGCACGGATGTTTTGACGGCCTCCTCATCTTCAAAATGAATCCCACGATGAGCTTCTTTTAGTGGCCCGAACAGATGGAAGTCTGATGGTGCCATGTCAGGGCTGTATGGGGGATGAGGCAAAACTTCCCATCCAATTTTGACAATCTCGTCAGAGGTGTGACGACTGGTGTGTGGTCTTGCATTGTCATGCAAAAGAAGAACATCTGCCATTGATTTTGTTGGGCGAACTCGCTGAAGACGCGCTTTAAGTTTTTTGAGGGTTGTGACGTATTGAACAGAATTTATTGTGCATCCCTGCTCCAAAAAATCAACCAGAATCACACCCTCTGTATCCCAGAAAACTGTTGCCATAACTTTCCCTGCCGATCGCACAGTTTTGAATTTTTTCTTCCTCGGCGAGCTTGTGTGACGCCACTCCATTGACTGCCTCTTTGATTCGGGTTCAAAAAAATGCACCCATGTTTCGTCCCCGGTCACAATTTTTTTCAGAAACTCATCTCCCTCCAAACGGAAGCGCTGCAAGTGTTGGGAGGCTATTGTTTTCCTTGCCTCTTTATTCTGATCGGTTAACATTCTTGGAACCCACCGTGCACAAACTTTTGAGTACCCCAATTGTTTAATAATCGTGATCACACTGCCTTTACTAAGAGAAATAATGCGACACACTTCATCTGCAGTCACCCGACAGTCACCACGAATGATGTCATCAACTTGCTGAATGTTGTGTGGAGTCACTGCACTCACCGGCCTGCCGCTCCGCTTTTCGTCAGTCAACGGTGTTTGCCCTTCAGCTTCCTTACAACGACGAACCCATCGTCTAACAGTGCTGACATCCACTGTCACAACACCATACACCTTCTTCAGTCTTTCATGAATGCGTATGGGCGTTTCACCTTCTGCATTCAAGAATTCAATCACACAACGCTGTCTCAAACGAACATCGATGTCGGCCATCTTACAAACTTCTGCTGTGCTGCCACCTGTTGACACAGAAAGTTACTACTGCAGTGGATTGCAGAAGAAGGTTTGAGGAATGGCGCCAAATTCAAATTTTTCACTTAACTTAATTTCTTTAAGTAGAAAAAAAATGGGAGGCATTACTTTTTGACCGACCCTCGTAGAACAGTCCTTCTGCCTGGATATCATGTGCAGAGAGTTAATACGAGATGTTCTGAACTAGAAGATGAGAACGTTTTCGTTACCGCATGGTCAGAATCAAGTTGGTCTATTCAACATTTACTGGCTATAAGCCGTAGCAGAGCATCGCTTTCTTACAGCATTCTGGTCCCATTAGAAACACGATGCAATAAAAATCACAGGTAACTGCCAGTTCCGGCAATTGCATAGGGCTGCTGTAGTGTCCAAAGCTTGCTGGATACAGAGCAGTAGAGCAGGCGATAAGGTTGTAATTAAACCAGTCAGAAACGTTTCCCGTGTATGAATTTTTTTCAAATAAAGGCAGATTACTACTATTGCTTTTAAATGTTCGTTGTAGTCAGATAGATTCTTAGTATATGGCGTCAAATGGCTCTGAGCACTATGGGACTTAACATCTGAGGTCATCAGTCACTTAGAACTTAGAACTACTTAAACCTAACTAACCTAAGGACATCACACACATCCATGACCGAGGCAGGATTCGAATCTACGACCGTGGCAGTCGCGCGGTTCCAGAGTGAAGCGCCTAGAACCGCTCGGTCATTCTGGCTGGCTTCTTAGTATAGTCAGACGGATATTCATTATTGAAATAATCAATCTGTCAAACAAATATATTTCTTATTCAATATTAGATATGCATATATAACAAGCTTAATCAATACGTGTTCAATCTCTTTAACATTTCAACTGTACTGAATTTATTTGTGTTATATAGATAAGCAAAATGTCGCGTAAGAGTGTCAGTAACATATTTATTGCGTATTCACGTAAAATCAAGAAAGCCACAGCGAGTGAGGCAAAGAGATAACAACAGTTGTCCCAGCCTGGTCAACACGATGTAAGGATCCATATGTGTTTGGAATAAACGAAGAGTAACAGCACATGGTTGTCGGTGATACAAATGACAGTCGTATCGTTGCGAAAGCGGAATTAATTAGTACAAATATATTACTGCAAAGGTGGTTAAACGTAATTCAAACTGAATTTCGACATATTGTTCTCATCTACACACCTACACACTGTGCCCTCTCTCACTTGCTCCCCCTCCTCTCTCTGTCTCTCTGTCTCTCTCTCTCTCTCTCACACACACACACCACACACACACACACACACACATACACATACACACATGTAAAAATGAATTTTTATTTTTGATTTGGACAGTGCACAAAATTATCCCAAAAAATAAATTGCAAATTGTCCCAGTGGCTCGGTTTTGGTCAAAGTTGGAGTTTCCCTTTGTTTGGAAGGCTGATGCTGGAATTTGTGACTCCCTCCGAGTCCTTCCTAACTGGGAGACCCTCTGACCCAATACCAGTTCTCCTGATAACTGGCTGAAAGGAACAGAGACTTCGGCCGTATGTCAAACAGTCCGCTGTACCCCTTGGAGCCCACTATGGGAAAAAAATCTGTTACGTTTTTCAACATGGATGTGATGTCATATAAATGTTAATGTGTTTGGTAGCAATCCGTCAGAAGTTTTAAGTTAATACTCTGCAGCTACCCAGTTAATACTCGTACTTGTCATGCCAAACGCTCATAACTTATTAAGAGCGCTGCTCATTTACAGCTAGTTTTAACAAGACATCATACAAGATATAATATAATGTAGGCTATGTGTAGATGTAACAATATCTTCCCCTACATGAAATGTCTTCGCAGGTCATTAATATGGACCACCATTAGGTGTATAATGGAATGAGGACAATGAAAGTTTGTGCCGGACTGGCACTCGAACCCGGATTTCTCGCTTATCGCGAGCGGCCACCTTACCATTCGGCTGTCCGAGCACGACTCACAAAAAGACCTAAGCTTCCTTGTGTGATCAACCGTGCATCTTGTACATCTATTATGTATATTCCCATACACGGGAGACAATTTAGTTGAAAGTCGCTTGCGCGGTGTCGGCGGACAAATGCAATATTGCGTTGCCTCTATTATTCCGAAAATACGATGCAAAGTTCCTTCGGACACGCAACCGAAGAAAACATTTCATCACAGAAACGTAAGAACGTTTTGCGCCGTGCCGTTTGCTTTTCCAATGCCTATTATGTGTCTATTTCCTTTTAACTTTGCTTCATAATCTTGGAACCTTCTCTTGCTGTTATAAGGAAGGCATGTAATATACTGACGAGATCGAATATCATCTGTTTGTCTTGGCAGTTTTTCGCGTAATATGTCTTCAACTATGCCTCCCCCCCTCCTCACTCTCTCTCTCTTCTCTCTCTATTTCTGTCTCTCTCTCTCTCTCTCTCTGCTATCCCACACACGTAAATTGCAGCAGTGCCCCGTCTATCCACGCTGCAGAATTGCAGGTATCTCCACACACACACCATTTGTATGGATTTTAAACTTCTCATTTGCCCCCATCTGCTTAAACGCATGAGCAGCCGTAACAGAAGAAAATTTGTTCCTATCGTGGAGAAGTACTGCATTCAGTCTAACTTCTTTACAAACTATGAAGAGGAAGCACTCGTTAACTTACAATGCAACGGATTCAGTGTCATAATAAAAAATCCTCCTTGGAGAAATATTAAAAAAATAAGACGTTTCGGCCATGAATAGGTTCATATTTTTATCTCGAAAAATATACCTTTTTAATTTCTAAGCTAAAAGGAAAGTTCAGGGAGACGACGCTTTTAAACATGGTGCCATGAGAGGGATGTCAGCGTACGTAGGCAGGCCATTTCTTGCCTGGTCGCCAGCCGCACAGACGAAACGAAGTTCGTTGCAATTCATTCAAAGGTGGCTAATTTTAATTTCTGTAATTTCAGAGTTAACTCTTCACAGACATGAAACATACACGAACTCACAAGAGTAGTAAAATCATTCCTCCAGTATACAGGGTCGTCCATTGACAGTGACCGGGCCAAATATCTCACGAAATAAGCATCAAACGAAAAAACTACAAGGAACGAAACTCGTCTAGCTTGAAGGGGGAAACCAGATGGCGCTGCCATGGATCAAACGGATATCAACTGCGTTTTTTAAAATAGGAACCCCATTACATATTCGTGTAGTACGTAAAGAAATATAAATGTTTTAGTTGGACCACTTTTTCCGCTTTATGATAGATGGCGCTGTAATAGTCACAAACATATAAGTACGTGGTATCACGTAACATTCCGCCAGTGCGGACAGTATTTGCTTCGTGATACATTACCCGTGTTAAAATGGATCGTTTACCAATTGCGGAAAAGGTCGATATCGTATTGATGTATGGCTATTGTGATCAAAATGAGCAACGGGCGTGTTCTATGTATGCTGCTCGGTATCCTGGACGACATCATCCAAGTGTCCGGACCGTTCGCCGGATAGTTACGTTATTTAAGAAAACAGAAGTGTTGAGCCACTTGTGAAAAGTAACCACGACCTGCAACAAGTGATGATGCCCAAGTAGGTATTTTAGCTGCTGTAGCGGCTAATCCACACATCAGCAACAGAAAAATTGCGCGAGAATCGGGAAACTCAAAAACGTCGGTGTTGAGAATGCTACATCAACATCGATTGCACCCGTACCATATTAGTATGCACCAAGAATTGAATGGCGACGACTTTGAACGTCGTGTAAAGTTCTGCCACTGGGCACAAGAGAAATTACGGGACGATGACAGATTTTTAGCACGCGTTCTATTTAGCGACGAAGCGTCATTCACCAACAGCGGTAACTTAAACCGGCATAATATGCACTATTGGGCAACGGAAAATCCACGATGGCTGCGACACGTGGAACATCAGCGAACTTGGCGGGTTAATGTATGGTGCGGCATTATGGGAGGAATGATAATTGGCCCCCATTTTATCGATGGCAATCTAAATGGTGCAATGTATGCCGATTTCCTGCGTAATGTTCTACCGATGTTACAACAAGATGTTTCAGTGCATGACAGAATGGCGATGTACTTCCAACATGATGGATGTCCGGCACATAGCTCGCGTGCGGTTGAAGCGGTATTGAATAGCATATTTCATGACAGGTGGATTGGTCTTCGAAGCACCATACCATGGCCCGCTCGTTCACCGGATCTGACGTCCCCGGATTTGTTTCTGTGGGGAAAGTTGAAGGATATTTGCTATCGTGATCCAACGACAACGCCTGACAACATGCGTCAGCGCAATGTCGATGCATGTGCGATCATTACGGAAGGCGAACTACTCGCTGTTGAGAGGAATGTCGTTACACGTATTGCCAAACGCATTGAGGCTGACAGACATCATTTTGAGCATTTATTATTGCATTAATGTGGTATTTACAGGTAATCACGCTGTAACAGCACGCGCTCTCAGAAATGATAAGTTCACAAAGGTACATGTATCACATTGGAACAACCGAAATAAAATATTCAAACGTACCTAAGTTCCATGGCTACGAAGTCTTTCGCGACGTATTTCTTGAGTTCTGTATTTTTATTTAAAAAACCCACCTGTTACCGCCGGCCGAAGTGGCCGTGCGGTTAAAGGCGCTGCAGTCTGGAACCGCAAGACCGCTACGGTCGCAGGTTCGAATCCTGCCTCGGGCATGGATGTTTGTGATGTCTTTAGGTTAGTTAGGTTTAACTAGTTCTAAGTTCTAGGGGACTAATGACCTCAGCAGTTGAGTCCCATAGTGCTCAGAGCCATTTGAACCCACCTGTTACCAACTGTTCGTCTAAAATTGTGGGCCATATGTTTGCGACTATTACAGCGCCATCTATCACAAAGCGAAAAAAGTGGTCCAACTAAAACATTCATATTTCTTTACTACTACACGAATATGTAGTAAAAAATGGGGGTTCCTATTTTTAAAAAAAGGGAGTTGATGTCCGTTTGACATATGGCAGCGCCATCCAGCGGGCCAACCATAGCTCCATCTGGTTTCCCCCTTCAAGCTAGACAAGTTCCTTTCTTTGTAGTTTTTTCGTTTGACGCTTATTTCGTGAGATATTTGGCCCGGTCACGATCAATGGACCACCCTGTATATAGCAGATCGTGACATTTACAGTTGCTGAGACATACGCTACTTTCGTAATTTAATTAATTAATCAGTTCGTGATAAATTAACCCCGAGGAAAGCGAAGCATGACCAGCCAGCTACAGGGCAGCCGATAAAAAGTCACGTTACACAGCCATTTCACATTGCTAGCACTTCCCTCTCATTTGTTTCCTAAATATCAAAAGATATCCATTTGGTAACTTTTTCTAAATTTGTGACCTCGTTAACCTCTGACACCCGATGATCAGTTATAGTAAACGGTTTTTTCTCTGCTTTCAGAACAAAATATTTGTTTACTTACATCAATATTTCTTAGATGCTCAATAAATTTCTATTATCGACTCAAATGTGAGTTCTTCCTCTTCCTATGAGTGTTGTACGAAGCTTCTTGTTCACCATACCTCTGTTATTAACCTTGAGTAAACAAGATAAAAATGTAAATGGTGTGTGATTAAGGCCTCCCGCCGGGTACAAGTCTTTCGATTTGACTACACTTCGGTGACTTGCGCATCGATGGAGATAAGATGATTATGATTAGGGCAACTTAACACCCAGTCTACGAGCGGAGAAAATCTCCGACCCAGCCGGTATTCGAAACCCGGCCCTTAGTATTCACATTCTGTCGCGCTGACCACCCACCATGAGATTCACATTATGAATTTTCAATCTACGGCAGGTATACACTGATTTTAAATTTCCTGGTAGATTATCAAGTTGTGTGCCGGACTGAAAGACGAACCTGGATCCTTCGTCTTTCGCGGGCAGGTGCTATGCCGGCTAACGTCACAGTTTAGAGTCAGAGTCCGGCAAACAGTTCTAATCTATCAGGAAGTTACCAAGCAGCACACGCTGCGCTGCGGAACGAAAATTCATTCTGAAAACAATCCCCCAGGTTGTGGCTGAGCCATGTATCCGTAATATCTTTCCTTCCAGTAGTGCTAGTCCTCAAAGGTACGCAGAAGTCTTGAAGACAGTTGTTGGGGTACTGACGGAAGTAAAACTGAGAGGGCGCATTATCTACATCTGTATGATGCTCCGCAGTCCATCTAATGGTGTGAGGCGGAGGGTACTCTTTGCACCACTAACGGTGCTCTACAACCCTGTTCCCCTCGCGAATAGTGCGTGGGAACAATGAATGTCGGTAAGCCTCTGTATTGCCTCTAATTTCTCAAATTTTCTTCTCATGATCATTACGCGAGACGTGTGTGGAGAAAGTTATATGTTGTCCGATTGTTTCCGGAAAGTGCTCTCTCGAAATTTCAATAGTAAATCTCTCCGTGATGCATAACGCCTCTCTTGTAACGCTTACAGTGAAGATTGTTGAGCATCTGCCTAAAGTTCTCGTGCCGACTAAACGGTCTCGTGACGGAACGATCTTTTCTCTCTCTTCTGTCAGTCCCATCTGGTAGAAACCCCAGACCGATGAACAGTAGTCAAGAATTGGCCGAACAAGCGCCTTTTAAGCCACTTGTTTTGTGGATGAGTTACATTTCCTTACAATTCTGCATATGAATCTGAGTCTGGCATCTGCTTTTCCCATTATCTGTTTTATGTGGTCATTCCTCTTAAGGTCGTTCTGGATAGTTGCTCTCAGATATTTTACAGCAGATACTGTTTCCAGCGGTTCTCATCAGTACTGTAGCTATATAGTAATGGACTTCTTTTCCAATGTATGCTCAATATGTTACATTTATTTACCTTCAGGGTCAATTGCCAGAGCCTACACCATTCATCAATTCTCTGGAGATCATTCTGCACATCGTTGCGATCTTCTGTCACTGCTACGTTTTACTTTGTTATAGACGACCGCAACAGCGAACATCCGACGCTTTCTAATAGATCATTTATATATATTGTAAACATTAACCGCCCTATCACATTTCCTTGGGGTACATCTGTCGATTTCCTTCCGTTAAGATCGACGTGTTGTGTGTCTGTGTCAATCCTTAAGGGACCTAACTGCTGAGGTCATCGGTCCCTAGTCTTACATACTACGTAAACTAACTTAAACTAACTTATGCTAAGAACAACACTCCTGGAAATTGAAATAAGAACACCGTGAATTCATTGTCCCAGGAAGGGGAAACTTTATTGACACATTCCTGGGGTCAGATACATCACATGATCACACTGACAGAACCACAGGCACATAGACACAGGCAACAGAGCATGCACAATGTCGGCACTAGTACAGTGTATATCCACCTTTCGCAGCAATGCAGGCTGCTATTCTCCCATGGAGACGATCGTAGAGATGCTGGATGTAGTCCTGTGGAACGGCTTGCCATGCCATTTCCACCTGGCGCCTCAGTTGGACCAGCGTTCGTGCTGGACGTGCAGACCGCGTGAGACGACGCTTCATCCAGTCCCAAACATGCTCAATGGGGGACAGATCCGGAGATCTTGCTGGCCAGGGTAGTTGACTTACACCTTCTAGAGCACGTTGGGTGGCACGGGATACATGCGGACGTGCATTGTCCTGTTGGAACAGCACGTTCCCTTGCCGGTCTAGGAATGGTAGAACGATGGGTTCGATGACGGTTTGGATGTACCGTGCACTATTCAGTGTCCCCTCGACGATCACCAGTGGTGTACGGCCAGTGTAGGAGATCGCTCCCCACACCATGATGCCGGGTGTTGGCCCTGTGTGCCTCGGTCGTATGCAGTCCTGATTGTGGCGCTCACCTGCACGGCGCCAAACACGCATACGACCATCATTGGCACCAAGGCAGAAGCGACTCTCATCGCTGAAGACGACACGTCTCCATTCGTCCCTCCATTCACGCCTGTCGCGACACCACTGGAGGCGGGCTGCACGATGTTGGGGCGTGAGCGGAAGACGGCCTAACGGTGTGCGGGACCGTAGCCCAGCTTCATGGAGACGGTTGCGAATGGTCCTCGCCGATACCCCAGGAGCAACAGTGTCCCTAATTTGCTGGGAAGTGGCGGTGCGGTCCCCTACGGCACTGCGTAGGATCCTACGGTCTTGGCGTGCATCCGTGCGTCGCTGCGGTCCGGGCCCAGGTCGACGGGCACGTGCACCTTCCGCCGACCACTGGCGACAACATCGATGTACTGTGGAGACCTCACGCCCCACGTGTTGAGCAATTCGGCGGTACGTCAACCCGGCCTCCCGCATGCCCACTATACGCCCTCGCTCAAAGTCCGTCAACTGCACATACGGTTCACGTCCACGCTGTCGCGGCATGCTACCAGTGTTAAAGACTGCGATGGAGCTCCGTATGCCACGGCAAACTGGCTGACACTGACGGCGGCGGTGCACAAATGCTGCGCAGCTAGCGCCATTCGACGGCCAACACCGCGGTTCCTGGTGTGTCCGCTGTGCCGTGCGTGTGATCATTGCTTGTACAGCCCTCTCGCAGTGTCCGGAGCAATTATGGTGGGTCTGACACACCGGTGTCAATGTGTTCTTTTTTCCATTTCCAGGAGTGTAGGTCTATAATTGTGTTCATCTGTCCTACGGCCCTTCTTAAAAACAGGAATGACCTGCACTTTCTTCCAGTCGCTAGGTACCCTTCTTTGCTCAAGCGATTTACTATAAATTACTGCTAGAAGGGGAGCAAGTTCTTTCGCATAATCTTTGTAGAATCAAATAGGTGTTTCATCTGGTCCTGTAGTACTAAGCGATTGTAGTTGTTTTTCCATTCCGTTATCGTTTTCCATTCGGTCATCTCAACATATGACATTTCGACGTTCGTACGACAGCTGCAAAGTACTAACGCGAATTCTTTACAGACGAATGGAAAAACTGGCAGAAGCCGGCCTCGGGGCAGATCAGTTTGGATTCCGTAGAAATGTTGAAACACGTGAGATAATATTGACCTTACGACTTATCTTAGAAGAAAGATTAAGGGAAGGCAAACCTACGTTTCTAGTATTTGTATACTTAGAGAAAGCTTTTGATAATGTTGACTGGAATACTCTTTTTCAAATTAAAATGGAGGCAGGGGTAAAATACAGTGAGCGAAAGGCTATTTACAATTTGTACAGAAAGCAGATGGCAGTTATTAGAGTCGAGGGGCATGAAAGGGAAGCAGTGGTTGGGAAGGGAGTGACACAGGGTTGTAGCCTCTCCCCTATGTTATTCAATCTGTATATTGAGCAAGCAGTAAAGGAAACAAAAGAAAAATTCGGAGTATGTATTAAAATCCATGGAGAAGAAATAAAAACTTTGAGATTCGCCGATGACATTGTAATTCTGTCAGAGACAGCAAAGGACTTGGAAGAGCAGTTGAACGGAATGGACAGAGTCTTTAAAGGATGATATAAGATGAACATCAACAAAAGCAAAACGAGGATAATGGAATGTAGTGGAATTAAGTCGGGTGATGCTGAGGGAATTAGATTAGAAAATGAGATACTCAAAATAGTAAAGGAGTTTTGCTATTTGGGGAGCAAAATAACTGACGATGGTCGAAGTAGAGAGGATATAAAATCTATACTGGTAATGGCAAGGAAAGCGTTTCTGAAGAAGAGAAATTTGTTAACATCGAGTATAGATTTAAGTGTCAGGAAGTCATTTCTGAAAGTATTTGTATGGAGTGTAGCCACGTGAAACATGGACGATAAATAGTTTGGACAAGAAGAGAATAGAAGCTTTCGAAATGTGGTGCTACAGAAGAATGCTGAAGATTAGATGGGTAGATCACATAACTAATGAGGAGGTATTGAATAGAATTGGGGAGGAGTTTGTGGCACAACTTGGCAAGAAGAAGAGACCGGTTGGTAGGACATGTTCTGAGGCATCAAGGGATCTCAAATTCAGCATTGGAGGGCAGCGTGGAGGTTAAAAATCGTAGAGGGAGACCAAGAGATGAATGCACAGGATAGAGTGGCATGGAAAGCTGCATCAAACCAGTCTCAGGACTGAAGACCACAGCAACAACAGCCGACCGCGGTGGGCGTGCGGTTCTAGGCGCTACAGTCCGGAACCGCGGGACTGCTACGGTCGCAGGTTCGAATCCTGCCTGGGGCATGGATGTGTGTGATGTCCTTAGGTTAGTTAGGTTTAAGTAGTTATAAGTTCTAGGGGACTGATGGCCTAAGATGTTAAGTCCCATAGTGCTCAGAGCCATTTGAACCATTTGAACAGCAACAACAACGACGATTGAAAGGAGTCATGCTTGGATAATTCAGGTTATAGAGCAGCACAGGTCACAAATTGCAGTCCTGTTCCGGCAACACTGTTTTCATATGCCAGCAAATTTCAAGGTAAAAATTCACTGCGTAGTAAAGCCCGACAGTGGTATGAAGTAGTATGCTTTCAATGTTTGTTCGGAACGACGCTTTGAAAAAATTGTG
Organism: Schistocerca nitens; assembly: GCF_023898315.1. Classification (NCBI taxonomy): domain Eukaryota; kingdom Metazoa; phylum Arthropoda; class Insecta; order Orthoptera; family Acrididae; genus Schistocerca; species Schistocerca nitens. The sequence continues at coordinate 692,707,138 of NC_064619.1, read as the reverse complement.
AAGTGGTGCAGTATTTGGAAAATCAAAATTAAATCCGACAGATGGCGAACTATCATGTTTACTACTAGTACGGCATTATCGACCTGCAACATCAAGATGAATGATTGCAACCTCCGTTGGCGTGAGACGGTTAATTATATCGGCTTGAGAACTAATGAATAGACATATTAACTTCCCAATCCACATTATTAAGGCATTAATTAAGTCTCAGCACTACTGTATCAAATATTCCCACTGTAAAAGAGCAGGAGGCTACTTACCGAAACTAAAAAATAATAAAACAAAATAAAATAAAATAAAAAAAACGAGAAAACCGTGACCCCACATGTCAAAGCCTAAAGATATGAAGTTTGGATTGCTTCACAGTCCTAGGTCTGTTTGCAGCTGCACCACGCTTCACTAACAATTCCGAAATTCGAACACGGTTAGATCATCCGTCCGTCTACCGTCACATCAAAATCGATTCATGGAACTGCTATTAATCCCCTCACAACTCTTCTATCTGTTCATCAGTCACGTGGTCGAGAAGTCGAGCAACAATTCAAGATAGAAACTACCATCTCATGTCAGATCGATGTGAGACTACGGCTCAGCTTTACGCATACCCCTGTGATGCTAACGAAGTCTGTACAGTGGATAGTAGACCATGTAAGAAAATAAGACAAATTGATGTAATCTGGTGGTCCAATTAAACATAAAATAAGGGCACCATAGCTTGCATGGAAATGTTTTATTAAACTATCGAATGAAATTGTAGGTCATAAATAAGTCCTGTTTATTGCTAGAACGTATGGACCTAACTCCAAATACTGAACAGATTTGTCAAGGAAATGTTTAGTGCACAATGGTTAAAATGAATTATCGAATGCTTACGACAATATGTTGGCCCTGGGGGTATAATTGGGAGGGAAATACACTAATTTCGTACAAATTTCCATCTGACGTAAATTGTCAACGACTGCTAGTTATCAGATTAAAAGGAAGACCCACAAAAGTACATGTGGACACGAGTACCCTTGCCTAACCGCACTTTCAGATAAACTAGGTGAGTGCATGAATTAAATCAGAAAAGTAAAAACCTAACTCGAAACAAATAACTTTGCGTCCATCTCTTCACGCCATACGTAAATGCTGGACCTTTTTTTATTCTTTTATTTTTTTTTTGAGTTATCGGTCTTCTGACTGGTTTGATGCGGCCCACCATGAATTCCTCCTTTGTGCCAACCTCCTCATCCCGGAGTAGCACATGCAACCTACGTCCTCAATCATTTGCTGGATGTATTCCAATCTCTGTCTTCCTCTACAGTTTTTATCCTCTACAGCTCCCTCTAGTACCATGGAGGTCATTCCCTGAGTCTTCACAGATGTCCTATCATCCTGTCCTCTTTGTCAGTGTCTTCCACATACTCATTTTCTCTCCGATTCTGCGCAGAACCTCATTCGTTCCCCTACTAGTCCACTTAATTTTCAACATTCGTCTGTAGCACCACATGTCAAAATCTTAGATTTTCCTCTGTTGCGCTTTTCCCACAGTACATGTTTCACTACCATACAGTGCTGTGCTCAGAACGTACACTCTCAGAAATTCTTCCCCGAATTGAGGCCTATGTTTGATACTGGTCGTTGTTTATTTTGCTACAGAATTCCTTAACTTCATTTACTTCGTGACCATCAATCCTGATGTTAAGTTTCTTGCTGTCCTCATTACTGCTGCCTCTCATTACTTTCATCTTTCTTAGATTTATCCCCAGTCCACATTCTGTACACATTAGACTGTTCATTCCATTCAGCAGATCATTTAATTCTTCTTCACTGTCACTGTGGATAGCAATGTCCTCAGCGGGTCGTATCATTGATATCCTTCCACCTTGGATTCTAATTCCACTCCTGAACCTTTCTTTTATTTCCATCTTTGCTTCTTCGATGTACAGATTGAAGAGTAGAGGCGATAGATTGCATCCCTGTCTTACATCCTCTTAATCCGAGAAATTCGTTCTTTGTCGTCCAATCTTATTATTCCCGCTTGCTCGTTGTACATACCGTGTATTACCCGTCTATCTCTACAACATACCTTTATTATTCACAGAATTTTGAACATCTTGCACTATTTTACCTAGGGTTGGAACTTCAATAGTGGCAACTATTTATTTAAAGCTCGTACAAAATAGATACGTGTTTCAAAGTTTTACTGACCCTCAAAGCAGTAACCAGCATTGTGTATAACCCGTTGCCAGCGATGTGAAAATGCTGTTCATTTTTGGAACCCAACCTAAGGTCAGGTTAGAGGCAGAAGTGATGCAGGGCAATGCTCAAGCACGTACAGTGCAAGCTGTTCTGATTTGTTTGACTAATGCGCTGCTATGTGCTATACCACCTGCTGCACTCCTCTGACTTACGCCCTCGTGAGTTGATTTCTAAATTGAAGGGAACACTTCACGGCATTCGCTTCAGAACTGCTACAAATGCGCCGTGCAATAGACCGTGCCGCTCGAACTGTCAACACAACTGGCACTGCTAAGAGTATCGTAAGACTTCCACATCGCTGGCAACGGGTTATACACAATGCTTGTGACTTTGAAACACGTATCTATTTTGTACGAGCTGTAAATAAATATTTGCCACTATTAAATTCCAACCCTCGTACATTATTGAACGCTTTTTCAGGTCGAAGGATCCTATGAACGTGTCTTGATTATTCTGTAGTCTTGCTTCCATTATCAACCCCAACGTCTCTGGAACCTCTACCTTTCCTAAAGCCAAACACATCCTCAATTTTCCTTTCCAATCTTCTGTACATTATTATTGCCAACAACATGGATGCATGAGCTGTTGAGCTGAATGTGCGATAATTCACGCTCTAGACGGCTTTTGCAGTCTTCGGAATTGTGTGGACGATGTTTTTCCGTATGTCAGATGACATATCACCAGACTCATACATTTTACACACCAACGTGAATAGTCGTTTTGTTCCACTTCCCCAAATGAGTTTAGAATGTTATGTGTCCTTTCTGCTTCATTCGCCCTAAAGTGTTCCCAAGCTTAATTACATTTTGATTCTAATACTGTGTCCCCTATCTCTTCTATGTTGACTCCTCTTTCCTCTTGTATCAAGTCGTCAGGCGTCTTCCACCTCAGAGAGGCCTTCGGTGTACTCTTTCCTCCCATTCACTCTCCCCTCAGCATTTAACAGCGGAATTCTCGTTGCACTCTTAATGTTACCACCTTTGATTTTAATTTCACGGAAGGTTGTTTGACTCCCCTATATGCAGAGTCAGTCCTTCCGAGAACCGTTTGTTTTTCGAGTTCTTCACATTTTTCATGCAGCCATTTGGTCTTACGTACCCTGCGCTTCCTATTTATTTTATTCCTCAGTGATTTGTATACCACTACTCCTGAACTTCCCTGAACATTTTTGTACTTCCTTCTTTCGTCAACGAACTGAAGCATTTCTTCTGTTACCCAACGTTTCTTTGCGGTTACCTTCCTCATACCTATCTTGTTGTTTCACACTTCTGTGATTGCCTCTCTAGAGTTGTCCATTTCTATTCAACTGTATTGCCTACTGAGCTATTCCTTATTTCTGTATCTACGGCCTTAGAGAACTTCAAGCGTACCTCGTCTTTCCTTAGTACTTCTGTATCCCACTTCTTTGGGTATTGATTCTTCCTGACTAATGTCTTAGGCTTCTGCCTACTCCACATGGGGCCGGCCAGTGTGGCCGTGCGGTTCTAGGCGCTTCAGTTTGGAACCGCGTGACCGCTACGGTCGCAGGTTCGAATCCTGCCTCGGGCATGGATGTGTGTGATGTCCTTAGGTTAGTTAGGTTTAAGTAGTTCTAAGTTCTAGGGGACTGATGACCACAGATGTTAAGTCCCATGGTGCTCAGAGCCATTTGAACCATTGTGGTCTGAGCCTATTTATGATCCTGGATACGCCTTACAATCCAGTATCTCATTTCGGAATCTCTATCTGACTATAATTTAATCTTAAATCTTTCCTTATCATCCGGCCTCTTGCAAGTATACCTCCTCCTCTTGTGATTCTTGAACAGAGTATTCGCTATTACTAGCTGAAACTTATTTCAGAACTCAGTTAGTCCTTCTCCTCTCTTATTGCTGGTCCCAAGTCCATATTCTCCAGTACCCTTTTCTTCCACTTCTTCCCCTACAACTGCATTCCATTCCCCCATGACTACTAGATTTACATCTCACTTTCCGTACTTTACTACCCTTTCCGTATCCTAATTTACTTTGTCTATATCTTCATCTTCAGCTTGCGACGTCAGCATTTGTACCTGAACTATCGTTGTTGGTGTTGGTTTGCTGTAGATTCAGATAGGAAAATGAAATGAACGTTTGGCGTCATTGACGGGAGGCGGGCAGGTCTGGCGGCCTTGGTGCAGGTCTTATTACATTCGACGACACACTGGGCGATCTGCGCACCGGATGGGGATGAAATGATGATGAAGACAACACAACACCCAGCCCCTAAGTGGAGAAAATCTCCGACCCAGCCGGAAATCGAACCCGGGTCCGTAGGGTGGCAATCCATCACGCTGAGCACTCATCTATCTGATAGGAACAAACCTACCAGTGAACCGTTCACAGTAACACACTCTCTACCCTAACTTCCTCTTCATAACATTTTGAGCAACTGCAATGTGAGTTAAAATCTTGGAAAGATGTTCAGTCCACTGCTATGTCTTATAGTTTTCAAGCTTGTCATCGTCCGAAATCACAGAATCATTTATAAACAAACCTATAAAGTACAGAAAGTCTGGTTAATGCAGACCTGAGACTGTACATATAACCTTAAGACACAAAGAAGCCAAAACATCAACGTTTTAGGGGAAACTGCTATATATGTATTTACAAAAAATGATGCATGTCACATTCGAAAGAAGACTTGTGCATTAGTTGCCACAAGCACCGATCTTTAGTTGCTACAGTAAGGGATTTGGAACAATATCAATCGGAAATTGGCTGTGGGAGTGTTATAGAGCTTCCCACCCATTTACCTGAATATGAAATGTAAAATGACAGAAATACAGGGTATAACAGGTATATGTGCAGATATTTTTATTGATCATTGAGGACAGTGTATTGAACAACATCACATAAGTATTTACATCAGCTGCAGACCACTAATGATAGCTATTACAAGTCATATGTTTTTAGGCTGGCTATTACCTCCAAGTATGTGTGGCAAGAGCAAGCCATTAATGCTTATTTTCTTCTGTCCAGCAGCTTAGGTGCTGAAATGTGGATGTGTAGACGCTCTCCTGACGTCCATGGCGACGTCCATCTTTGGAACCTCTACACCATGCAGCATGATAAAGATGCCAACAACATGCCGAATGGACCACCCAGGACTGGCATCACGCTCTCTTTACTGATAAGTGTCGCGTATGCCTTCAACCAGACAATCGTTGGAGACGTGTTTGGAGGTAACCCGGTCAGGCTGAACGCCTTAGGCACCAAGACCAGCGAGTGCAGCAACGTCGAGGTTCCCTGCTGTTCTGTGGTGGCATTATGTGGGGCCCATGTACGCCACTGGTAGACAGGTAAGGCGCCATAATGGCTGTATGATACGTGAGTGCCGTCCTCCAACCGATAGTGGAACGATATCGGCAGCATATTGGCAAGACATTTGTTTTCATGGACGACAATTCGTGCCCCCATCGTGCACATCTTGTGAAAGACTTCCTTCAGGATAAGGACATCGCTCGAGTAGAGTGGCCAGCATGTTGTCCAGATATGAACCCTATCGAACATGCCTGGGATAGATTGAAAAGGGCTGTTTATAGACGACGTGACCCACCAACCACTCTGAGGGATCTACGCCGAATCGCCGTTAAGGAATGGGACATTCTGGACCAACAGTGCCTTGATGAACTTGTGGACAGTATGCCACAACGAATACAGTCATGCATCGATGCAAGAGGATGTGCTACTGGGTATTAGAGGTACTGGTATGTACAGCAATCTGGACCATTGCCTCTGAATGTCTCGCTGTATGGTGGTACAACATGCAATTTATGGCTTCCATGAGCAATAAACAGGGCGGAAATGATGTTTATGTTGATCTATATTCCAATTTTCTGTGCAGGCTCCGAAAATCTCCGAACCGAGGCGATGCAAAACTTTTCTGATGTATGTAGAAATATCTACCGTGATACCCGCTACATTCTGTATATTACAGAGATGTTTTATGGTAGCACTGTGTCGTAATAGGAATCAAACATATAAATTAGTTTTTCTTTTCAAAATCATAACTATGTATGTATAATTTGCAAAAAGGAGAAGAATCTGCATCTGTACTAACTGTAGCTTGCTGTAAATAAATAAATTTAATGTGTCGCATTGTAGTGTCACATTTACGTGTTGATCCTAAAGAATGTGAGAGTGCAACGTATTTTAGATATGAGGCTAAACTGTTGGTAGGCCGCAGAAGGTACCGGCTGAGCTCGAGTATCCGGTACGAGGATTTATTGCAGCAGCTGCGGCGGCTAAGGAAAGGACTTTGGCTGGTGGGACGGGGGCGGGGGTGGGGCGCGCAGTCGGGGAAGCAGGCAGGGCGACCGCAGGTGCGTGGCGGCGGGAGCCGAGCGCAGCCCAGCCGGGGCCACGCCGGGTCGTTAATTACGCGAGCATTCCGTCGCTGGCTGCCTGCGCCGCGCCAGAAAGACAGCGGCACGCCTGCTGTGCCTGGTGCCTGCTGCGACTATCGATTAGCGAGGTCCTCGCTCCACCCCACCCCACCGGGCCCCAACCCTCGCAGTCCCCCTACTACTCCCACAACCCCTGACGTCAGATTAGCCCGCCGATTGTCTCGGCAGTCACCCTCTCCGCTGTCGCAACTCTCTTTCTCTCTCTCTCTCTCTCTGGCACGTTCTCGGCTGCTACTAGAACAGTCGCCTGAAGCTGGCTAAAGCGTAGCATGACCTAGGACCGGTTTTAGGGTGAAGGGGACCCGTAACACAGATGAACTGTGGCCACCTGTTCTCCAATAAGTGCTCGTACTTCTTTAAATCTTGCCATTTTTTCCAAGTAATATGCTGTATAAGAAAGGTTCAGGAGTGGCATTAAAATGCTTCAAATGGCCCTGAGCACTATGGAACTGAGGTCATCAGTCCCCTAGAACTTGGAACTACTTAAACCTAACTAACCTAAGGGCATCACACACATCCATGCCCGAGGCAAGGTTCGAGCCTGCGACTGTAGCGGTCGCACCGTTCCAGACTGAAGCGCCTAGAACCGCTCAGTGGAATTAAAATTCAAGGTATCACTGATACTATTCGCTGATGACATTGCTATCCTGCATGAAAATGAAAAAGATTTACATGATTTGCTGAATGGTACAGACAGTGCAATGTGTACAGAATATGGATTGAGAGTAAATCGAAGGAAGACGAAAGTAACGAGAAGTGGTAGAAATAAGAACAGTGAGAAACATAACATCAGGATTGATGGTCACGAAGTAGATGAAGTTACGGAATTCTGCTGCCTAGGCAGCAAAATAATCAAAGGCGGACGAAGCGATGAGGACATCAAAAGCAGACCAGCACTGGCAGAAAGGGCATTCCTGGCCATGAGAAGTCTACTAGTACCAAAGATAGGCTTTAATTTGAGGAAGAAATTTCTGACAGTATACGTGTGGAGCACAGCATTTATATGGTGGTGAATCATGGACTGTGGGAAAACTGGAACAGAAGAGAATCGAAGCATTTGAGGTGTGGTGCTACAGACGAATGTTGAAAATTAGGTGGACTGATAATGTAAAGAATGAGGAGGTTCTGTGCTGAATCGGAGAGAAAAGGAATATGTGGGAAACACTGACAAGGAAAAGGGATAGGATGATAGGACACCTGTTAAAATATCAGGGTCTTCTTCAGGTTACCTTCCATTCAGATGGCTGTTGCACCCAGCGACTGTTTTATTGACTTGTAAATAATAGATTTCAGCTATCAGTCGTCCTTTTTATTGGCAGATCTAGATTTCAGCTAGGAACTAGCTATTCCCAATGCACTATCATTTTTGAGCAATGCATGTAATGCCTATTGGTCAGTCTTCATCCACAGTTCATTGAATACTATTCAGTATTCATTGAATACTATTCACTATTCCACGAACTGTGATTGAAGCCCGACCAACAGGCATTACATGCATTGTTAAAATGATAGTGCATTGAGAATGGCTGGTTTCGAGCTGAAATCTAGATCTGCCAATAAAATTTAAAGAAGGACGACTGAGAGCTGAAATCTGTTATTTACAGTATCAGGGTCTGACTTCCATGGCACTAGAGGGAGCTGTAGAGGGCAGAACCTGTTGAGGAACACAGAGATCGGAATACATCCAGCAGATAATTGACGACGTAGGTTGCAGTGCTAGAGATGAAGAGACTGGCATAGGAAAGAAATTCGTCGCGGGCCATATCAAACCAATCAGGAGAATGAGGACTCAGAAAAAAAACAGGATATGCTAAGGTCATGGTATTCCTGGACATTGAGAAGGCATAAGATAGTGTGAAAAGAAGCAAAATCTGTGGAACCTTTCAGAAATGGGGAATTGGAAGGCTGACTGTGAGAAGAATCAAGGAAACGCATGAAGGAAGTGTAAGTCGTGTAAAAGTATGAGGAGAGGAGACAGATTCGTTTTAAGAGAAAAACGTGTTTCAAAAATAGGTGGGCCTGCAATAAGTGTAGGGTGGTCAGAAACTGTCTCAAAAGTCTGCAAGAATGTTGCATGGCAGGTTTTGCTGAGAAATAATTGTTAGGAAAAAATTTTATGATTGAAATTAGCTTATCAGGTCGTTGTACACGCCAATTCAAGCGGGCCACTAAAGACGGTGTCACCACCCATGTACTTTGTCTCGTTTTCAAAACTGAACACGAGAGCATTGCTTTGGACATGGGGCGGTAGCAAAGATCGAACCCAAGCCAAAGGCTGAGCAGTATCGTGCGCTGTCATCTGTGCTATGAGAACAACTGGCACAAACAACATCTGCAGGGCTGCTTGAATCTGCGTAGGCAACGGCCTGATTGGCTAAATGCAACGCTAATTAACTCGGAAATGGAGCAACGTATCGAATTTTTTGTTGATTATTTATCAGCACAAACTCCCCTGCAACACCCTTACAAGCTTTTCAGACTCTTTCTGATCACACTATCTATACGAGAGTCCCTTCCATGGGACGTTAACCACATTTTCTTTAGTTTTTCTCGGTTACTTCCAATACCGTTTCTTCAGTGTGTAGTTGGAGTCAGCACAGACAAATATTGTTCAATAAGCGTTCCTTTGTTTCCCGTTACAAACAAATCATACTTACAATAGAACTGTACATGGTCATTCGATGGAACGGTCCCAGGCTAGTCTAACGCGATATTCGTTTTATCAATATGTATTAACAGGCACAGAAAAAAAGAAGAGTAAGCAGTACTGCACCAGCGACTTACCAGCCCTGACTGCTACTGCCATGCAGCAACTCTGCTCAGGCGCTGTTGCAGTACTGATTACTCTTCGTGTTTGGTTCAAATGGCTGTGAGCACTATGGGACTTAACAGCTGAGGTCATCAGTCCCATAGAACATAGAACTACTTAAACCTAACTAACCTAAGGACATCACATACATCCATGGCCGAGGCAGGGTTCGAACCTGCGACCGTAGCGGTCGCGCGGTTCCAGTCTGTAGCGCCTAGAACCGTTCGGCCACCGTGGCCGGCACTCTTCGTGTTTCAATGTACCTGTTAGTGCATGCCTTCTTGTTCGTCTTATGCTGACCAGGGCTTCCCCTGTTTCTCGGCCTCATTCCATTCACGTACTGTACCAACTGCCGTCCCATCCCTTGACTGTTCACCCAGATAGCTGTCTCCCTTACGATCGTCTGCGTTTAGGAATTTTAACGTCTTATGGTGTGCAACCTTTCCAAATGATCGTCAAAATTTTCCTTCTTCCATTTATTTTTATCTTCTGTTCCACACTGTTACCTTATCGACCCTGTTTTTCCTATCGATAAAATGAATATTGCCCCAAATTAATCTGTGACCACTCTTTTGAATCGGCATGTAAAATTCGATTTAAAATTCGTTTTGTTTGTAACTAGAAACAATCCGACGCTTGCAGTCGACACTGGTGGTCTCTTGAAAGTTGTGTGGGTTGACTCGAGCTACATATTGCGTTAACAAAATGGCTGTATCTGCCGAAACTCCAGAGAAAATGTGCCTGGTGACTCTTAGGAGGGACATGCTGTGTATACAGTATGTTAGTGATACAGGTACAGATACTGTGATCATTGATACCTCAATATGTACCCACATTAGTGTGTTATCTGTTTTTTCCTCTCTAACAGCATTACTTGAACCACATTACAAAATTTACTACCTGATGTTTTCTGCACACTCATAACTCTGCCAAAGAGAGGACTATGCCTTTCAGTATACAGTATCTGTTTTGGATCCACACTGGAATATCTGACCTGCTGCCCAGGGAGAAATAGACTTAAATGGCTTACTAGTGCCACATGTACCTGAAGGTACTAATCAACCTAAATAAATATTACTCGTAATAGCCATGAAGTAAACAGTGATATAATGTTGTTCAATACACTGTCCTAAGTTGTCAATAGAATTATCTGCCTGTACACCATAGCACCCTGTATATACAAGGCGAGGCAACTAAGGCAGGCTACCCCAAATGTATACAGAAATAAATATATCGACCAACATCGATACCTCTCCTCAGTGCAGCACTCCGTGAAGAAGGGCCTGCCATTCCCCAAGAAACCTTCGAGCAACTGAGTGAATGTATGCCTGCGAGAGTGGAAGCTGTCATCAAGGCTAACTGGGGGCCAACACCATATTGAATTCCAGCATTACCGATGGAGGGCGCCGTGAACTTGTAATTCATTTTCAGCTGGGTGTCCGAATACTTTCGATCACATAGTGTTCCGCAGAACGGGGTCCACCGAGAAGCGCACATGTGCAGCTCAGTGCAGGTAAGGCCCGAGTGCCGAGGCGTACTGGGAATCCCAGTTTGGGGTGCAGCGACAGAGCTCCACAAATGCAAGTCTGCAGTAGTAGTGTGCTTGCACTGTGTAGGTGGCTTTGTAGCAAGTCGGTTAAGCAGAACTAGGTCTACTGAGTAGCGCACATGTGCGGCTCAGTGCAGGTAAGGCCTGAGTGCCGAGGCGTACTGGGAATCCCAGTTTGGGGGGCAGCGACGGAGCTCCACAAATGCAAGCCTGCAGTAGTAGTGTGCTTGCACTGTGTAGGTGGCTTGGTAGCAAGTCGGTTAAGCAGAACTAGGTCTACTGAGTAGCGCACAGTGCAGGTAAGGCCTGAGTGCCGAGGCGTACTGGGAATCCCAGTTTGGGGGGCAGCGAGGGAGCTCCACAAATGCAAGTCTGCAGTAGTAGTGTGCTTGCACTGTGTAGGTGGCTTGGTAGCAAGTCGGTTAAGCAGAACTAGGTCTACTGAGTAGCGCACATGTGCGGCTCAGTGCAGGTAAGGCCTGAGTGCCGAGGAGTCCTGGGAATCCCAGTTTGGGGGGCAGCGAGGGAGCTCCACAAATGCAAGTCTGCAGTAGTAGTGTGCTTGCACTGTGTAGGTGGCTTGGTAGCAAGTCGGTTAAGCAGAACTAGGTCTACTGAGTAGCACACATGTGCGGCTCAGTGCAGGTAAGGCCTGAGTGCCGAGGTGTACTGGGAATCCCAGTTTGGGGGGCAGCGACGGAGCTCCACAAATGCAAGTCTGCAGTAGTAGTGTGCTTGCACTGTGTAGGTGGCTTGGTAGCAAGTCGGTTAAGCAGAACTAGGTCTACTGAGTAGCGCACATGTGCGGCTCAGTGCAGGTAAGGCCTGAGTGCCGAGGAGTCCTGCGGAATCCCAGTTTGGGGGGCAGCGACGGAGCTCCACAAATGCAAGTCTGCAGTAGTAGTGTGCTTGCACTGTGTAGGTGGCTTGGTAGCAAGTCGGTTAAGCAGAACTAGGTCTACTGAGTAGCGCACATGTGCAGCTCAGTGCAGGTAAGGCCTTAGTGCCGAGGCGTACTGGGAATCCCAGTTTGGGGGGCAGCGACGGAGCTCCACAAATGCAAGTCTGCAGTAGTAGTGTGCTTGCACTGTGTAGGTGGCTTGGTAGCAAGTCGGTTAAGCAGAACTAGGTCTACTGAGTAGCGCACATGTGCGCCTCAGTGCAGCTAAGGCCTGAGTGCCGAGGAGTCCTGGGAATCCCAGTTTGGGGGGCAGCGACGGAGCTCCACAAATGCAAGTCTGCAGTAGTAGTGTGCTTGCACTGTGTAGGTGGCTTGGTAGCAAGTCGGATAAGCAGAACTAGGTCTACTGAGTAGCGCACATGTGCGGCTCAGTGCAGGTAAGGCCTGAGTGCCGAGGAGTCCTGCGGAATCCCAGTTTGGGGGGCAGCGACGGAGCTCCACAAATGCAAGTCTGCAGTAGTAGTGTGCTTGCACTGTGTAGGTGGCTTGGTAGCAAGTCGGTTAAGCAGAACTAGGTCTACTGAGTAGCGCACATGTGCGGCTCAGTGCAGGTAAGGCCTGAGTGCTGAGGAGTCCTGCGGAATCCCAGTTTGGGGGGCAGCGAGGGAGCTCCACAAATGCAAGTCTGCAGTAGTAGTGTGCTTGCACTGTTTAGGTGGCGTGGTAGCAAGTCGGTTAAGCAGAACTAGGTCTACCGAGTAGCGCACATGTGCGGCTCAGTGCAGGTGATGCCTGAGTGCCGAGGAGTACTGGGAATCCCAGTTTGGGGGGCAGCTACAGAGCCCCACAAATGCAAGTCTGCAGTAGTAGTGTGCTTGCACTGTTTAGGTGGCTTGGTAGCAAGTTGGTTAAGCAGAACTAGGTCTACTGAGTAGCGCACATGTGCGGCTCAGTGCAGGTAAGGCCTGAGTGCCGAGGAGTCCTGGGAATCCCAGTTTGGGGGGCAGCGAGGGAGCTCCACAAATGCAAGTCTGCAGTAGTAGTGTGCTTGCACTGTGTAGGTGGCTTGGTAGCAAGTCGGTTAAGCAGAACTAGGTCTACTGAGTAGCACACATGTGCGGCTCAGTGCAGGTAAGGCCTGAGTGCCGAGGTGTACTGGGAATCCCAGTTTGGGGGGCAGCGACGGAGCTCCACAAATGCAAGTCTGCAGTAGTAGTGTGCTTGCACTGTGTAGGTGGCTTGGTAGCAAGTCAGTTAAGCAGAACTAGGTCTACTGAGTAGCGCACATGTGCGGCTCAGTGCAGGTAAGGCCTGAGTGCCGAGGAGTCCTGTGGAATCCCAGTTTGGGGGGCAGCGACGGAGCTCCACAAATGCAAGTCTGCAGTAGTAGTGTGCTTGCACTGTGTAGGTGGCTTGGTAGCAAGTCGGTTAAGCAGAACTAGGTCTACTGAGTAGCGCACATGTGCAGCTCAGTGCAGGTAAGGCCTTAGTGCCGAGGCGTACTGGGAATCCCAGTTTGGGGGGCAGCGACGGAGCTCCACAAATGCAAGTCTGCAGTAGTAGTGTGCTTGCACTGTGTAGGTGGCTTGGTAGCAAGTCGGTTAAGCAGAACTAGGTCTACTGAGTAGCGCACATGTGCGCCTCAGTGCAGCTAAGGCCTGAGTGCCGAGGAGTCCTGGGAATCCCAGTTTGGGGGGCAGCGACAGAGCTCCACAAATGCAAGTCTGCAGTAGTAGTGTGCTTGCACTGTGTAGGTGGCTTGGTAGCAAGTCGGTTAAGCAGAACTAGGTCTACTGAGTAGCGCACATGTGCGGCTCAGTGCAGGTGATGCCTGAGTGCCGAGGAGTCCTGCGGAATCCCAGTTTGGGGGGCAGCGACGGAGCTCCACAAATGCAAGTCTGCAGTAGTAGTGTGCTTGCACTGTGTAGGTGGCTTGGTAGCAAGTCGGTTAAGCAGAACTAGGTCTACTGAGTAGCGCACATGTGCGGCTCAGTGCAGGTAAGGCCTGAGTGCTGAGGAGTCCTGGGAATCCCAGTTTGGGGGGCAGCGAGGGAGCTCCACAAATGCAAGTCTGCAGTAGTAGTGTGCTTGCACTGTTTAGGTTGCGTGGTAGCAAGTCGGTTAAGCAGAACTAGGTCTACCGAGTAGCGCACATGTGCGGCTCAGTGCAGGTGATGCCTGAGTGCCGAGGAGTACTGGGAATCCCAGTTTGGGGGGCAGCTACAGAGCCCCACAAATGCAAGTCTGCAGTAGTAGTGTGCTTGCACTGTGTAGGTGGCTTGGTAGCAAGTTGGTTAAGCAGAACTAGGTCTACTGAGTAGCGCACATGTGCGGCTCAGTGTAGGTAAGGCCGAGGAGTACTGGGAATCCCAGTTTGGGGGGCAGCGACAGAGCCCCACAAATGCAAGTCTGCAGTAGTAGTGTGCTTGCACTGTGTAGGTGGCTTGGTAGCAAGTCGGTTAAGCAGAACTAGGTCTACTGAGTAGCGCACATGTGCGGCTCAGTGTAGGTACGGCCGAGGAGTACTGGGAATCCCAGTTTGGGGGGCAGCGACAGAGCCCTACAAGTCTGCAGTAGTAGAGTGTTCTTGCACTGTGTAGGCGCTCGGCAGCTAGTCAGTCCCAGGTGTGAAGCATTCATCTTCTGATTGACGTTCTGAAGTGGGCAGTAGTTAGCCACAACGTGACCCTCCTGCTGGAAGGCATCGGTTCAGCTCCCAGCTTTATTTGGATTCATGCGCAGCCCATAGTTCCACAGCTAGCAGGGGCGGAGTTTAGTAACAGCAGGTGGGATGACCCACGTCACTTCCTTGATTTAAGCGGAGTATCTCTTGAGTGGTGCCTCAACGCACCCCTATTTCGACAGGACATCATTCGTTATCACGTAAGCCATTGCAGTGCTGCGGTGTCTGGGTAGGACGGGTGTCAGTCCAGGTCACCACTACAGTTTGACTCCCATAACTGCGTGGCTGCACTGGCAATATTCTAGCCCTGCAGCCAGCTCCGAAGCTTTGTTATGTTCTCAAGTGCCGCGACAGAGCCTTCCGTCACCTCATTTCCTTCCCTGTTTCTTGGTGGCAACTTCGTCAGTTCGGCCACGGGTTTCAAACGCCGAATAAAAAGCACTGGCAGAACAGCAGGTTAAAGGGCGTGAACAGCTTCATATGTTGAGTGATTACTGTGAAGGACATGGAGATGCACGGTACCATTGAGAGACAGCGTTATCAACACCTTTCAGAATTTGCAACGGGTCTCAATGTGAGTCTCCTCTTGGCCGTTTGGTCGAATCGTTCAGTATCCAGATCCGTGGGTCATTCAGATGGGAATTCGGAAATTTGTGGCAAGATCTTATGGGACCAAACTGCTGAGGTCATCGGTGCCTAAGCGTAAGGACTACTTAATCTAACTTAAACTAACTCACGCTAAGGACAGCACACATACCCGTGCCCTAGGGAGGACTGTAACTCCGACGGGGGAGGCCGCGCGAACCGTGACAAGACGATCCAGACCGCGCGGCTATCCCGAGCGGCTCATTCAGAAGTGACAATGCCCCTTGGTCAAGTAGAGACGCATGGGGATCTTACAGAATTTGGTGAAAAGTGCTTATTTCATTTCCGATGCAGAAAATTTGATACAAGAATTGCACAATCTTAAAATTGTTTTTAAGCAAAATGCTTATACTGACAAACAAACACATTGTACTCTTCAGTTCGAACTGGTTGTGAAACCATCAGAGAATAATGTAAATGTGTTGCTTTTTTTACCTTTCAACTGCGAATGTATCCTCGAAAATTTCAAGAACTTTACGAAGATTTGACATCAAAAGTTTATTCATGCAACAAGCTGAGATTACAGCCCTCCTTGGATGAATGAAGAATGACTTGTTACCGAGAAAAGCTGGAGTGTACAAAATTACTCGTCACTGTGGGAAGGCTTGTACTGATCAAACTATCCTTACTATTCAGAACCGACGAGAAAACCATCGACACAGTCGTATTTCTCCTGCCAGAAAAATCTGCAGTGACAGAACACAGTCTTAACGAGGGATAATGAGGAACACATGATCCTTCACGCTTCCCGCTACAGGGAGTGTCTTTTAAAGGAATCTACTGACATTAGATTGTCTCATAATATATATATATAAAATAAGTAAGGTGTGGAATCCGATTTTATCTGGTATTAAATAGCAGTCTTCATTTCGATCAGCGGATTGTTGTGATTAGTGTTCTGCTAGTGATGTATCGTTTTGTCTATTTCTACTAGTTCTCTTGTACTTGAGGGCAACAGCGCTGTCGCCCGCACAAGCATGGTGGGCCGGCCATGGTGTACAAAAGGAGTCGCCAGTTTTGCTGAAAACTCAGTTCCGGTAAGACTGCACATCATCATACTCAGATAAGTATGGCGACCAGTTCATCCGTTGAAACATTGTGTCAGATAGTTCAAATGGCTCTAAGCACTATGGTACTTAACATCTGTGGTCATCAGTCCCCTAGAACTTAGAACTACTTAAACCTAACTAACCTAAGGACAGCACACACATCCATGCCCGACGCAGGATTCAAATCTGCGACCGCAGCAGCAGCGCGGTTCCGGACTGAGCCTAGAACCGCTAGGCCACAGCGGCCGGCCATTGTGTCAAGATGACTGCATTATCCGGCTACATACCCAAGGAACTTATCGTCAATCATTACGCCATCAACGCTTGATTGGCATGATTGTGTGCTAGGAGGCACCAGAAGTTCGCTATGGATAAATGTGGATCTTGGCTTACCAGGTTTGTGTATTATGTGAAGTAGAACCACTGGAAGGCAATGAAGTATTGGACGGAGCATGTTCTTTGATAAAACATGGTAACGTACATGTACAATGGAGGGGCGGAAGTAAAGTATTTCAATTCAATGTGGATAATTTTGGCACCGAGGAGGTAAAGTTCTTCAAGGGAACATTATTGGCTACGCTGGACATTCCGGAAGAGGAAGATTATCATATCGACGGTATTGGTTGTAAGAGGGCACGATATACTTCGATACTTCTAGGACTGCATTTCGTGAGATATTGTAGCATTTGTTAGATACGGTTTCCTTAAAACGAGAAATCCATTATCTTGCTGTGCTCTACCCTACAGCATTATCCCCATACAAGGCGCTAATGCTTCCGTCTGCCTCTGCTGCTGGCAGCACACTATTGCACTCGGACTAAAGAATATATCGCTATGAAATATATGCAATATACTCGCCATTGCGAATACGTACAACTAGCAATTATATAAGGGAATGACGACAACTAAAAATTTTTGTCGGATAAGGAATCGAATCCGTATTTCCCGTTCTACGCAAGCGATCGCCTTAACGGCTTTGGGCTGTGTTGAATTAATGCAAAACTCAGGGGAATATCCGATCTGTGGGTATTATGGGTCTGGCAAACCCAGGTCCCCAGCTGTTAGTAGCCTTGTTTCCGATTTTCTGCTTTCAGTGCTACTATCTATCTATTACTATTCTATATCTGTCCTCTTCCATGAGCTGTTGCAACCGCGCCGAAAATTCAAAGCGTTTGACTTTGTCATCGGGTGTCAGGGCTTGTAGCAATTGTAAACGGTAAGACTTCTGCTTTAGCCTTTTCCGTAAGATTTTCCAAACCGTCGGCTGTGGTACGTTTAGCTCCCTGCTTGCTTTATTCGTCGACTTCCGCGGACGCACACCGGGGCGTTACTCCGTGATGTTAGGTAACGGTGTGGTTACGTAATAAACTGGTCGTTGAGGGGATATGTATAAACAGTTCGGATAACAGAAAACTCGTGAATTGCAGCTGATCGTTCAAAATGTTACCGTCTCTCTTAGCGAGATGTTTATAAATTTCAAGTTTTTCTAATAAATCCATTTTCCAGTCTTTTATTTCCTTGCGTAAAATTCCCTCGGAGAATTGTCCGAAATAAGTAAATGTTCAGCAAAAGAAGAATTATGAACCCGAAGATATACTGGAAACGGCGTTTCGGCCACTCTGAGGACAGTCCCAGTATAGAAAATGCCTTTTGGGTTGAAGAATGCATCAGCAACATTCCAATGGTTATTGAACAGGATGGTGAAAGGACTGAAAGTACTTCAGTCCTTTTACTTCTAGTGTGTCTTAATGACATAACGTTCTTTTTAGGGGGTACGAAAGAGCATAGAAAACACCTGAGGGAGGTATCCAAGAGGTTATGAGCAGCCCGTTTGGCACTCGCCATCGAAAAATATCTTTGGATTAGAGGAAGTTAACTGCTCGGCCTATATTATTATTAAGGATTGCGTAAGAAATGATTCTGGGTTAGTACAAGCAGCACAAGATTTTATGGTACCAGGAACTACCAGAGAGTTTCAGATCTTTCGGGGCCTCATGAATTATTAAAAGCGGTTCGTGAAGGGATTTGCAGATATCGCAAAACGACTTACACATTTGTTGAAAAAGGGTATTAAGTTTCTATGGTCAGAGGAATGTCAGGGAGCACTTGTGGAATTGAAAAAAAAGTGTTGGTGCTCCAAGATTTTCAAAAGGAATTCATATTGTCATACGATGCATCGAGTCATGCTCTTGGGTGTGTTTCAAGTCAGGAAGTGGGTTTCCAGGAACATACAATCGCCTTTGCATCAAGACAGATGAAGATGAACGTTCCAAAACACCCACCCACCCACCCACAAACACCCACCCACCCACCCACAAACACCCACACACACACACACACACACACACACACACACACACAAGGAGCCAGAGAGACAGAGAGAGGGGGGGGGGGAGATGCTTAGCTTCGTGTACATAGTAATATACTTCTGCTGTTAGCTGTATGGCAGAAAAATCAAGGTATTGATAGACCATGCTGCTCTGAACTGGTATCTAGGTTTGAAGGACGCATCCAGTAGACTGACGAAGAGGGCATTGAAACTCAGCGAATCTCAGTATATAGTACATGAAAAACTTCAAAATAAACACAGTGCTGCGAATGGGTTGAACAGGAAGACAACAGTAGCAGAAGCACTAGGTCAGTACTTTGGGGGACTACAAGCAGCTGAGAGTGCTGATTGAAGAGTGTAGACAGTACAGAAAGCAATAACATTTTATTCTGCATGACCGGATTATTATCTACAGACGCGAAATTAGGACCATAAGTGGTGGTGCGGTCCAAGTTAAATCTGTAAGTATTACGTGAAATGGATGATCACATCTTATCACGCCATGGGGGATGCAGGGCAACGTATTGGAAAGTGGCAGAAAAATACTCGTGGAAGGCAAGGAAGAATATTTTGATCAGTACACGAGAAATTTTCTGGGTTGTGCACAGCGGGCAGATTTCAGTCAGAAGCACGCATATTGTCTGCAAGAATAAAACCATTTAGTTTCGTTGCGGTGGATATGTTAGGTTCACTCAACCAAACAATGTCAGACCTCATGAAGAGTTGTGTCGGTTCCTAAAGAAAAAGAACTGAATGCTATTCTGTGTCCACATAAGCTAATAGAAGGACAGAATGAGTTCATTGGACGATTAAACATGCTTAGTTATTATATAAACACACACCAACATAGAGTTGTCGCAATTCGAAGTGGTGTGTCGGAAAAATATGCCACTGGCATCCGACATGATTAGCCAGAAAGAAGACAGAATCGGTCTAAGAATTTGCAAGGACGGTAAGGGAAGTCTGGAGGAAGGTCCAGCAGTCATACTAAAACACTAGAGAAGCAAGAAGAGCTAGTGAAACGAGCGCGAATAATACCTCGATTCATAGGAGGCCAGTGGGTGATGTGTCAAGCTCATATACTCCAAACGGGGAAACGAATAAGTTTGTAACATAGTACAAGGGCCTATACGAAGTACTGAAACTACATAATCAGAAATTGTGAAGCTGCAGCTGCCGACAAGGACAACGATTGAGAATGTGGGACATTATGACCAACAGAGAGCGCCCGAGGCAAATTCACGGGAGGTATTAGAAAAGTCGAGGAAAGAGGGCAAGAAGAAGAAGTGGAAGGATAAGCAACAGGAGACAGATGTTCAGATACCTCATACTTAGTATGCTTTGAGGGCAAAGAAGTAATTGATATGTGTTGTAATTGTGTGATCTTGGAATACGTATTTTTATTTTATATGAAGTATAGTACTGGGCGTTAACGTGGTTTTTCGATAAGGTTACATTTCGGTTTTACAGTTACTGTTCGGAGACTGTTGGTTTCTGAGAGTAGGGAAGGTATTATTGATGGATGTTCTCAGGTTATCGTATGGGAGAAGGACCAGAAAAGAAGAATGCTAGTTTTGGCATTGCACCTATTAGGAGGGATGGAGTGGGAGCGCTGCAGGGACATCGCGTGGACGAAGGTGTTCTGTTTTCCAAGCAACCAGACGTGGTGTTTTACAGTCACAGACAGTCAGTAGGTTTAGTGTTTAATGTGTGGGAATTGTCGAACGAAATTAGGATACTGGGGGACGTGTTTTCAGGGATACTGCAGTTAGCAAATTGGGAGGCTGAGACAGGCCTCAAAGGAGGACAGGAAATTGCTCATAGTTATGCATCAATAAAGGAGCAGGTGCTGGAGGTTGTCTGGAGTAGTGGCTCGTGAATCCAGGAGGGTGAAGAGGTGGATATATATTGGGGGTAGAATTTTGGAAACCATATCCGGCAGAAGATGCCAGGGGGTTAGCTTAGGCAAACTATGAAGTGGCTTCCACTCTGATTGTGAGCTTGGAGAGTGCTTGCGAAACATCACAAGCGTAATTCAACAGCTGACTAACGAACTCAATGATTATGCCAGGGCCTTGGCCAGCACACTGAACAGGGACTTGGAAGCGGTTTAAAGACGAATTTGCAGGAAACCGTCCACCAAACGCTCCATCGATAGTTGAGTCCGTTTTTCTGTCGCCTGAGAAGTATCTAAAGGGGATATACACTGAAAAGCCAAAGAAACTGGTACATCTGCCTAATATCGTATAGGGCTCCCGATAACACGAAGAAATGCAGCAACACGACGTGACATGGACTCCACTAACGTCTGAAGTAGTGTTAGAGGGTACTGACTCCATGAAACCTGCAGGGCGGCCTATAATTCCGTAAGAGTACGAGGAGGTGGAGATCTCTTATGTACAGAGTGTTGCGAGGCACCCCAGATACGCCCAATAATGTCTGAGGAGTTTAGTGGCCAGCGGAAGTGCTTAAACTCAGAAGAGTGTTCCTGGAGCCACTCTGTAGCAATTCTGGACGTGTTGGGCGTCGCATTGTCCTGCTGGAATTGACCAAATCCGTCTGAATGCGCAATGGACATGAATAGATGAAGGTGATCAGACAGGATTCTTACGTACGTGTTGTCTGTCAGAGTAGTATCTACACGTATCAGCGGTCCCATATCACTCCAACTGCCTACACCAGCTTGAACGGTCCCCTGCCGACATGCAGGGTCTGTGGATTCATGAGGTTGTCTTCATACCCGTACACGTCCATCCGGTAGACACAATTTGAAACGAGACTCGTCCGACTAAGTTACGTGTTTCCCGTCATCAACAGCCCAATGTCGGTGTTGAAGGGTCCACGTGAGGCGTACAGCTTTGTACCGTGCAGTCATCAAGGATACACGAGTGGGCCTTCGGCTCTGAAAGCCCATATCGGTGATGGTTCGCACGCTGTCACTTGTTGATGACCCAAATTAGAATCTGTAGCAATCTGCGGAACGGTTGCACTTCTGTCAGGTTGAACGATTCTCTTTATCGTCGATGATCCAATTCTTGCGGGGTATTTTTCCGGCCGCAATGATACTGGAGATTTGATGTTTTACCGGACTGCTGATATTCACGGTACACTCGTGAAATGGTCGCAGGGGGAAATCTCCACTTCATCGCTACCTCGGAGATGCTGTGCCCATCGCTCGTGCGCCAACTGTAACACCATGTTCAAACTCACTTAAATCTTGATAACCTGCCATTGTAGCAGTAGTAACCGATGTAATAACTGCTCCAGATACATGTGTTATATAGGTGTTGCCGAACGCAGCGCCGTATTCTGCCTGTTTACATATTTGTCTCTGTATTTGAATGCGCATGCCTATACCAGTTTCTTTGGCGCTACAGTGTATGTAAAATTGGTCAAAAATGTTAAAGTTTTTTGCCACCAGGTAGCCCAGTAGCATGTAAGAAATACTATCTCAAATTTTTTGAGTTTCATTCGTGCAACAACTGATGAATAATCAATCTTCTTTCAACTAATGCGCAGAGCCACACCCACTTTTCCTCAAGACTCCCCCCTTTTTTGCGATATGTTGTTATTTCCTGGCACTAGAGAAGACATCTGTCAGCCCATTTATGATGTGAATAATTAGGATTTAATAAAGAAATGCAACGTGATGGAACACATACCCATACGAAAGCTTTATTAACCTCATTTAGAACAGACGCCGAAAGGCAACATTTTGCTAATCTACTACTGTTGAAGTTTCCTCACATATCCAGCTTTCAGTGATGGTAACTCTGGAAGAAGCAGGACCCTCATGAGACAAGGATTTGATGCTCGTTGCTTCACAGAAAACCTATTACAAAAGGTTGATAATGGGTGGCTAGTTCTGAAATGTCACTGAAGCACATTGGCAAAAGGGCACACCAGAAGGATCAATCTAGAAGGAAAGTCCTATCCCGAAGGTGAAAACGACCAAATGTATTGTTATTGCCGACATTAAGGTACTGGTTTCTCGCATAAACGCTAGTAAAATATTTTTTCTGCATATCCCACAACATTCATTTTTCAGTGTACAAGGAACATTCTCGGCTGAACCATTGCAGATAGAAAGGTGAAATTTGCTACAGACCTTTTACATACTAATACGCAACGTCCTATGGTAGAAAATTTTTCGAAGTGCGTTATCCTAAAATTTACAAAAGTTATTGTGAAATGGAAATTGCTGTTTGTTCAGCAAATAAATCTAAAAAATTTATGCGTGACATCTAATACTGACATTAAATAGAGGTACGCAGATTTACTTATCTAATTACTAAGAACAGCTTACCTCAAATTGAAAGTGATAGGTAAAGTAACGTTTGACAAAATGTTCCTCATGCGATAGAATGTATTCTAAAAGTATCCAGCAACGTCACGATCAACTTGTTAGACAAAAAAATTGAAAAAGTTTCCATATTATAGTCAACAACATAATGACAGCACGTGAAAAACGTGGTTCAATTATCTCTCAAACAGTAAAAGCTACATTGGCTTACATGTGCCTGCGTATTTTCTAATACATCCCCCTTAAAGAATGAGAAAGATGCAAGCAGAATTGGCACTGGAATTACAGCAAGTATTGGAGTTGAGCTGACAGATCATAACGATCTACCACCATTGTGCTACGGATGATGTAACAATGGATAGTGCAGGGTTCAACATGTGGGTGAAGTTACCGCTAGCAAGCATGCATGCAGTACTTAGCTGTTACACAGTGCGCACTTTCCTGGTGTAGATAGTGACAGTTGAGAAATTTTTGTGAGTGAGGGAGGAAGGCGTGCGGAAGGTGAGGATCGACACGAGGTGATGACCAAGAGTGGGCTCTAGCAAATTCAAACTAGGGCAGTCGCCACAAGCCACACTCTTGATATTGCGATGAGTGGGAGTACGTGCATCGTGCAACTCTTCCAGGGTAAAAATGGGGGGAAAACCTTGCCAGAAGGAGGTGATCGAACCAGAGAGCAGGTTTAGATCGGTACTCAGAGTACAATGAAATGGTGGTAGTTGTTAGTTCCTACAAGTAAGCCGCGCGGGATTAGCCGAGCGGTCTAGGACGCTGCAGTCATAGACTGTGCGGCTGGTATCGGCGGAGGTTCGATTCCTCCCTCGGGCATGCGTGTGTGTGTTTGTCCTTAGGATAGTTTAGGTTAAGTAGTGTGTAAGCTTAGGGACTGATGACCTTAGCAGTTAGGTCCCATAAGATTTCACACACATTTGAACAAGCTACAAGTAAGGGACACTCGTGACGGCGATGTGTCGTGAATTGCAGGCTAAAGGACTGTTAATCAATGGGACTATGTGTGAAATTACTCGAACATGTTTCATTTACCAGCTGCTATGATGGGAGTTACTCTGTTGAATGTCATACAGCCATAACTGTATTAATGACATTTTGGCATCAAATTAAGTAGGATGATAGCAGCACAGGAATGGCAGATCACTGTAGAACAGTAGTTGTAGCATCTGGAGCAGTATTAGAATGGTAGAGATCAGTTGACCAAGATCTAGACTATTGCAGTTCCTAGCAGCTTGCTGTGTCTGATTTTCTTCTGCCTAGCTCTCACTATTGTAGCATATGGAGCAGTATTGGGATGGTAGAGATCAGTTGACCAAGACCTTGACTATTGCAGTTCCTAGCAGCTTGATGTGTCTGATATTTTTCTGCCTAACTCTCATTTGTCTGAAAGAATGAGTTCTGAGAGAACCCAATCCACTGGTAATTTTAAGTCCAATGGACTGGATCACCTGAGCGAGGTATGAAAGATGCATTTGTGGGTTCATAGATTGATGCCCATGTAGTAGTTAATAGTAGCTGATTTAGTATTTAGAGGTTAAGTAAGATGATTACAGCAGGGAACTGGCTTGGAGAAAGACCTGAGAGGCTGGTTCATCTTCATTTGGGGGAGGGGGGTGCTGTGTAATGGTGGTACTTAGTCTATGACGAAAGATTCTATGTCGTTAGCAAATGTCATGAGAGGTAGTGTGGAAGCCACCATGGAGTGTTGCGTTAACAGCCAGAAGTTGGTACTCTCCAGTGTGGCGACGTGTGGGTTACAATAGTGGTCGCACATGTGAATTGCGAAGCCAGGACAGCCAAGCACAGCAGCAAACTGTACCCCACAGTGGTAGCTGTGCAGCAATGGGGTTACATTACCACATCAAGACAGGTCTCTTGTTATGGAAAACATGACTCAGCACCAGGTTTTTAGTGAAACAAATGCGCACCAGAGGCATATAAATGAGTCTGAATTTCAATGCAGAGGTTCACTTCTCATCACTGGAGACCTGCAGCACCACCATGACTGCAGAGCTACACCAGACCGAGAGATGACCGGTCACCATCAGCAGGTGCCATGGGTTTGAGGCCAACAGCCATCTGCACTAAGTCGTTCATGGGAGTTGGTGTCACTGCCCCACTGATCTGCCATGCAGGCTTACTGCCTCTGATGCTGATCTCCTTGTGAGACTTGGAGCCATAGTGCTAGCTGTCATCTCTTACCAGAGGGCAGCAAGATGTACCTTGTGAACAGCTGTCTTCATGACAGTGACGCAAGTGGAGAGAGGGGCCATGAGGCCTCCAAGATGCTGAGGGAGGTAGATGCTGCTAACATCAAAGGCTGTGGCCCGAGGCCCAGGAGAAAGACATGCCATGACATGTATGTCACAGCACCTGAATCATAGCTCTTAAAAAGTGTCAGCAGCAATCTTCAGTGGCGAGTGAGTAACTATTTCAGAAGAGTATAACAATAATTGAGTATACGTTCAAATGCGTCCAAGCTCTTGATAGTCCACGGCAGAGTTAAGACCTTTAGTGGGTACCATTTCAATTTGATGTTGATTTCCTTCTGCATGGAGCAGAGCATTTTCAGTGGGACGAATAAGGTGACTAGTGTGACGTCACAAGTTTGTTGTGAGGCTGGTATTTCTCATGGGCCCCACTGTGGCCTCTCAAGGGTTTCCATCAGCAGTGCCTTGTGATGGATCGCCAGCTGAGGCGAAACACACACCCATACATCAACGCTGCTCAGGGACAACACAAAGAGGTGGGGTCGCCTTACTGGATCATGTACTGAAGAAAATAGGTCATTCTTAACTGTCAACAGTGTTTCCCCTGGAGAGACTGTCACCCCACCACTTACTCACCCGCTACAGATTGCTGCCATGGCTTAACACTGCAACTTGCACTCTGAAGAACCATGTCATAGTTGCTACAGACTTTCTTGGATTTCAGCAATTAGTATGGCAATATTTTAAAATGTACGTAAGTCCTCTGACCCACAAGAAAATTGTCCGCAGCTCGTGGTCATGAGGTAGCGTTCTCGCTTCCCGCGCCCGGGTTCCCGGGTTCGATTCCCGGCGGGGTCAGGGATTTTCTCTGCCTCGTGATGACTGAGTGTTGTGTGATGTCCTTAGGTTAGTTAGGTTTAAGTAGTTCTAAGTTCTAGGGGACTGATGACCATAGATATTTAGTCCCATAGTGCTCAGAGCCATTTTTGACCCACAAGAAAATTATATAAATGAACAACAGTTTATGACATTTCATTACATTCACTTTGACATGCATCGGAAACGAAATAAATTGTAGAAGTTGAATCCAGAAGCATTTGTACATATTAACACAAAGTTAACAATTTTCCCTACAGGGAGCAGTATGGACTAGATGCTACTTCTTTTAGTTCTGCAAAGACTAGCAGATTTCGATGCTAGCGCAGATAAACAGAAACTAGTGCAGGTACCATATCCTACTGAACACAAACAAAGAAAGAAGAATTTGTAGAAATGGACGGCTGTATCGTTAGTTTAGGCCCTCTCCGATGTCACTGAAAAAAGTATTTGGTGTACATTTAAAAGAATTGTGCCATAGTTCGGCAGCTACAACGTCAATAAGTTGTTGCGTACGTCAGGAAATTTGCCACAATGTCGTCTGTACATCAGAGAAAATCGTAGCTCCACAAATTCACTCTTGTGCTTACAATTTCGGTGACTTGTCTTAGCGGCCTGTAACTGTACATATCAGTAATAAATAAGTCGTGTACATCAGCCTAAACAATTGTAGGTATGACCTGTTTCTCAAACAAAAACTTTTGATGTTACAGTATTGGCGTCTTTATATTTTCTGTATAATGTGTAAGCATGTGAAAAATAGGAATGCCATCTCTGACTCTACTCTTTCAGGTTTCCCTCGGCTTTAAAATATCTATTTGTGGGAGGGATGTTTGCGGCCCGTTTCTAGCGATTCAAATTCTTTGAAAGCAAGCGAACTGCGGGAAGCACCTCCCACCCTCGCAACACGAGCTTCTTCATTCTGTAGCGCCTAAGATCAGACGGGGCTGGCTATTGGGGCGGCCCCCGGCACATCGACTGCCTACTGGAGAGGAAGTGAATTCGCCCTGCTCCCGCGTTCCCGGCTGCGCCTGTCCCAGCCGTTGCCGGCGCCGTGCAGCCGTTCCACCGGAGATCGACCCCTGATAGCGGCGTTCTCGCCTGCGCTACAGATTGCTTTCCGCCGGCAGGGGGCGTTTAGAGTTTTATTCAACAACAAAGCGATGGAAAAGTGGCCGACAGGCTGCTACCTCTCTGTCTGTCAATAGAACGCCGTGCTTGCACTGGAATTTGCTAATTACACCTAAAGACGTTACAAAATTACTGATATCAGTATGTATTGGCACTTTCCTTTCGATATCAATGCTGTCTCCATCGATACCAGGTACATAATAATTTGAGGGTACCGTAATAAATATCAGAGCACTTGTTTCGCAACTATCGAATGGTGCTGGAAACAATAACAATACCCGTTTAATGAGATTTAAATCGTATGTAGTTTCTAAATGGTATAAATAAAACAGAAATGCTGAATACCGTAGCATTCATAACCTAGACTTTACTTATCAGATATCACCAACATCTGCCAGTAATTGGCTGGAGCACTCCAGTGGGCTCATAGTACGAATCCAATACAATTGCAGGTAAGGTTAGCATGAAATGTGAGGGGTAGGAATAGCAGTTTAATTGCCATCTCGGAAAAAAGAAAAATCATGCAGGCACTAGACCTATCGAAGAGGAAGCAGATTTACTTTGTCTTTCAAGCCTTTCCATGAGCGAATGTAAGAACTGTAGTGTTGGCTTAAGAGCCAACACCGTGTTACTAGAGAAGGCCGAAACGCACGCGTTTTAGCTCACGCAGGCTGGCGTGAGGAGGGAAGAACTATACTGACTTGAGGTCTGGAACATGACAAGGAATTAGATTTCAGAAAGCGGACGGAAGTAGTTTGATACTTAACTTTAATCCATTAATGATGAACGTCGCTCTTGACGGTACATGAGTCACAATATTATCTGTTCAGAAGATATAGTAACTGAATATGGCGCCTTGCTAGGTCGTAGCAAATGATGTAGCTGAAGGCTATGCTAAACTGTCGTCTCTGCAAATGAGAGCGTCTGTAGACAGTGAACCATCGCTAGCAAAGTCGGCTGTACAACTGGGGCGAGTGGTAGGGAGTCTCTCCAGACTAGACCTGCCGTGTGGCGGCGCTAGGTCTGCAATCACTGATAGTGGCGACACGCGGGTCCGACGTATACTAACGGACCGCGGCCTATTTAAAGGCTACCACCTAGCAAGTGTGGTGTCTGGCGGTGACACCACAAGAACTTTAACATGATAGATGTTTAATCATATTTTTTATGTAGTAAGACACGATGGAACAACATTGAAGAGATTCCAATATTACTTAATGAAAGAAAGATGAAAAATACTCAACCCGCAACGAGGAACAAAACATAAACCATGCATATACAAAGACCGCAAATCAATATTTATTGTACTCCTAATATCCTAAAGAAACCTTTGTTCAACTACTTTCTAAACTGAGAAGATTTCTGTGGTGTCACCGCTAGACACCACACTTGCTAGGTGGTAACTTAAATCGGCCGCGGTCCTGTAGTACATGTCGGACCCGCGTGTCGCCACTGTGTAATCGCAATCCTAGCGCCACCACATGGCAGGTCACAAGACACGGACATGACCTCGCCCCAGTTGTACGGACGACATAGCTTGCGACCAGACCTACCAAGTCTTCCTCTCATTTGCCGAGAGACTGATAGAATAGCCTTCAGCTTATTCCATAGCTACTACCTAGCAAGGCGCCATTTGTATCAGTGCTTATAGCTACTACTATTCAAGAGATGTATTCCAACAAGAGAATAAAGTTAAGTATATTATTCCAGCTACGTACTGTTCTTCTTATTCATTAATAAGTCTCATGTTCCAGTACTTCAAGCCCGTCTGCGTTAGTTTAGCGTGCACTTTCAGCCACTTCGATCTACAAGGTGTTGGCCCAGTTGCCGACACATCAATTTCATCTTTAAATACGCAAACTACATGAAGTTCACCTAATTGCAAGAGGAATTTTATGTTAACAACTTCCAAACACGAAAAGTGGTGACTGAAATTATATTACGCTGGAAGACTGAGTTATTTGCTGTTTCCATTCTTTTAATGTTTTAATCACATGAACTATGTAGTCTAACAAAAGTTAGGATGAAACTTCCCGGCACATTAAAACTGTGTGCCGGACCGAGACTCGAACTCGGGGCCTTTGCCTTTCGCGGGCAAGTGCTCTACCAACTGAGCTACCCAAGCACGACCCATGACCCGTCCTCACAGCTTTACTTCTGCCAGTACCTCGTCTCCTTCTGAAAAGTTAGGTTATAAAACTGATCCTGTCAAGAGTACGTTAACTTTGCATTTTTTCTCTTTAAACTTTTTCCGCTTTAGAAGGTATTATTTGTCTTAACAGAACAGAAAAACATTTTAATTTATTTGCTCCGAAGAAGAAAAATTTCATTTCACTTTAAAACAATATTGTAGGTCTAACAAGAAGGATTTTAATTTTATCAGGGTACTGCAGATTTAATTTACTTCACTTCTTTATTAATCCCATTTATAAAAGCAATAAGATAAATGAAAGGAAAAGTTTTAAAAGTCAATACTAAAATTGTTTTCTTTTCTAAAAAAATATGTCGAATAAGCTCGCTGACGCAGAGATAACTGTAGACCGAAAAGGGGGGGGGGGGGCTACCAGCCGTGGTGTGGAGGTACTTGCTGCGGAAGGTGAAGCTCGCAGCTTAGAATTCCAGTCCGACACGCACTTTTGCTCCATGCCTGACTTTCACTTTGAGATATACAGGTCGTCGATAACTTCTTTTGCGGTTCCCGGGTCTTCAGTGTCTTCTGTGGCATCGAGGTTATAATGTATACCAGGACAGCAGACATGTAGTGGCAGACAAAATAAAGAACAATGTAGTAACATTATTTCATTCGAGGTGATCATTAAAAGTTCATGAGTACTCCTTGTATGTAGCAGGCTATGTATTTTGTTTGCTGTTGGAGTATTTGGCCTTTACTCCTTACGTTTGTAGTTCATATTGTATTAGAGATATTTCATGGAAATGTAGGGTCATTTATATATTTCGCCCTGTATTCGAAGTAAGTTACTTTGTTTCCAAGAAATGATGAAAAATACAAAAGCTTCTATACCTTCTTATACTTCCGATACCGGTTTTTTTTACGGTATTATCGATAAATCGACGCAATTGTAAGTGTTGGTGTTGAAAACAAATATCATACAGTATCTGGTATTGGAAGATGCCCACGAACACTCACACTACCTCCAGGTGACCGTACGTCAGACACAAATCCCCCAGGTTAACTATAGGTACAATACACCCTCCATCCTGAACTAGTGTGTCTGTCTTTGTCCTCGTAATACATTAGTAAATTATTATCAGCGGACGAGGCTTTCAGGAAACGATGCTTTATACCTCCATATACAAGTTATCGTTAAAAATGAAATACATAAATAGAAAAGACTGGCTTTAACACATTTTATCATACTAATCTTAACAGACTAGGCCATCTAGCCTGGTACAGCGTAAGAACTGACGGGGAAAGCCTATTAGGTTGGCTAATGGCCACTAATTAAGGTGTGGAGCGATCAGAAGATGAGATGTGTAGTACAACGTGATACAGGAAATTACTCCTCAGATAAGTGATCAACTTCTACACACATGGGAATCAGAAACTTTGTGACAGAATTCATTTTTACAACGGCTGTGAGATTGCAGAGACCGGATATACAGAAACCAATTGGGATCTTTTGTTTCCTATATTAATTCTTAAGCCAAAATTTCTGCAGAAATTAATCACCGTAAGTACCATTCGGTTTTACGCTGTCTAGTATACAACCGTAATGGAAGGAAACCCTCATTTCTCTCCATGGACCTGGGACAGGTCTCGCGTTCCATCACCCAGGTCTCGCTCCCACACAATAGCACTGGGATGGCAATTATTCCGAAGATATTTACTTCTGTTTCGATTGTTCAGTGTCTTCTCACCGCCCAATGAATTGTGTCATACATGGTAGAGGAAGATCACACTTATCTTGAGTTACGTGAAATCTGTAGCTGATGAAAATATTCCATTATCGATGGTGACGTTTGATCGAATGAGGCGTTGCCATTTTGCTGTCGAGATTATGAATTACTCCTTCCAGAAATTATGTATTAGAATTAAAGTTAAACAAGTTTCTGCATATAATTTTCATAGGCATCCAGAAATGCTAGGTCATCTTCAAACAGATTTTGAAAATTCTGTATTTTGCTTCTTGTTTCGGCGACCCGACCGTCATGTGAAACGAGTATATATCGTTCTATTACACAATAGTTGCTTCCACAACTATAGCCTTGCATACTGTACCACAATACATTTCAGGTCTGAAATCTTAGCTATAGATAACTATAATTGCATCACCCCATGAAGAGCAGAAGATTGTGACTTGTGAAGCAATAAAGAGTTTTCAGGCGCAGCTGTAGTAGATTAATTACGTACCAGTTTCAGAGCGCGAAATGCATAACATATTTACCACAATAATTGTTTGTTGTATATTCGTTACGAAAGATGCTTATAGTATATGAAATTTACAAATTGCAACGACGCCTGAAATAACTATTGTTACAAAATAAAATCCGTGGTGCAATGAGATACGTTTGAAAACATTTTTTCAGGTTCTCTTGTAACAGAACATAATGGAGCAGAGAATGGTTGTAAGGTACAGGTAACGAATATGAGGACAAAAAATTAATGAAAGGGTATATTAATCATTCACATTAAGTAAACTTAAATACTCTTCATTATACTGTAATGTTATTCGACACAGGTTATTAAGAGTGGTACCTCTAACTCAGTATCTTAAATCCTCCACCAGTAAGTCATTCAACGCTGTAAACTGTATCCATGATGACAGGCCGGTGTGGCCGAGCGGTTCTAGGCGCTTCAGTCTGGAACCGTGCTACCGCTACGGTCGCAGGTTCGAATCCTGCCTCGGGCATGGATGTGTGTGATGTCCTTAGGTTAATTAGGTTTAAGTAGTTCTAAGTTCTGGGGGACTGATGACTTCTGAAGTGAAGTCCCATAGTGCTAAGAGCTATTTGAACCATTTGTATCCATGATGAAAGGGAAATTGTTATGTTGTATCTAAGTCTACTGGATTTTGTGCGCATAGGTAAAATCTTCTAGGATGTTAGGCATTGTCACGTTCTTCTTCAGTTCCCTCTTATACGATCAAAGTTTCGATCCTTTGGCCGGGACCTTCTTCAGGATCTTACGGTATTTTCGGTTTGTGTTACTTATTAATAGCCACCGTGTCGAGTTATCGACAACTTTTTCCCATGGGAAGCAGATCAAAGGTCAGTCCGGTGTGAGCACATGTGGCGGCATAACTGCAAGGGGCGATTCATATTCATAGGTGGGAGATTCTCAAAAACTATGAACATAAAACGAAGCTTAGGCAGGGACGCCAGATAAAGAGGAGGAGAGGATTTAGTGAGATTATGCTACGGAAATTAGCAAAGTTAATCTTAGCAAAGACGTCTTGATCGGAAAAGGGTTAGATTTCTCTGCTCTACTTTATATTCACGATCTATAGGGCTTCTGAGGACGGTCTGACTTCATGAGATTACATTGGCCCAATAAAAGCATTTATACTGATTAAGTGCATCGGGTAATTCAGATCCATTAACATAGAAGCTCAGTGGTAAGTGAGAGCGCAAGAATTAACCTGGGATTTATTACTGTAACTCAATTTCATTTTCTCCCTAAAGCATCAGTAGACAAATCACGTCGTTTAAATAAGCTGAACCTATGGAACTGGATCAAGATTTAAACCATGTCAGGTATCAAGAAAAGATGGGGTTGATAATCACAAAGAATGGCAGTCTATTTAGACTAAAGAGACGAGATAGCTACGGGTATTTACGGGAAACGAACTTACAGTTTGTAAAAAATGCACACAATTCAGAAAAGACGGTAAGACTTCTCATGGTTATTTAATGAACTGAATGACCCCTTATCACAGCCCAGTGGTAGGATATTCGAATATATCGTTTTGGTTGTACGGCTACAGTGCCTTTAATTGTTGTTTTTGACGTTGTGAGTAGATTAACAGCGTCTCAAGCGTCAAAGCGAGGATGGTCACCCGTACTTAGAACGACGGTTGGTGTAGCAGAGTAGAAAATTGCTCTGGGTGCCCCAGTAAACGATTCCGATTAACTTCGCGTGGTTCGCCTTGCCCGCAGCGTACCGCTAAGAGAGCGCTCAACGCCAAGGAAGCATCGAGGCGCGGAACATTTTCAGATCATCTTCTGAGCATTTTCGAAAGATGTAAAAACCGTTTATAATATACTTTGTATGAGATAAGGCTGAAAACGGATTTTGAATGCCATTAAGCATCTCCGCATTCTCCCTCGATATACAATGGTCCAAATAAATGTTGCATACATTATATTAATACTCGTGTAATAGATCGTGAATACAACATTTCGTAATGATGTGGAACGTATTAGTTTAACATAAGGTTTCTTAACACGACTTTATTTTATTATTACTGCATATCTCAACATTCATCCATTGAGTAGAAGGAGTACTCATTCAGAATTGGTTTAAATTTGTTTTTAAATGGTCGTTGGCTATCTTTCATGCTTTTAATGCTGTTTGGTACATGATCAAAGACTTTAGTGGCAGAATTATTCATTATTCTCTGCGCCAAAGTCAGATTTAACCAAGAATAGTGAAAACCATCCTTTATTCTAGTGTTGTAGCTATGCAGTTTGCTATTATTTTTGAATTGGGGTGGGTTATTAATACCAAATTTCGTAAGTGAATGTATGTATTGTGAAGGAACTGTGAATATCCCAAGTTTCTTAAATAAATATCTGCAAGCTGATCTTGGGTAGGCTCCAGCTGTTATTCTGGTTAGACGCTTTTGTGCAATGAATACTTTTTCTTTTCATCACCAATTATCTCAACATATTATGTCATATGAAAGCAGTGAATTAAAACAGGCATGGCAAGCTAATTTACTGATATGTTTGTCATCAAAATTTGCAATAAACCTAATAGCAAACTGCTTTATTATCAACACTGGACGTATAAGAAATAAAACTGGATTAGTTCTGTCAGGTAGAGTGCTAAGAAAAAAAGGAAATAAAGAAGATAAATACAGTCGCGTTTGATTATAGTAACAATAAAAAGATTTACGAAAGATTCCACTGCAAAACACGTCCTTTCTCACTGTCATCTGTCATAACACATTCCTTATGAACCAAATGACTCTCTTCCTAATTGGAGACACTCTTGACTGTGGTTAGGTTTCTCCTTAGCAAATCTTCCAGATAACACTGTGGAATATTTTCACACCTCCACAGCGCCATCTATGATGCCCTGTAAGGTTTCTGTTCGAAGAGGACGATTGCAAACCGCTCGTTTTAGTATGGTCCATGCGTACTCAATGCAGATGAGATCTGGAGAATATGCTAGCCATTCCATCCGATTGATTCCATGCTCCAGTGGGAAGATGTTCACACTTAGTCTACGCCAACGAAGAGATAGAAAGTGAACTCGACTCCCAACCAGGAATCAGTGTGCACGAGGCACTTTGCATTCAAAGTGATATGGACCATGGTTGTTAGTACAAGTGTTCTCAGAATCACCCGATACCATTGTCATACTTACAAGACATGGCGCCTCCTGTAGAAGCACCTTGATCCATTACGAAAGCTTATAGATGTCAGCGATGCCTCCAATACAATGACCATTCGACGGAACATTGCAGGAACCCGCCCACCCAACCTCAGTGCAAGCAAACCCACCTTTACAAACCTGAACGTAAAATCCCCTCCAACCTGCAACACCTGCGACAAACCTCACCTCACCTGCGACAAACCTCACCTCACCTGCTCCCGCAAATGCAAAATCCAAGCCCTCTCCCAAAAAGCCTGAACTCACGACCCGCATACGCACAGCTGATCTGCAGCTCACAGAAACAACTCCCTCTACCCTCCAACAACCGCTGAAGGTGTAATCCGTTTCACAAAATTAATCCTGCGGATCATCCATCCTTTCGAAAGACCCCACGTCCTTCAACAAATAACCCACGCCACCCACACCACCTCCCATCGCAATACCTACATTACACATTCCCAAAACCAGGCTCATTTAATTTTCGATCGTCTCAAAACATTAGTCTGACCTCTCCCTTAAACTCCCTGTTTTAGGGAAAATGGCGCTACAGACATATAACATCCTATACCAAAACATCCATTCCCTCCAATGTAATAAACTTCTTCTTATTCATACCCTCCAACAACATGAAATCGATGCCATTCTCCAAACACACCATTCCATCTGCATGCCTCCTTACTTCCTACAACGCACTGACAATCCCGATCCTATTGCCCGTGGCGGAGCGGTCATCGAGCAACTGTGAAATATCCCTTCCACTCCCTAACTGCTCCTCAGTGATCTAACTGAGCTCCTCATCCTCACTATCTTTCTCTCAAAACTCACAGTAACCCTTACCACTATCTACATCCACCTTACCCATCCCATCCCTTACGATATCCTGACCCATGTCGACCAAACTTTTACCACAAAGATAATCGCAGCCGCCTTAACCTGCACTCACGCACACTCGCCGGACAACGGAACAGGCGTCAATTTATCAACATCCTCAGTGGCCATCGTATCCATCTTCCTGCTCACACCAACCCTGAGACAGATATCAGCCCTGATGCCGTTACTGATCCCCCAACCTCTTGAGGGTTATCACAGTAGAAGTCCTAGAGCCTTCTTCAGATCGTATAAACTGTACCTGTACCACTCCTAATCATCCACCCCATCTGCAGGATTATTGCCGTGTATAATGAAATGCATAATGTGCCCATATTCAGACCTTAATCGAAAGCCATTATTCCAACCTTGAAAATCTTCATGACATGAAATGAGGCTGACTTCCTACAACGCACCGTATCGGATGCCATTTCCTACGATATCCAGCGCCAAACTCTCTACTACGAACGACCTCCTCTTCCTCTATGCGCTCTTGTACTGCTCCAAGAATTTCATGGTGCATGTAGAGAATTTCTTTGTACTCGTAACCGAGACACGCTCACACGCCATTGAAAGCTCCAATCACATGTTCGCGGTTACTTACAAGCCAAACGACGTTTGGACTGGCACATGACATGCACTGAACTAACGAAACACCTATAAACTCTACAAAGTATTGGAATTTATTCCATAGAATCTCCAGAAACAACCACACTCGCACCTATCCCAACCTACATAACAGCAGATCGCTTCCAGACAAGCTCTCCAAAGCCAGTCACTTCATATTTCACCTAGAAGAGACATTCAACATCCCAAATGATCGCAACTTTGATTATATCAGGGGCCCTTATGCGTATAGAAGTACCAAACAGCTATCTCACCTCTCATACCAAACTTCCAACACTTACACAGCACTCACGGACAGGACTAAACACTCCAATAATAGCTGACGACATTACACAAATACTAGCTAAAAAGCGAAACACTGCACCCAATCATGATACAATACCTCAGGCAATGTTCCAGGCTTATCACAAAACCTTTGCCATCCTTCACAATACCATCCCATCCACAGGTTATTACCCAGAGCCGCGGAGAAAGTCCAAGATCGTCCTCTTCCTGAAATCTGAGAAACCACCCTCCCAAAGTCATCAATCGACCTGTCAGCCTCACATCAGTTTTCAGCAAAATCTTTGAAACTATTCTTACGCAACGAATTAATTAGCAACTTACAGCCCACCTGCCCATTCCCAATGCCCAATGTGGCTTTCGTCCTAACTATTCCATCGATGATCAACCTCTTTACCTTACCCACCTACTCTCTCAGCAACTGAATAAACGGAAGTCCACATTTTTGGTCTCCCTTAACATTCAAAATGCCTTTGACTGGGGGTGACATTCTGGACTGCTCTTTAAGCCATGAACCTATGCACTCTCAGTTAACTATGTCCGCCTTATAGCATCCTTCCTTCAATACCGTCCTATAGAGGTCATAGTCAACCATTCCTGCTCCCGCATCTTTCACGTTGCTGCAGGTGTGCCTCAAGGCTTGTTCCTCTCACCCGTCCTTTACATCCTGTACACTACAGACATTCCAAAGCTGCCACCCCCAAATTTACCTCCTGCAATATGCTGACGACATCGCCTACCTAGCCACTTATCATACCTTTCAACTTTCCCATGCCTCCCACCAAAACTACATCAAAGTTGAGTAGTGTAATACATAGAAATTTCAAGTAAACTGGCAGAAAAGCTAACTCACTAGGCACCACTAGGCGTTTACGTCGTTCAGATTTCCATCTCTCCATCTACAACCAAACTATCGCTCTAACAAAGTAAAGTACTTAGGACTAACTTCCAACAGAAAATTAAGATGGAATGCACAACTCCTTACCATGCAACACAAAGCCCAAAACCAACTGAAACTACGAAAATTACTAACAGGACGCACCTTGGGCCTACATGCTTCTGCGACTATCTTCACCTATAAATCCATTATTCTCCCCATCCTAACGTACACTAACATTGCATGAATCTCTGCCTCGCCTAAATTCTGTAAGTCTACGCACTCTGCCTCGCCCTCCGCATCCACCACGGATCAACGACTAATAGCTGTGGTGCGTGAAGCATTCTCAAGTTCGACATCTTTGGTGCTTGTAGACAAATATGCTTTGTTCATGTAAGAGTTCTTATTCTGTTTTGCCGGAAAAAATCTCAAGTGATATAATAGAGCATCGAACTGTCTTGAAGTTTCACATGAAACTTGGAGAAATAGCTACTGTAGTACGAGGGGCGTTCAGAAAGTAAGCTCCGATCGGTCGCGAAATGGAAACGACTATGAAAATCCGATAAAGCTTTGCACATATGTGTTGGGTAGTGTCTCTAGTATAACCCCAGTTAGCATCACGTCGCTCTTCTCATTTCTGAGCTCGCAGTGAGTGCGTAAAGATGTCTAGAAAATAGTGTCTGCCGCCAAGTACGAGGGCCTGGTGAGAAATTTCGCCTGAAGCTATGCAGCAAACATTACATAACTGTCGTGCTGTTTCTTCTACAAGACAATTCTCAGCCGCATTCTGCAGGGGCAATGAAGATGCTCCTGCATCGTTTTCAAATGGAAATGTGAGATTACCCACAATACAGTCCGCAATTGTCTCCCCCTGAGTTTCATCTCTGGTCACATGAACCGCTGTCTTTGAAGGCAACATTTTGACACAGACAACGAGGTGTAGGCCAGCGTGGAGAATTGGCGGAAAGCACTGGCGGCTGCCTTCTATGATGAGGCTATTGAAAGGTTGGTACAACGCTATGACAAAAGTCTACGTCAGAACGGCGACTACGTAGAGAAGTAGCTGAAAGGTGTAGCTAATTGTTACAAGTAAAACATTTCTGATGTTCACTGTGGTTTCAATTTGGCAATCAATCGGAGCTTACTTTCTGAACAGGCCTCGTATTTTGCTACCAAACTATGTGTATAGCGAAGATTTATTATCACGTACATGAGTTTTTGAGGGGCTCATGAGTTTCCAAGATGGCGGAGAAGATGTTGAAGATGACACACACTTGGGATGCCCTACAACGTCAAAAACGGATGAAAATGTCAAAAAAGCAGATAATCTGGTTCAGTCTGACCGTCGGTTGAGTATTCTATCGATTGCTGAAACTGTCGGAAGTGAAAAAGGCGTAGCGGAAATTTTACGTAACCAGTTTAACGTAAGAAAAGTATATGCTTCCACTGGTGACGAGAATTGTCACGACCGAATAAAAAGAAGTTCGTAAAAATGTTTGTACTGATACTTCGAATACCACGGAAAATGATCCTAATTTCTTGGAAAGAGTGGTAACATGCGACGAATCTCGGTTTTTCACTTATGATCCAGAAACTAAGCGCCAATACACGCACTGGAAGAACTTCATCGAGAGCGAAAAAATTCCGAATGAGCAAATCAAGATTCAAATCGATGAGGATTGTTTTTTCCGCTATTCATGGAATTGTGTACCTTTACTGGGTCCGGAAGGTCAAGCTATTAACCAGCATTACTACATTGAGATTATTGCTCGACTTGTGAGAAAACAAGAGAAAAAGACCCGGACTGGGGAAGTACTAGTTGTGCGTTCTGCATCAAAACAACGTATCTGCTCGAACTGCATTGTCTGTTCAAATGGTTCAAATGGCTCTGTGCACTATGGGACTTCTGAGGTCATCAGTCCCCTAGAACTTAGAACTACTTAAACCTAACTAACCTAAGGACATCACACACATCCATGCCCGAGGCAGGATTAGAACCTGCGACCGTAGCGGTCGCGCGGTTCCAGAATGTAGCGCCTAGAACCACTCGGCCACATCGGCCGGCGTGGATTGTCTGTTAATAAGTTTCTAGCAAAGCACAGCATCGCAGTCAGACCACCCTACTTATTCGTCTGACCTAGTGACATTGAAAGGAGTCTACTGGGGTATACTTATAAGGGGAATCTGAATATCGTAATGACACTAATGGAAACTAAAATGAAGCTATTATATTGTAAACGATATATGTCTCTGAAGGGGCTCTATAAAGCGGATCGCTGACTTTGCACGACGGCAGAGCCAAAGATTCTGCTTCATGTCTGAGATTGTAGTGTTGGCGTAAAAGCGCGCTTGGTGCACTGCTGTGAGTGTGTAACGGTCTGTGAGATGAGGAGGATGCAGTAGGCAGTTTCCGTGGTGTGCTCTGTAAAGCCACCAAGTGTTAGATCATAAAGCAGCAATTTTCTCACACCATTATATTGTGTTTCACCGCACGTTAAATAGGTGGTTAAAAATGATGAGAGATTTTATAATGGAATGTAAAGGCCAACGATGAAATGAAAATTTAATTGTGACAAGAAAGGATTACTGGATTTATGTTAGAAAGAAGCTTTACGAGTACATGTATTATTGGAAATGTAAATGTGGAAGCAGAAGTCTTCTCGCACTTACGGTAAAGAAGCTAAATTTTTTATTGTTTTCCTTTTACAGCGCGTTAGTGTAAATGAGTTGGCTGATAGTTGGTAACAGTGAGTTCTGCGTTGAGTAACCCCTAGAATGTACGAAAAAAGATTTAATATACAGGCTAGTCAGATATATTGCTTCTGTCATGATTCTAAGATTTGCTAACACAGGTATATGTAATCTGATTATTTGTCTTTATGCTTTTTAGTGGTGTTAGGTAATACTTGCTGCAGAAATGTCATTGTTTGAGGCTATGTCAGCAAAGATAGGTTTAATTTCGTAAAAGGAATGTAATTTTTCTGAGTAATTTAATTTCAGTTGTCAGAGGTTCTGAAAAACCGAAATTAACTTCGAATACAGCTTCACTATTGAAAAAGTCAGTGCCAGTAACTCTCCCACATCGGTGCCACCTCCCCGTCCAAGTCATATTTTTTTAAAGACATTCAATTTTTCTTAAATGCTTTCATTCATCAGTCACAAGAATTTCATGTATATTTCAAAGTACACTACTGGCCATTAAAATTACAACACCATGAAGAAATGCAGCTGATAAACGGGTATTCATTGGACAAATATATTATACTAGAACTTACACGTGATTACATTTTCACGCAATTTGGGTGTATAGATCCTGATAAAACAGTACCCAGAACAACCACCTCTGGCCACAATAACTTCCTTGATATGCCTGGGCATTCAGTCAAACAGAGCTTGGATGGCGTGTACAGATACAGCTGCCCATGCAGCTTCAACGCTATACCACAGTTCATCTAGAGTAGTGACTGGTGTATTGTGACGAACCAGTTGCTCGGCCACCATTCACCAGACGTTTTCAGTTAGTGAGTGATCTGGAGAATGTGTTGGCCAGGGAGCAGTCGAACATTTTCTGTATCCAGAAAGGCCCGTACAGGACCTGCGATATGCGGTCGTGCATTATCCTGCTGAAATTTAGGGTTTCGCATGGATCGAATTAAGGGTAGAGCCACGGGTCGTAACACATCTGAAATGTAACGTTCACTGTTCAAAGTGCCGTCAATGCGAACAAGAGGTGACCGAAACGTGTAACCAATGGCACCCCATACCATCAAGCGGGGTGATAACGGCAGTAAGGCGATGACGAATACACGCTTCCAATGTGCGTTCACCGCGATGTCGCCAAACACGGATGCGACCATCATGATGCTGTAAACGGAAACTGGATTCATCCGAAAAGATGTCATTTTGCCATTCGCGCACACAGGTTCGTCGTTGAGTACACCATCACAGGCGCTCCTGTCTGTGATGCAGCGTCAAGGGTAACCGTAGCCTCGGTCTCCGAGCTGGAAGTCCATCCTGCTGCAAACGTCGTCGAACTGTCCGTGCAGATGGTTGTTCTCTTACAAACGTCCCCATCTGTTGACTCAGGGATCGAGACGTTGCTGCACGATCCGGTACAGCAATGCGGATAAGATGCCTGTCATCTCGACTGCTAGTGATACGAGGCCGTTGCGATCCAGCACGGCGTTCCGTATTACCCTACTGAACTCACCGATTACGTATTCTGCTATCAGTCATTGGATCTCGGCCAACGCGAGCAGCAGTGTTGTGATACGATAAACCGCAATCGCGATAGGCTACAATCCGACCTTTATCAAAGTCGGAAACGTGATGGTACGCATTTCTCCTCCTTACACGAGGCATCACAACAACGTTTCACCAGGCAACGCCGGTCAACTGCTGTTTGTGTATGAGAAATCGGTTGGAAACTTTCGTCATGTCAGCACGTTGTTGGTGTCGCCACTGGCGCCAACCTTGTGTGAATGCTCTGAAAAGCTGATCATTTGCATATCACAGCATGTTCTTCCTGTCGGTTACATTTCGCGTCAGTAGCACGTCATCTTCGTGGTGTAGGAATTTTAATGGCCAGTAGTGTATTATGGTTAGCTTTGCACACTGCTGAACCTGTAGTTAGTACATTTCATTCTTCTTCATGAGAGAGCAGAATATATCGCGATCCACCGTTGCTGCTTTAGAGGTAAGAGAATTTTATTTATTTATTACGTGTACAGGAACCAAAATTATCCGTTTTTAACAGTGCCTAAGGGGTGAATGTATTTTGCGGTGACTGTATTTCTTGTTTGGTATTAGGAGTTGCATTGCCCAGTTAGTTCGTATAAAGTTTAGTTAACAATAACACGGAGTAACCACACCACTTGCAGTTTCTACACGCTACACGATAACTCGAGTTTTGTATGCATTCCCAGTTCAGGGATTAATTTAAGCATTACAATTAATTTTTAAAGAACGTTACAACATGTGACTTTTATGTATTCGCCGAGGTCAGATCTACGTTAAAGGGAACAAAATTACCGTCCGTCGAAGCGCAGAAAGAAAAAGCGGAAAGGCTGATCAAGAAGCTCGCAGAGGAAGACATCCAGTACTGTTCCCGCCAATGGAAAACTCTCATGGAGCGTTGTAGGAATAGAGAAGTGGCGTATACTGACGGTGTCAGTAACTAAATATGTATCTTTCTGAAATGTTTTACCCAAAAATCCCGTCGGGAAATGCGTGATATATAAAATTAATAATAAATATTAGGCACCCGCTAACGAATTCCAACTGTCGCTAGCAGGTCGGTGATCCAGAAAGTGCAGAATAAATTTCTGTTTTTCTTCTACGATCACAAACTTCTCGTCCTCAGACTACCGGTTTCTTTCAGCAATTACCATCTTCAAATATGTTTTAAAAACATGTCCTAACGGAATCTAGCCAAAGTGGTATCTCTAAAAGATTGTTTATCTTTCGACGATGCTACTATGGCTCTATTATTTTAAGACATGTTTGTAAAGCAGATCTGAAGATAGTCAGTGGTGACCGAAACCAGAAGTCTGAGGACGTAACAAGTTTGTGATCATAGGAGGAAGTAAAGAAATTTGTTCTCCAATTTCTACGTTAGGCCTGTACGAGGTGCATTCAAGTTCTAAGGCCTCCGATATTTTTTTCTCCAGACTGGAAAGAGATAGAAACATGCGCATTGTTTTAAAATGAGGCCGCGTTCATTGTCAATACGTCCCAGAGATGGCAGCACCGTACGGCAGATGGAATTTTACCGCCGGCGGCGAGAATGAGAACTGTTTTAAATACTTAAAATGGCGACGTTTTCCTTACTTGAACAGAGTGCAATCATTCGTTTTCTGAATTTGCGTGGTGTGAAACCAATTGAAATTCATCGACAGTTGAAGGAGACATGTGGTGATGGAGTTATGGGTGTGTCGAAAGTGCGTTCGTGGGTGCGACAGTTTAATGAAGGCAGAAAATCGTGTGACAACAAACCGAAACAACCTCGGGCTCGCACAAGCCGGTCTGACGAAATGATCGAGAAAGTGGAGAGAATATTTTTGGGGGATCGCCGAATGACTGTTGAACAGATCGCCTCCAGAGTTGGCATTTCTGTGGGTTCTGTGCACACAATTCTGCACGACGACCTGAAAATGCGAAAAGTGTCATCCAGGTGGGTGCCACGAATGCTGACGGACGACCACAAGGATGCCCGTGTGGCATGTTGCCAAGCAATGTTGACGCACAACGACAGCACGAATGGGACTTTCTTTTCGTCGGT
The DNA here is from genome assembly GCF_023898315.1 of Schistocerca nitens. Taxonomy (NCBI): domain Eukaryota; kingdom Metazoa; phylum Arthropoda; class Insecta; order Orthoptera; family Acrididae; genus Schistocerca; species Schistocerca nitens. Next base: position 692,663,477 of record NC_064619.1, on the reverse strand, counting down.
TGTGACAATGGATGAGACGTGGATGCCATTTTTCAATCCAGAAACAAAGCGCCAGTCAGCTCAATGGAAGCACACAGATTCACCGCCACCAAAAAAATTTCGGGTAACCGCCAGTGCTGAAAAAATGACGGTGTCCATGTTCTGGGACAGCGAGGGCGTAATCCTTACCCATTGCGTTCCAAAGGGCACTACGGTAACAGGTGCAGCCTACGAAAATGTTGTTGTTGTTGTTGTTGTGGTCTTCAGTCCTGAGACTGGTTTGATGCAGCTCTCCATGCTACTCTATCCTGTGCAAGCTTCTTCATCTCCCAGTACCTACTACAACCTACATCCTTCTGAATCTGCTTAGTGTATTCATCTCTTGGTCTCCCTCTACGATTTTTACCCTCCACGCTGCCCTCCAATACTAAATTGGTGATCCCTTGATGCCTCAGAACATGTCCTACCAACCGATCCCGTCTTCTGGTCAAGTTGTGCCACAAACTTCTCTTCTCCCCAATCCTATTCAGTACCTCCTCATTAGTTATGTGATCTAACCATCTAATCTTCAGCATTCTTCTGTAGCACCACATTTCGAAAGCTTCTATTCTCTTCTTGTCCAAACTATTTATCGTCCATGTTTCACTTCCATACGTGGCTACACTCCATACAAATACTTTCAGAAATGACTTCCTGACACTTAAATCTATACTCGATGTTAACAAATTTCTCTTCTTCAGAAACGCTTTCCTTGCCATTGCCAGTCTACATTTTATATCCTCTCTACTTCGACCATCATCAGTTATTTTGCTCCCCATGTAGCAAAACTCCTTTACTATAAGTGTCTCATTTCCTAATCTAATTCCCTCAGCATCACCCGACTTAATTCGACTACATTCCATTATCCTCGTTTTGCTTTTGTTGATGTTCATCTTATATCCTCCTTTCAAGATACTGTCCATTCCATTCAACTGCTCTTCCAAGTCTTTTGCTGTCTCTGACAGAATTACAATGTCATCGGCGAACCTCAAACTTTTTATTTCTTCTCCATGGATTTTAATACCTACTCCGAATTTTTCTTTTGTTTCCTTTACTGCTTGCTCAATATAAAGATTGAATAACATCGGGGAGAGGCTACAACCCTGTCTTACTCCCTTCCCAACCACTGCGTCCCTTTCATGTCCCTCGACTCTTATAACTGCCATCTGGTTTCTGTACAAATTGTAAATAGCCTTTCGCTCCCTGTATTTTACCCCTGCCACCTTTAGAATTTGAAAGAGAGTATTCCAGTCAACATTGTCAGAAGCTTTCTCTAAGTCTACAAATGCTAGAAACGTAGGTTTGCCTTTCCTTAATCTTTCTTCTAATATAAGTCGTAAGGTCAGTATTGCCTCACGTGTTCCAGTGTTTCTACGGAATCCAAATTGATCTTCCCCGAGGTCGGCTTCTACTAGTTTTTCCATTCGTCTGTAAAGAATTCGTGTTAGTATTTTGCAGCTGTGACTTATTAAACTGATGGTTCGGTAATTTTCACATCTGTCAACACCTGCTTTCTTTGGGATTGGAATTATTATATTCTTCTTGAAGTCTGAGGGTATTTCGCCTGTTTCATACATCTTGCTCACCAGATGGTAGAATTTTGTCAGGACTGGCTCTCCCAAGGCCGTCAGTAGTTCCAATGGAATGTTGTCTACTCCGGGGGCCTTGTTTCGACTCAGGTCTTTCAGTGCTCTGTCAAACTCTTCACGCAGTATCGTATCTCCCATTTCATCTTCATCTACATCCTCTTCCATTTCCATAATTTTGTCCTCAAGTACATCGCCCTTGTATAGGCCCTCTATATACTCCTTCCACCTTTCTACTTTCCCTTCTTTGCTTAGAACTGGGTTTCCATCTGAGCTCTTGATGTTCATACAAGTGGTTCTCTTTTCTCCAAAGGTCTCTTTAATTTTCCTGTAGGCAGTATCTATCTTACCCCTAGTGAGATAAGCCTTACATTTGTCCTCTAGCCATCCCTGCTTAGCCATTTTGCACTTCCTGTCGATCTCATTTTTGAGACGTTTGTATTCCTTTTTGCCTGCTTCATTTACTGCATTTTTATATTTTCTCCTTTCATCAATTAAAGTCAATATTTCTTCTGTTACCCAAGGATTTCTACTAGACCTCGTCTTTTTACCTACTTGATCCTCTGCTGCCTTCACTACTTCATCCCTCAAAGCTACCCATTCTTCTTCTACTGTATTTCTTTCCCCCATTCCTGTCAATTGTTCCCTTATGCTCTCCCTGAAACTCTCTACAACCTCTGGTTCTTTCAGTTTATCCAGGTCCCATCTCATTAAATTCCCACCTTATTGCAGTTTCTTCAGTTTTAATCTACAGGTCATAACAAAAATGTTATGAAGAACAAATTCCTTCCTGCACTGCAGCAAAAACGTCCGGGAGAGGCTGCGCGTGTGCTGTTTCACCAAGACAACGCACCCGCACATCGAGCTAATGTTACGCAACAGTTTCTTCGTGATAACAACTTTGAAGTGATTCCTCATGCTCCCTACTCACCTGACCTGGCTCCTAGTGACTTTTGGCTTTTTCCAACAATGAAAGACACACTCCGTGGCCGCACATTCACCAGCCGTGCTGCTATAGCCACAGCGATTTTCCAGTGGTCAAAACAGACTCCTAAAAAAGCCTTCGCCGCTGCCATGGAATCATGGCGTCAGTGTTGTGAAAAATGTGTACGTCTGCAGGGCGATTACGTCGAGAAGTAACGCCAGTTTCATCGATTTCGGGTGAGTAGTTAATTAGAAAAAAAATCGGAGGCCTTAGAACTTGAATGCACCTCGTATCTCAAATGCAGCCCGTGGGTTAACTACCCTAAATATTCTTCGTATAGTAATTTCCGACACCCTAGCGAGTGTGGTATCGTAATGGGTTAGTGCCGAGAGTGTCTTCCCACGGATCTGAGAAGCGCGAGGCTGGGCGCCGGTGTAATCCCTGAAGCACCCCGACAACGACCCTCCTCGCCTGGTCCTGAGACGGCCGTTTGCTGGGCGCCTGGACCGGTCCGGCAGCTGTAAAGGCGAACGGCGCGGCGCGGCGTGGGGCTTCCAGGGCGAAACGGCGTCCCCGGGCGGCCACTGCGGACCCGCCCCAGCCGGGGATTTGCGGCCCTTTTCTCTCGCCTCGGCAGTGATCCAGCGATCCGATATGTGAGCGGTCTGACCGCCCTCGTAAACGATCCGCAGGTTGCGTAGCGCAGATATGAACACTTCGGCTTTTCGTTATAGTCCCTTCTCGCAGTATTACGTTTGTGGGACCGAAACTTGCGAAGGCTTTCAGCAAAGGGAAGTTAATCAAAAACAAAATAAGATGTAGGAAACAGCAGAGGCAGCATCGTATCACGTCTAAACTGAAACTTGGTAATGCAGCCAAAGTCCTTGATGTTACGTAGTGCACCAGCCCATCGCCCCCAAGACAAACAATAGAAATTGATGATAATAGTCGCCAGACTTACGAAACAAACGTGGGTGTTGTTGGGGACTGAGCAGCAGAGGTTCACTAGCCGTGTATTAGCCGGTTGGACTAAGTTACACGGAGCCTTAACATAGTTACTCCTCCTTGCAAAATAGGATAAGGACTGGAAGGTAGCTTGAAATGATTTCCAAAAGAAGTGCCTTACATTTCCTAGTCTATTTCCTCAAATGCCATCTCTTCTGTTATTCCTGCTGGTTGGGTCTTGTACCCACAAAGCAGTTGTTTATACAGAGACTTTGAATTGACAGCACTGTTCCATCTATACTGTATATCAATGATTACTAGTACTGTCAGCACTCTGCGACAGACGGAGTTCCTGACTCTCTCACCCTTTGCCTCTGTGTACTATTCTCAGACCCTGCTAATCTCTCGAGAGGTGCCGTGCTCCCTAGTTTTGATCAGTGTTCCCCCTTCATCCACATCTATTTCTGATACGACATGATGCTTAAGGCTTGTCGCCTGCTCATGGGCTCTAATTAGCACTCGTCCCTTAGAAACTATCCGAAGGTTGGTTAGAGGAGGAGAGAAGTCTGTCTACTGCGTTTCTAACGTTTCATTGGCTTCCCATGACATAAAGGTTCCCTTTCCAGACTACCTTTCTCTGTTCTGTACTAGCGCTGTGCTCGCCGATACTTCAGAAAACATTCCGTTGTCTTATTTGATCTTGATGCGTACCAGGCGATTGTGACATGTGACATAAAAATGGCGGTAACCTCCTATGGACCAATAAGGATCATTCACTCTCTCAGCACCTTCGTCTTTTGTAACTGCGACAGTTGTCTGAGACAGGATGCTCATGAGCTGGAGAGATCAGGGAGAGGACCAGACAGTCCCTATTTGTTTATACCAATATTACCTTACACCAACAGAGGCCACATCCAGACATGTATGTAAGTACAATCAGTTTTCTAAAATTTTCGTATTTTTCCCGATTTTAACCATTCCCACAATTTTCTTATTTTATAACTGAAGACATAGTGGAGCATCATAATTTTAGTATGACGTTACAGAATCTAGTAATGTAGAGTGGCATGTGTTACACAACATCTCTGTTTACATGATTCTCTGTTGTTGTTGTTGTTGTGGTCTTCAGTCCTGAGACTGGTTTGATGCAGCTCTCCATGCTACTCTATCCTGTGCAAGCTTCTTCATCTCCCAGTACCTACTGCAACCTACATCCTTCTGAATCTGCTTAGTGTATTCATCTCTTGATCTCCCTCTACGATTTTTACCCTCCACGCTGCCCTCCAATGCTAAATTTGTGATCCCTTGATGCCTCAAATCATGTCCTACCAACCGATCCCTTCTTCTAGTCAAGTTGTGCCACAAAATTCTCTTCTCCCCAATCCTATTAAATACCTCCTCATTAGTTACGTGATCTACCCACCTTATCTTCAGCATTCTTCTGTAGCACCACATTTCGAAAGCTTCTATTCTCTTCTTGTCCAAACTAGTTATCGTCCATGTTTCACTTCCATACATGGCTACACTCCATACAAATACTTTCAGAAACGACTTCCTGACTCTTAAATCTATACTCGATGTTAACAAATTTCTCTTCTTGAGAAACGCTTTCCTTGCCATTACCAGTCTACATTTTATATCCTCTCTACTTCGACCATCATCAGTTATTTTACTACTTTAAGTGTCTCATTTCCTAATCTAATTCCCTCAGCATCTCCCGACTTAATTTGACTACATTCCATTATCCTCGTTTTGCTTTTGTTGATGTTCATCTTATATCCTCCTATCAAGACACTGTCCATTCCGTTCAACTGCTCTTCCAAGTCCTTTGCTGTCTCTGACAGAATTACAATGTCATCGGCGAACCTCAAAGTTTTTACTTCTTGTCCATGAATTTTAATACCTACTCCGAATTTTTCTTTTGTTTCCTTTACTGCTTGCTCAATATACAGATTGAATAACATCGGGGAGAGGCTACAACCCTGTCTCACTCCTTTCCCAACCACTGCTTCCCTTTCATGTCCCTCGACTCTTATAACTGCCATCTGGTTTCTGTACAAATTGTAAATAGCCTTTCGCTGCCTGTATTTTACCCCTGCCACCTTCAGAATTTGAAAGAGAGTATTCCAGTTAACATTGTCAGAAGCTTTCTCTAAGTCTACAAATGCTAGAAACGTAGGTTTGCCTTTCCTTAATCTTTCTTCTAATATAAGTCGTAAGGTCAGTATTGCCTCACGTGTTCCAACATTTCTACGGAATCCAAACTGATCTTCCCCGAGGTCGGCTTCTACCAGTTTTTCCATTCGTCTGTAAAGAATTCGCGTTAGTATTTTGCAGCTGTGACTTATTAAACTGATAGTTCGGTAATTTTCACATCTGTCAACACCTGCTTTCTTTGGGATTGGAATTATTATATTCTTCTTGAAGTCTGAGGGTATTTCGCCTGTCTCATACATCGTGCTCACCAGATGGTAGAGTTTTGTCATGACTGGCTCTCCAGAGGCCGTCAGTAGTTCTAATGGAATGTTGTCTACTCCGGGGGCCTTGTTTCGACTCAGGTCTTTCAGTGCTCTGTCAAACTCTTCACGCAGTACCTTATCTCCCATTTCGTCTTCATCTACATCCTCTTCCATTTCCATAATATTGTCCTCAAGTACATCGCCCTTGTATAAACCCTCTATATACTCCTTCCACCTTTCTGCCTTCCCTTCTTTGATTAGAACTGGGTTGCCATCTGAGCTCTTGATATTCATACAAGTGGTTCTCTTCTCTCCAAAGGTCTCTTTAATTTTCCTGTAGGCAGTATATATCTTACCCCTAGTGAGACAAGCCTCTACATCCTTTCATTTGTCCTCTAGCCATCCCTGCTTAGCCATTTTGCACTTCCTGTCGATGTCATTTTTGAGACGTCTGTATTCCTTTTGCCTGCTTCATTTACTGCATTTTTATATATTCTCCTTTCATCAATTAAATTCAATATTTCTTCTGTTACCCAAGGATTTCTATTAGCCCTCGTCTTTTTACCTACTTGATCGTCTGCTGCCTTCACTACTTCATCCCTCAGAGCTACCCATTCTTCTTCTACTGTATTTCTTTCCCCCATTCCTGTCAATTGTCCCCTTATGCTCTCCCTGAAACTCTCTACAACCTCTGGTTCTTTCAGTTTATCCAGGTCCCATCTCCTTAAATTCCCACCTTTTTGCAGTTTCTTCAGTTTCAATCTGCAGTTCATAACCAATAGATTGTGGTCAGAATCCACATCTGCCCCAGGAAATGTCTTACAATTAAAAACCTGGTTCATAAATCTCTATCTTACCATTATATAATCTATCTGATACCTTTAGTATCTCCAGGATTCTTCCAGGTATACAACCTTCTTTTATGATTGGCTCTGAGCACTATGGGAATTAACATGTTTGGTCATCAGTCCCCTAGAACATAGAACTACTTAAACCTAACTAACCTAAGGACAGCAAACAACACCCAGCCATCACGGGGCAGAGAAAATCCCTGACCCCGCCGGGAATCGAACCCGGGTACCCGGGCGTGGGAAGTGAGAACGCTACCGCACGACCACGAGATGCGGGCCCTTCTTTTATGATTCTTGAACCAAGTGTTAGCTATGATTAAGTTATGCTCTGTGCAAAATTCAACAAGGCGGGTTCCTCTTTCATTCCTTCCCCCCAATCCATATTCACCTACTATGTTTCCTTCTCTCCCTTTTCCTACTGACGAATTCCAGTCACCCATGACTATTAAATTTTCGTCTCCCTTCACTACCTGAATAATTTCTTTTATCTCGTCATACATTTCATGTATTTCTTCATCATCTGCAGAGCTAGTTGGCATATAAACTTGTACTACTGTAGTAGGCATGGGCTTTGTGTCTATCTTGGCCACAATAATGCGTTCACTATGCTGTTTGTAGTAGCTAACCCGCACTCCTATTTTTTTATTCATTATTAAACCTACTCCTGCATTACCCCTATTTGATTTTGTATTTATAACCCTGTAATCACCTGACCAAAAGTCTTGTTCCTCCTGCCACCGAACTTCACTAATTCCCACTATGTCTAACTTTAACCTATCCATTTCCCTTTTTAAATTTTCTAACCTACCTACCCGATTAAGGGATCTGACATTCCACGCTCCGATCCGTAGAACGCCAGTTTTCTTTCTCCTGATAACGACGTTCTCCTGAGTAGTCCCCGCCCGGAGATCCGAATGGGGGACTATTTTACCTCCGGAATATTTTACCCAAGAGGACGCCATCATCATTTAATCATACAGTAAAGCTGCATGTCCTCGTGAAAAATTACGGCTGTAGTTTCCCCTTGCTTTCAGCCGTTCGCAGTACCAGCACAGCAAGGCCACGTCATTATTTCTACCAACGTGTTCGTTTCTATCGCTATGACGCCACACACTAGCAATGATACATAACTCGGGGCAAAAACTAAGTGGATCATGACATTGGCACTACGCAGCGCGATCCAACGACTTGTTGTCACTTATCTCACGTAATTGTGTACAGTAAGCAAAAATCTGGAGAAATGACAGTAATTGCATAACTACTTGGGTGAGGCATTTCCTGGTGTCTCTAAATATTAAAACAACAGACCTCAAATGACATAATTTGTTATTAACAAAGCAACCTCGACCTATACTTATGCCGGGGAGTACCTCCAGTTATGAACTGTGGATAGTACGTAAAAATGGTAAAAGTGCAAAAAATGTGTAAAAATGTGTGTATTGATAGATCAACCTGGGATTGGTATCTGCTGGTGCCACGTCATGTTGCCATTACCTGATAGACCTAGTGTTATGCAATTTGTTGTAAACATATAGACACAAAATCTTTCTACTTTCCAGAGTGTATCCAGTTACAAAATAAGAAAATTGTAGAAATACGTAAAATTGGGTAACTGTGAAACTTACGGAAAACAGAGTATTTACATATTCGTCTGCTTGTGGCCTTTGCTGGTGTCACATAATGTTGGTATTAACAAGCAGACACAGCCTGAACCGCTCCCTACGCTCGCCGGCTCCTGAATAACCCCTCCCACGTAAGTGTCCCAGTTATAAAAGAGAAGTGTGGCGGGAGTGCGTGATCCTTATTGGTCAATAAGGAGTTGCCACTATTTTTATATTGCACGATACAATTACCTAGACGATTATCCTGGGTGACGTTTTCAATTTACGGTGGTTGACTGAGGGGAGAGGGAGTTGGGTGAAACGAGGGGCCCAAGTGCCTGATGCCGGATGTCCTTATCAGTAACCTTGAAATAAGATGGTTATATGCGCTTGAACATACACTTTACTCCTACGCCCAACGTTCGTGCTCACTATATTCTCTGGTTTTGGCTCTTGAGGAAGAATGTGCTGCATTTGCAACAGGAAGAATGGGCTGCCATTGTGCCACACATATACGGACACAACATTGAAACTGTCCCCAGAGTAGTTCAAACTGCCATAAGTGCGAAGGCTGGCCACACTTTATATTGCAGCCCACTATTATGCGCCCGGATACTGTTTCGTCCGACAGTGCATATTTCGTGCTGTAAATCATGCTTAACATGGAAACACAGTTCTCTTAAGAGAATTCCGCCAAATAGCTGTTTGCTGCGATGCCAATTCGTCGATTAATACACATATCAATTAAAGTTTTGCATCACCCCTGTTCCCAGAACTCCTGAAGGTAGACATTGGCTGTGGATATTGTATCACAGACACAGTCCCTTTGACTGTTCAGAGATGTCACTAAACCCGTCCAAAGTTGTAATCAACCATGCTTGAGCAGCACCTATTAGGGGGAGGGTATCCGACAGCCGATCATTCCACCAGCAAGGAACTACACGGCTCGTGTCGTTGTAGTTCAACCATGCCTAGGCGGTCAATACCGCGGTTCGATTGCGTCCCCATTGCTATTTTGTGCCAGGAAGGGCTCTCAACAACGGAAGTGTCCAGGCGTCTCGGAGTGAACCATAGCGATGTTGTTCGGACATGGAGGAGATACAGGGAGACAGGAGCTGTCGATATTCCTCGGCCACCCAAGGGCTACTACTGCAGTGGATGTCCGCTACTTACGGATTATGGCTCGGAGATACCCTGACAACAGCGCCACCATGTTGAATAATGCTTTTCGTGCAGCCACAAGACGTCATGTTACGACTCAAACTGTGCACAATAGGCTGCATGACGCGCAACTTCTCTCCCGACGTCCATGGCGAGCTCCAGGTTTGCAACCACGATACCATGCAGCGCGGTACAGATGGGACCAACAATATGCTGAATGGACCGCTCAGGGTTGGCATCACGTTCTATTCACCGATGAGTGTCGCATATACCTTCAACCACACAATCGTCGGAGACTTGGTTCGAGGCAACCCGGTCAGGCTGAACGCCTTACACACGCTGTCCTGCGAGTGCAGCAAGGTGGAGGTTCCCTGATGTTTTGGGGTGGCACTATGTGGGGCCGACGTACGCCGCTGGTGGTCGTGGAAGGCGCCGTAACGGCTGTACGATACAAGAATGCCATCCTCCGACCGATAGCACAACCATATCGGCAGCATACTGGCGAGATATTCGTCTTCGTGGACGAAAATTAGCGCCCCCATCGTGCACATCTTGTGAATGCTTTCCTTCAGGATAACGACATCGCTCGACTAGACTGGCCAGCATGTTCTCCAGACATGAACCCTATCGAACCTGCCCG